>NC_073636.1:46097500-47347500 GCF_029407905.1 Bubalus kerabau | reverse complement strand
ACATCCAGAGGGATTCTCAGAGTTAAGTAGATAAGAGGAGGGGGAGGAAGGAGATAGAGGTGACCTGGGGAGAAAAGGGAGAGCCAAAATAGGGGAGAGCAATGAAGCCAGTAACTACATCCCCCATTTTGAAGAGAATGGACTGCCTTTCTGGGTGCCTGGTATCCTCCACCAGCATTCAGAAGTTGTTTTGTGGAAGTTGTTCAACATTCAAATGATCTTTTGATGAATTTGTTGGGGAGAAAGTGGTCTTCCTGTCCTGTTCCTCCACCATCTTGGGCCCCTCAATACATTTTAGCCAACATTATAATTGCTATTATTAATGTTGTTGATCTAAAATGTTAAAAGTATCATTTGAGGCTAACTGGTTTGAAAAGTCCTATTCCTATTCGACATGACATCTTTGAGAGATAACATGAAGATAAAAGTGAAGATTTTCTTATCAAAGCAGCAGGCTTTCTCTTAGCCTAAAAATCTAAGATGAATTTGTCAATTAGTTTTTGATCCCCTCCACTTCTAAGAGGATGAAGCCACAAGAACTCCCCTACAATATTGGTTCCTTCCCTCCACCCCCAAAGTGGGTTAGGTTGAGTGTGTCTGAAACTCATGACTCATACTCCAGGCTTCAGTTTCCTCCTTCACTGATATGGGATTTCAGTATACAGAGCTATCCAAGCCCTTGATCCAGGTCCAGCTCACTTTTCTTACATACATTTCTTGTGTTGCTTCTTTTTTCTGAGTGTAAGATTGAGTGAATACTCAATCTTCCTTGCATCTACTCCTAAGATTGATTAACTGCTTTCACTGAATTGACTTCCACTTCTTAGCTACTCCTAATCGCTACCCTCATTTCCAGCCCCTGGCTTGCACCTGGTTTTGAAGTGTCAAAGTCCTTATTCACTCATGTATCAGCCACCATCCCAGCACATTCCCTTATGCTCATCATCATGGTGCAGGAAACTGTCAACCTGTCACTAAAATCCCTTAGCATCTCCACTCCCTTCCTTGTTCCCATCTCTTCCACTCTCTTCACCAGGAGGGTCCAAGGAAAATCTTTTGTTCTTTGTAATAGATGATGAGATCCATGTATAAGCAAATCAAAGACTTCAGTTCAGTTCAGTTCAGTCGTTCAGTTGTGTCCAACTCTTTGCAACCCCATGAATTGCAGCACGTGAGGCCTCCCTGTCCATCACCAACTCCTGGAGTTCACTCAAACTCATGTCCATCGAGTCGGTGATGCCATCCAGCCATCTATTGTCTGTTATCCCCTTCTCCTGCCCCAAATCCCTCCCAGCATCAGAGTCTTTTCCAGTGAGTCAACTCTTCGCATGAGGTGGCCAAAGTATTGGAGTTTCAGCTTCAGCATCAGTCCTTCCAATGAACACCCAGGACTGATCTCCTTTAAGATGGACTGGTTGGATCTCCTTGCAGTCCAAGGGACTCTCAAAAGTCTTCTTCAACACCACAGTTCAAAAGCATCAATTCTTTGGCACTCAGCTTTCTTCACAGTCCAACTCTCACATCCATACATGACCACTGGAAAAACCATAGCCTTGACTAGATGGACCTCTGTTGGCAAAGTAATATCTCTGCTTTTGAATATGCTATCTAGGTTGGTCATAACTTTTCTTCCAAGGAGTAAGCATCTTTTAATTTCATGGCTGCAGTCACCATCTGCAGTGATTCTGGAGCCCAAAAATAAGAAAATCTGGCACTGTTTCCACTCTTTCCCCATCTATTTGCCATGAAGTGATGGGACCAGATGCCATGATCTTCATTTTCTGAATGTTGAGCTTTAAGCCAACTTTTTCACTCTCCTGTTTCACTTTCATCAAGAGGCTTTTGAGTTCCTCTTCACTTTCTGCCATAAGGGTGGTGTCATCTGCATATCTGAGGTTATTGATATTTCTCCCAGCAATCGTGATTCCAGCTTGTGCTTCTTCCAGCCCAGCGTTTCTCATGATGTACTCTGCATAGAAGTTAAATAAGCAGGGTGACAATATACAGCCTTAACATACTCTTTTTCCTATTTGGAACCAGTCTGTTGTTCCATGTCCAGTTCTAACTGTTGCTTCCTAACCTGCATATAGGTTTCTCAAGAGGCAGGTCAGGTGGCCTGGTATTCCCATCTCTTTCAGAATTTTCCACAGTTTATTGTGATCCACACACTCAAAGGCTTTGGCATAGTCAATAAAGCAGAAATAGATGTTTTTCTGGAACTCTCTTGCTTTTTCCATGATCCAGGGGAAGTTGGCAATTTGATCTCTGGTTCCTCTGCCTTTTCTAAAACCAGCTTGAACATCTGGAAGTTCACGGTTCACGTATTGCTGAAGCCTGGCTTGGAGAATTTTGAGCATTACTTTACTAGCGTGTGAGATGAGTGCAGTTGTGTGGTAGGTTGAGCATTTTTTGGCATTGCCTTTCTTTGGGATTGAAATGAAAACTGACCTTTTCCAGTCCTCTGGCCACTACTGAGTTTTCCAAATTTGCTGGCATATTGAGTGCAGCACTTTCACAGCATCATCTTTCAGGATTTGGAATAGCTCAACTGGAATTCCATCACCTCCACTAGCTTTGTTTGTAGTGAGACTTATGAGCTGCCAAATAGCCATGTGTTTCCCTCCCTCTCACCCTTGTTTTAACCAACCAATTTGTCAGTTCATGAGGTCAACAATACAGCATTAAGTAAAAAGGCAAAACTATTAATGATCCATGGGGCTAGAGAGTGGTGGTTACCTTGGTGGGAATAGGGTCTGGATAGCGATTGAGAGGATGCCCAAAAATGGACTTCTGGAATGCAACATCTTTGTTTTTTTCCCCATCTGGTGCATGTGTGTACTCATTTTGTATAAATGGAGATACACTCATATGCATCTTTCTACATATATATCAAACTTCAATAAAAAGTTTACATTTAAAACTTAAAAAAAAAATCTTTTCAAGTAAAGCACCCTAAAAGAAAAAGGTTTAGTTTTAACATTTGGTCAACTGATGCTAACCTCAACCTGTTCATAGAAAAGTAGTAACAAGTATGAAAATTTAGAAGGGAATAATCATCACTGCAGATCAGTTGAGTAATACATGAAAGGCAAAGTTATTAAGTTGGCAGAAGAGTAACTATGATCATTGCAAAGCTCAATTTTTTAATCTATAAAAACAGTCATGCAATTATATTACATGCAAATACATTTGGAATAGGTAATGTTTGCTTTTCTAATTAAAATGTGATTTATCAGATTTCTGACCTTGCTTTGGGTGTGTGTGAAAATAAAAATCCCTTTAATACTCACACCTTAGGGTTAGTAAAGACTTTAAAAGACACATTCTCACACACATATTAGTAGAAAAATGCCCATACTGGAGTCACCCAGACCTTGACTTTGTCTATCACCTTATATTTTTATAATGGTTCCAAGTGCCTTATTTCATTTGAGTCCTGTGCATGTATAAGCATGTTATCCAATAAAATATCCTTCACCCTGGAGAAGTCTCCCTTTCATAAAGGTCACTCTAAAAATCAAAGTGGGACTGGGAACTTCTTCCAAGTGGGGCAGTCTGTGCAAATCCAATTTCCCATAAGGTAACCGGGTGTTAACATTTGACATCTAAAGTCAAAGTGACGGGGGCTGAGGTAGTCTGTTATACTCCAGTTGCAAAGGCCATTCTAATAAACTCTGTTTTTATTATTTTTAATATAAATTTATTTATATTAATTGGAGGCTAATTACTTTACAATATTGTATTGGTTTTGCCATACATTAACATGAATCTGACACGGGTGTACACGTGTTCCCCATCCTGAACCCCCCTCCCACCTCCCTCCCTGTACCATCCCTCTGGGTCATCTCAGTGCACTGCCCCGAGCATCCTGTATTATGCATCGAACCTGGACTGGCAATTCGTTTCACATGTGATATACATGTTTCAATGCCATTCTCCCAAATCATCCCACCCTCGCCCTCTCCCACAGAGTCCAAAAGACTGTTCTATACATCTGTGTCTCTTTTGCTGTCTCGCATACAGGGTTAAATAGGAAAAGAAGTTCGTCAAGGCTGTATATTGTCACCCTGCTTATTTGACTTATATGCAGAGTACATCATGAGAAACGATGGACTGAAAGAAACACAAGCTGGAATCAAGATTGCTGGGAGAAATATCAATAACCTCAGATATGCAGATGACACCACCCTTATGGCAGAAAGTGAAGAGGAACTCAAAAGCCTCTTGATGAAAGTGAAAGTGGAGAGTGAAAAAGTTGGCTTAAAGCTCAACATTCAGAAAACGAAGATCATGGCATCCGGGCCCATCACTTCATAGGAAATAGATGGGGAAACAGTGTCAGGCTTTATTTTTCTGGGCTCCAAAATCACTGCAGATGGTGATTGCAGCTGTGAAATTAAAAGACGCTTACTCCTTGGAAGGAAAGTTATGACCAACCTAGATAGCATATTCAAAAGCAGAGACATTACTTTGCCAACAAAGGTTCATCTAGTCAAGGCTATGGTTTTTCCTGTGGTCATGTACGGATGTAAGAGTTGGACTGTGAAGAAGGCTGAGTGCCAAAGAATTGATGCTTTTGAACTGTGGTGTTGGAGAAGACTCTTGAGAGTCCCTTGGACTGCAAGGAGATCCAACCAGTCCATTCTGAAGGAGATCAGCCCTGGGATTTCTTTGGAAGGAATGATGCTAAAGCTGAAACTCCAGTACTTTGGCCACCTCATGCGAAGAGTTGACTCATTGGAAAAGACTCTGATGCTGGGAGGGATTGGGGGCAGGAGGAGAAGGGGACGACAGAGGATGAGATGGCTGGATGGCATCACTGACTTGATGGACGTGAGTCTGGGTGAACTCCAGGAGTTGGTGATGGACAGGGAGGCCTGGCGTGCTGCGATTCATGGGGTCGAAAAGAGTTGGACACGACTGAGCAACTGATCTGATCTGATCTGATACTGTATTGGTGTTTTTCTTTCTAGCTTACTTCACTCTGTATAATAGGCTCCATAAACTCCTCTTTTAAAAGAAAAAAATGGGACTATCCCAGAGCAAAATTCCATGGAAAGTCCAACTGTGCCAGCCAGAATCACCTTACTCTGCCAAGAGAAAAATGTAAATTTTACCAACAAGGTCCGGTATGCAGGTTCACACTCAGGATGTGTCCCCACAGTATCCAAGAAATTTCCAGACAGACCTAGGATCAGAGGATCTCTCCTACAGAAAAAAAACAAAAACAAAAACAAAACTGTGATGTTTGAAACAAATGTTTGGATGTTTGTTTGCTTCCTGTGAGTGTGGAGGCCTTCCCTGTGGTAACGCAGTCAGGGGAAATTGTTACTGAAAAATGACCTCCAAGCAAGCATTTTCTTTTTTTTTTTTTTAATTTAATTTAATTTTATTTTTAAACTTTACATAATTGTATTAGTTTTGCCAAATATCAAAATGAATCCGCCACAGGTATACATGTGTTCCCCATCCTGAACCCTCCTCCCTCCTCCCTCCCCACACCATCCCTCTGGGTCGTCCCAGTGCACCAGCCCCAAGCATCCAGTATCGTGCATCGAACCTGGGCTGGCAACTCATTTCATACATGATATTTTACATGTTTCAATGCCATTCTCCCAAATCTTCCCACCCTCTCCCTCTCTCACAGAGTCCATAAGACTGTTAAGCAGTGTGTTACTCTCAGCAAACAGAATGATGGGAAAGCTATGTTCTTTCAGTGATGGAAGCAGATCAAAAGAGAGTGTGTTTTCAGGCATCTCTCTATCAGGAACTGTCTAGATTCTAAGATGTGAGAATTCTAGGATTGCACAGAGGACCTAATTTCCAGAGTCAAGGCACTCTGTTTCCCTGCACTTTCCGAGCCTTGTAAACACATTCCTAGATAATACTGGGTCTGCCCGTGAGGGAACAGGCTGTGCAAGTGTGTCTGAGAGTGCCGAGTGCCATACTGTGGTTACCTAGATGAGTTGACCTTCCACTGGAAAAGGGCAAGTGGCTAGGAGTTGCAGCCTGCCTGCTTGCCTCAGAAATCTCAAAGGGTTGACCAAAGCTATCACTGTCAGAATTAAGAAAACAACAATTGGATAGACTTTTAAGCAGTTGTTAAGCCACATCATTTTAGGCCCAGCAGAGAGGAAAATGCGAATTTTGCCAACAAATTCCAGTATCCAGTTTCACACTCAAGATGTGTCCCCACAGTATCCAAGAATTTTCCAGACAGATCTAGGATCACTGGATCTCTCCTGCAAAGAAAACATGATGGAACAGACTTTGGGATGTTTTCCGTGAGAGTGTGGGGGGGTCTTCCCTAAGTTAACACAGTCAGGGGAAATTGTTACTGAAAAATGACCTTCAAGCAAGCATTTTCAAGCAATGTGTTACTCTCAGCACACAGAATGCTGGGAAAGCTATGTTCCTTCAGTGAATGAAAGGCATCAAAAGAGAATGTGATTTCAGTCTTCTATCTATCAGGAACTGTCAAGATTCTCAGTTGTTAGAACTCCAGGTTTGCACAGAGGACCTAATTTCCAGGTCAGTACAGTATGTTTCCCTGCACTTTTCAAGCCTTTTAAACACATTCCTCGCTCAAACTGGGACTGCACATGAGGAACAGGCAGAGGAGTGTGTCTGAGAATGCTGAGTACCATATTATGTTACATAGATCCATTGAACTTCCACTGGAAATGGGACAGTAGCTAGCGTGGCAAGCCACCTGCTTGCTTCAGAAATCTCAAAGGGTTGACCAAAGCAATCACTATCACAAATAAGAAAACAGTGATTGAATGGATTTTCAAGTAGCTGCTAGGCTGCACCGTTTTGGGGCCAACCGAGAGAAAACTGTGAATCTTGCCACCAAGGTCCTGTATGTAGGTTCACACTCAGGATGTGTCCCTGCAGTATCCAAGAGTTTTGCAGACAGACCTAGGATCTCTGGATCTCTCCTGTAGAGAAAACATGATAGAACAGTGGTTTGGATGTTGGTTTGCCACTCCCTGTGAGTATGGGGCCCTTTCCTATGGTAACACCATCAGAGGAATTTGCTACTGAAAAATGACCTCCAAGCAAGCAGTTTCAAACAGTGTGACTCTCAACACAATGAATACTGGGGAAGCTAAGTTCCTTTGAGGAAGGAAAGGCATCAACAGAGAGTGTGATTTCAACCTCTATCAGGAACTATCTAGCTTCTAAGATGTGAGACCTCCAGGTATGCCCAAGGACCTGAATTCCAGAGTTAGGGCAGTGTGTTTCCCTGCACTTTTTGAGCTTTTTAAACACATTCCCAGGTCATTCCATGACTGCCCGTGAAGAAGCAGGCTTCGAGAGTGTGTCTGGGAATACTGTGTGCCATACTGTGGGTACCCAGACCAGGTGACTTTCCACTGGAAATAGGCCAGTGGCTATGAGGATTGAGCCACCTGCTTGCTTCAGAAATCCCAAAGGGAGAACAAAGCTATCATTTGAAAAAGAATGAAAACAGCAACACAGAACACACACAGAAGTCGCTCAGTCATGTCCGACTCTTTGCGGCCCCATGGATTGTAGCCCCCCAGGCTCCTCAGTCCATGGGATTTTCCAGGCATGAATACTGGAGTGGGTTGCCGTTTCCTTCTCCAAAGGGATGGATTTTCAAGATGTTCTTTGGCCATACCATTTTGGGGCCAACCGAGAGAAAGATGCAAATTTTGCCATGAACTTCCCGTATCCAGGTTCACACACAAGATGAGTCCAAGCAGTATACAGGAATTTTCCAGACAAACATAGGCTCACTGGATCTCACTGGATCTCTCCTACAGAGAAAACATGATGGAACAGATGTTTGGATGTTGGTTTGCCTTTCCCTGTGAGTGTGGGGGCCTTACTTCTGGTCAACCGAGATGGGAAATTGGTTCTGAAAAATGACCTCCAAGCAAGCCTTTTCAAGCAGTCTGTGACTCTCAGCACACAGAATGCTGGGAAAGATACGTTCTGTCGAGGAAGGAAAGGCATCAACAGAGAGTGTGTTCTCAGGCCTCTATGAACTTTCTAGATGTGTGACTTCCAGTTTTTCCCAGAGGACCTAACCTCCAGAGTCAAGGCAGTGTGTTTCCCTGCACTTTCTGAGACTTGTTAACACATTCCTAGGTCTTACCAGGATGGGCCATGAGGAAGCAGGCTGGGGGAGTGTGTCTGAGAGTGCTGGGCGCCATATAGAAGTTGGTTTGCCTTTCCCTGTGAGTGTGAGGCCCTTCCCTATGGCAACAATGTCTGGGGAAATTGCTACTGAAAAACGACCTCCAAAAAAGCGTTTTCAAGCAGTGTGTGACTCTCATCACACAGAATGCTGACAAAGCTATGTTCCTTTGAGGAAGGAAAGGCAACAACAGAAAGTGTGTTTTCAGGCCTCTCTCTATCAGGAATTTTCTGCCTTCTAAGATGTAAACTTCCAGGTGTTCCCAGAGAATGTGAATTCCAGAGTCAGGGTAGTGTGTTTCCTTGGACTATGTTCCTTCGAGGAAAGAAGGGCATCAACTGAGAGTGTGTTTTCAGGCCTCTATCAAGCATGAATTGTCTAACTTCTAGGATGTGAGACCTAGGTTTGCCCACAGGACCTTACCTCCAGAGTCAGGTCAGTGTGTTTCCCTGCACTTTCCAAGACTTTTAAACATATTCCTAGGTCATACCGTGACTGCCCATGAGGAAGAAGTTTGCAACAGTGTGTCTGGGAGTGCTGGGTGCCATACTGTGGTTACCCAGACGAGGTGACATTCCCCTGGAAATGGACCACCAGCTATGAGTTGAAACCTGGTTGCTTGCTTCAGAAATCCCAAAATGTGGACCAAAGGTATCACTGTCAGATGTAAGAAACAGAAATTGGAAGGATTTTCAAGCAGTTGCTCTGCTGAGCCATTTAAGGCCCAACCAACAGAAAAATGCAAATCTTGCCACAAAGTCCAGTATCTAGGTTCAACTCAGGATGTGTCCCCACAGTATCCTAGACTTTTATATACAGACCTAGGCTCTCTGGACCTCACCTACGAGAAAACATGACAGAACAGACATTTGGATGTTGGGTTGCCTTTCCCTGTGATTGTTGGTATCATTCCTATTGTCTCAGGCTCAGGGAAAATTGCGAGTGAAAAATGACCAGCAAGCAAGCTCCTTGAATCAGTGAGTGTCACTCAGCACAGTGTGCTGGGAGAGGTATCTTCCTTCTAGGAAGGAAAGGCATGAATAGACAGTGTGTTTCTAGAACTCTATCTTGCAAGAACTGTTTAGCTTCTAAGACATGAGACCTCTAAGCTTGGCCCGAGGACAAAACTACCAGAGTCAGAGCAGTGTGTCTCCCTGCACCTTCCGAGTCTTGTAAACACATTCCTAGGCCACACCATGACTACTCATGAAGAAGCAGGCTACAAGTGTGTGTCTGAAAGTGCTGGGTCCCATACTGTAGCACCTAGTCGAGGCTACATTCCAGTGCAAATGGAATGGGCCTGCAGTGAGGAGTTGCGATCCATCCACTTCCTTAAAATATCCCAAAGGCTGGAACAAAGTTAGTGCTGTCAGAAGTGAAAAAACATCAATTGGATGGATTTTCAAGCAACTGCTAAGATGGCCCCCTTCGGGCCCCACCGACAGAAAAATGGGACTCTTGAAACCAAGACTGGTATCCAGGTTGACACTCATGGTGTGTCCCCACAGGATCCAAGAATTTTCCAGACAGACCTAGGCTCACTAAATCTCTCCTACAGAGAAACTGTGATGGACAGGCATTTGGATGATGGTTTGCCTTTCCCTGTGAGTGTGGGTTCCTTTCCTTCGGTCTCAGGCTCAGGGGAAATTGCGACTGAAAAATGACCTCCAAGCTAGCATTTTCCAGCAGTGTGTGTCACTCAGCACACAGTATGCTGGGAAAGCTGTCTTCCTTCGAGGAAGGAAAGGCATCATCAGAGTGTGTGTTTTCAGGCCTCTATCTAGTAGGGACTGTTTAGCTGATAAGGTGTGAGACCTCCAGGCTTGCCAAGAGGCGCTACCTTCCAGAGTCAGGGCAGAGTGTCTGCCTGCATTTTCTGAGCCTTGTGACCACATTCCTAGGTTACACCATGACTGCCCATGAGGAAGCTGGCTGCTAGAGTGTCTCTGAGAGTGCTGGGGCAATACTGTGGTCACCTTGTGGAGGTGACATTCCACTGCAAATGGCCTGCAGAGAGGAGTTGCGAGGCACCAGCTTCCTCCCAAATGCTGGACCAAACCTTGTGCTGTCAGAAGTGAGAAAACAGTGATTGGATGGATTTTCAAGAAGTTGCTAGGCCGCCCTGCTTTAGGGCCCACAGAGAGAAAAATGGGAATTTTGCCAACAAGGTCCAGTATCCAAGTTCACACTCAGGGTGTATCCCTGCTGAATCCAATAATTTTCCAGACTGACCTAGGGTCAGTGAATCTCTCCTACAGGTAAAACGTGATGTTACAGACGTTTGGATGTTAGTTTCTTTTTCCCTGAGTGGGGGGACCTTCCCTATGGAATCAGTCTCAAGGAAAATTGTGAATGAAAAATAACCTCCAAGAAAATGATTTCAAGCAGTGTGAGACTCTCAGCATACAGAATTTTGAGAAAGCTATCTTCCTTCGTGGAAGGAAACACATCAACAGAGAGTGTGTTTTCAGGCCTCTACCTAGCAGGAACTGTCTAGTTTCTAAGATGTGAGATCTCCAGGCTTGCCAAGAGGACCTAACTTCCAGAGTCAGGGCAGTGTGTCTCCCTGCACTTTCTGAGCCTTGGAAACATATTCTTAGGCCATTCCTTGACTGTTCGTGTGCAAGCAGGTTGCGAGAGTGTGTCTGAGACTGCTGGGTGTCATACTATGCTCACCTAGTTGAGGTAACATCCACGGCAAATGGGCCCGCAATAGAGTTGTGATCTGTCTGCTTCCTAAAGAAATCCAAAAGGATAGACCAAAACGAGCGCTGTCAGCAATAAGGAAACAGCAATTGGATGGATTTTCAAGATGTTTCTAGGCCACCTCACTTTAGGGCCTACTAGGAGAAAAGTGGGAATTTTGCCACAAAGTTCCAGTATCCAGGTTCACACTCAGGGTGTGTCCTCGCAGGATACTACAATTTTCCAGACAGACCTAGGCTCACTGGATCTCTCCTACTGAGAAAATGTGATGGAACAGATGTTTGGATGTTGGTGTGCCTTTCCCTGTGAGTGTTGGAATCTTCACTACTGTCTCAGACTCAGCAGAAATTGCGAGTGAAAAAGGACCTGCAAACAAGTGGATTCATGCAGTGAGTGTCACTCAGCACACAGTATGCTGGGAGAGGTGTATTCCTTCAAGGAAGGCAAGGCAGCAACAGTGAGTATGTTTTTAGGACTCTAAATTGCAGTAACAGTTTAGCTTCTAAGACATGAGACCTGCAGGCTGGCCCAGAGGACATAACTTTCAGAGTCAGGGCAGTGCGTGTCTCTGCACTTTCTGAGCCTTGTGAACACATTCCTAGGCTACACCACAACTGCCTATGCGGAAGCAGTCTGTGGGAGTGTGTCTGAAAGTGCTGGATGTCATACTGTGTTCACCTAATCGAGGTGACTTTTGACAACAAATAGGCCTGTGGCGAGGAGTTGTGAGCCACTCGCTTTCTTCAGAAATGTCAAAGGGTGAAGCAAAGCTAATGTTGCCAGAAGTGAGAAAAAGGCAGTTGGATGGATTTTCAAGCTGTTGCAAGGTCGAACCACTTTAGGGCCCAGCGAGAGAAAAATGGAAATTTTGCCAACAAGGTCTATTATGTAGGTTCAAACTCACGGTGTGTATCCGCAGAATCCCAGAATTTTCCAGACAGACCTAGGCTCACTGGATCTCTCCTACAGAGAAATTGTGATGGAACAGACATTTGGATGTTGGTTTGTTTCTTTCTTTGAGAGTGGGGAGCTTCCCTATGGTGTCAGCCTTAGGGGAATTTGCGACTGAAAAATGACCTCCAAGCAAGCTCTTTCAAGCAGTGTGAGACTCTTAGCACACAGAATTCTGGGAAAGCTATCTTCTTTCGTGGAAGGAAAGTCATCAACAAAGAGTGTGTTTTCAGGCATCTCTCTAGCAGGACCTGTTTAGCTTCTAAGATGTGAGACCTCCAAGCTTGCCCAGAGGAGCTTACTACTAGAGTACAGGCAGTGTGTCTCCCTGCACTTTCTGACTCTTGTAAACACATTCTTCGTTCACACTCCGACGGCCCATGAGGAAGCAGGCTGCAGTATTGTGTCTGAGAGTGCTGGGTGCCATACTGTGGTCACCTAATCGAGGTGACATTTCCCTACAAATGGGCCTGTGGCAAGGAGTTGTGATCTGCCTGCTTGCTTCAGAAATCCAAAAGGGTGGGGAAAAGCTACCGATATCTGAAGTGAGAAAACAGCAAGGCTGCACAACTTTAGGGCCTTTGGAGGGAAAAATGCTAGTTTTGCCATCAACGTCTGATATCCAGGTTGATACTCATGGTGTGCTCTGCAGTTTCCTAGAAATTTCCAAACAGACCTAGGCTCACTGGATCTGTACTACAGAGAAAAAGTGATGGAACAGACGATTGGATGTTGGTTTGCCTTTTCTGTGATTTTGTGGATCTTACCTACCATCTCATTCTCAGGGGAAATTGCGAGTGAAAAATGACCTCAAGTAAGGACTCGGCAGCAGTGTGACTCACTAAGCTCACAGTATGTGGGGAAGAACATCTTCCCTTGAGGATAGAAAGGCATCAACTGAGAGTGTGTTTTCTGGCCTCTAGGTTGCAGGAACTGTTTAGCTTCTAGGACGTGAGACCTCCAGGCTTGCCCAGGAGACCGAACTTCCATAGTCAGGGCAGTGTGTCTCCCTGCACTTTCCGAGCCTTGCAAACATATTCCTAGGCCACTCCACGACTGCACATGAGGAATTGGGCTGCAGGAGTGTGTCTGAGAGTGCTGGGTGCCATACTTTGGTCTCCTAGTCAAGGTAACATTCCACTGTAAATGGATCCACAGCGAGGAGTTGCAATCAGCCCGCTTGCTTCAGAAATGCCAAACGGTGGAGCACACCTAGCGCTGTCAGAAGTGAGAAAACAGCAATTGGATGGCTTTTCAAGCAGTTGCTTGGCCGCCCCACTTTAGGGCCCACTGAGAGTAAAATGCAAATTTTGCCATCAAAACCCGATATACAGGTTAACACACATGGTGTGTCCACACAGTTTCCAAATTTCCAGACAGACCTAGGCTCACTGGATCTCTCCTCCAGAGAAAATGTGATGGAACAGACATTTGGATGTCGATTTGCCTTTCCCTATGAGTGTGGGGACCCCCCGAATGCTCTCAGGCTCAGGAGAAATTGCACGTGAAAAATGACCTCCAAGCAAGCGCTTTCCAGCAGTATGTATCACTCAGCACACAGTACACTGGGAACGCTATCTTCCTTTGAGGAAGGAAAGGCAACAGAGAGTGTGTTTTCAGGCCTCTATCTTGCAAGAACAATTTAACTTCTAAGACATGAGATCTCCAGTCTTGTCCAGAAGAGCTAACTCTGGACAAGTCCAGAGGAGCTTGTCCAGAGGAGCTAACTCTGGACTCCAGAGGAGTCAGGGCAGTGTATCTCCCTGCATTTTCAGAGTCTTGTAAACTTATTCCTAGGCCACACCGTGACTGCCTATGAGGAAGCAGGCCACAGGAATGTGTCTGACAGTACACAGTGCCTCAGTATCATCACGTAGTCGAAATGATATTCCACGGCAAATGGGCCTGCGGCAAGGACTTGAGAGCCGCCCGCTTGCTTCAGAAATCGCAAAGGTTGGAGCAAAGTAAGTGCTGTCAGAAGTGAGAAAACAGCAATTGGATGCACTTCCAAGCAGTTGCTAGGCTGCACTGCTTTTAGGCCCACTGAGAGAAAAATGTGAAATTTGCCATCAAGGTCTGATATCCAGGTTGACACTCATAGTGTATCCCTGCAGTTATCAAAAATTTTGAGACAGATCTAAGCTCACTAGATCTCTCACACAGAGAAAACGTGACTTAAATGTCGTTTGGATATTGGTTAGCTTTTGCCTGTGAGTGTGGGGACCTTCTGGCACAGACTCAGGGGAAATGGGGAGTGAATAATGACCTCCAAGCAAGCACTTTCCAGCAGTGTGCTGCGCTCAGCACACGTTAGGCTGGAAAAGCTATCTTCCTTCGAGGAAAGTAAGGCATCAAAAGAGAGTCTGTTTTCAGGCCTCTATCTCGCAGGAAATTTTAGGTTCAAGGATGTGAGACCTCCAGTCTTGCCCAGATTAGCTAACTTCCAGAATCAGGGTAGTGTGTCTCCCTTCACTTTCTGAACCCTGTAGAAGTATCCCTAGGACACACCGTGAATGCCAATGAGGAAGCAGGGTGCGGGAATGTGTCTGAAAGTACAGAGTGCCACACTGTGTGTCACTCAGCTCTCAGTGTGCTGGGAAAGCTGTCTTGCTTCGAGGAAGGCAAGACATCAAAAGAGAGTCTGTTTTCAGGCCTTTATCTTGCAGTAACAGTTTAGCTGTAAAAATGAGAGACCCCTAGTCTTGCCCAGAGGAGCTAATTTCTGGAATCAGGGCTCTGTGTTTCCCTGCACTTTCTGAGCCTTGTCAACCTATTCCTAGGCCACACCATGACTACCTATGAGGAAGCAGGCTGTGGGAATGTGTCTGAGAGTACAGGGTGCCGCAATGTGGTCACCTTGTCGAGGTGACATTCCACTGCAAAAGGGCCCATGGCAAGGAGTTGCAAGCCACTGGCTTGGTTCAGAAATTCTAAAGATGGAGCAAAGCTAGCACTGTCAGATGTGAGAAAACAGCCATTGGATGGATTTTCAAGCAGTTGCTAGGTTGCATTGCTTTTAGGCCCATTCTCAGGGGAAAGTGTGAGTGAAAAAAGACCTCCAAGCAAGCGCTTTCCAACAGTGTGTGTCACACAGCCCACTGTATGCTGGGAAAGATATCTTCCTTTGAGGAAGGAAAGGCATCAAAAGAGAGTGTGTTTTTAGGCCTCTATCTGGCAGGAACTGTTTAGCTTCCAACACAGGAGACCTTCAGACTTTCCCAGTCTGAATTTTCAAGTCAAGGCAGTGTGTCTCCCGGCACATTCCAAGCCTTGTAAACACATTTTTTAGGCCACATTGCAACTGCCCATGAGGAAGCAGGCTGCAGGAATATGTTTGGGAGTGCTGGTTGCCATACTGTGCTCACCTAGTTGAGGTGACATTCCACTGCAAATGGGCCTGAGGTGAGAGGTTTCAAGGCTCTAGTTTCCTTCAGAAATGCCAATGAGCAGAGGAAAACTAGCCCAGTCAGAAGTGAGAGAATACCAACTGGATGGATTTTCAAGCAGTTGCTAGGCCGCCACGCTTTATGGTCCACTGAGTGAAAAATGCAAATTTTTCCATCAAGGTTGGATATCCAGGCTGACACTCATGGTGTGTCCTGCATTTCTACAAAAGATCCAGACAAACCTAGGCTCGCTGGATCTCTCCTACAGAAAAAAACTTGATGGAACAGATGATGGGATATTGCTTTACCATTGCCTGTGAGTGTTGGGACCTTTCCTATGGTCTCAGTCTCAGGGGAAATTGAGACTGGAAAAGTGACCTCCAAGCAAGCACTTATAAGCAGTGTGAGACACTCAGCACACAGAATGCTGTGAAAGCTCTCTTCCTTCATGGAGGAAGGACATCAGCACAGAGTGTGTTTTCAGGCCTCTACCTAGCAGGAAGAGCCTAGTCTCTAAGACGTGAAAACGCCAGGCTTGCCCAGGCGTTCTAAATTCCAGATAGGGCAGTGTGTCTCCTTGCACTTTCCGAGCCTTGCAAACATGTACTTAGGCCATTCCACAACTGCCCATGAGGAAGCGGGCTGCGGGAGTGTGTCTGAGAGTGCTGGGTGCCATACCGTGGTCACCTAGTTGAGGTGACATTCCACTGCAATGGGTCTCTGGTGAGGAGTTGCGAACCACCCTCTTGCTTCAGAAATTCCAAAGGGTGGATCTAACCTAGCACTGTCAAAAGTGAGAAAACAGCTGTTGGGTGGATTTTCAAGCAGGCCACCCCCTTTAGGGCCCCCCAGAGAAAAATGCTAATTTTGTCATCTAGGTATGATATCCATGTTGACACCTATGATGTGTCCACGCAGTTTTCAATAAATTTCCAGACAGACCTAGACCTGGAAGATCTAGGATCTTCCATAGCTGCGTCTCTCCTCCAGAGAAAACGTGATATAACAGACGTTTGGATGTTGGTTTGCCTTTCCCTGTGAGTGTGGGGACTTTCCTTACAGCTCAGGCTCAGGAAAATTAGAAAGTGATAAATGACCTCCGGCAAGCAATTTCCACCAGTGTGGGTTACTCAGCACACAGTATGCTGGGAAAGCTATCTTCTTTCGAGGAAGGAAAGGCATCAACATAGAGTGTGCCCTCATGCCACTATCTATAAAGAATTGTCAAGCTTCTCAGATGTGAGAAATCCAGGATAACCCAGAAGAGCTAACTTCCAGGGTCAGGGCAGTGTGTTTCCCTGCACATTCTGAGCCTTGTAAACACATTCCTAGTAATACCGGGACATCCCGTGAGGAAGCAGGCCGTGGGAGTGTGTCTGGGATTGCTGGGTGCTTTATGGTTTCCCAAACGAGGTGCCAGTCCACTGGAAGCGGGCCTGGAGTTGCACTAGTGGCTAAGAGTGGCACGCCGCCTGCTTGTGCCAGAAATCCCGAAGGGTGGGTCAGAGCTAGCTCTGTAAGAAGGAAGAAAACAGCAATTTGATTGATTTTCAAACAGATGCTACGGCACACAGTTTTAGGCCTAACCTAGAGAAAAAGGCAAATTTTGCCACCAAGGTCCTGTATCTAGGTTCCAACACAGGTTGTGTCTCCACAGTATCCAAGACATTTATAGAGAGACCTAGGCTCTCTGGATCTCTCATAGAGAGAAAACGTGATGGAAAGGACATTTGGATGCTGGTTTCCCTTTCTCTGTGAGTGTGGTGGCCCTCCTTACATCAACATTGTTAGGGGAAATCGCTTCTGAAAAATGACCTCCAAGCAGGCGTTTTCAAGCAGTGTGTGACTGTCAGCACACAGAATGCTGGGAAAGCTGTGCTACTTCGAGGAGGAAAAGGCATCAACAGAGAATGTGTTTTCAGGCCTCTATCTAGCAGGAACTGACTTGCCTTGAAGAGGTGAGAGCTGCAGACTTACCCAGAGGACCTAACTACCAGAGACAGGGCAGTGTGTTTCCTTGCCCTTACGGCGCCTTGTAAACATTCCTGGTCATGCTGGGACTAGCCATGAGGGAGCAGGCTGCGGGAGTGTCTGGGAGTGCTGGGTGCCATGCCGTGGTCACCCAGAGTAGGAGACTTCACTGGATATGGCTCAATGGCTAGGAGTTGCGAGCCACCTGTTTGCTTTAGAACTCTCAAACGGTGGACCGAAGCTCTCTCTGACAGATGGAAGAAAACAGCAATTGGATGGATTTTCAAGCAATTGTTAGGCCACACAGTTTTAGGGCCCACCTAGAGGAAAATGCGAATTTTGCCACCAAGGTCCTGGATCCAGGATCACACTCAGGATGTGTCCCCATAGTATAAAGACTTTTCTAGACAGACCTGGGCTACTGGGATCTCTCCTACAGAGAAAATGTGATGGAATGGATGTTTGGATGTTGGTTTGCTTTTCCATGGGAGTGTGGAGGCCATCCCTATGGCCACACCATCAGGGTGAATTGTTACCAAACATGACCTCCAAGGAAGCGTTTTTACACAGAACACTGGGAAAGCTATGTTCCTTCAAGGAAGGAAAGGCTTCGACAGAGAGTGTGTTTTCAGGCCTCTATCTATCAGGAACTCTCTAGCCTCTAAGATGTGAGACCTTTAGGTTTGCCTTGAGGACCTAACTTCCAGGGTCAGGGCAGTGTGTTTCCCTGTACTTTCTGCGCCTTGAAAACACATTCCTAGGTCATACTGGGACTGTCCATGAGGAAGTAGGCTGTGGGAATGTGTCTGGGAGAGATGGGTGCCTTATTGCGTTTACCAGATGAGGTGGAATTCACTGGAAATGGGCCAGAGGCTAGGAGTTGCGAGCCACCTCCTTGCTTCAGAAATCTAAGTGTGGAGTAAAGCTATCACTGTCAGAAGTAAGAACACAGCAATTGGATGGATTTTCAAGGAGTTGCTAGGCCCCACCACTTTAGGGCCCACTGAGGGAAAAGTGCGAATTTTGCCACCAAGGTCCCGTATCCAGCTTCCCATGCAGGGTGTGTCCCCGCAGGATCCAATAACTTTCAAGACAGATCTAGGCTCACTGGATTTCACTGGATCTCTCCGGATCTCTCCTACAGAGAAAACATGATGGAACAGATGTTTGGCTGTTGGTTTGCCTTTCCCTGTGAATGTGGGGCCCTTCCCTACAGTCACATCCTCAGGGGAAATTACAACTAAAAAATGACCTCCAAGCAAGCACTTTCAAGCAGTGTGTGACTCTCAGCACAGAGTGCTGGGAAAGCCATCTTCCTTTGAGGAAGGAAAGCATCAAAAGAAATTGTGTTTGCAGGCCTCTATCGAAGAGGAACTGTCTGGTTTTGAAGATGTGAGAACTCCAGGCGTGCACAGAGGACCTAACTTTCAGAGTCAGGGCAGTGTGTCTCCCTGCACCTTCTGAGCCTTTTAAAGAGATTCCTAGTCCATGCCCATGGGCTAGGTGACTGCCCATGAGGACACAGGCATCAGAAATGTGTCTGAAGAGTGCTGAGTGCCATTCTGTGGTCATCTAGTCAAGGTGACATTCCAGTGTAAATGGTCCTGTGGCAAGGAGTTGCGAGCCACCCGCTGCTTCCGAAATCCAAACGCTGGAGCAAAGCCAGCACTGTCAGAAATAAGAAAACAGCAATTCGATGGATTTTCAAGCAGTTGCTAGGCCTCCCTGCTTTTGGGCCCACTGAATGAAAAATACAAATATTGCTACCTATGACCGGAGTCCAGGTTTACACTCACGGTGTGTCCCTGCAGGATACTACTGCTTTTCAGGCAGATCTAGGCTCACTGGTCCCAACACTTCATGGGAAATAGATGGGAAATCAGTGGGAACAATGTCAGACTTTATTTTTTGGGGCTCCAAAATCACTGCAGATGGTGATTGCAGCCATGAAATTAAAAGACGCTTACTCCTTGGAAGGAAAGTTATGACCAACCTAGATAGCATATTGAAAAGCAGAGACATTACTTTTCCAACAAAGGTCCGTCTAGTCAAGGCTATGGTTTTTCCAGTGGTCATGTATGGATGTGAGAGTTGGACTGTGAAGAAAGCTGAGCACCAAAGAATTGATGCTTTTGAACTGTGGTGTTGGAGAAGCCTCTTGAGAGTCCCTTGGACTGCAAGGAGATCCAACCAGTCCATTCTGAAGAAGATCAGTCCTGGGTGTTCTTTGGAAGGACTGATGCTGAAGCTGAAACTCCAATACTTTGGCCACCTCATGCAAAGAGTTGACTCATTGGAAAAGACTCTGATGCTGGGAGGGATTGGGGGCAGGAGGAGAAGGGGACGACAGAGGATGAGATGGCTGGATGGCATCACCAACTCGATGGACATGAGTTTGAGTAAACTCCGGGAGTTGGTGATGGACAGGGAGGCCTGGTGTGCTGTGATTCATGGGGTCGCAAAGAGTCGGACACGACTGAGTGACTGAACTGAACTGAACTGAGGCTCCCTGGATTTCCCCTAAGGAGAAAATTGATGGAACAGACATTTGGATGTTGGCTTGCCTTTCCCTGTGAGTGTGGGGGCCTTCCCCATGGTCACACTCTGACTGGAAATTGTGACTGAAAAATGACCTCCAAGCAAGGGCATTCAAGTAGTATGTGACTCTCAGCACAGAGAATGATGGGAAAGCTATCTTCCTTCGAGGAAGGAAATGCATCAACAGAGAGTGTGTTTTCAAACCTCTATCTAGGAGGAACTGTCTAGTTTCCAAGATGTGAGACGTCCAGGATTGCACAGAGGACCTAAATTCCAGAATCAGGGCAGTGTGTCTCCGTGCACGTTGGAGCCTTGCAAACACATTCCTAAGCCATACCGCGACTGCCCATGAGGAAGGAGGCTGTGGGAGTGTGACTGAGAGTTCTGAGTGCCTTTTTGTGGTCACCTTGTTGAGGTGACAGTCCACTGCAATTGGGCCCTCGGCAAGGAATGTGAGCCGACCGATGGCTTCAGAAACCCCAAAGGGTGAAGCAAAGCTAATGCTGTCAGAAGTAAGAAAATAGCAATTGGATTGATTTTCAAGCAGTTGCTAGGCTGCACCGGTTTAGGGCCCACGGAGAAAAATGAGAATTTTAACACCAAGGTCCAGTATCCATAATGACACTCATGGTGTGTCCCCGCAGTTTCCAAGAAATTTCCAGACAGACCTACATTCACTGGATCTCTCCTACAGAGAAAACTTGATAGATCGGACTTTTGGATGTTGGTTTTCCTTTCCCTGTGAGTGTGGGGTCTTCCTTATGGTCAAACCTCAGCTGAAATTGCGACTGAAAAATGATTTCCAAGCAAGCACTTTTAAGCTGTGTGTGACTCAGCACACAGAATGCAGGGATAGCTATCTTCCTTTGAGGAAAGAAATGCATTAACAGAGAGTGTGTTTTCAGGCCTCTATCTATCAAGAACTCTCTAGCTTCTAAGATGTGAGACTCCAGGTTTTCCCAGAGGACATAACTTCCACAGTGAGGGCACTGTGCTCCCCTGTACTGTTTAGGCATTTTAAACACATACCTAGGTCATACAGGGACTGCCCATGAGGAAGCAGGCTGTGGGAGCATGTCAGGCAGTGTCGTGTTCCTTACTGTGGTCACCTGGTCAAGGTGACGTTCCACTGCAAATGGGCCTGCTGTGAAGAGTTGCGAGCAGTCGTCTTACTTCAGAAGTCCCAAAAGGTGGAACAAAACTAGCACTGTCAGTAGTAAGAAAACAGCAATTGGATGGATTTTCAAGTAGTTGCTAGGCTGCACCACATTAAGGCTCCCCGAGAGAAGAATGAGAATTTTGCCACCAAGGTCCGGTATCCAGTTTTACAATTAGGGTGTATCCAGACAGGATCCAATTTTCCAGAGAGACCTACGCTCACTGGATATCTCCTACAGAGAAAACATGATGGAACAGATGTTTGGATGTTGGTTTGCCTTTCACTCACAGCCTCAGGGGAAATTGAGACTGACAAATGACCTCCAAGCAAGTGCTTTCAAGCAATGTGTGACTCTCAGCACACAGAATGCTGGGAAAGCTATCTTTCTTTGAGGAAGGATAGACATCAAAAGAGAGTGTGTTAAGGCCTCTATTAAGCAGGAACTCTCTAGTTTCTTTTTTTTTAATATAAATTTATTTAAATTGGAGGCTAATTACAATATTGTAGTGGTTTTGCCATACTTTGACATGGATCCGCCACAGGTGTACATGTGTTCCCCATTCAGAACCCCCCTCCCACTTCCCTCCCTATCCCATTCCTCTGGGTCATCCCAGTGCACCAGCCTCAAGCACCTTGTCTCATGCATCGAACCTGGACTGGCAATCTATTTCACATATGATAATATACATGTTTCAATGCCATTCTCCCAAATCATCCCACCCTTGCCCTCTCCCACAGAGTCCAAAAGACTGTTCTATACACCTGTGTCTCTTTTGCTGTCTCGCTTGTAGGGTTATCATTACCACCTTTCTAAATTCCATATATATGTGTTAGTATACTGTATTGGTGTTTTTCTTTCTGGCTTCACTCTGTATAATAGGCTCCAGTTTCATCCATCTCATTAGAACTGATTCAAATGTATTCTTTTTAATGGCTGAGTAATACTCCATTGTGTATATGTACCACATCTTTCTTATCCATTCATCTGCTGATGGACATCTAGGTTGCTTCCATGTCCTGGCTATTATAAACAGTGCTGCGATGAACATTGGGGTACACGTGTCTCTTTCAATTCTGGTTTCCTCAGTGGGATTGCTGGGTCGTATGGCAGTTCTATTTCCAGTTTTTTAAGGAATCTCCACACCGTTCTCTATAGTGGCTGTACTAGTTTGCATTCCCACCATCAGTGTAAGGCGGTTCCCTTTTCTCCACACCCTCTCCAGCATTTATTACTTCTAGTTTCTAAGGCATGAGACCGCTAGGTGTGCCCAGAGGACCTAACTTCAGGAGTCAGGGCAGTGTGTCTCCCTGCACATTCTGAGCCTTGCAAAGAGGTTCTAGTCCATACTGTGAATGCCCATGAAGAAACAGGAAGCAGGAGTGTGTCTGAGAGTGTTGGGTGCCATTCTGTGGTCACCTAGTTGAGCTGAGATTCCAGTGTAAATTGGCCCCCTGCAAGGAGATGGGAGCCAAATGCTTGCTTCAGAAATGAAAGGGTGAAGGACCTAATGTCCAGAGTCAGGGCAGTGTGTCTCCCTGCACTTTCTGAGCCTTGTAAACACATTCCCATAGCATACAGTTACTGCTCATGAAGAAGCAGGCTGTGAGAGTGTGTCTGGGAGTGTTGGGTGCCATACAGTGCTTACCCAGAACAGATGACATTCCACTGGAACTGAGTCAGTGGTTAGGAATTGCGAGTCACCATCTTGCTTCAGAAATTCCAAAGGGAAGTCCAAAGCTAAAACTTTCAGAAGTAAGAAAGCAGCAATTGGGTGGATTTTCGAGGAGTTGCTAGGCAGCACTTTTTTAGGTCCAACCAAGAGAAAAACGTGAATTTTCCCAGCACATCCAGTATCCAGGTTCACACTCAGGATGTATCCCCGCAGTATTGTAGAATATTACAGACAGACCTAGGCTCTCTACATCTCTCCTACAGAGAAAACGTAATGGAACAGATGTTTGGTTGTTGGTTTATGTTTTCCTGTGAATGTGGGTGCCTTCGCTATGTCCACACCAACAGCAGAAATTGTTAGTAAAAAATGACCTCCAAGGAAGAATTTTCAAGCAGTGTGTGACTCTCAGCACACGGAATGTTGGGAAAGGTATATTCCTTCAAATAGGGATAGTCTTGCACAGAGAGTGTTTTCAGGCCTCTATCTATCAGGAACTGTCTAGCTTCTAAGATGAGAGAATCAACCTCCGGGTTGGCCCAGAGGACCTAACTTCCAGAAACAAGGCAATGTGTTTCCTGGGAGTTTCCATGCCTTGTAGACAGATTCTAGCTCATACCATGACTGACGGTGAGGAAGCAGGCTGCAGGAGTGTGTTTGGGACTGCTGGGTGCCATAATGTGGTTTCCAAGATGAGGTGACATTCCAGTGGACACGGGCCAGCGGCTAGGTGTTGCAAGCAGGTTGCTAGGTTCAGAAACCCATAAGGGTGGATCAAAGCTCTTGCAGTGAGAACTAAGAAAACATAAATTATATGGATTTTCAGGCACATTCTGTGGCTACCCAGATAAGATGACATTCCAAGGATATGGGCCACCTGCTTGGAATTGGGAGCCATCTACTTTTTTCAGAAAAACCTTAGGGTGAACCAAAACTATTGCTGTCAGAAGTAAGAAAACAGCAATTGGATGGACTTTCAAGAAGAAGCTAGGCCGCCCCACTTTAGGGCCCACCGAGAGAAAAATGGGAATTTTGCCACCAAGGTCCGGTATCCAGGTTCTTACTCAGGGTATGTCCCTGCAGGATCCAATAATTTTCCAGACAGACCTAGGCTCACAGGATTGCTCCTATAGAGGAAACGTGATGGAAAAGACATTTGGATATTGGTTTGCCTTTCCCTGTGTGTGGGGGGCGGGGGCAGCCTTCCCTAAGGTTTTGGTCTCAAGGGAAGTTGTGACTGAAAAATGACCTCCAAACAAATGCTTTCAAGCAGTGTGAGACTCTCAGCACACAGAATGTTGGGAAAGCTATCTTCCTTCGTGGAAGAAAAGTAATCAAGAGAGAGTGTGTTTTCAGGCCTCTATCTAGCAAGAACTGTCTAGTTTCTAAGACGTGAGACCTCCAGGCCTGCCCAGAAGACCTAACAACCAGAGTCAGGGCAGTGTGTCTCTTAGCACTTTCCAAGCTTTGTAAACACATTCCTAGGCCACACCATGACTGCCCATGAGGAAGCAGGCTGCAGAAGTGGTTATGAAAGTGCTGGGTATCAATCTGTGGTCACCAGATCGAAGTGACTTTTCACTGCAAAGGGGCCCACATCAAGAGGTTGGGATCTGCCCACGTCCTTAAGAAATTCCGAAGAGTAGACCAAATCTATCACTGTCAGAAGTAAGAAAACAGCATTTGGATGGTTTTTCAAGCAGTTGCTAGGCCACTCTGCTTTAGGGCCCACCAAGAGAAAAATGGGAATTTTGCCACGAAGGCCCAGTATCCAGGTTCATACTCAGGGTGTGTCCCTGCAGAATCCAAGAATTTTCCAGACAGACCTAGGCTCACGGGATCTCTCCTACAGAGAAAATGTGATGGAATGGACGTTTGGATGTTGGTTTGCCTTTCCCTGTGAGTGTGGGTTCCTTCATATAGTCTCAGGCCAGGGGAGATTGCCACTGAAAAAAGACCTACAAACAAGAGCTTTCTAGCAGTGAGGGTCACTCAGCACACAGTATACTGGGAGAGCTATCTTCCTTTGAAGAAGGAAAGGCATCAACAGTGAGTGTGTTTTTAGAACTCTATCTTGCAGGTACTGTTTAGCTTCTAAGACATGAGACCTCCAGGCTTCAACAGAGGACCTAACTACCAGAGTCATGGCAGTGTGACTCCCTGCATCTTCCAAGCCTTGTAAACACATTCATAGACCACACTGTGACTTCCCATGTGGAAGCAGGCTGCGAGAGTGTATCTGAAAATGCTGGGTGTCATACTGTGGTCACCTAGTTGAGGTGACATTCCACTGCAAATGGGTCCATGGTGAGGAGTTGAGAGCTGCCTGCTTACTTCAGAAATGCCAAGGGGTGGAGGAAATCTAGCGCTGTAAGTCGTGAGAAAACAGCTATTGGATGGATTTTCGAGCAGTTGCTAGGCCGTGCCAAATTAGGGCATACCAAGAGAAAAATGTGAATTTTGCCATCAAGGTTCGATATCCAGGTTCACACTCATGATGTGTCCCTGCAGTTTCCAAGAAATTTCCAGACAGACCTAGGCTCCCTGTATCTTTCCTGCAGAAGAAACGTGATGGAACAGATGTTTGGATGTTGCTTTGACTTTCCCTGTGAGTGGGACACCTCCCTACAGGCAGGGCCTCAGGAAACATTGCCACTGAAAAATGACCTCCAAGCAAGTGCTTTCCAGCAGTGTGTGACTCAGCACGCAGGAGGCTGGGAAAGTTATCTTCCTTCAAGGAAGGAAAGGCATCCACAGAGAGTGTGTTTTCAGGCCTCTATCTTGCAGCAACTGTTTTGCTTCTAAGACATCAGACCTCCAGGCCTGCTCTGAGGACCTACACTCCAGAGTCAGGGCCGTGTGTCTCCCTGTGCTTTCCGAGCCTTGCAAACATATTCCTAGGTCATAGCGGTACTTCCCATGAGGAAGCAGGCTGTGGGAGTGTGTCTGAGTGTGCTGGGTGCCATACTGTGGTCACCTAGTTGAGGTGATATTCCAGTGCAAATGGGCCCATGGAGAGGAGTTGTGAGCCGCCCACTTTCTTCAGAAATGCCAAAGGGTGAAGCAAAGATAGCATTGTCAGAAGTAAGAAAACAGCTATGGATGGATTTTCAAGCAGTTACTAGGCTGCACTGCTTTATTGCTCACTGAGAGTAAAATGCAAATTTTACCATCAAGGTCGATATCTAGGTTGACACTCATGGTGTGTCCCCACAGTTTCCAAGAAGTTTCCACAGAGACCTATGCTCACTGGATCTCTCCTACAGAGAAAACCTGATGGAACAGATGTTTGGGTGCTGGTTTCCCTTTTCCCGTGACTGTGGGGCTCTTCCCTATGGTCACAGCCTCAGGGGAATTTGCGACTGAAAAATGTCCTGCAAGCAAGCGCTTTCAAGCCACGTGAGACTTCAGCACACAAAATGGTGGGAAAGCTATCTTCATTCTAGCAAAGAAAATCATCAACAGAGAGTATGTTTTCAGGTCTCTATCTATCAGAAACTGTGTAGTTTCTAAGACATGAGACATCCAGGCTTGCCCAGAGGACTGAAATACCAGACTCAGGGCAATGTGTCTCCCTGCACTTTGCGAACTTTACAAACACAGTCCTAGGCCATACCATGACTGCCCATGAGGAAGCAGGCTGTGGGAGTGTGTCTGAGAGCGCTGGGTGCCATACTGTGGTCACCTCGTCAAGGTGTCAGTTCACTTCAAATAGGCCCACAGTGGGAATTTGGGAGCCACCCACTTGCTTCAGAAATCCAAAAGTGTGGAGCAAAGTTAGCACTGTCAGAAGTAAGAAAATAGCAATTGGGTGGATTTTCAAGCGTTTGCTTAGCCATATTGTTTGAAGGCTCACAGAGTAGAAAGTGCGAGTTTTGCCAACAAGGTCCGGTATCCTGGTTTACTCTCAGGGTGTGTCCCCGCAGAATGCAAGAATTTTCTAGACTGACCTAGGCTCACTATATGTCTCCTACAGGGAAAATGTGATGACCAGACGTTTTGATGTTTGTTGCATTTCCCTGTGATTGTGGGGCCCTTCCCTATGGTCAGACCCTCAGAGGATATTGCAACTGAAAAATTCCCTCCAAAAAGTGCTTTCAAGCACTGTGTGACACTCAGCAGGCAGAATGCTGTGAAAGCTATGTACCGTCTAAGAAGGAATGGCATCTAGAAAGACTGTGTTTTCAGGCCTCTCTCTAGCAGGAACTGCTGCGCTTCTAAGATGTGAAACCTCCAGGCTAGCCCAGAGGACTAACTTCATGAGTCAGGGCAGTGTGTCTCCCTGCACTTTCTGAGCCTTGTAAACACATTCCTAGGCCACACCGTGACTGCCCATGAGGAGGGAAGCTCCGGGAGTGTGTCTTAAATTGCTGGGTGCCATGTGTGGTCACCTAGTGAAGGTGACATTCCACTGCAAACGGGCCCACGGTGAGGAGTTGTGAGCCAACCGCTTCCTTAAGATATCCCAAAGGGTGGACCAAAGCTACCACTGTCAGAAATGAGAAAACAGCCATTGGATGGATTATCAAGCAGGTGCTTGGCTGCACCACTTTAGGGCCCACCGAGAAAAAAATGGGAATTTTGCCCCCAAGGTCTGGTATCCAGGTTCACACTCTGGGTGTGTACTTGCAGGATCCAAGTATTATCCAGTCAAACCTAGGCCCACTGGATCCCTCCTACAGAAAAAATGGGCTGGAAGAGACGTTTGGATGTTGGTTTGCCTTTCCCTGTGAGTGTGGGGACCTTCCCTACAGTCTCAGCCTCAGGGGAAATTGTGACTGAAAAATGACCTATAGCAAGAGCTTTCAAGCAGCATAAGACTCTCAGCACACAGAATGCTGATAAAGCTATCTTCCTCCATGGAAGGAAAGGCATAAACAGAGAGTGTGTTTTCAGGCCTCTATCTAGCTTGAACTGTCTAGTTTCTAAGACATGAGATGTCCAGGCTTGGCCAGAGGACCTAACTTCCAGAGTCAGGGCAGTGTGTCTCCCTGCACTTTCTGAGCCCTGCAAACATATTGCTAGCCATTCCCTGACTGCCTGTGAGGAAGCAGGCTGCGGGAGTGTCAGAGATCACTGAATGCGATACTGTGGTCACTTAGTCGAGGTGTAATTTCACAGCAAATGGGCCCACAGCAGGGATTTGGGAGCCGCCTGCTTGTTTCAGAAATCCTAAAGTGTGGAGCAAAGCTAGTGCTGTCAGAAGTAAGAAAACAGCAATTGAATGCATTTTCAAGCAATTGCTAGGGCGCACAGTTTGAGGGCTCACCGAGATAAAATTGCAAGTTTTGCCACCAAGGTCCGGTATTCAGGTTACACTCAGGGTGTGTCCCCGCAGGATCCAAGAATTTCCAGGCTGACCTAGGCTCGCTAGATCTCTCCTACAGAAAAAATGTGATGGAACAGATGTTTGGATGTTGGTTTGCCTTTCCCTGTGAGTGTGGGGACCTTCCCTACAGTCTCAGCCTCAGGGAAAATTGGGAGAGAAAAATGAACTCCAAGCAAGCCCTTCAAGCAGTGTGTTTCTTTCAGCACACAATATGCTTGGAAAGCCGCTTTCCTTCATTGAAGAAAATGCATCATCAGAGAGTGTGTTTCAGGCATCTATCTTGTAGAGATTGTTTAGCTTCTAAGATGTGACAACTCCATAATTGCCCAAAGAACCTAAGTTCCATAGTCAGGCAGTGTCTCCCTGCATTTTCCGAGCCTTGTAAACACATTTGTAGGCCACACCACGACTGCCCATGAGGAAATAAACTGTGGGAGTGTGTCTGAAATTGCTGGGTTCCCACTGTGGTTACCTAGTTATGATGACATTCCACTGAAAATGGCCACGCAGTAAGGATTACAAGCCGTCCGCTTGCTTCAGGATTGCTAAAGGGTGGAGCAAACCTAGTGCTCTCAGATGTGAGAAAACAGCAGTTGGGTGTATTTTCAGGCAGTTGCTCAGCTGCCCTGCATTAGGGCCCACCGAGAGTAAAATGCGAGTTTTGCCATCAAAGTCCGTTATACAGGTTAACACTCATGGTGTGACCCTGCAGTTTCCAAGAAATTTCTAGACAGACCTAGGGTCACTGAATGTCTCCTACAGAGAAAACATGATGGAACAGATGTTTTGATGTTGATTTTCCTTTTCCTGTAGTATGGGTAACCTTACTGTAGTATGGTCTCAGGGTCAGGGGAATTGTGAGTGAAAAATAACCTCCAAGCATTGCCAAGATCCACTGAATCGTGGAAAAAGGAAGAGAGTTCCAGAAAAATATCTATTTCTGCTTTATTGACTATGCCAAAGCCTTTGACTGTGTGGATCACAATAAACTGTGGAAAATTCTGAAAGAGATGGGAATACCAGACCACCTGACCTGCCTCTTGAGAAACCTATATGCAGGTCAGGAAGCAACAGTTAGAACTGGACATGGAACAACAGACTGGTTCCAAATAGGAAAAGGAGTACGTCAAGGCTGTATATTGTCACCCTGCTTACTTAACTTCTATGCAGAGTACATCATGAGAAACACTGGGCTGGAAGAAGCACAAGCTGGAATCAAGATTGCTGGGAGAAATATCAGTAACCTGAGATATGCAGATGACACCACCCTTATGGCAGAAAGTGAAGAGGAACTGAAAAGCCTCTTGATGAAAGTGAAAGAGGAGAGTGAAAAAGTTGGCTTAAAGCTCAACATTCCGAAAGCGAAGATCATGGCATCTGGTCCCATCACTTCACGGCAAATAGATGAGGAATCAGTGGAAACAGTGTCAGACTTTATTTTTGGGGGCTCCAAAATCACTGCTGATGGTGATTGCAGCCATGAAATGAAAAGATGCTTACTCCTTGGAAGAAAAATTATGACCAACCTAGATAGCATATTGAAAAGCAGAGACATTACTTTGCCAACAAAGGTCCATCTAGTCAAGGCTATGGTTTTTCCAGTGGTCATGTATGGATGTGAGAGTTGGACTGTGAAGAAAGCTGAGCACCAAAGAATTGATGCTTTTGAACTGTGGTGTTGGAGAAGACTCTTGAGAGTCCCTTGGACTGCAAGGAGATCCAACCAGTCCATTCTGAAGGAGATCAGCCCTGGGTGTTCTTTGGAAGGAATGATGCTAAAGCTGAAACTCCAGTACTTTGGCCACCTCATGTGAAGAGTTGACTCACTGGAAAAGACTCTGATGCTGGGAGGTATTGGGGGCAGGGGAGAAGAGGATGACAGAGGATGAGATGGCTGGATGGCATCACCAACTTAAAGGACGTGAGTCTGAGTGAACTCCGTGAGTTGGTGATGACCAGGAAGGCCTGGCGTGCTGTGGTTCATGGGGCCGCAAAGAGTCGGACACGACTGAGCAACTGAACTGAACTGAACTGAAGCGCTTTCTAGCAGTATTTGTCACTTAGCACACAGTATGCTTGGAAAGCTCTCTTCCTTCGAGGAAGGAAAGGCATCAACAGAGAGTGGGTTTTCAGGCCTCTTTCTTTGCAGGAACTGTTCAGCTTCTAAGACATGAGACCTCCAGTCTTGCCCAGAGGAGCTAACATCCAGAATCAAAGCAGTTTGTCTCCCTGTACTTTCCGAGCCTTGTAAACCTATTCTGAGGCCACACCGCAACTGCCTGAGGAAGCAGGCTGTGGGAATGTGTATGAGAGTACAGGGTGCCTCAGTGTGGCCACCTAGTGGAGGTGACATTCCACTGCAAATGGGCCCGCAGCAAGGAGTTGTGAGCTGCCCATTTACTGCAGAAATGGAAAGGATGCAACAAAGCTAGTGCTGTCAGAAGTGAGAAAACAGCAATTGGAAGGATTTTCGAGCAGTTGCTAGGCTGCACTGCTTTCAGGCCCGCCGAGAGAAAGATGGGATATTTGCCATCCAGGTCCGATATCCAGGTTGACACTCATGGTGTGTCCCTGCAGTTTCCAAGAAATTTCCACACAGACCTAGGCTCACTAGATTTCTCATACAGAGAAACGTGATGGAATAGATGTTTGGATTCTGGTTTGCCTTTCCCTGTGAGTATGGGGACCTTCTCTATGGTCTCAGGCTCAGGGGAAATGGGGAGAGAAAAATGACCTCCAAACAAGTACTTTCCAGCAGTGTGTTTCTCTCAGCACACAGTATGCTGGGAAAGCTATCTTCCGTTGAGGAAGTTAAGGCATCAACAGGGAGTGTCTTTTCAGGCCTCTATCTAGCAGGAACTATTTAGCTTCTACGACGTGAGACCTCCAGTGTTGCCCAAATGACCTATCTTCCAGAGTCAGGGCAGTGTGTCTCCCAGCAATTTCCAAGCCTTGTAAATACATTCTTGGCCACACTGCAACTGCCTAAGTGGAAGTAGGCTGAACGTGTGAGTCTGAGAATGCTGGGTGCCATACTGTGGTCACATAGTCGAGGTGACATTCCACTGCAAAAGGCCCCGTGGCAAGGAGTTGCGAGCTGCCTGCTTGCTTCAGAAATGCCAAAGGGTGGAGCAAACCTTGCGCTGTCAGAAGTGAGAAAACAGCAATTGGATGGATTTTCAAACAATTGTAAGGCCATCCAACTTTAGGGCCCACCGAGAGATAAATGCAAATTTTGCCACGAAGATCAGTATCCTGGTTCACACTCATGGTGTGTCTCCATGTTTCCAAGAAACTTCCAGACAGACATGGGTCACTGGATCCCTCCTACAGAGAAACGTGATCGAATAGATGTTGGAATGTTGTTTGCCTTTCCCTGTGAGTGTGGGGACCTTCACTACGGCCTTATCCTCAGGGGAAAGTGTGAGTGAAATAAGACCTCCAAGCAAGCCTTTCCAGCAATGTGTGTCACTCAGCCCACTGTATGCTGGGAAAGATATCTTCCTTTGAGGAAGGAAAGGCATCAAAAGAGAGTGTGTTTTTAGGCCTCTATATAGTTCGCTTTTAACACAGGAGACCTTCAGACTTTCCCAGAGGACCTAACTTTCAAGTCAAGGCAGTGTGTCTCCCTGCACTTTCCTTATAAACACATTCTTAGGCCACAATGCAACTGCCCATGAGGACGCAGGCTGTGGGAGTGTGCTTGAGAGTGCTGGTTGCCATACTGTGTTCACCTAATTGAGGTGACATTCCACTGCCAAAGGGCTCAAGGCAAGGAGTTTCGAGGTGCTTGTTTGTTTCAGAAATGCCAATCAGTGGAGCAAAACAAACACTGTCAGAAGTGAGAAAATACCAGTTGGATGGATTTTCAAGCAGTTGCTATGTCTCACCACTTTTTATTCATACCAAGAATAAAATGCAAAATTTGCCATCACGGTCCAATATCCAGGTTGACACGCATGGTGTGTCCCGCATTTCTACGAAATTTCAGACAGACCTAGGCTCACTGGATCTCTCCTATAGAAAAAACTTGATGGAACAGACATTTGGATGTTAGTTTGCCATTCCCTGTGAGTGTGGGGACCTTTCCTATGGTCTCAGCCTCAGGGGAAATTGAGATTGAAAAATGACCTCCAAGCAAGCGCTTATAAGCAGTTTGAGACTCTCAGCACACAAAATGCTGGGAAAGCTGTCTTCCTTCCTGGAGGAAAGACATCATCACAGAGTGTGTTTTCAGGCCTCTACCTAGGAAGAAATGCCTAGTCTCTAAGACATGAAAACACCATGCTTTCCCAGACAACCTCAATTCCAGAGTCAGGGCAGTATGTCTCCTTGCACTTTCCAAGCCTTGCAAACACATTCCTAGGCCATTCCACGACTGCCCATGAGGAAGCAGGCTGTGGTCACCTAGTTGAGGTGACATTCCACTGCAATGGGCCCTTGGTAAGGAGTTCGAGCTGCCCACTTTCTTCAGAAATGCCAAAGGGTGGATCTAACCTAGCACTGTCAGAAGTGAGAAAACAGCTATTGGATGGATTTTCAAGCAGGCCACCCTGCTTTAGGGCCCATCGAGAGAAAAATGCTAATTTTGTCATCAAGTTCTGATATCCAGGTTGACACCCATGAAGTTTCCAAGAAATTTCCAGATAGACCTAGGCTCTCTCTGCTACAGCGAGAACATGATGGAACAGACATTTGGATATGTTTTGCCTTTCCCTGTGACTGTGGGGACCTTCCCTACGGACTCAGGATCAGGGAAATTTGTGACTAATAAATAGCCCCCAGCAAGCACTTTCCACCAGTGTGTGTCACTCAAAACACAGTATGCTGTGAAAGCTATCTTCCTTCAAGGTAGGAAAGGCATCAACAGAGAGTGTGATTTCAGGTCTCTACCTTGCAGGAACTGTTTAGCTTTCAACGTGAGAGCTCCAGGCTGGCCCACCAGTCCTAACTTCCAGTGTCAGGATAGTGTGTCTTCCTAGAAATACTGAGCCTTGCAATCTTATTCCTAGGCCATTCTGCAACTGCCCATGAGGAAGCAGGATGCAGGAGTGTGTCTGAGATTGCTGGGTGCCATACTGTGGTCACCTAGTTGAGGTGACATTCCACTGCAAATGGGCCTGCAGTGAGGACTTGCGAGCTGCCAGCTTGCTACAGAAATAAAAAAGGGTGGAGCAAAGCTACTGCTGTCAGAAGTAAGTAAGCAACAGGATGGATTTTCAAGCAGTTGCTAGGCCGCCCCTCTTTAGGATTCACTGAGAGAAAAATGCAAATTTTGCCACCAAGGTCTGGTATCCAGGTTCACACTCAGGGTGTGTCCCCACATTTTCCAAGAAATTTCCAGACAGACCTAGGCTCACTGGATCTCTCCTAAAGAGAAAACATGATTGAACAAACTTTTGGGTGTTGGTTTGCCCTTCCCTGTGATTGTGGGGTGCTTCCCTATGGTCAAAGCCTCAGGGAAAATTGCCACTGAAAAGTGACCAGCAAGCAAGCGTGTTCAAGCAGTGCATGACTCTCAGGATACAGAATGCTGGGAAAGATAGGTTTCTTTGAGGAAGGAAAGGCATCTAGAGAGAGTGTTTTCAGAGCTCTATCTAGCATGGGCTGTGTAGTTTTTAGACATGAGACCTCTAGGCTTTCCTAGAAGACCTAACTTCCAGAGTGGGTGCAGGGGGTCTCCCTGCACTTTCCAACACTTGCGAACACATTCGTAAGCCATTCCATGACTACACATGATGAAGCATGCTGTGGGAGTGTGAGAGTGCTGGGTGCCATTCTGTGGTCCCCTAGTCAAGGTGACATTCCCCTGCAAATGGGCCCGTGGCGAGGAATGGTCAGCCACCCCCTTGCTTCAGAAATCCAAAATGGTGGAGCAAAGCTAGCACTGTAGAAGTAAGAAAGCAGCAATTGGATAGATTTTCAAGCAGTTGCTAGGCTGCATGCACCACTTGAGGGCCTGCCGAGAGAAAAATGCGAATTTTGCCACCAAGGTCCAGTATCCAAGTTCACACTCAGGGTGTGTCCCCGCAGGATCCAAGAATTTTCCAGATGGACCTAGGCTCACTAGAACTCTCCTAGAGAGAATAAGTGATGAAACAGACTTTTGGATGTCGGTTTGTCTTTCTGTGTGAGTTTGGGGCCCTTCCCTATGGTCACACCCTCAGAACATATCACAACTGAAAAATGACCTCCAAGCAAGCACTTTCGAGCAATGAGTGTCTCTCAGCACTGGGATGTCACTCAGAATTCTGGGAAAGCTATCTTCCTTCATGGAAGGAAAGGCATCTATAGAGAGTGTGTTTTCAGGCCTCTAACTAGCAGGAACTGATGAGCTTCTAAGATGTGAGACCTCCGGACTTGCCCTGAGTATCTAACTTCCAGAGTCAGGGCAACATGTCTCCCTGCACTTTCCAAGCCTTGTAAACACATTCCTAGGCCACACTGCAACTGCCCACGAGGAAGCAGGCTTCGGGAGTGTGTCTGAAACTGGTGGGTGCCATACTGTGGTCACCTAGACCAGGCTGCATTCCACTGAAAATGAGCCTGTGGTGAGGAGTTGCAATATGCTGGCATCCTTAAGAAAGAAAAATGGACCAAAGCTAGTGCTGTCAGAAGTGAGAAAACAGCAACTGGATGGATTTTTGTGCAATTGCTAGGCCACTGCTTTAGGTCCCGCCAAGAGGAATATGGGATTTTTGCCACAAAGGTCCAGTATAAATGTTAACACCCAGTTTGTGTACCCACAGAATCCAGAACTTGTCCACATAGACCTAGGCTCAGTGGTTCACTCCTACAGGGAAAACGTGATGGAACAGGCATTTGGATTTTGGTTTCCCTTTCCCGTGAGTGGCAGAGCATCCCTATGGTCTCAGTCTCAAGGAAAATTGCTACTGAAAATAACCTCCAAGAAAACGCTTTCAAGCAGTATGAGACTCTCAGCACACAGAACACTAGGAAAGCTATCTTCCTTTGTGGAAGGAAAGTCATCAACAGGGAGTATGTTTTCTGGCCTCTATCTAGCAGAAACTGTCTAGTTTCTAAGATGTGAAACCTCCAGGCTTGACTGGAGGACCTAACTTACAGAGTCAGGGCAGTGTTTCTCACTGAAATTTCCGAGCCTTGCAAACACTAGGCCTTTCCTCGACAGCGCATGTGGGAGCAGACTACGGCAGTGTGTCTGAGAGTGCTGGGTATCATACTGTGCTCACCTAGTCGAGGTGACATCCCCTACAAATGCGCTCGCAGCAAGGAGTTGCAATCAACCTGCTTCCTGAAGAAACCCAAAGGGCAAACCAAAGCTAGTGCTGTTAGAAGTAAGAAAACAGCATTTGGATGGATTTCCAAGCAGCTGCTAGGCCAGTCCACTTCGGGCCCACCAAGAGAAAAATGGAAATTTTCCCACCAATGTCCAGTATCCAGGTTCACACTCAGGGTGCGAACATACAGGGTCCAAGAAATTTTCAGACAGACTTAGCTTCACTGGATCTCTCCTACAGGGAAAACGTGATGGAATCCACGTTTGGATGTTGGTTTGACTTTCACTGTGAGTGTGGGGACCCTCTCTATGGTCTCAGCCTCAGGGGAATTGGCAAGTAAAAAATGACCTCCAAGAAAGCCCTTTCTAGCAGTGTGTGTCACTCAGCACACAGAATGCCGGGAAAGCTATCTTACTTCATGGAAGGAAAGGCTTCAACATAGAGTGTGTTTTCAGGCCTCTACCTAGCAGGAACTGTCTAGTTTCTAATACGTGAGACATCCAGGCTTGCCCAGAGGACCTAATTTCCGCAGCCAGGGCAGTGTGTCTCCTTGCACTTTCTGAGCCTTCTAACCACATTTCTCAGGCACACTGCGACTGCCCGTGAGGAAGCAGGAGTGTGTCTGAGAGTGCTGGGTGCCATACTGTCGTCACCTAGGTGAGGTGATATTCCTCTGAAAAAGGGCCCGGCGCACGGGGTTTTGAGCCGTCCGCTTGCTTCAGAATGCCGAAGGATGGAGCAAACCTAGTGCTGTCAGTGGTGAGAAAACAGCAATTGGATGGATTTTCAAGCAATTGCTAGGCAGCCCCGCTTTAGGGCCTATTGAGTGAAAAATGCAAGTTTTGCCATCAAGGTCCGTTATCCAGGTTCACACTCATGGTGTGTCCCTGTAGTTCCAGGAAATTTCCAGATAGATCTATGCTCACTGGATCTCTCCTACAGAGAAACCATGATGGAACAGACTTTCGGATGTTAGTGTGCCTTTCCCTGTGAGTCTGGAGATCTTCACATGGTCTCAGGCTCAGGGGAAACTGCAAGTTAAAAATGACCTCCAAGAAAGCACCTTCCAGCAGTGTGTGTCACTCAGCACACAGTATGCTGGGAAAGCTACCTTCTGATGAGCTAGGAAAGGCATCAACAGAGAGTGTGTTTCGGGTCTTTGTCTAGCAGGAACTGTTTAGCTTCTAAGACGTGAGACCTCCAAGCTTGCCCAGAGGACCTAACTTCCAGTCAGGCCAGTGTGTCTCCCTGCACTTTCTGAGCCTTGTGAACACATTCCTAGGCCACACCACAACTGCCCATGAGGAAGCAGGCTGCGGGAGTATGTCTGAAAGGGCTGGGTGCCATACTGTGGTCACCTCTGCGAGGTAACTTTCCACTGCAAATGCGCCCGTGGTGAGGAATAATGAGCTACTCTCTTCCTTGAGAAATCCCAAAGGATGGACCTAAGCTAGTGCTGTCAGAAGTGAGAAAACAGCAATTGGATGGATTTTCAAGCAGTTGCTAGGCCGCCCCAGTTTAATACCGACCGAGAGAAAAATTTTGCCATCAAGGTCCTGTATCCAGGTTGACACTTATGGTGTGTCTCTCCAGTTTCCAGATATTTCAGGACAGGCCTACATTCTCTGAATCACTCCTACAGAGAAAACTTGATGGAAAAGATGTTTGGATGTTGGTTTGCCATACCCTGTGAGTGTGGGGACCTTCGCTACGGTCTCAGGCTCAGGGGAAATTGCGAGTGCAAAAAGACCTGCAAGCAAGTGTTTTCAAGCAGTGAGTGTCACTCAGCACACAGTATGATGGGAAAGCAATCTTCCTTAGAGGAAGGAAAGGCATCAACAAAGAGTGTATTTTTCGAACTCTATCTTGCAGCAACTGTTTCACTTCTAAGACGTGAAATCTCCAGGCCTGCTCTGAGGAATTAAATTCAAGAGTCAGGGCCATGTGTCTCCCTGCACTTTCCAAGCCTTGCAAACACATTCCTAGGTCATAGCGGTACTGCCCATGAGGAAGCAGGCTGCGGGAGTGTGTCTGAGTGTGCTGGGTCCCTTACTGTGGTTACCCAGACGAGGTGACATTCCACTGGAATTGGGCCAAAGGTTAGGAGTTGCACGCCGCCTGCTTGCATCAGAAATCCAAAAGGGAGGACCAAAGCTATCTCTGTCAGAAGGAAGAAAACAGCAATGCATGGATTTTCAAGCAGTTGCTATGGTGCAGAATTTTAGGGCCAATCTAGAGAAGAAGGTGAATTTTGCCACCAAGGTCCTGTATCCAACTTTCAACACAGGTTGTGTCCCCGCAGTACCCAAGAAATTGACAGAAAGACCTAGGCTCTCTGGATCTCTTGTAGAGAGAAAACGTGATGGAAAGGACGTTTGGATGTTGGTTTGCCTTTCCCTGTGAATGTGCTGGCCTCCCTACGTCAACATTGTTAGGGGAAATTGCTTCTGAAAAATGATCACCAAGCAGGCGTTTTCAAGCAGTGTGTGAGTGTCAGGACACACAATGCTGGGAAAGCTGTGTTACTTCAGGGAGGAAGAGGCATCAACAGAGAGCGGGTTTTCAGGCCTCTATCTAGCAGGAACTGTCTTGTTTCAAAGATGTGAGAGCTGCATGTTTACCAGAGGACCTAACTTCCAGAGACAGGGCAGTGTGTTTCCCTGACCTCTCTGCACCTTGTAAACACAATCCTAGATCATGCTGGGACTAGCCACGAGAGAGCAGGCTGCGGGAGCATGTCTGAGAGGGCTGGGTGCCATACTGTGGTCATCTCATTGAGGTGACATTCCACTGCAAATGAGCCCAAGGCGAGGAGTTGGGAGCCGCCTGCTTGCTTTTGAAATCCCAAAGGGTGGAGCAAAGCTAGCTCTGTCAGAATGAAGAAAACAGCAATTGGATGGATTTTCAAACAGTTGCTAGGCCGCACCACATTAAGGGCCTCCCTGCGGAGAGAAAAATGCAAATTTTGCCCCTAAGGCCCAGTATCCAGGTTGACACACAGGGTGTGTCCCCGCAGGATCCAAGAATGTTCCAGACAGACCTAGGCTCACTAGATCTCTCCTGCAGAGGAAACAAGATGGAACAGACATTTGGATGTTGCTTTGATGTTCCCTGTGAGTGTGGGGCCCCTCCCTACGAACAGGGCCTCAGGGGACATTGACACTAAAAAATTATCTTCAAGCAAGCGCTTCCCAGTGCTATGTGCCTCTCAGCACGCAGGAGGCTGGGAAAGCTATCTTCCTTCGAGGAAGGGAAGGCATCCACAGAGAGTGTGTTTTCAGGCCTCTATCTTGCAGCAACTGTTTCGCTTCTAAGACGTGAGACCTCCAGGCCTGCTCCAAGGACCTAAATTCCAGCATCAGGGCCACGTGTCTCCCTGCATGTTCCAAGCCTTGCAAACACATTCCTAGGTCATACCAGTATTGCCCACGTGGAAGCAGGCTGTGGAAGTCTGTCTGAGAGGGATGGGTGCCATACTGTGGTCACCTTGTCGAGATGTCATTCCAGTACAAATGGGCCCCAGGCAAGGAGTTTTGAGCTGCCTGCTTACTTCAGAAATCCCAAAGGGTGGAGCAAAGCTAGCTCTGTCAGAAGGAAGAAAACAGCAATTGGATGATTTTCAAGCAGCTGCTAGACTGTACTGCGTTAGGGCCACCCGAGAGAAAAATGCCAATTTTGCCCCCTAGGCCCAGTATCCAGGTTGACACACAGGCAGGATCCAAGAATGTTCCAGACAGACCTAGGCTCACTAGATCTCTCCTGCAGAGGAAACATGATGGAACAGATGTTTGGATGTTGCTTTGACTTTCCCTGTGAGTGTGGGACCCCTCCCTATGGGCAGGGCCTCAGGGGACATTGCCACTGAAAACTGACCTCCAAGCAAGCACTTTCAAGCAGTGTGTGACTCTCAGCACGCAGGAGGCTGGGAAAGATATCTTCCTTCGAGGAAGGGAAGGCATCCACAGAGAGTGTGTTTTCAGGCCTCTATCTTGCAGCAACTGTTCTGCTTCTAAGATGTGAGACCTCCAGGCCTGCTCTGAGGACCTAAATTCCAGAGTCAGGCCCATGTGTCTCCCTGAACTTTCTGAGCCTTGCAAACACATTCCTCGGTCACAGGGCTAGTGTCTATGAGGAAGCAGGCTGCAGGAGTGTGTCTGAGAGGGCTGGGTGCCATATTGTGGTCACCTCGTCGAGGTGACATTCACTGCAAATGGGCCCAAGGCGAGGAGTTGCGAGCCACCCACTTGCTTCAGAAATCCCAAAGGGTGGACCAAAGCTAGCTCTGTCACAAGGAAGAAAACAGCAATTGGATGGATTTTCAAGCAGTTGCTAGGCTGTACTGCGTTAGGGGCCCCGGAGAAAAAAATGCAAATTTTGCCCCCTACGCCCGGTATCCTGTGTCCCCACAGGATCCAAGAATGTGTCAGACAGACCTTGGTTCTCTGCATCTCACTACAGAGAAAATGTGATGGAATAGATGTTTGGAAGTTGGTTTGCCTTTCCCTATGGGTGTGGGGGCCTTCCCTACAGGTGCACCATCAGGGGAAATTGCTTCTATAAAATGACCTGCAATCAAGAGTTTTCAGGCAGTGTGTGACTCTCAGCACACAGAATGCTGGGAAAGCTATGACTCTTCGACGCAGTGAAGACATCAACAGGGAGTGTGCATCCAGGCCACTATCTATCAGGAACTGCCTAGCTTCTACAATGTGAGAACACCAGCATTACCCAGAAGAGCTGAATTCCGGGGACAGGGCAGTGTGTTTCCCTGCACTTTCTGAGCCTTGCAAACACATTCCTCATTATACAGGGACAGCCCATGAGGAAGCAGGCTGCGGGAGTGTGTCTGGGATTGCTGGGTCCCTTACTGTGGTTACCCAGACGAGGTGACATTCCACTGGAATTGGGCCAGTGGTTAGGAGTTGCGCGCCACCTGCTTGCATCAGAAATCCAAAAGGGAGGACCAAAGCTATCTCTGTCAGAAGGAGGAAAACAGCAATTGGATGGATTTTCAAGCAGTTGCTATGGCGCAGAGTTTTAGGGCCAACCTAGACAAGAAGGTGAATTTTGCCACCAAGGTCCTGTATCTAGGTTCCAACACAGGTTGTGTCCCCTCAATACCCAAGAAATTGACAGAAAGACCTAGGCTCCCTGGATCTCTTATAGAGAGAAAACGTGATGGAGAGGACGTTTGGATATTGATTTGCCTTTCCCTGTGAATGTGCTGGCCCTCTCTACGTCAACATTGTTAGGGGAAATTGCTTCTGAAAAATGATCACCAAGCAGGCGTTTTCAAGCAGTGTGTGAGTGTCAGGACACACAATGCTGGGAAAGCTGTGTTACTTCAAGGAGGAAGGGGCATCAACAGAGAGTGGGTTTTCAGGCCTCTATCTAGCAGGAACTGTCTTGCTTCGAATATGTGAGAGCTGCAGGTTTACCCAGAGGACCTAACTTCCAGAGACAGGGCAGTGTTTCCCTCCCTTTCCGTGCCATGTAAACACATTCCTGGTCATGCTGGGACTAGCCACGAGGGAGCAGCTGCAGGAGTGTCTGGGAGTGCTGGGTGCCATGCTGTGGTTACCCAGACAAGGTGAATTTCCACTGGATATGGCTCAGCAGCTAGGAATTGTGAGCCAGCTGCTTGGTCCGGAAATCACTAAGGGGAAAACAAATCTATTGCTGTCAGAAGTAAGAGAACAGCAATTGGGTGGATTTTCAAGAGTCACCAAGCTGCACGGGTTTAGGGCCAACAGAGGGAAAAATGCTAATTTTGCCACCAAGCTCTGGTATCCAGGTTCACACTCAGGATGTGTCCCTGTAAAATAAAAGAATTTTCCAGACAGACCTAGGCTCTAGGGATCTCTCCTTCAGAGAAAATATGATGGAGCAGATGTTTGGATGTTGGTTTGCATTTGCATGGGAGTATGGAGGCCTTTGTATGCAGATCAGGAAGCAACAGTTAGAACTGGACATGGAACAACAGACTGGTTCCAAATAGGAAAAGGAGTATGTCAAGGCTGTATATTGTCACCCTGCTTATTTAACTTATATGCAGAGTACATCATGAGAAACATTGGGCTGGAAGAAGCACAAGCTGGAATCAAGATTGCTGGGAGAAATATCAATAACCTGAGATATGCAGATGACACCACCCTTATGGCAGAAAGTGAAGAGGAACTCAAAAGCCTCTTGATGAAAGTGAAACTGGAGAGTGAAAAAGTTGGCTTAAAGCTCAACATTCAGAAAATGAAGATCATGGCATCTGGTCCCATCACTTCATGGGAAATAGATGGGGAAACAGTGGAAACAGTGTCAGACTTTATTTTTTTGGGCTCCAAAATCACTGCTGATGGTGATTGCAGCCATGAAATTAAAAGACGCTTACTCCTTGGAAGGAAAGTTATGACCAACCTAGATAGCATATTGAAAGGCAGAGACATTACTTTGCCAACAAAGGTCCATCTAGTCAAGGCTATGGTTTTTCCAGTGGTCATGTATGGATGTGAGAGTTGGACTGTGAAGAAGGCTGAGTGCTGAAGAACTGATGCTTTTGAGCTGTGGTGTTGGAGAAGACTCTTGAGAGTCCCTTGGACTGCAAGAAGATCCAACCAGTCCATTCTGAAGGAGATGAGCCCTGGGAATTCTTTGGAAGGAATGTTGCTAAAGCTGAAACTCCTGTACTTTGGCCACCTCATGTGAAGAGTTAACTCATTGGAAAAGACTCTGATGCTGGGAGGGATTGGGGGCAGGAGGAGAAGGGGACGACAGAGGATGAGATGGCTGGATGGCATCACTGACTCGATGGATGTGAGTCTGAGTGAACTCCGGGAGCTGGTGATGGACAGGGAGACCTGGCGTGCTGCGATTCATGGGGTCGCAAGGAGTTGGACACGACTGAGCGACTGAACTGAACTGAACTGATGGAGGCCTTCCTTATGGCCACACCGTCAGGGTAAATTGTTACCAAAAAATGACCTCCAAGAAGGTGTTTTTGAGCATTGTGTGATTCTCAGCATACAGAATGCTGAGAAAGCTATGTTCCTTCAAGGAAGGAAAGTGAAAGCTTTCCTTGAAAGCTTTAACAGAGAGTGTGTTTTCAGGCCTCTATCTATCAGGAACTGTCTACCTTCTAAGATGTGGGACCTTCAGGTTTGCCTCGAGGACCTAACTTCCAGATAGTCCAGGCAGTGTGTTTCCCTGTGCTTACTGCGCCTTGAAAACACATTCCTACATCATACTGGGGCTGTCCATGAGGAATCAGGCTGCAGGAATGTGTCTGGGAGAGCTGGTTGCCTTACTGTGGACACCCAGATGAGGTGGCATTCACTGGAAATGGGCCAGCGCCTAAGAGTTGCGAGCCACCTCCTTGCTTCAGAAATCCCAAAGTGTGGAGTAAAGCTATCACTGTCAGAAGTAAGAATACAGCAATTGGATGGATTTTCAACCAGTTGCTAGGCCATACCTTTTCAGGGCCAACTGAAGGAAAATTTCAAATTTTGCCACCAAGGTCTGGTATCTGGCTTCACACTCAGTATGCGACCCCGCCAGAATCCAAGAGTTTTACATTCAGACCTGGGCTTCCTGGATCTCTGCAACAGAGAAAATGTGATGGTTGTTGGTTTGCCATTTTCTGTGAATGTCAGGGCCTTCCCTAAAGGCACACAGTCAGGACAAATTGCTATTGAAAAATGACCTTCAAGCAAACGTTTTCAAGGAGTGCATGACTGTCAGCACACAGAATGCTGGAAAGCTGTGTTACTTCAAGGAGGAAGAGGCATCAACAGAGAGTGTGTTTTCCAGCCTCTGTCTAGCAGGAACTGTCTTGCTTGGAAGATGTGAGAGCTGCAGTTTTACCCAGAGGACCTAACTTCCAGAGTCAGGGTAGTATATTTCCCTGCCCTTTTCTGCACCTTATAAACACGTTTCTAGGTCATGCTGGGACTGATTATTAATCTTCTGATTCAAGTTATTCATATAAATTAGTTGTTCTGATTCCGCCGGAGATGTGATAGGAATGAAACAATATAGAGATTTGGGGATGTGTCCTCACATGCTTCTCTTTTTCCAAGTGACAGAAGGAGGAAACGAAGTGAGAAAGAGGCTTATGCCGAGTGCTGCTCCCATGTCTGTGCATTTTTGATACAGTAAGCTTCGCCCCATAGGGATATAGGGTGTTTGTATGGCTGAGCTACGGGTTCTATAAATGTGCCACCTAAGAAACTATTTTGGCTGCATAGCTTTCCAGTCATTCAAAACTCAAACAGGCATAGCTAATCCACTCTCCCAGCAACCACACAGCAGGCTGTAGTGACTACAGGGCCATTATTCCCTCCAGCCAGGCATTAAAAATAGAGGCTGAGTATACAAGGAGGTTTGCTTAATGGTTACAATCAGAGCCCACATAACCAAGACCCACAGGGATCAAAAGAGGGAATTCTTTAAGCTATGTGGAGGTAGTGCCTCCTGAGAGAGAAAAATGATCATTACTTGGAGAGATTTTGTTCCTCAGCCATTGGTGAATCCATGACTGAGTTCATGTCCAGGGGTAAGCAGATCTGCTAAACACTTCTTTAATGGTGATCACTTTCAGATGAAGGACTTGAAATTTAACTTTACCCAACTTTGTCAACATGCAAGATAAATATTTATTTTCTTCTGAAACACGTTATTTAACAAAGATAGTTTAGGTAGAGAAAATCTTTCTAATTCTCTTTGGTAATCACTGCACCTTGTGTGAAATGACTGCCAAGTGCAGAAGCTGAAGGTGAGATAGGAGATATGTGTGCTCCAGCTTAGGAGCCTCCTGTTTGTACTTTGAAATAGAAATAACAAGAAAAAGGGTAAATAGTCAGGTTTTGTCTCCTGAGGACATGTTAAGACAACAGTCATGGCAGAAACGGAAGGGGGCTAAACCCTGTTTTGGGGTGAAAGATCAGTAGATGGTATATCTCCCATCTTTGGGGCAAGGGAAACATGCACAGAAAGGCCCCTTGAGGGTCAAAAGAAGGGGCCATCACCGCAGGATAGGTGATGCCAAGGCCATCCTGCAGGCCTTTGGGTGGGAATCCATCCTGGAAAAAAGCTGCACATGCGTGTTGGGGAGGAGTCCAGGGCAGGGCAGGTGTGGAAAAAGAAACCAGACAACTATCCAAAGGTAAACAAAGACCCAGAAGAACTGCTGATATAAATGATTTGACCATCTCTTTACTGGGCTCCTCCTCCTCAGGGAGCTGCCCACAGGCTCACTCTCCTGTGTATATTTCTGCCCTGCTTCTGTCTGAAATAAGCAAACTGTTTCTCTGTGTGCTCTCCCATTTGTTGTACTTTGTCTCTAATAATAAATTCTGCACGTGGTTTCACAGTTTTTTTCTCCTTGAGAAATGCATTTTTCAATGGGGGCAAGGGCCAGGGGACCTTTGCTTCTAGCCTATAGCCTCTGGTAGACCAGGGGCTACCGTTCCCAGTTTTTATCCAAGCTGCTCAGGCTCAATCCTTGGGCAAGGAACTAAGTGCAAGAGCACTTCATTCTAATTGAACTCCAGCTGATTCTACTAGATTACCATTTTCCTAAAAATACACTTCACTATGGTTTACCTCTTATTTTTCAAAATATCCCACTCAGGGAATCTGAAGACCAATACTATATGCATGAACAATATAAAAGTGTCGATATTCAATTCCTTTGACCTAGAAAAATATTTAAATTTTGGAACAACTTTTTTTATGATTGCAAAATGAGTACAGGATCAAGAAAATAAAAATAGAAAAAAGAAAAAGTAAACTACATATAATTTTATTTGTAGAGATGAATGTATTTAGCAATTTACCATCTATCTTTCTTGTTTTTATCTATTAATACATATTTGTATATAATTGTGATCATTTTCTCTAAATACATCATAGTTTTCACTTAATATCTTTATCAAAAAATCTTCTTTAATAGTTACATTAAACATATCTATGAATATATCACAATTTATTTAGTCAAGCTGCTATTGTGTGTGTGTGCCCATGCTCATGAGAACTTGCTGACATATGACATATTTACATAAAGGATTCCAAAATGTTTTTTACCACAGAACAACTAAACACCTCTAATAGAAACTCTTGGTTAAATATTAAGTAGAAATAAATACATAAGAATTTAAAACTGACAGCAAATTTTTACTTCTGTTAGAGGCTTAGCTAGAATGGAGACATACACATAGACAGTTTTATAATTAACATTCAGTACAAAAAAGATCTTCATGACCCAGATAATCATGATGGTGTGATCACTCACCTAGAGCCGGACATCCTGGAATGTGAAGTCAAATAGGCCTTAGGAAGCATCACTACCAACAAAGCTAGTGGAGGTGATGGAATTCCAGTTGAGCTATTTCAAATCCTGAAAGATGATGCTGCGAAAGTGCCGCCCTCAATATGCCAGCAAATTGGGAAAACTGAGCAGTGGCCACAGGACTGGAAAAGGTCAGTTTTCATTCCAATCCCAAAGAAAGGCAATGCCAAAGAATGCTCTAACTACCACACAATTGCACTCATCTCACACGCTAGTAAAGTGATGCTCAAAATTCTCCAAGCCAGGCTTCAGCAATACGTGAACCGTGAATTTCCATATGTTCAAGCTGGTTTTAGAAAAGGCAGAGGAACCAGAGATCAAATTGCCAACATCTGCTGGATCATTGAAAAAGCAAGAGAGTTCCAGAAAAAAATATCTATTTCTGCTTTATTGACTATGCCAAAGCCTTTGGCTGCGTGGATCACAATAAACTGTGGAAAATTCTGAAAGAGATGGGAATACCAGACCACCTGACCTGCCTCTTGAGAAACCTGTACGCAGGTCAGGAAGCAACAGTTAGAGTGGACATGGAACAACAGACTGGTTCCAAATAGGAAAAGGGGTACATCAAGGCTGTATATTGTCACCCTGCTTATTTAACTTATATGCAGATTACATCATGAGAAATGCTGGGCATTACTCAGCACAAAGGATGAAGCATAAGCTTTAATCAAGATTGCTGGGAGAAATATCAATAACCTCAGATATGCAGATGACACCACCCTCATGGCAGAAAGTGAAGAAGAACTAAAGAGCCTCTTGATGAAAGTGAAAGAGGAGAGTGAAAAAGTTGGCTTAAAGCTCAACATTCAGAAAACAAAGATCATGGCATCCGGTCCCATCACTTCATGGGAAATAGATGGGGAAACAGTGGAAACAGTGTCAGACTTTATTTTTGGGGCTCCAAAATCACTGCAGATGGTGACTGCAGCCATGAAATTAAAAGACGCTTACTGCTTGGAAGGAAAGTTATGACCAACCTAGACAGCATATTAAAAAGCAGAGACATCACTTTGTCAACAAAGGTCCGTCTAGTCAAAGCTATGGTTTTTCCAGTAGTCATGTATGGATGTGAGAGTTGGACTATAAAGAAAGCTGAAGCACTGAAGAATTGATGCTTTTGAACTGTGGTGTTGAAGAAGACTCTTGAGAGTCCCTTGGACTGCAAGGAGATCCAACCAGTCCATCTTAAAGGAGATCAGTCCTGGGTGTTCATTGGAAGGATGATGTTGAAGTTGAAACTCCAATACTTTGGCCAGCTTATGCGAAGAGCTGACTCATTCGAAAAAACACTGATGCTGGGAAAGATTGAGGGCAGGAGGAGAAGGGGACAACAGAGGATGAGATGGTTGGATGGCATCACCAACTCAATTGACATGGGTTTGGGTAAACTCCAGGAGTTGGTGATGGACAGGGAGGCCTGGCGTGCTGCAGTTCATGGGGTCGCAAAGAGTCAGACACGACTGAGCGACTAAACTGAACTGAACATAGATGGGGCAAAAGTGGAAACAGTGACAGATTTTATTTTCTTTGGCTCCAAAATCACTGTGGACAGTGACTGCAGCTATGAAATGAAAAGATGCTCCTTGGAAGAAAAGCTGTGACAAATCTAGACAGTGTATTAAAAAGCAGAGACATCACTTTGCCAACTACGGTCCATATAGTCAAAGCTATTGTTTTTCCAGTAGTCATGTGAGGATGTGAGAGTTGGACCATAAAGAAGTCTGAGCACCGAGGAATTGATGCTTTTGAATTGTGGTGCTGGAGAAAACTCTTGAGAGTCGCTTGGATAGCAAGGAGATCAAACCAGTCAATTCTAAAGGAAATCAACCCTGAATATTCACTGGAAGGACTGATGTTGATAGCTGAAGCTCCAATACTTTGGCTACCTTATGCAAAGAGGTTACTCACTGGGAAAGGCCCTGATGCTGGGAAAGATTGAGGGCAAGAAGAGAAAGTGAAAGTCACTCAGTCCTGTCTGACTCTCTGCTATCCCATGGACTATACAGTCCATGGAATTCTCCAGACCAGAATCCTGGAGTGGGTAGCCTATCCCATCTCCAGCAGATCTTCCCGACCCAGGAATTGAACCGGGGTCTCCTGCACTGTAGGTGGATTCTTTACCAACTGAGCTATGAGGGAAGGCAAGAAGAGAAGAGGGCAACAAAGGATGATATGGTTGGATGACATCACTGACTCAAAGGACATGAGTTTGAGCAAATTCCAGGAGATGGTGAAGAACAGGGAAGCCTGGCATGTTGCAGTCCATGGGGTCACAAAGAGTCTAACACAACTTAGCTACTGACTGAACAACAAACAATAACATTAGCAACTATGTAAGAAACTCCATACTTATCCTTTGATCTTGTTCTAATCTGTAGATTCACGTAGTTTTTCTTTCAGCAACTTTCCTTTTAAAAACGACAATTGCTAATTAAAAATATTGTGCTGAGTTTCACTTTCTCTTTGACTTTCTTTGCCTGCATTCTGAAGTTTTCAAAATGGCAATAAGAAAAGGGAAGTGAGTACAAATAAGAAAGGAGAATTCACTCCTGAATGACGTGTGTGAAAGTTAACATAGGCCTTCACCACTGTGTTAGAATGGTGAGAAAGGCAGATAAAGCCTCGACCACAAGAGGCAGCCTATTGGACCGACTCAGGTCGGTCAGAAGCAGAAGAAATGCTTCGGTTTTTGCATGCAGCTGTCGAGGAAGCAGAACTTCCTGTGTTTGAAATTCTGTGTCTGCAGTTAAATAAAAAGAACAAAATAGGAAGTACATAAGGCTCTCTGCAGCTTGTCTCTAACTTTATCTAAATACAACACATGAGCCAAAGATATCAAACTGGAGATACAGAGACAATGACCAAATGATTTGGGAAATATTTTTAGACTGTAATAATTCTAAGAAAGTATAATTTAGCCCTGCAATTATTTACTTTACATTTTACTGTTCATCTAGATTTTTAACTGCTACACATTTCCCCTGGGAGATCTAAAATGTCTCATACATTCTTCTTCAGCTCTTTAAGGGATTTTCACTGAGCAATACAGTAAGATAGCTGTTTCTCTCTTCAAATACTACAGAGAAGGTATGAACACAATAGGACAGTTTATATTTCACTACTGACAGAAGACAATTTTCTCATGAACTACTTATTTACAATTGTAATCTTTAGTGTTCCTGTCCCCTAAAGCTCTAAAAAATTTCTCTCAGCTCTGCTGGCATTACATATCCAAAACATGAATAAAGATAATACCACTTTTAAATCATGTCAATTACCCAAATCTGAAAAAAAGCTTCTTTAAATATTAAAAAATAGAGGATCCTTCAGAAGAAGAAACAATTCCAAAGTCAATGATAAAAAATACTCTGACATTTCTTTTATTATTAGTTAATTAACTTTAAAATTGAAGTAAATTAAATTCAGTTCAGTACAGTCACTCTGCAACCTCATGGATTGTAGTGCTCCAGGCTTCCCTGTCCATCACCAACTCCCGGAGCTTGCTCAAACTCATGTCCATTGAGTCAGTGATGCCATCTAACCATCTCATCCCCTGTTGTCCCCTTCTCCACCTCCCTTCAATCTTTCCCACACTCAGGGTCTTTTCCAATGAGTCAGTTCTTCGCATCAGATGGCCAAAGTATTAGAGCTTCAGCTTCAGCATCAGTCCTTCCAGTGAATATTCAGGGTTGATTTCCTTTAGGATGGACTGGTTTGATCTCCTTGCAGTCCAAGGGACTCTCAAGAGTCTTCACCAATGCCACAGTTCAAAAGCATCAGCTTTCTTTATAGTCCAACTCTCACATCTATACATGACTACTGGAAAAACCATAGCTTTGACTAGATGGACCTTTGTCAGCAAAGTGATGTCTCTGCTTTTCAATATGCTGTCTAGGTTGGTCATAGCTTTTCTTCCAAGGAGGAAGTGTCTTTTCATTTCATGGCTACAGTCACCATCTGCAGTGATTTTGGAGCCCAAGAAATTATTCTCTCACTGTTTCCATTGTTTCCCCATCTATTTGCCATGAAATGATGGGACCAGATGCCATAATCTTAGTTTTCTGAATGTTGAGTTTTAAGCCAGCTTTTTCACTCTCCTCTTTCACTTTCATCAAGAGGCTCTTTAGTTCCTCTTCACTTTCCATCATAAGGGTGGCATCATCTGCATATCTGAAGTTATTGACATCTCTCCTGGCAATCTTGATCCCAGCTTGTACTTCATGCAGCCTGGCATTTCACATGATGTACTCTGCCTATAAGTTAAATAAACAGGGTGACAATGTACAGCCTTGATGTACACCTTTCCTAATTTTGAACAAGTCCATTGTTCCATGTCCAGTTCTAACTGTTGCTTCTTGACCGGCATACAGATTTAAATTAATTTTAATTAATTAATTTTTAAATTTTGCATGCTAATGAGTTTATGCTCAAAATCCTTCAAGCTAGGCTTCAGCAGTATGTGAACCAAGAACTTCTAGATGTACAAGCCAGATTTAGAAAAGGCAGAAGAACCAGAGAATAAATTGCCAACATTCTTTGGATCAAAGAGAAAACAAGGGAATTCCAGAAAACCATCTACTTTTGCTTCATTAACTACACAAAAACCTTTGACTGTGTAGATCACAACAAACTGTGGAAAATTCTTAAAGAGATAGGAATACCAAATCACCTTACCTTTCTCCTGAGAAACCTGTGTACAGGTCAAGAAGCAATAGTTTGAACCTTACATGGAACAACTAAATGACTGTTTCAACACTGGGAAAGACATAAGACATGGCTGTATATTGTCATCCTATTTATTTAACTTGTATGCAGAGTACATCATGTGAAATGCCGGGTTGGATGAATCACAGGCTGGAACTCAAGATTGCCGGGAGAAATACCAACAACCTTAGATATGCAGATTATACCACTCTAACAGCAGAAAATGAAGAGGAACTAAGACCCTCTTGAAAAAGGTGAAAGATTACACTGAAAAATCTGGCTTAAAACTCAACAATGAAAAAACCAAGGTCATGGTATCTGGTCCCTTTACTTCATGGCAAATAGAAAGGGAGAAAGTGGAAGCAGTGACAGATTCTGTTTTCTTGGGCTCCAAAAGTACTGCAGCCATGAAATTAAAAGATGCTTGCTCCTTAGAATGAAAGCTACGACAGAACTAGGCAGCATATTAAACAGCAGAGACATTATTTTGCCTACAAAGGTCCATATAATCAAAGTTATGTTTCTTCCAGTAGTCATTTAAGGATGTGAGAGTTGGACCATGAAGAAGGCTGGGTGCTGAAGAACTGTGGTCCCAAGGGAAGACCCTTGAGAGTCTGTTGAACAGCAAGGAGATCAAACCAATCAATTCTAAAGGAAATCAACCCTAAATGTTCATTGGAATAGCTGATGCTAAAGCTGAAGCTCTGATAGTTTGGCCATCTAATGTGAAGAGCCAACTCATTGGAAAAGACCCTGATGCTGGGAAAAATTGAAGGCAAAAGAAGAGGGTGGCAGAGATGAGATGGTTAGATAGCATCACCAATTCAATGGACATGAATTTCAGCAAACTCTGGGAGATAGTGAAGGACAGGGAAGCCTGGCATGCTGCTGTCTAGGGGGTTGCAGGGAGTCAGACATACTTTACAACTGAGCAACAACAACAAATAATTGATTTATAATGTTGCCTTAGTTTCTGGAGTACAAAGCCATTCAGTTCAGTTCAGTTCAGTTGCTCAGTCGTGTCCAACTCTTTGCAACCCCATGAACGGCAGCACGCCAGGCCTCCCTGTCCATCACCAACTCCCGGAGTTCACCCAGACTCACGTCCATCGAGTCAGTGATGCCATCCAGCCATCTCATCCTCTGTCGTCCCCTTCTCCTCCTGCCCCCAATCCCTCCCAGCATCAGAGCCTTTTCCAATGAGTCAACTCTTCACATGAGGTGGCCAAAGTACTGGAGTTTCAGCTTTAGCATCATTCCTTCCAAAGAAATCCCAGGGCTGATCTCCTTCAGAATGGACTGGTTGGATCTCCTTGCAGTCCAAAGGACTCTCAAGAGTCTTCTCCAACACCACAGTTCAAAAGCATCAATTCTTCGGCACTCAACCTTCTTCACAGTCCAACTCTCACATCCATACATGACCAGTGGAAAAACCATAGCCTTGACTAGATGAACCTTTGTTGGCAAAGTAATGTCTCTGCTTTTGAATATGCTATCTAGGTTGGTCATAACTTTCCTTCCAAGGAGTAAGCGTCTTTTAATTTCATGGCTGCAGTCACCATCTGCAGTGATTTTGGAGCCCCCAAAAATAAAGTCTGACACTGTTTCCCCATCTATTTCCCATGAAGTGATGGGACCAGATGCCATGATCTTCGTTTTCTGAATGTTGAGCCTTAAGCCAACTTTTTCACTCTCCACTTTCCCTTTCATCAAGAAGCTTTTGAGTTCCTCTTCATTTTCTGCCATAAGGGTGGTGTCATCTGCATATCTGAAGTTATTGATATTTCTCCCAGCAATCTTGATTCCAGCTTGTGCTTCATCCAGCCCAGCATTTCTCATGAGGTAGTCTACATATAAGTTAAATAAGCAGGGTATCAATATACAGCCTTGATGTACTCCTTTTCCTATTTGGAACCAGTCTGTTGCTCCATGTCCAGTTCTAACGGTTTCTTCCTGACCTGCATATAGGTTTCTCAAGAGGCAAGTCAGGTGCTCTGGTATTCCCATCTCTTTCAGAATTTTCCACAGTTTATTGTGATCCACACAGTTAAAGGCTTTGGCATAGTCAAGAAAGCAGAAATAGATGTTTCTCTGGAACTCTCTTGCTTTTTCCATGATCCAGCAGATGTTGGCAATTTGATCTCTGGTTCCTCTGCCTTTTCTAAAACCAGCTTGAACATCAGGAAGTTCACGGTTCACGTATTGCTGAAGCCTGGCTTGGAGAATTTTGAGCATTACTTTACTAGCATGTGAGATGAGTGCAATTGTGCAGTAGTTTGAGCATTCTTTGGCATTGCCTTTCTTTGGGATTGGAATGAAAACTGACCTTTTCCAGTCCTGTGGCCACTGCTCAGTTTTCCCAATTTGCTGGCATATTGAGTGCAGCACTTTCACAGCATCATCTTTCAGGATTTGAAATAGCTCAACTGGAATTCCATCACCTCCACTAGCTTTGTTCATAGTGATGTTTTCTAAGGCCCACTTGACTTCACATTCCAGGATGTCTGGCTCTTGAGAGCCCCTTGGACTGCAAGGAGATCCAACCAGTCCATTCTAAAGGAGATCAGCCCTGGGATTTCTTTGGAAGGAATGATGCTAAAGCTGAAACTCCAGTACTTTGGCCACCTCATGCAAAGAGTTGACTCATTGGAAAAGACCCTGATGCTGTGAGGGATTGAGGGCAGGAAGAGAAGGGGACGACAGAGGATGAGATGGCTGGATGGCATCACCAACTCGATGGACATGAGTTTGAGTAAACTTTGGGAGTTGGTGATGGACAGGGAGGCCTGGCATGCTGCGATTCATGGGGTCGCAAAGAGTCGGACACAACTGAGCAACTGAACTGAACTGATAGACTTTAGGAAAATTTGTTCTAATTTAGTGACAAATGTCATGAGTAATTTGATAGGGATCACATTAAATCTGTACAGTGCTTTGGGTAGAACAGTGCTTTTAACAATATTAATTCTTCTAATACAGAGTATGGGATATCTTTCATTTCTTTGAATTATCTTCAATTTCCTTTATCAGTGTTTTATAGTTCTCAGCACATAAGTCTTTCACCTCCGTGGTCAGGTTTATTCTTAAGGGTTTTTAAAAATATGCTCTAGAAAAAGATTGTTTTTGGACTTCCCTCGTAGTTCAGTGGTTAAGAATCTGCATGCCAGTGTAGGGGACGCAGTTTTGATCCCTGGTCTGGGAAGGTTCCACATGCTGTGGAGCAACTAAGTTCATATGCCACAATTACTGAAGCCCCTGTGCCCTAGAGCCCACACACTGCAACCACTGAGCCAATGTGCTGCAGCTACTGAAGCCGGCATGCCCAAAGCCTGTGCTCCACAACAAGAGAAGCCACAGTGAGAAGCCCACACACAACAACAAAGAGTAGCCCCTGCTTGCTACAGCTAGAGAAAGCCCACATGCAGCAACAAATACCCACCACAGCCCAAAAATTATTTTATAAAAAAGATTTGTTTTCTAAATTTCCCTTTCTGATACTTCATTTAGTGTACAGCAATTGAACAGATTTCTGTAAGTTAATCTTGTCTCAGATATGTAGATGACACCAGCCTTATGGCAGAAAGCGAAGAAGAACTAAAGAGACTCTTGATGAAAGTGAAAGAGGAGAGTGAAAAAATTGGCTTAAAGCTCAACATTCAGAAAACTAAGATCATGGCATCCGGTCCCATCACTTCATGGCAAATAGATGGGGAAACAGTGGAAACAGTGGCTGACTTTATTTTTCTGGGCTCCAAAATCACTGCAGATGGTGATTGCAGCCATGAAATTAAAAGACGCTTACTCCTTGGAAGGAAAGTTATGACCAATCTAGCTGCTGCTGCTGCTGAGTCACTTCAGTCATGTCCGACTCTGTGCGACCACATAGAAGGCAGCCCACCAGGCTCTCCCGTCCCTGGGATTCTCCAGGCAAGAACACTGGAGTGGGTTGCCATTTCCTTCTCCAATGCATGAAAGTGAAAAGTGAAAGTGAAGTCGCTCAGTCGTGTCCGACTCTAGCAACCCCATGGACTGCAGCCTACCAGGCTCCTCCGTCCATGGGATTTTCCAGGCAAAAGTACTGGAGTGGGGTGTTATTGCCTTCTCCAACCTAGACAGTATATTAAAAAGCAGAGACATCACTTTGTCAGCAATGGTCCATCTAGTCAAGGCTATGGTTTTTCCAGTAGTCATGTATGGATGTCAGAGTTGGACTATAAAGAAAGCTGAGCACTGAAGAATTGATTCTTTTGAATTGTGGTGTTGGAGAAGACTCTTGAGAGTCCCTTGGACTGCAAGGAGATCCAACCAGTCCATCTTAAAGGAGATCAGTCCTGGGTGTTCATTGGAAGGACTGGTGTTGAAGCTGAAACTCCAATACTTGGGCCACGTGATGCGAAGAGCTGACTCATTGGAAAAGACCCTGATGCTGGGAAAGATTGAGGGCAGGAGGAGAAGGGGATGACAGAGGATGAGATGGTTGGATGGCATCACTGACTCAATGGACGTGGGTTTGGGTGGACTCTGGGAGTTGGTGATGGACAGGGCGTCCTGCATTTCATGGGGTCACAAAGAGTCGGACACGACTGAGCGACTGAACTGAACTGAGCTGAATCTTGTTTCCTACTACTTTGCTAAATTTGTTTAGCAATTCTAGTAGTTTTTACATGGATTCTTTAAAATTTTCTATATAGTATCAAGTCATCTGAATATAATGACTGTTTTACCTCTTCCCTTCTAATTTATCCAGATACATTTTATTTCTTTTACTTGTCAAATTGCTGCAGTGAGGACTTGTCACTTGCAGTGAGCTGAATAGCTCTGGCATTTTCTTAAATATGAATTTGTGTGGGAAGGGAAATAACTACCCAATAACAACTATCATGAAGGAAGAGAATAAAAAAGAATATCTTAAATACTATATACCACAGTGCTGGGTTTTAAAGAAACTCAGAATATTTCTCAAAGGTTCTCATTTGTTAGGTGGCAATGAGAGAAAATAATTTATGTAAAATGTAGCATTGAAAATGAACTTCAGTTCACAATTCCTTGTGATCAGATGTGCTCATCCACCATCTCTGAGAGTATAGACCTTGGTAATAAAGGGTAATAAAGGGTAAATGCAGCTGTCTGTTATTTTAATGTAAACTCAATGCAAGAAATTCTTATTAAAATGATGTTGTATAATGTGACTAAATTTTGTCCTCCCTAAAAAGTGACAATATAAAGGTATCTCTGACAAGAGGTTGGAGGGTGATTACAAAAATGTACATGTGCATTTCCTGGTATTTTCTATGTTTAAATGAAGAAGAAGGAAAGAGGTGTCTACCTGGAGCCAACAGGTCTGATGGTGTTTGTTCAGAGGCCAAGGAATCATTTACCATCTCCCCCTCCAAAAAAAAAATAATAATAACAGAAAGGGGGAAATGAAAGTAAGGAAGCCAGGGGTTAAGAGAACAAGGGCATGTGAAGAGAAAGAATATCTGATAAGCAAACTTTCACCAGGGTCTTTAGAACAATAGCGACAACAGGACCTCCAGGAGCGGGTCTGAGACTAGCACAGGAGGTCCCAGAACTGTGCTGCCGATGGAGCCGGAAAAGGCAGTGAGATAGCCTCCCTCCTTTACAAAGCAGAAAACCGCTGCCTGGAGACCTTGCTCTGATAGCTACCCACATATATTCACATTCATTTTTACTAGCTTCAACTGTCCAATAATTATATTTTTTGGCTTTTTATATAAATTTTTAGATGTGAGCTATGGATAGATTGCAGCCACTAAATCTCTCTACACACTAACCAAAGAAATCAATGAAAAGTAAGATGCTATAGAACTTAATTTTATAGTGTTCTAAAAAGCATATATTATTTCAAGTAAGGGACATACAGTGTTGTAGTAACAACCAGTTTCTTAGGCTATTATTATTAGCAATTTTTTTCCTAATTATGAAAAAAGATTTTTAAAAAAAGAAGGTATCTTGTAACCCAGAGAAATATTCATGATTAACATTTTCTTCCACAGTACTTCCTTTTAATATCTCACAGAATTAAAAAATATATACATATGTGATTTTATATTCTTTTCCAGTTAACAGTTTTTAATGCTGGATATTTATCTTATTTTGACTTTTTAAAATTGATATTACAAAAACATTATGATGAATCTCATTAACAAATTTATCAAATAGTTTTGAGTGCCAAATACTTTTGAGTTACAAATATTAGGAAAAAGTGCCTAACCCTAAGCAGTTATAAACCTTACTGCCAATTTCCTGCCTCCTCTCTCCCCCAACTTCATTCCAGCCCTGACCCTGGGTGCTGAAGTTCAGGTCTCCTATGCCAGATCTTTTTTTTAATGGTATACCGGATTTTCTTTCCTTTCTTCTTCTTTTTTTTTTTGCCACACCTCACAGCTTACAGGATCTCAGTTCCCTGACCAGGGATTGAACCCAGACCCTCACCAGTGAAAATGCCAAGTCCTAACCTCTGGACCATCAGGGAATTTCCTTTTCTGAAACTATCATAACATTGTTAATCAGCTATACTCCAATACAAAGTAAAAAGTTTTGAAAGAAATAAAACTGTTTAAAAAAAGGAGGAAAAGTGATTTGGAGAATTGCATTATAACAAAGCCATGGTCGTAATCCTTTCATCTTGCTGCAGATTAGTATTTCTTATTTGGAGTGTCAGCCACCTGATATTGACTTTCCTTCTATATAAATTCTTGCCGTGCCAATCCTAATGCCCTCGAAGGTACACGAATGCCTCAGACAAACTGGGGAGTTTGTGCATGAAAATGCAAAGGAAAAAAGCATATTAATGTGCTTCAAAAATATCATCCCAGGTATACATACGTCTTCTGTTTCATACACACACACAGGCACACACACTCACACACTCGCTCACGCATACACGGCCAGAGAGAAAATTATTTGGCTCCTCTCAGGGTTTGGGAGACCTGCATTTACATATCCTTTATCCCACAGTCCTGAGTTAGTAACCAAAGTATAACATGATCTAATTAACATATAATTTTGATTAAACTGCATTAAGGTCTACTTTTCCGGAGTGACAAAGCTGCTGATATTATATTACTTAAAAGCAAAACACTAATATCTTGATAGTACCTTCTCAAGTGCAATGAGACCACCAATTGTATCTGTGCTATTTTTTCCACTTAACCGTATTCATTGGGTACCTTGGTATGCTATGGAGAACAAATTATCTCATTAGTCTATAAACTCTAAGGTAAATATATCATTACAATAATCTTATGTTATGGAGAAGATAGAGGTTTTAGACTGGGGACTTAGGAAGGTCTTTTTTGAAAAAGGGACAATTGAATAGACACCTAAAGAAGGAGTAGGATCATGCCAGGGAGATGGGGGAAGGATATTCCAGAAGGAGGGAACAAACTGTATACTGTCCTGATATGGGACAAAGGTTAGTGAGGCAGGGGTGAAATGTATAATGAGGTTAAAGTTAAAGGAGATAGGTAGAGGTCCGACAAAGCTGGCCTTTGTGAGCCAAAGAACAGGGTTTGATTTCATTCAAGATCCAACAGAAAATCTTTGATTCTTTTTAAGTTGGGAAGGATAAATTGTGCATACATTCTTGCTTGTCTTTCAGAAAATATATTTAGGATAGATTTCTAAATGTGGATGTCTGAGCTTAAAGATATTAAATATAAATATTCTTAAGGCTCTGGTATTTCGAGAGTATTCATACCAATTCAATTTCCTATCAATAGTGTATGAAAGTATGTCCATCTTGCTAACCCTTTATAATCTTATCATTGAAGAAGAAAAGCAGCGTTGTGTTACTTTGTCATTTTATTATTAGTGAATTTGAACATTTGTCAATTTATTAATAATTTATTTTTCCTGTTTTGTAAATTATCCATCATTTTGTTTCTTTTTCAGTGGAGTGTGTGGCATCTTTTTTCCCTGGAGAAGGATATGACAACCCACTCCAGTATTCTTGCCTGGAGAAATCCATAGACAGAGGAGCCTGGTGGGCTACAGTCCATGGGGTTGCAAGGAGTTGGACATGACTAAAGCGAATGAGTACACAGGCATGTGACATTTATCTTACTAATGTGACATAGTTTTTTATATTTAAAGATTGTTATCCTAGTTTTTACTTCTTGCATATATATATATTTTTGTTGTTGTTGTTGTTATTGTTGTTGTTGTTGTTCAGTCGCTAAGTCATGGCCAACTCTTTGCAACCCCATGCACTGCAGCATGCCAGGCTCCTCTGTCCTTTACCAACTCCTGGAGTTTGCTCAGATTCATGTCCATTGAGTCAATGATGCCATCCAACTATCCCATCCTCTGCTGCCCACTTTTCCTGTTTCCTTCACTACCTCCCAGCTCGGGGTCTTTTCAAATAACTTGGCTGTTTGCATCAGGTGACCAAAGTATTGAAGCTTCAGCTTCAGCTTCAGCATCAGTCCTTCCAATGAATATTTAGGGCTGATTTCCTTTAGAATTGACTGGTTTGATCTCCTTGCAGTCCAAGGGACTCTCAAGAGTCTTCTTCAGCACCACAATTCGAAAACATCAATTCTTTGGCACTCAGCCTTCTTTGTGGTTCAACTGTCACATCTGTACATGATTATTGGAAAAACCATAGCTTTGACTATATGGACCTTTGTCAGGAAAGTGATGTGTGTTATCTTGAGAAAACTCTGTTAGCCTTTGCCCTGCTTCATTATCACTCCAAGGCCAAACTTGCCTTTTACTCCAGGTATCTCTTGACTTTCTACTTTGGCATTCCAATCTCCTATGATGAAAAGGACATCTTTTTTTGGTATTAGTTCTAGAGGCTCTTGTAGGTCTTCATAGAACCAGTCAACTTCAGCTTCTTCGGCATCAATGGCTGGAGCATAGACTTGTATTACTGTGATGTTGTGTGGTTTGCTTTGGAAACGAACCAAGATCATTCTGTTGCTTTTGAGATGCACCCAAGTATTGCATTTTGGACTCCTTTTTGATTATGAAGAGATGAATACTTAATGACTACTCAGATGACTACTAAATGAATACTTTGTTACCAAGAAATCATTCATGTAATTTGAAAATGCAGCTACTATTATTTTAAGTTCAGTTCAGTCGCTCAGTCGCTGACTCTTTTCAACCCCATGGACTGAAGCACGCCAGGCTTCCCTGTCCATCACCAACTCCTGGAGCTTACTCAGACTCACGTCCATAGAGTCGGTGATGCCATCCAACCATTTCATCCTTGGTCGTCGCCTTCTCCTCCCTCCTTCAATCTTTCAAGCATCAGGGTCTTTTCCAATGAGTCAGTTCTTTGCATCAGGTGGCCAAAGTATTGGAGTTTCAGCTTCAGCATCAGTCCTTCCAATGAATATTCAGGACTGATTTCCTGTAGGATGGACTGGTTGGGTCTCCCTGCAGTCCAAGGAACTCTCAAGAGTCTTCTCCAACACCACAGTTGAAAAGCATCAGTTCTTCAGTGCTCAATTTTCTTTAGAGTCCAACTCTCACATCCATACATGACTACTGGAAAAACCATAGCCTTGACTAGATGGACCTTTGTTGGCAAAGTAATGTATTTTAAGTTACATAGGGTGATATACATATTCCTGAGTCTCCATAAATGAAAACGCCAAGTCTCATTCAAATGGACTTATTTTACTTCAATGGTTTATAGTATTGTGATAACACAGAATAATAATTTCTATCCACTAATTTCTGTATAATGTACTGTTCATCTGCATTCCTGAAGATTTTCCATAGTTATTCTCTATATTACTCTTAAGATTATGTCCTCCAAAAGCATACATTCAGTATTCATGCATTACATACAGTGTTTATGTAATTCAACCTGTGAAGCAAAACAGAAATATGAAATGAAATTTTAAAGAAATAAAATTAAGCCTTTCAGGAGCACATGCATGAACTTATTATTGCTATATACTAGCAAGACAGAAACACTCTGAGATGGGAATTTATCAGGCAAACCCAAACTCTATGAAGCTACCCTCTCTAAACTGTGAAGCCACCCTCTCTAAACTGGCCCTAAAAAATCTGAATTCATCCACATTATGTGAGGAAAGTAGAGAAAAGGATATTAGAAGAAACTCCTTATAAAGTATAAAAGTTGTAACCCTAATGGGCATATTTTAAAATAGGTGTATATTTGTTTTTGACACATTAGAGTAATACATTTTTATATAGTCAAATTTATCACTCTTTTCTGATAAAAATAATTGGATTAGAGCTTAGGATATCACTTATTGGCTTTTTGGTTAAGATCAACTGCAGAGCTTCATATACTTCTCTCCACATTAATCTACGAACATTCACCTATATTTTCTTCTACCTTTAGAATAATCATTGTCAGTTTCTACAGTTGTATTATTCAAGTCATTTGGATTATTTTAAAGTATGGCGTATAAGGTAAGGATATGATTTGATTTCGTTTTTTAAAGAAACAAAAATTCCACACCAATTTGTTGAGTAACTCATGCCCTCTCTATTTACATATTTCTTTTTTTATTTTTATTTTATTTTTTTATTTACATATTTCTTAAAGCAGAATCTGGAAAAAGTGATATGTTGATCAAGTCAGATGTTACTTAAGTGTCAAGTGTCAGCCAGGTTTGGGGAAGAACTAGGAGTGTTGTGTGGGTCCTTCTTTGGGTAGTGCTAAGTCCAAATTCACTGCGGATGGTGACTGCAGCCATGAAAGTAAAAGACGCTTGCTCCCTGGAAGAAAAGCTATGACAAACCTAGACAGTGGATTAAAAAGCAGAGACATTACTTTGCCGACAAAGGTCCATCTGGTCAACGTTACAGTTTTTCCAGTAGTCATATACAGATGTGAAAGTTGGACCATAAAGGAGGCTGAAAGCCAAAGAATTGATGCTTTCGAACCGTGGTATTGGAGAAGACTTTTGAAAGTCCCTTGGACTGGAAGGAGATCAAACCAGTCAATCCTACAGGAAATCAGTCCTGAATATTCATTGGAAGGACTGATGCTGAAGCTGAAGCTCCAATACTTTGACCACCTGATGCAAAGAACTGACTCATTGGAAAATACCCTGATGCTGGGAAAGATTGAAGGAGGGAAGAGAAGGGGATGACAGAGGATGAAATGGTTGGATGGCATCACTGATTCAATGCACATGAGTTTGTGCAAACTCCAGGAGATGGTGAAAGACAGGGAAGCATGGTGTGCTGCAGTCCATGGGGTAACAAAGAGTTGGACACGACTGAGCGACTGAACAACAGCCAAGTCTCTGAGACGTTGGCAAGTTGGTGTAAACCATTCCTCACAGCCCATTACTCTCCTTTTCTCTCCTCTCCTTGATACCTCTGTTCCTTGCCCTCTCTTTGCAGATAAATTCATGGTATAACATAAGTTGCATGGAAATAATCCTTTGAGTCTTCTGGGCCTCTCCCCAGCTCCCAATCCCAAACTAGTTATCTGCAACCATCTCCCCTGCCTATTATTTATTCAGCTGGGAGGAAAATAAGGTAAATAAAACTGTTCTGAAGGGAAAATAGGGCCAAGGGTTAAATTCTAGGCAAAACCACAGAAGAATAAGAGATAATATCTAGGTACAAAAATAAAAATGATGGCTAAAAATTTAACGGGAGAAAAATGTGCAGTTAGGGTTAGTAATCTCTCTCCTAAAGTGTAAGTTTCCTTTTACACATATGTGATGTCTTACTTGAGTGGCCTCTGTGAAATATGTGTGGACATGCAGTCCTCTATTTTATAGATGATTTTCAAAGAAAGATGATTTACTCAAAGCTATTCACCTTTAGAATTCCTGGTCCCACATTCAAAAGCATGGCTTGTTTTTTTCTGACATCTTTAACCCCTCTGCTCGATTTTATTGGCATATATTTATCCGTACAATTAAAATCAGTTAAAATTATTTTGTAATGTCCCTTGAGATAACGAAAAACTCTCTGGAATGTATCAGAACCAGGGCCTATGAAAGGCCATGTCTCTTAGAACTCCCTTTCGAAATTCTAACTTAGCCCTAGAGACCAGCTATTAAAGATTGATGAACTGGATTAGACTCCAGCATATCTTGGACAAGAGTCTTCCAGCAATTTTTCAGGTATGCATGTCCAAAGAGAATCAGAGTAGGAAGTTTTGGTTGGTAGGTCTTCCTTCCAAATTCTTATGGACAAAGATCATTAGAGAAAATACTGTGAAATCTATAAAAGTGTCCTTATCACTGAGACTTTCTTAACCCACATATTGGGATCTCCTCAGGTTGGTTCTAGAATTACAAACTAAGAAAGATAACCTCCTTCTCCTTACACAAATTGGTAGTGTTTTTGCAGAAACGATAATGCTTGCTCCCGTCCTTTCTTAAGACCTGTTTGTGTACACACGGAATGAAGAATTCAGCATGTTCCTGCAATACGTTTCGTTAACAGAATCCAAAGGGTATTAACGTCCTTTTGCCGATCTCGCCGATTCAGGCCTCGCTGCTTTTCCAACCCTGTGCCCTCCGGGCCGCACAGACCCGGCGCCTGCAGCGCCCGCGGCCGCGGCCCGCGCGGGCGATGCTCCGGGCGCCGGATCTTTGTGCGCCCCGCGCCGGGCTCCGCGCGCCCGCACGTACGTAGCTTTCACGTGCGTGTGGACTCGGGTGCCTGTGTGGGTCCGTAGGAATATGCTCGGATTAGGGAGAGGCGCGGAGCACAGGACGGCGGGAAGGTGGGTGTGGGCGTGTGGGCAGCCCGCCGGGAGGGAGCCCGCGCGGAGCCCCAGCCCGCGGCCGGCGGCGGCCACACAATAAAGCCCGAGGGCGGCGGCGGGCGGTGGGAGGCCGGCGGGCGGCCGCCCCGCTCAGCCCGCCGTGTGAGCGGCTCCGCGGCCCCGAGGACGCGAACTTTCCCGGCGGCGGCGCCGCAACTCCGCGCCCGGGCCCGACCCGCCGCTCGGCGAGGAGACCTCGTAAGTGCGGCGGCGGGACCTCCGCGCCGCCTTGCCGGGTGCTCGCGAGTTTCTGTGGTGGAAGCTTGTAAACATGGCGCCCCTGAGGCGCGGGGTCCAGGCGGGCGGCGGGGGGAGGAGGAAGCCGGGGCGGGGAGGAGGGGAGGCCGGGGCGGGGAGCCGGGCCCGGAGACCGCAGCCCCCCCGCCCCGCGCCCCGCCGGCCCGGCCCGGAGGAGGCGGCGCGGACGGCGGGCCGGCGCGGAGGGGCAGGGCCTGGCGCGGCGGCGGCGAGCACCGGAGCATAATGGTGGGGACGCTCGGCCTCGGCGGGGGTGCGGGCGCGGGCGGGGCGCGGGCGGGTGTCCGAGGCGGGGGCTTTGTGAGGCCCGGCCCGGCCGCAGCCTTTCGGGCCGCGGGCGTGACCGCCGCTCGCCTCCGGCCCGCGGAGCTTTGTTCGCGCAGGCCGGGCCTGCTGGGCCGCCCTTGGCCGGCGGGGGAGGCGGGCCCGCCGCCGGGGGAGGCCCCGCAGGAGCAGGGACGCGCGGGGCCTGCGCGGGCCGCGAAGCCGGGGAGTCGCGTCAGCGCCGCCCGCCAGGCCGGTCCTCTTTGCGCGGCCAGGCCCCTGGGCCACGGTCCGGGTTGGGGTCCGCCGGGACACGGCCCTGTGAGTGTCTGGGGTGGGTAGGGTGGGCTGGGGGCGTCCGCGGCGGCTGGGCAGGTTGGTCGGTCCGCAAGGGCCCAGGCGAGGCTCGGCCCCCCGGGTCCGGGAACCAGGCGGCAGCGAGGCCTCCGCCTCCTCCGCAGACCTCCCGGGCGCTGCACCGCCTGCGTGTCCGCCGCCGGTCTTGCCCGACTTCAGGAGGGGAGCTGCTAGGCTGCGGCCCAGCGGGTTGGCCCGGGGCCCCAGCTCCCGCGTGGACCGTACCCTCATGCGTTTCTGGCCCAGCGGTGCCCGGTGTTTGTACAGTGGGGGCGTGAGAGCCAGTGTCCATGGTCCTCGGTGTTACAAACCGTGTGGGCTGGCTGCCCGGTGTGTCCGTGGTGTGCGCCTGCTGTTACATACGTGGAAGCCTGCATGATACCTGGTGAGTGTTTGGTGCTCGGCGTGCACCTGGAGCTTGGTGTCACATGTGGTAGGGACATGCTACCCGGTGGAGTTACGGTGCCGGGTGATACACCAGGTGTGTGCATACCTGGTATGGGCATGTGATACCCGCGGTCACACACTGTGTGTTCATGGTGCGTCGTGTGCTCCTGTGGGGTGTGGGCCCAGTACAGGGTCCTGTTGAACTCAGAGCCGACACCCCGTTGAGGGATGGAAGAGATGCTTGGGTCAGACTTTGAGAGGCCCAGGCAGGGCCCTCTGAGATTTAGGTCCTGGGTCCTTTGGTCTGCTCACCCAGGTGTGCTGCATCCTACAGTAAGCAGAGTCCTGTAGAAGCAAGAGACTGGTTAAAAATAATTGTTTGTCTATTCGGAGGCAGAAAGTAAAACCTTTGTTTTCTTTTAGACAGAAATGTGGGAGTTGTAGCTTAGTAATTGTGGGCTGCATAAACTTTTCAGGTTTGGGGGTCATTGATTCTCATTAATGGTTTGAAGCTATCAGGGAAATCGTTTTAGCTGTACTTTCAAAGTTTGAGTGCTTCTTTATAAGCAGAGTCACCTGTGTGACTTTTCTGAATTCTGATTTGTACAAGCAGGAAATAAAATGTGAATTTTGTTCTAGCATGTTATTTTCCTTGTCTTTAGCATTGGTTACAGTCATTATTTTGATGGACTGTCCTTTATAGATGGCCAAGTTAGAAAATTAGAGGTCAGAAAATATGATTATGACAGACTCAATAAAATATTTTTCTTGCTTAACTCAATGCATGATTAACAGAGGATCTCTGTTTTTGTGGTACTTTTCCCACTTATATGTTGTTCATATGAAAACAGAATTTCCCTTTTACATTTTGTAATTGGGCAATTTATTGTTTCAGTTACCTGTTGCAAGGTGCTTAAATAAACATACATGTAAATATTCCCAGCTTTACAAAGAAAAATCAATTAAAATGTTAAAATTATCTCCTATTTCATATGCAGTATCCCTAGATGATCATTATGTTGATACTTGGAATGCTTGTCTTGTTGCATGTTTCCATGAATTGCCCTGAATGTGTTCACACGTTCACCCTTTTGTAATTGTACCCGCTTTTCCTTTAAGGGTTGTTCAGATAGTGTGTAAGAAAGACCTTCATACCCTTTGGCATACCTAAATTGAGATACTAATTGAATGTAATTAAGAATTTTAGCATTCATAATAAAGTATGGAATGCTGTCTTACTGTTGCCTAAAGCCCTAAACCTCTGGTGGCAGGTTTTGTTTACCTACCTTTGTGATAAATCGCTTCAGTAGTGTCTGACTCTTTGGGACGCCGTGGACTGTAGCCCTCCAGGCTTCTCTGTCCATGAGGATTCTCTAGGCAAGAACACTGTGGTGGGTTGCCATGCCCTTCTCCAACCACCCTTCAGTTGAAAAGCAAAGAGGCTGTGTCTGGAAAGGGGAAAATGTTAAGGAGAAGAGTCAGGCTTGAAAAAAGTTTCACTGTTTCAAAACCTTAACTTGGACTCAATAGTGAATTTTTTTACAGGTTGATTAGATTTTGTGGTAATTGATTAGAGGTAGTATACCAGCAGAGTTTGAGGCCTGTGGCTTGGGTCTGAATCTCACATCTATCATTTACTAGCAAAGTGACCTTGGACTAATTGTTTAAATTTGCTTTGCCTGGTCTCACTTTCCCCATCTGAAAGAGTTTAATTGCTAGCACTATTTCTTACCTGATGACTTTCAGTTACTTTCTTTCGGTGGCATTGTCAGAAGTTCAAAAAGTTTAATAAATCTGCTTTGGTACTGTGTGGTCTGTCCTCCTTTGGTGTTGAGTTTTGAAATGTTTTGGTATCCACAGGTTTGTTACATAACTGAGTACCATGATGAAAATAGGTATCATATATTGTATGTTTACTAAGTCTCAGCCATTTCACAAAGTTCTTTATGTATACTATCCCACTTTTAAAAATCATACATATGATCATCTTAAAAGCATAAATGTCTTCCTTTTAATTGTATAAGGTCTGACCTCCTTGTAGCACCTCCAAACCCCTCAACACATATACATAGTCTCTCTCATAAGAAGTGAATGAAGTAGTAGTGAATGAGAGTAGCAAATGAGAGAATATAATCCATGTAACGTAAAAGTTGGAGAAGGCAATGGCACCCCACTCCAGTACTCTTGCTTGGAAAATCCCATGGATGGAGGAGCCTGGTAGGCTGCAGTCCATGGAGTCGCTAAGAGTCAGACACGACTGAACGACTTCACTTTCACCTTTTACTTTCATGCATTGGAGGAGATGGCAGCTCACTCCAGTGTTCTTGCCTGGAGAATCCCAGGGACGGGGGAGCCTGGTGGGCTGCCGTCTATGGGGTCGCACAGAGTCAGACACGACTGAAGTAACTTAACAGCAGCAGCAGCAGCAACATAAAAGTTTGAGAATCTCTATGATTAGAGTTGAAATGATAGAAATGAACATAATGGAAGGGAGATAAAATTCAAATCTAAATGCCCAGCAGTATGATGTAATAACTCATATGTAATGTTTTAAACATATGTACTCCCTTAAGATTTTTTTATGTGCATGTGTGTGCCTGCTATTACTGTTTCCAGTTAGAAAATTCTTGAAAAGCTATTTATAGGCATACCTCATAGATACTGTGGGTTTTGCTCTAGACCACCACAGTAAAGCAGATACAATAAAACGAGTTGTGAGTTTTTTGGTTTCCCAATATATATATTTAAAAGTTACATTGAGACTATACTGTAGTATATTACGTGTACAATAGCATTATGTCTAAAAAAAACATACCTTAATTTAAAAATATTGTTAAAAAAAATGCTACCCATTATCTGTGTCTTTAGCAAGTTTTAGCATCTAAGATCCGGAGAAGGCAATGGCACCCCACTCTAGTACTTTTGTCTGGAAAATCCCATGGACGGAGAAGCCTGGTAGGCGCAGTCCATGGGGTCGCTAGAGTCGGACACGACTGAGCGACTTCACTTTCACTTTTCACTTTCATGCATTGGAGAAGGAAATGGCAACCCACTCCAGTGTTCTTGCCTGGAGAATCCCAGGGACGGGGGATCCTGGTGGGCTGCCGTCTATGGGGTCGCACAGAGTCGGACACGACTGAAGCGACTTAGCAGCAGCAGCAGCAGCATCAAAGATCACTGATCACAGATCACACTAACAAATATAGTAATAATGAAAAAGCTTAAAATGTTGCAATAATAACCAAACTGTGACAGAGAAACAGAATGAATGCTGTTGGAAAAATGGCACCAATAGACTTGTTCAATGCAGGATTGCCACGAACCTTCAATTTGTAAAAACAGTATTTGTAAGGGGCTACAAGGTAAAGTGCAGTAAAACAAGGTATGCCTGTAGTTTGTATTGTGAAAATACTATACAATATTTGATGTTAAAGTTACTTACAAATGCAAATAAATAGTATGAAAAGTTAAATAAAATATTTATTTGGAAATTTAAATATTTATAGAGAGCAGTATGTATTTAGTAGGCAAATTTAGCAAATTGTTAGGCTTAGATACTCAACTCAATTTTACAAATCTAATTTATGTACAACTAGTAAATATTTAGACATTGAGCTAATCTTTCATTGTATTTTGGCAGCATGCTTTCTATTCAGTCAATACATAAATGGCTAGTATTTGCCTAACTTTATGTGAAATTAAAGAAACAGATGGATAGAGGTGACAATGGAATACTGTCAAAATAGGGTTTTTAAGGGATCATATGGACTCATGAGAGGAATATGTTGAGCAGATTACACTGTGTTCTTACACAGTAGTTGGAAAAATGTGTTTTGCTAAAAACTTATACACAGTATTTGCTTTTTTGTAAACTGAGTAACATTTAAGTCTAGTAAACTAATTTTAAATAACTGCTTTTATAAAGTTAGTTGTTTTCTAAGATCACATTAAAATATCTTGACATTATTTACAATAAGTAGAATATGTTTTAATATCTTGTGTTCATTCGTTCATTCACATTGTTATTTATTGAGACTGCTTTATACTAGACACTTGGTAACAAATTACTGAAGCAAGTGCAATAAGGTATAACAGAAGAAATTAAGTACAGGTGCTATAGAACCATATATGTGAGTTAAGGCATGTTGTATTTGAGCTGACATTACTTTTGAGGTCTTAACACTGATTTCAGATTCATTCTGATTTTAACTTTGTGACTTTTATTAGCTACTTGATTTTTAAAGGCAACTTTATTATGGTTAGTAATTTTTTTATTCTTTTTTATTATCTAAGCATTTAAATGAAAGGTAGACTCACTTAAAATCGTTAATATCTTTTTGTAATTTGACCTCCTTGTATGCTAAGTAAACTTAAAATTTAAAGAAAGAGGACATCTTTCCTATCCGTTTACCAGGTAAACAAAAGAAAGATACATACAAATATTTAGAAGTGTATTGAAGAGCTTGTTGTGCAGCGCTATGCTTGGTTGCCCAGTCGTGTCCAATTCTTTGCAACCCCATAGACTGTAGCCCACCAAGCTCCTCGGTCAATAGAATTTTCCAAGCGAGAATACTGGAGTGGGTAGCCATTCCCTTCACCAGAGGATCATCCTAACCCAGGGATTGAACCCAGGTCTCCCGCATTGCAGATGGATTCTTTACCATCTGAGTCACCAGGGACTAACTTTCTCACTGAAGTTTTTGTCTTGCGTTACACGGGGCAGTCATTGTCTCAAGGAATCTTCTACTGTTCCCATTGCTGGATAAGTTGACTTTGGCTTGAAATAGCTAATTTCTTATTTTTAACTCTTTATTTTATATTGGAATATAGCCAACTATCACTATTGTGATAGTTCAGGTGGACAGCAAAGGGACTCAGCCGTACATATACAGGTGTCCTTTCTCTCCCAAGCTCCCCTCCCATCCAGGCTGCCACACTGGACAGTTCGCTGTTCTATACAGTAGGACCTTGTTGGCTATCCCTTTTAAATGTAGCAGTGTACGTGTCCATCCCAAACTCCCTATCTCTTCCTCCTATCCTTCCTCACTGGCAGCCATAAGTTTCTTCTCTAAGTCTGTGGATCTGTTTTATAAATAAGTTATTTGTATAATTTCTTTGTAGATCCTGCATATAAGTATGTCATATGGTATTTCTCCTTCTCTGTCTGACTCCACTCAGTATGACAAGCTCTAGGTCCATCCATGTTAATGCAAATGGCATTGTTTCATTCATTTTAATGGCTGAGTAACTTTGCATTGTATGTATGTACCACATTTGCTTTATCCAGTCCTTTGTGAACTTTTAGGTTGCTTCCATGTCTTGGCTGTCATAAACAGTGCTGCAGTGAACATTGGGATACATGTATCCTTTTGGACTTATGTTTTTCTCCAGATATATGACCAGGAATGGGATTGCAGGGTCATATGGTAGCTCTATATTTAATTTTTAAGAAACCTTCATACTGTTCTCCATAGTCGCTATACCAGTTTACATTCCCACCAACACAGTGTAGGAGGATTCCCTTCTCTTCACACCCTTTCCAGCATTTATTGTTTGTGGATTTTTTGATGATAGCCATTTTGACGGCTGTGAAGCAATATCTCAGTGTAGTTTTGATTTGAAGCAATATCTCAGTGTAGTTTTGATTTGCATTTCCCCAATAACTAGCACTGTTGAACATCTTTTCATATGCCTCTTGGCCATCTGTATGTCTTCTTTGGGGAAATGTCTACTTAGGTTTTCTGCTCATTTTTTGATTGGGTTATTTGTTTTAATGGTGTTAAGCCTCATATTTGTTTGTGTTAGTTGCTCAGTCTGACTCTTGGCGACCCCATGGACTGTAGCCCGCAAGGCTCCTCTGTCTATGGAATTCTCCAGGCAGGCATACTGGAGTGGATTGCCATTCTCTTCTCCAAGGGATCTTCCCAACCCAGGGATCTAACCCAGATCTCCTGCATTGCAGGCAGATTCTTTACCGTTTGAGCAACCAGGGAAGCCTCATGAGCTGTTTGTAAATTTTGCAGACTAATCCCTTGTAGGTCAGGTCGTTTGCAGATATCTCTCTCAGTCTACAGGTTATCTTTTCTTTTTGTTTATTGTTTCCTTTAAAATAGATCATTTCTTGAAAGTTACTCCAAGTACGGAGGTTTCAGGATTCAGAAGGGGTTTATAGTCTAAAAATAAAATAATATGAAATGTGGTGAGGAGAGAACTGATGAACTGATTGGTAGCATGCCTAGGTTCAGATTGGTAGCATGCCTAGGTTCAGATCATGTTGATGCTCATCAGTGGGGATATTACACAAGGTTTTCTTATATTTAATAGCTATAGGAAGATTTTTTAAAGAGAAATACGCTTGATGAAGGCTAAACTATCTCAGCTTGAAAGTTATTATGAACACTGTAGTTTTTTGTTTTTGTTTTTTGGTAGATTCTTGATTTATCTGCTTATTGATTGCTTTTCTGTTTCAAAACTGCATCTGAGAAATGCTGTTAGAGAGATAAAGCTCTTAATTTTCAATTGAGTTTTGACATGAAGCCCTTCTCAAATTAATATGGAATATATCTACTTCAGCTGGCCAGTACTTGTAGGAACAAGTGAGATTGATTTATTTGGGCTTGCTATTGATATGTGTAAAAGTTTTTTGGGGCATTTTATTTACCATTAGCAATGTTATCTTTTTAAAAATTAATGAATTATTTATTTTTGGGTGCACTGGGCCTTTGTTGCTGCGTGTGAGCTTTTCTCTGGCAATGGCACCCCACTCCAGTACTCTTGCCTGGAAAATCCCATGGACGGAGGAGCCTGGTGGGCTGCTGTCTATGGGGTTGCACAGAGTCAGACACGACTGAGCGACTTCACTTTCACTTTTCACTTTCATGCATTGGAGAAGGAAATGGCAACCCACTCCAGTGTTCTTGCCTGGAGAATCCCAGGGACGGGGGAGCCTGGTGGGCTGCCTTCTATGGGGTCGCACAGAGTCGGACACGACTGAAGTGACTTAGCAGCAGCACTGGGCCTTTGTTGCTGCGTGTGAGCTTTTCTCTAGTTGTGGAGAGGGGTACTCCCTAGTTGTGGTGTGTGGGTTCTCTCACAGACATAAAGAACAGACTTATGGACATAGTGTGGGGTGAGGAGGAAGGAGAGGGTGGGATGTAGGAGAGAGTAACATGGAAACATACATTACCATATGTAAGATAGATAGCCAGTGGGAGTTTGCAGTGTGATCCAGTTCAGTTCAGTCGCTCAGCCGTGTTGGACTCTGCGACCCCGTGGACTGCTGCATGCCAGGCTTCCCTGTACTGACTCAGGGAACTAGGCAGGGCTCTCTGTAACAGCCTAGAAGGGTGGGATTGGAAGGGAGGTTCAAGAGGGAGGGGACATACATATACCTGTGGATGATTCGTATTGATATTTGGCAGAAACCAACACAATACTGTAAAGCAATTATCCTTCAAGTAAAAATAAACAGATTTTAAAAATATTGCACTTAGTGTAATGTCAAAATACCTTATGTTTTTTAGTTTGAAATACATACATTCTTATTCTCCACATATAAGTAGGCTCCCGATTGTAATCAGTATTTGTATTAGATTGTTTTAGTTCAGAAACTTCCATTTGAGTAACTTGAGAGTTAAATTTTTATGATTATTGAAATAAAAAGTTGTAGTCTCAGTTATTTCCAAGTGAAATAAAAGCTGAACAGCTACCAATACAAAGTTAGACTTTGTCTTGATTCATTTGTGTATTTAAACAAATCCTAATGAAAAACATACTGTTGTAAACCTTAGTTGCTGTAGTGTTTGCATCTTTTAAGTAAATTCTTTGGGATTTAGGGTGACACGTGGGAAGCTCCTGATAGTACACTGGTTCTCAAGCATGACTGAGCACCTGAATTTTTTTCTTCTTAACAAGAACATTAAGCCAGAATCTCTGGGGATGGTTCTGGGCTCAATTTTAAAGTTCCAGTTGGGTTTTTTTGTTTGTTTAACTTTTTAAATGCCACATTTTTGTTTTTAAGTAGTCCAAGTCCAAGTATATATACCTTCTTCTAGAAAGTTCTTTTTGTAATGACTTATAGAAAATGATGTACCCTATGACATTTAGCTGCCTGTCTCAGAAATTATTTTTCAGGAATCTTAATCTTGAAGTTTCCTACAGAGGATAATCTAAATGACCTGAAAAATAATTGTGTCCCAGAAGAAAACTAGTAGTCTTTTCAGGTTCCTCAAAAATACTCTGGCATTGTTGCTTTGCTGATGATCAAGGGGCTGGATAGCAAAGGTGGGGTTGGTTAGTGTTTCCTAATGGTCCTGCATTGTGTCTGGGACACTGATGTCCAGGCTGCCACCCAATTCAGTGTCTCTGAGATTTCCTGTAGTTTGAGCAGCAGCCTAGTGCTCTGCAGGTTGTGGAATAAGCTTGTGACCTTGACAGGCATCAGAAGCACCTGGGAAGTTGGTATGCCAACCATGGTGAAGTTGTGCCTACAAGTGAGTTAGACCACCTGAGGAGGTTTTCCTGGCACTGCTGCTTAGCAGCCTTGGTATTCTTGGCTTTTGTCTGCATGTCAGGTGGTCCTTGATGTTCCTCCAGATTGGGAGTGTCGTTTCCACTTACAGAGTCGGAGCAGAGCAGGAGCAGCTTCATTGTCTGAACCGAGTCCCAGAGAAATCCAAGGGAAGAAGCCTGTGAGCAGTGAAATTCACTGCCACTCCAGTCACTGGTGACCGACACCTGCCTTCTCATGTTTTCACATGTCTACCAGAGGGCTTCCTGAGGACCTGTGGAGCGTCTGATAATTCCCACGGGTTTCTCTTCTTTCCTCTCTAATGTAGACTCCATCTGTCTGCAGAAGTCAGGGCTTTTAGAGGAGGAGGAGTGACCTGGAGAAGCCTCCTTTGGCTTGGTTGCTGACTGTTGGTGTTGTCTTCAGCAAGTTCTGAACTGGTCATTTGCTCTTCCAGCTGGTTGGCATAGCTTCGTCTGCAGTTCATTTCCCACTGACATCAGTCCTCTCAGTTTTTTCTAATTATTTTAAAATATTTCAAGTCAGATTTTCTTAAACATAATTTTCTCAGTTTTAGATGACCAGATACAGTATGGTGTTAGAATCCCATTTTAAATAGAATATTCCTATAAAATTGGACCTTGAAGAATAGAGTGGAAAATGTTAGATGAGTATACTATTACAAGTCTCTTTGCTTCTTACACATTATTAAATAACATCTTTTATTCAGCATCTGTAATCATCCCTATACCTGCTGCCTTCTACTCCCAAATTTTTCTGGAGTTCTAGGCAAGTGGCTTGCTTTCGTCACTATTGTTCAGTTGCTAAGTCATGCCTGACTCCTTGCAACCCCATGGACTGGAGCATACCAGCCCTCCCTGTCCCTCACTGTCTCCTGGAATTTGCCCAAGTTCATGTCCATTGAGTTGGTGATGCTATCCAACCAACTCATCCTCTGCCACACCCTTCTCCTTTTGCCTTCAATCTTTCCCAGCATCAGGGTCTTTTGCAGTGAGTAGGCTCTTCGCATCAGGTGGCCAGAGTATTAGAACTTTAGCTTCAGCATCAGTCCTTCCAGTGAATATATAGGGTTGATTTTCATTAGGATTGACTGGTTTCCTCTCCTTGCAGTCCAAGGGACTCTCAAGAGTCTTCTCCAGCACCACACTTTGAAACCATCGATTCTTCAGTGCTCAGCCTTCTTTATGGTCCAGTTCTCACTTCTGTACATGACTATTGGAAAGACCTTAGCTTTGACTGTACTTCCCTATGTAAATTTGACCTTCCTTTGTTTGGCCAGAAACATACAATTCCTGTATTCATTGTGTGTCTTCACTTTTTGCGGAGTATATGTTCATCAAAGATGTTTGTTTTTGTTTGTCCACTTTTGGGGGGAGGGGCAGAAAGGTCTTTTACTCAGCATCCTAACATCCATGATCTAAGGGTATCCTTCTTAAAGCAAATCACTGCTACTCGCCTAAGTTTAAAATCCTCTCAGTTACTGCCATTGAAATTACTTGAAAATCCACGCTGGTTATTCTGGACTTCGGATCCTGCATGGTTTGATCTTAGATCCTGCCTCTCTGCCTCTTTTCACACAGCACCTCTCTTTATGACATTCCAGCCACTGTCTTTTCTCCCCTTGAAATATACCAAGTCTTTCTTACTATGACCTTTAACTGGAAACTTTTACCTTTTGACTACATTTACCCATTTTTCTCCCACCTTCCCTGCCTTTGGCAACCATCAGTCTGTTCTCTAAATATATAGGTTTGGTTTTTAAAAAAAAATATTTGGCTGCACCAGGTCTTAGTTGCAGTGTGCAGAGTCTTCGATCTTTGTTTTGGCACCTGGGATCCTTTAGCTGTGGCATACAGACTCGCAGCTGCACCATGTGGGACCTAGTTCCCTGACCATAGCAAGGAATCTTTGCCACCAGACCACCAGGGAAGTCCCTATTGTGAATCAGTTGCAGTGAATGTGGTGGTACAGCTATCTTTTTGAGATAGAGTTTTCATTTTCTTCAGATAAATACCTAAAAGTGTAATTACTGGATTATATGGGAGTTCTGTTTTTCATTTTTTTCCTCCATTATATTTTATTACATGATATTGGATATAGTTCCCTGTGCTATACAGTAGGACCGTGTTGTTTATCTATTCTGTATATAATAGTTTGCATCTGCTAATTCCGAACTCCCATCCATGCCTCCATCATTCCTCTCCACCTTGGCAACCATAATTCTGATCTCTGTGTCTGTTTCTGTTTGGTAAATAAGTTCCTTTGTGTTATATTTTAGATTCCACATATAAGTGATATCATATGATATTTGTCTTTGTCTGATTTCATTTAGTATGATCTTCTCTAGGTCCTTCCACGTTCTGGCAAATGGCGTTATTTCATGCCTTTTTTATGGCTGAGTAATTTCCATTATGTATATGGACCACATCTTCTTTATTCATCTGTTGGTGGACACTTAGGTTGCTTTCATGTCTTGGCTACTGTAAATAGTGCTGCTCTATGAACATAGGAGTGCATGTATCTTTTTGAATTAGAGTTTTCTCCAAATAAATGCCCAAGAGTGCAATTGCTGATGGTAATTGTATTTTTAGTTTTCTGAGGAACCTCCCTACTGTTTTCCATAGTGGCTTCATCAATTTACATTCCCACCAACAGTGTAGGAGTGTTCCTTTGTCTTTACACACTCTCCAGCATTTCAGAGACTCAGAACAGCCAACTCAGTATTGAAAGAGAGGAACAAAATCAGGGCCTGATACTACCCAACTTCAAGATTTATTATAAAGATACAGTACTTAAAACAGTGTGGTATTGGTGAAGTAACAGTCAGTTACATAGATTAGTGGAACAGAATAGAGAGTTAATTTTGGTTAAAGGCATAGGTTTGTGTTTAGGCTCATTTTTGTATGTGTGGATGTCCAGTTGTACAGCAGCACTTGATGACCAGACGGCTTGATTGCATTGCATTTGCTGCTTTGTCAGGAATGAGCTGACTCTGACACTTAACAGCTGGTGGGTCTGTTTCTGGGCTCTCTCTTCTGTTCTGTCTGTGTGACTTGGAGAGGTAGATCTCAGAAATCTTGGTTTTAACTTCACATCTGTTTTCCTGAAATGTAGCATTGGTTAATTCTTTAATCTTGAATTTAATCATTTCTAGGAATTAAGTGACATCACTTTTAAAATGTCTGCTACCAGTCTCTACTATATTCTCCTGTTATATAATAGTTATATTTGCTATTTATTTTAGTATTTGTAAATGTTAACTTTGTTATTATATATTTTCTGTATTTCTGAGTAAAGTATTCTTAACTTTACCTGCGTGTATTTTGAAAACATCTTACAAGTTGAGTTACATGTCAACTGTACCTGTTTGTATTCCATTGTTTGACTCAGGGATTGTAATATGCATCCATGATTTAATATACTTCCCCTTGAATTAATGTAATAAATACCACTTCACATAAAATGTGAGAATTTACAATGATACAACTGCTTACTACCTCTCCCCTCATGTGTATTATTGTTGTCATCTACATTGTGCTTCTACATATGTTGTAAATCTAATGATACCTAACAGTTATTTTTATGTTTGCTTTAAACAATCAGTTATCTTTTCAAGACTTAAGAAATTTTATATTTTCCCACATTTACCATTTTGTAGTGTTACTTAATCTAGAAGTAATGTCTCTCTGGATTCTCACAGCATATATTTTGGACCATTTATGTCGTATATGATATTATAATTAGTAGTGCCATGTATATGTCAAATTTCCTCTGCTAGTTTTAGGTCATTTTCTGTCAAGGACTAGAGTTTATACATTTAAAAATACTTCATTGTGTTTAGCACAATGCCTTACACAAAATAGGCAGCTATTTTTCTTTAAGTGTGTAAAAATGAAATTTTGTTCTTTTATCTGGGTATTTGTATAATCTGACAAGTTGTATTATTATGGTTCACCATTAGATGTCACTTTTACCAGTAAATTCCTCATCATAATGTTACTGAGTGTGGAAACTTGACACACTTGTACTAGTGCACTTAAACTGAGAAGTTTCTGTATGTTTTAAAGTTTAAACTTTTTAGAAAAAGACACATTTGTAAATCATAATTACAATTTAAAAAATCTTCTAGTTTCATATTTCAGTCTATACTGTACAACTAATTATCCTGAAGTTTTCTTGAAAACTTGAATGTTGGCGTTACTGTTTTGATTCTGAACTGATTTTGTAATTCTGAAAAGAACTGTCTTATTTCAGGAGCCTAGCTGGTCCTAGATTCACCAGAAGTGAGTCTCTGTTAAGCTGTGGCAGCTGCTGGCTCTCTTTGGGTTTTTGGAGAAGTAGGGAGAACTGACTTAGCCGAGAAAAGACGTGTGGAGGCGGGGAAAGGGGTCTGCAAGGCTCTGCTGACTCCCCAGAGCACAGGGAAGCGCAAGGAAGCTCGGAGGAGGAGCGTCCCTGCTGGTGAAGGATCAGGCCAAGGAGCGCCAGGGAGCGTGCAGCCATCCCCAGAGCTTTGCTTGTCTGTCTTATGCCTTTGGGCCTCGGCATCATGACCTGTGTGCTTTAGGGCTCAGGCCTCTCATTGCCCAGCAGGTCTGTGCCCGTGCCCAGTGGGGAGTTCAGACGTGTGGCCTCTTCATATCGTACCATCACTCAGCAGACATTTAGGCTGCAACTCTGTTTTTTCCCCCTAGTCTTGCCAGGATGTAGCCGGTGGCCTTCAGAATTTAGAAATCTGAGTAAACTGACAGTGTTGATTGCTTATAACTTAATGAATGGCCAGCACCTGAACCTTTCTGATAATGTGGGTCCTTTCATGTCATCCATCGGTATACCAACTGCCAGCCTTTGACACCTCAGTCAGAAACAACTGTTCTGTACTTTCTGTTTGTGGTCTTATTTTTCTTTAAAGGAATGTTGTTTTCATCTATCAGTATGTCTATATTGAATAAAGATACTCACTCTTTGCAACCCCATGGACTGTAGCCCACCAGGTTCCTCTGTCCATGGAATTTTCCAGGCAAGAATACTGGGCTGGATTGTCATTTCCTTCTTCAGGGTATCTTCCCAACCCAGGGATCAAACCTGGGTTTCCTGCACTGCAGGCGGAGTCTTTACCGTCTAAGCCAGCACGGAAGCCTCTTTCATGATGAAGTATCTAATAATTTGGACATTTAGTTTCCATTTTGCATTGATCTGTCAAATTACACACAATGTAATATCAAAAAATGAAATTTTATGTAGTAATATTTTTGCTTTATAATAAATTTTATATGTGTATTTCTTTGGCGTATTGTTGTAAGACGACTGCTCCTTCTTGGGCAGGCGTTTTTGACTGTTGGTCTTTTAGTGTCATTCTTTGTGAAGTAATGAAGTGAAAATTTTTATGGAGTAATTGGTGATGTGGATGGTAGAAAATAAAAAGTTGGCTGTACTATATAGTGAGGTGCTGAGTGTTAACTCACTTATATTGATGATAATTGATTTGGTAATCTGTGCTTTTCCCTTATGTTTCCATATATTGCTACAGCTAAAGGAGTAAACAGGTCATGGCACGCTTAACAAAAAGACGGCAGGCGGACACAAAAGCTATCCAGCATCTTTGGGCAGCCATTGAGATTATACGGAATCAGAAGCAAATTGCCAACATTGACCGTATTACAAAGTAAGTCATTTTATACAGACAGATCTCTCAAATTTTATGTGGAATTTTGGGAGAAAAGGTCCAAGAATCATTTGTTTGTTTATTATGTTAATCAACATGTATTACAAAGTACTAGTCACTTTTTGCCTTGTGGGATTGTAAAGTTGTTAGGGAAATACTGAAACATGCACAAGCACCTTGTGTTTAGAGGTTATATAGAATAATACATTTTTAGTATTCAAAATTTTTTTTAACTCTTGAAAGCCAGTCTTTATTTAAGTCTTTTATCAAAAGGTATTTGGTTAATTACTTTCTTTTATGTAAACTATCTAAAAGTCTACTGGTCATTGTTTACTTTAATGTATGGATAATATATGCTACCATATAATGTGGTGTAGGTTCGGTACATAACTTCCTATTAGTTTGTAGTACACTAACCAGAATTTTCAACAATTTCATTCTGTATTTTTAAGTTACAGACAGTATATCTTCAGCTGAAAAAAGGAAGTTCTTCTTTATTTTCCATTGCTATTTATCTTGATGGTCCAAGATTCAGAATAGCAAAAAATCCGACTCCTGTATGAATGCTCTGTTTACATGTTATGTACTGATTATAAGGGAATCTTCATCTTTCTAAATTCCATATATATGCATTAGTATACTGTATCGGTGTTTTTCTTTAGAAAGATGGTAATAATAACCCTGTGTACGAGACAGCAAAAGAGACACTGATGTATAGAACAGTCTTATGGACTCTGTGAGAGAGGGAGAGGGTGGGAAGATTTGGGAGAATGGCATTGAAACATGTAAAATATCATGTATGAAACGAGTTGCCAGTCCAGGTTTGATGCACGATACTGGATGCTTGGGGCTGGTGCACTGGGATGACCTAGAGGGATGGAATGGGGAGGGAGGAGGGTTCAGGAGGGGGAACACATGTATACCTGTGGCGGATTCATTTTGATATTTGGCAAAACTAATACAATTATGTAAAGTTTAAAAATAAAATAAAATTAAAAAAAATATAAGGGAATCTTCAAATAGAAATTGATTTTGTTTTGCTTTGTATTTTTAAAGGAATACAATTAAATTAATCTTTTTAAAATGTTTGAATTTTTTAGAATAATTTTGATAGAATTTCTTTATACTTATTCTCTGACACATCCTTTAAACGCTAACTATGAAAATGGAAAACAGATGATTTACAAAAGCTCATTTAAATAAGTGGTTATTTTTGTCCTTGTTAATAGGCAACAAAGTTAAGTAATATATGTTTATATTTTTGTCACGTAGTCATATTCTAGTGAAGAGGTTTATAAAGGTTACTTAAGAGGGAAAGGCCAGGAGAAAGAAAGATGGTGTTGTATGTTGCTTTAACTCTGTATCCTTTCTTTGGATATTTTAAAGTTGCCCATGTACAACTCGCTCCTATAGGTGACTCGAAGGGGAAGAAATAGGTAACAGCTGTGTGGAAAATAAGGATAAAATAATAGTATATAATAATTAAGTTACCTTTAATATTGGTGATATTGGAATAAAAATATTTTTAAAAAACCTCTAAGTACAGAAATATAAAAGTATTTTCCTATGGTTTGGATTTTAAAAAAATCCAACATAGTTTGTTTATATCAAAATTTACAGATGAATGGTGGAAATAAGATACTGTTCTTTGGATTTAATTTTTTAAATTCATTTAATCTTGACTGAACTATTTCAACTTACAGGCTATTACTTCTTCTTAATCCTTGGCCTCTTTCTCTAAAGCTCTAGGGACATTCTCTAGGAACCTGTGGGAATCTCCAGGTGAGGTGTTCAGAGTTTGTCCGACAAGGTTGCTGACATGTTTGTCAGAGTAGTCTTTGGATGACCAGGTTGTGTGTACTTGTGTATACATGTTACATTGTGAGAGACTCGCAGAGGCTATTGACAGCATTGCACATCTCTTCTCGGTATGCACAATGGACTGTCCATAAACATTCTCTCTTCTCCTTTCCTTATCAGTACAGCCTTAAGGGTGCCAGGGTTTATTTTCCTTTATGTCCAAAGGTTCGTCCATAGGTCTTAAGATAGCTAAGAATAAATTCATTTATCTGTCAGTTAGTCATTGTTGTATCAGTCTTATCTAAAGATGAAAAAAATAGAAAATCAGAGGATGTGTGTTTGAGAGGTTTCTGGTGTTCCTTCTGCCTCGTCTGAGAGTATGCTCTGTCTCTTTTTAATACGGGATACATTCATAGCATCTAGTACTTTCATAACACTAGTCACATGTAATTATTTCCCTGCCAGACTGTCAGCACCAGAAAGGAGCTGTCTAGATAACTGCCTAGCCCAGTGGTGTGGCTTCTCAGCAGTGTTAATTTCCTTGCTTGTAACCCTTGCCAAGGTAAGGTAGGAAGAGGCATTGGACCATGACAGGAAGTCAGATCTTTTGCTTTAAAACCTAATCATCTTATTCTGTTTTCTAAGTAGGTAAATACTTCTCAAACTTTAATGTTAAATCCAGGTACTCAATTACAACTAAGTCTGAGCACAGAAGTGTCTTTCCATCTTTATCAAATATCTTAAGCTGCTGAAGGCTTTAGTGGAGTTACTATGAAGAATGTATATGTAGTCATTAGGTTTCATCCTGTATTTGACTGGTGAGCGACTCCCTAATATAAAAGTTGCACAGTTTCAGTCACACATTAAAAGTTTTGGGCTTTGGGGTCATGACTCTTTATACTTTGAAGTCTGGTAATCCTAAACACTGTAGTTTACCACTCACTCTATAATGTTTCAGTTCTGCTTTTTTTTATTTGAAATGTCTTTTTAAAGACATTTTTAATTTATGTTTCTCATTCATCTTTTTTTAAAATAATAGCAATTTTGTTTATTTTTTGGTCACATCACATGGCATGTGGAGTGTGGGTTTTTAGTTCCCCAACCAAGGATAGAAGCTGCCCCTGCTGCAAGTGGAAGCCCAGAGTCTTACTGGGGCTGCCAGGGAAGTCCTTCTCATTCATCTTTTTTTGTTTTTGTTTTTTCTTTGCAATATATTTATCTAAGGACTTGGTTCATTTACTCTGTGGCTTCTTATAGTCTGCCTTTGTGATTGCATCCCTGTGGTGTGCCTTATCCTGGTGCTCATTTCTTTGCATCTCATGGCGGCTACTAGAGATCTCTTCAAGAAAATTAGACATACCAAGGGAACATTTCATGCAAAGATGGGCACAATAAAGGACAGAAATGGTATGAACCTAACAAAAGTAGAAGATATTGAAAAGAGGTGGCAAGAATACACAGAAGAACTATACAAAAAAGATCTTCATGACTCAGATAACCAAGATGATGTGATCACTCATCTCGAGCCAGACATCCTGGAATGTGAAGTCAAGTGGGCCTTAGGAAGCATCACTATGAACAAAGGTAGTGGAAGTGATGAAATTCCAGTTGAGCTATTTCAAATCCTAAAAGATGATGCTGTGAAAATGCTGGCACTTATTATACCAGCAAATTTGGAAAACTCAGCAGTGGCCACAGGACTGGAAAAGGTCAGTTTTCATTCCAATCCCAAAGAAAGGCAGTGCCAAAGAATGCTCAAACTACTGCACAGTTGTACCCATCTCACATGCTAACAACAAAGTAATGCTCAAAATTCTCTGAGACAGTACATAAACTGTGAAATTCCAGATGTTCAAGCTGGATTTATAAAAGCCAGAGGAACCAGAGATCAAATGGCCAGCAATCCGTTGGATCATCGAAAAAGCAAGAGAGTTCCAGAAAAACATCTACTTCTGCTTTATTGACCACGCCAAAGCATTTGACTGTGTGGATCACAACAAACTGGAAAATTCTTCAAGAGATGGGAATACCAGACCACCTGACCTGCCTCCTGAGAAATCTGTATGCAGGTCAAGAAGCAACAGTTAGAACCTGACATGGAACAACGGACTAGTTCCAAATCTGGAAAGGAGTACGTCAAGGCTGTATATTGTCACCCTGCTTATTTAACTTATATGCAGAGTACATCATGCGAAATGCTGGGCTGGGTGACGCACAAGCTGGGATCAAGATTGCTGGGAGAAATATCAATAACCTCAGATATTCAGATGACACCACCCTTATGGCAGAAAGTGAAGAAGAACTTCACTTTCTTGATGAGCCTCTTGATGAAAGTGAAAGAGGAGAGTGAAAAAGCTGGCTTAAAACTCAACATTCAGAAAACTAAGATCATGGCATCTGGTCCCATCACTTCATGGCAAATAGATAAGGAAACAATGAAAATAGTGAGAGACTTTGTTTTGGAGGGCTCCAAAATCACTGCAGATAGTGACTGCAGCCATGAAATGAAAAGACGCTTGTTCCTTGGAAGAAAAGCTATGACCAACCTAGACAGCATATTAAAAATCAGAGACATCATTTTGGCAACAAAGGTCCCTCTAGTCAAAGCTGTGGCTTTTCTAGTAGTCATGTATGGATGTGAGTTGGACTATAAAGAAAGCTGAGCCACGAAGAATTGATCCTTTTGAACTGTGGTGTTGGAGAAGACCTGAGAGTCCCTTGGACTGCAAGAAGATCCAACCAGTCAATCCTAAAGGAAATCAGCCCTGAATATTCACTGGAAGGACTGGTGCTAAAGCTCCAATACTTTGACACCTGATGCAAAGAACTGATTCATTGGAAAAGACTCTGATGCTGGGAAAGACTGAAAGCAGGAGGAGAAGGGGATGACAGAGGATGAGGTGGTTGGATGGCATCACTGACTCGATGGACATGAGTTTGAGCAAGCTCTGGGAGTTGGTGATGGACAGGGAAGCCTGGCGTGCTGCAGTCCATGGGGTTGCAAAGAGTTGGACACGACTGAGTGACTGAACTGAGCTGAGTAGTGAATCCTAGCAGTGTGAGACTTCCTCATAGGTGGTAATGTATTTCATTTGGCAAGGTTAGTACTCAGCCTGTTGTACAGTGGCTAGATTCAGTAATTCATTAAGGATTGTGAAATAGTGATAATCTATCAAATAGTTTATCTTTTCTTTTTCAACTGAAACACTTCCATAAGAACATAAACTTCCTATCATGTAGGGTGTGGTTACCATATGGTATGGCTCACATCGAAAAGGTAGAACAACTGATTCTTTTAACTAGCGGTTTTCAAAATAGCATCCTCCAGTGGCGACCAAGTAGTTCTTTCTGGTGTATTTCAGTCTGTTTCTGTTATAATCCCTATTGATGCTTAACTTCCCTTCTTTGACCAGTTGGAGCCTCTTCAGGATGTCTTTTGAAGTTCCTCTCTGCTTTCTGATATGACAGGATTTTTTCGGGCTCACCTAGGATACACCTTGCCCCAAGCATGGATCCACTGATTTCTCCAGGGGACGCTGGTTTCTTACAGTTAGAAATTGTGTCTCAAGAGCATTTTCTGGCTCTCAGTGTACTTGTTGCTACCAGGTTGGTCTCTGTCTCTAGGCCTTTAAGTGGACCAGTTAGGAAATACATATAGTTGTAATGAATTCATACTGATATTTCCCCCTTGAATTTATGGCTGCTGGTTTTTACTGAGCTATCTAAAATCTTTCCCTTCTTTCTTACACAGTAAGAGTCATGATTCTTAAGGATACTATGGGTGGTGCATTTTAGATGTCATATAGTTAACTCAGTTGTTCTATCCAGCTATGTCCCAGGCTGTCTGAGAATACCATCACCGGTGCTGGAACTGACAGCACATCTCATGGAAACCAGACAAGCTGTTTTACCCTCTCTGAACAACTGTACTGATTCTAAACTGTCACAGAATGTAGCAATTACACATCATACTTTGTACTTAGAGCTGGCATTTAGTCTTACTTCTCCAAGTGTTTGTTTCATGCTTACCACTGACATCTGAAGTTCACTCTCTAGTAGAGTCTTCAAAGAAAAGTTTTTCACTTCCCCACTCGGCAGTTTTACTGAGATACAATTGGCATTGATCCATGTTGTTAAAAAATGATGGAATTGCCTTCTTTTTATGACTGAATAATATTCCATTGTACATGTATACCATGTTTTATTGATCCGTTTGTCTCTTGATGGACCCTTAGGTTGTTCCCATGTCTTGGTTGTTGTAAATAATGCTGCTGAGAACACGAGGGTACAGAAGTCTTAAGATAGTGATTTCATTTTCTTCTGATAAGTACTCAGGAGTGGGATTGCTGGATCATATGGTAATTTCTGTTTTTACTTTTTTGAGGAAGCTTGTTACTGTTTTTCATTTTAATTTAAAAATTGTACAACTGACACTTGAACAGCGTGGATTGAACTGTACAGGTTCACTTATCCCCTGTGCCATGGGGCTGCATGCTTCAGGGTTGCCTGAATCCAGATGTGGAGCTGCACACAGAGGGCTGACTGTAAAGAGGGACGCAGGTCTTGGACTGCATTGGGCTGTGGTGGGCTCTGACCCCTATAGGTTCAAGGGTCAATTGTATATATATATATATATATATATATATCATTTGTGGACTTTTATTATCTTGTTTACTTGTTGTTTTGGGGGGCTTTTTCTTATACTCTGTTGGTTTCTTTTCCTGTCTTCTATATTTGTAATTTTCAGTTTGGGCAGTTGTGAATAAAGCTGCTATACAGTTTTGTGTTTTTTCATATTTTCTTTCTTTATGACTTATACTTACGACATTTTTTACTACATACTGACTCTTGTGTGCCTTCTAGTTTGGATGATTTCTGAAGTGAATTTTTTCATTTACTTCTCATTTACATCATTTCTGAGTTTTCTAATTCTGACATATCTTTCCTGTATCTTATATAATTTTCTTAATGTCTTTTCATGTGTTTAAATAGTAGTTATAGTCTGATCTGTGTTGTGGGCACGTGTCTTGGGCATGCTTCCACTTTAGGGATGTTCTGTTCCTTCAGCCACAGTCCTGTCATGTGAAATCACTTTTCCTGAACTTGTGTCAAGGGAAGGTGGTTGCACACAGTTTTTGGAGGTATGGCTCTAAAGCATCTTCTGTCATTTTTATGAAGTGCTAAAAATGTCTCACATTTACCATGATCTCCTGCTTCTGTACCTTTTGCCAGAACCACAATTTCTTTTGTGCCCATTGTCCTTACATTGGAGATCTTTATGACCAGACTTCAGTAGGGTTTGATACTTTTATTGTTAGCAGTTTCTCTACACTGTGGAGTTCTGTACTAGAAGGGAGCTTTGGCTGATTGTGAGTGTTCACAAGTTTCTCTGCTCCAGCCCCATAAGAACTTTACCATGAGCTTGTGAATTACCATCAGTTACCTGCAAATGGAGGTGTGTAAACCCTGTCCAGTGTCCACTGCTATTCTCGATTTGGCCCTCTTTGCTCTCCAGTGACTGCTTGTTAGCTGTTTTATCTGCCTGTTCTCAGTGCTGTGTCATGTCCCTCTGCCTCCTCCTGCACAGGTGTCAGTACCAACTGCAGTTGCAGCTTTTGGAGGCTTGTCCTCCGCTACTGGACTTTGGGATTCATGAGAATTCTTGTCACTTGTTTTCCAAGGGTCGGGTCGTCAACTTGTTTTTTGCTAACGCTTCTTGTGACTTTGTCGAGGAGGTTGGGAGACATTAAAACCATGTTACTTCTTGCCATCTTCCCAGCTCACAGCATCGAGTCATTTTTCTAAAAAGAAAAATAATTGCTAAAGGCACTGGGTGTTTTCTGAAGTCCTAAAGCAGAGCTGAAAGCAATAAAAATTCCTTCTAGCAGAGGCAGATTCAAGGAGCATTTTTCATTTTTATATATGACACTAGAACATACAGAATCTACAGCAGTATCATCTTTAGAATATCATTAAAATGTTACATTTGTGTTGAAATTTGAAAAGAAATTTTATGAGTAGAAGTTTCATATCCTCAAAGATAATTGAACAAATAGGTACTAATAACAACTTCTATAACAAAGTAGGATTTGTTTGTGTTGCAAATGTTTCTTCTGTGTAATCTGATGATATCTAACTTCAGGATTCATGGCAATAGCGTTTTGTTAGTTGTCAGTACACCTCCCTTGGAAAGAGTCCTGAGTCTTTTTAATACTACCTTTTACTTTCTTTTTTTCTAATTGCTAGTTTTCTGTTCAGATAAGTAGAAAAGGTACTATAAATTACAGAGCCACTGTTGAGATTTATAGGCTTCCCTGATAGCTCAGTTGGTAAAGAATCCACCTGCAATACAGGAGACCCTGGTTCAATTCCTGGGTTGGAAAGATTGGCTGGAGAAGGGATAGGCTACCCACTCCACTATTCTTGGGCTTCCCTTGTGGCTCAGCTGGTAAAGAATCTCCCTGCAATGCGGGAGACCTGGGTTCAATCCCTGGGCTGGGAAGATCCCCTGGAGAAGGGAAGGGCTACCCACTCCAGTATTCTGGCCTGGAGAATTCCATGCACTGTAGTCCATGGGATCACAAAAAATCAGGCACAACTGAGTGACTTTCACTTTCACTTTATTGAATATTTCAAGTATTTAAAAAATATCACTAAAAGAAACTTCTTTGAAAATTTCTGTTATTTGGGGATGGCAGTTTTTGTGTTTCTTTGTTTGTTTTAATTAAAAAAATTATTTGTTTTGGCTGCACTGGATCTTTGCTCCTTCGAGGGCTTTTCAGTAGTTGTGGAGAGCAGAGGCTACTCCCTCTGGTACCTGGCCTTCTCGCTGCAGTATCTTCTCTTGTTGCAAAACATGGACTCTAGAGCTTACAGGCTTCAGTACCTGTGGTTCCTGGGCTCTATAGGGCAGGCTTAGTAGTTGTGGCACACAGGCTTAGTTGCTCGATGGCATGTGGGATCTTCCTGCATGAGGGATTGAACCTGTGTCTCTTGCATTGGCAGGTAGATTCTTTACCTCTGAACCACCAGGGAGTCCTGGGGATGGAAAGTATTTTTATAGAATGAGTCAAATCTGAAATAAAAATACATGTATAGGGTGAAGTTTGATTGTTTAAAGTTAATAGTTAACTTGTGCCTCTGATTTAAAAGCTCATGTTTATAAATATGATTTAATAATGGTATAAACTTCCATTCTTACTTGAAAAGTAAATAAGCACAAATAAATTTTGGCCTGTCCATAAAAACACTTTATGTTTTTAGAAGATGAAAGATGTTTTGTGATGTTTAATCGTAAGAAGAAAACAAATGAGTTGTTTTATCTTAAAAAAGAATTACATGAGTCAGTTTAGATGAACATAAGCATAGGCAAGAGTAGCTATAATGCTAAATTATAAGTAGTACATATGAATTAGTCAGTTTTATGGAATTTGGATAGGTGTCATGAAATTAAAGCTGTGAAATATTTGATTGCAGCACTTATATAAAACAGTTGTTTATAAAATATTTTTATGTTTGTACTACATCATGATGTTTTTAGCCCTTGTTTTACAGTTTTTAAATAAATGAGCAAAGAGATAAAGAAGCATATGACATCAAAACCAGTAACAGAAATGAAATTTAAACTTTGAATCCCTAAGATTTCCAGTATGATTCATAATTCATTGCCTTGTTATTTTCAAAATGTCTCCAATATTTTAATACCCAATAAAAATAAGTTACATGTCATTTTTTCCTCTTTAATCCAAATTATCATATCTAATTTAGATGATTATAATACAACATTAGACTTTCATAAGTATTCTAAATAATAGTTATAAGATAAAGACATATTTTTAAAAGAAGTATGGGTTTTATTATAGTCTCTGCCAGTATTATTGGCTAACATTATTGGTGTCATTGGAAGAGATCAAATTATTTTTTGTTGTCTTGGAAAAAGCAGTTGAAATCTCGTTTCCTTTCTGTCTTGAGCAACTTTGATTTTGTGTTTCTAGAGGTGACCACATTTGTGACTAGCATGCTTATTAGACTGACATTGGATTGGTTGACTTAGTCCCATTCAAGTTAATGTTTCAGATTAGGGCATCAATTAATTACATGTATTGCTTACTTTAGGGTCAAACCCCAATTAGAAAATGTGACCTCTGACCTCTTGTGACATGTTGGGCATTGAAATTTGAGTTCTCCTTATCACTACAGACAGACATAAATCCAGACTGTAAGTCTTCTTCATGTGTAGGTTGCCTTTGAAGTTGCAACTAGGTACCCATTAATTATTTATTTTTTTTTTTACTATAGTTCAGTTTTATGAAACCCATGATTTCTAGGAACTATTTGTCTTATCCCTGTCAATTTCTATTCCCTCAGTAGATTTATTGTAGGATAGGAAAGTGGCCATTGCTGAAGTTACGATAAAGTTAATTTTAAAAAACTTAACAGTTAATGTTATGTTGTATATGTACTCCCAAGAATTCTTCATTCTCATAACTACATTCTCATTTCAATCTGTGTTGATTTACTCTTTCTTACACACTGTCTTATGGTAGTAGGTTGACAGGTACAGTTTACCACTGTTACCATTGTTATTTTATTTTATGTAACAGCCTTACAGAAGAGTTACTGGTTCTGAAGAGCCATAACCACAGTCCCACAGTGAGTGCTGTCCAGCATGCCACATTCCTGGGGCACTCACTTTGGCTGGGATTGTTGTCCACGTGCTTTCATATGTTTCATGTTTCTCTGCAGTTCTATGATGGAATCATACAGACAAGGCACAGAAAAGTACCATTAAAGAGTAAAAGAATATGGGGAGGGAGGTGGGAGGGGATTGGGACGGGGGGGACACATGTATACTTGTGGCTGATTCATGTAAATGTATGGCAAAACCACCTCAATATTATAAAGTATTTAGCCTCCAATTAAAAAATAATAAAAGAATAGTACCAAATAATGGAAAAGGTATCCTAGACAGAATGCAGCTCTGTCCCATGTGAGTGGAATGTTTAATTAATAGTATGACAGGCCTTTCCCGGAGGAGGCAATGGCACCCCACTCAAGTACTCTTGCCTGGAAAATTCCATGGGTGGAAGAGCCTGGTAGGCTGCAGTCCATGGGGTCGCTAAGAGTTGGACACGACTGAGCGACTTCACTTTCACTTTTCACTTTCATGCATTGGAGAAGGAAATAGCAACCCACTCCAGTGTTCTTGCCTGGAGAATCCCAGGGAAGGGGGAGCCTGGTGGGCTGCCGTCTCTGGGGTGGCACAGAGTCGGACACGACTGAAGAGACTTAGCAGCAGCAGTAGCAGCAGGCCTTCTGGGAGAGATTGAAGGCAAAAGGAGAAGTGGACAGCAGAGGATGAGATGGTTAGATAGCATCATTGACTCAATGGACATGAATTCTGAGCAAACTCCAGGAGATAGTTAAGGGCAGGGGAGCCTGGCCTGCTGTAGTCCATGGGGTCAGAAAGGAGTTGGACGTGACTTAGGGACTGAACAACATGACAGGCCTTAATTGAAGGGGGAGGAGGTAGTGCTGGGTCACTGAGAGAGAATCAGGAAGGCCTTAGGAGGATATGGGATTAATTGAGCCTTGCAAGTTGAGTGGGACTTGGTGAGGCAGAGAGGGGAGTCGAAACAGAGGGACTGTAGAGTCTTAGGGAATGAAAAGTCCAAAAGGCCAAACTAGGAAGACCTCTAACGCCAGCACTGAGATTTTTATCCTGTGGCTAGAGGGGATGAGAAATGTGTTTGGAATACTCTAGACTGGGTAGACTGAATGGTCCTGTAAAATGTCTGTCTTCTTTACCTGGCCTGGTTTTTAGCCTGTGTAATTTCCTGCCTTTGCAGTGGCAGCTGGTTCCTAATTGGGTTTCTGGCCTTCTCCTGGTCTTGCTGGTCTGTTTTTTCTTTCCATCACTGGTGTCAGAGATGTTTTTCAAAAACACCATCTTATCAAATGTTCCACAATTGACAGTCTTCTGTTGCCCATGCTTTCCAGTCCTTGTGCAGGGTATCAGTACCTGACCTTCCTCATCTGCATCACCTCCTGCTGCTTCCCGCTTAGATTGGCCTGCATTCCTGGGCTCGGGAGGATCTGTTATGTTCTGTGCTCTGCTGGGTTAGACTTCTGGTTCAAGGTGGTAGAGTAGAAGGACGTGCACTCACCTCCTCCTGTGAGAGCACCAAAATCACAACTAGCTATTGAACAACCATCAACAGGAGGACACTGGAACCTGGGTGCTTCCCAGCCTGGGGACCTGACAAAGGGACTGGGAATCCACAGGGAATCTGACCTTGAAGCCCAGCAGGATTTGATTACAAGACAGGACTGGGGGTAACAGAGACTGCAGACTTGAAGGGCACAAGAAAGACCTGTGTGCACCAAGACTCATGAGGAAAGGAGCAGTGAATCTATAGGAAACTGAACCAAAACTGCTACTGTTGGAGGGTCTCCTGTTGGAGGGTCTCCTGTGGAGGGTCAGCAGGGGCTGACTGCAGGACTGGGGAACTGGCAGCAGCTGTCTGGGAGGGTCCCCTTTGGCATAAACACTCCTAACTTGACCATGCAGCCTGTAGGGCTGGGTCGCCTCAGACCAAAAAACTACCCAGGAGGGAGTGCAAAACCACCCATCAGCAGATAATTGGATTAAAGCTTTACTGAGCAAGGCCCTGCCTCCCAGTTCAGTTCAGTTCAGTCACTCAGTTGTGTCCGACTCTTTGTGACCCCGTGGACTGCAGCACACCAGGCTTCTCTGTCTATCACAAACTCCTGGAGCTTACTCAAACTCATGTCCATTGAGTTGGTGATGCCATCCAACAATCTCATCCTCTGTTTTCCCCTTCTTCTCCCGCCTTCAATCTTTTCCAGCATCATGGTCTTTTCTAGTGAGTCAGTTCTTCCCATCAGGAGGCCAAAGTATTGGAGCTTCAGCATCAGTCCTTCCAATGAATATTCAGGGCTGATTTCCTTTAGGATTGACTGGTTTGACCTCCTTGCAGTCCAAGGGACTCTCAAGAGTCTTCTCCCAACACCACAGTTCAAAAGCATCAATTCTTCAGTGCTCAGCTTTCTTTATAGCCCACTAGAGCAAGATCCATTTTTTCCTGTCACCAGGGAATTTTTCCCATCACCCATTTTTTCCCATCAGGAAGCTTACACAAGCCTCTTAGCCTCCTCCATCAGTAGACAGACAGAAGAAGCAAGAACCACAATTCCACAGCAACTAAAACAAAACCAAATTACAGAAAGTTAATCATCATGACCTAAAGCCAGACATCCTGGAATGTGAAGTCAAATGAGCCTTAGAAAGCATCACTACGAACAAAGCTAGTGGAGGTGATGGAATTCCAGTTGAGCTATTTCAAATCCTGAAAGATGATGCTGTGAAAGGGCTGCACTCAATTTGCCAGCAAATTTGGAAAACTCTGCAGTGGCCACAGGACTGGAAAAGGTCAGTTTTTATTCCAATCCCAAAGAAAGGCAATGCCAAAGAATGCTCAAACTACCACACAATTGCACTCATCTCACACGCTAGTAAAGTAATGCTCAAAATTCTCCAAGCCAGGCTTCAGCAATATGTGAACTGTGAACTTCCAGTTGTTCAAGCTGGTTTTAGAAAAGGCAGAGGAACCAGAGACCAAATTGCCAACATCTGCTGGATCATGGAAAATACAAGAGAGTTCCAGAAAAACATCTATTTCTGATTTATTGACTATACCAAAGCCTTTGACTCTGTGGATCACAATAAACTGTGGAAAATTCTGAAAGAGATGGGAATACCAGACCACCTGACCTGCCTCTTGAGAAATTTGTATGCAGGTCAGGAAGCAACAGTTAGAACTGGACATGGAACAACTGACTGGTTCCAAATAGGAAAAGGAGTATGTCAAGGCTGTATATTGTCACCCTGCTTATTTAACTTATATGCAGAGTACATCATGAGAAATGCTGGGCTGGATGAAGCACAAGCTGGAATCAAGATTGCCGGGAGAAATATCAATAACCTCAAATATGCAGATGCCACCACCCTTATGGCAGAAAGTGAAGAGGAACTCAAAAGCCTCTTGATGAAGGTGAAAGGGGAGAGTGAAAAAGTTGGCTTAAAACTCAGCATTCAGAAAACGAAGATCATGGCATCTGGTCCCATCACTTGATGGGAAATAGATGTGGAAACAGTGTCAGACTTTATTTTTGGGGGCCCCAAAATCACTGCAGATGGTGACTGCAGCCATGAAATTAAAAGATGCTTACTCCTTGGAAGAAAAGTTATGACCAACCTAGATAGCATACTGAAAAGCAGAGACATTACTTTGCCAACAAAGGTCCGTCTAGTCAAGGCTATGATTTTTCCAGTGGTCATATATGGATGTGAGAGTTGGACTGTGAAGAAAGCTGAGCTCAGAAGAACTAATGCTTTTGAAGTGTGGTGTTGGAGAAGACTCTTGAGAGTCCCTTGGACTGCAAGGAGATCCAACCAGTCCATTCTGAAGGAGATGAGCCCTGGGATTTCTTTGGAAGGAATGATGCCAAAGCTGAAACTCCAGTACTTTGGCCACCTCATGGGAAGAGTTGACTCATTGGAAAAGACTCTGATGCTGGGAGGGATTGGGGGCAAGAGGAGAAGGGGACGACAGAGGATGAGATGGCTGGATGGCATCATGGACTCGATGGACATGAGTCTGAGTGAACTCCGGAAGTTGGTGATGGACAGGGAGGCCTGGCATGCTGCGATTCATGGGGTCGCAAAGAGTCGGACATGACTAAGCGACTGAACTGAACTGAATCATCATGAAAGAGCAGACAGTTAGGTCCCGGATGAAGGGACAAAATAAAACCCTGTAAAAACAACTAAATGAGATGGAGATAGGCAACCTTCCAGAAAAAGAATTCAGAATAATGATAGTGAAGATGATCCAGGATCTCTGGAAAAGAATGGAGGCGAAGATTGAGAAGATGCAAGAAATGTTTACCAAAGACCTATAAGAACTAAAGAACAAGCAAGCAGATGAATAATACACTGGAATGAATTCATAGCAGGATAACTGAGGTAGAAGAACAGATAAATGACCTGAGGACAGAATGGTGGAAATCACTGCTGCAGGACAGAATATAGAAAAAAGAATGAAAAGAGATGAAGACAGCCTAAGAGACCTCTGGGACAGCATTAAACACAGGAACATTTGCATTATAGGGGTCCCAGAAGAAGAGAGAAAGGACCTGAGAAAATATTTGAAGAGATAATAGCTGAAAACTTCCCTAACATGGGAAAGGAAGTAATCAACCAAGTCCAGGAAGCACAGAGTCCCAGAAGGAACAAAACCAAGGGGGAACACACTGAGACACATGGTAATCAAACTGACAAAAATTAAAGACAGAGATAAAATAGTAAAAGCAACAAAGGAATAACGACAAATAACATACAACGGAACTCCCATCAGGCTATCAGGTGATTTCTCAACAGAAACTCTACAAGCCAGAAGGGAATGGCATGACATATTTCAAGTGATGAAAGGGAAAAACCTACAACCAAGAATACTCTACCCAGCAAGACTCTCCTTCAGATTTGATAGAGAACTCAAAAACTTTCCAGACAAGCAAAAGTTAAAAGAATTTGGCAGCACCAAAACAGATTTCCAACAAATGCTAAAGGAACTTCTCTAGGCAGAAAACAAGATAAGGAAAAGCCCTACTTATAGAAAATAAACCCAAAACAATTAAGAAAATGGTAATAGTATCATACATATCAATAATTACCTTAAATGAATTAAATGCACCAACCGAAAGACAAAGACTGGCTGAGCAGATGAAAACATGTGCACATATGCAGTTCCACTGACTGCATCAGTCTGCTTGACCCCATAAATTATATGTAATTCTTTTATATTAGGTTAATCGTGTTCCCATTATGGCTTGCAATTATAATTATCTTTTATTTTTGTCTATTCATTGTGAAAAATTGATAAACATCTTCACTGTTGTGATTATGTAACTATTATTAATTTAATACCATAGTGTTGTGATTTGTCAGCAGAAAAATTATAGAAATCTGTATCACTGAAACTACCATTTAATAGAAAAACCTGTAATCACTTTTTAAAATCCAGATGCATATCAGAATTATCTTGGAATTTTTTGAGAAATACAAATGCCCAGGTACTGCTTTTATTTTTGCCAGAGCTCCAGATATGTCTTATGAGCAGCCATATTTAAAAACAGCTGGACTACTTGAGGATCTTTTACTTTTATCCAGTTTGTTTCACTTTTTCTATTTCATATTCAGTGCTTCCATTTCATTTAGTTTATGTTTTCTAATATCTCCATCTCTCTTTTTTTTATGTTCTTTCCTAAGCCTTTTATCGGTGTAGTAGAAGAGCTTTTGTATACATACATATAAGTAATATGTATAATAGATATATTTTAGAAAACTTATAAATTTTTGCCTAATTAAAAATGTATGGCATTTTGATTCCACTTCTATTCATACTGTTTGGCAGTATGAATTTTAAATATATTTGTGTAGGATATGATTAATACAAATTAGTTATATATAAATCTATTTAAATTATTAATGACACCATTCAAGATGCTCCTATTCTCATTTTTTCTGTACTTGATAAAATATTCTCAGAGTAATGTTAATATATCTCACTATGATTATATATTTTTTTCTTTTCCCTTATATTTCTCCTGATTTTTGCTTTTCTTTGGTCTTTGTTTCTTTGTTGTTAAGGTGCCTAATGGTTTATGATGTTTATCTTCTTTGTGAATGGTACCTTTTATCATTAAAAATAATCATCTTTGTTTCATTTTTTTAAAAAGACCTTGTTAAGGATGTAGAAAAAGTTGTAATTATGCAGTTTTTCCAAGTTCATCAGGAAAAATTATATTACTTACAATTGTAATGGTATTTACTCTCCTCTAATCTAAATTACATCTTTTTTGGGTGTTAGTTCTAAAAGGTCTTGTAGGTCTTGATAGAACCGTTCAACTTCAGCTTCTTCAGCGTTACTGGTTAGGGCATAGGCTTGGATTACCGTGATATTGCATGGTTTGCCTTGGAAACGAACAGAGATCATTCTGTCATTTTTGAGATTGCATCCAAGTATTGCATTTCAGACTCTCTTGTTGACCATGATGGCTACTCCATTTCTTCTAAGGGATTCCTGCCCACAGTAGTAGATATAATGGTCATCTAAGTTAAATTCACCCATTCCAGTCCATCTTAGTTCGCTGATTCCTAGAATGCCGATGTTCACTCTTGCCATCTCCTGTTTGACCCCTTCCAATTTCCCTTGATTTATGGACCTAACATTTCAGGTTCCTACGCAATATTGCTTTTTACAACATCGGACCTTGCTTCTATCACCAGTCCCATCCACAACTGGGTATTGTTTTTGCTTTGGCTCCATCGCTTCATTCTTTCTGTAGTTATTTCTCCACTGATCTCCAGGAGCATATTGGGCACGTACCAACCTGGGGAGTTCCTCTTTCAGTATCCTATCATTTTGCCTTTTCATACTGTTCATGGGATTCTCAAGGCAAGAATACTGAAGTGGTTTGCCATTCCCTTCTCCAGTGAACCACATTCTGTCAGAATAGCATATTCTAGATAGATATGCTAGATAGCATATTAAACCTAGATAGCATATTAAAAAGCAGAGACATTACTTTGCCAACAAAGGTCCGTCTAGTCAGGGCTATGGTTTTTCCAGTGGTCCTGTATGGATGTGAGAGTTGGACTATAAAGAAAGCTGAGCTCCAAAGAATTGATGCTTTTGAACTGTGGTGTTGGAGAAGACTCTTGAGAGACCCTTGGAGTGCAAGGAGATCCAACCAGTCCATCCTAAAGGAGATCAGTCCTGGGTGTTCATTGGAAGGACTGATGCTAAAGCTGAAACTCCAATACTTTGGCCACCTCATGCGAAGAGTTGACTCATTGGAAAAGACCCTGATGCTGGGAGGGATTGGGGGCAGGAGGAGAAGGGGACGACAGAGGATGAGATGGCTGGATGGCATCACCAACTCAATGGACATGAGTTTGATTAAACTCCAGGAGTTGGTGATGGACAGGGAGGCCTGGTGTGCTGCGATTCATGGGGTCCCAAAGAGTCAGACATGACTGAGCTGCTGAACTGAACTAAATCTAAATTACAGCAATGGTTTTCATGGATCTTTGCCAACTGACTTTAAAATCATTATGGATAAGTAAAGGGCAGAAGAGCTAAGATGAGTTTGGAAAGAAAGAAAGGAACCTGCCCAAGACTGGCAAGCTCATGCAGGAGAAAGGAGCTGTCATACATTCGGAGGGGTGGTAAAGGGTGGCTACTTTTTTTATATAAATAGTCTTCAGCCAGTAGATACATCAACAAAATCAAATGGGAATACTGTTGAAAAAGAAAGTACTCCTCACACACCTTTTGGGTGAACCCCTGTTCTCAGAAGTAACCTCTTTTGACAGTTCCTGGAATATACCCCTAAAACTCTTACACAGAGATAATCATTTAATGTTTTTGAGAAATTGTACCTATACCATGATTTCTTTTCAAAGATCCATTCTCTTAGCAACTTTGAAATATGCAGTATAGTATCGTTAACCATAGTCACCATGATATCCACTATATCTCCATGAGTTAATTATCTAATAACTGAAAGTTTGTACCTTTTGACGATTGTCATGCATCTTGCCCACTCCCTCCCCACTCTCCATGGCTGGCAATCAACAGTCTGTTCTCTGTATCTATTGAGTGTTTTTTTGGTTTGTTTCACATATCAGTGAGATCATATGGTATTTGTCTTTCCCTGTCTGACTTATTTCATGTAGCATAATGCCTTCAAGATCCATCTATGTTGTCACAAAAGGCAAGGGTTTTTTATGGCTGTGTGATATTCCATTATATATATCTGTATCTCACATTTTCTTCATTCATCTGTCCATGAACACTTAGGTTGTTTCCATATCTTGTCTATTGTAAATATCTGGACTGTTGTACATACTGCTTCAGGGAACATGGAGGTGCAGATGTGTTTCATTTTCTTCAGAAAGATACCCAGAAATAGATCATATGGTAGTTCTATTTTAAATTTTTTGAGGAACCTCCATCTTCTTTTCCATAGTGGCTAAACCAGTTTATATTCCCGCTAACACTGTACAAATGTTTCTTTTTCTCTACATCCTCACTAACACTTGTTATCTCTTGTCTTTTTGCTGATGGCCATTCTAACATGTGTGAAGTGACATTTCATTGTGATTTTTGGTTTGCATCTCCCTGATGATCAGTGAGGTTGAGCATCTTTTCATGTACCTGTTGACTGTGTGTATGTCTTCTTTGAAGAGTGTCTGTTCAGGTCCTCGGCCGGATTTCTGATTGGGTTGATTATTTCTGTTGGTGTTTTTACATATCAAAAGATATTTGTACCTCTGCTGCATCATTTGCCACCCTTAGCTGGTAGGCGGCAAAGCTGACACATCAGTCTGTGGACCACTCCACCTTGTCTCTTCCTGCCCTTGTTTGTTACGGCAGTGGGGTTGCTGCTCCCATGTCACTTCCTTTTTATCTCTCAGTTAACTGCATTGGCAGAGAAAATAGAAAATAACTCTTTACAGTTAGCTAACGCCTAAACAAAAAACAGTTCTCTTCCACAAGCTGTAGACACAGAGGCTCTGCATTCCCTCTGCCACGATTTACTCCTTGTCTTGCTTGAAATTCATCTCCTGAGTTTTGAAGGTTCTTCAGTGATGAGATCTTGGCTTTTTTTTTTTTTTTTTTTTATTGTGGTTGCGCTGAGCAACCCTGGACCTTCAGGGAAGTCCTGAGTTGGTGCCTTTTAAAAATCATTTGTTTTGACTGCTTTGATAGATACTTAAATGACAGGTAACTGGATACAGAATCCTTCTGTTGTACTCTTAATTCCTTGAATACCCTGGGGGCACTCAGCCCTGTCTTGCAGCACAAGATGTTTTTCTGGAGAGACTGAGGCCAGCCTGATTTGTCTCCCAGTATGTATTTGTGTCTAGATGTCCTAGTTTACCAGTAGAGGGTATTAGGGTTTGATTGGAGAGGAATGGAAAATGGCAGAAATTCAGTTGTGGCTGTAACGTTTTATTTCCTTGAAAAATAAAATGATACGAAGCAAATATGCCATAATGTTAACCTGAGTTTAGTACAATTGCTGAGTGCAAGAGAATCTATAAACATCATTCTCTGTGGTGCAGGATGTGTTTGGAACAAAATTTTTTAATAAATATGCCATGTAACTATAAATCAGGAAGAGCTTGTATGCTTTAGTGATGCAGTTCAAAATATATTTAATTGAAGATCACATTTTTGCCTTATTGATCATAGCATGCATTCTTGTTTTCTTTATATGTTGACAATCAGCTGTGTTTTCTGTATTTTCTTTGGTGTCATTTCCTAAGTTTTGAGTAAAAGTATTTTATATTCCAACATCCTGAAGATGATAAAATTCTAGATTGAGAATCTGCAGAGTGGAGGTTAGTGGCAGTTGCCACAGAGGCTAGAACTAAATGGGATGTTTGACTATAAAATCTGTTAAAAGATTTATTTATGCTGGTTTGAGAGTATTTTGAACAAATGTTCCTCTAAATAGGCAAAATAGATTTAAGGTTTAAAATATTATGATAATTGAAAGAGTTCAGTATTCAGGACTGACTGACTTCTTTCTTTTCTTTTCTTTCCGTAGGGCTCTGATAAGTATGTCACAATAAAGAAAAATATTTTCTTATTTTTATTCATTTTCATTTTTCAGTACTAAGAGATTTAAACTTTGTTTTCCTCTGTATTCAGGTACATGTCTCGAGTCCACGGTATGCATCCAAAGGAGACCACTCGTCAGTTGAGCTTGGCTGTGAAAGATGGTCTCATTGTGGAGACGCTGACAGTGGGCTGCAAAGGCTCCAAAGCTGGTATCGAACAGGAAGGATATTGGTTACCAGGCGACGAAATTGTAAGTTTTTTATTTTATAAATCTGGAACGTTACTTATGTATGCCCCATAGAGATTTGTTTTCAGAAGTTTGGTAATATTTCACAGTAAGGACTGGCATTGGTAGGATGGCTCCTTTCCTTCCTGATTGGGAGAAAACTCACCTGTGCAGGGAGTCTGCTTCTCCTGTTTGGGTTGCCTTGAATCTGAAAAATAAAAAAAAGCCCTTTGAATGTACACACAATTAATGGTATTCCTAAGCATTTTCTTCAGTAAATATTAGTAAAAAGAAAAAGAAGTTTCAGTGAGGATAATATTGATGCCATCCAAACAGACTGAAAGGGATGTATACTTCTCTACTCATGGTCACATACAGAAGTACCTTTTTTAAATGTAAAGATTGGTTTCATGTGTAATATGTCTTTCTTCCTTCCTTATTTGCTCTTAATTTTTCTAATACTTTAATGAAAAGTCTGTTTTTGGAACAGAAAGGTTTAAAATAGGATAAACATTAATTTTTTAGTTCTAAAATGAATAGATTTGATAATTAGGTATATTGAGAGTGCTTTATCATGAATTCTCTAAAACCTAGAATTATAAAAATGACACAGTATCTTAAAATTGGTTCATTTCCCCAGAACACTGTCTTTCCCTTCATGACTCTAGGCAATTGAGCCAACACAGACACTTGCTTGTCAAGTCTGAGAGCAATAAACTAACAGTACAGTTTTCTGTGGGAGACTATTAGCTTTCACACTGTTTTTGTCAATTTAATAAGTGCTTTTAAAGTTTCAGGAAAGAAAATTCACATTTTTCACACATAGAAAGCATGGAATAAAAAATGTTTAATTTCACTGGTATCATTTGATTTGTGCACTAGAAATATTCTTGAAAACTTAAGTGAAAATGTTTATATTAGAATAATTCTTCAGTTGCCATCCTTGGTGGTTTAGTTTCTAACTTGTGTCCGAGTCTTGCGACCCCATGGACTATAGTCCACCAGGCTCCTCTGACCGTGGGTGGAATTCCCCAGGCAAATACACTGGAGTGGGTTGCTATTTCCTTCTCCGGTGATCTTCCCGACCCAGGGATTGAATCCATGTCTCCTGCATTGCAGGCAGTCTCTCTTCCAACTGAATCACCAGGGAAGTGCTTTACAGAAAATTAAAGTTTTTGCCAATAGAGAAACTCTGGGTGCCAAGCTATAATAATGATAATAATGTCAAGTGATATAAATCTTATCTATAGCAGACATTTAAAGGAGGGCCACTGATAATTGATAGCTTATATATTCAAAATGATCCAGATTATATAAAATTTTTAATCCACAACCACTTAGAAACATAAAAATTTACTATAGAAGGCTGTATGGATAATTTCTGAGGTGTCTATAGCAACTGGCCAGTAGTAAAAGCAACTTAATCCATAAGATTTTGGTTTGTGGATCATATGTACAATTTTTTCATAAAAATGATTTATTTCTCCTATTTAGATTTGTGCTTTTCCATATGCTTTTTTCCCCTCTTCAAGTTGAAGTTCTTTGTTCAGTTTAATTCAGCAAGCAGTTAATGAGTTGTATGTGTTCAGCCACATTAGGTTCTGTATTCTAGTTTTATGTGTACATGTCCTCACTGCATTTGTTTTTATAGCATCTTCCTTTTCTTTTTCCTAGATGAAATCTCAAATGTAAGTCAAACAATGTATACAGATTTTATTAATTCTGGTTGGTTCTTATTCACAGGCATTTTTATACCAAGTACACATGTATGATTTAAGTACAACTGAGTATAAACATTGTACCTAGTTTATGAAATAGTGAAATAAAAAGAAGTTAAGGTTTCAATCCTGTCTCAGATATTGTTTCTAGTTGTGTGAGGGAGTTTCTAACCTCTGATACTCATTCCTTAGCTGTAATATGAGCATGTTAATATCACTTTCATTTGGTTGTTTTGAGGATTAAATGAGATTATCTATAGAAAGCATTTAACTATGCACTCAAAGCATGTTTTGACCAGTGAATAAATATGTTTAAAATAAGAAATGCCTTTTGTGTAGCAAAAGCACACAAATTTCTTACTAAACGGCAAGAAAAATTCTCATCATGATTTTTTTTACTTTTAACCTGTAACTCTGAACACAAGTTTTGTAATGAGATTTTCCTTTAGGATGCTGGATCTGTATTTAAGGTGTAGCTATAAAATGATGAGGCTGATTTTGTGTGTATCTCATGGTTGTGGCTGGTGGACCACCAGCTACCCAGGGCTGTTTGTGTGTTGCAGTTTTCATGCCCTGAGAATACTCTGGAGGACACACAACTGACCTGTGTCACCCTTGGCACAGCGTAGGCATCTTGCAGTGGCCAGTTCTGTGTGTGAGTAGGGACTGTGTGGCCTGTGCATGCAGGCTGCTGTGTACGGGGGCCAGTGTGAATTGCACAGCTTAGGAATTGCCACCTTCTCCTCAGATATCCTTGCATGTTTATGTAGCAGTTCTCGAGCACATGGCAGTGACGTGTCTTGCTCTAACAAAATCAGTCTTAGGGAAGGTCAACTTTCTAATCAAAAACAAAGGTTTTCTGTGGTCTTTGACAGCCCTGCATGCTGGCATATGAGTCTGGGGCTCTTCTTTATAGTTGCTCCACTTTTTATATGAAATGATACCTCTGAAAGCTTGAGGTTTTAGATTGGAGGGTGTGCATTATTATTTATCTCACTGACTTTCTACTAATTATTAAGAGAAGACAAAATCAAGTAGATATATATGGCCTATAAAAGTCAAATAGATTATATATGTAAGGAAAAGGATAGGATTTTTCTACTATTCATTTTTAAAACTTTATTCAGAGTTACAAAGACTCTTTACTCAGGGAGTTCTGTCATTTGAGAAATGTAGTGAAGCTCCTCTTCTCTTCATTCTGTAGCCTCTAAAAATAGCAGCTGTAGCTCAGAGGTAGACAAGTTGGTTCCTCTTGATAAGTCCTACAAGTTGTATCCCTGGGGATACTGTGTATTAGTAATGAGGCTGGACTCCTTGTCCTCATTTCCATGGCTCTGTTGAGAGAGAGAAGGTAGGCAAAATGTTGTTTCTTAGGCCGCTTAACCATCACTGAGCAAATCTGCTGTGTCATGTTTTTATTCTGCCTTGCTACCTTTTTTCCAATGTTTATTTTTAAAAACTTGATACAATTGGAAAATATGCATATCTTAAATACTATTGTTTTATTAAATCCAGCTATCATGTAATAAAAGCCTAACTCTAAAAAGACTATTTCAGGATACAATTATATATAATTTATTAAAGAGGAAGCCTGTGTAAGTCAAAGACGGTAACTTCCATTGTACTGAAATTCTTTCTGCTAGGAATGGATTGATTTCTAGACAGTTTGAGATGCTGATCTTAACCATCATTTTGTATCTCTTTTGAAGTGAGAATTCGTTTGGAGAAACTGTGATGAAATTCAGTAGCACATAAGCATCTTCATGGTGATATTTTAAAATGTCCATTTGAGATAGCAGAATGAAAAGCATATTTATTAAAAATGAAGCCTCTCTCAATTTTAAATGGTTAGTTTAAATATTAGTAAACAGTGGAAGTATATGTACCAGCCAGTTGTTAAAACACGCTTGCTGAGCCTGGGCAACACTCTTGTAAGTTTTCTGTGGTCATCTTTAATTTTCAGATATCTGTTATTACTATTCACTCAGATGATCCAAATACCTCTTTTAGAGATCATTTTTAAAGCTTTTGAAATTATACTGGTAAAAGGCCAGTAGATCTGGGTACATACTGAAACTGTTGTGTTTGTTTCATTTCAAGGCTTGTTTCATTTTATTTTTTTTAAAGGAAAATTACGTTTGCCTAGATTGCTTCATCATCTGCTTGCTCTAAACTAATGTACATGGATGGCTACATTCAGTCCTTATTCCATCATGATATTTCATGTCCTCTATTTTAACAACTTGAGAAATATATTTCTTGGGCAGAAAATTTTACCATTGCTCAGCTAAGTTGAGTTTGGTATTTAGTAGCTCCCTTTGTAATAAATGCAACTTAATTTCTTAATTCACTAAAGATAGGAAAGTCTTATAAAAGTATTTAATTTAACACAGACATACCTCATTTTATTGTACTTTGGCTTGTGCTTTTTTTACAAATTGAAGGTTTGTGGCAACTCTGTGTTGTCCAGCATTTTTAGCAGTAAAGTATTTTTAAATTAATGTTTGTACCTTTTTTAGACATACTGTTATTGCACCTTAATAGATTACAGTACAGTGTAAACACAACTTTTACATGCGATGAGAAACCAGAAAAATGTATGTGACTTTCTTGCAATAGTCTCTTTATTGCAGTGGTCTGAAACTGAACCCATAGTATCTCTGAGGTGTGCCTGTAAAAGTGTAGCAGGGCAGGTGACCTTGAATTATGGATCCTGTGCAGATAAAATATATCAAATATGTGCTTTGATATTGAGGCTGTTGATATTATTTATTTGGTGACTCCCAGCTTGATTCATGGTCCCTGGCACAAAACTATGACTCTCTAGTATTTGACAGACACTTTTTAATCTGACATTAAATATTTTGGTCACTAGTGTAGAGGATGGCATATAAGTGTGAAAAGGTGACATTTGCTACAAGACTGCTTGTCTCTTTATTTGCCTACCAGATCTGGACTCAGGGTCTCCTTTCTTCTTGTGTGGGTCATGCCAGTCCAAAAACAAAATGCCGGCTTTCAGTTAGTGTGCCTCCACCAGTTTTGCTGATGATGACTGGAGAGCAGCTGCAGACATGTGCTCCCATCTCGGCTGGTCAGCCCTGCTCAGCTTCAGCAGTTTTCACGTAATCTAATTTGTTCTCTGACAAGCAGGACCTCTTGCTAGTTTTTACATAGGTCTTGAGTTAAGGTTGGTATCTTTTAAGAAGCATCATTAATGAAAATACAAATTTTGTGGTTTCTTGAATAGATGAACATCTTGGGGATAAATGGATTTAGTTTTAATTTACAGAGGGACGAGATAGGCACTTTTTCCCCCATCTTCATCTCCTTTTCCTGATTCAAAAGAACAGTCTAAAAGACACTGAGGTTTATATACCTCTTGAAACTTGGCTGAAAGCTCACATCTTTTGTGTAAGAGGTAGGATTGGATTTATGTCTTATTCTTCTGAAATTACACAATTAAACACAGCCATGGCAAGATGTGCTGCCCTGCTTTGTTCCCGAAAAAACATTAAGAGAGGTCTGCAAACAGCCATTTCATAAATACAGCATAGCGAAGTAACAATTTTCTAAAAAAGTTTACATCTCTGTGTTTTCTTACTATACTTATAAATTAGTCACGTTTTAAAACTTTCCCTTGGATTCTGTTGGTTTTTTAAATGTGAATTATATTTTATTATATTTGTTCTAATTATGTGCAGAAGTACACATTTCTCCCAAAGGTCCATTACCTGCATCAGATACAATTTTTTATTTACTAAATAAATATTAAGTAATAAGTGATGTATTGGTGGTTATTAATTACAAACCAGTTATACTGTGGTTCTATGTGCAAAACATACTGTTACATACTTAGACGTTGTTCTTGCTTTGGTGATGAATTTCTGTTTTACTCAATAGAATATTTTGGGTCATGCTGTCCTGTTACACTCTTCAGCTTGTGTGTGTGTATGTGAGAGTTCTTTTGTTTTCCTCTTTTTAAATTTTATTTCATTAAGCAATGTTTTAATATTCTAATTAAAAAATTACATTTAAAATTATTGGAAATCTTTAACCATAAAAATCTTACCTCTCAGTGATGAACTGAATTTATCATCAGAATTAAACTAAATCTAGAATTTGCATAGAATTAATTTTAGATTGTTTCTGTGTAAAACACATATTTGATGATGTGAGGTTTATCTGCTCACTGTGTAGAAACAGGGGATTAGTGTAAAGTTAAGTCTCTTGAATATGGTGAGGGAGGCCCTCTCCAGGCACAGTTCTCTCGGCCTTCTTGCTGCCGTGTTAACTCTCAGTCAGTTAACAGTGTTTCTTGTCCCATCTTGCTTACAGAAATGTTGGGCGGGTTACAGTCCTAATGCACTTAGGGTCCTGAAGATGAAGTTCACATGTGGGTAATTGCAAGTGTCACACCATTTAGTGGCTTATCAATTCCCATTTTGTGCATTATAGCAAATAGATCATCTTAACACCAGCTAACAGTTACTAAGCATAGTAACTTGTTTGATCCTTGCAAAAGCCCCATAAGCTGAGATTTGTGCTAGTCTAGCTCCAGAGTCTTAACCAAATGCTCTAAGTGGTGACAGAGCCATAGATCAGCAGGCTGCCTCTTGATGGTAGAATGTTTTCTACTCAGTTCTGAAGACAACCTGTATAAACTTCACACCGTGCTGCAGTACTGAGTTGACCACATTTACATTCATCACTCGACAGGTTTTTTTTTTTTTTTTTTTTTGGCCTTTTCATACTGTTTATGGGGTTCTGAAGGCAAGAATACTGAAGTAGTCTGCCATTCCCTTCTCCAGTGGACCACGTTTTGTCAGTCCCTGAGTAGCTGGGACATGCCCTTCAGCCACTCCACATAGCTGGATGGGACACGCCTGGGGCCTTGGTTGTCCCACTGCTGGTTCTCACTGAGCGCGTAAACCTTCACTGGCTGTCGGATGTCAGGGAGATGGTGAAGGACAGGGAAGCCTGGTGCTGCAGTTCATGGGGTTGCAAAGAGTCGGACACAACTTAGCAGCTGAACAACAATAGCAGCAGCTCCCAATTAAAAAAAAAACCCAGTGTGACCCAGTTTGGGATCAATAAGACATACATTTGTGATCATGCACAGATTTAAATGACACCGAATTTGTTAATAAAATGTTTTTCTGTCATCTTTATAGGTTTCATGGAACATGAATTCCTATAGATTTTCTCTGTGTTCATTTTGTAGTGTTTGTGTTAGTGAAAAAAGTTTACTCTTAAACTCGTAATGATTCTTGAGTTTGCATGCTACTGTCGTTTCATTAATGATTACTACAGTGATAGATTACCAGTTGATATCATCTGCCAAATACTATGTATAGCAACTAATAAACAGTTTGACTATGTACCAAACCCCTTTAGCTCTGTATATTGCCTGATATTGAGCAAAGCTATAGGAGAGAGACCAAGATTATTTTGTTTTTATTTTGAAAGGCCTACAGCATGCAGCCTTTCTTCAGGACAGCAACCCCAGCCAAGGTGAACCGATTTTGCACTATATTATTTTACTTTAATTCTGCTTTTTAAAAAAATTGAATTTCTCTTTCTTTAGGCCAGCTTAGTTAATTCTTGCTAGAATTGTTCATTTAAACCATACGCTTTACATTGCTTCTAGTTTTGGATTTTGTGCTCATAGGTTTGCTTTTTTTTTTTTTTAACTTTCTTGTACTGAAGTAGCATTTCACATATTATGTTGATCAGGCTGAATGTTGAATAGTTGCTGACTTCTGGTGAAATTCAGTAAAAATGCAAGCTTAGTTTTTTGGTATACACTATTGAGTATTAGTCAAGAGCACTACATAAATGAATTCTGTTTACTGCAAGACAAACCGTTTGCAACTCTTACTTATAATAAACATATCATTTATACCTCAGAAAAATGTTTCCTGGATTCGGAGTGTAGACACTTTTGAGCTTGACTTTGCATGTTCTGTATATTTAAACAGCTATTGCAGTGATTGAAAGAGTAAATAACGCATTCATTCCCAGCTCATGCTCTCTTTTATATCAGAAACAAAGTTCGTTGATGCCATTATACAGACGTTTATCCAAATGTTTCTCTACTTCACTCAAACTATAATTTCATTTTTATAATTTTTATGAAAAACTAGGTCTAGAATTAAATACCCCATTGAAGAAAGATCCGTTTTCATCCTTGTTTCATGGGTGGATGGGAGGAGGTAGGGTTAGGCGAAGGTAGGAGGTGACAGGAGGAGGCCAGAGCGGTCCACCAGCATTGTGTTCTCTGACTTCCTCTTCTTAGTTAACCTAGTAATTGCCACATTGAGAATCACAGGGAGATGAATTGATGTGTAAAAAAATCTCAAATGATGAAGAATGGCAGTTTCTTTTGTTAAAGAGTATATATAAGCCACCAAAATCCTTTTAAGATGTCTCTGAACAGTTATGAGGAACATATTCTGAAATATTTGGTTTTAAATTTGGAAAGAGTAAATTTTAAAAAGCCATCTTATCTCCATTGGAACCTAAATTATCAGTGATTTTTGGTGCGAACATGGAAATAGCTAAAACACAGCTTCCTTATGAGCTGTTTGAAAGAGATACACCAAAGATTGTTACTTTAGTACAGCCGAGCACCACAGTTTACTGTGGCACCGCTATGTCAGGCTTTGTGGGGGAGCTTTTTTCTACCATGCACGGATGAGGCTTTTATGTCAAATCAGTACCTTACGGTCTTTTAAACAGTCTGACTGAAATTATTCCTCCCTTACTGAGTGAGCAGAGTCTACACATGTGCAGCAGACAACTAAAAATGGTTGTGCTTTTTTATTACCATGGTTGCTACAGATTGCCAATTTCTTACTAAATGGCAAGCAAAGGAGTTTACATTTCTGCAGAACTTACTAGTGTACTTTAGCTGTGTCTCTGAATGTGGGTTGGAAGGTGTTAAGTTTCAGAACATGAGCTGCTCACGTTCCATTTTGAAGGAGAGAGACGTAGCCTTCTCATATGGTTGGGCAGCACTGCATTTGAACCCTCGGTGCCGGAGTCAGTGCTGACTGAACAGTGCTCTATCACAGCCATTTGTTGCAGGACTTATTGACCTAAGAGGGGCTAAGAATGCTGTTCACTCTCAGAAGCAGAGTGTAGACAGTGATTTATAAAAAGAAAAATGGTGGCAGAGCCCTAGTTTAGAATTTCAAGATCCTCATTGGAAATGGCCTTGATAATACTAACTGTGGGTTTAACCCTTATTCATTCAACTACCACATCTGCAAGAGAAGGTTGAGAATTAATCCATCACTCTTAATAGGGGTGTTTTTGATATATGCTAAGAGTGATATTTATGAAGAATGAATTCCAAATTAAGGGAAGTTACACTGGTCTCCTGTTTGTGTTTAAATGGTACTGGCTGTACAAAAAAAAAAAAAAAAGTGTAACAAAGAAAATGTTGAACACCTGTTATGGTCTTTTATTTCCAGGAATAGTCCCAATAAGAAAATAAGCCAGCTTCCTTTTTTTTTTTTGATGGTAATGTCCTTTGGAGAATGTGATTAAACCTTTAGTTTTCACATTTTCAATTTATTTTTCCAAATTCAACAGACCCTGAAAATTTGACAACCTATCAGAACATGGACATTCTGATTAATGATTATTTTCAATAAAGCATCCAATACCATGGATGAGAAGATAAGAATAGTGAGCATCACCATTTATTACTATTCTCTCCGTTTCCAAAGTATGCTAAGTACTTAGTATATTTCTTTAAAGAAAATCAGAACAAAACAGAGGTTTGTTTATTTGAAATACTAAGTTATAGATGTTGCTTTGGGGTATTCCATTTACTGAAGAAATTATCCCATAGATTCTATAAAAACTGAAAGATAATGTTAGAAGTTGTATTGGCTTTGGGCTTATTTCATTTTGGACTGGTTTTGTTATCAGATCACCTTAAGATATTTCTGAATATAAATATGTTTAGGAGAGAATTGAAAATTGAAAGAAGCAAATTTCTAGGTATTTTTTCCCTCCTGTTTTAACACAGTAAATGTTTAAAATTGTTTATAATGCCTAACTTCTGATGGACTTTAGTTTCAATTTTGTTCTTAGTCATTGCGGATATTGACAAAATGTCATACGAAATTATTTTGTATTTTTTGTAGGACTGGGAAACAGAAAATCATGACTGGTATTGTTTTGAATGCCATTTGCCTGGAGAGGTGTTGATATGTGACCTGTGTTTTCGTGTGTATCATTCCAAGTGTTTGTCTGATGAGTACAGGCTTAGAGACAGCAGTAGTCACTGGCAGTGCCCAGTTTGCAGGGTGAGTACCTATGAGCTTTAATGTGCTGGTCAGAGGGTTGGAATTCATTGATAATAGCTGCACAAAGATATCCCAGGTGGTCTTGCCAGGTTAATGGATAAAGTACTGGAGGGTGGGGGTTATCTACTGAAATGATGGTTAATGAACACAGAACACTCATAAATGAATATCACAGAATACATACTCAGGGTATGGATTTTAGAAAGTTTCAATCATGTAAAAATATACTCTCTTCTTTTTACAATTCCCTCTGAATTGTGTGACTCCTTTAATGGACAGACTTTGGGAATCAAGAACCACTGTCCCATACCAAGGTCTGTTCAGTCAGTCCTCTTGGCTGCTCAGAAAACACAGGTAGCAAAAGGCACATTGTCGGAAAAGTTTTGTATCTGCTTTCCATTTTATATCCATGTAATGTTGCCTTTATTTTTTTGTCATGTCATGGGTTTATTTCTTTTCTTTGGAGGGTGGAGGGATGGGACAGTTGTATATCAAGAATTCTCCAAAATGAAATAGTCTGGTAGGTAAAATAGGTACTTCCCACGATTATTTTCATTTATATTATTTCCCTGTTGAAAAGTGTACATGATTGTGCTTGTTGGCTGCCAGTGTGTGTGTGTGTGTGTGTGTGTGTGTGTGTGTGAGTGAGTGATCGCGATGCCTAAATACCACGTGATGTATGGCCTTGATGGTGATCAGTCAGGAATTATTTGATTGGAACTTCTATTGTTTTGTACTTCACTATTGTTAATATACTTACTTGGAATCATGCAAATTGCCAAGATTACTCATGGGTTCTGTTGTGAACATGTTTTATAATACTTGTATAACTTAAATATTCATTTCTTCTTCAAAAAAGTTATGTCTTTATCTCCTCTTTGATACCAGCCAAAAATCATCTGGTTCATTTGCCAGCATGATGAGCAAAATACAGTGTCCCTTCTAGTCTTCCTTTAGTGACTGTGGCTTTGTGTTACCTAAGTATGTTTCTTAGCAGCCCTACTATACTCGTTCAGTAGGCAGACAGAAGACTGTTGTTATAACATTTTAAATACATGTGTTATGATGACGCGTAATCAAATGCCTAAATGCTAGATAATTAGTGATAAACCTCTAGGTCTGAACAGATCAGTATCAAGCCTCAGGGTGTGGACCTTCTCTAGAGGCCTGCAAGAATTTGAAGGCTACAATAAATCAGTATGGAGCTGCACCAATGTCCTACAGTTTACTCTCATGGATTTGTGTTTTACAAGTAAATAATATCATGGTTTTCACTAACAGTTTACACTAGAGGAAGTAAAGAATTAATTACATCTGAAGAACAAAAATATTAAGGTAGTAAAAATATAAAAGAGGTTAGGTCACTGATCAAAAAATAGGGGCTCAGGGACTTAGGAAGTACAATTCTAGACACTCCTGAATCTTTACAGCTGTAGCTTTGTAATATCTGATATTTAGCTCCTATCTCATAGTAAAGAATTTAAATAAAAACACTGGGATTTTTGAGGATGGGTTAAACTTTATGGTAGGTGTTTTATATTCCAGAGTTGAAGTTTAACACTTAAACTTTTGAAGAAAATGTGTAATGCTTTTTCTGTCAGAATTTAATATCAAGTTGTCATATTTCAGTTTCTAAATGTTTGCTTTACCGTTTACTGATAAGATGAAAACCTTTAAACTTCAGTGGGTTGCTGGCTCACAGAAACATGATAGCCAAGGGGAGTTTAGCCAATCCCATCCTGCCTTTGTGGTCTTCCCTTTGGTTTTCTTTTCATCTTTGTCAGCCTAGATATTCTCACATTGTGATGTAATTATGCTTACTGAAATGATGCTATGAGTCAGTAAAACACTGGAACTCAGATTCCTTTCACAGACTGAGCAGCTCTTCCCTTAGACTCAAAAAGCCTGTGTGTGTGTTGGGGTTGGTGAGTTTAGCTTGAGCTTTAAAAATTCCAAAGAATATAATTATTTCTATGTTATATCTGTTCTATTTTTTAAATTGTTATGTTCAGGAAAAAGAAAAGTACTAACAGTTTCTTTCCCAAGAAAAGGGATAATAATAAACTTGAGATTCTAATGCAATTTTAAATATCTTTTTTGATTGGTATTGGGTTGATATATTTGTTTAAACAGTATGTCAAGACTTCAAGTAAAGCTGTTTTTTAATAATCTAACTTGAGAGTGACGGACCAGATTTAAATTTTCTTGAAGTAAGAGAACTAAGGCTATAGACTGAAACTTAAAAATTATGGTTCCATGTCAGCCTAAGGATCTCTATTTTCATTTTTAATTAATGTCTAGAAAGAATATATAGTAATTAGATTTACTAATGAGGAATTTTTAAGGTAAAATACCAGGGCCAAATTTCAGTACAGGTAAAAGTAGTGGATGGAAGCCAATCACTGTGTCTAAATTTGAAGATAAAATATTTTTAATACTTTATACTGGTCAGAAGACTTTTGTTTTATGTAACCTCTGCCCCTTACAGCATTGAATAGGTTATTTCTCACCCAGCTGTCAGCTGTGTTAGCAGATTCACTTCAGCTTGTTGAACAACTTTATCTCATATGTCTGACAAATTCCAAAATATTTTAAGAAGGCAATGATGGGAATTTTTCTCAGTTTAAAATAGTTTTTTCAATTTTCATAATAATCTCAAGAATCTCAGAACCCTGAGGATATTTCTTTGAAATATCTGCCTTTCTAAACAACAGTTAAACTACTGCTATACAAATACAATAGATAGTTACTGTAATGTAGCTTTGAATATCAGGTTAGCATTTTGCTTTGAAAAAATTCAAGTTATATCCAGTTTCATACTCATGATACCAAGAATTCCTATTAATTGGAAAAAAGAGTTTTAAATTCCTTTTTAAAAAGTTTTAAAAAATTCAAAATTATAGGAGGATAAAGAAGAAAAACAGTCCCAGCAATGCTACCACATCACAGCTGAGTGTGCTCACAGACCTCTGTGAGTACACACTCTGTCTGTGTAACTAACTGGCTGGACCCATGGGTTAGGTACACTGCTGATGGCAGCTGGCTTGCTTCTCCTCAGCAATGACCCAGACACCTTTTTTCTGAGATGTGAAAGGTTTCCGCTGATGCACATACGTTGTGTCTATGTGCTGTCTCCTGTGCTGTCTGACCAGCAACACTGACTGAAACTCACCTGTCCGGGGCAGAGGGATGGTGGGGACTCCGGCACCTCTGTTCCAAGGTCATGACCCATTCCATCTGAAAGAGCACTCTTCTCATCATTATTTCTGTATGAAAGTGAAGTTTATATTTTGTTAGATGTTATCTGAATTTTAAATAATATTGAATTTTATTATTTTCAGGAAAAAAGAAACCATTAAATTTTAAATGAAAATTGTTTTAAAAATTTTATTTGCTTAAAGGTTGTATCTTTAAAACAAAATGTAGTCAATTTTACTTTTCTAAAAAAAGAATTATACATATACATGTATAGACATATACATGTCTAATTAGACATATACACGTCTTTGCAGGTCTGTTTGGTTGCCTTTACAAGTTAAATTTACTGAAGCAGAATTCTTAAAGATAGGCGCATTTCAATCTGTGATAAAAATTACCAAGTTGTTTGTCAGAAGATCAAACCCATTAATACCAACACTGAAAATATTTTCCAGCTTTTTGCTACCAATTTGACAGTCTCCAGAGGGATATCTCACTTTAATGTCCCTTCATTCTCATTTGCACAGCTTCAAAGTTACAGCCATTTGCTCCTCGACGCTGTAGTTGCAGAAGGCAGGCCTGTGTGTGTGGGCCTGTAAGCATACATGTCTGCAGTGCATGTCTGCGGGTGAATGTGCATGTGTGTGTGAATGTCAGAGTTGTGTGTGTGCACGTGTGTACGCATGTGTATATTTTGTGTGTGTGCACATGCACTGCACACTTGCTGGTCTCCAGCCCTACTGGTAAACATCACACTTTTTGAATGATATCCGCTTGGGTTTTTTTAATACATGGGCGAGGTGACATCTTATAGGAAACCCTAAAACCATTCCGTAGGTTGGCACCACGTTGCCTTTTAGGTCATAGTTACTGGTAGATCTTTCTGTGGGCATGGACTGTTCTCCCTGTGCTGTCCAGTGGGAGCCACTGGCACGTCTGTTGAGTGCTTGCATGCGGTGTGGAGACCCAGGCGCTGGTTTTCAGTTTGGCAGTGTGACTTAACGGCTACTTACTGTCCTAGGCAATGCAGTGTTATAAATGCAAATCTAAATGCCTGTAGTAACTACTGCAAGAAAAACATGAGTGGCCTGGCATTTGTTCTCCCCATGATGCCACAGTTCCGCCTTGAAAGAGTTCTAGAGGAAGGATGTAGCGCAGCCTCTGCCTTGCTGCCCTCTGCTCCATAGCAGGTCATGGGCAAGCCCTGCACCGTGCTGCGCAGGTTACAGTGTGCGCTCCGTGACGTGCAGTGCACAGGCTGATGGCTGCAGTACCTGACGGTGTTGTGTTTGCTCTGAGGCTGATTGTTCCTAAAAATCAGAATACGAAATGCAGGGGCAAAGAATAGCAAAATAGTTGGCCCGTTCCAGGTTAATGATCCTGATACAATAGTATTTTGAAAATCGGCCCCTGTTTCCTACATCCTCTCTTAATATGTTAGTGTTCCTTATATAAATGAATTTCTTCATAACTTTGGGGAGTTACAGATTCATGCTTCTGCTCCTTTCAAATTTAAATAAATGAAAATTTTATGTTTGGACTAAAATCTGTCACTAGGGAGCAGAGTGTAGAGCTCTGAACTGTGAGCAGGTGGGAAGGACCGGAGGAGGTGGCCGCGGTGAGTGTCTCACCTCCTCACTAGAGGGTGGGCCGCAGTGAGCGTCTCACCTCTTCTTCCATGTTCGGCCCTCTATGCTGCTCCAGTGAAATCCATCCAAAGTTTTTTTTTTTTTTTTAAGTTGGGATATCTTTATTATTGAGGTATAGTCGATGGACAGTATTGTAGATTTTAGGTGTGCAACATAGTGATTCATAATTTCTAGAGGTTATATTTCATTTAGTTATTATAAATATTGGCTATATTTCCTGTGTTGTACTATATACCCTTGTAGCTTGTTTACTTTATGCATTGTAGTTTGTACCTCTTAATCCCTTACCCATATCTTAGGCCTTTTAAATTGTCTCATTATAGCATAAAAATATTGTATTACTGTTTATACCCTTAGTATCTTTGGTTCACTTTTCATCCCTTTTATGACACACTTATCATGATCTATCTATGAAAAGATCAACCTAAGTCACAAAAGAAAAAGTGCCATTCAGGGAATTGGATAAGGGATATATTATTCCAGTATATCTTTAAAAACTTTTATAAAATATTCATCTGCCTACAAATGTTTCATATGGTATTTCCCCCTGTTTAAGGTCACAAATTTTAAGATTCGTGTTAATATACAAAGAGTATGGAGAATTAACTTAGCCTGCTAACAAAATACAGAAACACTAGAAAATGCAGAGAAGACAATGAATGCATATGGGAAAATTTTACTTATTTAAGAATACTTTGGTTCTACATATAACCTGAGAAGCTCTCCCAGGTTTGCAGCTCCTGGTTTTCTGATCCCTGACTCCTCGGCGTTTAAGAAGATGCAAAGAGGGGAGGGACTAGTAGAAATGATCCCTGCAGTCTACCTACTGCTGCAGGTTCTCTTTAAAATTGAGAAAAAATAGGTCTGTTTTACAGGAAACTTAATAGATATACAGAAAGAAGTCTACAGAGAGCATTTAAAGTGAACTTAAAGTTGATGTTAAGCCCCAGGTACTGTATATTTTTCTCACATGAGGTATAGTATACTCATTAGACAGCTACTGAAAATGAAGGAATTTAATTGGTTTGCTAAAACTAAACCAAGAGTAAGTCTCTGTTAGGACATCACCATGGGTGCATACTGACTGGTCAGTGTTAACTCAGCTCTGGTTAAGTTTTTATATTTGAGTCATTTGCACTGAGACTCATGATGAAAGCTGTTTCTTCAAATTGCAGATAAAACTTTACTTCTGAATTAATTTTTCATTCTTTTGGGTATATAAGCAGTATAGTTTTTTAAATCTCAAAATTAAGGAGAATTCTCATTTAATGTATTCAGAATGAAACAGGACAGAATGCTAAAAGAAAATATTTTGAAACATATATGCTTTATGTATCTACTGCAAAACTGTAACTGTTCTTGCTTTCTGCTTAGTCTTCCTTTCTTAATGTGGGAAATTTATTAATATTTTCACCCTGAAAGTAAGTACCTTTACCTTTAAGATACATATTATCAATTCTGGAGTGGAAATTTCATGTTTAGATAAAATAGAAACACTTTAAAAAAAAATTATGTTGTAGACAGTCATAGTATTGAAATTTACAAATGAACATTAATCAGTTTTTTTTTTACATTTTTTAAAGACAGTTGGATTGTATTTCTATACTCACAAAAGTAGAAAATTAATTTTTAAAAAGGTCTGTGTCTGAACCAATTACTTTATAAGGCAGTTTTGCTATTCAGTCTAGGCTTACTAGAGGAAAAAGTAAAGGAATTTTAAAATTGGATCTAGGATATAAAATTGTAAAATCCTCATGTATTGTTGTATAATCTCTATGAAACTACCTGGACCAAGCAAGAAAGGAAAAATCCATGTATCCCCACATTGCCTTGTCACGCTAAATTAACAAGTTACATAGTCAGAAAGGGTTGGATGTGAGTGTGAAATGTTTGTGGTGCGTTTTGTCTTGGTGATATATCATTTTAGTGGCTTTTTTAGAACCTTAGTTGAATTTTATCTTTTATTTTTAGCTATAAGGGACTAAAGAGGTAATTAGTTGGCCTGGTCCCTACATCAAGATGGTTACTTGATGTAACATCTTGGTTACACTAAGATAAATAGATGGTTAATCTAGATAAATAGAAGGCTTGTTTAGTGTTTGTAGCATTATGGCACCCCACTCCAGTACTCTTGCCTGGGAAATCCCATGGATGGAGGAGCCTGGTAGGCTACAGTCCATGGGGTCGCAAAGAGTCGGACTCAACTGAGCGACTTCACTTGGACTTTTCACTTTCCTGCAGTGGAGAAGAAAATGGCAACCCACTCCAGTATTGTTGCCTGGAGAATCCCAGGGACGGGAGCCTGGTGGGCTGCCATCTATGGGGTCGCACAAAGTCAGACACGACTGACGTGACTTAGCAGCAGCAGCAGCATTGATGTACTGAAAATATGTACAAAGTGCACACACTTTCCTTTTATTGTCTCTGCAGGTGTTGAAGCAGGAGGGGAAGGAGTAGGGGGTGGGCAGGTAGTAGTATTGTTGGCTGGTTGTCAGCTTCATTGAGCAGAGACTGCGTGATACACATTCTGTGATTCCGAAACAAAGTCATGTGAGTTGTTCTCAGAAGAGGCAGGAGAGGCTTACTACAGTGAGGAATCCATCCTCCCTGTGCCTTTGAATCTTGTTCTTTATTTACAGACCAGTGTTGACAGAAGAGGGAAGGAACAAGTAGACAGCCTGTGTTCTGTCAGCTTTTCCTGAATGTCCCTTTCGTCTTCCTAAATCCCTGTAATGTCGTGCAGAAGAGCTGAAAGTCACCCCCAAAAGTACACTTAATCCTGAACGATCAAACTCCTGACACAGTAGAAATAACATAGCAGCCGTCTCGGTAGATCTAGTGTTCTAGCAATTTTTGTGTGGATGTAGTGTATATAGGAATACCACATGTTCACAGTACAGTCAGTTGTATGGCTTGTAGAATAATCTGAGACTGTACTTTAACAGCTGGTATATCACCCTAGACTGGGTGGTGCAAAGCTGATTGTATCATGTGAATCTAGCCAAAACCTCCCAACCTCAATCAGAGAGCAAAGAGCTGATTTTGTAAAAATGAATGAATATAGACGCAACTGAAGTAGCATTCTGTGCTGTTTTGTAAGTCTGTGTGAACAGTCTGGAAACCTGTGCATGAGTGATTCTATAGGAACAGCTTCTCACGAAGCAGAGCACCTGAGAGCAGAGTCTTGTTCGCCAGCACTCTCGGAGAACCACCTCAAGACCGTCTTTGTGGTGTGAGTGACCCTCCACGTTCAGCTTTTCCTGTGAACAAGAAGGCAGATTGGTGACATCCGAGGGGAGGTTTTTATACTTAGAGTTCCTTTAACTTAAGTTTAAAAAAGAAAAACCCAAAAAACTATTGCCAGAAACTCAAGTGCAAATGATTGCTGCTGGCCCGGCCATGGGAGACGTAGGATGGAGCTGTGGGGGATCAGGCACTCTGGATGCCAGGTGTTTAGCCGAGTTCCTGCCCTGGTGCCGATGGTGGGTGTGGGTTCCACTCTTCTGTCCTTATAGTGGAGAGTTAGTTTTTGTGTGTTGGTGCTGGAGGTGAACAAAACTGAACGTAGGTGTGTTTTTAGAAAACTGTCCTAGAAAGTGATTATCACTGATGGGCTGCTGGGCACAGTGGTACAGAGGAGAAATGGCAGGGCTTGGGGCCACTCCCACCAGACCAGCTCTACTGTTAGTCTTAAATAGTGGATTTCTTATAAGTTCTTTGATTCTTTTATATTCCAGCATTACAGGTGGTTACAGAGAATACTATAGAGGCAATTTATGTGCGGTTAAAAGCCATTGTGATTCATTTATTACAGATGGTTATGGAGGAGAGCTTGGAACATCTTAATTCCTCAAACACTGGAGGTAATTTACATGCAGAGTAGTGTTTCTCCAGTGAGCTCCAGAGACCGCGGTAGCAGAGTCCCTGGATGCGCTTGTTAGGACGTGTCCTGGGTGGAGGCGCAGGAGAGCCTGCCCACAGGCACCTCATGTCAGGCGAGCCTCTGGTTGTCAGGGGCCCTCGGCTGTGTTCAGGTGACAGTGAGACGGTGAGCACAGCACAGTTAACAGTGGTTTATAGTGGTCAGGATGTGCTAACACTGTAAGAATTTCACGTTTTGGAAGGATATCTTGTATTGTTGAATTCAATTATGTGAAATGTTTTTCTCGTAGGCAGTGAGGTTGGTCAGTAATTATGGCCATTAGTTCGATTCAGCTAGTATTTATTGAGTATTTACTATGTGATGGATACGGTACAAGACCCTGGATGGGCCAAAGAACGCTGAACTAGACCATCATGCGCCTGCTGTCACAAAGCTTACAGCCCAGAGGTTGGCAGACCACAACCCACGGGCACATCACGCCCACTCTCTGTTTTGTACTGCTCATGCCAGTGGGTTTTATACTTTTAAACGGTGGGAGAAAAAATCAAAAGAGAAATAATATTTTGTGACTTGTGAAAATTATAAGAAATGAAAATTTCAGTATCCACACGCTTTATCGGAACACAGTCCTGCTCATGGAAGGCATACATTATTTATAGCTGTTTTCTCACCACAGTGGTAGGGCTGAGTGGTCAAGACAGCCACCAACTGAATGTCTGCAAAGCCTACCATGAGGCCCTGACAGAAATTTTCCTGCCTCTGGTCCAGCTTGCTATGGGAAGAACATTCTGGGTCTTGGGAAGCCCTTGTTAGTAACAGACTTGGAAGCTTGGGTTTGGTTAGGTGCACAGCACAAACGTGTATCTAAGAAGAAGATGCCTGGATTTCTGATTTTACACTTCTCTTGCTCTCTCTCTTGGATATTTGGTATTCAGCAGTGGTATTCACAGACGTTAATTCTCTGCTAAAGCAGGTTTCTGCTCCAGAAGTACTATATATTTCTAGGGCACATTGGAAACTCCAGACCATTCAGTCCTAAATGTTCCTTCAAATAATGGTGTTTGGGCATTGTTATCAGTAATCAGCTGTGGATGAACCTTGACAGGGCCAAAACTTGTTCCTGCCCTCTTCCAGCCAAAAACACTGTAAGGAACTGAGTTTGGCTGAATTATTCCACTTGTGCTTTTGTCTGTGATACATACCTGGCACATCTGATTTGCTATAATCCAGCAGTTACTGTAACTGGCTTAAGAATTTTTAAGTCAAGAAGATACTCAAGATTTTATGTTATTTTTCCCTTCTAGGGAAGCAGCCCCTCAGGGAAATGGTATGGCCTACGCCCATCCTTAGGTTAGTGGCTGTGTTGCCCCCTTTGTGACAGCTTCAGCCATGGGTTGCTGTCGTCTCATGATGGCTGCAGCAGCTTTGGGTGTGTAATAAAAAGTTCCACTCTTTGTTATCTGTAGATATTGACCGAAGTCAGGTGGTAAGAGCAGTTATCAAAACATCCTGAACTTCACTCTGATGAGTCCTGAGCTGCCCCTTTATGAAGAGCCCTGAGGTCTGCTGGTGGAGGATAGGTGTGGTTCTTCAAAGCCTCAGAAAAAAATTGGATCTGAGATAATCTGCAGGTTTCATGCAGCATTATTTTTTGTTTTTCTCCCCTTTTGTCAAGAGCTGTCTGCTTAGTTGTGTTACAGACGGGATTGTGTTTACCCTAGAAGCTACTCCTTTAATTTCCGTTATAGTGGCTTTTTCTCAAGGCATATCAATGTTCTGGTTTGGCCAACAGGCACTGACTCTGGTGTGAATGTCATGGAAGGCAGCTCACAACACGTTGCCTAAGAATTCCTCAGAAGTCTTAGGGTGCAGCCCTGGACAGAACTGTGTGCGCTGTTGATGTCTTTTGTGAAATACCAGATCTTTAAATTATAACCAGAAAGTGTTACAAAGCAAGCCAAAGAATTGAGCAAATGTGAAAACAGGAGAAATGTTCTGTCCCTACAGATTGTTGTACGAGGCTGTGCACATGTTCTGGTCTTCTCTTTTACTTGCCTGCCTTCTCGGAGCAAGCTCCTCAGCCGCATGTGTGGGAAGTGGGCCCCCAGCTCCTGAATACACCAGGAGCAGCGTGAGGTCCTGGCAGCTCTTCACCTACCAACCAGTCAACCAGAGTGTTCACATGTGTTTGAGTTCTTGCCCTGCATCTTCAGTAGAATCCCGTATTTGTCACCAGAAAAGATGTATTGCAGCAAGTAAAACATTAAACAAGTTAACATAGAGGCTTTCAGCAAAATGATCCCCCTTTGACATGAAACTTGTTTTGTTGACTCCCATACAGCAAGAGTCAGTGAAGCTTCCAGTATGTAAAGTGAGAAGAACCAAGAAGTAGTTAAAATGTCAGAAAGATGCCTTTCTGCTGTTGTGAGCAAGTAGAGAGAGAGACTCTAGATCCGGCGTCACTCGAGAAGCCAGCTTGGCGGCCCTGCCTCGATTCTGCTCGGTGTAGCAGCAGAGGTTGGGTGGGCACTGCCTCTGCCTGTGTGCAGAGTGGCTCTCACCTGGCTCTGGCAGTGGCGCTCAGTCAGGACCGCCTGCGAGAAGCGCCTGTGGCCTGGGGACTGCCGGTGCCCGGGCTCCCTGTAAACCAGTGACAACAGCTCTGGGTGACACGTTTTCCCTTGGGGGTGAAATTTACAGCACAGCGATTTGCACAAGTCTTGCATGTGTCACTTGAGAAATAGACAAACACATAGCTGTGGACCCAAGTCCACCGACTTAACGCTGAGTGCCGCTCACACCAGACGGACACCACTCGCATCAGTTTCCGTCAGATCTAAGTCAGGCTTGGCCCAGAACTTTGTATAAATGGGTGCAGGCCATTGTTCAAGGCTTTCCCAGGCGGTTCTAACGCACAGCCAGAGGTGGTGAGCACTCGAGAGGGATGCCTGAATCTAGGTGGCACTTTATAAAACAGGAACAGACTTTCTGAGGTGGTAATATTTTACCAGAGTTGGAGCTGTGAAGGGTGGGCGTGGGTCACATTGCAGTTTTTTGCTGGAATAGTCACTCTTGCAAGCGTGTGCCACCACTTTGATTGCACACTGGAGAGGAGAGACACTCTAGCACCTTACCCTAAGCAAATTTAAACATGATACAAAAATTAGATTTCTGTCCTCTAAATTATTATTTAGTTTTGTAAAATTAAGGCCTTTGACCTGAATTCTGTACATTTGGAGTCTTCCCTAAAAGAAATGTTGCTGCACTTGGTTATCGTAATTAGCAGTTAATCTGAAAATGTTTAAACAGGTGAAACCAAAGTAAAAGCGTTCTGAGAGCATGTAATGTCCATCTATTTTGTAGATTCTCTACGGAAAGGAAATAGTAACTGAAAATAGAGCTTTATTTAAGCAAAGGAATTACACGAACAATATAATGCACTGTTACCTAAACTTAAGCCAAGTGAAATAGGGTTTTCCCTACTGTTTGAAAAAGTTCAGAATTTTGTTTCAAAGGAAGAGCAAGCTGGTAACGATGTACAGGCATGTGGTGGTGGTTTAGTTGCTAGGTCCTATCTGGCTCTTGCAACCCCTGGACTATAGCTGCATCCCCCTGCCCCATGCTCCTCTGTCCATGAGATTCTCCAGGAAAGAATAGTGGATTGGGTTGCCATTTCCTCTTCCAGGGGATCTTTCCGACCCAGGGATCGAACCCACATCTGCATTGGCAGGTGTGTGCTTGATGGGGAAGCCCTTACACAGGCATACCTCGGAGATACTGCAGGTTTGGTTCAGACCACAACAGTGGAGCGCATATCACGATCAAGTCAGCTCACGCATTTGTTGTTTTCCCAATGGATATGAAAGCTGTGTTTACATTGAACTGTGGTCTGTTAACATGCAGTAGCATTATGTCAGAAGAGGTAACTACCTTAATTAAAAAGTACTTTATCACAAAAAACTAACCATCATCTAAGCCTTAAGTGACAAAGTGAGCAAATGCTGTTGGAAAAAGGGCCCTGACAGACTTGCTCAATACAGGGTTGCCACAACCTTCAGTTTGTAAAATGCACAGTATCTGTGAAGTGCAATATAGCGAGGTATGCCTGTAGAGACACTTTGGTTCTAGCACTGCATAAATCTCACCCATAGAGAAACACTGAATTGCTTTATTTTCTGAGGCTCTAAATCAAAAGGGGTTGGGTTCTGACTCACAGTGAAAACCTTCATCCGTTGATGTTGAGAGTGCAGAGAGGAGAGAAATGCATCCTGTGAACTTGTGGAGCTCACAGCCACTCTGGAGACCCAGCAGCCCGGTTGTGGGGCTTCAGTGAGCACGCCTTCCCTGGCGGTCTCTCCAGTGATGCAGACTGCCCGCAGTGGTGGGCGTCGGCCTCGGGGGCACTCCTTGCCTGGTTGAGCTCGAGCTATTCAGTGGGAGACCATGAGTGGAGACTCTTCTGACCCTGCTCGGTCTGGCACATGTTAGTGAGCTTTTAGTAATACTTGAGCACTGCATACAATGCTGGTTCTGTGTTTCCCGTGAATATTGTGTTACCTGTTAAAAGAACACAGATCCCACAAGTAGTATCAGTATGACAAGACTTCTGATCTGTAGGTTGCTGTCACACCTGAACTTACACAGATGTGTGATTTAATGATCAGGGTGATGTTTGGGATCAGCAGTGTTAGTGCTCCTGAAATACTTCAGAGTGAGCAGGACAGAGCATGTAGTTGGAAGCACTGGGTTTGTCTGTCTTTGGCTTGCAAGATCTGTTCCCCAGCCAGGGATGGAACCCGGGCCATGGCAGTGAAAGCCTGGAATCCTAACCATGAGGCCACTAGGGAACTCCCTGGAAGCATTTGTTCTTATTCTCCTCTCTTTCTAAGGGAATATAGGTTTCCCAAGAGGTAAGAAAAAAGGTTTCTTGGCCTTCTTAATATTTCTTCCCTGTATCCAACAGAAGTTGTTTAATAGAGAAAGCAGTGCATGGAGGGATGGCCGTGTCAGCAAGAGTGTTTCCACAGCAGTGTTAACAGCTGACGGTTTCAGATCTGTTGTTTTGCTCTGGCTTACCGGAGGGAGCAACTAATAGTTCTCACGTGTTTGTGTGCCTGGGGCTTACGCAGGGGATTTATTCATTTATTTTTTAATTGAAGGATAATTGCTTTACAGAATTTTGTTGTTTTCTGTCAAACCTCAACATGAATCAGCCATAAGTGTACATATGTCCCCTCCCTCCTGAACCTCCCTCCCATCTCCCGCCCCATCCCACCCCTCCAGGTTGATACAGAGCCCCTGTTTTGGGGTTTCCTGAAACATACAGCAAATTCCCATTGGCTGTCTATTTTACATATGGTAATGTAAGTTTCTGTGTTACTCTCTCCATACATCTCACCCTCTCCTCCCCTCTCCCCATGTGGGGATTTTGTTTAAAGTGAGAATTTACAAGCTACATCAAAGTCCCTTTTCCCAAAGATTATACAACCTGGGGTTCAGGAAATATCATTGCATTTTAAACTCCACATGTACACCATTGGCACTTGGTCTTGGCCTCATGTCACAACCCAGCTTCCCTGGTGGCTCAGCTGGTAAAGAATCCTCCTGCAATGCAGGAGACTTGGATTTGAACCATGAGTTGGGAAGATCCCCTGGAGAAGAGAGTGGCTACCCACTCCAGTATTCTGGCCTGGAGAATCCCATGGACCGTATAGTCCATGGGGTCACGAAGAGTCAGACACGACTGAGCGACTTTCACTTTCATGTCACAACCACCTGAGGAGTTAACAGTAGATGAAGGAACAAATGGTGGAGACCTTTGCCTGGAAATTCCAGTTCAGATGCTTAGGGTGGGAGCCCACCAGTGTATCTGGAGTGTGGCCAGGGTGAGAAATGTGTTCTGCAGTCTGTAGACAGTAAGGCCGTTCACCAGCCACGCCCCAGTGAGTCTGGGGAGCGGGGCGGCGATGGCGCCAGGCATGACCTGTGCGAAACTGCTTCTCATCTCAGAGGACGGTTTCCACTTTTGACTCAGATGCCTTCGTGCTGTGAATGTATAAGCACTTGGTTAAGCCATAGCAAAGGTTTGTCATTTACACGAGAAAACTTTGCTCCTTCCAACGTATTTAGCATTACTGAGATGACTTCCTGTGTGTAAAGTTCTTAGGGGAGTAAGTAATAATGTCACTGGGTAGAGACTCATAATGCAGCAGCCTGAAAAAGTTACAGCATTTATTTACTAGTGGGCCAGACTGCTCTGTCCTCTGCAGGGCGGACTGCTTATGGTCCAGTATCTCTCGTGGTTGTCTTAGCCTCAACTAAGAAGTTTGGAACATTGGTCCTTGTTTCCTAGCTGTCTAGAAGTGACATTAAAGGTAAAATCCTTCTTTAATTCATGTAAAATTAAGTTTTCTGAGACAGAAATGAAGAAACCTAATTAGCTTTTAGGCAAGACTAATGGAAATTGAAGTTATTACTGAAAAGACCCATAACACTTCAAAGTAGAAATGTAGATGTGTGTGCTTCAGTGTATGTAATTTCTAAGTGACAGACTTTTAATAACCTTTTTAATAGAAAATAATGTTATATTGAAATTCACTGTTCAACATTGTTATTTTAAAATATCCCTTAAAGGATTTCAGCCATTGATTTTTTAAATAAAACAAGTGATTTCTACGTTACATCATTATTGTTGTTTTATTGTTATTGTCATTATTTTTTGTCATCTGAAAACTGAAATTTTAAAACATCGAGAAAAGAAAACTGCATCATTCTCTGAGGTGTTATGTCAAGGACAGTATATTTTCTGATTCTTACATTGTTAACATTAAACGCTACTTCTGGTATGCAAATTTTGGAGATGTGTTGGAAATAGTACATCGTTTGAGAAAATCTATATTTGCATACTATAATCTTATATATATAGACATCTTTAGCAAGAATATAGACTTACAAATGATCAGATTTTTTATCTTGGCCTTCTCTGTTTCCAACAGAGCGTCAAGAAGAAAAACACCAACAAGCAGGAGATGAGCACATACCTCAGGTTCATCGTCTCCCGCATGAAGGAGAGGGTAAGTTCCGAGGGCTCTTCGAATCGCCTAAAGTGTGTATATTCCTTCGGAGTTCCTGACAGGCAACTGGCACGTACGCGCAGTGCAGCGTGAGGGGTGGAAGCCGCTGCTGTCTTGCGCTTTTGTGCTCTGAATAGTCCGTAAAATGCTCTTAGATTTGTTTTGTCTTTGTTTTCAACACAGGCATTTCTTTAGCTGCATTAGGTTAGAAACATTTACATTTTAAACTTCCATTTATCAGAAAGAACATTTTCATTGATACTTAAGTCTTTAAAATGAAACTGAATTTTCCGAAATAACTGTTCTTTCTACTCAGACCTTAAGGAATGCCACATTAAACTATAGTGCACATACATCTTTCGTTAAGTTCTCAAGTACTTGTTGTTTAGAAATTGATGTTTTACCCCTCTCTAGCCACGTTTAAACTGATGTGTCTCATGACCTTTCAGGCTATCGACCTTAATAAAAAGGGGAAGGACAACAAACACCCCATGTACCGGCGCCTGGTGCACTCGGCGGTGGATGTCCCTGCCATACAGGAGGTAAAACTCGCCAAGCGCAGCCGGCTGCGCACCTGCCCTACTCCTGCCTCAGCAGCTGTCCTTGTGAGGGGCGTGCTCACCCGCTGGTGCTCAGCAGGGGTCATCTTTTAAGAGTCTTTGTTTTAAGCAACCTGTAGATTCTTGACACTTGTTGATTAAAGAAAATATATTACAGCCTGATCAGTGTAACGTTCCAGATGCAGTCACCATGCAGCTGTATCTTCCTGGGCTCGGCGGCAGCACTGGGGAGTTGCTCCCCAGGGAAGATGAGAGCGCAGATGTGATCTCAGGTCTTGGGGAACAATGACATGCACTTGAACAAAGCAGATTTTTAACTAGAAAACTTAATCTCTCTAGTGAAGTTCTTGATTTTACCTACTTAGCTGAGGGCCATTAATGGGTTTGTTAATATTTAATTACAAATGCAATGAACATTTTGACGTGCTTCCAGTTAGATTTGCAGATACACCAATTCTGAAGCTATGTGTCATTTGAGTTTTAAAATCTTATGGTTGGCCATAATAGGAGTAATTTTAAATCATCTGCTCATTCCTTAATCTGCTTAATAGCTGGAAAAACTGAAGGTGTATTATTTCAGTGGAAGAAAGGGGCAAATGAAGGTTGTTCATAAAAACGAGCAATTTTAATTTTACCTCTTAGCCCTACACTGCGTAACTTCTGAGAACAGTGAAGAGCCTGGCCGTCCCTCCTGCCCTCTCCCCATGGTACCCCCACATTCTGCAGTTTGACTCCCTCATTTCAGGGAGTTTAGTAGCTGGGCTGATGGTGTCTTATTAGCAAGTGCTGACCATGAGCAGAAGCACCCTGAAGGAAATGAAGAGGAAGAAGACCAGGTTTTTATGCTTCCAAAGGTTTACGGTGGAGACCAAAATGCGAGCTGTGATGCTGCATGAGGACTGCTGGGTGTGGGTGTACCCACCTGGGTGCAGGCAGGCAGCCTGGTGGTACCTTGCGCCCCTGAGCCAAAGACTGTGAGGCGCTCAGGGTGGAGTTTGGGTATCAGTGTTCATGGAAGAGCCCTGTGACCCTCGATGCCAGACAGAAGCCATCGACTGTCGTCTTGGTGCACAGAGGACCAGTGAGGACTTGATTTTAAAACTATGTCAGCCACCTAGCTCTAATTCAGAATTGCCTTGTCTTCTTTGTGGTAATCTTTCACAGAGGCTAACAGCTCTTTCTTCTTTCAGTTTTATTTTCCTAACTTACATAAATTTTGTGCTTCTCTGGTGGCTCAGATGGTAAAGAATCCACCTGCAATGCAAGAGACCTGGGTTCGATCCCTGGGTTGGAAAGATCCCCTGGAGAAGGGAACGGCTACCCACTCCAGTATTCTGGCCTGGAGAATCCCATGGACTGTGTAGTCTGTGGGGTCACAAAGAGTCGGACACGACTGAGCGACTTTCACTTTCACTTTTCATATTAGTGACTGTTCTTGAAACCAGAGCCCTGAGAGAGTTGCTGAGAAAGTCATTCTTATTTTTCAAAGAAGCCCTGTTAATTATAGTACAGGCCTGTGCGTAGCATATTCCCTACATGGTAGATAAGTAGTTAGGTCTCATCAACCCCACTACCAAAGCTTTCATTATGTACAGCACGTAGCCGCAGCTTTTATCATTGTTACAGATGAGATGTTCATGCTGCAGTAACAACGTGGCTGAGGATGTGGGACCTTCTGCACTTCACCGTCCTGGAATACCCTGACTGTAGACGGAGTTGTGGGTTTCTTGTATGAACATTCTGTCAGTATGGACACAGGAGCAGTAGACACAGGGGCAGTTGTAATGCCATTCTGGAAAATCTTGCTGTTTCCCACACTCTCACACTGTTAAATTGATGGCAAGTGTTTTCAGTATTAACCATTGGCCATTTTGGTTTTTTTCCCTCTGCAGAAAGTGAACGAAGGGAAATACCGAAGTTATGAAGAGTTCAAAGCTGATGCTCAGTTGCTTCTCCACAACACAGTCATTTTCTATGGAGGTTCAATAATTTTTTTTCTGTATTTTTTTTTTTATTCATATGTTTACACTGCATGTTGAGAAATATCTTTTATAAAACATTACACTAAAACAATACCTGAACAGTCTATAAGTGAGTGATAATGTTAGGGTTTAAACTTAAAAATATTTAGTAATATAGATAACTACATATAGCTTATAGAATTGACTGGCCAAAAGCAGAACTCTAGTATTTGTTTTTTCCCTTCAATATCCCCTCATTCAAAAGTAGTGAAAGAGGCCAATCTATACTGAGAGTATTAAGTTATGTTGAATATAAAATTAAAGCTGCCTATTTACTTTTCTTTTACTGCCTGAATTATATTTTGAATACATGTGTTTATTTTCCGTGGTATATGTCCACTTTTGTTAAACTGAAAGAGAATTTAAATGGCTATATTAATTTTGGTAGTCTTGTGTTTCCTGGTGGTCCTGTGATTACTGGTAACAGGCATCTGTCTTTATAATTACAGCAGACAGTGAGCAAGCTGACATAGCACGGATGCTCTATAAAGACACCTGTCATGAGGTACTGCCACACCTAACACCTGAATGCTTGCTGTTTTCTACATTAACCTATTTTAGAATTCCATTCTGATATGTACATTTTAATTTTGCCATTTCTTTAAATATAATGTTTGACATAAATATACCATGTTTGACATACATGGTATATACAATGCAAACAAGAGAGACGGGGGCGGGGAGAGAGGCTAGAATTCTGGCAGAACTGTTCTCAGAGACTAATTCTGGGAATTAGACTTAGTTACTAAGTAACTTCTAGTTAGAACAAGAGGAAATTGTTTTCCTTAACTAAAAGCAAATTAGTTAATATGACTGCATGTAAAGTGTGTTGCACTGGGCAGGCACTCAAAAATGTTACCCTCTTTGAATGAAAGATACAAATTTGAGTTCTTACTACACTACACAGGCAAAAAAGCAACCCAACATCAGCATTCATAATTAACAATATATGAAATATATATTTAGGAAAGATTTTTTTGGGTGGCCTTTCTTATTTAAAACATTCATCTATAACCATATTATCTTTGCAAAAGTGTCTCAATTTATATAAAAAGTTTTGTTTCTTTATTCCATTTATGATATGACTCTTCCATTCATTAAACATGTTTATTGAGTGTGTGCTGTGTGCTGAGTTAGGAATAAAATGGGAGTCAGGATGCTGGCTTCCTGCTCATACAGCTGCGTTCTGAGGAAGGAGACTCAGGAAAAGGAGAGACAAATCAGTTTCTTTACAAAAGTTACAGAAAATATGAAAGAAAACGGGACTAAAATGGAGAATGAGGCAGAGTAAGGGCTGCTTTTATTGGTAGTGGTATTTTCTGTGGGCATATCAAGAAGACATTTCTGGGGAAATAGCCTTTCATGTATGTGTTGAACTGGAAGGTATCGGTGAGGCTGGGGAGCCGAGGGCAGATGCAGTGCGCCCTGAGGAATCAGTCTTCTATTCCGAGTATACTCGGGGCCCTCTTGGGAGGTTCAGACAAGAAAGTGGCATTGGAGAATTCAAATGTGAAGCTTAAAGAACACTATTGAAGACTAGAAACATGAAAGAGAGTGCTGATTCACAGGCATCTGGCTAGTTGTATGCATGCATATATTTTATGTAGGCTAAATAGTTACTTTTCTTTTTCAGCTGGATGAACTACAGCTTTGTAAGAATTGCTTCTATTTATCAAATGCTCGTCCTGACAATTGGTTCTGCTATCCTTGTGTATGTGAAATTTTGAGATTTTCTTTTCTTTTTTTTAACCTCTTCAGTGTCTCTGATGTACTGCTCTAAGGAAGTTTATTCCAATTTACTTTAAGATTATAATGCTTCTAAACATTTCTCTTCATATCATGGTTTTAATGAGTATAGAAAACTGAAACATAGGAAAAAAACAACTTGGGGTCAGTATCCATTTCTTACTTTAAAATGAGAACTTTAAGAATAGGAATAAACATCGAATCCCTTAATAAATAAAAATTTTTCATTATCTCACAAGAAATCTAAGTCTTTATATATAGCTGTGTGATTTCCCCTAGAATGACATGTTAGTGCCAAAGGTTTCTCCTCTCCCCCCCAACAAGGGCATAAGAGCCTGCCTGAAAGCTCCCACTTTTTGAGACATTACTGTGCTCTTCAGTCACTTGACGGTCTCATTAAAATTTGCATCTCTGACTTAGTAGGTTGGGAGGAGGGCCTGAAAATCTCCCATTTCTTACAAGCTCCCAGGGTTGGACTATATTTCATGAAGCAAAGTTAGGGTGTTCAGTTTGCCTTTGTTACTCACGTGGGTCTTGGTTTCCTTCCAGAGTTCCATGGGCTGTCAGGAGATTCTTTTCACTCCACATTGCTTATGGAAATTTTAATTTTTTGGTGTTTTTCTTGGAGGCAAAAATCAACCAGTCCTGGGGTGGGAGTACATTCTGTGCGTTTAGGACTTATAAAAGAAGTATTGCAAATATTATACCTAAGTAGGTCAGTATTAATGATATACTTGTATGTAATACTTTACAAGTAATATGACAAGATAAAACATTTTATTTCCAGATACCTAATCATGAGCTGGTTTGGGCTAAAATGAAAGGTTTTGGATTCTGGCCGGCCAAAGTCATGCAGAAAGAGGACAATCAGGTTGATGTCCGCTTCTTCGGTCACCATCACCAGAGGTAATATCATGACCCATGAGCCACCATCACCTCCGGGCCTTTATAAAGGAGCCCTGAGGTGGACCCAGGGCTGCAGTTACCGGTGCTCTGGGTGCTTTGCCATCAGAACAGTGTGAAGTGTGTTTTAAATTAAAAAACAAACCAGCATGTAACTTGACTGGGCACCTTACTGGGACAGTTTCAGTGGCAGAATTTAGAAGGGTAAACTCAGAAGGGTGTCAATGGTGGGAATTAAGTGGAGAGCTTCTCAGCATGGTCCATTTCACAGAATTGTATTGTCCTTGTGGGAGTTTCAACCAACTTTTCAAGGTTCTGTCAGAGTCACAGACAAAAATAATCAACTCGGGAGTATAGGAGAGTGTGGGTCTTGCGATCTAAGAATGGATATGAGGGAAGAACTTTGACCTAGTGTTTTGAATTTCATTAACAGTTAATTTAGAAAAGTGAAGAATTGTTATGCAGAGATCACCATGAATATAGTAAATATTCTTTAGCTAGTACCTCATATCTCTGCACCTAGTGGGGAAAGAAAAGGTAGACACGTGATTATGGACTGTCCCTCCATATGCTCAAACCAGAGCCTGCTGCTGCCTCCCGAGCACAGAGCAGGTTGTGATGCTTTGTCCTGGTGAGCAGGTCTGCAGGGCATGCATGTCTGACTCTCCGTGCTGCCTGTGGTTGGAGGGTGGATGGCACAGGCAAGAAAGAAGGGGCACATCCTGTCAGATCGCAGGCCCATCTTATTGTGCACAGACTCAGAGAATTCTGAATTTGGATTGACAGATGTGTAGGTATAGCCAGATCCAATTTTCTCTCTTTTTATTAAACTTTAAATTGTAGGGTGTGTTCTGTTTCCCTTTTATAGTATAGATCAGACTGCATGTCTCAAACTTGAAACCTGATTATCTATAGTAATGGAGATGATTGAGAGAATAGGTATGTTGTATGAATTGCATTGAGACTTAATAAGGTCTCACATTAAGACTATTCATTCAGTTTTATTAAATCCAAGGGATACATAATTTAACAGGATAAAATTCTTTCCTAGGTCACAAGTTTATTTCAGGTAGTCAGCACTGCTTATGATGGAAATCCCCCTCAAAAACATACTGCTTTTAAAAAGTGTTTTAACAGTTTTTGATTGCCCAGTAAATGTTTGCTGACTGAAAGAGTAAATAAGAATACAGGATTTAATGGCAAGGAACTCTTCCACAAGCAAAATTGTATTTGCACTTCTTCTCAAGTGTAGTTTACTTTGGTTTCTAATATAGCACTGTCCGATGACAGTTAATGTAATATTTATAAATAAGTTCAAATTTAACAATTTCAGCTGTCATTAGCATGTAACCATATGGATTACTGTATATTAAAAATGTGGTTTTAAATTCTAAAGCAAATAGCTTAGTTTACACAAGCAAGTTAGAAGTCTACGTTTATAACATTAGGCATATATGCCAGGATTCTCTGATGCCTTCAGAACAGTTTTAGGTCTAGTATTTCTGTAACTCCATAGTAAGACTGGAAACAGTAAATCCTGGTCTATTCCTAGTGCTGTATCCCACCGCATATCCTCACTGGTGACATCCTTCTCTCTTCGTGTCCAGAGTCATCTAGACTGTGTGTGCAGCATTGTTCCTCCTTGTTTCTCAGTTTAGGGCAGTGGCAATGCATGTAGGAGCACTAGCGTAGTTACCAGGAAACCTAACCATTAGGACCCTCGCTGCGTTCCAGCTGCTAGTTAATAGCTTACCTTAAGCCCATCTGGGCAGCATCTCCGCAAGCCGTCAGATGAGGCAGGAACAGTTCTAGGACTGTACACTCTGTGGTGCTTTCACTGGCCCGTGGTCAGCCCCAGGTGAGTGGATGCAGTGGGAGACTAGGGCTAGTAAGTGATTAGTACCCAGGAAAGTTTTCTTCAGTTTCTATTCTAGCTTTCTTCCTGATAGAACCAAATGTAGTTGTAGATCAACTGTGGGCTCACAATTGAGTGCTTGGTTGCACAATGGTATACACTTTCCCACTTGTTAGTCATGGTCTATCTAATGAATAGGGATGTGATGACCTCATTTTATATGTAACTGTCTCATGAACATTTCTGGGCATTTGCAAATGACTCTATAGCTTCCCTGGTAGCTCAGCTGGTAAAGAATCCGCCTGCAATGCAGGAGACCCCAGTTTGATTTCAGGGTCAGGAAGATCCTCTGGAGAAGGGATAGGCTACCCACTCGAGTATTCTTGGGCTTCCCTTGTGGCTCAGCTGGTGAAGAATCCGCCTGCAATGCAGGAGACCTGGGTTCGATCCCTGGGTTGGGAAGATCCCCTGAGAAGGGAAAGGCTACCCACTCCAGTATTCTGGCCTGTAGAATTCCATGAACTGTATAGTCCATGGAGTTGCAGAGAGTCGGAAACAACTGAGCGACTTTCATTTTCTATAATTCTAACATGCAAGTAGCTAGATTTTGAGTAATTTATAGTATTCAAAACAATGAGATATTGAACACTTTAAAAAAGGCTTATGAGTCATTCTCACCCTGAGGACTTTACTCTGATGACTGTGAAAAACAAGTCAATTCACCTTTTTTCTACTTGGTAAAAGTTTTTATTCAAGCCACAAACTGTGCTTTACAATGCACAGAGTTTCTGCCGTTTGGGAAACTTCTAACTGTCTCTTTTCAATGTTGTTCACAGGGCCTGGATTCCTTCTGAGAACATCCAGGACATCACAGTCAATGTTCACCGGCTGCATGTTAAGCGCAGTATGGGCTGGAAGAAGGCCTGCGACGAACTGGAGCTGCATCAGCGCTTCCTCCGTGAAGGGAGGTTTTGGAAGTCCAAGAATGAGGACCGAGGGGAGGAGGAGGCAGAGTCCAGCATCTCCTCCACCAGCAACGAGCAGGTGAGGGCGCCAGTGAGAACCTGTCAGTTGTGCTCCGGAGGTGTGGGTGCCAGGACGCACTGGCATGGAATGAGCAGGTGGTGACTTCTTCCTTCACACAACATTTGTCAAGTGCTCCGCAAAACAAACCAGAAACAGTCCTAGTTCACAGAAGCCACCACCACTGATCCAGATTTGACCAGCACATTAGTTAGCTCTTTCAAGCCCTCTGCCCAGAGGAATCATTCAGTGAGTGCCAACCATGTGGTCTTGAAAGAGCTAATGTGAGAGGGACACAGCAGGTGCCCACCTCTCCCCTGTGGGTCCATGGCTAGTCTTCCAGCAGAGAAGTGTTTTGTGGTGTCAGGAATAATGTGCTGTTACTTTGATGATGTCCACAGCTAAAGGTCACTCAAGAACCAAGAGCAAAGAAAGGACGACGTAATCAAAGTGTGGAACCCAAAAAAGAAGTAAGTTGCCCACCTTGCAGTGTCCCGGTGACAAGTGAAACCGGAAATACTTTCACAGTTGTGATCCAGGCAGTGCTCCTGACAGGTAACTTGCAAAAAGGATTGCCATCAGAGAGCAACCAAGTCGGACCCAGACTGCCCGCTGCCCTGTCACTAGGGTAACACACGGGAGTATCCAGTTAAGCAGTACTGACCACGTCTGGCTAAGTGGGACAGTCCTTTGCTGCACTGTCTGGGAACACTGATATTTTCTCATGGCACTAATAAAAAACAGTTTTTAGTGTTTATCCAGCAGATCAATGAGACCAGCATTTGAAAACTGAAAGAAACTGTGGCTAAGTTCAGGCTTTTACAATTCTGTAATCCAGGTACATTTTAAAACCAGGGCACAGTACCACCACATACTCAGTGAGGGGTGGTCTAGGGTATTTGTTTCTGAATCTCATCCAAAGAAGTAACGATAAATTCTAACGATCTTACACAGTAAACTTTTTGTTTAGTTTCCTTCTTTGAAAGGAAACACCATAATATTAGTATTAATGGAATTGTAAATGAAGTTCCTGTAGAATGATTGTACCTATAAATGGCATATGTTTTAATTTTTTTTTATTTTGAATTGTGGTCAAATACACAAAAGAATTTTCCATTTTCTTACATGATTGTTTGAACAGCAGTTGTATGGCTGTTTGTATCACTCTGTTTTTTTTTCAGATAGAGCTTGCTCTTGAACTAGTAAATCCTGTGGCACTTTCCTTATCCTTTAGGAACCAGAGCCTGAAACGGAAGCTGTAAGTTCCAGCCAGGAAATCCCCACGATGCCTCAGCCAATCGAAAAAGTTTCTGTGTCAACTCAGACCAAGAAGTTAAGTGCCTCTTCCCCAAGAATGCTGCATCGAAGCACCCAGACCACCAGTGATGGAGTGTGTCAAAGCATGTGCCATGACAAGTACACCAAAATTTTCAATGACTTTAAAGACCGAATGAAGTCTGATCACAAGCGAGAAACTGAAAGAGTTGTTCGAGAAGCTCTAGAAAAGGTAACACAGCCCTCAGTGCCAGCGCTGCCTCAGACACACGGGCGGGTTAGGTGACTAGTCTTCCTCTTGTGGCTTTACGTCGCTTAGGCATCAACCAGGTAGCAGCTCTTTAAAACAAGGAATAAAACATCTTTTTATAATATATTAAATAACAGGTACTTTCTCACCTAAATATTTTATGGCCCTTAATGAAATAAAGGGAACAGGTACATCACTTAAGTAGAAACTATGTATTAAGGTTTTGCTTAATGGTTTGTGTAAATTATGAGCTGACATACTCTGGGTTAACTTTTTTTTCATCTCAGCTGCGTTCTGAAATGGAAGAAGAAAAAAGACAAGCTGTAAATAAAGCTGTAGCCAATATGCAGGGTGAGATGGACAGAAAATGTAAGCAAGTAAAGGAAAAGTGTAAAGAAGAATTTGTAGAGGAAATCAAGAAGCTAGCAACACAGCACAAACAACTAATTTCTCAGACCAAGAAGAAGCAGTGGGTAAATACCACTATTTTCTTAGAATCTGATTTATGAAAGAAAAATACCATAGGTATGATGAAAATTAATTCAGAAAGATCTATATGGCATATGTAAAAATCCTGAAATATAGTCTTAATGTGAAACTGTCAACTTTAATTAACTTAAACTGTATTTTAACTCCAGATCCCACATTTCTCAGTATTTGCTCAAAATTATTTTGTTACATTGAGATTATGATACTTTGGGACATAGATAATTTATACAAGTTTTCCATCTATGCAGGTATTTTATTTTGATAAGTGGGCTGGCCCTGATAGGTGATATTAACTTATAAAATTGTAGATGTAAGTATCATAATAGCAAACTAAGGATTTTCAGATTTTACTGCACTTAACATACATTAGCTTCTAGTAAAGAAATTGATTGCTTTATAAAAGTAACATCTCACTGGTCTCTAACGTAAGAACTGACAGTTCACCAAGGACGGTGCCCTGAGGGTCGTCTGAGGCTGTCTGCTCTCCAGTCTTCTCCCCTGTTTTGCTAATTTCCACTGACCTGTCGTCTTCAGCTCACATCTGCCTTTGAATCCCTCCAGTCATTTTTCACTTCAGTTAATGGACTTCTCAGCCACAAGTCTGCTTTTTGGTTTCCATCAGTATCTTTTTATTGATGTTTTCAGTTTGCTCATACATCATTTTCTTGACTTTCTCCATGTCTTCCTTTAGTTCTTTGCACTTCTTTAATAGGTGTTTTAAAGTCTTTATCTAGTATATCTGCCAGTAGGTTTTTTACATGGACCGTTTGATTGATTCTTTTTCCTTTGAATGGTCATACTTCCTGCTTCTTTGTATGCCTTGTGATGTTTTTTGTTGTTGAACACTAAACATTTGAGTCTAATAACATGGTAACTGGAACTCATTTTCTCCCCTTTATCATAGTTTGCTGTTGCTGTTTCTTTGATTGTTATGGCTGTCTATTCCTAGGATCAGACTTAGGTGTAAATTAAATGTCTTCTTAGGTCTTTTCTAAGCCTCTCCTTGGGTTTGCACATTGACTTCCTAATTCCCCCATATGTGCAATTGATTTTGAGTGGCTTGCAAAAGGGAAGTCACTTCAGAGGGAGGACTTGTTTTTGGTTGGGGAGGGGTGCAACTGTTAATACAGTGGCCGCCCATCTGTGACCAGAAGCAGCAGTCTGCAGGACACCTGCCAGGGGGCTCCATGCACAGCCATCTGGGGCTGCCGGTGGGCAAGAGGTAGCTGTTTCAGTGCTAAGAGCCAAAATAACCAGATTGACCATAACTTACTGTTCCACCCTTCCCCAGACCTCAGGGTTCCAGAACAGTCCCTTCAGATTGTGCAGCAGAGCTGCTGTGTGTGTGGGGGGGGTCCTTGTGCTGCCGCTCCGTCATCGTTTCAGAACCTTTGGACCTTTTTAGGAAAAGAGAAATTATGCTTGTGTGCTGCTGCTGTTAATGACCTAGTACAGATGGAAGAAGTTGATGTGCCGAGTAAGCTTTGAGTTTGCTGATAATGACTTCGTGCTGAGCCTCAGTCATCCCATTGTTTCCCTACTGTCCTGCTCAGGACAGAAACCGTGTTGATGTTCTTGGTGATCCTAGTTTACACTTGAGTCAGAAAGATCTTTGAAAGCACAGTTTTAAAGTCTGTAGTTGTACCCAGTTTCGTTTACCTGCTGGTCACGGTTTCTTGCTGCAGTGCTACAACTGTGAGGAGGAGGCCATGTACCACTGCTGCTGGAACACATCGTACTGCTCCATCAAGTGTCAGCAGGAGCACTGGCACGCGGAGCACAAGCGCACCTGTCGCCGGAAAAGATGAAGGCTGGCTCTTCCTGGAGAATCACTGACGACTATTCCTCTCAGACACAGCGGTTTTTGTTTCCAAGAAGCCAAAATTGTTTAGAATTTGCTTCCCATTTTGCACCAGCCTTTAAACACTTTTCGTGAAGAAATTTTGCACAGTAGTTTAAATCTTTTGTTAACACTCCTCTGGAGTTTTTCAGGGGGTAAAAGTAACATCAGTGGAGGGTATTATTTTAAATAAATTTTAATTGAGAGTTTGTTGCATTTTCAGCAAATTTTAAAACATTTTTAGGTTTTACAGAGATTTTAACCTTTAAACAACAGATCTTTAAAAAACAGGTGAATTACAAGTGAGTTTAACAAAGAAACATTTAAAATAGATCTGAATGTAAGAACTACAGAACTGTTTCAGAAATAAAACATACTACCTTGATGTGAAATTTATTTCTTAACCTTGTTGAGCTGGTTTTGTTCAGCTTACTTTACTGTTTAAAGGCATTATCTATTGGTTATGCCAGTGGGTATATGATTGAATTTAGGGAACAGGGTTGACACAGCAGGTGCTAGTCCTGCATATTTTTTCTTAAATGTTTCCCAATTGTGTTTTTCATTATTTCTTTTCAATATATAACTTTTATAACAAATTATTAGCTTTGATCTTGTAGTTTAAAATTGCAGGGAACTGGGGTAATCTTTTACTGAGCTGGATCTTAGAGAAAATGAATATTTAAATTTTAAAGTTTGCACATTTCATCTTTGTCCTAACATGAGTGCTTGTAACAAAATAACAAAAATAAAAAGCCAAAAACTACCTTTATCCATACAAGAAATTATAGATGAGGCATACAGATTTCTTTACTGCTTCCCTTCCCTCCCCAAGTGTCATCTGATTGCCTACTATCTGGTGTCACCTCTTCTAGCATAAGTTAATACTGAAAGGAAAGAAAGCACTTAAGTTTCACAGAAGCCGTTATGTTTGTAGTAATGGATCATTACCTACTAATGAACTCCATCACTGTACACAGAATGAAGAATAATGCATGTTAATTTTCTTGTATTAAAGATGCCGTGATTTGTAAAAAGTCTGTATTTTGCGGAATGTCTGGATTAAGAAGCATTACCAATAGGAATGGATCGATAGTTAATTTTTTTTATACATAGATATATAAAATACAGCCAGGAAACCTTAATTTTAAAAAAAAAAAACAAACCCTCACAATTTATGTTTTTTCAAAGACTGATCTTAGACCAAGTCAAATTCCCATTTATCATTTAGTTATTTTTAAGGTTAGAGAAATAATTTGTAAATATTTATTTACACCTTCGATATTTATTAAAGCAATTACACACAATGTAAGTGAGAGAATCAGGAGAAAAGACCTTTCAAAAAGTTTTCTCCAGGTTTGTCAGGGTCACTCTAAAGACAAAAATGTACCCAAGTCTTCTGTGAAATAATCCCCCACCCAGTCCTGATGCTGTTGCAGATGGTGGTGACACAAGTTAACCGACAAGCTACTGCCCAGTGGTGCCCAGTGGCTCGGAGGACCTGTCTGGTAGCCACACGTCAACACCATCCCTGAACTTCGCAGGCACGTGGCATTCTCGGTCCCTCCTCATTGCTGTGTGATTGGTCAGCGTCGCCATAGTGCCGTGGTCTGGTCCAGACGACGTAACTGAGAACACTTACCTTCTCTGATTGTTTTCCAAGTTTTAAAACTTCGATCCACCCCTATGAGAGCAAGTTATTGTGGAACTATTTTTGGTGTGAAATCATTCCAGAGTGTGTACTATTTACCGATAGCTGCATGAAAGTAAGACTCGTGTTACTTTGGCTTTTTTGTCTCCGTTGACACGGTTGCACATTTCCAAGTTACTACAGCGTGAAAACTGTGTGTTTAAAAAAAAAAAAAAACAAAATTAAAAAAAAAAGAGATTGTGGCCTGGTTTTGTAAAAGTTTTAGGTAAAATTACAATTGATTGTTTAGGAATCATTATTAAAAATTTTCTGCAAATCATAAAGCTATATCAAGGTGTTGAGCTTAGCCACTATGCACATTGTAATTACTCATTGTGGCTGTCCAGTTCTTCGATGCATTCTGGCATTTTGTAAGCTGCTCTGACTAGCAATATATAGACTCATTTAATGTGTTAACATTGGTTAATAAATGTATTTAAAAAAACTGCCTTTAATAAATTGTTGATTTAGTCCATTCTCCTAGACCAAAACAAACACAAGTATATCACATAGTAATCATATACTGTTGGCTATCCACTGGTGACTATTTAACTTTGTAAAAATCAGTTTGTTAAAAACAGTTCTTTTAAACACTACATGTAAAGTTGGATTTACTTTTACCAGTTCTCAAAAAATTCAAGTTTGACTACAAAGCCCTTTTTCTTGACCTTTAGACTAGGCTGAACATACAGATAGAAAATTGTTCAATAAACATTTGAAATTAGTCAATAAACATTTGAAATTAGTCAATAACATCAATTTCAATGTATCCAGACTCAAATCCATCATCTTGTTCTCACTTCACTCCTTCAACCAGTTCCCATGATGGTGATCTCAGTTCAAGCCAGCATCACCCTCCTGCCAAACCATGATGTAGAAGTGGCCCGACCCTCTCTTTGCCTCCCCCTCTAATTCAGTGGTTCTCAAATTTCTGACTTCAGGATCACAAGAGGGCTTGTTCTCTCCCCACCCCCACTTTCATTGCTAACAAGCTCCCAGGTGTTGCTGACGAGGCCATCCTTTCAAAGGCACTGCTTTACTGATGGAAATAAACAGATACGCAGAAGGCCCCAGTATCTTACAGAGTCCTAGGGCCCATCCTTAGACTTCCACCCCCAGAAGGATCCAGGTCCCTCAAGTTAACAATCCTGGATCCAGCAGGATTAGGCAAGCCAAGAATAGAATTGGTAGCAAGAGTCCTGTCACTGATTTAGATCAGAGACTCTCAAACGTCCAAGTGCACACAGAAAACCTGGGGGTCTAAAGTGCAGAGTCCAACTTAGACCACCTGGGGTGGGTGGAGCTGGGCATTCTGCCATTCTGGCCACGGATGACACCCGAGAGGCAAGTTCTTAACTCCAAAACTGCAACTCGCTGCTGAATAACCATCTACAGGACAATGTTGGATCCCACCAAAAAAAGATACCCCACAGCAAGGACAAAGAAGCCCCAACAAGACAGCAGGAGGGGTGAAACTGCATTCAGATTCAAACCGATACCCACCAGAGACGCTCGGAGGGCTCAAACAAAACCTTATGGGCACCAGGACCCAAGACCCCACAGACGGAGCCAGACCTGCCTGAGTGTTTGAGTGTCTCCTGCAGAGGCATGGGTCAGCAATGGCCTGCCCTGGGGATAGGGGCTCTGGCTGCAGCAGACCAGGGTCATGGAGCATACACAAGCCCTCTTGGAGGAGGCTGACATTAGCCTCACTATAAGCTGAGCAGATGACTCAGAAACTGCATAAAAGTTATACCAAAGAAGTTTTTGCACTGTTAAAAGTTCTAGGACACACAACAGATTTTGCAACTTGGGGATCTGACAAAGGGACTGAGAACCCCCAGGGAATCTGACTATGGAGGCCAGTGGGATTTGATTACAGAACTTCCACAGGACTGGGGGAACAGACTCTTGGAGGGCACAAGCAAAACCTTGTGCGCACCAGGACCCAGGAGAAAGGAGCAGTGACCCCACAAGAGACTGACCCAGACTTGCCCATGAGTGTCCAGGAGTCTCCAGTGGAGATACGGGTCAGAGGTGGCCTGCTGTGGGGTCAGGGGCACTGAATACAACAGTGCCTGCACAAGACCTTTTGAAGGAGGTCACCATTACCTTCATTATCACTACCATAGTTTGGCAACAGAAAACTACCATAGATTATCAACAGAAAATTGGATTGAAGTTATTAAGCATGGCCCCACCCATCAGAACAAGGCCCAGTTTACCCCACACTCAGTCTCTCCCATCAGGACGCTTCTATAAGCTTTTATCCTTATCCATCAGAGGGCAGACAGAAATGAAAACCACCATCACAGAAAACTAATCAAACTGATCACATGGACCACAGCCTTGTCTAACTCAATGAAACTATGAGCCATGCCATGTAGGGCCACCCAAGACGGGTCATGAAGGAGAGTTCTGACAAAACGTGGTCCACGGGAGAAGGCAATGGCAAACCACTTCAGTATTCTTGCCTTAAGAACCCCATGAGTAGTATGAAAAGGCAAAAAGATAGGACAGTGAAAGATGAAACTCCCCAGGTCGGTAGGTGCCCAATATGCTACTGGAGATCAATGGAGAAATAACTCCAGAAAGAATGAAGATACGGAACTAAAGCAAAAACAGCACCTAGTTGTGGATGTGACTGGTGATGGAAGTAAAGTCCAATGCTGTAAAGAACAATGCTGCATAGGAACCTGGAATGTTAGGTCCATGAATCAAGGTAGATTGGAAGAGGTCAAATAGGAACTAGCAAGAGTGAATATCGACATTTTAGGAATCAGTGAACTCAAATGGACTGGAATGGGTGAATTTAACTCAGATGACCATTATATCTACTACCATGGGCACGAATTCCTTTAGAAGAAATGGAGTAGCTCTCATAGTCAATTTTAGAGTCCAAAATGCAGTACTTGGATGCAATCTCAAAAATGACAGAATGATCTCTGTTCGTTTCCAAGGCAAACCATTCCATATCACAGTAATTCAAGTCTATGCCCCAACCAATAATGCTGAAGAAGCTGATCAGTTCTATGAAGACCTACAAGACCTTCTAGACCTAATTTTCATCATAGGGGACTGGAATGCAAAAGTTGGAAGTTAAGAGATACCTGGGATAACAGGCAAGTTGGGCCTTGAAGTACAAAATGAAGCAGGGCAAAGGCTAACAGTGTTTTGCCAAGAGAACGCACCAGTCATAGCAAACACCCTCTTCCAACAACACAAGAGAAGACTCTACACATGGACATCACCACATGGTCAATACCAAAATCAGATTGATTATATTCTCAGAAGCTGAAGATGGAGAAGCTCTAGAAAGTCAGCAAAAACAAGACTGGGAGCTGACTGTGGCACAGATCATGAGCTCCTTATTGCCAAATTCAGACTTAAACTGAAGAAAGTAGGGAAAACCACTAGACCATTCGGGTATGACCTAAATCAAATCCCATACAATTACACAGTGGAAGTGACAAATAGATTCAAGGGATTAGATCTGACAGAGTGAAGAACTACGGAGACAGCTTTGAGACACTGTACAGGAGGTGGTGACCATCCCCAAGAAAAAGAAATGTAAAAAGGCAAAATGGTTGTCTGAGGAGGCCTTACAAATAGCTGAGAGAAAAGAGAAACTAAAGACAAAGGAGAAAAGGAAAGATATACCCATCTGAATGCAGAATTCCAAAGAATAGCAAGGAGAGAGAAGAAAGCCTTCCTCAGTGATCAATGCAAAGAAATAAAGGAAATCAAAAGACTGAGAAAGACTAGAGATCTCTTCAAGAAAATTAGAGATATCAAGTGAACATTTCATGCAAAGATGGGCTCAATAAAGGACTGAAATGGTATGGACCTAACAAAAACAGAAGATCGTAACAAGAAGTGCGAAGAATACACAGAGGAACTATATTAAAAAGACCTTAATGACCCAGATAACCTTGATGGTGTGATTATCACCCAGAACCAGACATCCTGGAATACAAAGTCAAGTGGAGGTGATGGAATTCCAGCTGAGCTATTTCAAATCCTAAAAGATAATGCTGTGAAAGTGCTGCACTCAATATGTTAGCTAATTTGGGAAACTCAGCAGTGACCACAGGACTGAAAAAGATCAGTTTTCATTCCAATCCCAAAGAAAAGCAATGCCAAAGAATGCTAAAACTACCACACAATCGCACTCATCTCACACACTAACAAAGTTATGCTCAAAATTCTCTAAGATAGGCTTCAACAGTACATGAACTGTGAACTTCCAGATGTTCAAGCTGTATTTAGAAAAGGCAGAGGAACCAGAGATCATACTGCCAACATCCACTGGATCACAGAAAAAGCACCACTTCCAGACAAACATCTACTTCTGCTTTACTGACTACACCAAAGCCTTTGACTGTGTGGATCACAACAAACAATGGGAAATTCTTCAAGAGATGGGAATTCCAGACCACCTTGCGTGCCTCCTGAGAAATCTGTATGCAGATTAAGAAGCAACAGTTAGAACCGGACATCAAACAACAGACTGGTTCCAAATTGGAAAAGAGTACATCGAGGCTGTATACTGTCACTCTGTTTATTTAACTTATATGCAGAGTACATCATGCAAAATGCTGGGCTGGATGAAGCACAGCTGGAACGAAGACTGCCGGAAGAAATATCAATAACCTCAGATATGCAGATGACACCATTCTTATGGCAGAAAGAAGAAAAACTAAAGAGCCTCTTGATGACAGTGAAAGGGGAGAGTACAAAAACTGGCTTAAAACTCAACATTGTAAAAACTAAGATCATGCCATCCAGTCCTATCACTTCATGGCAAATAGGTGGGGAAAAAATGGAAACAGTGACAGACTTTATTTTCTTGGGCTCCAGAGTCACTGCAAATGGTGACTGTAACTATGAAACTAAAAGATGTTTGCTCCTTGGAAGTAAAGCTATGACCAACCTAGACAGCATATTAAAAAGCAGAGACATTACTTTGCCAACAAAGGGCCATCTGGTCAAAGCTATGGTTTTTCCAGCAGTCATGTATGGTTGTGAGAGTTGGACTATAAAGAAAGCTGAGCACTGAAAAATTGATGCTTTTGAACTGTGGTGTTGCAGAAGACTCTTGAAAGTCCCTTGGACTGCAATGAGATCAAACCAATCAATCCTAAATCAAATCAGTCCTGGATATTCATTGAAAGGACTGATGTTGAAGCTGAAGCTCCAATACTTTGGCCACCTGACTCATTGGAAAAGACTCTGATGCTGGGAAAGACTGAAGGCAGGAGAAGGGGATGACAGAGGATAAGATGGTTGCATGGCATCATTGGACTCAACGGACATGAGTTTGAGTAAACTCCAGGAGTTGGTGATAGCCGGAGGTCTGGCGTGCTGCAGTCCATGGGGTCGCAAAGAGTCGGATGTAACTGAGCGACTGAAATAACTATTATTAGATATTACTGCCAAATATTAAACCATTAAATAGTATCCAGTAACATTAAATATTAAACCATATAAAAGGGACAGGTTAAATTAATTCTAACCTCTAGAAAATAGTGGAAGAAAAAGGAGCCTGGAGTGCTATATACAGTCCACGGGGTTGCAAAGAGTTGGACATGACTTAGTGACTAAACAACAAGAAACCTAGTATGTCCAAAATACTTCAAAATTTGACTTCTATAACAGTGAGATATTTTACATTCTTGTTTACGCCAAGTCTTCAAAATGCAGCATGTGTTTCATGCTTTCAGCAGATCTCCATTTGGACCAGCCATGTGTCATTCTCCTGTGGCTGATGACTACCCACGCTGGACAGAGCAAGCTAAAAACAAGAGCTTTGTGTCACCAAGTTAAGTGCTCCCATCAGCACCTGACCAGGTGTTGGTATTCATTGAGCAAATGTGTATTAGAGGGCCTGCTTGATACTTAGGTGTTGATGAGAATTCATCAGTTTTCACCAGAACTCGACCTCTTTTAATGGTAGGCTCTTAGTTTTTCAGTCTGAATTTTGAAAGCTTAGAAATCTTCAAGTCAGCAAAGCTCTAAACTGACATTTCAATTAGACGGCCCAGCAAAGGTGTCCTAAGGATGCCTTTGGCTCTATAGGGCAGTTGGAAAACCTTTATCTAACTCCTCAACCTCACACTGGACAGAAAGTCGAGACCCAGGGCTGCTTCAATTCAGGAACCAGGTTCGTGGTATCACACCTGCTCTTCCACAGCCCCATGAAGATGGTCTGTGGCCTAATAAATCCTGCAATGATAAGAAATAACCCCTGCCCTCCAGGAACAGGAAACAGTGTAAGTGAAGGTACAGATCGCTAAAGCAGCTTCCAGGCAGACACAGTGCAGACATTCATTCAGCACTTGTGTTGGATGCCAAATGCACGATAAACAGCATGTTTCCAGTCTCTATGTAGCTTATACTCTAGCGAGGGCATCGTCCAAGTAAGTGCAGCTTTAATTATAATCCAGAGTTGGGTGCAATGAAGAAAAAATACAGGGCTACAGGATACCGAGAAAGCTATGACAAGAGGGGAAACCATTCAGTTCAGTTCAGTTCAGTCGCTCAGTTGTGTCCGACTCTTTGCGACCCCATGAATCGCAGCACGCCAGGCCTCCCTGTCCATCACCAACTCCTGGAGTTCACTCAGACTCAAGTCCATCGAGTCAGTGATGCCATCCAGCCATCTCATCCTCTGTCATCCCCTTTTCCTCCTGCCCCCAACCCCTCCCAGCATCAGAGTCTTTTCCAATGAGTCAACTCTTCGCATGAGGTGGCCAAAGTACATGAGTTTCAGCTTCAGTATCATTCCCTCCAAAGAAATCCCAGGGCTGATCTCCTTCAGAATGGACTGGTTGGATCTCCTTGCAGTCCAAGGGACTCTCAAGAGTCTTCTCCAACACCACGGATCAAAAGCATCAATTCTTCAGTGCTCAGCCTTCTTTACAGTCCAGCTCTCATATCCATACATGACCACAGGGAAAACCATAGCCTTGACTAGATGGACCTTTGTTGGCAAAGTAATGTCTCTGCTTTTGAATATGCTATCTAGGTTGGTCATAACTTTCCTTCCAAGGAGTAAGCGTCTTTTAATTTCATGGCTGCAGTCACCATCTGCAGTGATTTTGGAGCGCCCCCAAAAATAAAGTCTGACACTGTTTCCCCATCTATTTCCCATGAAGTGATGGGACCAGATGCCATGATCTTCGTTTTCTGAATGTTGAGCTTTAAGCCAACTTTTTCACTCTCCACTTTCACCAAGAGGCTTTTGAGTTCCTCTTCACTTTCTGCCATAAGGGTGGTATCACCTGCATATCTGAGGTTATTGATATGTCTCCTGGCAATCTTGATTAAAGCTTGTGTTTCTTCCAGTCCAGTGTTTCTCATGATGTACTCTGCATATAAGTTAAATAAGCAGGGTGACAATATACAGCCTTGACGTACTCCTTTTCCTATTTGGAACCAGTCTGTTGTTCCATGTCCAGTTCTAACTGTTGCTTCCTGACCTGCATACAGATTTCTCAAGAGGCAGATCAGGTGGTCTGGTATTCCCATCTCTTTCAGAATTTTCCAGTTTATTGTGATCCACACAGTCAAAGGCTTTGGTATAGTCAATAAAGCAAAAATAGATGTTTTTCTGGAACTCTCTTGCTTTTTCCATGATCCAGGGGAAGTTGGCAATTTGATCTCTGGTTCCTCTGCCTTTTCTAAAACCAGCTTGAACATCAGGAAGTTCACGGTTCACGTATTGCTGAAGCCTGGCTTGGAGAATTTTGAGCATTACTTTACTAGCGTGTGAGATGAGTGCAATTTTGCGGTAGTTTGAGCATTCTTTGGCATTGCCTTTCTTTGGGATTGGAATGAAAACTGACCTTTTCCAGTCCTGTGGCCACTGCTGAGTTTTCCCAATTTGCTGGTATATTGAGTGCAGCACTTCCACAGCATCATCTTTCAGGATTTGAATAGCTCCCCTGGAATTCCATCAGCTCCACTAGCTTTGTTCGTAGTGATGCTTTCTAAGGCCCACTTGACTTCACATTCCAGGATGTCTGGCTCTAGGTGAGTAATCACACCATCATGATTATCTGGGGCGTGAAGATCTTTTTTGTACAGTTCTTCTGTGTATTCTTGCCACCTCTTCTTAATATCTTCTGCTTCTGTTAGGTCCATACCATTTCTGTCCTTTATCGAGCCCATCTTTGCATGAAATGTTCCCTTGGTATCTCTAATTTTCTTGAAGAGATCTCTAGTCTTTCCCATTCTGTTGTTTTCCTCTATTGCTTTGCATTGATCACTGAGGAAGGCTTTCTCATCTCTCCTTGCTATTCTTTGGAACTCTGCATTCAGATGCTTATATCTTTCCTTTTCTCCTTTGCTTTTCCCTTCTCTTCTTTTCACAGCTATTTGTAAGGCCTCCCCAGACAGCCATTTTGCTTTTTTACATTTCTTTTCCATGGGGATGGTCTTGATCCCTGTTTCCTGTACAATGTCACGAACCTCATTCCATAGTTCATCAGGCACTCTATCTATCAGATCTAGGTCCTTAAATCTATTTCTTACTTCCACTGTATAATCATAAGGGATTTGATTTAGTTCATACCTGAATGGTCTAGCAGTTTTCCCTACTTTCTTCAATTTAAGTCTGAATTTGGCAATAAGGAGTTCATGGTCTGAGCCACAGTTAGCTCCCGGTCTTGTTTTTGTTGGCTGTATAGAGCTTCTCCATCTTTGGCGGCAAAGAATATAATCAATCTGATTTCAGTGTTGACCATCTGGTGATGTCCATGTGTAGAGTCTTCTCTTGTGTTGTTGGAAGAGGGTGTTTGCTATGACCAGTGCGTTTTCTTGGCAAAACTCTATTCGTCTTTGCCCTGCTTCATTCCGTATTCCAAAGCCAAATTTGCCTGTTACTCCAGGTGTTTCTTGACTTCCTACTTTTCATTCCAGTGCCCTATAATGAAAAGGACATCTTTTTTGGGTGTTAGTTCTAAAAGGTCTTGTAGGTCTTCATAGAACCGTTCAACTTCAGCTTCTTCAGTGTTACTGGTTGGGGCATAGACTTGGATTACTGTGATACTGAATGGTTTGCCTTGGAAACAAACAGATACCATTCTGTCGTTTTTGAGATTGCATCCAAGTACTGCATTTCGGACTCTCTTGTTGACCATGATGGCTACTCCATTTCTTCTGAGGGATTCCTGCCCGCAGTAGTAGATATAATGGTCATCTGAGTTAAATTCACCCATTCCAGTCCATTTGAGTTTGCTGATTCCTAGAATGTCGACATTCACTCTTGCCAGCTCTTGTTTGACCACTTCCAATTTGCCTTGATTCATGGACCTGACATTCCAGGTTCCTATGCAATATTGCTCTTTACAGCATCGGACCTTGCTTCTATCACCAGTCCCATCCACAGCTGGGTATTGTTTTTGCTTTGGCTCCATCCCTTCATTCTTTCTGGAGTTATTTCTCCACTGATCTACAGTAGCATATTGGGCACCTGTTGACCTGGGGAGTTCCTCTTTCAGTATCCTATCATTTTGCCTTTTCATACTGTTCATGGGGTTCTTCAGGCAAAAATACTGAAGTGGTTTGCCATTCCCTTCTCCAGTGGACCACATTCTGTCAGATATCTCCACCATGACCCGCCTGTCTATAGAAACCATTAGGGGAGGTTTAAAAACCTGTCTGTAAGCTGAGACATGAAAGGTGAGTAGGAGTTGCTGGAGAAGTAAGGCATTCAAGAATCAAACATGATTTTGGATGATTCATTTTTTCCTTCATATTTTTACTATAACTGTAACTTTTAAGACCAGGAAAAAAAAACTTACAGAAGAAAAAAAACTTACAGAAGAAAAACAAAATTCTTGCCTAGAGAGGTCTGGCAAGAGAACAATTTTTTTCAAGCAATGAGAGAGATCTGACATGGTTAAGGAAGCCATCAGAGAGGAAGCAGGACTGAGGGGTGCCACGACTGAACATCTAGAGGGAAACCAGCACAGTGACTGCAGAAGGCAAGGGGCGATGGCTCAGAACGGCAGATGAAGAAGTGATTCTGTGTTTGCTTTAGACCAGGCTTTCCTCTGACCTAGGTTTGTTCAGTGAGTAAGGTCACAAGCAGTAGGCAAGGTTTGGTTTAAATAAAACAAATTATTATACATCCTTTGTTGAAAAAAAAACACAAAAACAATGATAACTCACTCTTTTCTAATTCATTTTAAAGAGGATCATAAAAACTAAGAATGATGAAACTGTAATTCCTGTAAACTTTTAATAATTACAGCTGCTGAGTTCTGCTCCGAGCTGAAGATGTGGCTGTGGACCATACTGTCTCCATTTGTCTGCCTCCCGTTTACATCTTGTGACCCATGTTCAGCTTTATTCTGCTGTAGATCTTTAGAGCAAAGTGTAGGAGTTCTTCTTATAAATAAATCACTTCCAAACATTTTATTCTGGATTTTACAGGAGTTTGAGGTAGGTTGTTCAGAAGCAGAAAACAGTCTTAAGCACTGCCCAAGAATCCCACAGAGCCCTCCCTCAGACCCCAGCACCTTCTTGAAGAGTGGCTGTAACATCCCTACACTGGGTGGGGGGCTCCTCATCTGGCCTGTGGGCGAGGAGCTGCCTCTGCTCTGCTCCTGGTCCTTATCCTTGGCTGCCCTGAGCTTGGGTCTGAACAGAGAAAATCCATAATTAAGAAGGGCTCAGAAGAAAGGATGAGGGAAGGATAGACCGGTGGAAGAGGAAGTTCACCTGGCAGAAGGTTCCGCATACAAATTATGTCTCAGTCCTTACGCTGACTGTCCCCTTGGGGAGGCAGCTGTCAGGGCAACCAGCATTTCAGCTCCTTATCTGTGTGGAAGCTACCTTTCCAAGTCTGTCCATCTATGTATCATTTACCTCTGTTCTAAAACCCTGCCTGCAGCTCTGGGAGTGACAGCGTTCTCCAAGCCCCTACCTGTCCACACCTATTTTTTTTTTTTCCTTTCTCTTTTAACCATCAAGTTTAGGTCCCACAGTGAACTTTTCTTTGAAAATCAGTCCTTTCCCTCTGGTCTGATTAGTAGTTATGACCAGTTCCTCTAGCTGCAGCAATGGTTGCTATCTTGATGCATGTAGGTACTTCCTGGTCTCCTGGAAAGGTTCCTCTGATCAGTAACCACAGTCCAAGGCTTTGGGCTGTGAAACACATGGTGGTGAAAGCATGAGTGACCCTGAGTCCTAGCTCCTGACGCACCTATGCTTTATTATACATCTCTTCCCCACCACCTCCCCCCAGAGAATTCTGTTCGAGACTGTACAATAAAAGAGATTTTTAAAAAAGTAAGCTAGTTATGCACATGCTCAAAATCCTTCAAGCTAGACTTTAGCAGTATGTGAACTAAGAACTTCCAGATGTACAAGCTGGATTTAGAAAAGGCAAAAGAACCAGAGAATAAATTGCCAGCATCCACTGGATCATAGAAAAGGCAAAGGAATTTTAAGAAAACATCTATTTCTGTTTCACTGATTACACAAAAGCCTTTGACTGTATGGATCACAACAAACTGTGGAAAATTCTTAAAGAGATGGGAATACCAGACCACCTTACCTGTCTCCTGAGAAACCTGTATGTGGGTCTAGAAGCAACAGTTAGAAACTTACATGGAACAACTGACTGTTTCAACATTGGGAAAGGCATAAGACATGGCTGTATATTGTCACCCTGCTTATTTAACTTATATGCAGAGTATATCATGCGAAATGCCAAGCTGGATGAATCACAGGCTGGAATCAAGATTGCTGGTAGATATATCAACAATCTCAGATATGCAGATCATACCACTTTAACTGCAGAAAGCAAAGAGGAACTAAAGAGCCTCAATGAGGGTGAAAGAGAATGAAAAAGCTGGTGTAAAACTCAACATTCAGAAAACTAAGATCATGGCATCCAGTCCCATCACTTCATGGCAAACAGATGGGGAAAAAGTGGAAACAGCGACAGATTTCATTTTCCTGGACTCCAAAATCACTGCGGACAGCCACGAAATTAAAAGACCCTTGGCTTCTTAGAAGAAAAGCTATGACCAACCTAGACAGCATATTAAAAAGCAGAGACATCACTTTGCTGACAAAGGTCCGTATAGTCAAAGCTATGGTTTTTCCAGTAGTCATATATGGATATGAGAGTTGGACTATAAAGAAAGCTGAGCACTGAAGCATTGATGCTTTTGAACTGTGGTGTTGGAGAAGACTCTTGAGAGTCCCTTGGACTTCAAGGAGATCTAACCAGTTAATCCTAAAGGTAATCAGTCCTGGATATTCATTGGAAGGACTGATGCTGAAGCTCAAACTCCAGTACTTTGGCCACCTGATGTGAAGAACTGACTCACTGGAAAAGACCCTGATGCTGGGAAAGACTGAAGGCGGGAGGAGAAGGGGATGATAGAGGGTAAGATGGTTGGATAGCATCAACAACTTGATGGACATGACTCTGAGTAAGCTCCAGGAGTTGGTGATGGACAGGGAGGTCTGGCATGCTTCAGTCCATGGGGTCTCAAAGAGTCGGACATGACTGAGCAACTGAACTGACTGAACTTAAACAGACAAAATAGAGGGCTTAATTGTTCGCATTACAAAGGGTGTAGGGTCTCTATAAACAGCTTCTCAAGTGTTTCTCCTTATATCCTGAACATATGAGTTAGAAACTAATAGCAAATGTGTGAACCTCTGCTGACAGATGATCAATCAGGCACTGAAAAAGAAAATTCTGAACTTGGCTGTTCAAAAAGAACCTTGACATTTAGGGGACTCCCCTGTTGTTCAGTGCAGGACATCAGACACCCCAGCTCCTACTCCACAAAGGGTGGAGCATCAGCAGAAGCTGCCCCACATGCCCGCACGCACGCAGTTGTCCAGAGGTCATCCTGCCCCCACAGTTCACTCTGTGCAACAAGAGCCCTTTCTCCGTGCAGCCCTGGATGGAGCCAGTCGGTCATGAGAAGTAGCAGCTGCTGGGTGCTTGTCTGGTTAGAGGTCAAACCTGAGGAACAGCGAGTGTAGGGAAACGAGACTGTTTGGCCTCAGCCCTTCCTCATGGCGACAGAAGAGTTTATGTGACCTCCTGCCCTGGCAGAACCAAGACTGACTGACCATCAAGTGTCTGAGTTGGAGTCAGAAGTCAGCTCAGGCCTTGCAGTCCTTGGTGGACATGGACTCAAAAGGAGGGGGACTGCTCTGCCATTTCATCGCAGCACAAACCCGTGGTTGGTGCTCAAATATTTACTGACTGAAAAAATGAGAGAGACAGAAGCTCAGAAACTAAAACATTTAGAGCCCAAACTATTAGACTCAGAAACTAATTGCTTTTGAAAGGAAAACCAGAATCAGCAGTTAATTCTCAAAAGTTTGCCTCCCTACTTGTGTGTCTTACAACAGCAATCAGCAAACTGCAATCCTAAACCTGGCCAAATCCAGCTACTATGTAGGGACCAGAAGCTAATATCACATTTACACTTGAAAAGAATCCACAGAATAGTATTCATGACGAGAGAAAGGTTGAAGCCTGTGTTTCTGTACTCATGTCACAAGTCAAGTACTGTGGGGCCAGGTCCTTGCCCAGCAACCGGAGGGCTGCACTTACGTCAGGACAGAGGGGTTCAGACCGAAGCTGGCTGGCCCATCAGACACACGTGTCACCCTGTCTTCCAGGCTGGCGGCGGCCTAGTTGAAGTCTCACAGGACCGTGGCTGGGACACAACACACTCAACGTGCCGTCGTCCATCGGTGTAGTGCCCACTAGCTACCAGTGGTTCCCAAAGCACCCCTAAACTTGGGCTGGTGACACGCCAATGCCCTCAACGTGCAGGTGACTCCGCCCTCCACGCCGTGCTGCCCTCTGGAGCTGGAGCAGCTTCACAATCAGAGCATCCATCTTCAAGGATCCACACTGGTTCTTGGCCTCAGATGCCTCTGCTGCCGCCTGACCTGCGGGGAAGCCCCCTGGACAGCAGTCAGGACAGGTGGTCTCTGTCCTCTCCTGGGGAAGATGGTGGAGGGGGACAATGCCATCCTCCACTTCCGGTGCAGGGACTCGCCAGGACGTGTGGGTACATCCAGTCCCTTGGAAAGCATCTGTGGGAAAGCTGTGAAGGGACGGCTCTGGCTGGGTTACCCTCACCTCTGCTCTGACCCAGGCTTCACCAAAGTGTGGGTCCCAACGCTGTCCTGTCCTCCTGATGGTCAGCAGAGAAGGGAGGCATCAAGCTTGCTGACCTCGGCCCTAGGGCTGCTCCCCTGCACCTCCTGAATGCCTCCTAGGGCAAGAGGGGGTTGCACCTGTAGAGAACACTGGCCTCTGTCCCCCCAGAGTCCACACCAACATGGAAACAAAGTGGCAGGGGAGCTGAGGCCAGGCTCAGCCCCCCATGCCCACCGTCTTGACTTCCATTTCCACCGCACCTTCGTGTTTCTGCAGGTCAGCCTGTCCGCAGAGCCCGACAGCCCAGGTGGGCCCTGCGCCCTCCCACATGGCACCAAGTGAGGGGCTGGAGGAGAGGCTTTCCCGCTGACTGTGCTCAGAGCCGGACCCCTGCCTGCCCACCTGCTGGCCTCCTGCCCCAGCCCTGGGAGGGTCCCCAACTCTTCCCCCCATGAATAATGAAGTCAGGGAGTGACAGCGACATACAGGGTGGAGGGGTGAGGGGCAGGAAGGGAGAGGAGGGTCTATCCCAGCCTGAGGAGCTGACACTGGGGCTGTCCTGAGGCAGCAAGGCCCACCCAAATCTCACACTGACCTTGGTGCTGCCAATACTTTGTTCACGGATTAACCTTAAAATCGAGAAGACAGCAGAGATAAGTGGAAGGACCCACTGGAGGGGAGCCAGAGTGGCCATGACGGGAAGATGCTGCTCAGGGACCAGACACCGGCCACCAGGGACGGTGGAAGACAGAGACGGGCCCAGCGGTCAGCACCGGGCAGGCTCTGCTGAGCAGGGGGAGTGAGTGAGTCACAGAGGACCTGGTGTGGAGGGAATGGAACCTCTCTCCTCGGAAGCAGTGACACCGAGTCCCTCCGCGTGGCCAGACCACCTGATTCAGGCCACCAAGATGTCAACAAGGACAGTAAGACCCAGAATTATGATCAATCTGCCAACCAAACTCCTGCCTGTGTCCCCTGGCCTCAGCACAATGCTGGAGGGCGTGGAACAAGGCAGCAGAAGGAACTCTACATGTACACGTGGGAACACACGTGCTGCCTGAAGCACGGCCACTCCGGGCGGATCTCTTGGCAACGCCCAGTCACCCAAACAGGTGGTCTACACCAGCTACTGACTTCCACACCCCCAATTAGCACAGATGGTCCTGGTTCCAGGGGAATTCTAACACAAAGGCACTCAGTGAAGCCTGGTGATTTTATCCTTTCATAACCATTAGGCTGGAAGTCAGTTAACCCACTACCACTTTCCAAGAGACAAAGACAAAAGAAACACTAAGATAATTTGGGTTGGAATTGTCAGCGAGACCTCGGTCCTGGCCAAGGAGCAGCAGAGTTTGTGCACACAGACTCACACTCCTTGTCCCTCAAGGTTACCAATAATCTGTACACTTGGAGAAAATGTGAACAAATATATTTAGATATATTTAAAAGAATTAAAAAAAAAACATTTCACAAAACATTTGTTGCCATAGGAATTTTTTAGCAATAAATGCCCACATCAAAATTTAAACATTGTTCAAAGTATGATTATCTGTACTGATAAATAATGCAACAAATTATGTAAACAGAGTGGGATCCATTCCTGGTAGGAGTCACTACCTTCCTGGGATGGAAGCTGGCCCAGCTCTCCAGGGGACCAATTAAGAAACTGCTATTTTCAGAGCAACAAAAATAAAAGCTTTTATTTGTTCATTTGAATATAAAACAGGCGTTATCACAGATGTACAAAGCTTACTGGTGGTTTAACATACGAGAAGGTTGCTGTCCTTTGCACATAAAAATTTTGTTTGGAACCGTGATTGGCTGAGCACATGAATCTCTCTAACCAGTCACCACACTATGAAGCAACGCTGCTAGCATCTATCAAGGGACCATTTCCCTTGGGGAAAGTGTCAAGCAGGGTTAGATAGATATAACAAACAAGCACCATGAGGAAGCCGCCCTGTTGGTTGGTCTGAGTCTTGGTGGTCGCTGTGTACCCTCCTTTGTGCAAGTTGACCACACGGTTTTGTCTGACTTCAAAAGCACAAGGTCACGAGACAAACACTGGCTATATTCTCATGAACGACTCGTCCCAGCAGTTTCCATTAACAGTACAGAACGATCCTCCTTTATTGCTAAGTGGGTGGTACTGAGAGTCTCATTCCCTTTTTCTTGCACAACAGAACCTGGATCCCAGCCCTGAGCCCTTGGCCCTCACCGCTGGCACAGGCAGCAGGACCGAGGCCTCACGAGGGCACCAGCAACCTCACACCCCCTCGCTGGGCCTAAGTCCCGCTTCCTCATCAGTGTCTGACCCAAAACTGCCCCCTCCTGCCCTTCCACAGGGCGGGTGTGTGTCCTCTGTGTGTGGTGGGCCCCCCACCCTTCCACACTGTGGGTGTATGTGTCCTCTGCGGTGGGGTCACCCCCGTACCCTTCCACATGGTGGGAGTGTATCTTCTGTGTTTGGGTCCCCCTACCCTTCAACATGGGGTGTGTGTGTGTGTGGGGGTGGGGTTCCCCCTGGCCCTTCCACATGGTGGGTGTGTATCTTCTGTGTTGGGGGCCCCCCTACCCTTCCACACGGTGGGTGTGTGGTGGGGTCCCCCCTACACTTCTACACAGTGGGCGTGTATCTTGTGTGTGTGTGGTAGGGTCCCCCCAGCCCTTCCACATGGTGAGCGTGTACCTTCTGCGTGTGGTGGGGTCCCCCCTACACTTCCACACAGTGGGCATTTCTCTTCTGTGTGTGTGGTGGGGTCCCCCTGGCCCTTCCACATGGTGGGCAGGTGTCTTCTCTGTATGTGGTGGGGTCCCCCTTGGGAAGCAGAAGACTGGGAATGTTTATCTGAAGCGTGTGGAGAAATACTCATACACAGCAATGAAATCAAAATATTATTTTAAAAATCAAATAACCTGTGGAGATGGAAGAAACCCCACATGCAGACAAATTTTTAAAAAATGCCACTTAAAATTCTAACAGCAATTAGCCTTGGATCTCCGAAGTCAAACAAAATTCTCTTGTGGCAAAGGGCTCAGTGCCAGTGCACAGAGCAAGGCAGGTGAGACCACCACACAGAGAGGGTCTCAGTCTCGCCAGCAACACTCTGAACCAGGCAGACCCCGCACAGGAACCCCGGGCACACTGGGGCAATCATGGAGGGGATCTCACTCGGAAGCCGGTACCTCTTCTTGGCTGGACGCCAATGAGCTGGTTCAATCCAGGAGTGTGCGAGGGGCTTTCAAAATTTCAAGGTGCATGAGGCGGCGGCAGCAGCAGCAAGAGACGGAAATCAGAAGCATGTCCTTGCAGCAGGAGCGACGACGGGGCTGGGGGCCTCCCACTCCAGCCAGCACAGCTGGGGCAGCTCCGTGCATGACCTCCTAGTGAGTCTCCTCCCTTAAAGCCGCTGAGGGAGTCAGCGCAACCCGCTGCCAATGACCACAGAACAACATTCCTTTTCATACCAAGGACCAAAAAAAGGTGACAAACAAAATGATGAAAACACTGTGCAATGAATTCTTGTAGCCGAGGGAACGCGTGCAGTGGGCCAGCTGCTCCCCGGGCCACGCGTTGCGGTGGGCACGCGGCACCGACAGTCCGTCACGACCCCGCGGCAGAGGGAAAGTGCACACCCGGCTCCAGTCCGCCACCTCCGAGGCGCTGGCCCCACAGCTGGTCTCTGGCTCCAGAATAGAAGCTCTGGGCTGCAGGCCGTCTGGTTGCTCACACCAGCAACGGCGAGAGTCTATCTACAGTGCAGCGGAGGGGACACCATGCAAGTGACAGGTTCTGTGTTTTAAACTTTAAAATTCCCTTTGTTCTTAGTGAACTTATATCTCATATATATATATATCTGTTGTGATGCTATCCACGCAAGATAATACAACACTTTTTATATTAGCAAACATTACAAGACTTTAATATTCTTGAATGTTTTCTCTGTTATACTTCTAAAGAGATCAAAATAAATTAAACGTTTTGTACATAATTACATATGGAGTTAACTTATTTTATCTTTTTAGTTTAGTACAAAGATATCTGCAAGGTAATTGCCGAAATACACCTTATTTATAATTTCCTCTCATTCTATGATAACTTGGAGGGCCGATCATCAGTCTGTTTCTTGAGTATGTTTCTGACAAAGAAAGCGGCTAAAATCTAATTGGAAGGTGCTATTTGGAAGGCTTTCTCGTACCTTGACACACTGTCCTAAAAGGATGGGCTCCAGCAATGGCTTAAATCAGTAGCAGGTCCATGGCATTAAGATTTCATGACACATTAAAACAGAGAAAACAATTCTTTGTCACACTACATGAATTGTTTAAAAGAACCCATCTGGAGGGCAGAATATTTTTTTTAATTGCTATTTTGGCTTAACAAAATACCACATTTACGAAGAAAGCACTTATTATTCAATAATTAAAAAAAAAGAAAAGAAAGTTCTTGAAATGGGCTTTTCCAACAAACTAAAGGCAGTTAACGCAAAGTCCTCGTGAGCAAACTTCACATTCACGTCTCATCCCTGTGCGACCAGGATGCATGGGAAGTCTCCCCACCACATGGTGAGGCTCTGCTGGGGAAGGTGCCCTGGTGCCCACACTTGCGACACTGAACAGGGGGCCCCAGGCATCTACATGCTGTGGGCCACGTAAATGGAGGCCCCAGGCGTGTACATGTTGTAGGCCACGTAGATAGGACACTACGTGTGTGTCTACATGTTGTAGGCCATGTAGATGGGGGCCCCAGGTGTCTACATGTTGTAGGCCACGTAGATGAAATACTATGTGGCGTCTACACGTTGTAGGTCACGTAGACAGGGGCCCCGGGCGTCCTACGTGGGCGTCTACACATTGTAGGCCACGTAGATGGGGGCCCCGGGCATCTACATGTTGCAGGCCATGTAGATGGGACACTATGTGGCGTCTACATGCTGCAGGCCACGTAAATGGGGGCCCCGGGCGTCTACATGCTGTAGGCCATGTAGAAGGGATACTACGTGGCATCTACATGTTGTAGGCCACGTAGATGGGGTCCAGCTGGTCGGCCAGGAAGCCGTCACGCAGGTGCATGCGCTGCTTCTCGCCCCGCGAGTTGATGGGGATGACGCCGATGTCCACCACCACCACCACCCCCACCACCAGGTAGTGCTCCTCCAGGACCACGTTGGTCACCAGGGGGACCAGGTCCAGGGCTTCCTGCTCGGACCCATCGAGCTCAACCACAACCACCAGCAAGTTTGTCCAGGTGAACACGGCACTGGAAGAAAAAGAAGCATCACTGTACAATTGGAACGACTCCATTCTGTCTGGATGCCCCACTGGGTTCCTGTTGGGCACTGAGCCTTCTCTGGTCTGCAGGTTCCAGAGCAGCTCTGACACTCCATGCGTCCACACCTCTTACCAACCTGCTCTCAGGGTGGCAGCCCACCCCCGCCTTCCCTGGATCCACACAAGGCCCTAAGGGTGCAGCCCATCCCCAAAGGCACTTGGGAAGCCTGCAGTGCGGTCGGCGGGACCGTTGCTGAGCTGGGACAGTGGGCGCTAGGGCTAGTCAGACAGACCTGCCTCTGTCCCCGGGGGGTGAACATGTGTGCACATGAGCAGAAGAGCCACCATGCTGGGTCAGGTACCTCAGAGCTCGACTGCAGACCTGGGGCGCATGGACAGATTCTGTCTCAGGAACTGGGTGAGAGCAACACAGGGGACCTGATTCAGGTGGGTGAGTTCCTGGGGACGCCAGAGCTCCATCCAGAAGTGTCTTACTTGGATCTTTCAGGAGGACCACCCACAGTATCTTGTCTGCCCAGTTTGTAAAAGCCTAACTAAGTCCAATGTTTTACACTTTAGGCCACCTTGACATCAGGTAGTAGGGCTTTTAAAACATGAATGTTTAAGAACCTTAGTGCACCGGAGCCCCGTGGATGGCGGGGTCAAGCTCCGGGGCCTGCAGTGGCTGCTGGAGTCAGATACAGAGAATGTTCTGTCTCAGCTGTGAGGCAGGAAGTGTCTGGGGAAAGTCATCACTGTTTCCTAAAAGCATAGGGTATGCCTGTTAACAAAAAAATGTGTATTTTGCTTAGTATGGCCAATGATGACATTAAAATGGAAGAGGGACACTGGAGACTCCTGGGGCTGGCTCTGTGACGAGCGTCACCCCGAGGGAGCTGCATGAGAGAACTGCACGTTTGTGAGTCACACGTGACTGTTCGTGGCCACGCTGGGGATGGTTTTATCCTGACATCTGGTGTTGAGGGTGCAGCATCAGGGTCAGTGTGGATCCCACAGTTCACTGAGAAGGGGTGCAGGGGGCAGCGGGAGGCTGCTGGAGCCTGCCTGGGGCCACAGTGGCTGAGGGTGGCTGGGCCGTGCTCAGTGAGGCAGTCACCGATGTGACCCAGCCTCACACACTCCCTTCTCTGCACCAAGTGACTGATGGGGCTGCCTGGGGGAGACACAAGCCTGGGGAGGGGGTGACAGCAGAGCTGTGGTGCTGCTCGCACTCTTAGGAGAGAAGCCCCTCGCAACCGAGCCTGCTGCTCCTTCCCTCTTGGGGCCTCTGAGAGTAGAGAAAGGAGCAAGCTTCATGGCATCTAAGTGACGCTCAGAGCAGGCAAGAGAAACCCACAGGGGAACCCTGGCTGCACACTTCCCAGTGGAAATGGCATCTTTCCAACTAGATAGAAAATATGTGAAGGAGGCAATACAAGCCACTTGAAATTATTTTCTTAAAAAATACAAAAACGGAAGGCTGAGATGGCTATTTACACCTCAGCGCAAACTGAGGCGGACCCCTACCGTTTTTGGCTGACACCTTTCTGGGGCTCCTGCCTCGACACACGACATGCAAGTGGAGAGGCAGCTTTAGAAGTGGAGGACTCGTGCTCAGACGGGCTTTTTGCTGCTCATCCTGAAACACGGCACTGAGTGGGGACAAAGCTCTGCCACCCACTCGCCCCTTCTGTCTGCCGAGCCCTCTGGCGGTGCAGCGTGTGGCCGAGAACACCAGCCTGCGTCAGCTGACAAGAGGCAGCAGACACTCGCAGGCTAACCCATCTGCCCCCCCTAGAGATTTCAGAAGGAGCCTTCCTGGGGTCTCCTGCCCTGAGCTTGCAGACAGGGCCCCTCAGGCCTCCACCCTTTAGGGAACTGCGGGGGGAGAGGAACAGTGGCCAGTGGTGCTGAAGCCACTGTCCATGCTCAAGTGCCATGTGAAGGCCCTGAGGAGTGATTGGTGCTGCTGCTTCCAGGCACAGTCCCTTCGCCCAAGGGGCAGCCTCCACATACATCCCTCGGCAGCACTGCCTGAGATGCAGTAGGGTCACATGAGAGGACCCAGCACAGCCAAAGCAACACCAAGCTCCCTGTGGTTCCATCACACGAGGGTTCAACTCTCTTATCACTACCCGTCTGAGTGGGAAAGAAAGCTGAGTTCCCGAGAATGTTCATAATCAAAGATTCCCTTAGTTCATGTAATTGGTAAAGTTATTCTTGTCAGCTGTGTAAACCTTGGGATAATGACAACATGCAGTCCATCTTTCCTTAAAAGCAAGGAGACCTCTTTCATTTTTAGGGTACTGAGTGCATCAGGATGAGTTTAGGAGAAGTGACTGACACGTGCAAGTTACAGCCACCCAGTGGCCAGGGCGGGCACGGCGTGGCCTCCAAGGGTGGTGGGATGGGTGACCTGTCATTGACGACCCTATGACGCTGGCAAGCATGGCCTCTCCTGGAGCTGAGGCCTTCCCACAGGGCTCGCTGGGTTCAGGCTCCCTGTGGACAGTGTTTTCCCCTACATCACGTTTTCCGTAACAAAAAACCAAATAATCGGCTCCTTGGAAACACCCCCCAGCCACCCATCCGTCACCCTCAGGAAGAGCACCAACCGCACCAGTGGTGCTTATTAGAGGTTCGGGTTCACCCTGGCCCTCGGGCTGCCTGCCCGCTGCTCACCATTCCGTGACGCTCTTGTGGGCTCTGATGACCGAGGTCTCGATGTCTATCGGGTGATACCTCATGCCGCGCAGCTCCATGGCCTCGTCCAGGGCCCCCACCACGTAGAGGGCATCATGGCGCTCTGCGTGGGGAATGGACTCTATGTGAGCTTCACTGCAAAATTGCTCGAGTCTCTTAAAGAATAAAGATGAGCGCTACCCCTGAACATGGAAGAGAGGTACAAGAAAGACCCCTGAGCAAGAGTCCAGTCTCCCTTCTCAGGGAACCTGCAGCCCCAGGTGCTCAGGGACGAGGTGTGGTGGTGGGGGGGTGGGAGGTGGGGGCCGTGTGGCCACGTGGCTGGCCACATGCCTGCACAGTCCCTTCACCCAAGGGGCAGCCTCCACATACATCCCTCGGCAGCACTGCCCGAGATGCAGTAGGGTCACATGAGAGGACCCAGCACAGCCAAAGCAACACCAAGCTCCCTGTAGTTCCATCACACGAGGGTTCAACTCTCTTATCACTACCCGTCTGAGTGGGAAAGAAAGCTGAGTTTCCGAGAATGTTGACAAAGTTTCCCTTAGTTCAAGTAATTGGTAAAGTTATTCTTGTCAGTTGTGTAAACCTTGGGATAATGACAATATGCAGTCCATCTTTCCTTAAAAACAAGACCTCGTTCATCTTTAGGGTACTGAGTGCATCAGGGTGAGTTTACGAGAAGTGACTGACATGTGCAATACCAGAAAATAAATCTTCTCCATCTCCAGGCTAAGGCAGACTAGATGGAGGCAGTCACTTGCTGACTTCTGACTGCAGCTGCTGGGGCCTCCACCCTCCCAGCCCCACGGACTCCACAGTGCTGAGGTCCGGGTGTTGCTAAGCTTAGTTCCTCAAGGAATCCCAGAGGGCACCCTCCAGTGAAACAGTCTATGACTTCCCCGAACTGCAAATACAATGCCAGCCAGCGACTAGGTCAATGCTGCCCCAGTCTGATCCCTGTGATGGGAAGGTGTTTTCTGAGCTTTTGCCTGCAGTGATAAGCTGAGCGGGCTTCACAGCCCAGGACACTGTGTGGACCAGCTGCCAGCCTTATAATGTGTCTGTGCTGAGACTCCACAGCCTGCACGGACGTGCCTGCCCTCTGTGAGGGTGAAGAGGCTGGGCTCCCACGGAAAGGAGCGAGCCACACTCCTGCTTAACACCAGTCTGAAGTTAGAAGGTCTGAAGAAAGAACACAGCACACAAAATGGAATCCAACCCTTGGAGGATATAAAATAAGGAATGTTCTTATACAACTTACCTGTTTCAAATTAGCATACAATCATTTCAGCCTTCCTACATAAATGTTTTGTTTTTTAAACCTTAAAAAAAATAAAAGAAAATACAACACCAGAATATTCCGGTATTTTTCCCCTGCATTCTTGCTGGTTTGGCCTGGTTGGCATGGCTCCTACCAGGCAGGTGGGCTGAAGTCTCACTGATCTCCGGGGCTGGCAGATCTCACAAGAAACCTCAGGCCCCCGCCTCGTAGTAACACTCAAGTCCTGCCTCTGTTTTCAGGAGTGGAGAGAGGACTCCAGGATCAGCAACGTGAGGAGCAGACAGGTTCCTACATGTCGGTTCTGTGTCACACCCACACCCAGCGCTAGCCCTCTGAGCTACTGTTCCCTGAGGGCACCTGGCAGGACCAGAGCACTGGAAGAGAACAATGTAGCTTTGGGGGATCCTGGGTGGGGCTGGAAGTGCCAGAGTTGGTGACAAGCCGGTGAGCTGCACTTACAGGCACTTGGTACAGACAACACAGCCCCTGGCCCCTGCCCTGATTTCACACGTGCTCCTAGCTCACAGAGGAGGACAGAGCATGGGACGTGCATCCTCAGCTGCTGACGCACACAGCCTGAGCAGGCTCTCTCACCCTGGGCTCTCTCTCGCCCCACCCCGGCTCTCTCACCCTTGGCTGTCTCCAGGCTGCCTGCAGCAAGCACGCAAGCACACACGTTCTCCTGGGGCTGGGACTTCCTGCCTCCTATTGGGAACTCTCACCTCCATTTGCATCAGTGAGTTCAGTTCTCCGTAGAAATCCCAAGTAGCCTGTTCGTGCCCAGACTGTCTGTGTGTCTCCAAAGCTTAATCTTGAGTTGAAGTGATCTGACTGGAGGGATTCATCTCCATAAATAGTGAAGTAACCACTGGCATTGTGGGCACTGTGAACCCAGATCTGTAAGGAAGCAAAATGGACTGCGTAAGTTAACCTGACATGATGTCCAGGGCAGAAACTACTTTTACAATTCAACGGATTGTATTCTGTCTGTCCTGGCCTGCAAAAACAGGACGGCTTGTTTCCAGGGAAACACAGTCACCACAAAGTCTGCTGAAATGAAAACATGGCAGCACACTCGCGGCTGAGCAAACCCCCAACCAACATCTCGGAGAATCCTGTTGAAGTAGACGAACTAAGGGCTTTTGAAATAAATATCAAATGAATGAGGTTGTAAGAGTTTCCTTATATTTATTCAAATGTACCAATTGTTTCCAAAAAGCAAGCTGGAAAAATGTTAAAAAGCTTTCTGGCTTGTATACTTTGGGGAATATATTGTAATAAAGTAACACAACACAAAAACTCTAGAAGAAAAAGGCATTGTAACAACAAAAAATGGAGGATAAAAATGCCTGCATGTTGTATCTTGGGAAATGGTATTTGAGTCAGGGACAAAGGGTCTGGCCAGCAGCCCTCTGCCACACCTGCCAGGGCAAACCAGGCAGCAGCCCAGGGATGAGGGTCTCCAACAAGTGAGGGGAAGAGAACCTGTCAGACAGGTTCCCAGCACAACGCCAAGGTGCAGGGGTCTCCGCCCCTCGGCCCAGCGCTCAGCTCTGAGAGGCCGTGTGCTGTGAGGACAGCATGGGCCAGAGATGGCAGGCACCACGTTTAATTTTCATTCTTAGATGTGCATTTAAAGGAAATTCCTAAATAGGGTCCGTATAGCATTTCATCATCTCGATTTTGATCTTCACATGGAGAGAGATGAGTGAGGGGCCAATAAACTGCCCAAGAAGGAAAAGGGTCTGGGGTGACAGTGGCTGAGACTCTGGCCTCAACACCACTCCCCCCGTGTACACGTACGCGTGTGTGCCATGGTGCCCGAGAGAGCAGCGGGGCTGGTGTGTGAGTCAGGTGCCATCAACGGCAGTGCTTTGTGTGTGACCAGGACAGGTTAGAAGAAGAGAGGCAGCTGACCACAGGCTGGGTGGCACCTGTAGGAGTGTCCTTGTGGGCAGGTCATGGTCACTGTGGCCTGGCCTTGGAGAGGAAAACAGGAGCAGGGTGGCAGACGTGTTGAAGCAAGTTAATCAGGGGGTGAGGTGGACGGTAAGGGCAGAGGGCGCTCATGGCCAGCAAGCAGGGTGTTTCAGGACAGCAGCCCAGGAAGGGTCTCCTGCGGCCACATGCAGCCAGCGGTGTGTGGGGCACAGGGTGGGTGGGGGGTCACTGGATAGGTTGCATCGTCAATACAAGGGAGTAAAAGTGACTTTCTGACCCAGACAAACACCTGTCGTGTCCCCAGTCTGCCCGCCATGGTTGTTGGTGCTGCTATGATTTTGGGTTTGGGAAGATTCCCTCTGCACATTCTCTATCATGTTTCTGATGAAAGACTTCTCTGCTGTAAGACTTCTCTGCTGTGAAGCAGGCACATGGAACTCAAATGGAGAGCTGAAAAACAAGGAAACTCTGCCCACACACAGAAAGTTTCCTCTTTGCTAAATGTTTTGGAGAGAAATGTGATAGTCGCAAAGTAAACACCACTTCATAATCCTGAACCTTCACAGACACCCATCCCATTCCTCACCTCGCCCAGATGTGAGTCTCCCAAGGGTCCTTTCGTTTCTGGATTGGCAATGATGATCCGTACCCCTGGAAGTATCTATGTGGGAAGGACAGTCTTGTTAGTAGGCAGACAGGCAGATGCTTCATGCCAAGTGCGTGTTTTCCCTATTAAAATGGTTTAGAAAGTGAATGGCTTTAAAATAAAATTGCATACCACAGCATCACATAATGACAGCAAATCAATGACATTTCATTGTAATTATGTACAATGACAAAGCCTGTGTTAAAATGATCCTAAAAGTGAGACTTTGAACAAAAACATGATAAATGATATAATTTAACAAGCTTGATGCTTGCAAAGTAGAACTAGCGGAGCTGCTTTGTGGTGTCCAGAAGAGACAGCAGTTCCGCCAGAGCGTCTGCTGCGCCAAGCAGATGACGCCCCTGCGGCCCTGCCCCTCCTCTGCCACACCGCCCACTTTTCCTGTTGGCTGACAATAGCACAACATTGATACTGAGCACCTCCTTCTTAATGGACATTTAGCTCAGAAATGCTCTGAATTCCACTGGAACCATGTAAAGAATCAAAAGCTGATTCTGGAAATTTAGAATGGAACCCCTCTTGGTTCAGCTACTAACTGTACAGCTGAGATAAGGCAACACACCTGTAGTGAGAGCTATGGGAGCATGTCTGGTGAATGGCCCACCAGGTCGAGCTGGGTGGGTGGGCAGTGCTGAATCCCACCTTAAAGAAAACAGTGCCAAGAACTCTAACCATCAGCCATGAAGACACAGACTGTAAAAGGTCACAAACAACATGCCTCTAGAATTATGTTAAATGGAGAAGAGATCTGACAATAGGGGCCGAGGTGAAAAAAAGTCTTCATTCAGGTTTAAATACATTCCTTGCACTTTAGTTCTATAAATGACACGGCAGGTGACTAGCTGTCATGATAACCAGTCTCTGTCTAGTTCCACAGTAAACAAGCTCTGCCTGCTGGCCAGGCCCATGGACATTTGGACCCAATGTACCGACGACTTTGACAGCCTGCCTTTCTCAGTTGGGGTAACCATGCCCAGAGGGGCTAAGTGTGAGTGAAGAGGCTGAGGAGCCGTCCCTATGGCCTCCTCCTTTTCCTGCTGCTCCTCCTCTGGGTGGAATGCAAGGAAGAGCTGGAGTTGGAAAAGCTGCTGTAGACCCGGAGACACCCGTGGGAGTGGAGGCCACGCAGAACAGAACAGAACAAGAGAGAAGGTGCCATGGCCCTGGGGCTTCCTTTGACGTTCTGTGCTCATAGTCAAAACCAGATGATATATTCAGTTCAGTTGCTCAGTCATGTCCAACTCTTTGGATTTGATATATTACTTTTCAAGAAAACTTTTTTGGAAAACAGTCTTCCATGTACTTCTTAACTTTCCAAAGCCCCCAAACTGAGACTTGTGTTCAAATGTATATGCACGTGCCTTTCTTCTGTACTTACTTTTCCTGACTCCATCAGGGGCAAACTATGAGGAGAGCCTCTTTCCACTAAGCGTACTCTACAAAGAAAAACAGAAGGTGTTACTGTGTGCTCTGGACCCTGGCTCCCTCCTCCACATCTAGCACTTGGGTCAATGCCCAGCAGTTTGATGGGCACATTAGCTCTGTTGACAAGCATTACCCAATGCAAAGGGAGTCGAGAAGTCAAAGAAAAAGCAAACAACTGCAGAGAGGAGACAGTGGGGGCCACCACACAGGCCACAAGAGCATGGAGACGCAGCCCCACCTATCAACCCACAGACGTCAGGAACGTCTGTGCATTGATGTAACGGGGTCAACACAGTGTGTGCAGAAAAGGGAGAGTGAGCATTAAGCTGCATTCCTCAAAGAGCCGCCACTCCTGTGACAGGAGACCTCTTGGGCCTGTCCCCTGCAACACAGGGGGCCACAGACCCCATAGCACAGTATCCACCGCCTCAGCCAGGGACATTGGAGAGGACTGGTCAGTTCAGACAGCAAAATCTCCTTTCTGGAAAGAAGTGCTTTTCAATCTAAGAACTATTTGCTGGTGAGGTACTCAAGAACTGTGGAGGACCCTGGTGCCAGTCACAACCCAGCCCACTGAGCCCTCCTCAGCTGTATTACTTTATCCCATGACTGGGTTCAGTTCTCTCCATGTTACTCTCAGAGTGTGATGCTGACCAATCATCTACAGACAACTTTTACTTCAGGAAAATGGAGTGAAAGGGAACCCCCTCATTTCCAATTTTATCAATTTGATTTCTTTTTTCCTTGATACATCTGGGCTAAAAGTTATCAATTTTATTTGTCTTGTCAATGAACCATCCTTTTAGTTTTATTCATCTTTACTACTATTTTGCTTCTATTTCACTTTTTTCTGCTCTGATCTGTATGCTTTCTTTCTGGTATTAACTTTGGGTTTTGTTTGTCCTTCTTTCTCTAGTTGCTTCAGGTATAAGATTATGTTGTTTGTCTAGTTGCTTCAGGGCAGCCGGCCTCCCGTCCTCATCCTGCCCTCAGAGTTCATCTTGTCTCCTGTCCCTGCTGGGCAGGTGGATCTTATCTGAAATGCGAAAACTCTACTGCTAAGAATTTCCCTGTGGCCTCCTCCCTGCTGAGTGGTGGCAGGGACCTGGGCAAGCATGCCGGCCGGACAGAGTTTCTTCTCTGGTCAGCACGGAACAGTGCTCTATGTCAGTGATTCCAGGCAAGCAGGAAGGGGCACCAGGACCACTCAGGGGTGGTCCTGTCTTGTCAGCAAATGCCACAGGCGGGCGGGGCGGGGGGGGGGGTGGTCTTTCACCCACTTGAGAATATCCACAAGAGCAAAGAAAAAACCATTCCTAGAAGAAGGCAGAGCTGCGTCTCCTGGAAGAGCTGAGAGACATGCACACGCGTGCAGCACATATGAGAGGGATGGGGGCTCACAGAAACCCAGGAAACTTGTGGGAGATAAGAGGGCGTAGGCTGGGGCGGGCGGGCAGCTCTGTCCACCACCTGTGCACCACAGACAGGGAGGCTCTCTCCTAACTGCACAGCGCCACCCAGCACTCCCAGGACATGGCACAATCAGGAAACCACACCTTCTGCCCCACGGGTGCTGTCAGGAGCCAGTCACTTCAGAGCCATGGAAAACAGCCAGTATGGCGTGTCCTGGCGCTGGTCAGGAGGGCAGGGGGGCGCCTGTCTCTTGATGGCCACTCCAGTGGTCACCAGTGACCTGGAGGACGAGCGCCACTCACACTAAGAGGAGCCGATGGAGCCTAGTGTGGTCCACCAGGCGGCCCTGCGTTAAGTGTACTGACGGTGTTCTGTATCCGATGCGCCCACAACAGCATCTTAGGGAAAAACCCCAATGACCGTTTTGGGCCAACCCAACATAAAATTATCTTCAAATAATTTTTGTAGGGAGTAAAGCAAATTTCTTTTTAAAGCCTACTAGTTATGTTTGGAAATGTTATGCCCCCAAAGAGGTCCCTTAATCTCTTCAGCGCTAAGGGTCTGCATCTTGAAGATGTCTGGATAGGCCTCTGCTGCAGGGGGCTGGTGTCTCTTGGGAGCCAGTGGTTCTCTCTGCTACCAGACGGGCTGTCTCCTGGGAGTCCCTGTGAACAGCAGGGTCTAAAACAAGGGTTCCAGGGGACTAGGAGGCACCACCAAGACTGAAGTGGAACAAAGCGTTCAGGGGAACATAGTGCTTCTTAGTCTCAGTACCACTGCCATTCTGGTCATCTGCTGTGTGGCATAGGCCTGTCCTGGGCACTGCAAGATGTTCAGCTGCCTCACTGGCCTCCACCCACCACATGCCACCAGGACCACTTCCCACATCATGCTCATCAGACAGGGCACCACGGCAACCCATCTGCAGTGGGGCACACCACCCGGGTGTGACTGGTCTGAATGGCATGGCAGGCCCCTCTGTAGCCTTGCCCCCCGACATACTCTCACATGGGAACTCAGCAGGCAAGAGGAACACACTTGGCCAGGCCAAGTGGTGGCTCCTGGTTTCCCACCCACAACTCTCCCCAGCTCTCTCACATGTTGTGAGCAAATGCACATGTCGGTAGGCACCACTGAGAATAAGCAGACACGGAGCACAGTATCTGGCCTCACAACACATCCACAAGCACCTCCAGCCACTTATAAAAGGACTCTTTGTATCAGAGTCACTCTGTTATCACGTCAAAGAAACAGCAACGCACGGGCATCTCCACAACCACACAGAGGAACAACCCAATCACTGGGGACATCTGTAGAAGAACGACAGAATTCTCTCCCCCTCAGGCACATCAGGAGGCACCCCTTTGGGAGCTGAAATTCTGCGACAGATTTCTGATCTCCCCACCTTCTGTCCCACCCCTTGAGGTGGATTCACAAGCATCCACCAGCACACTCCCTTTCGTTCTTGCTCAAGGTTGCTTATTAGGAAGCTGCACAGAAAGGTAACTTGATTTACAGTTCAGTTTTTCCTGAAAATGCCTTGACAAAAATTTTTGACTCATGCAAAGAAATGTGAGCAGTGTTGATATTTTATGAGGTGCAAAACAGCGGCTAACTAGTGTTCAAGAAAATGTCAAGTCTGACAGAGTTTGAGAAAAGGCCACTCTGACTGCAGCGGCTCTGGGACAGCTATTGTCAGAATCAGGAGCTGCTGCCCCGGTGGGACGTGAGGTGACGCACGTGGAGTGTTGTGAAAGCTCACTCTGTGGCCCCTGTGCTCAGGGCCGACGACTGCACTCCTCCTTCCAGAGGAGCACTGCAGTCTGGGTGCCGGAAGACAAATTCACAATACCTGTCATGTCTCAGAGCTCTCATGTCCACATAGACGGTGGTCGGATCGGGCCCCGATGTTCCCTGCAAGCAAGGACACAATGCGATTAATCCTATTTGCCTGGGAGGAGCTGCGTCTGTGCTTCCTACTGGCTGGGAACGTTTCTTTGGTAAGGTCTGAAGCTGAACAAAACCCCAAAGCACTAAAACCACACCTCTCCCTTGATAACCTAACTCTGAAAGAATATCTTACCAAGATAATACTGACTTTCACATAGCTTGACTGCTAATCATTTATGAAAATTAGAAAGGAAAAGGGCATCTCTCCAAATAAAAAGAGGCTGAAATTACAGAGGTAGCGTTCGGCAAAAGCAGGTTGTTGAGGAAGTGAAGCATCATTTGCTGAGAGGCTTTCACTACATGCATCCCCAAAAGTGTATTTTCAGAGCTCAAGGTACTGAAGCAGAACATGTGACATGAGCTGACAGACTGAGGAAGAAGAGATAAAAGACAATGATCTTGTTCATTCTGGTTCATTGTGCCCTGGTTTTCCTCCAGGATGGGAGGCCATTTTTGCCCAAGACATAAGTCAGGGAGGTAGCATGTTTATCACTGGTCATCTCGGCAGCACCCTGTGGTCTGAACTATTTATTTAAACACAGGGTCCTGAAATCTTGGGATCATAAATATCTTCAAAATACATACCGAGTTGATTTCTGAACAATGATCTCTGTTTATGTAACAGCAATGGCATTAAAGCTACATTACGAACAAAAATTCTACATACATTTCCTGGGAAAGTAATGCACTACTTTTGGTAGAAAAAGACAGAACCTAAAAAAAAAAAAAAAAAAAAATCTGTCAAAAAATAAGGAGACTCTCAGATTTATTTGAAGAACTACACTAAAATTCTTCATGAGAGAATCGTAACCTTATATCAAAGGCACACTTCAATATAAGAAAAAGAAAAAAATAAAGACACCTTCATTACACCACACTGGACCACACGATAACCTCCCCCGCCCCCTGAGAAAGCACATGCAATCAGCCTGGAGGAGGAGCTGCCCTGCCGTGAGGACACAGCACCCTTGCTGACCTGCGGCTACTCTGAGGGCTGTGTCACAGACCAGAGCTGAGTGGAGGAACAGTTTGTGGTCTGAGCAATGCAAAGCACGTAACCACAAGAGGCCAATTAAAAACCAAGAAAACAGGTCACTAGAAGCAAAAAATGAAGCAAAACAGAGATGACCCCAAACTGGCAAAGACACCACAGATCGTGTAAATGGAAGCACAGCGTTTGTCACAAATGCAAGACGTCTGAAGAGATCTGAGACGTGACATCACGCTGGCTGTCGGCCCTCCTGCCCATGGGTCCACAAGCCCAGCCCATCTCCGCACTCAACTCCTCGTCCGCCCACTGCTGGGAGCTGATGAGACTGTGTGGTTACAGGCACTGGTGTGGATGGGCGGGCAGTCCCTACCTGCTCGGCCAGCTTCCACAGCCGGTGAGGCTACAGCAGCAGGAGGTGGGAGCAGAGGACACCAGACCAACAGAAACCGAACATTGAGGACACACAAAGACACAGAAACAGACAACCCAGCAGTACAAGTGGGATGAAGAAGAGGGAGGGGTGGGGAGGAGAATGCAAAAAGCAGAGAACAAAGTAAAAAGAAGATCAAAAACAATGTCAAATATGGAAATCATTAAAATCAATCACTGTACCATTAAAGGCTAAAAAAAAATCTAAAAAGATGTTCACATATCCACAGAGCAACAGAGGAGATAACAGATGACTGGCCACGGGCAGGTGGGCCTGAGGAACTGCTTTTCATACATACAGTCAGTGGGTGTTGATTTTATGGTACTTTTCTCTAGTTTCTGTTCTTTACTGAGAAAGCGGGGAGTATGAATTTAATTGACCAAATCTGTCGAGTGTTCCTCACTGAAATAGCTTCAAGTTTCTTACTACAATAATGAAGGTGACCCTGGAAGTCTGAATCTTCAGGCTGTCTAGCCCTGCTCATCTACAAGACTGGACAAGAAAAGAGCTCAGAGTACGCATGAAGCATGGGCCAAACCTCAGGCTCCTGGCTCAGCAGTGCGGGAGGGACTCCCCAGACTGCCTCCCCCTCAGCTCTGTCCTCCAAGACGCTGCATCCCCTTCCCTCTCATCTGCCAGGTTCCGGTGCCCACCTCCACCATCCAAAAGCATCCGAGTCCACAGGTGAAAGACCCTAAAGCCATTAGGGGCAGCTCCTCGGATGCTGCATGTCTTCCCTGGCTGACTGTCCCTCCCAACATCCTGAGAAAGCTGGAACAAGCCCAGGTTTCTGCATGGGCACAGTCCTGTGTGGGTCCGGCCTCGTGCCGCCCCACTCAGGTCCCTCAGAATCTCATGCATCACCAACGTTTCTTTCTACAGTCACCACAACCTGCTAGTTGCACAACTCAGCCTCCCCAAGACCAAGGGACACTTCTAGAAGGGGGCCCATGGACACTAGAAACGTGATTCTGAGAGCACAGCTCAGATGCGGCTCCATTCCTTGTCTGGACAAGGTCCCTGGCTACATACCTTGAGATATGGAGGCCTGCCCTCTCCCAGAGCACTCAGCCCAGTCGAGGCCCTGAGGAAGCATGGCGGGCCATCCAGCTGAGAAAACATGCCCTCAAACAACAACCAATCAACTGAAAACACTCACTGTTTTGACACACGCTGGTAACCCTGGGGTTCCATAAGAAAAATGGCATGACCTTCACAATACCTTCAAGCACTTAGGACAGGGCTTGGAATTTGGGAAATACCTTAGCATTTCTGTTTTTCATGTTTTTACATTAAGGAATTGATGGTGATTCTCTCTAGGCAGATGGGTATTATTTATTGGCTGGTCTGTATTTCCCGATTTTTGTTTCTTAAAATAAATATTCTTTGGTAAAAAATTCAGTCTCTAAAAATTCATAACTTTTCAGGTTGTTTTTCTTATTTGTATAATTGTTCTTAAAAATTCAGTTTTGGTATATTTAATATCTTTATTACATATTTCTCATGTGTCAGGCCCTGCAGAAATACAATGGGAACAAGAAATGTGGGGCTTCTGCTCTCAGACCTCAACCTCAAGCTATGCCTTCTCTGTTTGTTTTGGGTCAGTTCAGTTCAGTCACTCAGTCATGCCCGACTCTTAGCAACCCCATGGACTGCAGCATGCCAGGCCTCCCTGTCCATCACCAACTCTTGGAGCTTACTCAAACTCATGTCCATCGAAGCAGTGATGCCATCCAATCATCTCATCCTCTGTCGTTCCCTTCTCCTCCTGCCTTCGATCTTTCCCAGCATCAGGGTCTTTTCCAGTGAGTCAGTTGACCAAAGTGTTGCAGTTATTTCAGCATCAGTCCTTCCAATGCATATTCAGGAATGATTTCCTTTAGGATGGATTGGTTTGATTTCCTTGCTGTCCAAGGGACTCTCAAGAGTCTTCTCCAACACCACAGTTCAAAAGCATCAATTATGTGGCGTTCAGCTTTCTTTATGATCCAACTCTCACATCCATACATGAACTACTAGAAAAACAATAGCTTTGACTAGATGGACCTTTGTTGGCAAAGGAATGTCTCTGATTTTTAATATGTTGTCTAGGTTGGTCATAGCTTTTCTTCCAAGGAGCAAGTGCCTTTTACTTTCATGGCTGCAGTCACCATCTGCAGTGATTTTGGAGCCCAAGAAAATAACATCTCTCACTGTTTCCATTGTTTCCCCATCTATTTGCCATGAAGTGATGGGACCAGATGCCATGATCTTAGCTTTTCGAATGTTGAGTTTTAAGCCAACTTTTTCACTCTCCTCTTTCACTTCTATCAGGAGGCTCTTTAGTTCTTCCTTACTTTCTGCCATAAGGGTGGCATCATCTGTGTATTTGAGGTTATTGATGTTTCTCCTGGCAATCTTGATTCCAACTTGTGCTTCATCCAGCCCAGCATTTTGCATTATGTACTCTGCATATAAGTTAAATAAGCTGGGTGACAATATACAACCTTGATATACTCCTTTCCCATTTTGGAACCAGTCTGTTGTTCAATGTCTGGTTCTAAGTGTTGCTTCTTGATCTGCATACAGATTTCTCAGGAGGCAGGTAAGGTGGTCTGGAATTCCCATCTCTTGAAGAATTTTCCAGTTTGTTGTGATCCACACAGTGAAAGGCTATGGCTTAGTCAATAAAACAGAAGTAGATGTTTTTCTGGAAGTCTCGTGCTTTTTCTATGATCCAACGGATGTTGGCAATTTGAAATCTGGTTCCTCAGGCTTGTATACATCCATCTTGAACATCTGGAAGTTCACGGTTCACATACTGTTGGAGCCTGGCTTGAAGAATTTTGAGCATTACTTTGCTAGCATGTGATGTGAGTGCAGTTGTGTGGTAGTCTGAACACTCTTTGGTGTTGCCTTTCTTTGGGATTGGAATGAAAACTGATCTTTTCCAGTCCTGTGACCATTGCTGAGTTTTCTAAATTTAAATATGGAGTTTAAATTTCCAAATAGAAATTTCCACTTTAACAGCATAATCTTTTAGGATTTGAAATAGCTCAGCTGGAATTCCATCACTTCCACTAGCTTTGTTTGTAGTGATGCTTCCTAAGGCCCGCCTGACTTCGCACTCCAGGATGTCTGGCTCCAGGTGAGTGATCACACCATCGTGGTTATCTTGGTCATGAAGATCTTATTTGGGATCACAATCACATATTTTTTTATTTATGCAAAAAGTAATAGAAAATAAACATTTCCACTGACCAACCCTGCCTTGCACTTGTTGCTTTTGCCCACATTTTTGTACGTTCACGTCACAGGGCGCTTTGCAGAACTGTCAACTCAGAGACGTCCTTCTTGGCTAACCTAACCATAAAACTGTACCCCTTTTATGCTCTTACTTCAGTTTTCCTAAGAATATTTTACTCACTTACTGAAAAATTCATCTGTATGTCTACTGTCCATGTGGTTCCCTGAGGGCCAGAACTGTGTCTTGAGTTTATCTAGGTAAAATCTGACTCTGGCTGACATGAGGCTACTCCCAGGATGGAACATGCCAGAGACCCCACATCCACATGTGGGGTAACAGGGTTCTGCACACAGCCTGCTGTGAGCACACATGGTCCAGCCCCCCAAACCACAGAACTCCACAACTCTGAAGCACACCTGGCTGCAGGCACAGCATGGGGAGGCCTGCACTGCTCAGGGGGACGCACTTGAGTTCACCTGATTCATCTCTGCTGCCAGACTCATTAATACTGTCAGCTCTTTGCTACTACTGACCATTCAGAAAAAGGAAAACTGGCTGAAAATTAGATGCGAGTAAAGCACACAAGCAGAAAAACTTAAAACATACAAAACCCCTTAGAGACGCTGCCAAGATCCCAAACGAGCACTGTGGCCCGGGACTGGCAATGCCCACTCTGCCTCCGCATCATGCTGACGGGGTTGCTTTCCATAAAAGAATATATTAGTTTTCTTTATTAAAAGTATAGAACTTCAAGTATTCCACATTCTTGCAATACATATTTATTAAATATTTACAAAGCACCAGGTCCAATGCTAGGTGGTAAGGACACAGACAGATGGCGCTTGTATTTCAGGCCACAAGGTGCCAAGTACCTATGTGCCAACTTCATTCCTGGCTTCTTACCCTTATTTTCTGTCAGCTCTACCCTTTCTATTATTTTTAGTGTATTTTACTTTTCCCTATTTAATTTACTGCTTCCTTATAAAAACTTCTTAAAACATTTTGGATTAAGTAGATGGAAATAAATGAAAAAAAGAGGTAAATAACATAAGTGCTTCATTTCTAGTGTCTACAAAGTTTTAATTTTATATATTATAAAGTGTTGTAGAATTCTTTGTTGCCTGTGTGAAGTGGACAAGTGCTGAATGATATTTGTTAATACGGGATCTATTCTATGTCCTTCTCCCTTCATTTTCCAGCATTCTGAGAGAGAGAAGAATAACACTGCTGTGGGCAGGAGCCTCTCTCTCACAGATTCCTGTGGACTCGTGATTCACTGCTTGCAGGAGAAGGGAGTGCTACAGAATCCTATAGCTGGATTCATCTAATGAGTGCATTTCTCATTTCTTCTCAAGCAGAACAGATAAAGGTGAAGAGGAAAGAAAAATTTCAGCATTTAAAGGACTAGCTGGGCAAATCAATCCAATCCTTCAGATTACTTCAATCACAGAACAAGGCTCAGTGGACTCCTGAGGACTCTGGTAGTTAAACACGTTTAAAAATGGAGCTGATTCAAAGAGAAGGGAGACAGAGGCAAGGAACATCTAATGAAAATCAGAAAACCTTCCTGTCGCTGATTTTCTAAAGCGATCTCATTAGACTGATCATGTGGGGACAGTCAGTCCTTTGTCTCTGAAGTCTAAATACTGAGAGCTCTAGCCAGCAGTCAGCAGACTAGGAGCTTTCCATGGTTGCCCAAGGGGAACTAGAAGCAGCATCTTGGGCCACACATGGGGGACATGATGGGTGGCAGGGAGGGGAGCTCGGGGAGTTGGTTTGAGGCAACTGTCCTCCACTCCAGCACCTGCTGTAAAGTAAGTTCCTGTCCTTTTCATAAGCCCAAAGGAACAGAGCCTGCAGCTGAGCCTGGGAGCAGCTCATTTTGGCTGAGGCGGCCTGAAGGGCACTGGGGGAGGTTCCCACATGACCTTCCTCTCCTTCATAAACTAGATCTCAGGTAAAGAGTTCAGAGCAGGAGAGAACAGTGAAGATGGTCAGAAGTGGGCTAATGAAGAGACAGGAAACAAATATTTTTGGCCACATAGGATACAGGCTACCTTACGAGGCCAGCCTCACTTACAGCGCTCCCTTAGAAATGCGGCAATTAAGTGTTACTTCAGTGGTGTCACCACAGGAGCAAATTTGTGAACCTGCATAACGTACTGGAATTCTCCCTACAGAAATCACTGTCTGCATACAAGAGACTAAGTACTTCAAGAGACAGGATTTCTTGCCACAGTGAAACATTTGTTTAGTATCTCATCTTTAAAGAGCCTGACTTGAGAGGTTTGGACAAACAGCAACTCTTGCTACAAAACTTGAAATGTCCCAGGACAGAATAAGCCTGTGAATGCTAGTTATGAATAATGGTTACTGACAAATACAGACTTAAACTAAAAGAAAAAGGAAACAAGTGTGCACCAACCACATGCATTTGATTGAAAGATTCCTTCTAAATATGGGTTAGCATCAGCAGGGAACTGTGGGGAGCAGTTTGGCGCTGTATGCCTGTCTTTAAAAGTCACTCTGTGACCCACGCACTTATTGGCATCAAGGAAACTCACCTGCAAGCAAATTGCCAGGTTCACTCGACAGCCAAACGAGGTGCTAACGGCCCGCGGGTGGAGGCCCAGGTCTTTGAACAGTTTTGAGAAAGACTGGGTGAGTGCTATTCGGGGCCGCTCCTCTGCCACCACCACACAGGTCCGCACGCGGGACAAGTCCAGTCCTCGTGCCTACAAATAATGACAGAGGCAGGAGGTCACATTTGCCAGTGTTAAGGTGTGACCTGCAGGCTCCTCACCCAGACCCACAAAAACCGCAGAAACTCCACAAAGATATTCATTCCCAGAGCTCTGAGTCCACACTAGTAATCAAAATGCTATAGAACATACGTGTAAACAAAAAACGGCCCATATCCGATTATGAAGGATGCCATTACAAGCATTTAAGTAACTGAAGCAGCATAATGAGGAGCAAAGTTGAAGAAAAACAAGATCTGGATAAAATAATTAAAGGACAGGGTATGGGGAGGAACAGAAGCACCTGTATATACTCCTGTGAGCCTGGATACACAGAACACACATTGGAGAGAAATGAGAAACCTACTTTTAATACAGGAATGGAAAACAAAAACATCTGGGCAGCTTCTTAAACACCGTTCTCCTTTCAGCTCCTGAGCTTGAACTGTCATGATGAAGCACAGCTCATTTGTGCCCAAATTCCATCAAGCGAATGACATGGAAACACCATGGAGCTGGAAATGAAGTGTCTTGAGCATAACACACCCAGACAGAGCCCAGGAAGAGCACAGACCGTGATGGGAATGGCATTGACATGGGAGCATGGGAGCGACGGGGTCTCCAGTGCACACGGGAAAGTCACCAGGAGCCAGCCGCAGCCCGGCGAGCTGACAGGGTCCCTGTGCTGAGGGCGACCTTCCAGACATGCTGCTACATGGGGCAAGATGAGCGTGCAAAACAGGAGGGCCCCTGACACACACATGTTCTGGGGAAATGCAGCCTATGCTCTGGATGGTGCACTTGGGGCCAGAGATTCAAAATTTGGCCCTGAAGTTTATTAAATATAAGAACTTGGAAAAGGTGCTTGATTTCTCTGTAATGTAAGTCTTCTCATCTTTAAATGGAGACAATAATGGATCCAGTTCAGAGAGCCACTGTAAGCGTTAAACTAATCCAAGTGTGAAGTGCTTAGATTTCATTTATTTCATTTGGTCATTTACATATGTACCCTGTGGGAAAGTTCATGAAACATAATCATTTTATAGCATACATAGGTGGACATGAATAATAATTATGTTTTATAAATTTCTTTTGCTATATAACTTCAAGAAATAATATGCCAGCAAATTTGGAAAACTCAACAGTGGCCACAGGACTGGAAAAGGTCAGTTTTCATTCCAATCCCAAGGAAAGGCAACACCAAAGAATGCTCAAAGTACAGCACAACTGCACTCACATCACACTCTAAGAAAGTAATTCTCCAAGCCAGACTTCAACAGTACGTGAACTGTGAACTTCCAGATGTTCAAGCTGGTTTTAGAAAAGGCAGAGGAACCAGAGATCAAATTGCCAACATCCGCTGGATCATAGAAAAAGCAAGGGAGTTCCAGAAAAACATCTATTTCTACTTTATTGACTATACCAAAGCCTTTGACTGTGTGGATCACAATAAACTGTGGAAAATTCTTCAAGAGATGGGAATACCAGACCACCTGACCTGCCTCTTGAGAAACCTATCTGCAGATCAGGAAGCAACAGTTAGAACTGGACATGGAACAACAGACTGGTTCGAAACAGGAAAAGGAGTACGTCAAGGCTGTATATTGTTACCCTGCTTATTTAACTTATATGCAGAGTACATCATGCAAAATGCTGGGCTGGATGAAGCACAAGCTGGCATCAAGACTGCCAGGAGAAAATATCAATCACCTCAGATATGCAGATGACACCACCCTTATGGAAGAAAGTGAAAAGGAACTAAAGAGTCTCTTGATGAAAGTGAAAGAGGAGAGTGGAAAAGTTGGCTTAAAAACACAACATTCAGAAAACTAAGATCATGGCATCTGGTCCCACCACTTCATGAGAAATAGATGGGGAAACAGTGGAAACAGTTTTAATTTAACAGACTTAATTTTGGGGGGCTCCAAAATCACTGCAGATGGTGACTGCAGCCATAAAATCAAAAGACACTTACTCCTTGGAAGGAAAGTTATGACCAACCTAGACAGCATATTAAAAATCAGAGACATTCCTTTGCCAACAAAGGTCCACAGAGTCAAAGCTATGGTTTTTCCAGTAGTCATGTAGGGATGTGAGAGTTGGACTATAAAGAAAGCTGAGCACCAAAGAATTGATGCTTTTGAACTGTGGTGTTGGAGTAGACTCTTGAGAGTCCCTTGGACTGCAAGGAGATCCAACCAGTCCATCTTAAAGGAGATCAGTCCTGAGTGTTCACTGGAAGGACTGATGTTGAAGCTGAAACTTGAAAACTTTGACTACCTGATGCAAAGAGCTGACTCATTTGAAAAGACCCTGATGCTGGGAAAGATTGAAGGAAGGAGGAGAAGGGGACGACAGAGGATGAGATGGCTGGATGGCACCACTGAGTCAATGGACATGAGTTTGGATAAACTCCGGGAGCTGGTGATGGACAGGGAGGCCTGGTGTACTGCGGTTCATGGGGTCGCAAAGTCCGACATGGCTGAGCGACTGAACTGAAGAAATAATAATTTATTTCTGTAGCTTAGTATCAAAGTTACCATGCATTTTGCTTTCTCATTCAAGCTTAATGCACTGGATCTGAATAGGGAAACAAAATCTAGGAGAGAGAAATACAGTGCTTTACTAATGGCAAGTATATAGATAATTTGTATGTATATATACATACACACAAATATAACCTGTGTATACACACACTCTCTTTCTCACACATATGAGCATAGAAACAGTGAACAATCGGAATACTAACCATAATAGGTCTTATAATTATTCTCTCCTAGTTACTTGAACATTATGGTATGTCTACCCAGATGTCCTTGGCTATCACATAATGGTAACTGAATATTAACAAATAAAACCAAACCACTGTTCACTGAACTGTACAAATGAAATCTGGTTAGGACCCAGATATACCAATCAAAGTCTTCAAGAAAAACGAAATGAGTGGCTAAATTAAGACCTATGACTGTAACCTCATCACTGGAATAAAACTGAATCTACCAACAATTAAAAAGGCAGTTCAGGCCCCTCCGAGCAGCCTGAACAGAATTAAAGACATCAATAACATACATTCTGATCTCTAACTCTGGCAGTGGGAAAACATTCATGGTATAAAACGAGGTTTTCATGTAGAAGCAACTCTGTAAATCCTCAGGTGACAGTGGCTGCCCCACCACACCTCTTCCACGCCCTCCAATACTGTGTTTCCCCAGGATGCTGGCAATGCTCCAGGCACTCTTGCGTTGCTTACCTTGAGGGATTCTGTCTGTGATCCCAGCCCCTTGGTGCACAGTTCCATCACTGAATAGGAGCAAAACGTATCACGGACTTTGTACTGACTCACGGCAAGCAGCCACAAGGCAGGGTTGGTCTCCAGCTCTGCCGGTGGGATGAGGATGGACTGGTGCCCAGAGTACACGCTGCAGAGAGACATGGGAGGGCTCAGCGAGGATGGAGGAGGGGGATCCACTGGCCTCTGAGAAACATCTGCTTCCATTTGCAAGAGGGTACAGTCACATCAACTCTACTCTTGGTGTTTTTAAATAAAAAACAAAAGGTGTTTATGAAAACATTTTGAACAATACAAAAGAATTATGTAACTATGATCTGCAGTTACTGTCATTTTGAGCACTTAGTGAGGTATCTCAAAGCTACGATGCTGGTAGGTTTCTCTAAAAGCTACTACACTAACAAACTGAATCTCACAGTGGGGAAATATAGGACTGAATTTTGGTTAAAAGGTCTGAAAGTTCGGAAGAGCAGTTAATGAACTGGATGCTGTCTGGTTTAGCAACCGAAGTTTCACTGGGACCTGGCCCTCAGTCCTTGCAGTACTGTCTTCTGTGGCCACATCAACAGGCAGAGAAGAGGGTTGCAACAGAGGCCATGCAGCCTACATGTGTACTGAACAGCCAACTGAGGAAAAGCATGCCCAACTCAAGTTCAGAAAACTGACATTCAGAATAAATAAAACTAAGACAACTAGAATAGGATTATAATTTCACTCAACATGATCTAAATAAATACCAAAAAAGAACTAAGGAAAATACATGCATTCTCTTGTGTGCAGGCTAAGTCACATCATGCTCTGTGACCCCACAGACTGCAGCCCACCAGCCTCCTCTGTCCATAGAATTCTCCAGGCAAGAATACTGGAGTGGGTAGCCTTTCCCTTCTCCAGGGGATCTTCCCAACCCAGGGGTTGAACCCAGGTCTCGAACCCAGGTCTCCCACACAGCAGGCGGGTTCTTCACCATCTGAGCCCCAGGGACGCCTGGATGGAGTAGCTGACTGACAAAGCTGTGTTAGCTTGTAGGGTACAGCACAGTGATTCAGTTATACACACACAAAGATGTATTTTTTCAGATTCTTTTTCCTCATATGGCATTACAAAATATTGAGTATAGTTCCCTGTGCTATACAGTAGGGCCTTCCTTGTTGGGTTACCTATTTTATATATAATAGTGTGTATATGTTAATCTCAAACTCTTAATTTATCCCTCTCCCCACCACTTTTCCCTTTGGTAACCATAAGTTTGTTTTCTATGTCAGTGAGTCTATTTCTGCTTTGTAAATAAACTCCTTTGTATCTTTTTTCTTTTGGATTCTACATATAAGCAATGTCATATGTTATCTCTCTCTGGCTTATTTCACTTAGCATGATAATCTCTAGATCAATCCATGGTGCTGCAAATGGCATTATTTCATTCTTTTTTTAGAGCTGAGTAATGGGAAATAGATGGGGAAACAGTGGAAACAGTGTCAGACTTTATTTTTGGGGGCTCCAAAATCACTGCAGATGGTGGTTGCAGCCATGAAATTAAAAGACGCTTACTCCTTAGAAGAAAAGTTATGACCAACCTAGATAGAGTATTGAAAAGCAGAGACATTACTTTGCCAACAAAGTTCTGTCTAGTCAAGGCTATGGTTTTTCCAGTGGTCACGTATGGATGTGAGAGTTGGACTGTGAAGAAAACTGAGGGCCGAAGAATTGATGCTTTTGAACTGTGGTTTTGGAGAAGACACTTGAGAGTCCCCTGGACTGCAAGGAGATCCAACCAGTCCATTCTGAAGGAGATCAGCCCTGGGATTTCTTTGGAAGGAATGATGCTAAAGCTGAAACTCCAGTACTTTGGCCATCTCATGCAAAGAGTTGACTCATTGGAAAAGACTCTGATGCTGGGAGGGATTGGGGGCAGGAGGAGAAGGGGATGACAGAGGATGCGATGGCTGGATGGCATCACTCACTCGATGGACATGAGTCTGAGTGAACTTTGGAAGTTGGTGATGGCCAGGGAGGCCTGGTGTGCTGCGATTCACGGGGTCGCAAAGAGTCGGATATGACTGAGCAACTGAACTGAACTGAACTTACTAGCGTGTGAGATGAGTGCAATTGTGCGGTAGTTTGAGCGTTCTTTGGCATTGCCTTTCCTTGGGATTGGAATGAAACTGACCTTTTCCAGTCCTGTGGCCACTGCCAAGTTTTCCCAATTTGCTGGTATATTGAGTGCAGCACTTTCACAGCATCATCTATCAGTATTTGAAATAGCTCCACTGGAATTCCATCACCTCCAATAGCTTTGTTCATAGTGATGCTTTCTAAGGCCCACTTGACTTCACATTCCAGGATGTCTGGCTCTAGGTCAGTGATCACACCATCGTGATTATCTTGGTTGTGAAGATCTTTTTTGTACAGTTCTTCTGTGTATTCCTGCCACCTCTTCTTAATATCTTCTGCTTCTGTTAGATCCATACCATTTCTGTCCTTTATCAAGCCCATCTTTGCATGAAATGTTCCCTTGGTATCTCTAATTTTCTTGAAGAGATCTCTAGTCTTTCCCATTCTGTTGTTTTCCTCTATTTCTTTGCATTGATCCCTGAGGAAGGCTTTCTTATCTCTTCTTGCTATTCTTTGGAACTCTGCATTCAGATGCTTATTATCTTTCCTTTTCTCCTTTGCTTTTTGCTTCTCTTCTTTTCACAGCTATTTGTAAGGCCTCCTCAGGCAGCCATTTTGCTTTTTTGCATTTCTTTTTCATGGGGATGGTCTTGATTCCTGTCTTCTGTACAATGTCATGAATCTCCGTCCATAGTTCATCAGGCACTCTATCAGATCTAGGCCCTTAAATCTATTTCTCACTTTCACTGTATAATCATATGGGATTTGATTTAGGTCATACCTGAATGGTCTAGTGGTTTTCCCTACTTTCTTCAATTTAAGTCTGAATTTGGCAATAAGGAGTTTATGATCTGAGCCACAGTCAGCTCCCGATCTTGTTTTTGTTGACTGTATAGAGCTTCTCTATCTTTGGCTGCAAAGAATATAATCAATCTGATTTTGGTGTTGACCATCTGGTGATGTCCATGTGTAGAGTCTTCTCTTGTGTTGTTGGAAGAGGGTGTTTGCTATGACCAGTGCGTTTTCTTGGCAAAACTCTATTCGTCTTTGCCCTGCTTCATTCCGTATTCCAAAGCCAAATTTGCCTGTTACTCCAGGTGTTTCTTGACTTCCTACTTTTCATTCCAGTGCCCTATAATGAAAAGGACATCTTTTTTGGGTGTTAGTTCTAAAAGGTCTTGTAGGTCTTCATAGAACCGTTCAACTTCAGCTTCTTCAGTGTTACTGGTTAGGGCATAGACTTGGATTACTGTGATACTGAATGGTTTGCCTTGGAAACAAACAGATATCATTCTGTCGTTTTTGAGATTGCATCCAAGTACTGCATTTCGGACTCTCTTGTTGACCATGATGGCTACTCCATTTCTTCTGAGGGATTCCTGCCCGCAGTAGTAGATATAATGGTCATCTGAGTTAAATTCACCCATTCCGGTCCATTTTAGTTCACTGATTCCTAGAATGTCGACGTTCACTCTTGCCATCTCCTGTTTGACCACTTCCAATTTGCCTTGATTCGTGGACCTGACATTCCAGGTTCCTATGCAATATTGCTCTTTACAGCATTGGACCTTGCTTCTATCACCAATCGCATCCACAATATCACATCCACATCCACCATAGTTTGGCCCCAGGTAAATAACAGGGAGGGAACACAGCTCCACCCATAAACAGAAAATTGGATTAAAGATTTTCTGAGCATGGCCCCACCCATCAGAACAAAAGGCTCCTCCATCCATGAGATTTTCCAGGCAAGAATACTGGATTGGGTTGCCATTCCCTTCTCCAGGGCATCTTCCCAACCCAGGGCTTGAACCCAGGTGTCCCGCATTGCCTGCAGACTCTTTACCATCTGAGCCACCAGGTAATCCAAGAGTTCTGAGGATATACTGACTGGTCTCAGTACATCCTGGTCTCAGGATAAAGGATTCTAATACCCCCAACTTTCCTTTGAAAGTTTGCAAATATTTCCTCTGAAATCCTGCTAATGTAAAAGTTTTGTTATTGCGCTTGTCGAGACAGAAAAAATAAATTCCACTGCCATTGAACAGAAAAAAAAAAAAGTTTTGTTATTCACATAGGATGCAAAACTGCACATTCCATTGGAGCCCTATGGAAACGTATAAAAATTATTTTCATAGTCATTATATAAAACTCAGTAAGAGGCCATTCCAATAATTGTAACACTCAAAATTCTGTCAATTTTTCTCTAAGATCTGTCCTTCGGAAACTGATTGAGGTCTTTAAGGATCACTTTATAATATGGTGGTTATTTAAGAGATCAAACAGCACAACAGCAAATACATCTGTATTACAATACTGATATCCTAGTCAAACAGCTACTTACTGCAAGTCAGATGGATCCAACAACACTCCTGCACAAATGGAGCCAAGCCCTGCAGTTGTGAAAACACGCTTTTATCCAAAGTTTTTGTATCCGATACAACACTGCAGTGCTTTAAAATCAGTTTTTCCATTTAGTTGAGAAACCGGCATGCCCTACTTGTTTTCTCAATTCTAACCAATCAGCTTTTCAAGAATACACACTTGGGGTCTGAAGAGAAGCCTAGATCTACAGCACACCAGGGCTGCCCCTCACACACGCAGGTCCTGTGACTGTGCCTGGAGCTCTCGTCTTCTTTCCAGGGTCGTGAGAGCTAAGGGAGATCCCTGCCCCTGAGCACACCAACATGAGCGGCAGCCCCCAAGTGGACGACTCCTTGGTGTTTAGTGCCATAGGCACCAACGCACCCTCTGCCCTTTGCGATGTGGCACTCCAGAATCAGCCTACAGACCATGTGTGGAATGACCCTGAATTAGAGCTTTCTTTTTAGCTCAGGTGCCAACTTCAATGAGAATCCTCAAGGCAGCATTAAGCAGGAAGAAATAAAAATAATGAAAAATTTACCTCTGCTGAATGGATGTTAAAAGAACAATCCTGGCCAAAATTGGATCAATGCCAGGTAACAGCCCAAGATCTAACAACCCTGCACATCGTGCACCATACAAGTCATAATTATCCACCAGGAAACACGGCTTGGGAGTTTTCCATGAGCGCTGAATGTTATTCAACCCACTCGTGAATCAGGATGAACCGGACCACCTGAACTAGAACCCCTGCCTGGCTTCTGTTCCAGCTCCAGTTTACACACTTCTCTGTCACCATGGACTCCCATTTTCCAGCACACACCAAGCTGAGTTAACAACACTGGAGTCCCGTGTGTTAGGGAACCAAAATGTACATAAACACCCTATAACGATACACTTCTTAATTATGACAATCTATTGTTTCCATATTGTTATCAGCATTTTCCTTCTAAATCCTGTAATAAGGAGACCCAAAATGAAGAAAACAAAATGCAAATTACCTATTACTAGCTTTCTTAAGAATACACATCAGGATAAAAGATTCGCTTGATCAGACTGCTATGGGCATGAAAAGGTGGGGTCCACGTGATGGAGTTCAAGGTTGGAGACACTAAGCACATTTGTGGAAATTAAGCATAGTTTCACCTCTGTCTTCACTTCTGTAAATGGAAGTCAACACTAATAAAAACGCTATTAAATCCTAATACAGGACAACAGAAAACCTGATTCACCAATTTTCTACTTGCCTTTTTTTGGTCTCAATCCAACAAAAGTTGATTGCTTGCTGTTTCATTTATTAACCAATACTGAATTCTTGGCACTGGCTGTTATACTTTCCAACTTAATAATAGCAGGTTGCTTATAGGGAAGAAATTATTTCCTGCAAAATTCTCAAACCTCAACTATTTCAGTTTAGATCTTAACTTCAAAAAGAACAGAACAATTTAAAAACACTTTGGGAACATTTTCTCCCAGTCTCTGGCCTGCTCCCATTCTCTTGACAGTGCCTTCTGCAGAGCAGAGATAATTGATTTTAATAAAGTCAGTCTGTCAATTATTTCTTTCATGATCAAGCCTTTGGAGGTGTGTCAAAAAGTCATCACCAAACCCAAGATTATCTAGATTTTCTCCCAAGTTATCATCTAGTTTTATAGTTTTATGTTTCACATTTAGGTATATGATGTATTTTGATCTATTTTTGAGAAGGCCACAAAGCCTCTGTGTAGAGTCATTTTTTTGCAGGGGGCGGGGATGGATGTCCAGTTGTTCCAACACCATCTCTTGAAAAGGTCATTGTATGGCTGTACTGCTTCTGCACGTCTGTCAAAGCTCAAAGGACTGTACTTACTTGAGTCTGTTTCTGGGCTCTCTACAACACCAAGAGTGAGCTCTGATGTAAATTACAGACTCTGGGATGATAATACATCAAGGTAAGTTCCTAGTTTGTAAAAAACATATGCTCTGGTGGGAGATGCTTATAATGGGGAAGCTGTGCATGTGGGGGTGGGGTGGAACAGAAAATCTCTGCACTTTCCCTTCAATCTTGCTGTGAAGCTAATAGTGCTCTGAAAAAGAAAACCTTAATAAAAAAAATTAAAATAAAAAATGGTTGACCAGGAAAAGAGAGAAAAAATACATTCTGGTAATTAATATAAAGGTATACATTTATAATTCAATGATTTCAGATTATTACTTTGATAAAACATACAAAGAATTGATAACTCTCACAATTTGGGCACCCTGAGCAAGGCAGCTGTACAACTCAGGATAACACATGTCGCCCTGTGGTGTCACACTGGTTAGCCTCCTGAATGGGCAGGGTAGGGTCTGTGCCATATACCTCAGTTACTTCAAGGAAAGGAGTTTTCTTTTAAAACAAAACAAAACAAGTTTTACTTAGGTATAATTTGTATATCATATATCCAACCATTTGAAGCACAGAATTAAAAGAACTTCGATAAATCTGCAGAGTCATACAATGCTCACCACAATGCAGTCTAGAACACTTCCATCACCCTGACACAAAACTGGCAAAACACAGTCCATGTGAAGCTGGCTGTTGGGCCCTGGTGTTTGTTACAGCATTTCTACACACTTAAAACACTTGCATATATTTGAAAATGTTAATAAAAAGTAGTACACTATATTAGAAAATAAAATCTGAAAGACTATATGCCAAAATGCTAATAGTGTATTTACTGGAATCACCCTGATACCTCAGTTGGTAAAGAATCTGCCTGCAATGCAGGAGAACCTGGTCTGAGTCCTGGGTTGGGAAGATCCGCTGGAGGAGGGTTAGGCCACCTACTCTAGTATTCTTGGGCTTCCTTTGTGGCTCAACTGGTAAAGAATCTGCCTGCAATGCAGGAGAACTGGGTTGGGAAAGGTAAAGGCTACCCACTCCAGGATTCTGGCCTGGAGAATTCCATGGACTGTATAGTCCATGGGTTGCAAAGAGTTGGGCACGACTGAGCGACTTTCACTTTTTTTCACTTTCACTAGGTTGTATACTTATGGAAAGCTTAATTTTCTTCTTTATATTATTTTGTGTTTTCTAAAGTTTCTATGATGAACATATACGTACAATTAGAGAAAAATGCCAATAAACATTCATTCTTTCCATACATACTGTTGATACCTGCCAGGAGGGGAGAGGAGCCTGCTCCCGGCATCCCCCAACTAGAGTCAGGGAGAAGCCGAGGAGGAAAGAGCCCGGATGCCCCTGGTCACAGTTCTAGGCCTGGGACATATGCAAAGATTTGGAGCTACAAGAAGCAAGCCCAAGGTCTGGGAGTTGCTTGGAAAACAGGCTCCCAACAGACAGCTTCTCAGAGCGGACCCAGATGCTGTCTCTGTTAGTTTCAGCAAATTTTACAGAGACTAACTTTCCAGACGCTGGACAGTGTGGCTGGCTACCAGCATGCAGAGCCAGGCTGAGAGGGAGCCACATCCTGCAGGCAGCCCCCTCCCATGAGCAGGTCTGAGCTCACAGGTGATCTGAAAAAGCATGCATGATTATTTACTTATATCACAGAGATACAGAGAAAACTCACCTACAGAGGCACCACAGGACAAACCCAAGTCCACAGTAAGGGTCCAAGCAAATGGCCACTTCTCTCGAGGGGTAGAGCTCACACTGCAGCTTAATAGAACGGCAGAAGGCACTGGTGGCTGCATGAGACATCTGCAAGACAGCAAGGCTGTGTCAGGCGCCAGAGCCGCAGCCCAGCCTCAGGACTCTTGCACCACCACAGGCCGCACAGAACGCACTGGACCAGACACCAATGCTAAGCGTGGTTTTAGATAGGACAATTGTAGCCAAGCTCTGGTTTCGTTAGGAGAGGGTAGGCTGTGGGTTCTCATTAGTCTTCCCGTTTTCAGTGAGTAAGCCACAAGCAAAATTTCCCGGTCCCCCAGGACTTAGTAACTCTAGCCCATGAGGTCGGGACATCTTGCATTTGAATGGTGGCTTCGACTGCGACCCCACCACAGCCTGTACAGTACATGGGGACACGTGACCAATCATATGCCCTCTCCAGGCAGAGACAACACCTGACTCGTGCTTCACCTCCAGACCCAGCCCTGCACCTGTCATGCAGCAGAGGGACCAGCAGAGCACACTGGACGCACAACTCCTGTTGGTAAAGATTCGCTGAAGGTCACACCCATTTGTGCAGTGAGATAAGCTTGTCATTTGACTGGAACCCAAGTCCAGTCTCAGCATAGCTACAGTTAAGAGTTTCTCTAAAGGCAGCAGCCAGTCCCACAACAGTCAGTATGGAATGTGAATTCTTTTAAAGTACAGAAAAATTATATCTAATAACATCAATTTTCACAGATGCTTTCTAGCCAAACTAATCTAAGAGGAACAGGAAAGTAAAAGCACTCCAGAAAACTTAACCAACTTCATGGTCTTAGATACTTCTCAAGTTAGTGTGGAGTGCACATCACCCAGAGCTGAACTGTAAAAGGGACCAGCGCAGAGCATCTGGGCAGAATTTGACAGGGATCCTACATGCTAGGATGGAAGGCCCTCACTCCTGGCGTGTCTCATCTCTTTCCCCAAGCTGGCTAATAAAAGCTCTTAGTCATCTGATTGGATTTCCCTGAATGTTACCGATGCTTCTTGAAAAAGAATAACAAAGTCAGAGGACTCACCCTTTCTGATTTAAAAACTTAGTAGAAAGCTACTGTAATCAAAACAGTGTGGTAGTGGCATAAAGACAGACACACAGAAAAACAGAATCGAATAGATAGCCCAGAAATAGAACCTCACATACATGGTGAAATGACTTTTAAAAAATTTTTCATTAATTTATTTTTCCCTAGACTTCACATACAATTGACTGATTGATTGAGGTATAACTGATCTACATCATTATGCTAGTTTCAGGTACACAACATATATATGTGTATGTCTTACAAAATGATCACCACAGTAAGTCTAATGAAGAGCGCTACTAAGATTTACTCTCTTACCAACTTCCAAGTACGCAACACAGTACACTATTAACTACCATTTCCATGCTGTACAATACATCCACAGCCCTTATTTATAACCGGAAGCCTGTACCTTTTGGCTCCCTGCACCTGTTTTTGCCCATCATCAATCTGTTTTCTCTATGAGCTTGGTTTTTAAAAAAAAATATTTCACATATAAGTGAGATCACATAGCATTTGTCTTTCTGACTTAGCATGATGTCCTTCAGGTTCACCCATGTTGTTACAAATGGCAGAATTTCCTTCTTTCTAATGGCTGAATTATACTGCACTGTGTGCTTACAGATGGTGTGGGTGAGTGGGCAGGCATGTCTCATTTTTCTTATCCATTCATCTGCCAACGGACACTGATATTGTTTCCATATCTTGGCTATTGTAAAATAATGCTCTATGAACACTGGGGTGCAGACATCTTTCTGAGTTAGTGTTTTTATTTTCTTCAGATCAATACCCAGAAGTGGAATTTTTGGATAATATGGTAGTTTTATTTTTAACTCTTTGAGGAACCTCTATACTGTTTTTCATAGTGGCTACACCAGGTTACATTTCCACCAACAGTGCACAAGGGCTTCTCTTTCTCCACACCCTCATCAACATGTTATCTCTTGTCTTTTTGATGATGGCCATCCTGACAAGTGTGAAGGGATAGCTCACTGTGGTTTTCATTTGCATTTCCCTGATGATTAGTGATGCTGAGCATATTTTCTTATACCTGTTGTCCATCTGTATATCTTTTTCAGAAAAATGTCTATTTACATCCCCTGCCCATTTTTAAGCAATTGTTTTTCTGCTGTTAAGTTGTATGGGTTCTTTACATATTTTGGGTATTAACCCATTATCAATATGTGGTTTGCAAATATTTCCTCCCGTTCGCTAGGTTGCCTTTTCATTGGTTGGTTTCCTTTGCTGTGCAAAAGCTTTTGGTTTGATGTAGTTCCACTTGCTTAACTTTTATTTCCTTTGCTATTGATGTCAAACTAAAATCTCCAAGACCAATGTCTAGGAGCTGACCCCTATGTTTTCTCCTAGGAGAGTTATGGTTTCAGGTCTTATGTTCAAGTCTTTAATTCACTTTGAGTTCATTTTTACAGGTGCAGAAAATTGTTCCAGTTTCATTCTTTAGCATGTGGCTGTCCAATCCTCCAAGCACATTTACTTAAAAGTCTGTCCTTTCCCATCACATATTCTTGGCTCCTTTGCCATAAACAAGTTAACATTATATGTGGGTTTATTTCTAGGCTATTCTATGTCACTGGTCTTTGTGTCTGTTTTTGTACCAGTACCATACTGTTGGCATTACTGTAGCCTTATAATGTCAGTGAGCATGATGCCTCCAGCTCTGATCTTTTCCAAGATGGCTTTGGCTATTTGGGTCTTTTGTGGTTTCACACTAATTTTTAGAATAGTTTGTTCTATTTCTGTGAAAAATGCCACTGGAATTTTGATAGGGACTGCAACGAACCTGTAGATTGCTTTGGGTAGTATAGACATTATAACAATATTAATTATTCCAATCCAAAAGTATGGAATATCTTTCATTTGTCCTTTTCAATTTATTCCATCAATATTTTACAGTTTTCAGTATACAGATCCTTTACTTCCTTGGTTAAATTTATTCCTAGGTATTCTTTTTGATGCAGTTGTAAATAAAACTGTTTCCTTAATTTCTCTTTCTGCTATTTTATTATTAGTGTACAGAAACACAACAGATTTCTCTGTATTGATTTTGTTATCTTGTACTTTACTGAATTATTTATTGTAAGTTTTCGGTGGAGTTTTTAGTGTTTTCTCTACAAAGCATCATGTCATCTGCAAATAGTGACAATTTTAATTCTTCCTTTCCCAACTTAGATGCCTTGTATTTCTTTTTCTTGCCTAATTTCTCTGCTTAGGACTTACAACACTATACTGAATAAGAGTGGCTTCCTGATCTTAGAAGAAATCTTGCCTTTTCTCTGGAAATCTTTCAACCTCTCACTCTCGAGCATGATGCTAACTAAGTGGGGGTGATCAAACGTATTTTTGATAAGAATGCCAAGACCATTCAATGGGGAAAGGACAGTCCTTTCAACAAATGGTGCTTGGAAAACTGGATATCCACATGCAAAAGAATTAAGCTACACTCTTAACCTAATACCATAAACAAAATTAACAGAAAATGGATCAAAGTTCTAAATTTAAGACCTAAAACAATACAACTTATAGAAGAAAACATGGGACATGGGACAAAAGTTCACTACACTGGATTTGGAAATGCTTTCTTGGATAGGACACCAAAGGCACTGGTTAAAAAAAAAACAACAGTCAAAATTAGACTTCATGAAAACTAAACAATTTTCTGCATCAAAAGGCACTATCCATAGAGTAAAAGAGGCTTCCCTTGTAGCTCAGTCGGTAAAGAATCTGCCTGCGGTGCAGGAGACCAGAGTTCAGTCCCTGGGTTGGGAAGATCCCTTGGAGAAGGAAATGGCAACCCACTCCAGTATCCTTACCTGGAAAATCCCATGGACAGAGGAGCCTGGTGAGCTGCAGTTCATGGGGTCGCAAAGAGTCGGGCACGACTGAGCAACTAACACTTACATAGAGTAAAAGGGCGACTCAAAGAATGGGACAGAATATCTGCATGTAACTGATAAGGGTATCAGAGAACTTCTAAAACTCAACACCAATAAGAAAACTATCAATTCAAAATCAGCAAAGGAGTTGAATAAACATTTCTCCAAAGAATACATACCAAAAGGTGCTCAGTATCATTAATCCTCAGAGAAATGCAAATCAAAATTACAGTGTGATCTACCTCACATACATTAGGAAGGCCACTTCAAACAAACAAACAAACAAAAAGGAAATGCCCAGGGAGTTCCCTTGTGATTTAATCATCAGGGTTCCAGATTTTCACTGCCATGGCCCAGGTTCAATCGCTGGTCAGGCAACCAAGATCCTACAAGCCATGAGGCTCAGCCACAGAAAAAGAAGACATTCAAAAGAGAAAAACCAACAGAAAATAAATTCCAAGTGTTGGCAAGAATGTAGAGAAACTGGAAACTTTGTGCATCATTGGTGAGAAGGTAAAGTGGGACAGCTACTGTAGAAAAGAGTATGATAATTCCCTCCAAAATAAAAATAAAATTACCCTTTGACCCAACAATTCAACTCCTGGATATATATTTTAAAGAGTTAAAGGCCATGTTTCAAAGAGATATTTATACACCCCATGCTCAATGCAGCATGATTCACAATAGCTAAAATGTGAAAGCAACTCAAGTATCCATTGAAAAATGAATGGATAAGCAAAATGTGGTAAACACATACAGTGAAATCTTAACGCAACCTTAAAAAGGAATTTTGATATATACTTCAACATGGATGAACCTTGAAGAAACTATGCTAAGTGAAATAAGTCAGACACAGGAAGACATATATTGTATGATTCTACGTAAACATGGTACTGCTGCTGCTGCTAAGTCACTTCAGTCGTGTCCGACTCTGTGCGACCCCAAAGACGACAGCCCACCAGGCTCCCCTATCCCTGAGATTCCTCCAGGCAAGAATACTGGAGTGGATTGCCATTTCCTTCTTCAATGCATGAAAGCGAAAAGTGAAAGTGAAGTTGCTCAGTTGTGTCTGACTCTTAGCGACCCCATGGACTGCAAACAAGGTACTAGAACAGTCAAAATTGCAGAGACAGAAAGCTGGCAGGTAGGGTCGAGTCTCAGTTTAGAAGATGAGTTATGGAGGTGAGTGCTGCTGAGAGCAGCACAGAACTGTGAATGAATTTAATACCACTGAACCACACACTTGAATTGGTTAAGTGGTAAGTGTATGTTACATGTATTTTACTACGAATACAAAATTGGAAAAAAAAGTCAAGCAAGAGAACTGACAATTATGCAAGCTCAGCAAGCAGACGAATAATAGGTGCAGGGCTTCCTGAGGCTAGAGAACTCAACGGTATCTTGATGAGGACCCTGCCTAACCTAGGAGAGTCCTAATTCAGGTGACACATGTACTAGTTCCCTTTTTTGATGGGAAAAAGCAACAGCAACAAGCAGCATTCTGGCCTGTTATAATGAGACCTGTGTTAAAAATGCAAGGAACTCCTGTGCACAGAGTTTTATAATAGAATACTGGGATCTGAGAACCAGCAAGAAAGGAAAACATAGGCAGTTTCTTTATTAGGGGCTGGTGAAGCTGTGGTTATACACAAAAACACTGTTTGAACATTTGGAAAGAATCAGTCAGCCTAGCTAACTACTGAAATGGTCACACATTTTATAGCTTAAACAGAACACACACATATGCATATACCTCTCTCCGTGTTTTGATGCCAGGCCCCACCAGAGCCCTATACACGTAAGAATGAAAATTAAGCATCGCTCTATGGCCTGCTAACTGCACACTACTCAGATTGTTTCTCACCTTCACTCCAGCTAGCATCCCGGTTGTGGACACACTGAAATCAAGATAAGCTAGAGTGTCTGGGTTGGAAGGTTTATAGATCTGGGCAGGCCGCTTCTTTGGCAAATCATCTGGAGAAGAAAACAAGCTGTTAGCATCTCTGACTTAGTGGAAAAGCAGATGAGCAAACAGACATTTTTGGTGAGTTTGAGAACCAACCTGTGTCTAGTATAGGGGGCCAGGCCCTGACATCCACCGCCGCAGCTGCCTCCCTGGACCGTAACAATTTACAGATCAGTTGTGTTGTCATCAGACAGGCAGAACGGCTCACCTGAGGGTCAGAGAACAAGGCACGGAGAGGAGGAGGGTAAAGGACAGGGGACTATGCCTGCTTGCATGCCAGCTGTGTACCACGTGGAAGCTGTGTAGCTCCAGGGTAGGCTGCGTGCACAGCCGCCTCATTCAGGGCCAACGGAGGTCCATGTGACTGGGAATCTGACCACAGACCACATGAGCAGAGCTCGTGCGGACTGAGGCCCTGGCAATTACTAGAGCTGAGTGGTGTCAACTGTGTGGCCGTCACCTCAGAAAGCACCACCCAAACTACCCACTCTCACCACACCCTCCCCATCCTCCAGAAACGCTCACTCTCCACACACAGCCTCAGCACTTACTGCCACAGTGACAACCCTGAAGGTCCTCTGACACAACTACAAACAAGTATTTATTTGTGATGCCCCTTGGGGTTCCTCCTCTAAGGGGAAAAACTTATCCTAATCCTCTTAAACTTCACCAAAAACAAAAACAAAAAAAGTTAAAACAAACTGTACTTTCAAAAAGGAACAGGCTGCTTTTCAGTCTTGAGGAAAGAAACATTAAAATGTCTGACTTTCCCACTCCTCTTGGTTTGTTCCTTGGCCTGGTGGGGAATCACCCAGTGTCCAGAGAGGTGCCCTCTCTAGGGAGTGAATCTGATTCCCACGCATTGTGGCAAAACTGCTCTCTAGCCCCTAACTCTACGCACAAGTTGCTATCTTGATTCCAGAGCAAAACAGCAAGCTCCTAGAACAAAGAGGCTGGGCCCCCTCCACCTCTGGGACTACAGACGCCCTCACCAGCCCCGGAGCCCAGGCTCTGTAGTCTACAAGCCCAGCACTCGGGCCAGACCCTGCAGGCAGCCATTACCTCCACGATCATCTTCACGGTGGGCAGCGTGGTGGCGATGTTCTGTGGGTGTGGGGGACGGACGGTGATGGGCACGCAGCCTGCATACAGGCAGCCATAGAATGCAGCGATGAGGTCTATCCCTGCACAGAGAGAGGAGCAGTCTTCAGTGAGACTCAGCAGCAGGACAACCAAGCTGGAGCAGCCAGGCAGGCACGGGGCCGCCCCCACGCGTCTGTCAGACTTCAGGGACAGCCCCCCAGCAGCCCCGTTCCCTCAGGCACAGGAAGCCAACGCAGCCCAGAGGCTTCACTGCTGTCACCCCTCTAAGGAGTCTTTAAACTCAACTTCCTGATTATCCACTCAGTGGTCAAGTATTTAACTACTGATTAAATGAACTGCCTCAGATAGCTAATAAAGTTCGATACAAAAGTCTCTGAAATACCAATTTGTCTGTGCCCCTATCATCAGTCATACAGCACGCAGCACACAGTCCACCCTGTGAGCCAGGCCGGGGTAGGGGCCCATTTTGGTGGTAATACAGCAAGGCCATCGAGCACCAATGGGTGTGATGCAGGGTCCCTCAGGCACGGGCTGGTCTGCACAACCCCGTTTCTTACCTGGTGGGTAGACCAGGGCGACGTGGTCCCCGTCCTGCAGGTGTCCCCTCTCCATCAGCATCACGGCTATCTTCTCAGCCCGCTTGTGCAGCTGGACACACGTCAGCGAGTTTGCTATTGTGCCCTGAGTATCACAAGAACAAATGGGTATGTTTTTTTAATATCACAGCTTTGAGATGCCTTTTGTATACCATACAACTCACTGATTTAAAATGTACAATTAAGTGGATGTATCTGCAGAGTTGTGTGACCCCCACCACAGCCAGCTTCAAAACATTTTCGTTACCCCCTCAAAAGACCACCCACCACTGGCATTCTGCTCTCCTCTCCTCCCCAGTAGCTAGGAAGTACAACACCAAAGATGACTCCAGATACATCTGCATTAACAAGAAACATTTAAAAAACAATTACTGGACATGAAAAAAACAGCTAAAAGTATAAAACAAAATCAATCTAGTAATTTGGGGACTTATGTATAATTGTCGTGGGCAATAAGAAATTAATCATAAATCTGGAGGATCTGAACTATGAAAAATAGGACTAACTGAAACTGTTTTTAAAAAAGACTACATCAAAAGTCAAGGAGGTCAGAAAACAAACAAACCAACTCCCAGAAAAGCAACCATCCAAAAAAAAAAAAAAAAAAAAAACAAAAGGAAAAATGGGAATTGTCAAATTCATTTAATGTAGACTTCTAAATACACAGGAACAAATAAACACATTTGGATTGAAAAGTACCTTAAAAAACACTGAGGATGAAAATCAGTAGCAAAACAGGTACTAAGAGATATCAAAATACATGACATTTACTCTTTATTTATAAAAGCAAGAATAAACTATAAATTATAAACATACAACTTATCCAAAAAAGCTTCCCTTGAGGATTCACTTATTTGCACATATTCCCAGGTAAGAGGAGACCATTGTCTACAGCTATTTAAAAACTGCTGTATCATCAATTCCGACTTTAAAGGGATGAACCGGGGAAGGACCTCTCCTTACACTAAGTGCAAACCTGACAGGAGTGTTGGGTGAGGAAGACCCTGCAGCTGGACACAGGATGGTGGGCACCAGGAGCCTGATGCATCTGTTGAGGTGGGGAGTTTCCAAGGACAGTGACATGAAGAAGACTGTCCACAGGGAGGTGGTGAGAGCAGCTGGTTGTGTGGGAGGAGAAACGTGGACAGGAGAGACCAGAATCTTTGGGGCCGTTAAAGGATACGGGTGACCTGGTGATTTGAAGTGTGTGAAGAGACACTAGAAATGCCACTCAAGCAGAACATCTGCACAGGGTGTGTGGGATCCAGTGAGATGTGAACCCTAAAAGGATATATATACCAGCGGCCAGCATTTGCCCAAAACACTCACAAGATCATTGATGGCCTGGGGCACATAGGCCGGTGGAGAAGGGGGGCCATCTAGACAGCTGCCAGGCAGGCTCAGGCCCCTTCCTGCTGAGACCAGCCTCCCCCACAGTGGGGCTATGCTTACCATTCTCTGAATTGAACCTTCTCATCCCAAATATTTTCCTTAATCATCTTCCTTGTGAGGAAGGTTAAACAATAAACAGAAAAAGACACAGAAAGTGGAAGAGCCAGAGAGCAGCATGTGGCAAAGCCAGGTAAACATAGAAAGACCTATGAGGCTGGTGTCTGGGACCAGCTGAAATCTGAGAACTGGTGCCTTCGCAGCTGGACCAGTCCTCTGAGCAATCATTCCTGTGCAACACATGTGTGCACATGAACCAAAACATATCCCTCTTCACCCAATAGTCCTGCGAGCTCTTCAAAGTGAAGATGGGGCACCAGCCCCCAGTACACCGAGGTGAGGCCCACACCACCACCCCCCACCCCCCACCCTGAGCCCCCATGCTTGCATGCCAGCTGTCCTGGAGGAACGCCAGCACTGCACTCCTGGCTGTGGCCGGGACCAGTGGAGTTGCTGGCGGGGCGGCAGTACCAACTGGGGACTCCCGCCACCACCCTGCTGCCTGTGCTGGTCCATCAGCAGGTCTTATCTTAAGAAGCGAGCATTCTGGGATTGAGCTGTTAAACTCTTTCAACTGCTCTTCTTTGAGTTATCCAAAGAGCCAGCACTGATCCCCTATCAGTATCAGCTTTCCTGTCACATAACAAAGCCTATATGCTAGAAGCACCGATGACTCACGAGTAGCTGAACGCTCTGACACTGGTTCTGAGAACATCCATCTCCAGATGCTTCAAAATGGTGAGATTTACTTGCATTCTGTCCTTCAGCAATCTTCGCCACTGCTTCAAAATACCCTTTCTCACCCACAGGGTTTACACCAGACCTGGGGCCCCTCGTGGCAAGCTGGTGCCAATACGCCCAACATAGCCTTCCCCCCAGGTCTCTGCTTGCAGGCTCAACATTGAGAGAGTATCACAGGACACAGGTTTTGGCCAGCCCCACACCATGCAACATCACTTGTCATGGGGCCCTTCACCTCAGGAGAAAAGCTAATTTTCAATCACGCATTTCATTTTCCAAAGCGCTCACTGTGACAAAAAACAAAACGCCATTTATCTTCAGGTCAATGGTTAGCTGGCATCCTCATCAACATTCATGGAAAAAGGTGGGTTTTCAGTACAGAAACCCACCGCATAAGAAGGTTCTAGGAAAAGGTACATCACAGAAAATTAGGGCTGACTTTCCGTGAAAGAGGTCTTGGCTGGTATCATGACAAAACGGCAATGCAGGATGATCCACCACCCAGTTGCTACTCTGAAGACAACGATTTCAGTGTAGGTAACTGTAAACATGGCACCACTGCAAAGTTTTACATTAAATTAAATAATGACAAATAAAAACATACTCAGGAATGAAGAAAAAGCCAAAAATGATTTACATTTTAAAATGTAAAAAAAGGTAAAGGCGTTGGCTGGTGTTTTTCTTTAAAAAGTAACAGATGCTCTTTGTATGTAAGTTCCAAGAACATAAGTCCTTCCCCATTTGCAGTGAATCGAATCCTCACTTCTGCCTACAAGCCTAGCACAACAGCTCGGACACTATGGACTACGATGCTGTGGAGGAGGGCATACAAATAAGTGCTGTGGGCAGTAAACAGGTGGCACGACGCAGCTGGGACCTGCAACAACTGAGGGGCCGTCCGGAATGGAGGATGCCTGGAAGCGGCCTGAGGCCCCACATTGGAAGGACAATATTTAGGGATATTGAGCAAAACATATCATTAGAATGAATTTTAGCTGTTTCTTCTCACCTTTTCAAAATTTTGCTTTCAGAAAATATTAAACTGTGCATTTGGCTTGTGCTGATTTCTACTGGATGGTGCCGAGCTAGAAGGCTGGGTGAATGGAAATTCCATTGTGACCGCCATGGAGAAGATGCTCCTGACCTGCGGTTCAGATTGAACACCTGTGCTGAGTGCGCACAGGGCTCTGGGAGGACGGGGATGAGCGCAGACACCAACTCCCTGCTGACCCATCCAGCTCTGTGGATGTAGCTGCCGCCACATCAGAAGGCCTGGGAGACAGAAGGAAGGCAGGCCTCCTGTCTGAAGGAAGGCTACTACCATGGGCCATGCTGTCCCCACGCTGACCTGAAGTAAGCTTACACATGGGCTTGACCTCCACAACTCACCCCTTCGAGAATATGACTCATTTCTGGTGAACACATTTCCCCAATGACCTCGTGTCTGGCCATAGCAAAGGACTGTGAACTCACGATCTGGGAATGGGGACACAGTTGACCTGTCCAGCACACTGCCAGCCCCCAAGTGACACGTAGCTGGACCAGCTGTTTCCTCCTGCTGACAGGACTACAGTCTACCAATACAACCAAATCATTTCTGAATCTTTGTGTCTGTGACAGCAATGAAACTTCCTCTCACCCAGAGCTCTGGAAGGGTCACCCTCAGGGAGCTCAGGGAAGAGGCTCCGAAGAGGAGTCCCTCCCGAAGCTAAGGCCAGGCTGGATAAGGCTCCAGCTCCAGTGGCCCCTCTGGAGGTGCTGCTGGGAACCACCAGACACCACAAGAGATGCTACAGAAAAAAAGGAGTCACCAACAGTCTCCAGGAGAAATGCCAGGGCAGAGGACAAAGAAAGTCAGAAGCAATGATTACAGAGTAACTGGGACACAACCAGGCACCAGTGCCAGAAAAGAAGTCTTATCTGTGTTTACAGGCTGAGGCAGAGCCAAGGGAGAAAGATGAACGCAGCAGGCAGGCTGGCTTCAGATCAGACACAAGGCTCCTGGTAACCGTATCCCTGGGCTCATGCCCCATGTGCACCGATGGGCCCTGAGCCAAGAGACTTAATCCTACGAAGAGGGTCCAAGTGTAGGCACCAAACGGCAGGGACAGCAAGCGTTCCTCACAGAAGCTGGGGAGCGGGAGGGCTTTCTAAGGCTCTTCCTGGGGTCGGTCTGAACAGACACAGTGAACAAGAACTGCTGAGGTCAGCTCAGCATGCAGGGCCAAGATGAGCAGAGTCACAGGAGGACCAGAGGTACTTCTACAAACTAAATCACTGCAAAACTGGTCTGCAGCTGGATGTCCAACTTAGAGATTTAGGGAGGGACTTACATTGTTGGCATTTCCTTTCACTGTCCTTAACTGATTGCTCTAAGTGACAAGAGGCACCTTTGTGCACAAAGATTGTGATATTTTGCATCTTTGAAGAGCTATAATGTCTTAAAAGTTGCAAGCATCCACACTAGTCAAGAGGACCTAACTAAATCTAGTTTTCAGGCTTTATTTCCAGAGTAAACAAAAACAGGTGTATTTTAAGACTTCTGCATTTACTGCTCATTGTTTGTACTATTTGCTTGTGCATTTAAGGCCTTACTCTTAAGTACTATTATGGAGCACAATCTGATGACTTACTTTTCTAATGAGAAACGTAAATATGAACCTTAACTACAAAAATTATTTTCACTCCTAAGAATGAAAGCCTATAACTAAAACATGACTTTTTACCAAAAAAAAAAAAAAAAGGTAGTTAAATAATAAAAAGAAACATAAATACCTCTCAGATCCACAACTATTCTCTATTGTAGACATTCTCCACTCATTTAGGGGGAGATACTGCAAAAATATTGCTAAAATATATACATACACAAATATATGTGTATATATACACACATGCTATATATATGTGTGTGTATATATATAAGTACATAAATATATACATACATAAATGTATGTGTGTATATATACAACTGATGGCTCAGCAGGTAAACAATCTGCCTGCAATGCAGAAGACACAGGAGACATGGGTTCGATCCCTGAGTTGGGAAGATCCCCTGGAGGAGGAAATGGCAACTCACTCCAGTATTCTTGCCTGAACAATCCCATGGAGAGAGGAGCCTGGAGGGCTATAGTCCAAACGGTTGCAGAGTCAGACACAACCGAGCGACTAAGCACATGTACACACACACACACGCACACACGCACACACGCACACTCAAACCCTTATATTAAAAAGTGACCTTTCTTAGGTAAAAGGTCTCAATCAAAATAGCAACAAACAAACAAAAGGATTCAGGTAAGACGGAGAAAGGTTTGAGTGGAGAGTATGGAACAGCAGCATGAAATCATGGCGCACACAGGCAACACCAGGGTACACGGGTGGGGCCTCACCCTACAGTTGAGCAGCGTGTACAGCACGTGGTCAGGGGTGGTCTGCGCCCTCCACTGCAGGACCTCCGAGAGGAACAGGAACTGGAACAGAGCACAGCTGTTAGGTCCAGACCATCCTGGGCATTTGGGCTGGCCTCAGCATCTAACAGTAGGGTCTGTCAGTGCCTGAAGTCGGGAGAGGATAATCTCTGACAAATATAATCAACAGGATAATCAGGCATTTACAATGCTTTCCTGGCAGTGACTGGAATTCACTGTGCCTGATTCAGACCCAGCAGTTGGAGGGCTGGGGCCGTGCCACCACGAGGGAAGGCCTCTGAAATCTGCCCAAGGATGGGAAGATGCCATTCCCCTTATAGACAGAGTAGTCGACACAGAAACATCCCTTCTCCTGGGGCTTCCACAAGTTGTAACAATGATTTCTGGGGGCTGCAATGATAGACTCAGATCTACTCTGTTTCAAAAATGGGCTCTCTTAAATTTGCTGTGTTTACAGTGGTCAACTCTGAAGGCATGCAACAGCCCTGAGATCACACAGATCACATGTACTCACTAACATGTCTGCAGTAACAAGGACAGCCCTGTTTCATGACACCGACACAGCAATCGCCACATTTAATCCATTTTATGACAGAAATGCAGTGTGAGGTGTGGAACATGCTCATCAAGTACTTTCTTTGAACATGTTACTACATGTTACCAGACTAGCAACATCTTAAATGGCTGATTTTGTCATATTTCCTTGGAGCCCACACAAAGTGGGGCCACCTTTTGGTGAATCACCGGAGTTCTCCAGCTGAATGCTATAACGGGGACTTGCAGCTGTGTGGGACAAACCGTGTGTCTAGTGCTTATGTGGAGTGGGGCCCAAATATTCCTCCTACAACTCCCAATGCTGCTTTAAGAATGTCTGGCTTTTAAACCTGGGTTTTGAATTGACACTTCCTTGAACTGCAAAGATCCAAGGACTGGAAACCTCACTATAAGGTGGCCGTGAGGCAGTGTGAGTGTCCAGCCAGGGCTGGTGGGTAACCAGGAACAAGTGTGCAGGGAACACCAAGACAGGATAGGGACTGCAGATGCTGGTTTCAGGCCTGCTGGTCATGGGCTGCATCACCTACCCATTTCTGTGCCACGTGAGGGGTCCTAAAACACTGCACCCCAGCAAACACGCTTTCCTTACAAGATTACAGGAGGGTCTTGCAGGGAGACAGGAAGAAAGGCCATCATTGCGAACACTGGGGTGGCAGAGAGGGCAAGTGGGAGTCGGTAACACCTGTGACACAGCATCTGGGCAGGAGTGGAGAGGAACCGGGCAAGCTCTCACCTTCCGGGCCTGGTCATTGTCTTCTATCTGGCCCAAGTCTCTGCCACTGGCCTGTGCGATCCTCTTCCCAGACACCAGGTTCCCCACCATCACAGAGGCAGGGCCGATCTCTGCAAAGCAGCAACAGCACGCACATGAGGGAGACACATGAGGTAGGACACGAGCGAAGTTCCTGAAAATATGACTTCCCACTTCAGGAAGGAGCTTACTCTAATTTCCTTTCAAAGATGTGACTTTGAAAAACCTGATTAGAACAGGGTTTCAAGTAAGTCACTACCATGAAAACAAAGACAAACAGGAGCAAATCTCAAGTGAGGGGGCACAGAAATAAAGCTTTCAGCATCTCCCCTAAGCACCCTCCCAGGCCACTGCCTTTGTTCGCTGGTGAAGGGCATTCAGTATTTTGCTGGAAAAAACTAGCTTTTTGATGACAGAGAGCCACATAACCTTCATTATTTAACAAGAACAGATGAGAGACACCAGATACTATTAGAGCATCCTTCCTTAAAACTGCCAGTTACATGAAGCTGTGCCTTCCGCGTTGCTTCAGAGTGGTGTGGATGCCCTGGCACTACTCAGTGCCCCGAGAGGCAGGTGACCAGCCGGTTCTCAGAGCCCACTCATGGGGTCACACTTCCCTGTCCAGAGTTCCCAGTCATCCAGCGACATCTGAGTACTGCAGCCCTGCAGTGGTCATGCATTTACCAGCGATCCTTCATCCTAAGCATCTGTCTTGAACTCTGGCCACCAACTGTGTCCCAGCACCTGGGCCCACTGGAGGCCAGGACACCACGTCAAGGTGTCCAGGAATGAACAGGGTTAGAGGAGGGAGAGGGAGGCTCAGTGAGTGAAGCCTCCCTGGGGAGCCCAGAAACTCTTGTCCATTCAGTAAAAACATGCCAGGCTTTTTCCCCATCCATTTCTCATGCTCATGAAGGGCTGTGCCGTGTGTCTTTCTTGGCTGGCCACCCAAAGCCAGTGCCCACAGGATGTGAAGAAGTGGGTGCTTCACTGGGAAATAACTCTACCCTCCATACCATAAACAGGGGTCGAAACAACAAAACGGAGGCAAGAGGAAAAAAAGAGAGGAAGAACATTAATAAGGAATCTGAGAATACTAGAAAACTTTAGAGAAAGATTACTGGTAAATGCCAACCTAAGGTGCCCGAAAAGCAGTGAGAGCTAAGGCCTTGTGTGCTCTTTCAAGGAGGATATAAGCTCTAACATGGGAGTCCCAGCCCGGCCCCACAGGCTACTCTGCTGGCAGAGGGTGGTGGTCAGCCAGTGGGTGACCCGTTCCTCCTGCAGCACCGGTGTCCTCACCTGAATCTGGAGAGGCTGCTCACTCTCACTGCATCAAGCTCGCTTCTGGAGGTGGCCTGGTTCCTATGTCTACCGCCACTGCGCTATACCCAGGGCCTGTCAACTATCTCTAGCTGACTTGTTGTGATCTCGGCCCCGCCATGCTTCATCAGTGGAGCAAAGAGCATCAGGCCTGGGTCTGTCTCTCCAATACTCTGGCCCTACAGCCTTGGGTTAGTTCCTGAACCCCTCTGTGGCATGATCTCATTTCCTTATAAAATGGAGACAGGAACGCCCACTCCTTAAGACTCCAAGAGGATGAGTCAGGTTAATACCAGCAATGTGTGGAGGCGTGGGCAGCTTGTGCCAGGCCTGCTACTCGTCGTTCTAACACCCCTTGGGCTCGCCCAGCCGCCCCCCTGGTCTGTTTGCATGTCAAGCCTGGGGGCTGGGGGCTTTCCATCACTATACTAGCACCACATTCTTGCAATAAATTCCTCTTCATTGGTAACTGGGTGCCACCTTAAAGAGCATAATCGTTGCTAGATGGAGCAAGTCAGATGGCTTATAATTACATGTTCCCTGATAGCTTAGTTGGTAAAGAATCTGCCTGCAATGCAGGAGACCCCGGTTTGATTTCTGGGAAGGGAAGATCCGCTGGAGAAGAGATAGGCTACCCACTCCAGTATTCTTGGGCTTCCCTTGTGGCTCAGCTGGTAAAGAATCCGCCTGCAATCCAGGATACCTGGGTTCGACCCCTGGGTTGGGTAGATCCCTTGGAGAAGGGAAAGGCTATCCACTCCAGTATTCTGGCCTGGAGAATTCCACGGACTATACAGCCCATGGGGTTGCAAAGAGTCGGACACAACTGAGCAACTTTCACTTTCCCTAAACTGTAAAGCAGCAGACAAATGTTCAGCATCATGAGGACACCACAAATGAAGCTGCAGAACTCCTCACAGGCTCCAAGGGCTGTAAGTTATGGAACAGGTTTGCAGGCTTTATTCTAATGTCTATGGGAAGGAGCGGTGACCCTGAGAGGTGCTTTGCCAGAGTCCTCAAGGAGGTTTGACACCTGCCAGGGAGGCTGGGCTCGGGTAACTACCAGCACCTCTCCTTCCCCTGTGGCCCTCGCCCTGGGCCTGGACTCCACTACCTTCTTCCCACATGTGGCAGCAAGACAGTGTTCAGGAGGAGGCTGACCTGCCAGAGTGTATAACCAGAGACTGGAGAAGAGGAAGGCTGAGAACGGGGTCTGTGTGGCCCTGGCCCAGACCCAGGACCACCTCAGGCCCTCACAGCCCTTCAGACGTACCTGGTTGCTTCTGCCGAGGCTTAGGCAGGTTTGTAACGCACGTGTGGGGACACATGAGGACATTGCAGGGGTGAAGTGAGCCCTCCAGGAAGAGCTGCTTCGTTTCGGACAAATGGATGCCTCCGAGTGGGGTTTTGGGGAGGGTGTTTGCTGGAACCAAGGCCAGACAATAAACCCCAACTTGATGTATACTGTCGATTGCCTGGAAAGCCAAAAGAGAAAGAACCATGTGAAGCAGGTATAGTGAACAGACAAGGAGCAAATACTCAAGACTGTGCAGAGCACACCACGCAGAAGTACATGCAGCACTCGCGAAGCTCCCATCATGGAGACACTGAGGTCAGGAGGGCAGGTCGCCAACCCAAGCAGAACACACAGGTTACGGAGCACGTGTGGAACACCACACACACGACAGTGGACACTGGGAGGAAAAAAGCACGCTCTCAAGGTTGTAACAAGAACTCCTGCTGCGAACTCCACGAGCGAATGGGAGCAGCTCTGCACACCTCTGACCCCTAGGCCGGGTCTGTTTAGCTCCCCACCCCGCCCCAGGAGGCGAGCCCAGGTTCGGTAGCTGATGAGTCTGTGGTCAGAAGGAGGGATAAGCAGAGCACTCAATGGCACAGGGAAAATGACGTGAGCAGGGAGGGGGCTCAGGGCAGGCGCGAGCTACCTGCAGCACCCTGCTCATCCACTGGAAGCTGTCCTCTTCCGTGGAGTCTGGCCTCTGCTCAGCCACAATCACAATCCTTTCGTCGTGCAGGACAGTCACTGAAAACACGGCTATTCTGTGGATACAGATAGGACATGGTAGTGAGCACACGCTGGAGATGCTCACAGAGGATTGGCCCTGCCATGAAGGGCTTCACAGCTACTATGACCACAGAGCTCAGGGGTTCTCAGCACCAACTACACCCCGAGAAAGGAAAACTGCAGCTTCCAACTCCCAGGCGCTCACCCACAAAAGCACAGGGGAGAAGTCTGACAAAGCCAGGGGGCAGGTGGAGGACGACTGCCATACTTCTTGTGGAAGCAGCCTGCCGCAGCTTGGGCAATGGGCCTCAAGCCTCAGGACAAGCAGGAGTTGTGCAGGTATCAAAACTGCTGAAACTTACTGGGCCCTGCAGTTTGCATCTTGAGTTTGTACCTGCGAAGCAATATTCTCCCAATGAGCAGAACTTTGCCATTGGGGAGCTGATGGTTTTCTGCTAGCCCAGATTCTCTCAGGAGAAGCACAGACTGGCCCTCTGGGGGGTCCTCTGCACAAAGGTGGCTGGGCTACACCCAACCCAAAGCTCTGCGTCTTCCTGCTCCTGCCAGCTAAACTATGCAGGGCGAAACCCAGAGCAGCTGACTTCCTCCAAATCAGCAAAACCTTAGGAGCCATGGTCAGTGATCCAGCATTGGCTGTGTGCCAAGCAGGGATCAGGGACACCACCCAGAAGGAACCCACGTGAGGCAGTTTCCGGGCAGTTTATGGCTCATTTGTTACCTTTGGGTGAATGAACTGCAGCAAGATAAATGCTTGGTTCTTTTGTGTAGTTTACTAATTAAAAATATGCTTTTCAAAAAATAAATAAATAAAAATATGCTTTCAAATGGACATTATTCTTTAACTTGGAGAATTTAGTGAAGATACATTTATTGGGCTCAGAAAATTTTCATAAAATTGGACATTAAGAACTGCACAGAATCTTAGAAGTCACAGAGTTCAGGGGCTTCAATGTACAGAGGAGGACACAGAGTCCCATTAGTTTAAGCAATTTTCTGCAGCTTTATATAAAAAGTGTAGCCTGTGGAGAACCATACCAACCACAGAGCACACCCACCTTCCCCTGTAGACGAACTTCATGGGTTCCACAGCCAGTGCTGTGGCCACGATGTCATCGGCGTTGTGTCTGCGCCCGCTGACCACCATAAGCCCGTCCATCTTGCCCACCACGAACACAAGCCCTCCAGGGCCAACGAAGCCAAGCAAGCCCGTCCTCACGAAGGGGTACTCACTGACCGGGGCCCCTGAGCTCGTCACCGGGAACACCTGGGGACAAGGAACTCTTGAGTGCCTGCTGGAGCCCAACATCCGCCCTCCTCCATGGAACCCACTGCTCCTGCTTCCCTCCGCTGGGTCTCTTCACCTGGCCCTGGCTGGAGAAGCCCAGGTCTGCACAGCTGCCATGAGTGCCAGGCTGCACACCCATCCCCCATCCCCATTCCCATTCTCACAACTCGTCCCCAGCCCACACGCAGGGCCCTCTGAAGAGGCCTGCCACAGTCTAACGAACATTAATTCATTCTTCTACTTATAAAACCACAGCATAAAAATGGTTAAATGGAGAAGCAAGGTGCACTTTAAATAACATCTGTCAGTAGTAAAATGATTCCTGTTCATTAGACTGCTGTCTTCCTTACTGGAAACACACTCAAAAATACAGAGGGAGCAGCCCCACCATGAGTTCAAACTCGACCCCTAGTTTCCTCCCACCTAACACATAAGCCACACAGAAAAGAAGATAGGTTTTATTTAGACTGTGTCTGGCTCAGTTTCAAGGGCACTTAGAAACCTGAATCCTGACCCAACTGATCTGCCTGTACAAGCCACATCACATGTGTTCACATCCAAAGTTCTATTTATAGCCTTTAAAAAATTTATCCCCAATCAACTCATATTTACTAACATACAACTTAGTCAAAGTGTGCTCCTCCTAAGGTCAGCACACTTGGTGAAATGGTAAGAATTCTGAGAATGTTGGGTCTACCAGGCAGTGTGCACTTCTGTGTGCTAACTGCATGCCACACCATGTGCACAAAGCACGGACACACACTTGTGTGGTGGAGGCAGCTGTGCAGTGCGAATGCTTGGTCAAGGCGGACAGTCCCTGACGAGGCCGCTGCTCTCCGCCTCGGCAGGGCTGCGCGCTCCCCAGCCCCCACCCATCAGCTGCTGCTCTTTCTAGATAGGTGAGAATGGCAATGAGGAAAAAAGCTGCCTCTAGAGAAACTGTACTTGCTCTTTCTCAGCTCTGATTATGAGGTGAAAACAAGGCTGCTAAGCCAAATTTATTAAAAGCTATAAAAAATGGCAGGAGAAAGTACAACCATTTTAATTACCATGAACATGTTCTATTGAGAAATCACCATCTCCTTTTACATCTATTCCACACACCTGGCAAAAGCTGTCTGATGGGGCTCACCTGCCACCTACCTCAAAGGTGTTCTTGGTCATACCCGAGAGGCCGTAGTAGGACATGCCCGTGGCCACCGCGCACACGCAGAGCTCCCCGACTTCGTCTGTCCTGCACAGCTGGGGAACCCCATCAGGCTTCACTGAACACATGATGGCTGAATGCAAAACAGCAAGCACACGTTACTTTAGAGAGGGAGTTGCAGGGAGCTGGAGAGGAGAAATGAATGGGTACAAAAAAGAACACAAAAAGAAGTAGCATCTGCAGCAAAACCACAAGTGAAAGAGAACAGGCCCTCACAGTCCCTGAAGCAAGCTGTGATTTTCTTGGTGCGGTAAAACAACATTTCATAGCTGTGCACTGCTGTAAGCTTAGGGTGTAAATGGGATTTACACACCATGCAGACATGAGGATGACACTGAGAAGAGACCACATGGCGTGTGTCGTCAGCCAGTGCACACGGCCTCCAGGACAGTCTGAGCCCTGAAACCAATGAACACGGCACACCTGCTCCAGTCTCTTGAGCCTGTCTGAACAGAAAGCCTCCCTGTCCCACGGGAAGCTCCATCTTTATCTCAGACTCCCCATCAAGGCGGGCCCTGCAGGAAAGGCTGGGGGGTGCTAGTTCTCCAGTCTGTGGCTCTGCACCCACACCCACCCTCACCTCCAGGCATCACGAGGCCGACGTCTTGCACGGTGAGTACAGACAGCTTTTCCTCTGAGTCCACTCGGATGACCCCATAGGTCAGCCCATGCATGGAGAGGACGCCACGGCCTGGGGGCTGGTTGCTGTCATCGGTGGGCCTATGAGGACAGGTTGCATCTGATTAGAAGCACGTCAGCTGTCTGAACACAGACACGTGTGTCCACATGCCACCTGCACACCAAGGCTTCTCCTTCGGGCCCTAAGGGCAGACACAGCTGTCACACACCCTGTGTTCTCTGCTCAGGAGACACTGAGGTCTGCTCCTAAAAACTGCTAGACTCCTGAGAAGCATGGAGATCCCACAGGGCTCCCTTGTCTCCCTGCCTTCCCCTTACATGTGTCCACTAGACACCAACCAACTCCTCCAACTTACTCTTTCTCCTTGCAAGGTTGGATCTCCTAGGTTTGAAAATGGCTCAGAAGGGAAACTCAAGTCTCCAGAAGGAGAATGACAGCAGTGAGCAGAAATGCCAGACTGTGAGTGTGGCCTCCAGGTCAGACGTATGCTGAGTATGCACACTCTCAGTTGTAAGAACTGGCAATTATGTGGATGAGAGAGCAGCTATCAAGTGCTCGGCAGCTAGGGAAGGTACAGCTTCACACATCCGGGGTCTGCTACCACTGCCCCAGCTCACCCCCACTCGAGTCCTCATTGCTTCCACTCGGCATCTGGTAGGGCTCGCCCTCCATGCCCACCCACTTCCCTGGGGCCCAGGCCTCCTCCTTGCCTCCGGCAGGGTGCCTCATGGCCAGTCCTTCACTGTCCCCCAGGGTGGCTCATCACCCCACTAACAGCACCTCCATGGCCTCCTCCACAACAGGTACCTTCTAACCATCCACCCAGGCCTCTTCCATGAGGGCAGGGGCTTTCCTCTGGTCACTGCTGAACCCCCACCCTTGGAGTTGTGTCCAGTAAAAAATGTCTGCTACTAGATCAGTGAATAAACAAAACATTTACAAGATCATGGATTTTATCCCTGAAAACGAAAGATTCTTCAATGTGAGCAAAGTGAGAGAATATAATTTAGGTAAGCATCACGTTTGTTTCTCTAATTTCCCAAATATTTTTTCTGTAAGATTGCTGGAAAAAGCCAAACGATCTTTTTGGCCAACCCAATACAAACGCCTAAGGTGTTTTAGGACCTAAAATACAAACTATAGATAGCAGTCTGCCATATGGCTTTAAAGTATTTCATGAAGGTTTATAATGAAACTAAAAAACATAAATGGGGAAAAAAAAGCTAAAATTTGCAATAACGGGTATTTGAATCAAGTTATTGGTATATTTTAAAAAGAAGCATATATATCAATTACATTTCAATCAAAAAAAAGTAAGAGTCTGAAAACCAAACTATTCCATCTGTAACAATCAAGAAGAGTAGCACTAAAGAATACAAAAGCAAAGTTGCCCAAATAATAAGACCCACACGAAACCACCTGGAAATGAGCCCAAACAGTGGAACTGATACTGCTCTGGCTGTATCTTTTCCAAAGGCCCTAATAAAATTGTAAAATGAAAGAGGAGCCTCGGAGAAACCCTAAGGGGGCCAGGACTCCCTCACCCTCATCCTCAGTCAAGACCCCATGTTTAGAGTCAGAATCGTTAGCCTGAGCACCTGCTGTGGGCTGAACTGTGTTCCCTTTAGAAGACATGTTCCTGTGCTAACCCCCTGTATCCAGAACGTGACTTTATTGGGAAACAGGGTCTTTGCAGAATATAAGTAGTTAGTAAAGAGTTATAGGTCTACAAGCCAGGGTTGCTGACACCACCAGAAGCTGGACAGATACCCAGAACAGATTCCCCTTAGAGCTCCAGACAGAGCCAACCCTGCCGACAACTTAACCTCAGACACTAAGACCCCAGAGCTGTGAACTGTTATAAAAGCCCAAGCAAATGAACATTCTTAATAAAATTTATAGGTACGCCTGTTTTTATTTTAAAAATCCACATGAAAGCAAAACGCTGAACCAGCCAAGACATATCCCAAGTATGGGAAGAACTGGTATGTTATGACCAAAAAGCAGGGAGGGAGAAGTTCTTTCACGACCCAGCAGTGTATACAGTCTGTCTGAGTTACGAGATCCACTTAATCATGAACTGCATTTATTACAGGAATTTTTCAATTATGTCTGTAAAATGCTAGTTATGGGAAGACTGAGTTCACTCACCTAAATGTAAACCAACAGCACTAACTCTGCATTACTGTAATCTATGCCATATATTATATTTAACAGAGTCCCTGCAAATCAGACATTCTTGGCAGCTTTGCAAAATACATCCAAGAAGGCAGCACAGAAGCACCTTAACTCCCAGGCACAGTACTTGGCCTTGCTGCTCGCTTGCTCACACACCTGCCATCCTGGTTGTGTGTCCCCCCACCTTTCCGCAGGACCTGCTGTGTCATGGAGGGACTGCGAGCTGTGCTCAACTGGGTGTTTCATGTGCCAGATATTCCTGAGCCCTTTACACACCAACTTACTCATGACTGTGAACCTGCAAAGGCATTGCTACTATCCCATTTTACAAAATAGAAAACCAAGCCTCAGAAATATTAACTTAGTTGCCTGTGTGAGTGGAAGGGCTTGTGGAGATTCAGACCCACAGAGGAGCCCCTGCCCAACCATTTTGTCTCCTTTCCCAACACTTTCCCTGCCTCTGGCCTAGAAGACTAGGCAATTTTTAGTTCACTGTAAGTTTTTTCATGAAATTTTCAAACAGTGGTATGAGTACCATGAGCATACCCTTCGTATGGACACGGCAAGCTCTGCATGAGAACATACGGCAGAAGGCTAAGACTCTGCTCACCTCCAGCCCCACTCCCTCCTCTGGTAGCCGCTACTCACAGCAAGAGTGAAGTTTCAGCCTTTTTGGCCTTATTGCCTATAAAATATGCGCACATACAAATGTGTTTACACCAAAGAGAAGCAGAACCCCATGTGCACATTCTTCTGCAACTTGCTGTTCTCACCAAACACCTCAAAGAACTTCCCACATGGGTGTGTGCATGTTAACACACACAGGATGTGTCCTGGACACACCAATGAACTAACCTGCTTTAATTATTATATGGTGTTCAATAATATGAACACATTTTTCTTTCATTTAATTTGTATGCATTTGGAAATATTTCTGTAAGATACATACCTAGAAAGGGAATGGAGGGGTCAAAGAGCATATACATTTAAAATTTTAATAAAGCCTAAACACCTTCTCAAAATGGAGAAGGAAATGGCAACCCACTCCAATATTCTTGCCTGAAGAATTCCATGGACAGAGGAGCCTGGTGTGCTACAGTCCTTGGGGTTGAAAAGAGTCGGACACGACTTAAGTATGCACACATACACCTTCTCAAAAGACTGTGTCATTTTGTAATCCCACCAAGAGTGAATGAATATTACTGTTTTCACTCACAGTCCACTGAGTGGACTCAGAATGCTGTTCTAAGCATTTTATGTATGGTAACTAATGTCTTCTTCACACAAGCCCATGAGACAGGCATGACCATTCCTCACTCATAGACAGGACATGCACCGCCAGGGCAACGGTGGTGGGGTTGGCCAGGCAGCATGCCCAGAATGGCTTCAGAACCCGTGTCTTCCACCTCAGTGCTAAGCTGCCCTCAGCCTTACCCGTTTCCACACACCTGTGCTGACATTGATCACCAACCTTATAACTGTTTCCAATATGGTGAGTAAAGTGCATTTCTCATTGTTGTTTCAATTTGTATTTCCAGGACTATTAACCAAGTCAGGTGATCTTTTTGCTCCATTAACACCCTCCTAGGAGAAGGCAATGGCAACCCACTCCAGTACTCTTGCCTGGAAAATCCCATGGATGGAGGAGCCTGGTAGGCTGCAGTCCATGGGGTCGCTAAGAGCCGGACACGACTGAGCGACTTCACTTTCATTTTTTAGTTTCATGCATTGGAGAAGGAAATGGCAACCCACTCCAGTGTTCTTGCCTGGAGAATCCCAGGGACGGGGGAGCCTTGTGGGCTGCTGTCTATGGGGTCACACAGAGTCGGTCACGACTGAAGCGACTTAGCAGTAGCAGGAAATAAAAAGTCCAAGGAGAGAAACTAGGTGAGGGCAGAAGAACCAATCTCAATAAGCAAGATTCTTAGGAATTTCAAAACATCTACTCTAATAATCAAAACAAGTAAACTAAATAATGGCCGAGGGTGCCACAGACCCAACTGTCAGCTTCCAGGTTCAATTCCAAGATGAACAGTGTGCTTATGCATCTCACACAGAACACAAATTACAGGAGGAATCACCCTGGCAATCTCAGGACCACACAGAGCTGTCTTCACACTCTAAGAAAGCACACAGCTAGGAATGGCCAATACCACCATGGTAGAAAAAGGGAAAATCCCATCTGAAGCCAAAGTAGAGGCCCTGCAAGGAAGGAGCTGATGGAGAAGGCCTTCAGTGGGCAGTCTGTACCCACTGTTATTTGTGGTGCCATTTTTAGCCTCTAACACACTTGACATGATCAGCCTTGAGCTGATCAAGCTTCTACAAAGCCCAAAGAAAGAGCTCCCGCACATGCAGTGAACACATCAACACTCTGCAAACAGCCAGCCAGGCTCAAACATGCAGCGATGCCAAGTAAGTGGGGTCAAGTCAGCAACAAAGGTTCTGAGGACTTCCGCTGCTGGGACTCAACAAGGTAACTACATCTTCTTAGTGCCACTGCCATCCTCCAAGCCCTCGGCTAGCCGGGACAACAAAGACACAAGGTTGAAACATAGTACTCCCCAAATTAGGAGTTATTTTCATGTAGTTTTGTCCCTAATGTAGTTTTATCCCTAATGTAGTTTTGTCCCATGAGAGCAATACATGCCACATTAAAAAACCATTTTAAGAGCTGAGTAACATACAAAGGAACGTTTCTCCCTATATCACATCCTTACCTATTCAGTAAGTATGTAGTTAGCAGATTTTTTTTTTCTGCTAAATCTATTACTTACAGACGCTTAATTTTCTCTCAGCCAGAAAAGGGATCACACCATACACACTGTTTACAAGATGTGTTCTTCATTTGTCCTGGTTACTTTTCCCTGTCAGAGAGCAATCATCCAGAACCAGCAGGGAGACAGCCTGCAAGTCTGGGGTTAGGGAGGCTACTTCCCAGCATCTCCCTCTGTGCACCTCAGTCTCCATCAAAGCAAACTTCTGTGCTCAATTCAGTATAACACCAAATACAGTAAAATCAACTCAAACATACATGGTCAGGACAATGAGATAACATGGTTACTCTGCTTTTCACTGCTACCTCATTAAGTCATTTTAATTTACATGATTATCATCTCCAAACTATTTCGTGTTAGAGAAGTTTTAAATTTTTGGCTAAATTTTTAGATAAAATGACAATGTATTTTTATCTCTTATGTTTTAAAAATAAGGTTGTGTGTGAAGTCTCTCAGGAGTATCCAACTCTTTGTGACCCCGTGGACTGTAGCCCGCCAGGCTCCTCTGTCCATGGGATTCTCCAGGCAAGAATACTGGAGTGGGTTGCCATTTCCTTCTCCAGGGGATCTTCCCAACCCAGGGATTGAACCCGGATCTCCTGCATTGCAGGCAGACGCTTTATCCTCTGAGCCACCAGGGAAGCCAAAATAAGATTATGGATCTCCAAACTCTGAAAACCCCCCACTTCAACCCCATAGGCTGTGTTAACTGTTTTTCAGTCTGGATCACTAGTTGGTTTGCCTCTGTCAGAAATCGTCAAATTTCAGTTTCACCTGGGGGCTACAATGTAAGGACAGTTCCACGTCTGCTATCTTTGCCCTTTGTTTCCGCCCAGCTTTCTAACTACTAAATTAGATGCTTTTTCAAAGTGGAAAATATTTATGGTAGCACAGGGGTATCTTTACCATTCTTTGGAATTACTGACTTAACTACTGTGTTTTATATATATATATATATATATACATACACATACATATATACATATATATATATATCACACCTTTTTTTTAATTGCCAAAGTGTCATGGTACTGAAAGAATACCTTGTATTTAAAAGGGTCACAAAAAGCTTTTTTAGTTCAATCAATATTATCACAATGTTGCTGTTAAACAATGGGCTCCATCATCTATATTTTAGAGGGAGACACAATCAAATGCAACCAAGGAGAAACCCAGTCAGAAAACAACCTACTGGAATCCATCTTATCCTGGTTTTGTAATTCTCTTGTTGAGTTTAGGCATCATGGATCCTACTTCTCCAGTATTTTTTATTCTACAACTAGCCTGCAGAGAAAAAAATACTAAACATTCATCTGGATGCACACTGGCATCCAGACACTGGCCAGGGCCCTGCTGCCAGCTCTCCAGTGCACAGGGACTCCCTGCTCCTTTCCAAGCAGAATCCGGAGGAGACTGTGACTTCCTCGCACCCGAACCTTCCTGGACACTCCCTTTTGTGTAGGTGAGAGGCCTGCTGCTGCCTTCAAGAACAGGGACATCAACATACTTAGTGGCCATGACCACGGGTGCCAAGCCACCAAACCTGGTGTCCACTCTGGCAGGACCAACTCAGAGCAGCCTCACAAGGCCAGCCCTCCTGGCTTCCACACCCAGATCCACTGGCTGCCCAAGCAGCTTCCCTGTAACAAGCTGGCTTGCAGATTTACAAACATTTGAACAGAAGACCATCACAGAGTGATACATATTCAGAAAGGGCCAAGGCTCTGAAAGTCTGAGCAGTGGAGATACAGCAGCAATTTTTCTTCACTGAGGACCACAGGCCAACCACCCAGTCCCAGTTTCTACTTAAATGGACAAAAGCCAAGCGGGCAATCATCTGCTCCCGGCTCTTCACTGCAAGTTCAATTTCTTCTTCACCACAGAGCAAAACAAGCTGTCCTGGGAAGGTTATTCAGATAGGACACAAATGCTCAGACAACAGCACAAAGGAAAAAATCAGCTCCCAACCCTTCAAGTGAGAATGAAGGACTCAGCAACAGAAACAGACTTGACAAGGCAGCCAATCACTTGTTTTTCACTTTTTTACTTTTTCTTTTAAAGATCATCCTATGAGTAAGTAGTAGACAAAGTGTGAGTGCTGCAATGCTTCCCATGCTGACTTTATAATATTTAAGAACGTGTCCAGTTTGTCCTCACTCCCAAATCCACAGGAGCAATGACTAGGCCTCCCAGGCCCCCACTCAAAACTTGAATGAATAGAATGGATCAAAGCTGTTTTTACTTAATAACTTGCCCTCTCACTTCTTACATGTGCAAACTGCACTTCAAGTTTTGGGAAAAAAATAAGCACAAAGCACAAAAAGAGAAATTCATATTCCAAAAGCAAGACCATTCTGTAGACACAGCCATGTGCGTGGATACCAGACAGAACAGGAATCTGACCTCTAGTCACTGGTCACACAGCCTGTAGAGGAAGATGTTCCAAAAAAATATGAGTGTTTTCACAAGTTTGCTTGAAAATGAACTTAAATATGAACATGTAAGAAACAAGGATGGTGAATGAAACAGGTTCTAAACAAGAGTTTAGCATGTGTTTTCCTTCTACATTCACCCCTGAGACAGAGACCCTGTCACCCACTTCACCACCACGCCGTCTGAGCATGACACCGTCACAGAGCAATGCCCTCCCTGCACAGCCAGCACTCACAGCTCACATGCAGCACATGCAGGTCCTCCCTGGCATCAGAGCATCACCCCAGAGTTGCTGCCCCACACCCTACTTGTGTCCATGCCTTCTCCCTCTCCCCTGTCTCGGCCCTTCTCAGGACCAGACTCATAGGGGCGTGGGCAGTAGGGACACGGCCTTTCTGCTGATGCTGCTTTCTCAGAGCATCAGATCATGATACTATAACTTTATGCAGTTAGCTGCACCTAGTCAGTCAAGTGAAATTAAAGCAAACAAACAAAACCCTACACAACTTCACTCAGGTAAAATGCAAACCTACATCTTTCTGCTTAGGTGAGTGTATACATCCAGTACACAGACATGCGGGAAAGGGCTGAACTCTTCACAGCCTTTGCTGCTGGTGAATTACAAAGGGTCATTGTAACTGTACAGCAAGTGACTTTTATGCCTCACTTTACATATTTTCCATTTTTCTTTTATTCATCTATTAACAAAATATATACTAAACACCAACCATCAGCCAGACAGAGACAGAGAATAAGCAATAATACACCAGTGAATCTGCCAGCCTGTGAGAAGGAAGCAAATGCTGAGAGGGCATCACAGTGAGTCACGTGAGCACGGGGTGGTCAGGGCAGGCCTCAGCCATGCTGCCCTAGGCGCACACCAGAGACCAGGAGGTCTGGCCACAGGGAGAGAGGATGGGACCAAGAAGGGGCATGACCAGACTGTGTGGCCTTGTGGCTCCTGGTCAGATGGGACAGCAGGGCAGAAGGGCAGGAACTCGGTGAGTTGGTGGAAGAAAGTGTTGGGCTTGGATGTCCCCTGGCAAACTGGACAGGATGCTGGAGCTGGTGGAAGGTGTGGGGTGTGCATGTGGCTCCAGTGGAGGGTAAGAGAGGATGGTAGCGGAGGCTTAAACTAAAAATCACGTCTCCTTGGCCTCCACCTCTCCTTCCCATGTGAAAGGAGAACTGAGTCCACAGTGGCCAAGACCCAAGAGATGAAGACCAGCCCCCAGTTTCCACATGCCCCTGGATCTAGCCTGAACTCCTCACGGGCAGGGAGCACACGGGAAGCTGGGGAGGGGCAGCAGGAGGGACAGGCTGCATACAGCCTGGAGGGGTACAGGGTGCGGGCCTGGGGCTAGTGTGTCAGGTGCGGGAGGAGGCACAGGTTAACTGGTCCACAGTGACTCCGCCCTTTCTATCACAGGAGATGGCTGTGAAAATCAACCTAAGATTGAAAAGCACTCTTTCAAATGTACACGTTTTGGACAAACTCAAGGTAAATAACACCATGACAAGCACCTGGCTGGTCTTGAAATGCACCCTGAACTGCCCCCTAGGACCTCTCTCCTACCAGGTATGATGGAAATGAAGTTTGTGATTTCAAGTCACATCAAAACCAAAATGGGTCATCAGGTAGCACAATGGCGTATTAGCCTCTGTGAGCAGCTCAGCACGTGGGAATTTGCTGGCTGTCTGAGGCCGGTCATCACCAGCGCTCTGTTCACTTTACTGCACAAAGTAAACCATTTTCTGAGGCACTGCAGACAGATGTGTGCTGCCTACAGGTGCTGTATCTCCAGAACCACAGGGCACCTCAGACATGACATTACCTGGTCAAAGCCATAAAAGAACAAGAGAAAAACCCGGAAAAAGAACTCAGTGAAGCAGAGATCAGCAATTTATCAAACAGAGTTCAAACTACTGCTCATGAATATGCTCACTGAACTCGGGAGGAGAATGGAGCAACTGATTGGGAATTTCACCAAAGGCACAGAAAATGTAAAAAGAACCAAACAGAACTAAAGAATAACAGAAATGAAAATGACACTAGAGGGACCCAACAGTTCAGATTAGAGAACGTGAGACGGATCAGCCATCTGGAGAACACGGCAGTGGAAATCATCCAACAGTAAAAGAAAAGAAACGAAAGACAGGAGGACAGCTTACGTGGCCTCTGGGGCAACGCCAAGCGCGCCGATGTTCACAGTACAGGGTCGCAGAAGGAGAGACAGAAACCCTGTCTAGAGAAACGATGGCTGAGAACGTTCCTGACCTGGGAAAGAAGACAGACCTTGAAGTCCAGGAAATACTGTGGGTGTCAGGATGAAATCAAAGAGATCTCCTCAATACACACTGGAATCAAATGGCCAAGGTTAAAGATAAAGAGAGAATCTTAAAATCAGCAGGAGAAAAGCAACTAGTTACATACAAGGGAAACCACCTATGACTATCAGTCGACTTTTCAGCAAAACTCTGCAACCCAGAGGGTTTGGCAAGACATACTCAGAATGCTGAAGGGAAAAACATAGAACTAAGAAGACTCTACCCACAAGGTTCTCATTCAGACTTGAAGAAGGGAGAAGAATTTTACAGAAGAGCAAAGCTGTAGGAGTTCATCACCACTAAACCATTCTTACAAGAAATGTTCAAGGGACTTTTATAAGTGGAAAAGGACATAACTAGAAATAAAAAATTATGAAAGAAAAACCTCACTGGTAAAGGCAAACAGGTAGTGGTAGTGGTAAAGGTAGTGGATCAACCACCTGTGAAGCTAGAAGGAAGGTTCAAAGACACGAGTAGTAAAATCTACATCCGCAATAAGCAGTTAGGCAACTCACCAAAATAAAAAATGCAAATCAGGACATCAAAAACAAAATGGAGAGTAAAAATGGAGTGCTTTTAGAATGTGCTCAAACTTACTGAAAACTTAAGTGACCACCAACTTAAAACAGATGCATATATACACAGGTTGAAATATACAGTGCTCTTTTTTTTTTGTCCGACATCTTAACGAGGCTGCAGTGGCTGTAGCTGCTCTCCGGGCTTTGCTATGCCGCCCAAGGACGACAAGAAGAAGAAAGATGCCGGAAAGTCAGCCGAGAAAGACAAAGATCCAGTGAACAAATCTGGGGGCAAGGCCAAAAAGAAGAAGTGGTCCAAAGGCAAAGTTCGGGACAAACTCAATAACCTAGTCTTGTTTGACCAAGCAACATATGACAAACTCTGTAAAGAAGTTCCCAACTATAAGCTTATAACTCCAGCTGTCGTCTCTGAGAGACTGAAGATTCGTGGTTCCCTGGCCAGAGCAGCCCTTCAGGAACTCCTTAGTAAAGGACTTATTAAACTGGTTTCAAAGCACAGAGCTCAAGTTATTTACACCAGAAACACCAAGGGTGGCGATGCCCCAGCTGCTGGTGAAGATGCATGAACAGGTCCCACTAGCTGTACATTTTGAAAAATAAAACTTTATTAAATTAAAAAAAAAAAAAAAAAGAAATATACAGTGCTCACTTCAGTAGCACATATACTAAAACTGGAATGATACAGAGAAGACTAGCATGGCCCCTGTGCAGGAATAACATGCAAATTCAGGAAGCATTCCATATTTTTTATACTTAAGGCTGATTCATGCTATTGTATAGCAGAAACCAACATTACATTGTAAAGCAATTATCTTCCAATTAAAAAAAAATATATGAGTTTCATGGAAACCACAAACCAAAAGCCTGAAACAGAAAAAGGAGAAACGAATAAAACATACCATACAGAAACCATTTTTTCTTTTCTTTCACTAATAACTCCTTGTCTTGCCCACCTTCTGCCTAGAAATCTTCCACGTATACAACCACTCAGAGCTTAAAACTCAACATTCAAAAAACTAATACGATCATGGTATCTGGTCCCATCACTTTATGGCAAATAGATGGGGAAAAATGGAAACAGTGGCAGATTTTATTTTCCTGGACTCCAAAATCACTGTGGACAGTGACTGCAGCCATGAAATTAAAAGATGCTTGCTCCATGGAAGGAAAGCTATGATAAAACTAGATAGCATATTAAAAAGCACAGACATCTCTTTGCCAACAAAGGAAGGTCTGTATAGTTAAAGCGATGGTTTTCTCAGTAGTCACATACAGACGTGAGAGTTGGACCACAAAGAAGGCTGAGTGCCAAAGAATTGATGCTTTTGAATTGTGGTGCTAGAGAGTCCCTTGGACTGCAAGGAGATTAAACCAGTCAATACTAAAAGAAATCAACCCTGAATATTCACTGGAAGGACTGATGCTGAAGCTGAAGCTCCAATACCTTGGCTACCTTATGAGAAGAACTGACTCACTGGAAAAGACCCTGATGCTGGGAAAGGTTGAAGGCAGAAGCGGGTGGTAGAGGGTGAAGGAGAAGGGGGTGGTAGAGGATAAGATGGTTAGACAGCATCACTGACTCAAAGGACATGAGTTCGAGCAAACCCTGAGAGATGGTGAGGGACAGGCAAGCCTGGCATGGAAGAGCTGGACATAACCGAACAACTGAACAACAACATGCTAAGCACAGCAGGGATCCCCAACCTCCAGGATCTAATGCTTGATAATCTAAGGTGCAGCTGATGCAATAATAATAGAAATACAGTGCACAATAAACAGTAATGCACTTGAATCATCCCCAAACCACCACCTGTCCCTCTCCCCCTCCTTCCCCATCCATGGAAAATTGTCTTCCAGGAAACTGGTCCCGGGTGTCAAAAAGGTCGGGGACCGCTACTCTAAAGCATGTCTCTGGTGTTCAGTGAACAGCAGTGTGTATCTGTTAATCCAAACTCCTGATTTATTCTACCCCCACCTCTTCTCCTTTGGTGACCATAAGCTTATTTTCTCTATAGGTGTTTCTGGGAACCACTGACAAATCCAGACAGGCCCTTGTAGCCCTTCTCACCCTGGACAAAGTCAGCTCTTATGAGCCGTAACCACAGCCTGTCTCTGCTAGGCACCAATGGCTCTGAAATGGGCAGTGATGCCAGAGTAACCTAGGACCAAGAGCATTGCATTTGCTGACCTTAGCAAGAGCCCTGGCAGCCCAGCTCCACACAGCAGAAGACCCCAGGCCCCAGATTCCTCTGAAGTGCTGTTGAATAGTTCAAAAGCTCAGAAAACCAGCGTGTTTACTGTGTAGTGTGTGTAGAACTGCCGAAAATGAAGACAACATAAAAACCATGTGTAAAAGGGAAAAGGGGTGGCCACAAAATTTTCGTTTCATCTGTTTACTCTGTTCTGTTGATGTTGATTAGACACTAAGTCATGTCAGACTCTTTGCAACCCCATGGACTGCAGCATGTCAGGCTCCCCGTCCTCCACTATCTCCCGGAGTTTGCTCAAATTCATGTCCAATGAGTCAGTGATGTTATCTGACCATCTCATCTTCCGCTGTCCCCTTCTCCTTTTGCCTTCCATCTCTCCCTGCATCAGGGTCTTTTCCAATGAGTCAGCTCTTCGCATCGGGTGACCAAAGTACTGGAGCTTCAAGTTAAACCTGAGCCTAATACAAGCAAATGAAAATATGCATAACCTGCCAGGACGAGGTTCACTGCTCAGCCTACCTACAGACAGACTTCCACTGACCTGGGAATCACAGTCAATCTCCAGAGTGATAAGTAAGTTTCTAACTAATGAATTTAGACTATTTAAGAAAATCCATTCTAGCATATACAAGAATGAAAACTCATCTTGAAAGTTGGGTCCTATTTTTATTCTCACACTAAGATAAACTGCAAAGACTTCCGGGCCTCTGTTAGCTGCTGAATGAGACCCCTCCCCAGGCTGCCCACTGAGTTAATGGATTTGTACCTCCGGATGGCCACAGTGAGAGCCTCTGGTGAGCTGGCGCAGGGGCAGATGACTTCTTGGCGTAGACCTTTACTTTGGAAGACGTTGAGAAATGCATCACAGGAAGAAATAGACCCTAAACAGAAAGAGGGGATGACAGTGGACAATTAAAAATATCCCATAATATAAAATGCCTTTGAGGTTACAATTTAGGCACATGTGGAATTAGGTAGCATGGACAAATACTTCATTTAACATAACCTACCATTTCTGTTACAATGAAAGCTGATATTATTCTCAAACACAGAACTCAAGAATTTAAAAAACGCAACTTCTATATTTAACCATACATTTTTTCTGACTGAAGAAGTTAACTTTAATAACTTGTCTGACACTTGTTCTACCATTTTTCACATGCATGTTCCAAGAGAGAACTTTAAAGCCAACTAGATGAAGAAAACATTCCTCTATATTAATATGAGTGATGAGATCAAGATATACAGTTATTAGGAACCTATCAGCTAAACTAGTCCCTAATACAAGTTTACCTTGCTTCTTTTAAAACCTATTACTCTGCAGAGTTATGGGTAAAACCATTTGTGTATTAAACAGCTCACAATTTATGGAGTTCTACTGTAAACAGAAGAATCACTTATAAAACTAATATACAAAATTACCTGTTTGCAGATCAGATGTTCTTTAAGTGTATGATGCTTTAATTTAGAAACACAGATGCCGCAAAGTTTACCAATGTGATCAGAAACATTCATTCACTCATTTTCATTCATTCACTTTGCTTCTAGCTTATATGCTCTTCTCATGAAATACAAGCTAGCAGAGTTTCTGTTTCAACTGACTGAAATAGTTCTCAAGGTATATTAATAGTATTCTGTGCAATTGCTCATTTATTTTATCCAGGTAGTTTCTGGTACAGAATTTGATAATGAAATTCCATTAAAAATGACAAATTAAATTTCCTGATCAATAAACCTGCTGTGGACCATAAAATAATCATAATTAGTATTTCTTGAGCGCTTGAGAACTGTACATAGGGACTGCTGCATATCTGATGACTGGGTACCGTCTTGCAGCTCAAAGAAAGAGAAGAGTTTAACACGTCACCTTTCCTCAGAATCAGGAAGGAGAAGAGCCAGGACTCCACCCCAGGGCTGTGGATGGACCTTCAGGCCCTGGTGCCTTGAGGCCCTGGTAAGACTCTCCTTCACTAAGATGAACGCTAGGAAAGGGGAAACCAAAGCCCAGAGAATGAGGCTCCTCCTGCCCGCCTGGTCCTTCACTTACAGGGGTTTGCGCCGTCGGCCACTATCAGCATCCGGAGAGAGGAGAGGTTGATGTCTCTCTGATCCCTGTGCGCCACCAAGGCCCAGTGCATGTCCCGGGATTTGACACAGGCCACTTTTGCTAAAGGAGAAGCAGGTGCAGTGAGTGACCGCCTGTATCGTGGGATGTGTTGACACTCAGCGGCAGCCCCCCAACGCACCTTTGTACTGGCAGACCTTCTGAATCCAGGACAGCGGGTTCACCTTCATCAGTGCATAGGGGATGCTGATCACATGCATCATGTTCATGACGCTCTGGAAGCAGGATACAGGGGTGAGTGGGCAGTGGGGTAGTGTGGGGATCCCATGAAGGGGGTAAGCAGGGGGTGGTGAGGGAAAGTCCACATGGGCATGACCCTCCAAGAGGCTGTGGGCATGGAGGTGACTCCTCAGAGGGTGTCTTGGCGCCCCCAGCTTCTACTGATACAATTCAAGAGTCTAAGTTCAAATCCTTTTCTTAGAAAAACTTAAGTGGAACAATCACTTTTTATTGGGCTTTCAGTATTGAAGCTTAACTCTCTAGTGTACTCTATTCATTTTGATCCACAAACTTAATTTCCTTTATTAAATGTTACGCTGAACTCCAAGCAGTAGGGGAGAGTTGTCTGAACACTCTTCTGTCTGGCCTGGCTCATGTAGACCAGGGCCTGGAAAAAGCGCTTATTTCTTTCAATGGATGACAAAAACTAGCTCTCTAGGTAAACGGGTCGGCACTCACACGTGCAGCCCAGACTCATACGTGGCTCATCCTCATCCTCTGTGGCTGCACCCTCTGAGCTGGCAAGAAGGAACCACGATGTGGGGACACACTGGACAAACCTACCCCATCAGCTCTGCCCTCTTAGTGGGTGGAAGTGGTACAAAAGGGCGCAGAAGCTCTGGAGCAGCTCTGCCGGAAGAGGACCATGTGCCCCTCCCTGCACTTGTGAGCCTGCTCACCGTCAGCATTCACCCCACACCTCGGGCTTGTTGCCCACTCCATGCAGGTGTGAAGCATTTTTCATCATAAAGATGATGCTTTGCAAGAGTGGGAGCTGTCTAGTCAGGGACCAGCCTTGCTCCAGAAGGTGGCAACCAGAAAGAGATTCGCAACTGCCAGTTCCTGGGGCAGCAACCCAGAGCACAGCAACCAGCTGGTGACAACATTCATGAGATCTACCACAGAACTCTTGAAAGCAAGACTGTCACAAAAGAACTCCAAAAGCAACAGTTGTCAAGTAAGTAGATGGGCCAGGTACTCATTACACATGAGGCCATATGGTTCTCATAAAAGGTCATCATTTCCACTGGACAGATGGGAAAACTGAGGCTCAGAGTGACTTGGGCCACAAACGATTCTTGGGCATGGGAGCAAGCGATGTGCCATGTCACATGCCACAGGAGAAGGACCAAAGTCCAACTTGGGTCCTCTGGGCTGCGCTCTTCCTGCAACACCAGGAGACAAGGGGAATGTGCATGTGGGGTTGTGCTTGTATGTCTTACTGATGAGTGTCCAGGTGCATATGGGAAGAAGTTGCTCAGGTGGAGCCCCAAACCTTTGTCTGCAGGATGCTTGCAAGCTCTTGTTCTAGTAACTTCTGGTTTATCAGGAAATAACAAATCCCACTTCTTATAGTTATGTTCCAATCACTTGTGTAAAACTACTAGAATTTTTTGCTTCAAAAAAGATATAAAGTTTCAGCATAAGAAACTTAAAAAGAAAAATGGGTGAGTGGAAATCATCACATGTACAACAGACATAGGAAGCCTCTAAGCAGTAATGCTGAACACATCCTGAACAAGGCCATCACTTCTCACACAGCACTAACAAAAACGAGGCCTCTACAATTCATGCTGAAGTTCTGACCAAGGGGAAATCTGTATGTTTCCCCTGCAGCATAACTCCTGAAATGTTCATTAAACAACAATTCACAGAAAAACAAGAATGTTGCAGCCAAATCAGATGTGTGGGCAAACTGACCCAAACGCAAGACACAAAGGTTTCTGAGCTTGACAATTTGAGCTGCCACCCATGGGAAGGGAGATCCTGAACTTTCCTGAGCCTGAGAAAGGCCATGGTCACACTGCAGCCCCAGAGCGTGGCCCCCAACACACGCCACCAGCTACCAACCTTCTGGTTTGCTGAGCTTTTGGAGGTTATGTTAGCTGACAACCGAAGACCTCCAGCAATGGCAGCTTCTCTTTATCATGGGGGAGGAAGGGGTCAGATCACAACTCTAACCCTGACACGTAGCACATGCAAAGGTAAACAGGACAGCAGAGCCAGGCCGTCACACTCACCGTAAGGATTCCATGCCAGAGCCCAACGTCTTTCTTGAAATCCAACACATTCACAATCGTTTCAGCTGTACAAATAGACAGTCAAAGATTTAACAAAAGACAGTCACAGACCAAAGGACAAAGGAAATTCAGTATCACATCTGTGGCAAGGAATGGGTCTTAGAAACATATCACTCCACTGTCTCTGTAGAAATGTTGCAGCCTCCAGTCAGAGGCTCAGAGACAGTGGCCTGCCTGGAACAGCAGCTCTTCAACCATCACTTAAAACACCCCACTCCTTCTCCTTTTATAATGTGTTTTACCTCTCTCTTCCTTTTTCTTTCTTAAAATATTCTTTTCATGTCCCTCATATGTTCTCTCAAGAGAAGGAAATGCTGTGTACTTGCAGGAGGAGGTGACTTCCAGCAAACGCACCACTAGAATGTGCGCCAAAGTCTCATACCAGGCGCCTTGCCCCCATTTCAAAAAGGGACATTCAAAATACACAGCCTGTATTCTATTTTATGCAAGATTTTTTAATGCAGAGAATTAGGGAGCAAATTTACATTATCTATCCTCCCCAGTGGCCACAAGAGTGACGGCTCTGGACCTTTGGGAAATTAGGGTAAGGAATACAGGTCATGAGGTGGTGAAAAAAAAATTGGAATTCAAACTGACAAACAGGGTGATCATCAGAAGTGACGTGTCTTCACGTGCGAAACATCTGGACACTTGTCCAGGAACCGGACATCAGTGGAACATCTCCTGAGACAGTGCACTGCTCTTAAGAAGGGAGACTGCCAGAAGCATGGTGAGACAGAGAATGAGAACAGCAAGAAGAGCAAAGAGTCTCCTCCATGACTCCTGACCGACTCCAGGAAGAGACTCCAGCATGGCGGCAGCCTGCGACATGGCCAGGGGACCCCTGATGGCAGCCTTTCCAGTGGAGGGCGCTATGGGTATGTGATCTGACCCTTCCTCCCAGGAACTGTCAGCACTGTCAGCATGGTTATTACCTCAGTCACTCTATCCCTGCGCTCCCAGGACCACCCCAAGCAGCGCAAGGACAGCACATCATGGAAGCCAGTGCTCGACTGTGAAGCGCAGCCCCAGAACCCGAGGCAGTACAGGGAAGGGAGCGCTGTAGTACGGGGCATGTCTGTAAAGACCCCAAAGAGGTTCTGGTGTGCATCCAGGGGTGAACACACTCCAACCATGTCAACTATGTGTTACAGCCTGAACTGTTTTCTCCCCAGTTCTTACCCTGGAGCCCTAACCCAGGTGTGACTGTGTCTAGAGATGGAACTCTGAGGAGACAGTTAAACAGGAGCCTATAGGGCGGGGCCTGACCAACAGAATGGTGTCCTAACAAGGAGAGGAAGAGACTCCAGAGCTCCCTCGGCACACAGAGGAGGCCCTGTGAGGACACAGCCAGAGGCGCCGTCACAGGCCAGGAACCAGGGCCTGCAGCCCTGGGCACTGGGCTCCACCCTCCAGACTGTGAGGCGGCAACACCTGCAGTTCAAGCCCCAGCCTATGGTGTCTCTTTTGGTTGCAGACTAGTAAGACGCCAACTAAACCGTCCAACAAATGGACCTTCAAGGCAGCCGGGGAGAAACTTAATCCGACTCTCCTCGTGACTGGTGGGCACAATACGCACTTCTCAGGGATGGATCTGGGGTCAGGATACCCCAGCAGGGGTCTGCCCATACCTTCTGTGTAGCCACACGCCTGTGTGAGGGCCTGGCAGTGGGTCAGAAGCGCAATCCTCGTCACGGTCACCCCGAGCACACTTCCATCCTTGCACGTCTTGTACTGCAATGAGAAGGGGCCAGGAGGGTAGAGATCCAGGCCCACAGCCGCCGCTGACCCTGAGCTGTGTAAGGGTTGCAGCACGCGTCACTCAGCTCCCCACCTTGTCCAGATCCAGAGACTCACCTCAATATACGCAGTGTCATTATTTGCATCCTTAATGTGCGGGAACCAATCTCGAGGAGGTTTAGAGAGATGTTTTGACTCTGTGACAAACCATAATAGTTTTGGCCAACCTTGGAAATAAAGAACAAGTTCCTTTCAGGCAAGCATCACTCAGAAGACAGGTGTGACACCACCTTCCTGCTAATGGCAAGATCCACAGCAGCACAGGCCAGATCAAGTCTCTGTGTTTCCACCAAGTCTAAGGGCATGGCCAAGGTGCTGTTAGCCTCCAAGAGCCGAAGCCTGCCACATGCAGGCTGGGAAACCTCCTGTGTGGACAGCGTGTTAGCACAGGCCATGGGGCACACCCTCCCACCCAGCCCGGGCTCACCTTTGAACTGTGGGATCTCCCCCGTCGGGCTCTTTGGCAGCCCCTTGTGGCAAGCATCGCTCGTCAAGGCTACAGTCACCCCACAGCTTCCAAGCAAGAACCCAATCTGCTGACTTCCTGCATCCTGGAGACAGCAGCAAGGAGATGAGGTCACGAGTAGAGGTGATGGCCGCTCTCTTGACAAAGCATGGTCTCAGGGCTCGGCTGACGTCTGCATGGTGGGGGCCAAACCTTATGCTCTCTGCCCGCTGCCTAACCTTGGACAGGGCACGGGCTTGGCCTCAGTCCTGTCATCTGCACCATCCCCTTGGCCTGCTGTGAGGGACGCACACAGGGAGCTCGGTGCGTGCTGGTGCGCTCATGGGGTCTCGTTTCACTCCCCTCTGGTTGAACAACACCATGACCATAGGCCACAGAGAGGATCCAAGAACATGCCTCTGGTCAGGACACTGACCCCAAGAAGTCTATGATCACACCCATGCCCACCACGGAAACAAACATGCTGCATGGAGTGAGGGCACCACTGCATGGACTGAGCAGCAGCATTTGGGAGCAGACACTGTGGGAGAGACAGGCCTGGGCGGCACCATCCCAAGCACCCAGCTGCCCACAAGTCAGTTAATTCACTTTCCTTACTCCCACCACTCCCTCCAGCTATGATTCAGAAAACAAAGCTGTGGAGCAGCCAGCATTCCTGGAAGGGAAACATCAGGACTGCGGTGAGGCCATCAGCTCCTTCTTTCCCACTGCAGTAAAATCAGCAGCATCAACATCTCAGAACCACATCTTCCCAGTGCCTAGCTCCCACATCTCACTGCAGACTGACAAGCTCTTCTCAACAAGGAATCCTGCATGACCAGCCTCCACATGGCCCTGAAGCCCCAAGAAGGGGAGGCAGCCTGGTGCTTGGCGCAGGGGGACCTTCCCAACCCAGGACCCTTGTGAGACTTTTCCTTCAAGTAGAGCTTTTTCAAAGAGAATTATATAATCTGTCACTTCACTGTGAATGTGGGCATCACATCATCAGAAGCTGGACCAGGCCAGGGGCAGGGAGATGGCTGTGTAGCCAGGTTCAGGGACAGACAAGCACTTCTCTGTGATCGTGAACTTTCAGGGACCACCTACAAACAGGGCACTCATAGTGGCTCAGGGGAGCTCCCAGGGCAACTGTCAACCTGTCAGGGCTCACAATGGAGGCCTGTTGTCCCCGAGGTCCTGTATTTCTAACATCTCCTCCTAAAGACCTTAAAACACAGAGGAGAGGTTGAGAGAAACCAGGATCAGGATCCGTGGCTACCATGAAATTCAGCTTTGCACCTGCTCCTCAGCATCTTCTTGGTCTGGAATACTCAGAGGTCCAGGTGCATGCCCACTTCGCAGAGCCAGCCCTTCCTGCTCACTGGGCTGAGATAAGACCCCTCTGCCTGCTCTCAGAGGGTCTCCAGAGTCTCCTTCACACACCTGGACCCCTGAAGTTAAGCCCAGCTTGACCCCAGAGCCTCCATCTTCAGCCCTCCACAGGTCAGTTCTCCTGGACTCCGGGTCAGCACCCTCAGCCTGATCCTTGAGAACCCACCCACACCCCCACACCACCACCATGCGGAAAAAGCTCCACAGAAGCTGCTCAGGAGGCATGAGAACCACTGTCCTGCGGCTGGAGCGCTCCCCTCTCCCATGCTGCCTGTGCGATTTTCCCTGGAACGGCTCTTTCTGGCCTGTGCTGGCTGGGGCCTTCCTCTGTAGAGCTGAGCTGTAGGGCCACAAAATCTCACAAACTCTCCTGTGCTGTGGAAGAAAAGGTGGACCACCTTTGAGTGCAAACCTCTCTCTCACTATCATCCTCTCTCCAACAGAGCTGATGTGTGTCGTCACTTGCTAGGCAGTCTCTCCACACCCGCAGTCTGTGACAGGTAACTTCTCAAGCAACATTAAACGTGGCACATGACCATCCCCTACCCAGTCCCATCTCAGTCTCCCAGTCAGAGAACATCAGCCATACCCATGAGAAGGCTTCTCTCTAGTAAACATGAGGTGAGTATATGGAAGCCCTCTTTCATGAACTCTGTATTTGTGGCCCTGACACTACTAGCTGGTGCTCTTCCAGTTTTGATGTTTGTCTGCCCAAAGTGCTAGCTTCTCAGCAAGTGGGTCACGTGCTAGATTCTAAGGTACGGACAGTCTGCACTGGTGCAGGACAGCGAGCCCCCTCTGAGTCCAGAGGCAGATGCTGATGCGCCAAGTGCTGCCGGGCTGGACTCCTGTGGCCTCAGGGCTCACTCAGTCTCTGGTCTATGGAACTGAATGCACAATTTCACCTCTGGCATAGCCTTGCCACTCCCCATGCTGGCAGATGGGAATTGGCTTCACAGCTCCCACCAGCCCACAGGTCTACTCTATTGTCATTTGGCCTTCACAGACCAACTCAGCACCCTCAAGAGGGTGGAGAGGACAACCACCGTCCACACCTGCCCACTGTGGCACAGTCCCAGGGGGATATCCCTTTCTACTACTATGAACTTCTCAAGTGAAAAACCAGCCTTCACCCCTCATTCCAAGAATAAGAATAAAGAAATACACATGGGACCAAGTTGTTCTGTGAAGCTCAACAACACTCAAAATTTGGAAAATCTGTTTCTCCTTAGGCCCTTTAAGACAAGGTTAGTGTGCACAGGACTCGTGGCTAGAAGATTCAAAACTCCATCACCAGTGCCACTGTGCGCCTCTCACCTCATGCTGAATGGCAACCAAGCAAGTGCATTCTTCATTTAAAAGTAAGAAAAGTTTTCTGAGGACAAACACTCTGTTCTGAAGGCACAGACTGAGCCCAATGCACAGCTTCTAGCTTCATGACAGCCTGTGAGTCATCTCCTGGTTCTGTCCTTTCAGGCGTGTTCTGAGGGACAGAGGGCCAGGAAGGAACCCCAGCTTTTTCTTTTGAGAGAGTGTTCCCGGTCCTGAGGTTAACAGTGACCATCTGAGGATCTGATGCACCTGGGAGATGAGTGAGACAGAGCCATGTGGCAGGCCACAGCCAGGAACACCTATGATGGCTACAGGCAAGTCTCAGGAACCCCAACAGATGCAGGTGAGACACCCTGCCTTCGCTCAGCAACCCCTGGCCAGGATGTGGCAGAGGCAGGTGCCTCTTCATTCAAGTGATTTTCCTCTGCAAACCAGCCTTGGTCTGGAAGACAGGAGGCTCTAGACATAAAGTAGACAAATACTTTCTACATGTGATGAGTGAACAACAACTGCCACTCACAATGATAAACATTCAGGGGTCCACTTACTGCAGTGCTCATGGAGAATCTGTGTCTCCACCTGTAAGCCTACAAATCCCTCCTGATTATTATCAGAATCCAAAGGACCCCAGTCCCCTGCATTAGGTGTCAATTAAAAAGGAGCATCACACACCTGAGCACCTTCCCAGATCAGCACCACCACCAGAGAACCACAGGGGAGACCACGGCTATTGCTCAGGGAATCTTCAAGCCCTTCTGCATTTCCTGTCAGTTGTGAAGGTCACAGGGCTCAGGGAGATGAGGAAGCACTTTATTGGTTGTGTATTATACCCCAGGAATTCTAGAGGCAAAACCCTTGCAAATATCGGGGTTCTCCTCAGGCCACTAGAAGGGGCTCTGATGTCAGGGGCTGCAGGGCTCACCCCACTTCCAGAGCCACTTGCAGCCCTGCCCTCCTTGCAAGTGCACCCAGGAGGCCAAGTAGGAAACTTGCATATTTTGTACCCAGGAAATGGAAACAGCAACCATTCCCCAATCATTTTCTAAAGTAACCCCATGTTCTCTCCTTCCAACTTCAGGAGCAGAGTTTCAAAGGCACCCACACACCATGAGCAGACCTTGAGGCATTTCCCCATTTTTATATCAGAGTAGCCACAAAGACAGCTGGAAGATTCTCTGGAAACTCAGCCTGAGCACGTGAAAGCCCTACATTTTGGAGCTGGGAGAGTCACCTCACACAGTCTGTTCACGATGATGTGCTAAACGATGCCAGGTGAATCCAGGGTGGAGCCCCAGGGTACAAGCCGTAACACAAGCAGTGGCAGAACCACCCCACAGCCGTGGGCTCCGTCTCCGTCCACAGTATCAGAGAGTCTCTGGAGGACCATCAGCACCAACCCCAGCAGAGCCTCTTCTCCTCACCCTCCCTTCCAAAGTTACTGCAGGTCTATGGCGCGAGAAGCAGTCATTTATGTGGACAAAGACACACGCTGCTGTGTAGGATTCTGACGCTGGACTACACTACAACTGTGACAGCAAGATAAGTTACTTATTCTTCTTTTAGAATAAGATTCAACAAATTATAGCTGAACCTGGGACTTGACAACATCCTAACACCCGAACAAATGCGACAACTGTCACCCCTGAAAAATAAGTAAAAAATCTACCATTTACTCAGATTTCTAGCACAGTGACACTGAAAAACAAGACATTGGAACGCCTGGCTTTCTGGCAGATCACCCTGCTCACACACAGAAGGCACCACCACCAGCAGCAGCTGACTCTGGCCACTGAGCTGACCAGAGTCAGGGCTGGGATGGCCAATGAGAACTGCACAGAGTTTCAGAGACAAGGTAGGCAGCCCTGGCCTTTCCGATACACATGCTGCTGAGAGGAATGCTCTACAGACACTGTTTGCACATTCCGACCCCACAACAGAACCTTCCAGCATGGCCAAGAGGCCTCAACAGAAAGAAGGGTTCTTTACCTTTCTGGTGAGGGGCACCTCAATGGGCACAGGCACGACTTCGGCCAGCAGGCAGCCATAGAAAGCCACCATGGAGGCAGCGGGGTCGTTGTTGGGGAACACCAGTGCCACCTGGACCCAGAGAGAGAAAGAAGGATTAACACTGACACCATTCCACTAGAAAAAATTAACATGCCCCATTTAAAAATGCATTTTAATAAGTTATCAGATACTCTTCCTTTAGCTCATGTGGAAGGCAAACAGATTATCCATGGTCCTCTCTGCCACCACATCAGAATGCAACTATCCATGCTGTTTACATGTTATCTTCCCCAAAGGCATGTACTCTTACACAGACGAAACCAGTATGTACACACTACTTGTCTCTCACTGTTGTCACTGGGCTCTGAAGTGTGTCCCTGTGCTTCCACATGGTCTTCACCACAGTGACTGCATGCTGGGCACGTCCTCCCTAAAGTGCTGGACTCCAAGCAATGCTTTTCTGACCCCGGTTTGACTTCAGCACCCCAAGCCTTGGTTTTCTTACCTGAAAAGTGAGAATACTAGCTAGTAGAACCTTCATGCCAGTGTTGTAGTAAAGGTCAAGTGAGAAAATGTCTAAGGCTCACACTATGCCTGGCACATGGCAGGCAGCCGTGAATGGCACCCACCCAAAAGGCCCTGGGTTTGGCCGGCCCTCACAGTAAAGGCTTCTGTGAACACCGGCCCACACCTTCTGCCACACACTGCCTCTTGGGCTCAGCCTATGAAGAGCTAGGAGCAGAATAATCATGGAATTCTAAAAGGTAAATTTAAATTACTATCCAAATAGCCAAATAATGCATTGTATGATTTTTCAAATGTTTTCTGATAGTCCTCAAAAGAATCTTAAGAACAATCTTTTACCAGATGGGCTGATAATTATTTATTCTTGTATGAACTGTGTTTCATTTCCTGTGTCTATTTATCTGCTAGTATTTACATTTTATAGTATTAACTCATATTTGATGCAAAAACTTCTTGATATAATGCTATTTTCATGAGAGCATTTAGTGACGTATATACACTTGTCAAGTGTTTGACAAACTCTTCGCCACATTTACGTTCACCTGGCGCTCAGGTCAGCATCTGCGGTGGAGCTACTGCAGGCTCCGCCTGCTTGCTCTTCATCACCCAACGCTCCCTCTGGAGCAGCCCTCCCTACTCTGGCCTGAGCAGCCACCTTTAGGATGGAACAGGCAGTCCTACTTTCGGATCCGCACCCACCCCTGCCGCGAGCTCTGCAGGACTCTGCCTCATGAGAACACAAGCTCTTCCCAGGTGCTACTGTTGCATCTGCACTGCCCTTCCTTGTTAATAATTAACCACATAAATCCCATGATTTAGCAGATGTATGTTTTTTGTATTACTCTATCAAGAAATTTAACCCATTTTTCTTTAGAAACATCCTAACTAGAAGTTACTGACTTTGTCATGAACAGCTAGATAAAACATCTTAATCACCTCAACATCTAAGTAAGCAGGTTGGCATAAAGGATTCAGATGACAGCTGAGGACAGAGAAGGCTGCGTCTTAACCCTGACCCTGCAAGCAACTCAGGATAGCTGATGGAAACAAATTAAGTTTGGGATTATGTGAAGATTTCCTTTCTATATGGCATTCCTATAGTTTACTAAAATCAGACAATGAGAGCCAAATGAAACCATAAGGCCATTAAAAGCCATGCTGCACTACTGAAGAATTTTAAGAAACTCTGCAAAAAAAACGGTTAATGAAATATTAATCTTAATTTTGTCCCCAAAATACCCAAGCAGATGCCAGGCTACCATTAGTAGGACTTCCGAGGAGGAATGAAAGGATTTATTTGCATGTCTCTGCATATAAACCACAAACTATTTTTAAAATGATCTGAGGTTTACACTGGCCTCAGGTATTCTGTTTTCAGCTGGTGGTCTGAGAGTAGACAGCATCTGTTTTTAGATCTGGATCTGGCAAAACAACAATATTCAGTCAAACGTTTGCAAAGCATCCAGGGCACCACTGCTGCTAAGACTGCTCTCCCTGAACCAAAACAGAGGAAAATACAGGAGATGCAGTTCCTCCCCAGACCAGTGACTCCACCCCAAAGTCCTCCTAGAGTACCTAGTCTGCAAGCAGGAGTCTTCAAGAGCACAGCACTGAGCAAAAGAAGGCGCTGCTTCCACAGCTAGACTGTGGGTCAACGAATCCCAAGATTCTGGTCTAGTGCCATCCCAGCTCTGTTCATAGGACAGTCAATTTGATCCAGGATTTTAAATTCCCACTGCTTGATCACTAAAGTTCATGCTGAAAATGTCATGTTATATAACCTTGCAGAGTTGGGTTAAAACAGGATGAAATGTTATATTAACATCAAGGGAATTAAAGCAAAATACAAAATTGTATATTATACTCTCAAAAATATAAAAGTAACAGAAAACAGTCAATACCTACAACCTCTTTTAGAATCAAAACTGAATTTTTTTTTAAGAATTTAAGAAAGGGAAGACTATTTGTATCATTCTCACATTTCCCTTTTACATCTCTATCAGTCACAAGTCCTGTGTTTTGCTAACTGCACAGTGATTCCAGTGCAATACACATAGGGACACTTCATTTTCATAAACCCACACGGTTTCTTTCTGTTCGATTCCCTATGTATTCCCTGGCATTTCATTGCACTTTATGCACAGAGCATAAAAGGCATCAACAGACCACCTCCTTGGTCTGCTCTCCTCCACTGGTCTTCCCATACCATCCACACATCACAGAACTCCCCTCAGTCCTTTCCACTCTGTCCTAGAAACTGACCAAGAGCTCTGGGCTTGCTTTTTCTCCCCAAGAAGTTGTCTCAGATTCCAGAAGCTCCCATAATGAGAACACTGTCTGTCCTTCTAAAACAGTATACTAGTATCTGTATCTCTCACCATTTTTTCTGGAGACCTTTTTCATTTTCCAACTTACAGATAGCCAATTATCAATATCTTCATTTTTCCCTAACATAGTAAGCTCCCTGAAGGCAGGCTTCACATATGATGCATCTCTGTGTATTCCACAGCTCCCACTACAATATCCTGAAACCTTTTCAGCTTAGGCACATAAATGTTTTTTCAAAGCCCAAGCAGGCACCCCCCCCTCAAAGTGCATTAAGAGGGTCACCCACATAAAGGGCATCTATAATTTTTATGCCAAAGACAGACTGTTCATTATCCTTGGGAGAATTACATTTAATTTAAAACAATTTTCAAAGAGGTAAAGAACCTGTTTATTGTGATAGAAGGTTACTATCAACTGAATACTACAGTGGCATATACTTATTTAAAAGGCATTTGTATGCACATGTCATATCCCAGCCACATGAATACCTTTCAAAGGAATAATTTAGAAATGCAGCCCTCCTCACACAATTCAAACCACCTGCTGCTGAAGAGAATAGTTTCACATAGTCTATCAAAATCTGTCCCCACATTCTTTCTTACAGCTGAACAGAGATGGTTTATTTTACAACTGTTACTGAAAATGAACTTTAAAAATTTGCAGGCCAAGACTTAAAAAAATGACTCTACTGAGACCTACTACCCAAATTATAAGGGAGACATTATCCATGCAACTGACATTTTATTGTGATAAAATAAATCTAACGAAGTTTATCATGCTGCCTGTTTTCAAGTATACAGTCCAGTGGCATTAAGTAGATTCACACTGTTGTAAAACCATCATCAGCTATCCATTTCCAGAACATTTTCACTTTCCTAAACTGTAACTCTGCCCCCATAAACAGTTAACTCCCCATATCCTCCTTCCCACAGTCCCTGGTCACCTTCATTCTTCTGTCTCTAGGAATTTAAGTACTCTAAGTACCTTGTATGAATGGAACCATATAATATTTGTTCTTTTGTGACTGGCTTATTTCACTGAGCATAATGTCCTCAAGGTCCTTCCACGTTGTAGAACATATAAGGATTTCCTTCCTTTTTAAGGCTAAATAACATTACACAGTATGAATATACCATACTCTGTTTATCCATTCACCCCTCCATGGATGCTTGAACTGCTGCCACCTTTTGGGTTCTGTGGATACTGCTGCTGTGCAAAGTAGTGTAGATGTTTATCCGTTCAAGTTCTTGCTTTCAGTTCTTTTGAATTACTGGGTCAAATGTTTAAGTTTTTTAAGGAACCACCATAGTATTGTTTTCCACAATGGCTATACCACTATATATTCCTAAAAGCAATAGAAGGGTTCCAATTTCTCAATGTTGCTAACACTTATTATTTTTTCATCCTAATAAGCGTGAGGTGGTATCTCACTGTGGTTTTGATGTATGTTTCCCTAATGATTAGTGATGCTGAGCATATTTTCATGGGCTTATTTGGCTATTTGTAAATCTTCCAAAGAAAAAGGTCTATTCAAGCACTGTGGCTGGTTTTCAAACTTTTGTAAAATATATGATTTATAAACATTTCTCCCATTCTATGTTTTCACTCTTGACAATGTCCTTTGGTGCACTGAAGTTTTTAATTCTAGTGAAGTGCAACCTACCAATTTTTTTTATTCCCTTTGCTTTTGGTGCCATATCTAAGAAATCATTGCCAAATTCAATGTCATGAAACATGTTTTATGTTTTATCTAAAGAGTTTAGGTACTTAATTCATTTTGAGTTAATTATTTAATATACACTACATGCGTGCCAAATCATTTCAGTCATGTTTGACTCTGCGACCCTATGAACTGTAGCCCGCCAGGCTTCTCTGTCCATGGGATTCTCCAGGCAAGAATACTGGAGTGGATGGCCATGCCCTTCTCCAGGGGATTTTCCCAATCCAGGGACTGAACCTGCGTCTCTTGGGTCTCCTGCATCAGCAGGCAGGTTCTTTATCACTAGCACCACCTGGGAAGCCCCAATATATGCTATAAAGGTTCAATTTTGGGTTTTTGGTTATAGATATTCAGTTTTCCCAGCACCACTTGTTGAGTACACTAGCCCTTCTCCCATTTAATGTCTTAGCATCCTTCTTGAAAGTGACTTAACTGTACATGTGAGGATTTATTTCTGGGCTTTCTATTCTATTCCTTTGGTCTGTATCTGTCCTTGTGTTAATACCATGCTGTTTTGATTACTGTAGCTTTAAAGTAAGTTTAATAATGAGGACATGTGAGACCCATGATTGACTTTTAAAAGCTAGAGGTCAAACAAGTTCATTAAACTGCAGAGAATCATAGCTTACCACAGAATCCTAGGGCTGCAGCAATCTTATTAAACATTCCTCATAACAAACCCATGCTTTTGTAATATCTCATAAGTAAATCATAGCTTGTATTCTTGCTCATTTATGGTGCTCCACAATGAAACTTCTATAAAATTCATTTGGAGTCTCTGGTGCATGTGGATAACCCAGTCTTGGGGCGTGAAGGTACAGAGCAACATATGGAAAAAAAGTCACTCCACATAAGGCAAGAAAAGTAGGTTCTACATGCAGGCCCACATCTTATTCATGGGTAAAGCTTGGGCCAGATTAACTGCTCTGTGTGTAACATTAAAAAGGAAATACTAACATCTGTTCTCAGTAAATTGGCATACTGCAGTAAGAATAAAATTCTTTTTGACCAAAGACAGTAGCCTGTATCTACAAATTTAATAGTAGGAAAGGAATGTACCAGTGGTTTGCTGCAAGGATTCTTGGTATCACTGACTGATACAAAAAAGTCTACGAGCACACAACTGTCCTGTGTCCTCAGACAGACAGCTGTTTCCCATTAGGTCATATGTGTCAGGGGTTAGGAATATACGTCCTGGGGCTGGACAGAAATGGCTGTGAGCACTGGCTACACCATTTTCTGGACACGTGCCTTCATCTGATATGACTCTTATCCTCTCAAGTCCCAGTTTCCTTGCGGATAACCCATGAGAACTACTACAGTCAAGCTCACTGAGCTACTATAAAGGTTACACCTGCTGAATAATCTCTTCTGGCTTGTGGAAGCCTGATTTGGTAATATGAGTATTAGGAGGCATTAAAATTTGCAACTTGAAAACAGTAGGTATCTTCTCCACCCCAGACCACGTGTCCTGCAGATGCAATAATTTAAATTGCACTTACCCTATCTCCAGGTCGCACCATAGGCTCTTGTTTTGTACCTAATTTATGCAGAATGTTGTAAGCAACCTTCATACTTCTTGTCCACAGTTTGCCTATCAATACAAATTATAAAGACACAATTAATTGTACACATGCATTTTCTACTGTGTATATGTATGTACATTAACCTATATTGAGAGTACTTCTTTTTCACTTTAAGCTTTCAAGTTATTCTGAGTCCTTAGAATCCAGATGGGAAACAAAAGCCAGCAACTCCAACTTATAAAATCTGAGCAGCATGAACACCAAAATAAGGTATTAAATACAAACACCTAGGGTGCTAAGAACCTACAGCAAAGCCACAGAGAATTTAACTATCATCACAGAAGTAGAGGAGGATTTCTAGGGAGTAAAACACGGGAGGGACTACGGCATTAGAGAGTTACCACTAATTTATGTTGTTCAAAATGACACGTATTTTCCTTTTTTAATGAGTCCTGCTGCTTTGTGTGGTTCAGCTCAGTCATGTCGACTCTTTGCAACCCCATGGACTGCAGCATACCAGGCTTCCCTGTCCATCACCAACTCCTAGAGCTTATTCAAACTCATGTCCATCAAGTCAGTGATGCCATCCAGCCATCTCATCCTCTGTTGTCCCCTTCTCCTTCCCAGCATCAGAGTCTCTTCCAATGAGCCAGTTCTTCACATCAGGTGGCCAAAGTATTGGAGTTTCAGCTTCAGCATCAGTCCTTCTAATGAACACCCAGGACTGATTTCCTTTAGGATGGACTAATTGGATCTCCTTGCAGTCCAAGGGACTCTCAAGAGTCTTCTCCAACACCACAGTTCAAAAGCATCAATTCTTCGGCACTCAGCTTTCTTTATAGTCCAACTTTCACATCCATACATGACTATTGGAAAAACCATAGCTTTAACTAGATGGACCTTTGTTGGCAAAGTAATGTCTCTGCTTTTTAATATGCTATTTAGGTGCGTCACAGCTTTTCTTCCAAGGAGCAAGCGTCTTTTCATTTCATAGCTGCACTCACCATCTACAGTGATTTTGGAGCCCAAGAAAATAAAGTCTCACTGTTTCCAGTGCTTCCCCATCTATTAGCCATGAAGTGATGGGACCAGATGCCATGATCTTAGTTTTCTGAATGTTGAATTTTAAGCCAGCTTTTTCACTCTCCTCTTTCACTTTCATCAAGAGGCTCTTTAGTTCTTCTTCACTTTCTGCCATAAGGGTGCTGTCATCTGCATATCTGAAGTTAGTAATATTTCTCCCTGCAATCTTGATTCCAGCTTGTACTTCATCCAGCCCAGCATTTCTCATGATACACTCTGCATATAAGTTAAATAAGCAGGGTGACAATATACAGCCTTGACGTACTTCTTTCCCAATTTGGAACCAGTCTGTTGTTCTATGTCCAGTTCTGTTGCTTCTTGACCTACATACAGATTTCTCAGGACGCAGGTCAGGTAGTCTGGTGTTCCTATCTCCTGAAGAATTTTCCACAGTTTCTTGTGATCCACACAGTCAAAGGCTTTGGTATAGTCAATAAAGCAGAAGTAGATGGTTTTCTGGAACTCTCTTGCTTTTTCAAATGATCCAACGGATGTTGGTAATTTGATCTCTGGTCCCTCTGGCTTTTATAAATCCAGCTTGAACATCTGGAAGTACATGGTTTTTGAGCATTACTTTACTAGCATGTGAGATGAGTGCAACTGTGTGGTAGTTTGAGCATTCTTTGGCATTGCCTTTCTTTGGGATTGGAATGAAAACTGAACTTTTCCAGTCCTGTGGCCACTGCTGAGTTTTCGAAATTTGCTGACATACCAAGTGCAGCACTTTCACAGCATCATCTTTTAGGATTTGAAATAGCTCAACTGGAATTCCATCAACTCCACTAGCTTTGTTCATAGTGATGCTTCCTAAGGCCCACTTAACTTCACATTCCAGGATGTCTGGCTCTAGGTGAGTGATCATACCATTGTGCTCATCTAGGTTGTGAAGATCTTTTTTGTATAGTTCTTCTGTGTATTCTTGCCACCTCTTCTTAATACCTTCTGTTTCTGTTAGGTCCATACCATTTCTGTCCTTTATTGTCCCCATCTTTGCATGAAATGTTCCCTTGGTGTGTCTAATTTTCTTGAAGAAATCTCTAGTCTTTCCCATTCTATTGTTTTCCTCTATTTCTTTGCATTGATCATTGAGGAAGGCTTTCTTATTTCTCCTTGCTATTCTTTGGAACTCTGCATTCAGATGGGTATATCTTTCCTTTTCTCCTTTGCCTTTAGCTTCTCTTCATTTCTCAGCTATTTGTAAGGCCTCCTCAGACAACCATTTTGCCTTTTTACATTTCTTTTTCTTGGGGATGGTCTTGATCACTGCCTCCTATACAATGTCACGAGCCTCCGTCCATAGTTCTTCAGGAACTCTATCAGATCATGGCTCCTCTGTCCATGGAATTTTCCTTTGAATCTATTTGTCACTTCCACTGTATAATCGTAAGTGATTTGTGTGATTGCAAAAAAACATAAAGGCTACTTAGGATGGGTTCTGTAGGGTCTGATACCCCTCCTTCCCTGTGTCCTAAGTTTCTCAACTTTAATTTTTCCTAACTTCAGAGTTTTACGGTTTTTAGACAGTAACCCTTGAATTTAGATAAAGATTATGGTAAGAATTTTGAACTAAAGTTTTGAACTCTGGGAAAAAAACACTCCAAAATAGGATTAAAAAGATTGTTAAGAACATATTAAAAATGACCAGTTTTGAAGAACCTGCAGATTCAAATCCCTGCCTTCCTCTCAGTGCCAGACATTTTCTCAGCAGGTCTAGGTGATAGCAAACAGTCTGAGATTGAATCAAAATGACTTTTAAAATCTAACATGAATTCTTGGGACACATAAATGCCTTTTATAACATTAGGTTCTATAAGCTTTCAGAAGCAGTCAAGGTGTTAAGAGATTTGCAATAATAGTAAAGTGAAAGTCTCAGTCTTGTTCTACTCTTTGTGACCCCATGGACTGTAGCCAGGCTCCTCTGTCCATGGAATTTTCCAGGCCAGGATACTAGAGTGCATACCCATTCCCTTCTTCAGGGGATCTTCCCAACCCAGGGACCAATCCCAGGTCTCCCACACTGCAGGTGGATTCTTTATCATCTGAGCCATGAGGGAAGCCCAAGAACACTGGAGTGGGTAACCTGTTCCTTCTCCAGCGGATCTTCCTGACCCAGGAATCCAACCAGGATTTCCTCATTGCTGGCGGATTCTTTACCAGCTAAGCCACCAGGGAAACAATAGTATAGTAAAGATAACAACAATTTGAACTATTTCCTATAAATGTAATCTCTGTTCTAATCTCTTTCCTATTTAAAATGTAAAAGCTAAATTAATATACAGTTTGAATGAAAAGAATCTGAATTTGTCTTATTTCATATTGGATTCTGTAGCAACACAATTTAGGGTTGCTCCTGTCTTCCTACCAATGGATTTATCAACTTGTCTCCCCCCATAGTGATTAGGGAACAAAGAGGACTTTTCCACTGTTTCTGATTCCTGTAATTCCTAGACATTCCTGGCTCATAGTATGTGCTCAACAAATGTTTGTTTTATTAACAGCAAATTAAGCAAGCTGTAAAAAGCACAAAATTACAGTATTCATTTGAGCCTACTTCTTGAGTACTAAGAGTAATTACTGTGACATTTTATTCACGCACCTCTTCCACCTTCCTTAACTCTATCTCCTCAAGACTGTCTACTTTACAATTTTTTGGTTTTTATTTGGTGATTGTATTTTCTCCCCAAAGAGTTACTAGCCATTAGAAATAACTCAGGGAGTTATTTTTTTCCTAAAGAAATCACAAATACTTTGTGCTGTCAGATTTCTTTAATGTCAACAATGTTAGGAAATTATTTTGTCTGAACAAACAATTACAATCAACTTGTTTTAACTGAAACAAAAAATCAATGTGTTGTAAACTAACACATCAATTTCAATCAATTAGCACCATTATATTTTCTTAAAAATTTCAATTTCATTCTCAGTTTGGAATATTAAAGCTGATATCATCATAAAGTCATACAAAAGCCAATGTACAACAGACAATTTGAAAAAGGCAACAACACACTTTGGCAAAGTTCTAGAAATATTCTTCTAGTAGAAAAAATAAACAGCAAATTGCTGATTTAAATTAGAGACAATACAACAGTTCTTGACAGATTTAGAAAGGAGAATGAAAAAAAATTCCCAACCAGGAACACTCACCCAGGCAAAGTTATCATTCAGAACTGAAGGACAGATAAAGTTTTCCAGACAAGCTAAAAGCTAAAGAAATTCATCACCACTAAAGCAGTCTTATAAATTCTTCCAAAAAACAAAAGACAAGAAAACACTTTCAAACTCATTTTACAAGGCCTGTGTTATTCTCGTATCAAAACAAGATAAGGACACCATGAAAAAATTAGAGGTCTGAAAAATACAAATGCACAAATCCTCAACAATATATTAGCAAACCAAATTCAATAATATGTTAAGATGATAATACACCATGATCAAATGGGATTTATTCCAGAAATGCAAGGATGGTTCAACATCCACAAGTCAATTAATGTGAATAATATGGCACATTAACAGAATGAAGGATAAAAATCATATGACCATCTCAGCTGATGCAGAAAAAAATTTTAAAAATTCAATACCCATTTATGATAAAAACTCTCAACAAAGTGGGTACAGAGAAAACATATCTAACAAAATAAAAGTCCTATATGACAAATTCAAATATCAATAACCTCAGATATGCAGATGACACCACCCTTATGGCAGAAAGTGAAGAGGAACTCAAAAGCCTCTTGATGAAAGTGAAAGTAGAGAGTGAAAAAGCTGGCTTAAAGCTCAACATTCAGAAAACGAAGATCATGGCATCCAGTCCCATCACTTCATGGGAAATAGATGGGGAAACAGTGGAAACAGTGTCAGTCTTTATTTTGGGGGGCTCCAAAATCACTGCAGATGGTGACTGCAGCCATGAAATTAAAAGACGCTTACTCCTTGGAAGGAAAGTTATGACCAAACTAGACAGCATATTCAAAAGCAGAGACATTACTTTGCCAACAAAGGTTCATCTAGTCAAGGCTATGGTTTTTCCTGTGGTCATGTATGGATGTGACAGTTGGACTGTGAAGAAGGCTGAGCGCCGAAGAATTGATGCTTTTGAACTGTGGCGTTGGAGAAGACTCTTGAGAGTCCCTTGGACTGCAAGGAGATCCAACCAGTCCATTCTGAAGGAGATCAGCCCTGGGATTTCTTTGGAAGGAATGATGCTAAAGCTGAAACTCCAGTACTTTGGCCACCTCATGCGAAGAGCTGACTCATTGGAAAAGACTCTGATGCTGGGAGGGATTGGGGGCAGGAGGAGAAGGGGACGACAGAGGATGAGATGGCTGGATGGCATCACTGACTCGATGGATGTGAGTCTCAGTGAACTCCGGGAGTTGGTGACGGACAAGGAGGCCTGGCGTACTGCGATTCATGGGGTCGCAAAGAGTAGGACACAACTGAGCAACTGATCTGATCTGATGACAAATTCACAGCTAATAGCATACTGAACAATGAAAACCTGAAGCATTTCCTCTAAGATTCAGAAATAAGACACGGATGCTCACTTTTGCCATGTTTATTCAATATAGTATTGTTTAAGTCCTAGCCAGAGTAGCCAGGCCAAAAAAAAAAAGCATCCAAACTGAAAAAGGAAGATGAAAAACTGTCACTACTTGCAGATAACATGACATTATACATAGAAAACCTTAAGACAATACAGAAAAAGCAGAGTAATAAATGAATTCAGTAAAGTAGTAAAATACAAAGTCAATATACTGCTGTTATCAGAAAACTGCTGTGTCTATATACTAATAATAAACTACTAGAAGGAGAAACCAAGAAAAAGATCCTATTTACAACAGCATTGGAGAAGGCAATGGCACCCCACTCCAGTATTCTTGCCTGGAAAATCCCATGGACGGAGAAGCCTGATGGGCTGCAGTCCATGGGGTCGCTAAGAGTCAGACATGACTGAGCGACTTCACTTTCACTTTTCACGTTCACACATTGGAGAAGGAAATGGCAACCCACTCCAGTGTTCTTGCCTGGAGAATCCCAGGGACGGGGGAGCCTGGTGGGCTGCCGTCTCTGGGGTCGCACAGAGTTGGACACGACTGAAGCGACTTGGCAGCAGCAGCAGCACAACAGCATTGAAAGGAATAAAATACCTCAAAATAAATTTAATTAGGAGGTAAAAGACCTGTACATTCAAAATTGTTAAGACTTGGGACTTCCCTGGAGGTCTGGTGGTTTAAGGCCTCGTGCTTCCACTGTAGGGGGCACAGGTCCGATCCCTGGCTGGGAACTTAAGATCCAGCGTGCCGCATGGTGTGGCAAAGAACAAACAAACAAAAAAAACCCACTACAAAAAGCACAATGAAAATTAAGCCTCATAAAATCTGCATCTTAAAAAAAAACCAAACTGTAAGACTTTGATAAAGAAGCTGAAGATAACACAAACAAATGGAAAGATATTCTGTGCTCGTGGATTAGAAAAAGCAGTTGTGTTAAAGTATCTGTACTACTCAAAGCAATCTAAATCCAATCCCAATCAAAATTACAACAGCACTGTTCACAGAAATAGAACAAACAATTCTAAAATTTGTATGAAACCATGAAAGACCCCAAATGGCCAAAGTCATCTTAAGAAAGAAAAACAAAGCTAGCGACATCATGCTCCCTGACATTACAAAACTACCAGTAATAAGAACAGTATGATACTGGCACAAAATCAGACATATAGATCAATGAAACAGAATAACCCATAAATAAACCCACGCATATATGTCAACTTATTTATGACAAAAGAGCCAAGAAAGGAAAAAGGACAGTCTTTCAATAAATGATGCTTGGAAAACAGTACCCAATCAGCTCCTGGTCTGAACCTGGCCAGGGACGAGGGTCAGACAGGAAAGTCTTCTATCTTTCTGATTGACTAAAATTTATTTCTAAGAGTATAATAAAAAAAAAAAATCAATCCTATGTCCCATTATGGGTAAAATACCCTTTATCCACTAAGAATTTCCCAACAAAGCCAGAAGAAAAAAATTGAGACTATGAAAACATACGCTCCTGAATCCCATTTCCTTCCATGAGATGCAGAGGATAATGATGAAGTCTACAGTGGGGGCCTTCTGGGCCCCACTAAAAGCTGGGTTATGTTACTTAACACAACACCTGGCTCTTGACCTCCACTGCTAATGGAGAAAACAGTTTCTTTCCTACCTGCAATTAGAAGAGCATTATTATCATAGAAATAAAACCAGAAGTTAAAAATGGTAATGTAACCTCACACGTGCAGATATAAGCCATTTTGTCTTTTAGTTATGAAGCTGATTTCTTTGCAATGCTGCACCAGAGTGTGTGAAAATGACCTGACAATTTGCTTTCTCCATGGCCCCTTATCTGTGAAGCAAAGAGAAAGGAATCTCTCTTGTATAGTTAACTATTTCCAAAAGTTTATGGACTGCATTAATCATACTGAATGAAGAGTAAAAGTTTGCTTCCCTTGCTTGCTAGAAAAGTACTGTGGAAACAAATGTTGTTTCTTCTGAGTGATGCATGTCAAAGAGTTCTATATACATTCTTTCTTGTTTCATTTCTTTAACTACCAATCCTTCTTCACAGCATTAATTTAATATACATTCCAAGATACAAAATCCAACATCTTATTATTAGAGTTATAGTCACTAATTTTTGTATCACTTTCTGGTTTTTACTAAAAATCATTAACAAATAATAATTTTTCACATTCAAATTGAATAATTTTCCTATACTGGCTAGGCCCAAAAGTTCATTTGGGTTTTCAATAATATCTTACAGGAAAACACAAATGAACTTTTTGGCCAATCCAATATTTCCTTTTGGGTTCCATTTATTTCCATATTGGAAACATAAGGCAACACAAATATAAACTTCCTAGCAGTTGTGCCAGGCACAAGCAGACAAAAGATGGATAAGCCTCAAAGGATTACCGTAAGTGAGGATGTAGAGAGGTTTTCCATTTGTGTCCATCGTGGTCAAGCACGGGGCCTTTGGTGAGATGGTCCCCCATCGCTGTAACGCTGCTTCTAACGATGGGGGCCAATTTGTAACCACACCCAGCTGCTCCCCACGCATCGCCAACATCTGGGCTCCCTCTGGCTTTGGCTGGTTTGGATCTGGTTGTTGAACTAAATACATTTGAACACAGAAGGTTTTCAAGAAAAATACATCCATTATTAGCACAATCATTCTTATTCATTTTAAAGAAGCTAGAAGACTTACACTTGAGTTAGAAATTTATTACAGGAAACATGCACAGGTGCTTTTCTAGAATTAGAGCTACATCTGACATATGAGCCTCATGGATATAACCAAAGCACGTAATTCTTCCAACATCCAAGGCAATGTCAGGATGTGGAACTTAGGGAGACCTGAATGCATTTATAAACTGACAAGTAAAACTATGCATTTTAACACACCTAGAGTCTAACATTACAATGCTGCTGCTGCTGCTGCTAAGTCACTTCAGTCGTGTCCAACTCTGTGCAACCCCAGAGACAGCAGCCCACCAGGCTTCCCCGTCCCTGGGATTTTCCAGGCAAGAACACTGGAGTGGGCTGCCACTTCCTTCTCCAATGTGTGAACGTGAAAAGTGAAAGTGAAGTCACTCAGTCATGTCCGACTCCAGCGACCGCATGGACTGCAGCCCACCAGGCTCCTCTGTCCATGGGATCTTCCAGGCAAAAGTACTGGAGTAGGGTGCCATGTTTAAAACATCAATTCTCAACATACACCAGTAATTGTAGACTCCAAAGAGTTCAAATCTGACTGAAGTATATTGTGCCCTTAAATATGGAGATGTAAATTTGAATTTGCTACAACCACTATGAGTAACTAGCACAGCTCATATTTTCTTAAGTAAAATAAAGATAAATGCCCTATAATAAGACCAATCTGCCTGACTCTTTAGATGGGTGAAAATCTGAGAGGTGATTCTTTTTACTTCTGGGAAGGTTTCTCTTACAGCATATGACAGATGATTTCCACCTGCTGGCTAGAAAATCAACCATGTCTTTCTTGTGGCACAAAGACCAAGAAAATAAGGAGACTGGGTTTGATACAACAAGCAGTACTTTGTTTCAATTTTAAGTTTTCTTGTATTAAAAGGTTCAGGAGTGTTCAGAGTGAAGACATCCAGCTCCTGAAGCTGTCCAGAGAGGCAGCAAGGCAAGATTCCCACAGCTCACTTTGCATTCCTCTAAAGCCTACAAAGAGAGAATGTACTGCTTGCTGAGCTCAGGTTGTCTGATTTCCTTGCATTCCTGAAGCTTCATGGAGTCCTTAGAAAGAGGACTGGCTCATGGAACAAAATCACATGCTTCTCAGAGTCAGTACCAGTGGTACTGACCCAGCTGTTTGGGGACCGAGCATATGTTTAAAGGGACCTTGCGGAACAGTACCTACAGTTTCTAGGCAGGATTCCTGTTTCCTGTGAACACCAAGATTATTGTTTTTAAAGATCGAACAACCTTGGTCAAGAAATAACTACAGTTTATGGAGTCACAGAAACACTGGACAAGGGGGTAGGGAGGGGCTCTTTCACCTTCTAGTAGTTCTTCAAAGTCATCGACGAAGAATTCCCGTAAGGGTGGTCGTTTGGGTCGTTTGAGGGTATTGACAAGCTGCTGGATCTTTGCGGATACGCGGCTACTTACAGGCACACCTGAAAACAGAATCATGAGGCAGGTGGACTGACTCTCAGCACAAACCACCAGGAACAAGCAGCCACAGTAAAAACGGCTGTGGAACCACACTCTGTCCCATCTCAGCCTGGTGCCCTCTGTATCCCTAGATGACTTCTGTCAACAAGAACATTCCAAGGAGAGTGGTCCCAGCATGTGGCCTTGCTGGGAAGCCTCAACAGAGAATAAAGATGGAGCAGAAATGATGCTCTTTACACTGTGAGCTGTCTGGCTCTGGTGACCTTGGGAACAGCTCCAGACCACAGACTGGGCTTGGTCCCACCTCTATTCCTAAAAAAAGGGTCTGTCATCTCCTCATTCATACCCGTCTCAGGTTCTCCTCTGTCTGATGAGAAAGCTGATGAAGCAGTGAGACCTTCCCCAAGACCCCATCTCCTGAGACCACCTGTGCTCGGCCTCCAGTTGTCACCCCGACCCCTCCCGATGAAAGGACAGGGACCTGAGGAGCTACAAGTGCCACTATCCTCTTTCAGGTGACAGTCGGGTCCCTTCTATATGCCTTTCAGACCCACTCTCCTGAGTGAACATTTAGGGAACACATCCCAGAAGCAAAGCAACCAAAGTCTCTAAATTCAACTTATGATATTAACACAGAACTCACATATATTAATATTTATCCACATGTACTGAGGAAAATAAACCCCACCTTATAATACGTTTCTTAGGATAATAAATGCTACATAGTTTTGAAAATGATCAGTGAAAAAGACATGGAATTTTTAAAAATTTAAATGAATGAACAAAAAGGAGCACCAAGACACTGAAGCCACAACTGGATCAAATGTACCCTCCTCTGCAGGCAGATTTCATTCCTATTCAAAGGTGCTTAGAAACCTGAACCTGTAAATTTACAGGCCTAGAACCTTCTAAGCTCCTGGACAAAAGAACCACAACCACAAGAGGTCTTTCCTGTTGACTGAGCCAGAGCCCTTTATCCATGGCACATGCATGTGTGTTCAGTCTCTCAGTCAAGTCTGACACTTTGTGAATCCATGGACTGTAGCCCAACACACTCCTCTGTCCACTGGATTCTCCAGGCAAGAATACTGGACTGGGCTGCCACAACTTCCTCAGGGGATCTTCCCGACCCAGGGGTCAAACCTGTATCTCCCATGTCTCCTGCACTGATAGGTGGGTTCTTTACCGCTAACGTCACTTGGGAAGCCATCCACCACACAGTGTCACAAAAACACAACTCAGCTTTTGGAATGAGTACAACAGCTTTCAAGGAAATTTTTCCATCAAATAACCACTTTAATAGTTTCAAAATATCCTATGAGCACTTTCAGAATTGAGACATTAAATATTTTACAATCTTGAAAATATATAAAAATATACAACCCAGAATTCTCAATATCTAAACATAATATTCCCCTATCAAATAGTCCCAGCTAATCTGGTTAGCTGATCCCAGCTAATCAGACTTAAATTGAAGAAAGTGAGGAAAACCACTAGACCATTCAGGTATGACATAAATCAAATCCCTTACAATTACACAGAGGAAGTAACAAATAGACTCAAAGGATTAGATATGACAGGGTGCTTGAAGAACTATGGATGGAGGTGCATGACATTGGATAGGATGCATCACCATCCCCAAGAAAATGAAAGGCAAAAAGGCAAAATGGTTGTCTGTGGAGGCCTTACAAACAGCTGAGAAAAGAAGAGAAGCTAAAGACAAATGAGAAAAGGAAAGATATACCCATCTGAATGCAGAGTTCCGAAGAATAGCAAGGAGAAATAAGAAAGCCTTCCTCAATGATCAATGTAAAGAAATAGAGGAAAACAACAGAATGGGAGACTAGAGATCTCTTCAAAATTAGAGATACCAAGGGTACATTTCATGCAAAGATGGGCACAATGAAGGACAGAAATGGTATGGACCTAACAGAAGCAGAAGATATTAGAAGAGGTGGCAAGAATACACAGAACTATACAAAAAAGATCTTCAAGACCCAGATAATCATCATAGTGTGATCACTCAACTAGAACCAGACATCCTGGAATGAGAAGTCAACTGGGCTTTAGGAAGCATCACTATGAACAAAGCTAGTGGAGGTGATGGAATTCCAGTTGAGCTATTTCAAATCCTAAAAGATGATGCTGTGAAAGTGCTGCACTCAATATGCCAGCAAATTTGGAAAACTCAGCAGTGGCCCCAGGACTGGAAAAGGTCAGTTTTCATTCAATCTCAAAAAAGGGCAATGCCAAAGAATGTTTAAACCACTGCACAACTGCACTCATCTCACATACTAGCAAAGTAATGCTCAAAATTCTCCAAGCCAGATTTCAATAGTACATGAACCATGAACTTCCAGATGGTCAAGCTGAATTTATAAAAGCCTGAGGAACCAGGATCAAATTGCCAACTTCTGCTGGATCATCAAAAAAGCAAGAGTTCCAGAAAAACAACTACTTCTGCTTCATTGACTACGCCAAAACCTTTGTGTGGATCACAACAAACTGGAAAATTCTGAAAGAGATGGGAATACCAGACCACCTGACCTGCCTCCTGAGAAATCTGTATGCAGGTCAGGAAGCAACAGTTAAAACCAGACATGGAACAACAGACTGGTTCCAAATCCAAGGAAAGGAGTCCATAAAGGCTGTATATTGTCACCCCGTTTATTTAACTTATATGCAGAGTTTATCATGAGAAATGCTGGACTGGAAGAAGCTGGAATCAAGATTGCCAGGAGAAACATCAATAACCTCAGATATGCAGATGACAGCACCCTTATGGCAGAAAGTGAAGAAAAACTAAAGAGCCTCTTGATGAAAAGTGAAAAAGTGAAAGAGGACAGTGAAAAAGTTGGCTTGAAACTCAACATTCAGAAAACTAAGATCATGGCATCCGGTCCCATCACTTCACGGCAAAGAGATGGGGAAGTACTGGAAACAGTGAGAGACTTTTCTTGGGTTCCAAAATCACTGCAGATGGTGACTGCAGTCATGAAATGAAAAGACACTTGCTTCTTGGAAGAAAAGCTATGACCCACCTAGATAGTATGTTAAAAAGCAGAGCCATTACTTTGCCAACAAAGGTCCGTCTAGTCAAAGCTATGGTTTTTCCAGTAGTCATGTATGCATGTGAGATTTGGACTATAAAAAAAGCTGAGCGCTGAACAATTGATGCTTTTGAACTGTGGTGTCGGAGAAGACTCTTGAAGAGTCCCTTCGACTGCAAGGAGATCCAACCAGTCAATGCTAAAGGAAATCCACCCTTAATATTCACTGAAAGGACTGATGCTGAAGCTCAAAGTCCAATTCTTTGTCCACCTGATGTGAAGAACTGACTCACTGGAAAAGACCCTGATGCTGGGAAAGATTGATGGCGGGAGGAGAAGGGGACGACAGAGGATGAGATGGCTGGATGGCATCACCGACTCAATGGACATGAGTTTGAGCAAGCTCCGGGAGTTGGTGATGGACAGGGAAGCCTGGCATGCTGCAGTCCATGGGGTCACAAAGAGTAGGACACAACTGAGCAACTGAACTCAACTGAAGCTGGTTTGGATGAATCAGAGATTATTTCTCAAGGCCACTGAGAAATAATGCTGAGAAATGGTGCTCTAGCTTAAACAGGACACACACATCATCCCAGGACCCAGCTCAGAGCATTCATGTGTTAGGTTTGGGATGTGGCCCAGAATCTGTTTTCCAACAACTGCCCCATGTGGTTTTGATACAAGATGCTATCACACCACTGGACTGGACACCAGATGAATTTACCTGGGGGAGGAGGTGAAGATGATAAATTTCAAAGGCAACAAAGATACTAAAGTGGTGAAGACAAGGACAACAGTAATGATAGATTCAAGAAACAATGGATTTAGTGGAGAACTACACAGACATCGACACTGAGAAGCAGTCCAGAGAAACCAATCATACTGGATACTGGATTGACTCCAGATGTACTAACAGAGAACTCACAATCCAGCGGCCTTGGGCTCTGACCAGAGTGAGGAGGCATCAGCCTGTTGGAGACTGGGTTCAGGCCTCCTCATCACCCCTGAGTCACTGTGTCACAAACACAAGCTCAGTGGTATAGAGGGCACACAGAAGCTACTACAGACATCTTCCAAGTAAAGAACACTTAACATCATCATCAGGTTCCATGCTAACTGTCATGACCCTGGAGGTCAAGGAATGCAGAATAAAGCATGAAGTTCATGTTCCAGCCTGTCACTTCAGAATGGGTAACAGGAAGATGTTAGAGTACGCAAAGATGAAAGATTTGAGGAATAAGAGAACCCCAACAGCTGTACACAAATCACCAACACCTTATTCAACATGGAGGGAGAAAGGGACCCTCTTTCTTCCAAAGTCTAAAGCACCAAACTGCCCATCTCTGTCAATTATTTTGGTTGCGTTAAGCTCCATATTGACCTCCAAGTACCTGGTCATAGTCTTGACGCCTGCACTAATTTTGTAACTGTGGAATCAACATCATTCACCACCAAAAACAGCAGGATTTTATCAAATCTTTTTCTTTTCATGACTAAACTCCTACAACAAGGAGTAACTCTTGCCCTTGGAGACAGTCTGCACTTCCTGTAAATGTGCCACCTTCTAGGGAAGCTCATGAAGGTCCTGATGAGCTCATGAGCCGACTGTGTCCCTAGAAGAAACACATCCAGTCAGGGCACAGAAGGGCACCTGGAATTTACAAAGGAGGAAACTTGCTGGAAGACGTACCATCACCAGTCTCCATGAGCTCGGCATTGCCATACTTCGGGGCTGTCCGCGACGTCGTGGAGCCTTGCGGCCTTTCTACTTGGATTGCATGTTCTGAGGTGTAAGTGGTTACGTCAGGAGGTGCAGAGTGATTTTCTGCAAAGAAGCAAACTGTAAGTTTTCTGGTAATCATGATACATTTATTATGAAAGCTACATAAGTAGTTAAGTTTTCCAAAATGCCACATCCTAAGACGAGGACAAGATTCTGAATCAAAAACTAGAACAAAAACTTGGGCATAAAGATGGTCTTTACCATAATTTACACTGCTCAACATGAACAAAGTTAGGTAAAACTTCAGACACAATATCACTGCAAGACCCACATCAATGACTCACTGTAACATTTTAATTAGAATAATGTCATCAAGTGGCCAATGGAAGAAGATAGTGTAAGTTATGTGTTTGCTCATAACAGAGTAATTTTCTTGTCTGTCATAGCAGAGGCAGTTAAGAGTTCAAGCTTTAGACATAGAGAGCCTGGGGTTTGACTCCCAATTCTGCAAATTCTTGAGACCCTGGAAAGCATGCTGACCCCTATACTTTGGTCTCTTCATCCATCAAATGGGAAAAATGGTAACTAGTTGCTTGTTGGATACACATATGTAAATGAGTTAACATATGTGAAGTTTGTAATACTACACAGGAGGGGTTATCAAAACTATCCCCAAGAAAAAGAAATGCAAAAAAGGCAAAATAGTTGTCTGAGGAGGTCTTATAAACAGTAGAGAAAAGAAGAGAAGCAAAAGGCAAAGGAGAAAAGGAGAGATATATCCATCTGAAGGCAGAGTTCCAAACATTAGCAAGGAGATAAGAAAGCCTTACTCAATGATCAATGCGAAGAAATAGAAGAAGACAACAGAATGGGAAAGACTAGAGATCTCTTCTAGGAAATCAGATACCAAGGGAACATTTCGTGCAAAGATGGGCACAATAAAGTACAGGAATGGAAAAAAAAAAAAAAAAAAAGGACAGAAATGGTATGGATCTAACAGAAGCAGACAATATTAAGAACAGGTGGTAAGAATATACAGAAGAACCATACAAAAAGATCTTAATGACCCAAATAACCACAATGGTGTGATTACTCACCTAGAGTCAGACATCCTGGAGTGTGAACTTGAGTGGGCCTTAGGAAGCATCACTATGAACAAAGCTAGTGAAGGTGATGGAATTCCAGCTGTGCTATTTCAAATCCTAAAAGATGATGCTGTGAAACTGCTGGCATTCAATATGCCAGCAAATTTGGAAAACTCAGCAGTGGCCACAGGACTGGAAAAGGTCAGTTTTCATTCCAGTCCCAAAGAAGGGCAATACTAAAGAATGTTCAAACTACTACATAACCGCACTCATTTCAGATGCTAGCAAAGCAATGCTCAAAATCTTTCCAATAGGCTTCAACAGTACGTGAACCAAGAACTTCCAGATGTTCAAGCTGGATTTTAAAAAGGCAGAGGAACCAGACATCAAATTGCCAACATCCAGTGGATCGCTGGAAAAGCAAGGGAATCCCAGAAAACCATCTACTTCTGCTTCACTGACTACGATAAAGCTTTTGACTGTGTAGATCACAACAAACTGTGGAAAATTCTTCAAGAGATGAGATTACCATACCACCTTACCTGCCTTCTGAGAAATCTCTATGCAGGTCAAGAAGCAACAGTTAGAACAGGACATGGAACAACAGACTGGTTCCAAATCAGGAAAGGAGTACGTCAAGGCTGTATATTGTCACCCTGCTTATTTAACTTCTATGCAGAGTACATCACGAGAAATGCTGGGATGGAGGAAGCACAGGCTGGAATCAAGATTGCTGGAAGAAATATCAATAACCTCAGATATGCAGATGACACCACCCTTATGGCAGAAAGTGAAGAAGAACTAAAGGGCGTCTTGATGAAAGTGAAAGAGGAGAGTGAAAAAGTTGGCTTAAAACTCAACATTCAAAAAACTAAGATCATGGCATCTGGTTTCATCACTTTATGGCAAATAGCTGGGGAATAACTGGGAACAGTGACAATCTTTATTTTCTTGGGCTCCAAAATCATTGCAGATGCTGACTGCATCCATGAAAGTAAAAGACACTTGCTCCTTGGAAGAAAAGTGAAAAAAGTGAAAGTCGCTCAGAGTCTGACTCTTTGAGACCCCACGAACTAGACAGTCCATGGAATTCTCCAGCCCAGAATACTGGAGTGGGCAGCCTTTCCCTCCTCCAGGGGATCTTCCCAACCCAGGGATCAAACCCAGGTCTCCCACATTGCAGGCAGATTCTTTACCATCTGAGCCACAGGGGAAGCCCAAGAATACTGGAGTGGGTAGCCTTTCCTTTCTCCAGCGGATCTTCCCAACCCAGGAATTGAACCAGGGTCTCCTACATTGCAGGTGGATTCTTTACCAACTATCAGGGTAAAGAGCTATCAGGGAAGCCCCCTTTGAAGAAAAGCTATGACAAACCTAGACAGAGTATTAAAAAACAAAGATATTTCTTTGCCGACAAAGGTCCATATAGTCAAACCTATGTTTTTTCCAGTAGTCATGTACGGATGTGAGAGTTGGACCATAAAGATATTTGAGTGTCAAAGAATTGATGCTTTTGAACTGTGGTATTGGAGAAGACTTGAGAGGCCCTTGGACTGCAAGGAGACCAAGCCAGTCAATCCTAAAGGAAATCAACCCTGAATATTCACTGGAAGGACTGATGCTGAAGCTCCAATTCTTTGGCCACCTGATGTGAAGAACTCACTCATTTGAAAAGATCCTGATGCTGGGAAAGACTGAAGTCAGTAGGAGACAAGGACAACAGAGGACAAGATGGTTGGATGGTATCACGACTCAACACACCTGAGTCTGAGCAAGCTCCGGGAGATGAAGGATAGGGAAACCTGTGTGCTGCAGTCCATGGGGTCTCAAAGAGTTAGACATGACAGTGACTAAACAACAAATGTGAAATTCTTAGAATAATTCGTGATAGAAAGTGAACATCTAAAAAATAGTGGCTATTTTAGTATCTGTTTTAGCATGAACAGTATTGAACAGTCCAGTCATTCAAAAAACAATTGTTTACATTTATTGTATGGGACTGCGTTCTGCACATGAGACATGCAGTGGGCCCTCTCACATTACTTGATGATAAAACCTAAGAACTTAAATGGTTAAATGGAGAAAGCACAATTTTGCATTTATTAAGTAAGACATATGACTTCCCTGGTGGTACAGTGGATAAGAACCCATCTGCCAAGGCAGGGAACATGGGTTCAATCCTTGGTTCAGGAACTAAGCCTGTGTGCCACAACGACTGAGCCTGCATGCTGAAACTACTGAAACCTATGAGCCTAGAGCCTGAGCTCAACAAGAGAAGCCACCACAATGAGAAGCCCACAGACAACAGTTAGAGAGTAGCTCCTGTTCTCAGCAACTGGAGAAAGCCCACACGCAGCAAAGACCTAGGCACAACCAACCATAAATAAATATTTTGAGTATGTCAAATGAGACTTGTGATGTCATTTTATACATAGTAAGTTCTAGTAATGGGTATTATACTATTAATTTTGATTTGTTAAGCCTTACGACACAGAAACTAGTAAGATTTAACTAGTTTGTCAAGATTCTGTAATTCCACATGACAAAAGCGTAGTATTTTGTGCTGTTAAAGGGGAACAGGTGCTGGAAAGCCTTTCTCCTGTGGCCACTGTCTACCTTGGCACTACAAATGAAGGCCAGTTTAAACTGTGAACTCACTAATGAAAAGCACAAGAACAAGGAAAAACAGAACACCAAAGAGATCACAGAAAGAACATTTTTTACAGACTGTGCTAAACAAGAAGCCAGGGCATGTTCCAGTTGATTTTGCTGGGAACCTGTATGCCAGGGTACTCAAATTTTAGCTGTTGTGCAAATGTCTGGAAACCACCTCAGTCATGGGTATGGTCCTGAGGTTGCAGGTAATTTTAACAAGTAGGTAGATTGGCAAGACCCGAATCCGCCTGAAGTGAAGAGACTGACTTCTGTGGCAGTGAACATGTATACATTAAGAGATATTACACCAAGTGAGACTTGAGGCCGAGAAATATTAACCTGAACTCCTAGGTAAGCTTCAAATGTACCAACAGTCCAACCAATGCAGGTGCTTGGGCCTCTGGAGCCCCTTGAGCCCAGGCACACTAATCAGCGCCTGGAAAATGTACATGGGAGCTGAGTGCTGGGCCACCAGGAGTCACCTGACTAGTCCTCAGGTCCACGTCTCAGAGCTCATCACCTGGGACCGGTTATCGACTTTCCTATGCCTCCATCCCTCGTCCTGTAAAAGGAGGTGATAATGACAGTGCCTACCTCTGAGTGACAGTGGGAATCACACAGATAAAGGGACACAAGCACTGGTGTTACCAGACATGCAGACAGACGTGCCAGGAGAGGAACACACGGGCAGCTCATGGTACCAACAACTACTCTTCCACAGTCTGAGCCTGCAGATCACTGAGAAATAACAGCTGGCATCAGCCCCTAAGCACAGGCCATCAGTAGAGAGCCCAGCTCCCCAATTCTCATCTCCCTGTTCCAGAAGTGCCCAGGCTGTTATGTACTGAACTATGTCCTCTCAAAATTCACACGTTGGAGTCTAGTCCCCAGGTCCTCAGAAGGTGACTGTTTGGAGACAGTGGTCTTTTTAAAATAAATTTATTCACGGTTGTACTGGTTTTCATTGCTGCCTACAGGCTTTCTCTAGTTGTGGGAAGCAAGGGCTACTCTCCAGTTGTGGTGTGTGGGCTTCTTGCTGCAGTGGCTTCTCTTGTTGTGGACCGTGGGGAAGGGCACACGGGCTTTAGTAGTTGTGGTGCAAGGGCTTAGTTGCTCTGTGGCATGTGGAATCTTCCCAGACCAGGGATTGAATCCATGTACCCTGCATTCGCAGGTGGATTCTTAATCACTGGACCACAAGGGAAGTCTGAGACAGTGATCTTTAAAAAGATAATTAAGGCATAAATGAAGCCACCAGGAAGGGCCCTAATTCAATCTAACTGGTGTCCTTGTGAGAAAAGATGAGGTCACAGACACCCACAGAGAAGACAGCTGTCTACATGCCCAGCAGAGGCCTCAGAAGAAACTGCTGACACTGTGATCTCAGACTTCCAGCCTCCAGGATTGCAAACCACGGAATGAAAGTTGTTTAAGTTGTGTTTCAAGTGCTTTGTTATGGCTGCTTGAGCCACCTGACATACACCCTTAAGGGAAATTTCTTAGATCACAGCCCAGAAAAAGCTCACCTGTTAGAGAGAGGAGGGTGGGAGTGGGATGCTTTGTCAGACTGCTGAGGACCATTTAAATGACCTCCTTAATATTTCAGACACTACATTCATTCATTCTCTTCATTTTTCCCGCATGTGCTTTTGCCAAACAGACCTTATTTCATGTTTCAATATAATCTAGTTCTCCATGGCTGAGTAGTTAACTCACAGGGGCCTCATATTTCAAATAAAACTACAATAGATGCCAACATATGATGCATAACATTTCAAATCAGCCACATAAGACAAAAGCAGCTAAAACGTTAAGCTTACTGCATTTCCATCTCACTCAGATTTACTTGTTCTTGTTACATGGTAGCCACATCACTGTGATGGCCAACAAGTCTTTGTGCTGAGCGGCCACTTTGAAGGTAGGAAAAGGAACCATTCCAATACATCTGGTGATTAAGACATAGGAGCAGTGACAGCTGCGTGACTTCAACGTGCTTTCCAAATTTATTTATATGCCAGCCCCTCCCCCTCCCCTGCAAACTCCCCACATATGCTGTCACTGCAGGATCATAAACCCAGCAGCTGGCTGCTGTTATGAAGCCAAGAACATTCTGCCACTGCAGTGACACACAGTGCCCTGATTCATCTGGATAAAGATCAGGCCTCCAGGTATTTAACTCTGAGTTCAATACCTATTTTTTGGTAGTGTTTAAAAGACCTTTGTATATAAAAGATGCTCAAGAAACACTTGATGGGTAAGATAAAACAGAGTGTGGCTGAAGGTGCAGGTTCAAAGGTCTAAAGTGCACATCAGCCCCAGGCTTGAGACCTATCAGGTCCAAATGCACCAGGAGCTGAAGACCAAGGATTCTCATCAGAGCAGGTTTGCATCTTCTGAGCCAGATGACCCACCGTTCCTGAGTTCAATTTCCCAAAACTCTTAAAATCAACAGAAAAATGGCAGCCATCTTTCCAGCCCCCTATCAGGTGTCACCTCCTTTGTGACTGCCCCAGAGCTACTGTGACAGCTTTGCACCTGTTCCCTGACAGGTGGGACCTGTTCCATCCACCCTGGTATGGCTTCTGTTCCCAGCAGCTGCCATGGGTTCCTGAAGACCCTGGAATCAAGGCACTAGGGAAAGATGGGAGGGGAGTGTGTTTGGCCTTCTTCCAGGACAGTATCTGCTGTCTTGGCGCCACCAGTACCAGAAGTCCATCTCACTCACTGCATCCCCTCCCATTCGGGATGTTAGTCTGTTACTCTTGCCAACCATCCAACCCTGTGGACGGCTGTTTTAGCCATGACCATTTCAGGGTACTAGCTGACCTTCCTGCTCAGCTCCACCATGGATTCCACGCGTCCTTGAACCACCCCCTTCCCTATCTCCACTCTTGCAGGTGTCCAGCTCAGTCCGGCTCTTGTGTCCTACTCAGATGCTGAAGTTGCCCAACACCCAGCTCACATCGCTTGCACTCAGCAAACATTGGCATGATAGTTCAAAGAATGAATGAACACAAGAATGAGTACACCAGAGCACTTAATGACTGGAGATAACATGCTTCTGTTCCTCACATTGCTAAAAAGCAACTTTCCTTAATTCTGACTAGGGACCTCAGGGGTCCAGTGGTCAGAGAAGCTACTTTCAGCCTGTTATTTTTAGTGCCCAAATAACTTCTAAAATAAGAGAAGAAAAAGGGGAAATCTGTTCTTCATGTGTAGAAAGCTAAGTACTCATTGTCCACTAACTGATGACAAGTAAGGAGAGCCGTGTTAAGGAACCCAGCCTTCCATCTGTCAACAGGGCCCTCTCAAGTCTCCCCTGGTCAATACGACCTCTTCTGTCACTGAGCAGGAAGTGATGTAGGCCCTCAGACCACCCGTCCACCCAGCTGCCCTGGCTTCCTAAGACAACATGGCCGTGCCCTCCACATGGAAGCAGAAAACCGGGTTCCTCAATGGAAACGTGGAGGTAATATTACCCGGTGAAAGGCGCCTGCAATGACGCTGAGGGAAGCAGTCAGAGCATCCAGCTTCTCGCTGGAGATGCTGCTTGGCTGCCCACTGTACCAACCTGTCTTCCACGTGCAGGTCACCAGAAGAGCAGGCCTTCCTCCTTGGTTTCCCCCGAAACATCCACCTCCCCAGTTTGACGGAAGTCCCAAAAGGAGGGTTCTACTGGTGTGTCACCCATGTGTCATAGTGACACATGACAATGTAAGTGAAGATTTATCTCCTTACTCTTTAATAATCACTCGGGGACAGAACAGCATGCCCTGGTTACCAATGAGAGCGTGTGTGAAACACTGCTAATGGCAATTCACAGTTGCTTTTCAGATTTGTAGACTAAACCTGGAGATGGTTAGAAAGGGTTCAATATTCAAATATTTCTCTTAGCCAAAGCTCTAAGAAATTGACTTTAGCAGGATTACAAAGGTTCTCAGACCTGGAACGGCCTTCTTCCCACATTTATGCCACAAATATCCCATAAAAATTTGACAGCTACTGTTAGACAAATCTCAGGATAGTCTAATATCAGAACAGAAATCTTTAACTTTTTGTTTTGTATTGGGATATAGCTGATTAACAAACAATGCTGTGATACTTTCAAGTGAACAGGGAAGGCTCAGCCATATGTGTACATGTATCCAGTCTCCCCCAAACTCCCCTCCCATCCAGGCTGCCACATAACATTGAGCAGAGTTCCATGTGTTGTACGGTAGGTCCTTGTTGGGTTATCCATTTTAAATATAGCAGTCAGAAGAGAAACCTTTAACTCCTGACAATAGCTTCTCGACTTTTACATCCACAAACTTAACTTCCTGCCAAAGGGCTCCAACCACCACAGACCTGCAGGACCACAGATGCAGAGAGCTGTGATGAGGACACTGGAATTTTATCATTTATGCTAAGTTTAACTGTATTTCTGTGTGTTTTTAACCAGCAGGTCCAAGCTGGAACAAAAAAGCCAAGGGGAAGCCAGCCTTGGGCGTCACGAGTAGGTGCTTCCACACCCGACAGATGGGGGTCTGGCTCCTGACGACCACTTACTAGCTGGTGCCATGGGCACCACATCCCCTCCCTAGGCCTCGGCGTTCTCATCAGTGGAGCTGCAGTGCTGACGCTTGCTCCTCACTGAGGCTGAGGGCACAAGCAACACTGCACCCACACATTCAGCAACATGGTGACACCGCCATCCTCGTGCTCAAGCCCACAGGCTCTGCTTCTGCCATTTCTCCCCATGTGTGGGGATCCTTTCCTCTCATGAGTTCCAGGAAAGAAATCTGTGAAACTCAAGTGCATAAAGCGTAAATGACTGTTACTACTTCCTGAGTCATACGTATTTCAACTTTGGGAAAAGACAGCATATTAAAAGGCAGAGACATTACTTTGCCAACAAAGGTCCGTCTAGTCAAAGCTATGGTTTTTCCAGTGGTCATGTATGGATGTGAGAGTTGGGCTATAAAGAAAGCTGAGTGCCAAAGAATTGACACTTCTGAACTGTGGTGTTGGAGAAGACGCTTGAGTCCCCTGAACTGCAAGGAGATCCAACCAGTCAATCCTAAAGGAAATCAGTCCTGAATATTCATTGGACAGACTAATGCTGAAGCTGAAATTCCAATACTTTGGCCACCTGATGCAAAGAACTGACTCACTGGAAAATACCCTGATGCTGGTAAAGATTGAAGGCACTAGGAGAAGGAGATGGCAGAGGATGAGATGGTTGGATGGCATCACCAACTCAACGGGCACAAGTCTGAGGAAGCTCCGGGAGTTGGTGATGGACAAGGAAGCCTGGCGTGCTGCAGTCCATGGGGTCGCAAAGAGTTGGACACGACTGAGCTGAACTGAACAGATGTCGCTCTGCTCTATGCACCAAGGTGTGAGCAGCAGGCCCCAGGTACTCCTGCAGCATGAAGCATGTCCTGGATAAAGGGTTAGGATAATTATGGGCCAAAAGCCATGACTTTGAATCTAAGTATAAAATTCAAATAAATAAAATCAGTTTCAAGCTGCAAAAGCCCCAAAGCATTTTTGGAGAAAAGCAGCAGGAGCAGACCTGTACCCTGACAACATCAACAGGGCAACAAGGACAGCATGAACAGGACAGACAGAGGCCAGAAGGGCTACGATAATGAGACTAAAGGTGTGGTGCCTGGAGCCAGGATCCGGGGAGTAGTGATGGAGCAGAAGGAGGCCTGCATGACACGTGGCAGTCGAATGCCCAGAACAAGGGTTCTGCTGGTCTGAGGACAGCAGGACCTCGTTAGACAGCTTGATCTCAGGACACAGGCCGGGCTGAGGGGTAGGGTCAAGAGGCACTCTGAAATGTGGATGGGAGAAGGAAGTAAGGATTTGAAAGTCATGAAAGAGCAGGTAGCCTTAAAGACTGTGGGAGTGGATGACATGGGCAAGAACACAAAGAGACAGGATGTGGAGAGGAGCCACCAGAGGAGAGGCAAGGGCAGAGGGGAAGGAGAACCAGGGTGTGGTGCCAGCGGGTGAGGAGAGAAAAAGTAGTCATCGCAACCAGAGCTCTGGTTCCCAGAGGAGAGAAGTGAAGCCACAACAGAGGAAAGAGTTGAGTCAGCAGATGTGGGAGGAGCCAGGATCCAGAATGAGGACAAGAAGATGAGCCTTGGAAAGAAGGAGCTTCCTTTCCCAGAAAAGGAATCACAGCAAAAAAAAAAAAAAAAGAAACATGAATGGAGAAAGACAGGGAAACATCTGAGCTGGAAAGGGATCAGTGGTTAGAGATGTTCGACAAGGAGACAGAGACTAAGATCCATGGTGACATTCCCTTAATTTCAGTATCTGTAGATCTCAGCTTTATTATGAACTGATGAAGAAAATGCAGGATTAGAAGCCAAACCTAGGACCTAACTAAAAATTCCCACAGTCATGTTGGCCAAAGAGATATACCTCTCAAGCCAGGCTTCTTTTAGTATAGAATCACCCACAGAGCCACAGAAACACGCAGTAATTGATGGAAGAGTCTCACAGGCCTTGTGTTACCTAATGCAAATTTTCTTTTCCTGCTTACTTTTTCAATAGCATGGTTTAAAATTCTCTACAACAGGAGGTGGCAAACTATGGCTCACGGGGCGGCCTGTCAGCTGTGTTTATAAATGAAGTCTTGCTGGTGAGCAGCCATGCCTGCTGTTCACGCACGGTCTGTTGCTCTTGAGCCAGGGCACTGAGGAACGGCAGCAGGGACTGTATGGCCCACAAAGCCTGACACCCACTCTCTGGCCCTTTCCTGGAAAAACTGGCGGACATTGCCTCTGAATCAGGAAACTCCAGCTGCTGGGGACACCCTGGCCAGGAAGGGAGGCAAGAGTGTTGCAGAGAGACCCCAGCCCCAGTGGTGCAGGCTTTCCTAATACCACCATTCTTGGTGTGTAGTTAGTATTTTAAGATTGTAAATGTCAGAAAAGTATCAGTAAAGAGATTATGAAAGAAGTGATACTATGGATGATTATACATAAATAAATTATGGTTATTTATTACATTCAGCCCTCTGAGCAAATTCCCTAAGAAAACCAGAATCTAGATCCTGAACAAATGCCAGGCTCCAGGCTAATTATGCATCAAGCACATGGAGGCACGTCTACTTGCTTAGCAGGATCGATGCAGGAAACCTGATGAGAATTTCCTTGCTGATACAAACAGCAGCATTCATGCTGATAAACTCTATGATACTCTGGAAATGCAATTACTTCTATGAATATCTGGCTAAGGACAATATACCCCAACACATGCAGATGAAACATACATGAGACAACATTTCAAATGCATCAGTCACAAAGATGACACACACCTTACCTATACATCTGTAGCTCATGAAGAAGTCTCTTTCATTTCCTGACTATACAAATTTTGATGCTGAATGTACAACGTTATCTATTCTGCTTTGTTCTTATTTCTTAATATAGAAATGTATTAACAGTTTCTCCTCACTTTCTCTATTTCCATGTAGCGAATTCCTGTAATATTTTACTCCAGTGCCTTTTTATAAATATGCTTCTTGAAGTTTCAAGTGTTGCTTTAATTCTTCTGGTTACTCTAAATTATGCCCCTTGACTTTTGATAGAGTATTTTAGAGGTACTAATCCTTTGCCAATTGTCTCAGGAACACGGCATGCATGAAGGTTCTGTAAACACGCTCTGGTTTTCTCTCTTGACAATGTGGAGGCCATGTTCTGTCTAGGTTGCAGAGGCCATTGCATAGTGCGTCCATCTTCCTGAGTCACAAATGTGCACACCTCAGGCATTAGCATCTTGTGACAGGGTGCCTCGAGCCCTCACTGTCAGTGCTCAAGTGTGAATACCATCCAGCAGAGCCACAGGAAGAAAGACTCCCTGGAAGGGGACCACGTCATCCACTAAGCCAGTCTGACAGGTGGTGAGTGGTGCCCCTGTGCATCAGGATGGACGTACAAGGACGCAGGACTTCCTTCTAAGACAACACTGCAGAAGTACCACTCACTTGTCTGTCACTTGGTGGTCTCTAACCACTCATTTTCCCTCTGCCCACTGAGTGAGAGACATTTCCACAGACTCTATCCAAGTGCCTCACCTCAAGAGGTGCATTACTCTCTGCACCCAAGGTGCAAAGTGGTGGTTTATTTGACCCTACATTCCTTAAAACACACACGTACACATAATACTTTCTTATTTTGCAGGCTTTTGATGGCCTCAACAAAAGGTCCAATACTGTCAATTCTGAATTTTCACTTCTTTGGCTTTTGTCACAGGGATAAAAAAAATATTAATTCTCCTTTTCTTCTTATTTTGCCACTGCTTTTTTTCAACAAAATTTGTTTTGCATTTATAGAAAATTCCTAGATATTCTAGGAGCTTATCTTTGTGCCAAATTAGAAATTAGTGAAATGTCACATACACAGAAGCTCTCTTTTAGTTACACTGAGGCTTAACACACATGAGTAATGCAACCTTTTATAGTCTGGGTAGGTTAAATTATCTGTGCTATAATTTCCTCCAATGTTCCGTGTGTAACTTCATAAAGTGAGAAACAAATGCAGGGAGTAATATGTCCAAAATTATGTATTTCTCTTGGTAAGATTGAAGATATTTCCTTAAAAGTGAACTGAATCAGGAAACACACATTCCCAAGGTCAGAGTGAGGGGCAGAGGCGGAAGGAGCTTCATGCCCCACCTGTGCATGTGGCTGCTGGATGCAGCTCGCTGACAGCGCCGAGGGACTGTCTCAGGTTCCTAAACACTTGGGAAGAATTTTAGTGTCCAAAAATATGTAATTGTCACAGTTTCTCTGATTTCAAATAGAGTTTCTCAGTACACAGTAACCAACATATGCTACCAAAAATGTTTTAAACTCAAATTTAATAATGCCACTTTGCATGTGAGCATTACTTTAAAAACTGTGAAGAATTTTCCTATTTTCCCCTTTTTATTCGCAATGGAAAGGTGGCAAAGGAAGGACAGATCATTCCTCTTCTTTCCACTAACAAACTAGAGCAGGCCAACAGTGACTGCTGAGGAAGCCAGCCCTCCCTGTGTCCCGCTGGGAGACAATCGGCCTCACTGCTGATTCTGGAAAGGCTGCGGCTTTTAACCTCAGCTGCACACTGAGCAAGCGCCACTGGGGCCAATTCCTAGAAGTCAGTATGGAACTCCTCTGACTGTCATGGAGACAGTAATCTAGAAAAAAATACTGTGTGAATGTGAATCTGAGAAGGTGGCAGAGTATCGAATTCATTCATTTCACTAGCCTATTTTCTAAATGGGAATTTTTTGGATATGAGGCTAGATGTGGGAGGAGGACATGCACCTGCCTTGTGCTCAGTGCTCAGCCACTGCACTGGTGTCCCTGGACGTGGCTGACCCTGTTCCACATCATTGGAATGGAGAACATACTGAACCATCTTGGCACCAAGTTCAAAGCAAGTGATTTATTTTTATGAATATTAATATTATTTAAGTATTTAAAAATCTCAATCCTACAGCTGGAAATGGATAAGAATAGATCTGGAGCTCATACACCAGATGAATGTGGCACAGTGAGTGTCAGGCGAGGGTAGAGGCAGCGACAGACACCGTCAGGTACTCCAGGTTCACGAAGCCCCAGTGCTCATTCAATACACTCTTTCCCTCTAACAACTCTTACTTAATCTCCTTTTTTACAGTTTTCAAACACCTTGCCAATGCTTCCTAACTCTGTGCTTTTTTAAATACAAAGGATCCCACTTCTCATAACCTAACATACATTCTGGGAACCACCCCAGAAATCTGAATGCCTACAGCAGAAAACTGCTATAATGATGAAAGCCTCCCCTTTTGAAAGCCTCCCCTTTTCAAAGTAAGGGCAAACTCACTCTCAAGTGCCCAGTCATGCTTATTAGTCATGATTAAAATGTTACTTAGGAGTGCATTATAGCATGAGGAGAAGAAAATGTGTAACCAGATATGGCTGCATGTTTCCCTAATGAGCAAGAATGCATTCCTCTACGAACAGAAAACTTCTAAATTATAGTTCTAGAAGACGTCTAGGATGTAAAAAATAGTAAAAACCAAGGGTTTCACAGAACAGTAAAGTCAATGCAGCAAAGCAGCCCAGGAGCGGAAACAGGTCTGACCTGTCCCTCGAGTGGGTTCTGAGGCCACGATGCACAGACAGGGAAAATGCAAACTAAAAGGGGTAGGGACACTCAGCAGCCACTCAGATGCACGGACAGGGAGAACAGCGCAGCCGGCTGCTGCGAGGCACTCACCTATGTGTGTCTGCGCCAGGACGTCAGCCAGCCTGTGGGCAGCGCCGCTGCCCCCACTCTGGGTGGAAGACGACGAGGTGGTGGAGGTGGTGGAGCCGTGGATGGCCTGGCTGATCCAGTGCTCCATGTTGATGCTGCCCTGGCTGGACGTGGGAGTCCCCTGTGAGTCGCCCTGGACCGAGCCTTCGTCTTCTGAGCCAGAGGAGGTATCTGTGGGACAGAGGCAGTTAGCTGCGACTGGGGCAAGCAGCACTCCCAGGCCCAGGCCCTCTCCAAACACAGACACACCCCACACACTAACTGGTAAATGACCTTCGAACACTCTTGAAAAGTCACAAGCTTTTCAGGTGACAAATTATTTTTCAGTACAGCGAGGTCTTCATCCAGAGCACCTTACCTTACATATATATGCCAGAGTCTTCTTGACATTCCAAACTCTAAGACATCCTCACCTGTCCTCCACTCAAGATGCTGGGGATAACCAGATGTTTTTCTGTGCACTCAGACACCAAGCAAGAAGGCCATGGTGGTATTTTCTAAGACACTAAGCTTTAAAGTGTTCAAAGTGTGATGCTCTGTAGCCCTTCTTTATTCAAAGTATTTCTCTGAGCCATATGCTATTTTAAGTTGTGTGTGAGTGTGGCAGGTTGTAAATAAAAAATTTTATAATGATAGTGTTGGCATTTATGATTGTACAAAACTATCTCAAGACTCTAAATGACAGCTTACAAGATGTATTATACAGTATACCTGAAAATGCTAACCAAACAATTAAATGCACCAAAAATGACATTTCCAATAATGTTATTTTATATTTTGCAAAGACACTTGTACAGGATTTGTTCTCCTGGAAGTTCTGTCTTTCATCATGAATGACACAGTAACACCCCAGAGGATGGAGTCAACATAAAGAAAAGCGCACGCACAAATAAATCACACACACCTTGTACTTCAGACTCAGTATTTCCCATAAAAAGTGGCTCAGAAAAATGTCCAACTCCCTGAATATTGTCTAGTTTCAAAGATCTGGTTAAAATATATTTGAAGTGGGTTTGTTATCCATGTAAATCCGTTCTGTTTGTTATACACATACAAAATTAAAATTTTCACATTTATATTTTGGCAAATTATAACCACAAACTAAACAAATAGGATTAAGTATACTAATTATGGTTGTATCTGACTCTTTGCAACCCCATGGACTGTAGCCCACCAGGATCCTTTGTTTATGAATTCTCCAGGCAAGAATGAATACTGCAGTGAGTTGCCATTCCCTTCTCCAGGAGATCTTCCCGACACAGGGACTGAACTCAGGTCTCCTGCATTGTAGGCAGATTCTTAGCCATCTGAGCCATCAGTGAATCCCGTGCTGATTTAAAAACAGTTCAAATTACATGTTATGGCTCAGAATTAAGAAATGAAGGAATGTAAGGAAATCAGCAAAAAGGACTCCCTTTCCTATTAGAAAATTCTATTCTTGAGATAAAGAACATTTCTTGTATTATCTTTTAAGAAAACACAAAATAACTAAGTTTTATATTTAAATTTTGTCTTACAAAGTTCAGAACTTTCATTTTTGAAGGCATGAGAAGTTGAAGAGTGGTCTGAATTAGTACCGGACATACCTGATCACATCCCTAAGCTGAAGTACGTGCTTCTATTACCCTCACTGCTTGCAGACACTCAGGACTAAACTTTACAAGACTCCAAAAAGTGCTTTATATATTCAACTATTCTTATTCCACCTAAATTTCTCTTGTGAACAAAGGGGTGTGCCAGGTAACTTAGGTCTGCAGAAAAGAGAGTGGCAACCACACCATGAATAATGCTGGAACAAGAAACACACACACACATACATACATACATGCAAAATCAAGTAAATTAGGCTCAATCCTTTGTGTTTCTAACAGATACCTGGACATTTAATTTTGTGCTTCACTTCGGTTTTGAAGATAATAACATGTGCGTGCGTATGTGCGTGCTAAGTCGCTTCAGCCGTGACCGACTCTTTGCAACCCTATGGGCTGTAGCCCTTCAGGCTCCTCTGTTCATGGGATTCGCCACAAGAACACTGGAGTAGGTTGCCATGCCCTCCTCCAGGAGATCTTCCCAACACAGGGATTGAACCCATGTCTCTTGTGTCTCCTTCATTGGCAGGCGGGTTCTTTACCTCTAGTGCCACATGATATAGATTATAATTATTTGCACAGAGTTAAGTAGAGAAATTAGGTAGTTACATAAAATTCAAGATTAAACAAAAGCAGAAATATAAATGGGGTATTACCTTCAACCATATATATGAGGGGTAGACAGACCTGTGGACCAAACTCTCTGCCTATTTTCATTCATGACAAAGTATTATTGGCACAGAGCTACGTCTTTCACTGATATGCTGCCCTTGGCAGCTTTAGTAACTCAATGGCAAAGCAAGCAACTGTGATACCCAAAAATACTATCTGCACTTTACAGCAAAAACTGATGTCACCAGATTTAAATAACTGCCTGAAAGTGAAAGTCGCTCAGTCGTGTCCAACTCTTTGCGACCCCATAGACTAGACAATCCATGGAATTCTCCAGGCCAGAATACTGGAGTGGGTAGCCTTTCCCTTCTACAGGGGATCCTCCCAACCCAGGGCTCGAACCAGGGTCTCCTGCATTGCATGCAGATTCTTTACCAACTAAGCTACCAGGGAAGTAACTGCCTAAATTTTTCAATTAATTCAATTTCTTAACAGAACATTACAACCTACTGATAGTTTGAAGACTTGAGAATATGCATACACCAGTCTAAGCAGAGAAGAAATCCAACTTCTCTTGCTGTGTGAAGAATTCAATTTTATAGGACTTTAACAAAAGTCTGTATCATATTTATGAGTCTAAAATCTTAAAATGCATATTTATATAGACATTATAATGCATACATAATCATGCTAATTTTCCTTTCGAGTTTAATTTAGAGCATATACACTGCTTCTGGACTGCTGGTTCTCAAAAGCCTGAATTATAGCACCATGATTTTGAAAGCTAAAGAGACTGCAGTTGCTGGCACTAACCTAATTCTAAGGCATGCTCAACCCTCTCTGAAGCCAACAAGGCCTGCTGCTCACCTGGGGGTGTGTAGGCATCCATCGAAGTCTGCACAACCAAGGACCTGCGTTTGGAAGGCATAGGCACTGCCATCTTCCTTTCTTTGTGTTTAGCGAGCGCAGCCTGGACAGCTTCTGTATGGACGTCTGAAATAAAGCGGGAGCTCAATCACTCCATTGTTTGAAGACAGCCCCAAGGCCCCAAGCTTCTCTGCCTTGTTTCTGTTCCTGTGACAGAGTCTATCTTCCTACAGACACTGTCACAAATGCAAGAGTGGGGAAGGAAGGAAAGTAAATATAAGCCTGACAGTTTGAAAGCTCCAGGAAAAAGGCATTCAAATTCATTTGCAGACTTTTAACTATTCATTTTATTACCCTAGAATCTATATAATCAGATACTGGATGTAAATCTCTGTGTTTTTTTTCTTAGTCCTTGATCTTCAAATGTTTCTTCATGGGTCACATTTTCCAGCTTCAAAATTCATTTCCATGTCTGTTAAGGGAAGTATGTACACCTGATATGTACAGTAATGATTTTAGCTAACAGTTTAAACATCAGTTATGCAGCAGTCCTTATATTAGGTAATCTTTGTATATTAACCCATTACATTAACTCCACCCATCTTTTTTAATGCCTGTTTTGTAAGATAGTGGCCTCAGGACTGGGTGTGGAGAATCAGGTGGACAAGGTACTATCTGTCACATAGGTCACTTTCTAAAGCGCCAAGCCAAAGACAGACAAGAGACCATCAAATGGGATAGGAATGGAAATCAGATAAAAAGACTGAATGGCTACTTAATTGTGAAGCCAGGGAAGAGATCTATTAATGGGAAATCTAAATAGTAAGGCGAGAGCCTCCAAGACAGGGAAAAACTAACTCAAAGGCCCTACACTGTGCATAAGGGTGGTGCCAGCAAGACACATACAGCAACAGCCAAGGGACCCACCAGGATGAGGGCTTTGCAGGAGTGGTTTTAAGTCTGACAGGGAAGCATGGGCTTGAGGAGTAAGAGTGGATGAGGGATCATCCTGGCTGCTGGGAAGGTGCCATCTAGAGAAAGAGAGAGGAGCCAGGAAAGCGGCCAGAAGGCAGCAGTCAGGGTATGACTACACTCACCAACTTCCACACGTTCTATGGAGGAGGCTCTCGTTATTCCCATTTCACAAACAAGAAAGCAAAGGTGTAAAGCTCTCCCAGTGTAACTTGTAAGTGGCAATGACTGGGTGTGAACCAGGTGTGAGCATCTCCAGGGCCCACATCTTCACCACTAACCACACTGTTATGTAACCGCTCCTAAGAAACCCCATCCTGTTAACATTTGAGAGTCAGGGCAAATACAGACCAGCCCTCAGGCCAGATGCAGCCTGCATTCTCCTTGTAATAACGTTTCACTGGAACAGCGAGGCGTCATTTCTGTGTGTGTCATCTATGGCTTCTTCTATATTGTAAAGCAGGGCTGAGCAGTTGTGACGGAGACCATAATGGCCTAGAAAGCTAGAAATATTTGCTATCTGGCCCTTTACAGAAAATATTTGCCAACAGTTGTTCTAGACCATATCACATACCAAACACAATGACTTTATTATTTTTTGTTCAGATTCTGTGTGTACTGCTCTTCTCTCCTCACCTAAATTCAAAGTACTTTAAGACAAAAACCCAGTTTCTGGTCACTCTTAAACTCCTCGATTGAAAACTAGTGACTGAATGACTTGAATTTACATTACTGAACAAAACTAAAGGGCTCATTAATGAGCACACTGGTTCTCCACACATCAAACACTTTGCTTTATATATTTCTCCTTCTTAAGTTTTCGGATGTAATTTCAAGTTTACAGAAAATAATCTGCAAGGATAGTACAGAGAACTCTGGTATAACTTTTACACAAACTCACCATTTATATTTGACCCCACTGCTTTCTTTAAATAAGTTCTTCCCCTAATCATGTGAAAATAAACTGCAGCTACCATATTTTTCTATACCTAAATATTTCAACATATTTCCTATAAACAAAGATATTCTCCTACATAATGTGAATTCTCAAAATTGGGAAATGTAACAATGATAGCCTTTGTGTGTGTGTGCTAAGTCGCTTCAGCTGTGTCTGACTCTGCGACCCTATGGACTGCAGCCTGCCAGGCTCCTCTGTCCATGGGATACTCCAGGCAGGAATACTGGAGTGGGTTGATGTACCCTCCATCCTCCTCCAAGGGCTCTTCCAGCAAACAAACCTATATCTCTTACACCTACCTGCATTGACAGGTGGATTCTTTACCACTAGTGCCACCCAGGAAATCCAATGATATACTACCATCATCTAATTCAAACTGCAAGTTCAAATGGTGCCAAATGTCCCAGTAACTTCCTTTGCAGTTATTCTGTCTTTCTAGTCTGTGATTCAATCCAGGATCATGGGTGCACGTATTTATTAGATTTTCTTTGCCCTTGTAGATTTGGACCAGTTTCCCAGCTTCTGCATTTCATGAAACTGGCCATTTTAAAGGATCAGTCAATTCAGTCACTCAGTTGTGTCCGACTCTCTGCAACCCCATGGACTGCAGTATACCAGGCTTGCCTGTCCATCACCAACTCCCGGAGCTTGCTCAAACTCACGACCATCGAGTCAGTGATGCCATCCAACCAACTCATCCTCTGTCGGCCCCTTCTCTTCCTGCCTTTAATCTTTCCCAGCATGGGAGTCTTTTCCACTGAGTCAGTTTTTCGCATTAGATGGCCAAAGTATTGGAGTTTGAGCTTCAACATCAGTTCTTCCAATGAATATTCAGGACTGATTTCTTTTAGGACTTTAAAGGATACAGGCCAGTTATTTTGTAGATTGTCTTCAGCCTGGGTTTTCTGATATTTCCTCATGACTAGATGCAGACCATGCATTTTAGTGGGGACTTCACATAAGTCTGTCCCCTACTGATGGAGTTAACTTTGGTCCTTAGTTAAGGTGCTGCTATGAACATAGGGGTGCATGTATCCTTTTAAATTATAGTTTAATGATCTTTGTTTCTAATTTCAAATTCCAATTGTTTATTGCTGGTATGCAAGTGGCTTTTTTAATATTAACCTTATATTTCACAACCTTGCTATAATCACTTATGAGTTTTCGATTTTTTCTTGCTTCTTTAGGGCTTTCTACATAAACAATCACATCACTCCAAACATGTATACTTTTAATTTCCTTTACTTAGCCTATTGCATTAGCTAAGACTTTCAGTATGATGTTGAAAAGTAATGATGATGGGACATTTTTACCACGTTGTTGATCTTAGTGGGAAGTCTCACCACCAAATATTAACTAATTTTTTTCATATTCTTCATCAAATTGAGGATGTTCTCCCCTACTCCTAGACTGCCAAGAATTCTTGTCATAAATGGGTACTGGATTTTGTGAAATGCTTTCTCTGCATCTATTGACAGGCCTTTTTTTTCTTTAGCCTGTTGATAGGATAGATGACATTAACTGATTTTCCACTGTTAACTCAGCTTTGTATACCTGGAATAAATCCCACTTGGTTGTGTTGTGTAACAGCTTCTGTTTTTGGATTTGATTTGCTAATATTTTCTTGAGGAATTCTGCACCTATGTTCATGAGAGATACGAGTCTGTAGATTTCCTTTCTTGTAATATCTTTGTTTAGTTTTTGTATTAGGTTAATGCTTGCCACACAGAATAAATTAGGAAGTAGCCCCTCTGCTTTTATCTGCACAAAGAGAATACAGGACACAGGTACAACTTCTTCCATAAATGTCTGATAGACTCAGCAGTGAACCTATCTGGGCCTGGTGCTTTGGAAGGCTATTATTGTTTCAGTGTTTTTAATAGACATAGGCCTATTTAGATGGCTTCTTTCTTCTTGGGTGAGTTTTGGCAGATTGTGTCTTTCAAGGAATGGGTCATTTTCATCTAGGTTTTTGTATTTGTATTCACAGAGTTGTTTGTAATATCCCCATAATATTCTTTTATTGTCTATGGGATTAGTAGTAATGTTAATTTTTTCATTTCTGACATTAGTAACTTGTGTGTTTTCTATTTTTTCTTAACCTGCCTAGAGTATCAGTTTTAATGATTTTTTAAACAGGATTTAGGCTTGATTTTCTCTATTGCTTTGTTTTCAATTTCATTATTTCTCCTTTTATTTATTTTCCTCTTTTAATTTACTTTCCCTACTTTTCCTGGTTTATTAATGCTTCTTGAAGCTTTTCAACTATACCATTCAATGCTGTACGTCTTCCTCTAAGCAATGCTTTTGTTACATCCCACAAATTTTGATCCTCTGTATTTTCATTTTCTCTTCAAAATATTTTAAAACTTCTTAGAATTCTTCTTTGACCCAAATGTTATTTAGCAGTGTGCAGTTTAACCTCAAAGTATGTGGGAATTTCCCAGTTACCTTTCTATTACTGATTTCCAGTTTAGTTCCATTGTGGTCTGAGAGTATACTTTGATTTCTTCCACTTTCAGTGTTAGGAGTTATTTTAAGGCCCAGAATATAGTCTATCTTGAGGTATCCAGCATGAGAACGTGTATTCTGTTATTGTTGGATGTCAATTAAATCCAGCTGATTGATGCCCTTACTGACTTTCTGCCTCTGGATCTGTCAATTATCAATACAGAGATGTTAAAGTCTTTGTCCATTTATTCCGGTTTTACTGGTTCTTGTCTCACATGTTTTTTCATATTTTGTTGTTGGGCATGTACACATTAAGTATTATTGTATCTTCTTAAATAACTGACCCCTTTACAATTATGCAATGCTCTTTTCTCTGATAATTTTCCTTGCTCTGAAGTCTGCTCTACGTGAAATTAATAATAGTTACTCATGCTTCTGGATTAGTGTCCACACTGTATCCTTCTACATCTGTGTCTTTCTATTTCAAGTGGATTTCTCAAATAGACAATATAAGTGGGTTCTGCTTCTTACCCACTCTGACAGTCTCCACCTTCTATCTGGTGTACTTAGATCACTTAGTAACAAAGTTATTATTGACATACTTGGATTACTATTTACCATGTTTGTTACTGTTTTCTGTTTGTTGCATTTATTCTTTGTATTCCACTCTTTTCCTGCCTTTTCTAGCTTTAACTAAGTATTTTATAGGATCCCATTCTTCTTCTCTTCTGGCGTATCAATTATACTTCATGTTTAAACTGCTTTCAGTGATTGCCCTTGAGTTCATAATATATATTTCACAATTAATCTGAGTTCACTTTCAAATAACACTGTAACTCTAGGGTGGTATGAATACCTTACAACAGAGTATTTCTAGTTCCTCTCTCCTGTAACATTGTTTTCATTCATTCACTAATTAATATGCTATCACCCAAATGTTAATCTGTAAGATCAACTGTGTATGTTAGTCACTTCAGTTGTGTCTGACTCACTGCAATCCTATGGACCACAGACCACCAAGCTCCTCTGTCCATGGATTCTCCAGGCAAGAATACTGGAGAAGGTTGCCATGCCCTTCTCCAGGAGATCTTCCTGACCCAGAGATTGAACTCACATCTCTTAAGACTCCAGCACTGAAAGGAGGGTTCTTTACCATTAAGAATAAGAAAAACAAAGGATTTTATCTTCATCTATTCCTTCTCCAGCATTCTTCCTTTCTTTATGCAGACCTGAGTTTCTGACCTATCCACCTTTAGTCTATCAATGAGTTAATTCTTCATTTCTGCTACAGTGTTTCTGAATTCTAGCAATGTCTTTAGTCTTTCAGAGTTTCCATTATCCACGCCCAATTCTGGGATCAGCAGTTTGCCCAACGACCTCAGTTCTTTAATGCCTCAAAGAAGGGTTGCTGGCAGGTCAAGAAACAACAGAACTGGACATGGAACAACAGACTGGTTCCAACTCGGGAAAAGAGTATTGTCACCCTGCTTATTTAACTTATATGCAGAGTACATCATGCAAATGCCAGGCTGGAAGAAGCACAAGCTGGAATCAAGATTGCCGGGCGAAATATCAATAACCTCAGATACGCAGATGACACCACCCTTATGGCAGAAAGTGAAGAACTAAAGAGCCTCTTGATGAAAGTGAAAGAGGACAGTGAAAAAGTTGGCTTAAAACTCAACATTCAGAAAACTAAGATCATGGCATCCGGTCCCATCACTTCATGGCAAAGAGATGGGGAAGCACTGGAAACAGTGAGAGGCTTTATTTTCTTGTGCTCCAAAATCACTGCAGATAGTGACTGCAGCCATGAAATTAAAAGACGCTTGCTCCTTGGAAGAAAAGCTATGACAAATCTAGACAGCATATTAAAAAGCAGAGACATTACTTTACCCACAAAGGTCCGTCTATTCAAAGCTATGGCTTTCCCAGTAATCATGTATGGATGTCAGAGTTGGACTATAAAGAAAGCTGAGCACAGAAGAATTGATGCTTTTGAACTGTGGTGTTGGAGAAGACTCTTGAGAGTCCCTTGGAATGCAAGGAGATCCAACCAGTCAACCCTAAAGGAAATCAGTCCTGAATATTCGCTGGAAGGACTGACGCTGAAGTTGAAACTCCAATACTTTGGCCACATGATGTGAAGAACAGACTCGTGGGAAAAGACCCTGATGCTGGGAAAGACTGAAGGCAGAAGAAGAAGGGGACGATGAGGATGAGATGGTTGGATGGCATCACTGACTCAATGGACATGAGTTTGAGCAAGGTCTGGGAGCTGGTGATGGACAGGCAGGCCTGGTGTGCTGCAGTCCACAGGGTCTCAAAGAGTCAGACAGACTGAGGGACTGAACTGAAGCCTTTTCTTGTATAAGGATTGTGTATGAGGATTTCTGTGCTTCCACCACATGCCCAAGTGGAAACCAAATCTATATCCTCTATTCCATTTTTTTCCGCATTATTTTCTCATTTCTTCTTTCTGTAAACTCATTCAATTTCTCTTTTCTGTCTTCTTAAGCTAAATCCTTATTTAATTTCCAGTATTTTTTGGTAACTATTGTATCAATGTCTAAGTACTGTTTTGGTGTATTCCATAAATTGATTAATCACTTTTTTTTTTTTTACCTGAAATATAAATCCTCTTAACACGTCCCTGCTTCAACCTGAAACCTACCCCAACCCAACTACCTATACATATTTCTGAAATCCAACTCTGTGTCTTTTTTCTGTTAAATGACTAGGCATAACTATCAAGCTTTATTAGTTTTAGACAAGCAGACCTTTAAAAACTGTCTTCAGCTGCATCTTCTGCCTTCTCCTCCATATTTACACAACCTTCGGCACAACCTAGCACAGCACTATGAAAGACAACTTTCTGCTGTGGTGGTGATTTTCCATATCTGCACTGCCCAGTATAGTAGTCACTTGTCTTTAAAACGTGGCTAGTAAAAAAAGCACAGAAACAGAATTTCAAATCTTATTTAATTTCATTAATTTAAATATAAAATTTCTCCTGTGCATACTGACCACCATGCTGGATGATTCAGCTTTACAGAGACAGCTTGTCTTTTACTAGGAATGCTAAGTGGAGTATGCAGTCTAATTTAAGTCTTCTAAATAAGAAAATGTTATTTTTTGATTTATACCCCAAAATTGATGAAAACCTTTAAAATTTTACTTATGGGATTAATGCTTTGATACTTACTGAATTAGAAAGGAAACTGAAAAACTTTTAAAAATACACGACTTCATAATCACGGATTCCACTGGCTGTAAGAATAACATCATCATGTCAGGCAGCCTCTGGAAAAACCCACTGTACATTCACTAAAGAATGAGACTAAAAGAGGCAAGTAATGTGTTAGCATTATCCTGGAAATGGCTTGTCCTCACAGACCTTCATGAAAGGGTCTTGAAACGCCCCCACAGCTCCCTGGCCTCTGAGCTCTTCCTCCTGGAGGAAGACAGCACTCCATGATATTCGAGGTGGAATGAGCACAAGGTAGATGTTTTCTAGGTACCTGGTAAATGCCTATTTATTCATTCACTTTCCAAATCAAATTTTAGTTCCCAAAGGAAATTATTTAAAAAGAGAGGTACACATTACTCTATAAAGAATTCTAGTAGGAGTTCATTACCAGGTAAGGCAATGGGTTTAGAAATGAAAACATATAGCCAAGAGATATTAAGTCTGTGGCTATATGGCTGACCAGACTGACTGTTAATTAGGTCAACTGTCTAAAGGATAACAGAATTACCTATTGGCTGATAAATTTGGTCATTGAAACAACTAAAGTAACTCTACTGAGACTGGTCAAAGAATTTTAGAAAGCAAAATATTCTGAGAGTCACAAAATCTTTTCTCTTAAATGTCCTTTATCTTCTGTGCTGGTACAGGAGAAAATAAAATCCTGAAACATGTATACTCAAAACAGATTAAAACAAGCTTCTAAGATTTTATACCACTTTAAAAAAAAACAATATATGAGCATAAACTCTAAAAGAAAGTAACTTAGCATTGAAATGCCTAAATTAAGAAAACTAATTAGAGTATTTTAAAACCAGGAAACAGCAGATAATGACATATAGCGAAGGAGACTATCAAATGAGCCCAGGGATGCCCCAAAGGCCCTCCTTAGCTTTCCTCTAGGGTGGATATCATCCCATATGATGGTGGAACTGAGTCAGTTAAAGAAAATGAGAACCCAGCTGAGCTTTCAAAAGCACATGGAAAGATCCTCTGGATATGTCTGCTCCTTAAAACTAAGCAGTCATTATTTATTCCAAATTGAGAGTATAAATTAAAAAAAAAATTTAAACTATATATGGAATAATATTTTTCACATCTTACATGATAGTTGAAGGCATACCTGAACTATTTTTCATGTATTCTCTACATAGTAAGTAAGTAGCTGGGGCAAATTCCACCACCTTTAACCTACAAATGGGAAACTGAATTCTGGAATGGCAGACCCGGAGAGGATCATCTATACAGCTGTACAACCTAGACCTCTCAGGGTCACCAAAACCCCCTCTCTCACACAACCCTGCCTTAACTCACCACATCTCACGTCTCACTGGCACTGATTCATATCCTGTACAAATACCTCAGGTATCCAGGGGCTTCCAGATCCTTCCTTCTAACTCGTACTCCACAGTGCTACCAAAGTCATCTGCAAACCCCAACCTGCTCCAATTGTGACTCTGCTTAAAATCTTTGAATGGAACCCTATCATCTTCAGGATAAAGTCCAAGTGCCAAAAGATACGGATAAGAGTGAGCACTTGTCTACTGTCTGTCTATGCACATGCCTACACATATGTCTGTGTATGTGTACATGTGGGTCTCTACCTGCATGTCTCCCGTATGAGTGACTATGTACATGTATCTATGTGTGTGTGCATGATATATAAAATGCACAACAGAATCATGACAAGGGAGTAAATCTTAGCATTCCACAGCAAGTTGACAGCACATATGTATGTGCTACCTTTCTAATTAATCTGAAAGGGGCCTCTGAGATGCCTGAATAACGTAAGACAAGCCCTTGGTATGTGCCAGGATAAAACTACCTGTGAAAACACAGAACGTAAACTTGGTTACAAACCCCTGCCTTCATCCTACCCCCACACATTGTCCCAGGCATCAGGCCTGAGACAGCCAAGAAGGCAGAAGGCGCAGCAGTGAAGCTGCACTGGCCTTCTTCCTAGTTTCTCCAGTCCATTCTTCTTGCTTCTGCACATAAAGATTCCTGACGCCATAAAGTCTGTCTTATGCCATCTTCCAAAGGAGAGCTGGGCCAGGAAGTCAAGCACACAGCTCCTGAACTTGGTGGGAATGGTGGCGGCTTATCCTTCAAGTCCCCAGTAAGGGAAAGACTCACAACACTGAGAGGCTCACAGGGTTGATCCACCTGCCTCCATGTGAAGTGGCTGAACTACTTCACTTTTCGCAGCCTCAGCGTCCTCTTCTGCAGCACGAAACAGCCGTATGTATGCCACCTTTCTGTTATAAAAACCAACTGAGGTAACACCATTGCAAGTACTTGAAAATATAAAGTGATATATAAATGTTATAGTTTGGACTGTCATCATCAGCAATCCACATGTATCCTGAACTGGTGTTCCAGCAACAACACTTACTGATAATTTTCTTTAAAAAAAATTATAGTTAGGGAATCAATAGAAAACAACTGGAATCCAGATGGTGGCGGAAAAAATTAAACATTAATCACAATACAACTTTCCTGATGCTAAATTAATGGAAGAAATTTAAGCCTGTCAAGCCCAGATGACTGCTATAAAGCAGAATTATGAAGACAGCATTCTTACACGCAGTGTCGTAAAACACAAAGGAAATAAACAACATACAAATTCTTAAGAATTTTATTGCTTTTTTGAAAACTCTACTTGAGAAACAAATCACTGAGGTTAAAAGAGAAGGAAAAAATACTAGCAACCAAGATAGGAAAAGTAAAACCAAGATTTTTGAAACCAGTGTTAAACTTTGTAACACCTAAAAAATGAGCAAAATTTGGCTTACAAAAGGTTACTACATTTTAAATTATTGTAACATTCTAAATAATGGACACTATCTTAAAAATATAAAAAGAGTTACTTTTTACTGAATTTTATTGTGTGCCCTCGAGGGTGTATCTATGTCTGAGGTAAGAGGTCATCTGCACATCACAACCAACCACAAACACACCCGAATACACTGCTGTGCATTCACACAGCTTCTGCAGACATGTGTCCACTCATGCATTTCACCACCACCCACATTACATCTGGCAATATGTAGTAATTGTAATACCTTGAGCTTACCTGACCGATAGCGCTCATCTCGTGACCCTGAGGACCTTCGGCGGTGATAGCGAGAGGCAGAGGAAGGAGTAACTGGAGCCCGGCGCTCTGGAGGCAAAGCTTGATCCACCCCTGGGTTAAGGAAAACAGCAAAGTAAGGTGAGGTTGACTGGCAGTTGGAGTTAACTAACTTTGCCAAGCAAATCATCTGGCAGAGTAAAGCCCTGACTCTCTGTTTTCCCACAGCCAAGCTAAGGCACACAGGGGAGTGGGCATGGAAGGCTGGGACAGCCCAGATGAGGAACAGGAAAGGAAGCACCAGTCCAGGCTCCTTCCTGTCACAAATGCCTGTTAGGTGCATATGAAGTGACGCAGAATAAGCCACAGCAACAATTTTTAAAATTATAATTATCATTAAATTAAAAGTAACTGTAAATAAGTCTTGTAGAGTCTTTTTATAATCCAGGTTGCCAGGACTGAGCATAAACTTTCATCTTTCTTCATTCAAAATTTCAAACTCTTGCAACCTTACTGCACCTGATGCTAAACAACTGAACAAACCATATTTCAATATAGCTTTGAAGAGTTACCAAAACTGTTAAAATCATCAGATAAAAATGATTCAGTATCTGGCCAAAAGCTGACCTAACTCCGGCCAACGTGACAGCTATTCAGAAACAGAGTAGCCAGAGGCACAATCCAGAGAAAATTATTAGGTACTACAGGAGAGATTTAATTACCACAGTTCAGAATAAGGAAATGCTACGCATTAAAGATTAACTGCTGCTTCTTCAGAAAAGGGCCAGTAATACTTGACAGAAAGTGAATCAGAAAAAGCAATCTTAACCCAAAACTGTCTAGTCCCTGGTTTACCATGATGGCTCCACAAGAGCTAGCTACTCATCCTTGAGGTTTAATATTCCTCTTACACTGGGGATTTCTGCACCTCATTTCTTCACAGAACGTCTGTGGACTCCACATATTACGTTTGCTATGTAAGAACTGCACAAAAGTGCACTGTACACTGCAGCTCTGTGCTAGGTTCCACGAGTCCTTCATCTAGCGAGTGTGTTAACGTCATTGTCATTACTTAGCGGTTCTTGTCACTGAACCATTCAGACCTCCAAGTTTTTCTCAAGTTATTGCTACAAATGATCTTTGAAAAAATTACTTTGTGAAAGAATTACTTTATATTTTTTATCAAACAGATGCACATAATTTATGAAATCAAAGAGTACTATTAAGTCTCATAGGAAAATAGTAATTACCTGGTGCTTACATTATTAAACCTTAGAATTCTAAGCAACATTATTCATATATTAAAATTTTTTTAATTTATTTGTATAAATGTATTTATTTGAAAATTATGTATAATCATTGTCTTTCGTGCCAATTACTGTCAAGAAGCTAAATTATTTCATCTTTAACTGGAGGATAATTGCTTTACAATGTTATGTTGGTTTCTGTCATACATTAACATGAATCAGCCATAGGTAAACATATGTCCCATCCCTCTTGAACCTCCCTCCCATCTCTCACCCCATCCCACCAGCCCTCTAGACTGGCAGAGAGCACCAGGTTGAGCTCCCTGCATCAGCCAGCAAACTCTCACTGGCTGTCTATTTCACATACGGTAGTGTGTATATGTCAGTGCTACTCTCTCGATCCGTCCCACCTCCTCCTTCCTACTCTGTATCAAGTCTATTCTCTGTGTCTGCATCTCTATTACTGCCCTGCAAGTAGGGTTAGGGTTAGGGATAATCATTGCCTTTCATGTTAATCACTGTCAAGAAGTTAAATTATTAAATGCAAATCTGATGCTATATCTTTATGTAAATCTGTTTTTTTCTTCTCTCCTCTGTCACCATTTACACCTTTTTTTACATTAGGAGCTGCAAACAAGCATTACATTCTGCAGCAGGGGCATAACCAGATCTATTTCCAGCAGGTCTTTTACCCAGGCTATTCCATTTGCCCAAAGAAGAAAGGTGCAGTCTCTTGCCTGACTAAGCACAATGTTCATGACCAGGGTGGAGCTGTTCTCCTTCTCCAGCACTGTGCTCTGATTTAGGGCCTCTGGTGCAGTATTGCCTGGTGTCTCTGACTCTGGAGGCTCTTAGTTCCTTTTCTCCAGACAGCAAACTTCTCTGCAGGAACGCAGAAGGAGTGATCACCTGTTGCCTAGAAGCCATGCCTACCCACACTGCCCAGCATCATGGTTTCATCAGTCCATTCATCTGCTGCCTTCCTTGCTGTGGCCAAGTTAGGTGCCTCTAATCATCAACCTTATAGAGCCTAAAAACACGTCATTATTTCTCCACTCTCCTGTCCTAGAGATTCATACTTTATTCATTTACTGACATCACAGGGCAGTTCTGGGAAGAGGCAGAGCTAACACACACTGTCAAGCTGCCAAGATTAAACAGTGCCCCCCCCCCACACACACACACACACATTTAGCTTTCAATCTCAGTACTGTTACCCATCAACTCCTTTCAAATATGCTTCCTGGAATTAGTTTCAACCTTGACCTTCCAGGTCCATAGGTGGCCATATCCCTCCTCTGGGAAGTGCAGTCACAGCACTTGCAGACCAGCTATCAGTTCAGTCACTTAGTCACGTTCGACTCTTTGCGACCCCATGGACTGCAGCATACCAGGCTTCCTTGTCCGTTACCAGCTCCCAGAGCTTGCCCAAACTCATATCCATTGAGTCCATGATGCCATCCAACCATCTCATCCACTGTCATCCCCTTCGTCTCCTGCCTTCAATCTTTCACAGCATCAGGATCTTTTCCAATGAGTCAGTTCTTCACATTAGGTGTTCTAAGGATTGGAACTTCAGCTTCAGCATCAGTCCTTCCAATGAATATTCAGGACTGATTCCCTTTAGGATTGACTGGTGGATCTCCTTGCAGTTCAAGGGACTCTCAAGAGTTTTCTCCAACACCACAGTTCAAAAGCATCAATTCTTTGGTGATCAGCTTTCTTTATGCTCCAACTCTCACATCCATACACGAACTTCTGGAAAAACCATAGCTTTGATTAGACGGACCTTTGTTGGTAAAGTAATACCTCTGCTTTTTAACATGCTGTCTAGGTTGGTCATAGCTTTTCTTCCAAGGAGCAAGCATCTTTTAATTTCATGGCCACAAACACCATCTGCAGTGATTTTGGAGCCCCCAAAAATAAAGTCTGCCACTGTTTCCACTGTTTCCCCATCTATTTCCCATGAAATGATGGGACTAGATGCCATGATCTTCGTTTTCTGAATGATGAGCTTTAAGCCAACTTTTTCATTGTCCTCTTTCACTTTCATCCAGAGGCTCTTTAGTTCCTCTTCACTTTCTGCCATAAGGGTGCTGCCATCTGCATATCTGAGGTTATTGATATTTCTCCCAGCAATCTTGATTCCAGCTTGTGCTTTATCCAGCCCAACATTTCGCATGGTGTACTCTGCATATAAGTTAAATAATCAGGGTGACAATACACAGCCCTGACATACTCCTTTCCCAGTTTGGAACCAGTCTGTTGTTCCATGTCCAGTTCTAACTGTTGCTCCTTGACCTACATACAGATTTCTCAGAAGGCAGGTAAGGTGGTCTGGTATTCCCATCTGTTGAAGAATTTTCCACAGTTTGTTGTGATCCACACAGTCAAAAGCTTTATCGTAGTCAACAAAGCAGAAATAGATGTTTTTCTGAAATTCTCTTGCTTTTTCTACAATCCAATGGATGTTGGCAATTTGATCTCTAGTTCCTCTGCCTTTTCTAAATCAGCCCAGCTATATGACATGTAGCATAGTGCTCACCTGCTATGGACCCTACATGTCTGTGTTCAGAAAGCTAAGTTTGCATACAGCAGTGTGAATATTTACTCTCAAAGGCAGAAAAATAAGAGTTTACAACCCAAGGTTTTAAAAGTTTTAAAAAGAAAATGAATAAATTAGACAAAATGAGAACAGCTTCAATAAATCACCAGCCTCAGGACATTAACAGAGATTAAAATATAAGTGTGCATATTTCAAATACTGGATTTTACCTGACCTCACTGTGAATGAAATTTGAGGTAGCTTAAACATAATTCAGTTAAATAAGCAGTTCCAAATTAGAATGACCTGGTACACAGGAGGACCTGGGGCAATAACCAAGGGGTCCTGCCTGTGACCCATCGTAAGAGGAGCTGACCACATGCTGCTGGAGGGATGGACTGCCTCCCAGCAAGAGTAACCACAAATAATCAGTAAAACACATAGTTACAGCCCAGTATTCACCACTTCTGGGGTCTCACACTCAGGCATCCATGAAACCTAGCTCTCAGGACAGCCCAAGATGGCCAGTGTGTCTTCAATAGAAGGGAGGATGTCCCAAGGAAGGTGGGGTAACTGTCCAGAAACACGCAATGCAAGGTGGATTAAAAAAAAAAAAATTATTCTCAGGTAAAAACATGACAGAGATCAAGACTGGATCTCTTCTCCCACAAACACTGATCAAGCACCACTTGCTTCAGATCCCACATGACCTGAGGGCAACGCACCTGGACAACGCCATGCTCTGAAGATGGTGCCCCAACCTGCTGGCGGCACAGTTTGTGACCCGGGGCCTCAGTTTCCCATCTTTAGCCAGCACTGACAGGCACAGCCAATGCTTTACAGCACTGGTGTAAGCGCTGTGTATTTACTAAATTACTAACATAGTTGTACGAGACAGGCTTCTGCCATTTCACTGGGAGCAATCGAAGGCCCAGAACTGTGTCTGTGCCACTCCGGCAGTACCCATCCATGTGTGATGAGCACCCCTTCCTGGTGCACTCAGAGCCAGGCAGAGGCCAGGCCCTGAAGCAGAGGCTCCCTGCTGTTCAGTGCTGCACTCCAGATGCAGTGGTTACTTGTCACACAGACCAAGTCCAGCTGGTACTCTGAATCTGGGAAGAGGTATTTTTGTGATCTCACCACAAAACTACTGTTCAACCAACAGTCTTATAAAGAGAGATGGGAACTGCCACAATTCCAGACTATTACCCAGTAACAAACTCAGAGCAGCTAAAAGCTGCTGAGGTTGTGTGACAAAGGTATGTGCATGGATCCTCACTTTGCACACGTTAAGGCACTCTTAACAGGCACATTAAGAGTCCAGAATAGGCAACAACTGTCTGGCTGGCTGCCTGCAGCTGAGTGCTGCCCCTGGCTCACAAAAGGAACTCAGGAAGCACTGCTGAACCAGTAAGTAAAACATTTAAGGCTCGTGCAGAGGGCTGCAACACGTCAATTCACACACAATTCAGTGAGTTTTTGTTCCATCTAAAATCGCAATGGGACTCTAAATAAAACTCTTCATCAGTGGGGGGAGAGCAGAGATGCATGAGACGAAAAGAGGAAACAAAACGACAGCACAGGAGAGAGGAAAACCCAGCTGTCCACGCCTTGGAGTGTGCACCCTCCTGGGACTTCCATTTATGCCTGCAGCACATCCCCAGCCCATTCTCAGACACCCCCATCCTTCACGGCTCCTTTCTTCCCCACCCTGCACTTTATTCTCAAGGTTAAAAGTTCACTGCTCTGACCCTTCACAGTCAGATGCCACCTGCTGCTCCAGGCACCCTCTCCACCCCCAGGGCCACCACAGCCATGAATGTCAGTCTCTCTTCAATCCAACCAGGCTGTGCCTGGTTCATTCCTCTGCACCCTGCGGACCCCAGAGCCGAGGCCCAGGCTCCTTCCCTGACCGCCAGCCTCTCTCCACCTCACGCTCCTCATGAGCCACCTCCCACTCCTGCCTCCAGGTTCCTGGCACAGAGAAACAGTTGCTGTTCCCAAGTTCTTGACCTGCTTATCACCACTCACTCCTCCAGATGCTTTTTCCTCTGCAGAGCTGAAAACTTTGTCTGAGCTCAAGGGGTAGAAAGCAGAGAAATAAGCCTTTTTTAAAAATTAAAATGTCAGTTACTTTCAACATAGCTTTAAGAAAGGTTCCCTGAAACTAACTTAATAATGTAAAACAACTATACTTAATTAAAAAAGGCTCCTCAAAGAAAACCCTAACAGCACAGTTCTGGCACCTAAACAATCCAGCAATTTCAGATTACTAAACAAATGTAGTCATTTTATTAAGACTATGGTAAACCAGACACCAGAAATCACAGTAATCCTAAGAATAACCTAAGCATAGGGTCTACAGGGGCTGGTCCATGCACCATGACACAACGGTGCACTACAGGCCAGAAAACCTGCAGTATAGACACAATATAGTTGCTCAGAATATTAAATGTTCTAGAAAAAGTCAGCATTCCTAAATTCAGATAGTAAGAGAAAAACACTAAAAAAACACCTTGGTTTTCAACAGTTTTAAGAGGAATCATGAAGGACATGTAAAACAAAACAAAGAGCTTGGTCCAAATTCTGGTCTTATTTCAACCGCAGACAAGTCACCGAACCTCTGAATCTCGGTTCCCACACGTGTTGGGGTGCAGACATGGACACAGTAATAAAGAGTGACTGTTACTCCCAGGACCCTCGTCGTGACTCAAGGCTCTCCGCTCCCCACCTACAGGGTTCATGGATCTCAGCGTCCTGCGACCTCACTGGGCACGCCAAGGGCTCTCACTTAAGTGAAAATATGCACTAGACAGTTGGTAAAATTGCCGAGGATCTTTCCATATTTGTACACTGGCAAGTTTTGAATCCTACCATTCTCTTCTAGCACATAATTATACTTTGCTTCCCACAACAGAGTGAAGTGAAAGTCGCTCAGTCATGTCTGACTCTTCGTGATCCCATGGACTATACATACAGTCCACGGAATTCTCCAGGCCAGAATACTGGAGTGGGTAGCCTTTCCCTTCTCCAGGGGATCTTCCCAACCCAGGGATTGAACCCAGGTCTCCCGCATTGCAGGCGGATTCTTTACCAGCTGAGCCACCAGCGAAGCCCAAGAACTACTGAATAACTCAAGAACTCCTCAGTAACTACTGATGTCTGAGGGAGGAACCTGATTGGTTCAAAGCCATCAAAAAGAACAAGAAAACCATCCATCCATCTATCTAGTCAGCAGCTGTGTGTGATAAAATAAGAATACACTTTAGACAACTTAGGGCACTAAGTTGTGTATCAAGATCATGACCACAGCTTACCTAGGATACAAGTCATTACCTCTAGTGATGAAAGTTCCTTTCCTGGAGCAACTCAGTCTGAAAAGAATTCATGCTAAGTCACAGGCCATCCCGATTTAACTATTCGTATTTCTCTTCTGGTATTTAACCTTGCACGCTACACCCCATCTATCACCAACAGGGGGCATGGCCCAGGAAGGCCCCCAGGATCAGCCCTGTGTCCCTACAAAGCAGGTAAGAGGGGCAGCTCACTGCTGTGCCCAGGGAGGGAAGGCTGCACTCGGGGGACAGGGCTCTCCGGCAGGATAAAAACAGACCAATGGTGCACCAGGTACCAGAGCAGCGCAGCAGGTGTGAAAACAGACCAGCGGTGTACCTGACCCCGGGGCAGCACGGGTGTGAACACGAAGCAGCAGAACCAATCAGGCCCGCAGTGCCAGGAAGCTGCATTTCCTGTAGCATATGAAACACAATGGCCTGTCCTGACCCCAGGAAGCAGGGAAGGAGTCCTTGTCAAAGTGACACCTGAACTGAGCTTTAAGAGGTGCGCAGGTGCAGGCAGGGGACACAAGCATGTGCCGACAGTGTGACATGGGATGCAGGCTGGGGAGCTGGAGGGAGGCCAGGCACCTGCGTGTGAAGCCCTTCTGATGCAGACAAGTCTGCACTCCCAGTGGGGCCATCCTTCTCTAGTGGAGCAAGGACAGACAATAAACTCACCCTAACCTAGGGAGGTTCCTCTCTGAGGACGCTGTCCACGTGGACCCCAAGGCAGAATCCCAGGGACCAGGAGGGAAACACACCTGCCCTCTTGTCCCTGCAGCCAAACTCACCAAAGTTTTCACAACAATGCAGTCACAGAAGGTCCCTCTAACAGAGCACAAGCCACCTGCTGCCGGAGGAAAGGCAAGCTGGGCCTGGAGAAGACTGGATTCACATAAGTCACCCGCTGCTCGAAACACTAGTTGCCAATCATGGAGAAAGTAATATCCAGCCAATACACACATCATGACAACAGAGGGACTACATCTGGTCAAGGAAGATTTTACTCTTTATGATAATGATGGAATTTTACTACTTCACATCACCATGACCTTGCCATGAAAGCAGTGAAGACTCATAGACCCTGACACCATGTTATTAAGATATCCCTGAACAGAGCTGTAGAGAGTGGATTCTGTCTTCTAATTTTATAAATTTTAGCAGGTTCAGAGACTAACAAAAGAATACATAACTGAAAAACTCCAAGAGCATTAGTACCAAATAATTTCTCCTGAATAACATTTTCTCTTTGATGATGACTTTTAACATATTCTGACCCATTACTTGATTAAACAGGTAATTTTTTTTTTCTTTCCAGCTCTGGACCCTTTCCCACATCTAGTTTTAGGTGAGCACTCAACACCATGCTCCCTGAAGTCTACCTTTGACTGAGTTCGCTGGTCACTCACTTCTGGGAAGAAAACCAGGGAAAACCTGCTTCCCAAGCACTCTTCCCTGGAATGGGGTAACACAAGGGAGCTCAGACTCAGGGTGCATCTCTTGCTTAAAGCTGCATAAGCCATCCTAATCCACAATCATGTGTCCCAAACAAATTCCCAAAATTTGGGATCTTTGAAATATCCCACAGATCCCAAAGATCTCTGAAATATCTTTAGAGTACTTTCTAGAGAAGTCTTTTTCTCTGATAAATAATAGTAACATAAAAAAAGGAAAAAAGGTAAAGTTCATCAAAACACAAACTCCCTTTAGAAAACTGTAAAGCAGGATAAGGGTAACTGAAAAGGAAAACAAGATGTTTCTTATGAAGATCCTACACCAAAAGTGTCATTTCTAAGGCTGACCTAGTCAAGAAAGAACCCTCTGATGCAGAGCCGCGCACTCTTTTTACTGCTCCCCAGAAGCAGTTGTGTACAGAGTGTGACTGTTCACCCAGGGCAACTTCTCAGCATACAAATGAGCATAAGAACTGCACAACTACCTGGGCATCCAGCTTCCTGACCCCAGCATCCCCAGTGAACCTGCCTTCTCCTTCCCGGTTGGGGATGGTAAGGCAGGAGGCCCAGGGAGCAGCGTTCCCCGGCAGCGCTCAGCCTCACGCATTCACAGGTGCAGGAAGCAAACAGAAACTGTGACGGGGCCCGGCAGCTAAGGCCCAAGTCTGCCACCTGCCCATCAATGCTCCACTTTTGCCCACAAGGACATGCCTCATGCCTGTTAGCAAGGTGGCCTGGAGAGGAGAGCAGAGGCACAGAGGGAGACCAGGCTGTGTGTCCTCGTCTAACATCCTGCAGATCAACTGTGACACACAGCTTATTATCTGTACATGATTCTCAATGTCTTTTATTTGAGTTTATGCTTATTCCTTATTGTACTAAAAGGTGCACTGAACTCATCTTTCTGAGCTTCTTATATTCAAAATATTGTTCACTTAAATAATTTTGACCTCTGAATAGAATCATGACTCTGTGATGAACCGGTTCAATTTTTCAATTTCAAAACTCCATGACTGCCCTCTGGAGATAGAAATATAATGGAGCTATGGACCTCACTCCCTGAAACAGATCTCAAGGGCCAGGGTACACTAGAGCTCATCCTCACCCAAGTCTCTGACTATGAGACAAAGGTCAGTGACGATCAACAATTTTATGAAAAACTGTATGACCCGTCATGGATTCTTCTTTCCTAAGTGTTTTGTGAGTGGTGCTCCAACTGCGAAAATATGGTTGCAAAAACTGAGTATTATATTTTAACAGAAAACACTCAGACCTGGGCTCTGAATCAGCAGGATAATCATGGTCCAGGGCTTGTGACAAGCTCTGTGCCTGAGGAGCTCTGAGGCCTCGGTAAGTTGAATGAGCTGAAATGGAGGATGGGGCTGAGAAACATGACCTCCTAGGTTCCCCCAAGGCTGAGCCCTACACTTCTGTTTAGAATGGCATCAGGCAGACAGTCCATTGCAAACGTGCCCTGCCATGGGATCTCTCTCAGTTAAGTGCGCTCACCGAAACGAAAGTAAAACAGTGGCCGGTTTCCTGCGGTGCTGGCCGCCCGCTCTCTGACCGCGGCGTCTCGGATGTCACACACCCCGATGTTGCCAGCCTGCAGCATTCTTCTCGGGGCTCCTTCACTGTGCTGCAGTCTACACCGGACCACGGCAGCTCCATTCGCTGCTGTAACAAGTTGAAAAAAAACTAATTAATTCAAACTTTAGTTTTTTTTAAATTTGTTACAGCGCCGAGCAGAGCTGCCGACCCCATGCAGAACAGCACAAAAAACACCAAGGGGACCATGTCACACAGGGCCACCCTCAGCGCCCAGCAATACAGGTCAGCCTCGTCCTGGGACTGTAGAGGCTCCATCTCCCAGAGCCATCTCCTGGGAATACACAGAACTGCTTCTGTTTCACTTTTGTTTGGTAAGGCACAGAAAATAAAATCTAGCAACACAAGGACCTACCACCTCACACCAGCCTTCCTCCAAAACCACGAAAGGCCACCTGCAGATAGGAAGTCATCCCAGCAGTTCTGCTGGAGGATGAGAAGGAAAGCGGGGAGACCACATTTAGTCGTCTGCCCCCGTGTGTTCTCTAAAGCTCTCACACACGGGGTCAGCCGGACAACACACTGCTCTTCCATCCACTCAGACAGAGCATAGCTCCTTCCTTTTACAGACCAGACAGCAAGAAAACCCAGGTCGCCAGCTAAGGCAGCCCTGCACAGCCAGCCAATCTTTACATTAACTTTCTTAAGCTCCAAGGAAAGAAAGAAACCACACAAAATCAAACAAGGCTAAAAATGCAGCATACTCAACACAAATGTCCTGGAAGGTGAGCCGCAGGTGAGGACATTCCTCTCGCCCCCAACACTGGAGGCCACGTCACAGCCCAGAGAGCCAAAAGGCCTGCACATGCGGAGCTGAAGCTCTCCTAGCTGGAACATCTCAGCATGGCTTTACATCTGCTCCAACAGGGTACACTGTAGAGTCCATTTCTGTTGCTGTCCTACCTCCTGGAGGACTTGTGATAGCATTAAGCCCTTCCTGATGCCCAGAAAATTCTTAAGGTTGCCCTCAGAACAGAGGTGTTACCTGCAGCCCAGGGTCTCCCTCCTTTCCCTGAAATGTACAGAACCAGCTCAAGTGTAGAATCCTACGTACTTGCATGTGTGAAAACCACAGAATTAAACAGAACTTGTACTTGGTTGAGAATTCATAATGCAGACAATCATGTTTCAAAAAACAACCAACCAACCTTTACAATTTCAAAATCCCAGGCAAGATGTTACATCATTTTCTAGATTTGCCTCCCCCAACCTCCACCAATGAAGTCAACAAAAACTGTTGATTAACTTAAACCATTATAAATAATTTTAACTAAGCCAAAATTCATGTTTAAACCATAAACGTTCTCATTTTTTTTATGATTAGAGTATTTTAAAGTAATCAAACATATTACTTTCCTCTGTGGATGAATACCTATTACAGTTATCTGGCACCTTCACAGAAAAATCCTATGTGTCTTCTGAATTCACAAAATATGCTGCAGTCACGCAAAGGAGTGGGATGGGGTTGGTGCCACCTCAAGGGCCTGATTCGCATGCAGTCTGGGGACTGGGAGAGGACTGGTGCTCAGCTGTTCTCTCAGGAGTTGCAGTTAACTCTTAAAGCTGGACACCTTATGCTACTCAGCAAGGTTTACATACTCGGAGGCTGGGGCAGGTAGGCTCCAATCAATTTTGATCTCTTCTTTTCATATCCTTTTTGTGTGATGTCACCTGTAAAAGAAGGAAAGGGAAGTTCAGAATGCTTTTCACTGGTAGAGCTGAGCACTCAACTAAGAAGACACAGTCATGCATGTAGGTGTCTTCTGTTTCCTTATAATTTAAGAAGAAAGCACTTTACATCATTCACCTCGACTTTTCTTCTGCTTGCAAACATTCATTTAAGTTAGATAAAATCCTTTACAGCGCATGCACACTCTGGTCTCCCGCCCCTTCTCACAAGGTTTTGGCTCTGATGGAGCCCAGAATGAAGAGTATTGCAATCTTACTCACATCTGCAGGGCAGGAAACCTCCCTGATCTACACAGCGCTCATTAACTTAATCAACAACAGACTCTGCAGGTGTCTACCCCAGTGAGAGCTGGCCCAAACCACCAATAACAAGCATCTTCCTTTGTTAAGGAGATTTTTTTTTAACTTATCAGACATGTCAGTTCCAAGGACTATACACTGATAAGGTACTTTCGAAAATAAGTGTCTAAAGCCAAAAAAAGGTAGATAAAAACAAATAAAGAGGACGTAGGATCTATGGAATTCAAGATACATGACTAAGATGTTTACAATTAAAACAGGAATTAAATTGCTAAAGCCAGAGATTCAAGGATCGTTCGTTGCTAGGTTGCCAAGTACCTGGGACAAATAACCTTTACAACATGCAACAGCCTTTCCCAATTGCAAGCTCGAACATACCCCAAATGCTGATTTGTGCCACTGAATTTTTCTGAAACTCTTTAATTTTTCCCCTAATATTCTGACCAAACCATCATTTCTAAAATAGTTAAATATTAAAGTTTTAACAAAAATACAGCAAACAAATGAAAAGTTGTTGTGAGTCACACACAAGTTGCTAAGCCTGCTTTTCCTGGTGGTGATGCTTGCTACATCTGATCAATCCAGAGGCACCCTGGGCCAAGAACCGCCTGGGCCCACCACTGTTCCCAGCAGTCCACTCCGGCCCACAGAACTCATGACTAGTCTGTGTACACAGAGCTGTAAACAACACAGATATAGGAAGAACTATCCCCCATTGACTATTGAGCATTTTTGATTCTAAAACAAACTGACCATTCTTTGAAGACAATAAACCTATAAGAATGCTAGTTTCTGTGCTAACTGTGCTGCTGCTCAGCATTTTATAAACTCGAAACCAGCTTGCTCCCTCCCGCAGAGGGAATGCCCAGAGGAAAATGTAAGCATGTGGCAGGGGACCGAGCACTTGTGTGAGGGTGTGTTGGTGGGAAAATCACATACTGGCCTGCCAGAAGGTCACCTGAGCATGGCAGGTACCTATTCTTTACCTGGTGTTTCCCTCAGCCCCTCTCTTCCCAGCCAATCTCACAGGTGCTCTGCACAGTCCTGCCATAGAGTCCTAGTCTGGTGAACTAGCCCCTTCCGGCTTGTTCTTCACCCAGTGTTCAGCTCAGTTGTGAGGAGCAGATCAAGACAGCCGAGTAGGAAGATGTAGAGCTCACCTCCCACCATGAAAATTCTAAAACAGATCTCCACGTGGAGCAATTCTCACTGAAAACTAACCAGAGATTGGCAGAAAGACGGCAGTACAACTGAGGATGTAAGATCAATCCACATGGAACAGGGTAGGAAGGGAAAAGAAGTGATCAGATCAGGACCTGTATACCAGGGAACAGCTACGTGGAACGGGAAGGTCACAGGGACAGAGCTCTGCCCTGAGGAGCAAGCAGTTCAGCCACAGATCGGTGCCCTGGTCCTGGGGTCTGACAGCAAGACGAGCCCCATGCTGGCTGGAGGGCCTGCAGACTAGCAGGAGGGCTGTGGGAAACCTGGGCTCCATGGTGAGCAGCACAGCTGGCTTGACCCCAAGCATGGCTGGTCTAGCCATGAAGGCTGCTCTAGCCACTGCCCATTTTTCACAGCCTGAGCTCAGTCCCGCCTGCTTCTCAAAGGGGAGAGGGTCTGGCTGTGAGACTTAGAGCAGCGCAGACCCGAAGCAGTGACTGAGCAGGGTGGTGGCCACCAATGCTGGTGCTTAGACAGGTAGTAAGTCAGCCCCAACCTCTGTCTGGGGCTGAACCCCTCAACTCTGCTGATAGCCCACACAGGCACCTCTTGATTCAGCATTGCTGGGGTAAGGGGCCTGGTGCCGGGATGGGGGAAACATATACTTAAAGGAACAGAGTTGGTTCAGACTTAACCCTCAGGGCTTCTGCTCCAGCAACCTGGGACCCTGCCCACTCCACAGGGTGGTGATGTCACCAAGCAGAGGGGAGCAGAGGGGAAGCCCAGCTCACACAAGGCTCCAGGCCTCGCCCTTCCACCTCCAGCCCCTCCTCCTACCAAGGCCAGCGCTGCCACCACACCCTGGGAAGACATGACTTGTGCTCACAACAAGTAATGAAGCAAAAATAAACAGTTTAAGAGATAAAGAATTTAACGCATTAGCAATAAGAATCCTAACTAAACTTGAGAAAGAAACACATGAACACAGTGAGAATTTTAACAAGAAACTAGAAAAATTTTTTTTTAAAAAAGAATCAGTCAGAACTGAAGAATACAGTAAGTGAAATGAGAAACACACTAGAAGGAAAGAAAAGCAGATTAGGTGATACAGAGGTACACATAATGATCTGGAAGACAGAAGGATGGAAATCACACATTATAAGAACAGTAAAAAGAAAGGCAAATTTAAAAATGAGAACAGGTTAAACGGCCTCTGGGACAACATCGAGCATATTAACCACCATGTTATAGAGGTTCCAGAAGGAGAAGAGACAGAGAAGAGGGTACAATATGTGTCTGATGAAATTATGGCTGGGAACTTCCCAAAACTGAAAAAGGAAACATATCCAGGAAGACAAAGCATGGAGGGTCCCATCCCAAATGAGATGAACTCAGAGACCCACACCAAGACATGTCATAATCAAAAGGGCAAAAGTTACAGATAAAGAGGATTCCAAAGGCAACAAGAGGAAAACAAGGAGTCACATTCAAGGGATTCCGCATAAGGCTATCAGCTGATTTTTCAGCAGAAACTCTGCAGGCCAGAAGGGAGTAGTGTGATACATATCAAGTGCTGAAAGGTAAAAACTCTCGCAATCTACAATACTCTACCCAGCAAGATTATCATTCAGGATCAAATAAAAGATTAAAAAATTTAAAAAAACTTCTCAGAGAAGCAAAAACTCAGAGTTCATCAATACTGAACCTACCCTAAAAGAAATGTTAAAGGATCTTCTCTTAGTGGAAGAAAAAAGGCTACACAAGAAGGATCTGTAGGAAAGAGAAAAATCCCACTAGTAAAGGCAGACACATACTTGATCCTCAGCCACTTAAACGAGCTAGGAGAAAGATTCAAAGTTCAGATCAAGTTCTAAAAATTTCCCAGATGAACGTTTAAGTACGTGGGGGGCGGGAGTGGGGAGAGGGGCAGAGGTCCCCTCCCTTGAAGCCAACCTTAGAGGTCACCTTAGCAGACACTGACTCTTCACCCTCACTCTGGAAAGCTCCAGCTGCTAAAGATCTTGGCCCAAAGCAAAACAGGCACTTTTCGGCACGAAGCCACAGCTCTTTTTTAAAAGGGAGATGTTAAGGTCAGCCTCACAGAGGCCTCCACACAGGTTCCTAATCCCACAGACTCAGAAAGCTAGGTGGGAGGCGGAGTCAGGACTTCCACACAGGCGTTCTATTTTAGCACCACTGCTACATGCTGGCACGAAGCAGTCAGCTTGGAGAACCTGCAGACACGACTCGGGAATCCCAGGGTGCTATCATCTCTCCAAACCAAGCAGAGGGAAAGGGAAACACTATTTACTGAATGACTTCCACACCTCATGAATTTTATCTAAATCACAGGTTGGCTAACTACAAATCCAGCCTGTGAGTTGTTTTTGGAAATAAGTTTTACCAGCACACAGTTATGCTCCCTGGGAAGCACCACAACACACACTGTGCAGCCTGCAAAGCCAGAAGTATAAACTACTGAGCCCCCTCCTACATGTCCTAAGTAATCTCTTTTAATCCTTATAACCACTGATTTTACAGGTAAGCAGTCAAGGTGCAAAATGTATTTGTTTCTCGCCCAGGGCCTCAAATCGAAAAAGAAAACAACCTTTGTCCAACTCCAAAACTTTTCCCATAGAAACCTGGAGTTTTCACTCAAGCCTCCCTATGTGACCACTGGTCAGCATTCTCACCACCTGATGTCCTGCCCAGTTCTCCACCTGACTAGGAACCCTCGCACCCCACTGCCTATTTCCATGCCCCCATCCCTGCCCTGTCTCACTAACACCTCAGGCCACACGGAATTCTGCACAAGTCTCATGAGCCTTCGGATGGCTGCTCACTCAGTTTTTTGGGTTTTTTTTTTGTAACACATACAAGTGGCTTACCTTCCAAGCCAGGCTGTGACAACTTCATGGGTCAGTGTCCTAAAGAACCAAGTGTGGCCCCACTGTTCTACAGACCAGGACTGTGTGTTGATGGAGTTAGTCACAAATGAGCTGCAGACACCAACATACAGAGGGACTTCAAATGGTGACTGGATAGACACTGCATTCAAAATCAGGGCAAATGGCTGGTGACTACTTAACTGTTTGGTGGCCACATTGAGAAAGGCAGAGGGAAATCGAGGATTACTCCATCATTAAAGTGTGTGAGACACTGGCCTGGCTCATTGTCACACAAAGGATCTAGTCTGCAACAAGGGCAGATTCCTCAGGTGCCCCACCCCAGGCATCAGAGCTGAAACATCCTCACTGCATGTCCTTTTTCACACACAAAGTTCAGTTATTTTTAACTCTGGGGCTACTTCAGCATCTGGTAGCCAGAGGTCCTCAGATTATTTACATCAAAGTTACTACAAGTTTATATAAATAGGGGAATCTTGTGTTCAACCAATGAGGATCTTGGGAAAATACAGTAAGATAGGTGGCTAGAGACAGAAGAGAGAAACTGGAAGCCTAGATGGCCGGGAGAAGGAAACAAGATGGGTTAAAGAAGGTTCTAGAAAAGATAGATGCTGGCCAGCTTTACACACAACTAAACCCAGAGCAGCTCCTTGGTTTCTGCCTGAGGTTGACCTACAATCAAGGCCATGGTGTCACCATGGAAACACAAAGTGTTTCTCTACGTCCATTTAAGCCAAAGGATCAGTTGGCTATTCGCCCCCTCTGCTCCTCCCTCTGGATCTGTAATGAGCACAGAGTCTTCAGGGTGAAACTTGCAAACTCAAGGCAGAAACACTACAAGAGGAACCATGCTCCACACCACATTTCTAAGCAAGACGTTATTAAAACCCATCAATCTACAAAGACTATTCCATGGTTTATGGCAGGTTCATTAGTATTCTTTCAACCTGGAAGCTAAAAGAAACACTGTATCAAGGAAACGTGTACATCACTTCCACATGCTGCATCTACAACATGTTGTTCCTTGAAAAGGAGCAGATAGCTGCTAATGTTGAAGGACATAGGCTGCAGGATGCCTTGCTTAAGAATTTTCCATACAAAATCCTGAAGAGCTATTTTCCATGTTTTGATACTCAAGATACCCATTTAACTCTTTTCAGAAATAAGTAAATGCAGAAATCATTTGTAACCTCAGTGAAGAGAAAATAAACGTGGTTTTTTGAGACAGTTTCTATTAATACTTTATCAAAAGTTATTTATATTACTATTCCTGGACAAAAGAGTTCCGTAAAATTGAGAATTTCAACAGTAGAAATTAAAGTTCTCATATGTGTTCTATAACAAAGAAAAGAGACTTACAGTCAAGTCAAACATCTCTACTGAAAATGCAAGTCAAGTGAAGCCCCCAACATGTGGCTGAATCTCACTGACTCAGAAATCATTCTCCTTCCCAGGCCGTGAAGAAGTCTTTTTCCTATTTATACTGTAGTCAAGAGTTTTCGGGCAAACCCTGAGTATTAGGAAAATGAAGGGAAAACTGGCCCAGGAAATGCAAGGAGGGAGATGACACTGCAGCTCCTCTCTTCTTCCATCCTGGCTTCATTCTGGCACAGTCAGACTCGGGAATCTACAGAGCCCTGCGGGCCTCGGGTCAGAACAGGGAAACCTGCAGAGCCAGCAGTGCCCCCAGCAGGGTAGTATGTGAGCCACCACACGGCTGGGTCAGCACCAGGGAAACAGATCAGCCTAACAGGGACGGTTTCCATTCTTGGTGTCAGGAGTTTATTTTATTATTTAATGCTGGAACGAATGCTTTATTTAACAAAGCAATCATTTCCATGTTTGGAATTTTATGGCTGTCAGGAACCTTCAGAATGCCTCTCTCCTAAGCCAATGGCTTTATAAGGCTTAGGGAGCACCCTTGACAGCCTTCTCCCTCCCGCCTAGCTGCTGAAGGCAGCGTCTGTCATCTTTTCCGCATAGATTCTGCTGTCCTGGCAAGAACCCACCTGTCCAGGGGAGTAGAAGCAGGCAGACCAGGGACCTCTCCTCACCTTAAACATAAACTGGGGGGGTCCGCACATCAACTAATTTCTCTGGGTCTCATCTTTCTCAGTAACAAAATATCAGTAAATAACACCTATTACCTTTCACCGTAGTTGAAAAGATCGAATACACAGAAAGTGAAATGTCTCAGAAAGCACGAAGTAATGAAGAAAACACAGTTTAAAAACCCAGCATGTACTTGTGTGGCATCTATCACAAGGGCAAACTTGTGAGGGATACACCAGGCTCTCAGGCAGGGCTCCTGCTCCAGCTGGGCAGGAAGAATTCCAAGCTCAGCAGGCAGGCGGCAGGGCAAGCCAAGAGCGTGATGGCTCCAGGGGAGCCAGATGGAAGACAGCAGATAATGGAGCTATCAGAAACCCTGAGGAAACTCTTAAGCCCAACCTCTTAGGCATCCACACACTTCTCTTTCACCCCTGCCACCATCACCATCACCGAATCCCAGATGTTATCAGCTCTCCCTGCATCCCCCACACAGCCGCTCACAGCTCCGGATCTCAGTCCTCTGCACCTGCAGCCAGACTGACTTCCCACTTAAGAGGGTGGTGAGACTGCACAACCTTGTCCTTGCAGCCTGGAGGAGGCTGTTCATGGCTCTCAGGATTGAGGGCAAACCCATCAGCCGGGCCTTCATGTCCTTCCAGAGCCTGGGCCCATGTCTCACAACACAGTATCACTTCACAGTTCATTATGTTTTCCTTTGTTACTATAATATATGTACTGCTGGAGTTATCACTCATTTTTCTCAGGTTTATGTCGTATTTTCCATGTAAAACTTAGAAATTGGAGTTTCATAAAACATCCTTTAAATAAGGCCGTTGTTCAGTTGCTAAGTCATGTCTGACTCTGTGACCCATGGACTGTAGCCTACCTACCAGGCTTGAATATAATCTCAGGATTATAAAATCACCAGGACTTATTCAAATACTCAGTATAATGGAAAAAAAATTCTCAAGAACTACATATTAACATGGTTCAGATTTCATGTTTATGTCAATAACCAAAAAGTTTCTCAAAACATTTAGTAAATGGCATGACCAGAAAGAATAATACGTATTTTAAACATGCACTATGAAAAGACTCTGATGCTGGGAGGGATTGGGGGCAGGAGGAGAAGGGGATGACAGAGCATGAGATGGCTGGATGGCATCACTGACTCGATGGACGTGAGTCTGAGTGAACTCCGGGAGTTGGTGATGGACAGGGAGGCCTGGCACGCTGCAATTCATGGGGTCGCAAAGAGTTGGACACGACTGAGCGACTGAACTGAAATGAACTGATTGAAATCATAACTCTAGCCAGTAATGCCCAGATGCTATCACTTAACTCTGACACTTGTCAAGTGTCAGACACTCTGACAAGTGTCAAGAGTCCGGAGGGGGTGTGCACGTCCACAATCACAGGGGGCCTCTTTCTCTTGCAGAGTCTTCCACAGAGCAGAAGTTTTCATCTTGATGAATCCAGTTTACCCACTCTTCATTTTAGGGATTGTGCTTTTAGTTTCAATCTAAGAATGATTTGCTTCGCCATCAGACTTGAAGATTTCTCTTTTTTTGCTAGACGTTTTGTCGTTTTATGTTTTACACCGAGATCTATGAGACTTAAGTTAATTTTTGTACAAGGTGTGGGATTCAGGTCTAGATTATCATTATTGGTCTATGGATGTCCAATTGCTCCAATGTGATTTATGGGAAAGATCATCCCTTCGCCACCACTGAATTAGTTTTGCTTCTTGGTCAAAAATTGGGCATTTTGTTAGGCCTGAGTCCCCCATCCCATTCCACTGCACTGTGGGTCTAACACACACTGTTGACAACTGTGGCTACTCAGGAAGACTTGGCACTGGAAAGAACGATTCTCCTACTTTATTCTTCTTTGTCAAAGTTGTTTGGGCTATCTGAGGGCCTTTCCCTCTCCACATAAATTTTAGGAAATGTCTGTGGTATCTACCACAAACTTTGCTAAGCAAACTGCTTTGATAGGAGTTCTCCTAAATTCATGTATCAGTTTAGGGAGAACTGACATCTTTACACACTGCATCATCTGATCCGTGAACAAGGTATTTAACTCTTTGATCTCTTTCACCAGCAGTCTGTGATTTTCATCATCCTGACCCTGTGATAAAGCATGTTTCAATATGTCCTGGGCCCCGGGGACATATGACATATGACACAGGGACGTACGATTCCATCTCCCTTGCGGCCTGTGGTGTCTATTCCACCAGTAGGCCCCCAGGCAGCTTCAAGAAGCCCAAGATGCTGGCCAGTATGTCAAAAAGCAAGATGATTTCGATATTTGGCAAAACTAATACAATATTGTAAAGTTTAAAAATAAAATAAAAAAAAAAAAAAAGAAAACAAACAAACAAAAGGCAAGGTGATATAGGCCTGGCTTTCCTCTTTGAAATGAGGAGCCACCACAGCCCTCTGCTTCTTCTACCAAAGAGGATAAAACATTGCACTCTGACCTTCTGGAAATCCAGGATCTGAAGGGCACACTACTACTGCCCAACGCTGAATGACCTCTGAAATGACTATAAAATACAACTTTCACTTGGCCCTTATTGAATTAGCTTCCTACTCATTCCCAAGCTTTACCTCAAAATTCCCAAATGCGATGGAAGTGACCCTGACTTTTATTTTTGCATTCATTTACTCGTTCATCGAGATCCTACCATGTGCCAGAAACAGATACAGTCCCTAAACACTGCTGAATGAAAGACTGAACAGTTATATTCTCACATTTAAAACATGTTTAAAGGTATATATAAAGGGATGCCTAAATTAATGAGTCCAGGAACTGTCTTAAACAAATTGCCCCATCTGGACAAGTAACAGGAATAAAATGAAAACAAAGATTTTATTAGAAACATTAAAATGAATGAATATTATTTCCCTTAGTTTTGCAAGATGCAGAATATTCTAGGATTTTTATATTATTTTATCTTCAAATTATATAATGTGAATATATATAAATATGTCTTTAAATATTTATATACATAAGACATGTAGTTTTGAGCTAGTTTGTATAATGGTTACTTCTTTTTGTAAGACTAATGAGCTGCTGCAGGAAAACACTCCAACAAAAGCTCTGAGGCTCCTTGTGCACAAAATCACTTTCGAGATCAAAATCACCCTGAACTATTGGGAGTAACACATCTGGACAATCTTGGCACATAATGTGTATAATAAAGTTTTGATGAATCCACTACCTAAATAAATAATAATAACCATGACAGTATAAAACTTCTAACTTACAGAAATATGTTTTCTAAACATTTTGCCCAACTTTGATCAAGTGGCAATTCTTAATATACTTATTCAAAAGGTAAATAAGGAAGCATAAAGTATATAATCCTCTACCTAGTGATGTGTCATTAGAGGAGGAGGCACTATAAACAATGATCCGTGCTCTATAGTTGCAATCAACCATCTGCTGGATATTCAAGTACATGTGTATTTAGAGGTAATCATTATAAAATAACGTGCATATTCCAATATGTGAACCATACAATCAAAGAATAAGGAAAAAATCTTTCGTTTAAAATAAAAAAATGATGAGTAATCAAAGTCTGAATCAACTGCAAAGATAACGTGAAAATGTGCTAATGTGGCAAACCAGCTTGGAGAGAAAGCAATTCAGACTAGCCACGGGTCAGGGCAGAAAAGCACAGGTGAAACAGAGACGACCTAACTCAGTGTGCAAGCACAGAGCCAACGATGTGCAACTGTGTTCACACCTCTGCAGTAACTCTTCTGTGCCTATACATGCCCAGCACTGCTTCCAGTCCTTGGCACTTAAATTCAAATTACCACATGGTAATACCTTTCACATCATCACATACCACACATCAACCAACTCCCTGATAAGCTCAGCTACTGTCATTCTCTGGTCAGAGCATGGAATGTAAAAACGTTACAGAGTCAATACAGGAAACAAGACTGGGTGAACTTTAATCTTGTTCACTAGTTAAAATGAGATTTGGGGAACACATAAAACTGCCATAATTCCTCAAAGGAAAGCAAAAAATATATTCAGCTGAACAAAAATGAAAACCAGAATTTGTAGAACATTGCCAACACAGTGATATAGACATGTACCTTTAATGCCATTGGTACCCATCTGGAAAGAGGAAAGGTCTCAAGTCAACAATCTAAACCTCTACCTTAAGAAATATAGAAAAAGCAAAATAAACCCAAAGTGAGTGGAAAAAATAAGAGCAGAAATGGAAGAAACTGAAAACGAGAAAAGAAAAATCAGTCAAACCAAAACCTACAAGGAAAATCCCAAAGTGTCTATAAAATCAACTCCTAGAACCAATAACTGACTTTCTCAAGATCACAACATACAAAGGCAAACCATATTAATATATAGTAGCAATGGATATTTGGAATTAAAATTTAAAAAACAATCTCATTTACAGTAGTTATGTAAATGAGACATACTTAGGTACAAATCTAATAAAACATGCAAGACCTGTACAGGATCTGTAGGATCTGCATGCTGAGAACTACAAAATGCTGATGAAAGAAATCAAAGAATCCTCGTAAATAGCGACTGACATACACACAGTACTATATGTAAAATAGGTAACTTATAAGAACTTGCTGTACAGCTCAGGGAATGCTACTCAATATTCTGTAATAACCTATATGGGAAAAGAATCTAAAAAAGAATGGATATATGTATAACTGATTCACTTTGCTGTACAGTAGAAACAACACTGTAAACCAACTATACTCTAATGAAAAAATTTTAAAAAGAAGCATGCCATATATGTGGAATAAAAAACTCAACATAATGAAGATGCCAATTCTCCCCAATTAATGTACAGATTTAACACAATTTCAATTAAAATCTTAGTGATTTTTTTTTTGTAGATACAGAAAAGCTAATTGTAAAAGTTATATGAAATGGCAAAGGAACTAGAATAGTAGGAAGGTTTTGATAAAGGAGAATAAAGTTGTAGAAATCACCCTGATTGATTTTAAGATCATCAAAAAGTTATAATAATCAAAACAATGTGGTGAAGATACAGATGAACAGAGTCCAGAAATAGATTCCCAAAAATATGGCTGATTTTGACAAAGGCACAAAACAAATTTAATAGAGAAAGGACAGCCTTTTACACATGGTGCTAGAATAACTGGCCATCTATTTGGGGAAAGAAACCACACACAAACCCATCTTCAATCAACCCTTACATATTCTATAAAAATTAACTCGAGATGCATGGCAGCTCTAAATGCAAAACATAAAACTAAAAACTTGTACAGGAAAACACAGGGGAAATCCTAATTTGGGGAACACAAAGAATTTTAGACATGACACTAAAAGCATGAGTTGTAAAAGAAAAAATAAGGTGGACTTCATAAAAATTTTAAAGTTTTCTTCTGAAAAAAAATGCACTCAAGAGAATGGAACCTCAGCCAGTGACTGTGAGAAAATATCTTTACACCATGTATTTAACAAATAACATTCTAATTTAAAAACTGGCAAAGACTCAGACATTTCAATAAAGTAGATGAACAGCTTGCAAAGAGCACAATAAAATTCATAGAACTGGACAGTCAATTTTACTATTAATATATGCTAATTTTAAAAACAAAGTAAAACTACTTTACTATTAGAGAGAGAGAGAACTTGTACCAGGGGCTCCAAGGCATCTATTTTACAGATTATTACAAATCCATGAAAGGATCGCTTGCCGCAAGTGACACTTTAACCCAGGAGGAGACAGTGAGCAAGTGGAGATGATGGCTTATGCACAAGATGAAAGAGAAAAATAAATTTCAGTAATATTCAGAAAAATAATTGACCCAGCTCTTAACCTGCTGTTACCTAGAAAACGGTCTTAGGTCCTGGTGAACCACTGTACAGAAAATTAGGTAGCATTTTTTAACATATTTTAAGTTCCTTTTAAGAAGAATCTTTGTTCTTCTCCCTACGGTTTTCATGAAGATTCTCTATATATCATATAAACATCACAGCAGTCATGAAAGACCCTGTCTAAATCCACTGCAGGGACTTTCCCTCCATTGCCCCAACATTCTGATTTCAATTTCAACTCAAAAGGCACATTCCCTTCCTGATTACTTCACCCAATAATGAAACTCCAGTTCCCTAATGACACTCAGAGTGAAAAAGTCAACTCCTTTCAACTTCTGGCTAACAGACAAAAGCATTTTGAGAACTGAGAGACAATTACATAGAAAGACCTCTAATCCAAAATGTGTATGAATTACAGTATTACTTTCCAAAAAAAAAAGAAAGAAAGACCTCAACCCCTTCGTCTGCTGGTGTCTGCATATGCCCTCACTCCCAAGCCTTCAACCCCAATGCTTGCCAGTGCAGAGTTACACAGAGCAACAGAGAATATTTATCCTCAGGGCCCCATACTGTATAAGTCATTGTCAAATCACCACTGGACAGAAATCTGTTCAAATGCTCTGTGGAAAATAAAAGCCATCTCAGATAGACACATGAAGAAAGCAATTTTGAGGAGGAGGATCTCCACCCCAATCCGAGCTGACATTCCTGCTTCCCAACACCTCTGCTGTAGGTGGGCAAAGTCGAGAATCCCCCACATGGTGTAGCCTCTTGATGCCACAGAGCAATCCCAGGCATGAACCACCTGCAAGTTCCAGGACGAAAACAGTCCACAGTTCCTGCACCGGCTGTAACAGATTCACTACCAGCATCCCGGTTAGGACTAAATTATAAAGGATAAATAAAAACAGGATCTGAAAGTTACAGGATGCCAATTCAGAGGAAAACAGTCAGAAAACTCTGATCTAAATTACAGATAATGGAGATTTTTTTCCTAGTATCATTTTGTTATCTCACTTTGCAACTAAATAACTTGGTATAACTTCCTTAAAAAAAAATCATAAAGAATGAACAAAAAATGACAGCTAACCTAATTCTTTTCAGCTTCCTACTAAAAACAGGAACAAATCAAAATTACCGAAGTTATCACACCTTATATCTTCAATGTCCCCTATTTCAAACGGTAAACCCTCACTGTCCCAAATAGAACCTACTTTAAGAAAGGAAACAGGTAGGCTCTTGGTTTCTTAACACTTGGAGCCACTTTTAAATACCTCTATGTGAGCACATGTGAATGACTGGTGGCTAGGTTCAACTCATTCATTCATTCAACACTGAATGAGCATGGCTGTGAAACCCTGCTCAGGAGAGCAGGTTCTAGCATGAACATACACATGTGCTAACATTGGAACAGCCCAGCTGCCTTGTTGGACCTATGTCTGTCCTGGAAGAGACTCAAAGAGGAAGAGAGGATGGGGTGCAGTTACCAAGTATTTTGAAGAACAACTTCCGTTTCAAACTTTTAAAGGAAACAACTAACAGTGAGCACCTCATAAATAAGGAGTTAGTAACACTCCATCTTCTCCTACAATCCTTCTTAAAGCATACATGAGCCATCTAAAGAGTTCCAGGCTCCCCAAGCGGTGCAGTGGTAAAGAACCTGCCTGCAATGCAGGAGACACCAGGGATGCGGGTTCGGTCCCTAGGTCGGGAAGATCCCCTGGAGAAGTAAATGGCAACTCATTCCAGTATTCTTGCCTGGGAAATCCCACGGACAGAGGGGCCTGGCGGGCTATCGTCCATTGGGTCACAAAAGAGTCAGACACAACTTAGCTACTAAACAACAAGGGAGTGCAAGAGACACTGTTGCAGGGAACAGAGAGGAAATGTCAGGGTGGGGCTGCTTCTGTGCTGTGCTGCTGTAGCACACGAGTTGGGGAAGATTAAGGCGATGCTTTTCAACCTTCTCCATCCATCAAGCTCTCACACTTGTTGACAACACACCCCTGGCCGAGAAAAAGCCTGTCTTTATTTCCTTTCCCTGCATCGTGGCTACAATAAGTGTACGGCTCACCTATTACCCTGAATGGGTCCTTTTACATTTTCTGTTCATAAATATTTACCTTCCTAAGGCTTTGATATTAAAAACTTTAAAACGCAGTCCAGGGACATCCCTGGTGGTCCAGTGATTAAGCATCTGCCTAGCAGTGCAGAGGACACGGGTTTAATCTCTGATTGAGGAACTAAGATCCCACATGCTGGGAAGCAACTAAGCCCATGTGCCACACTAGAGTCTAGCACCCCAACTAAAGAGTCCACATGCTGCAACTAAGACTCGACGCAGCCAAATAAATATTAAAAAAAAAATTTTTAATGCAGTCCACAAATATTTCTGGTTTTAGTTTGTTTCTGTTTTGTTTTTACCCTAGAGACACATAATTAAGGTAAACCAAGTTCACAAAAATTATAAAGGGTTCCTGAAAACTAACTTCTAATTACAAGGGGAAAAATGACTTTCTACTATTAATACTGATATAGAAGAATGTTGATGTCTTCTTAAAGGGAGAAAAACACTGAACATTTATACATACATGAGCACACGTATCTGCAGTGGTATCCAAACAATTTAAGTGTTCTTACAAATGTGGGTCCAACTACTTAAAAAACTGTAAGTTAAAACCACACGACTTTTAAGAGTCCTACACTACACTTTCTAAATACATGTACCCAATAAGGGTATTTTCCTTCAGGGTCACTATTCCTAAATTAACATTCCATTTTTAGTCACTGGTTTTAGAATTTGTGATTAGTTTGGGTAAAAGAACTATATTTAATTTCTGATATTGAATTAATGACTTCTAGAAAAAAAGCTACTGAATTAATGACTTTTAGGGGAAAAAAAGATAAACTTTCAAGCTAAATTTGCTGGACCTCATATAAGCTAAAAGATTTGGTTTTTTAAGTTATCTCTGTTGTGTTTGTGTATGTTTCCCTTGAGAATGGAAATATCCACCTAATTTTATTCAAAAACAACAGACACCTGTGCAGGGTTTGACCAACCGTCACTCTTCAGTGGGACCCTGACCCTTCACTGTGCCTGACATACCCTCCAAGCAGAAGTCAGTAATGATAACCAAGAGGGTATGAGCAGAAAGGTGACAACAGTCTCAGTGTTTAGCATTCATGCAGGTATTTACACTAGTAAAATATTCACCACAGGAAAACAAACAAAACCCACCCACGTTCACTTTTGATGGCGGGCAGATTTGTACGATACCCTCTGCACAATAGTTTTAAGTATCTTGTTAAGTAAAAGGATCTAACTGGAACCTTCAAGAGAAGCAAACTTTTATGCAAAGAGATAGGCATTTGCAAACACTAATGGTGAAGACAGGACTTCACCCCAGGTTATCTGTCGTGCAGGCCACAGGAGGCGGAAGCCATGCTCTATGATCCCTGTTCACAGAGTGAATGCAAAGTTTCTCAGCTCAACAGTGTAAAGACTCTGATGCCAGATGTACTTAAACTGTAAGTTTCCACAGAGTTAGAAAACAGGAAAATGAAGCAGCTCCCAGTGACACCCAGTTGTGTCCACCTATGGGCAAGGACAGCATGAATGTAGCCACATCAGAGTGAAAAAGGTCCTGTTTGTCTCACTGGCTCTGAGGGATGACTACTGAATCCCATTACGGACACCTGCCCACACTGACGAACTACACTGTTTCCTTACGCCTCGTTCTACCCAGACATTCTAACCAACAGGAGTGTTCTCTTCAACCCTGCTGCTCACAAAATCTGAGCTTCCACTGATTGCTTGAGGAGTTTAAACAGCAGACCTGTGGCCCAGTTCAGGAAAGGGAGCCGGTCAAGCATTTCCTGCTTGCTGGTGCCCAATGGTAGTGAGAGCATCAGCACATTCTCAGCATCCTTCCATCCCTGTCTACAGAATCTTCACCGCCTGCCTCTGGGACAACTCCTCCTGCTAATGGCTGCTGCCAAGAGAGCTAAAGCTGGGAGGGCCAAGCTCAGACCATCCAGGGCAGCTGTCCTGGCCCTGCCAGACAATGGCTTTTTCCAGGGACAGGCCCCAGGGATTAGTCCAGAGGTATCTGACTCCTCTTCATTCTTAAGGGTCCCAGACTCCAATTCTCAAGGGCACTGCTATCGTTTTTCTTGCCAGCATTTTCTTGTCTTCACTGCTCCCAGCCCATGAGCATCACATGCCTGCTGGCCCAGCGATTCCCACTCTAGTAGCCCGTGTATGGTTAGGACTCCCACATGACAAATGTCAAGTTCACGCATATTATCATCTATTTCTCTGCATCTAATAATAGGAATCTTGAGTATTGGAATTGTAGGAGACTATGCTTGCTTAGTATTGTGGAAGTGAAAGATAAGATTCTAAGTGCCTACAATGACCTCATTTCTGTAGCTAAGCAACCACAGTAGTGGCAAAAGGCAAAATGGGTTTTTAACATCTTCTTTCTATACAAAATGAATGCAATTTAATTTTTTCATGTCCACATTTTCAACATTTCTCACCTGGCAAGTATGCAAATACCAATTTCCAAAGAAATAAGCTGTCCTACAATTTTAACATTTAGCATTATTGTTACCGAAAACCCAAGTCCATGTGCCTGATGCACAGACAGGCCAAACAATACTAAAATATTGCAGTTTGGAACCAAGAAAGGTTTATTACAGGGCCATGTGAGAAGATGGGTGGCTTGTGCCTTAAGAACCCCAAAGTTACTGCAAGTTTTCAGCAAAGCCCTTTTTAAAGCAAAAGGTGAGGGAGGGGCGTGGTTAGTTGTTGCAAACTCTTGGGTGTCAGATCCTTTGTTCTTGAGGTCAGGTCATTGTCAGGTAACAATGTTCCTGTAAATCTCTACCAAACGATGTTATTCTCTGTTCTGACAAGAAAGGGCAAGGTCCCAAGGCACAACTTTCACCCTCCAAGGTCTCAGTCCTGGCTGAGAAGTGGCAAATCTCAGCTGGTGGCTCCCTCAGGGGCCCCCAGACCCTGTCCAGCTGTCATCGCTGAGGAAACCAAGTGGCCAAACCAACTGGCCCTTAGGCTCCTCAGGCCACCCAAGTGGGGCGGGGGGGGGGGGGGGGGCAACTAGGTCCCACAGACTGACTCAGGCAGACTGATGCTGCTATCAGCTCAGAGAGACAAGGATAGGGGAGAGGTTCACCACTGCCTTAAGGCCTGGGCCACGCCAGTGGGTGGCCTTGCTGAGGGCTCTGGAGCCCAGCAGGACACAGCCCCCCCGCCTGGTCCCTTGGCCTCCCCGATCACCCACTGGCCCAAGGACAGGGAACAGGCTGAAGAGCCCAAGGAAGCCCTCTTACCTCACTCTCCCCCTGACGACCACACCCTCAACCACACATTGGCTGAATCACCTCACTAATCCCTCATTGACAGCTGGTTACCCACTGGGCAGGGCCCACTGTGCTGCCAACCAACGGCTGAGCAGGACCCGTTGCCTGGTAACAGTGTAATGATGCATAAACATGGCTGCACGCTAAGAGTTGCGTTCGCCCTGCTCTATTGCAATGAAGCAAGAATTATCCCAAAAGAGACAAGATAATCTTGTTCTCACATTCACAAATTGATAGTTACACAGTTCAATATCAATTTAACGGAAAGGAAATGTTTTATTTCAGGTTTCTGATCTAAGAAAAATGAACTGAGTTCTGGCAAAGAAATTAGCATTAATTATGTAACTATGCAAAATGCCTCAGGAAAAGTTAACAAATAATGTAAAACAATTAAGTCTTGAAAATGTTATAAATGCAACTGAGTTTTAATAGTAATCTGTCCATAGTTAAAATTGTCACAGAAATTTTTAAAATTTTGATACTGAATAACCCTTCTTGGTTTGCATTTCGTATCCATTTACGGCTGACACTTGGAGTAATTTTATTTGATATTTTTAACATATGCATAGTTATTATTTATTCAGTTGAAGTATATTTCTTTCTACTCCAAGACTGATTTTCATACTTATGCTGATTGCCAGTCAGTGAAGGCAGCTTTAAAAGATGTGAACAGGAGTTGTTTTGAGGGCTAAACTCTATTTTTCAGGATATCTACAAGTAAGAGTTTGGCCCTCAAAAAATATGTAAGCACCCCCAAAGGGATGGCACAGCCATAGTTTCTCACCTGAGTTCAGTATATGAAGGTTCACAGCCTCTCTCACACAATGGTGAACATTCCCCGTCAGTCATAGCACCGCAAGCTGGAGCTGACACACCTTCCCCTCGCCCCTCCCCAAAGCCCTGTTCTCTGCTACACAAGACCCTTCTCAAAGTGGGAAACCCAAGAAGAAAACTGCTTAATCCAGAACCACCATTCAATTAAGAGGAAACCGCACTGCATTTCTCATCAGCAAACAAGTCAAAACTGTCCTCTTACATCAAGCAACCAAAACATTTTTTTTCTTACTTAAAAGATCTCGCTGTCTTTGTCCATTCAGAACCGATATTTCTTAAGCTAAAATGATTTAACTTGACCACGTGAACTTTGCTGTGCAGATCATAGCCCAGCCTCAGGGGTTACAGAGATTTTCCACTCTTATCTATTGAAGGTCACCATCTACAGAAGGGTCAGAATTGACCTCCCCTCCCCTAGTAAATTCCAATGGTAAAAATAGTTAAATTCCATGAAAGTTGAGGAGAGACAGGTTTAAAACCTAGTGAAATTAAAAATGTAGTGAAATTCTGATGCTCCAATCATAATTAGTCATTTTAAGATGCACCTCAGTTACTTTCCTAAGCATCTAGCTGCACATCAACTGCCAGCAGCTACCTGACTCCACAAGGCCAAGCCTTTTCCCCTTGAGCAGATGTTCAAAGGACACAGATTTCTAAAGCCATCAGGATGAGTAGATGCTACACTTGGCCACACACCAGAACTTAAGCCAAGCAAGTGCTCCATTCCTTCAAAATCGTCCCTTTTTTTTTTAGGGTAGACAGCTTCCTAAGATACTGTTCAAGGTGCTAACGAGTTCATCTAATGTTGGCTTCTACTTGGGAACAGAGACAGAACTATCCGGAATTACAAAACAACATGTTACAGACATCTCAAGAAATGGGAGGGCTCAGCATGCTAAAAACATTCCAAAATCCTTCCTAGAAAGTACTCGACCATGATGCCCAACTTACGTCTTCAGGAGTCAATAATACAGCACTGACAAACTGCAGAGGAGGCTGCTTGCTATCCCTCCCCCAGTACACACACACACACACACACACACACACACACACACACACGTCCATTCTCTTCTTCTTGGAGCAACAAACCTCGAACTTCAGCGGAGCACATTCCTCCCACACAAAGACAATGTTCACTGGCCTCCCCTCCAGTCAGGCGAGGCCTCGGGATCAGGCATTTACCGTGGGGTGTGAACTGGTCAGTCCCAGTTTGGATGGGGAAGGCACGGTGCACCACCTTCCTTCCCCTCCTTCCTGATGGCTGGAATGAGAGAAAGCAGCCTGGTCCCTGCGAGACTTCAGAGAGTGACCATGAACCCACCGCACACCAGCCAACCTGTACCTTGCAGAAGTGAGGTAACCCTTACCGCTGGTCTAAGGTCTCTAATACAAAAAATGTTTGCTTCTGTTCCTTTTGAAAAACTCAGAAATATGAAATGGATGTTTTACTGACTGACAGCATCTTAATTATTTAGGAGTTTAGATCAAACAAAGCCAAAACAGAAAATATAGAACACTCTGTTTTAGGAGACTCAATTCCAGCCTGATGTACCATGAATGGGCCACATGACCTCAAGATACTTAGTTATTTCATCTCACAGTATTTCTTAACTGATGGATGATCAGTGACTTTAAATTACAATTGTTCTCAAAAGAGCAAGTAAGAAACTCATTTCTGCTTCTGGGGAGGTGGGAGCCATGCCCACTATTCTATTCACACTCACTTTCCCAGATAATGTGAAGCCGCCTCAGAAATGTTGGGTCCACAGAGCAGGCCACTGGACCACAGAATCTTTCAAGCCTGCAATACAGGCAGCCGACAACTGTGCATATCCAGAAGCAAACATGAGCATTGCCCAAAGACACCTTCTGCCTCAGAGTAGTACTTGTCACTGGCCACCTGGCCCCGCAGTAAAGCTTTCTGCCCCAGACCATCCCCTGCCCCAGATCAGCGATCAACCTGGAGAGAGGGAAACACAAGCTGGTTAGGAGAAAGGAACTGAGAAAATCACTGGTGCTGACATGAACCATTATCTACTCCAATGTGCCTGCCAAACCCAATTTCTAACTGATCATTTGACCTAAATTCCTTGAGGGTATTTAAGTTAAACACTAAATCATCAATGTCCAGGATTCTCCATAACACATATTCTTCACAAAAAAGCCAGCACTCAGTGACAGGTGTGTCCCAGCAGGTCCCCATGGGTTTTCTCTTAGATATTTCACCCTGAGCTACAAATGGTCACCATGCTAATATTCTGCTGTGATGCATGCTAAGAGTCAGCGTGACCCAATCACAGAACTCACAGCAGACCAAAATCTTATCTTAGGGACCAAGATAAACAGTTAAGTCTAAAAACACAAACACTGGTGCCTATGTGGACTGTAGTCTCCGAGCCACAAACCCTCACTCAAATCTCCAGCTCAATGGCCACTGAGAGCATGTGGATTCACTCATGCAATTACTGCATTAACTTGGGAGGTGTGACATACTGTATGTCTATGCACATGCATGTGTACACATATGTACGTGTTTGTGCCATACTTTCAACACCTATCTCCATGCCCATGTAAACTTTCATCCTGGGTACTGATAGTGTGCAATTAACAGTCAGATATATGCTACATTTGTTGCCGAGGGTTGCCATGACAATTACCACAAGATGCATGGCTAACACGACAGACATTGACTCTCCCAACTGTGGAGACAGCACTCCAAAGTCAAGGTGTGGGCAGAGCTGCACTTCCTGAGGAGGCTCTGTCAGAGGCAGCCTCCTACCTCTCCCAGCTTCTGGAGTCCTCTGGCATTCCTGGGCTTCCGGATGCATCCTCTAGTCTCTGCCTTGTCTCCACATGGCCTTCTGGTCTGTGTTTCTATGTTCCAGACCTCCTTCTCCTTTCTTACAAGGGTGCCAGCCATCGGCTGGAGCACCCACTCCACCAACCAGGATAGTCTCACTTGGGATACTCATCTACTTCCCAATAAGGGAACATCCACAGGTACCAGAACTGAAACCTCTCTTTTAGGAAGACACAGTTTAACCTACAGCAGATATGGAAACAGCCAAAGGGATCACAAACTTTCTCATTTTAACTCTAGAGAGCCGTGGAGGCAGAAGTCATTGCGAGAGGGAGAGAAAACAGAGGCAGTCATGAATTATTTGGGGAAGTCTAATCAGTTTTTAAGGCTAAACCTTCCTAACAGCATGTTGTTTCTATGTGGGCAGAAAAGAGAAACTGTATGAAATCTGAAGCAGGAAGGTGAAGGTCTGAAAACACGTTATTTCTCTTTAGTTACCACGGTCCCATTTTCAACTGTGAAGTGTCTCAAAGCCCCGCTAACACATTTCAGTTTTTTGTTCTCCCCCTCCCCCATTACACATGTCATTGTATTGTCATAATGGGAGATAAACCAGAGGATTTCAGTATTTAGTGTCAACAGCGCATCCTCCTCAGCATGGAGCATAAGGGGCCCAAGTCAGTCTTCATTAACACCCACTGAAAATCCTGGAGGACTCCATCCAGCGAGGGGCCTCCTTTGTTGCAGTCTAATTTACCCCATGGGGTGGGGGAGGCCTACAGAGTGAGCTGATAATCAAAATCACACTAAACCTATGGCCACACAAAGATCATAAGAGGAAGTCAGCAATTCCGGTGGCTGCTCTGGAATATCTGTATCAGATTCTTTCAGGTACATAATATCCACTGAGGCCCAATAAAACCTCTCTGAAAACTCCCATTGTTAACAAACAGGAATTATGGCCCTGGCACAGACTTCTGGTCCTTTCAGGCCCAACACATCCCCTCCTAATGCCCAAGGAGCCAGAGAATGTCAAGTCCACAGGTCTGGCTCAGGGTGGCGGGAAACCTGTTCAAGTTCACGTGACGTCCTGGAGCCCACTGGCATGGGTGTCATCCCCACCCAATCAAATTTCCCATTTTTCCCTCAACTGCTGCTGCTGCTAAGTCGCTCCAGTCGTGTCCGACTCTGTGTGACCCCATAGACGGCAGCCCACCAGGCTCCCCCATCCCTGGGATTCTCCAGGCAAGAACACTGGAGTGGGTTGCCATTTCCTTCTCCAATGCAGGAAAGTGAGAAGTGAAAGTGAAGCCGTTCAGTCGTGTCCGACTCTTAGCGACCCCATGAACTGCAGCCTACCAGGCTCCTCCACCCATGGGATTTGCCAGGCAAGAGTACTGGAGTGGGGTGCCACTGCCTTCTCTGTTTCCCTCAACTATGACTCCCCAAACACAGACTAAGAAACATGCCAGGTCGAGCAGAGCCCCACCCCTTATCAAGCAGGCAGGCCTCCTGCCAGCCCATGAAGTAGATTCAAGTGCTAAGCTTTTTGTGTCCCCCGTCTGAGGGTCTTCTGGGGTTCAGACGAGGCCACAATCACAGGCCCTTCCCATGAGCAGAAGGGGTTGATTACTGAGGAAGTTGAAGCTAAGGAATTTTAGGGTAAGGTGATCAAGAGGGCCAGCCAGTGCTCTCCGATCTAAGTTGCTATCAGTCAGCTGGCTTTACTCTGGTTCTCAAGTCTATCTTAAGAACCTCAAATATAAGTTTAAGAACCTTGGAAGAGCCAGAGAAGGATATAAACATTGTAAGTTTCTAATTTACAAAGTTGTTTTTAAAAAAACCTGTTAATACTTTGACCAAAGACTGTATCAATGCAAGCACCATAATGTGATTTTGAAAAATTTCCTAATTAGAGATGGAAAAGGAGCATGTCTTAATTTAAACCTTTGTGACCAAAGACTGTATCAATGCAAGCACCATAATGTGATTTTGAAAAATTTCCTAATTAGAGATGGAAAAGGAGCATGTCTTAATTTAAACCTTTGTGAAACTAGTAAGAAAAAAGTTCTTTCCAGATGTTTGTTCATCTTCTGTATCACCTCAGTTGTGAAGTACCTGCTCATTCATCTCTGCACACCTACCTTTTAGTCGTAAGGTGTTTTTCTTACCAACTGGAATAAGTCCTTGATACAGTAATCATATTAGTCCTTTAATCCCTCACTCAATTTGATTATTTTTAAATTTATTTTGTTTGGATTTGGAAATGCAGAAGTTTTTTAAAGTTTCTTTTAAAAAAATCTAGCTAATCTTGTATTAAAAAGTCACTTATATTACCTGGAAGTCCTTCCTGGTCCACACACTTGATGTCTTCTGTGTTTTGATTAGAAAAAAAAAAAAAATAGAAAATTTAATTGTGTCCAAATATTGAACTAATCATCCCAAATTTACTGAATAGCTGACCATTTTAAAAACTAAATTCTTAACAAAAATCCCATTCATATTTTGAGAGAGCTGTCTTGGTTTTTAAAGGAACCAAGAGTTTTGAAAAGCAGCAAGATTATAGGTTTACAGAATAAGGCAGACTCTTAATATGCAAAATACATAATTTCAAAGCTACCCACAATGTAAAGCACATCACAAAACCCCAAAATACTGAAATACATGACCCACAAGCACCCTGGAGACAACCCCAGGCTGGAGACAGCCCTGGCCTGTCACTGAGTCCCTTCACTCTTCAGTGTCTGTCTGAGCAGGAAACTGTGGATCAAACACACACATCACCATGAGAACACTAACAAGACACACCGAGGAGGACCCAACACACATCCCACAAGTGATGCGTGTGCTTTAGAATCGATGGCGAACATTCACACTCCCAAGTCTCCTGAAACATTAGATGTTAGTCACCAAACTCAAGTACTAGGAAAGGAAACTTGGAAAGAGAGCAAGTTCAGAATTCTTATCATGACAGCGTCACCCCTCTCCCCCGCCATGATTATTTGTGTTTGAGGACATGTGTCTGGTTCACGCAGGGAAACAAACCTCGAGGCTATGGGGATTTATGGTCACATGACCCTGCTCCCCTACATCTCCCATGGAAATAGGAAAAGATGATCTAACAATCTTCAGACCTAAAGACAGTCTCCCTCAGCCCTTCTCTTAAAGTTTACTAATGACTAATCCGTGGTGGGGGACATGGGCTGGGACGGGCACGGGAGTTGGGGTTTACCAAAGACAGAGCTCCAGTTTGGGAAGATAAAGAAGTTCTATAAATGATGTTGATGATAGCAGCCCTGTACTGTGAATGCAGGTAATGCCAATGAACTGTACATTTTAAAATGATGGAAATGGTAAAAATTTAAGTTATGTAAATATTACCACAATAAAATTTTTCAATTAAAGATAAAAAGTAACCTAAACTACTGTCTCCAACTTTATGCATCCTGTAACCTCCACACTGCGGTATGCGAAACAAGTAAGATCTTTTAAGTTCAAAATACAACTGTAAAAAGTTACATGACTCTATGGTAAAAAGATGGTGACAGCTATGCTCAGAGAGGAAGCACCAACAGATGCTAATGTCCCAACGCACCTGGATATGAAATAGTAAGGATGACTATCTAAACATTCGCTGAATATCCATGAGGCCTCAGCCAGTTGCCACCACTGACAACCATCCTGGCCCCACATGCTCTCTGCCCAAGAAGCACCAATAAACCCATGGCTATTCACTAGGCTAGTTGGCAAACATCTGTGGCCAGGCACGAGGGCCCTGCTGGAACCTCAGTTGCTCAGAGAAAGGCCTAAAAACAAGACAACCTGGGATCCAAGCAGAGCAGCACCCTGCCTGGTTATGCCCTAACCTAGCATGTGTATGAATTATCCCACTTCTCCCCCTTGCTTTCTTGATGTGTGTCCTACATCAACTTCATAAACTGTGACAGGCATGTAAGTCTAATCTGCGAGCCTTCTGGTTCCACGACCTCAGGGGCAGCTGGCCTGGAAGGATGCTGGCAGACCTCCAGGGCAGTGGGCTGACTTCCCACAAGACACACGCCTTCACCTGTGAGCCGGCGCCAGCCGCACAGCCCCAGCGAAATGGTCCTGGAGAAGAGGGATGTTTAAGGCAAGTACCATGGGCACCTGCAGCCCACACCACACCTGTCAGGCCTGGCCCATCCAGTCCTCTGCTCCCTGAATACCTCGTCCTCTGAAACTCCTGTGAACACATCGCAGGTTGTGCCTACATCCTCCTCCTCTCTCACTCCATGCTGTCTCTGCTCTGCCAAGTCGACATTTCCAGCCCAACCTTGCTTCTAAGTTCTGGAACCACAATTAGCCCTGGATTCAAATTCAACTTCTGCCACTTCTTATCTATGTGACATCAGGCAAATTATGCAACCTCCCAGCTTTTACCAGATTACAGTGACTTTGACTTTGAGGCCTATCTTCAGAACTGTATCACACAATGCAGTGCCTAGAGTGCTGCACTACTCAGCAAGCATTCTCTCTCCCTTCTCCAAGGAGCACAGTCTAGAAAGAAGGCTGATTCCTCTGGGTTCCTACTTCTTATACTAGAAAAAATAAGCCTCAGAATTGGACAGCATTCTCAGGAGGTAACTCAACAGCATGATCAACCACCTGGATCACCTTAGTATTTCAGAAATCATATACCCAGCATTCCCAAACTACCCACTACTGACAGCTCAGGCTCAGGATATGCAGAGTAACCTTAATATTTTAATTAAAAGTAATTAAAAAGTAGTAAAAATGCTTCAAAGCCAAGTAAGTGACACTTTAACACTTTTAAATGACCTAGCTAGGAATACGTATTCTAATTCTGTCCCCTCAATAGCATAGATAACGAAATACTGATCATTTTTTTAAAAATTAGCATTTTTCTGCAAGCTATTTTTAAAATGTTGTGAGTTTCACAGTTAAATATTTTACAATCATTAGGATGCGCCCTTGTCTCTTAAAAAAAAAAAAAAAAAAAAAAAACACACAACAATTCTCAGTGCTGCAAAATCCTCAGAAAGAAAATCTGTGCCAACAATAAAAGGGTTTACAGAAAGAAGCTATTCTTTAAGCAAAGCTTCACCAAGAATCTGCCTAATAAAATTACAGAAACTATCATTCACTAACATGCTAATTTACATGAACACTGCAGGTCAATGATCTGAAGGGACATGCCTGTACAGGTAAGTCAAAAAATAAATTCATACCAATTTGTGAACTCTTGAAAGCAATCTTACGTCCTCACGCCAGCAGAAGAAATCTTTCCAGGTGACAGGAAGGAGACACAGGGACACTGTTCTCCTGAAAATCATCTTCTCAACTGCTGGGTCCACCCTAACCTGGGTTTTCTCACCAACCTGTGCAACATGGCATTTGCTTTAGAAGACAGATCAGTGAGTACGTTAGCTCTCTCAGGTTAGAGCAGGAAGAACTGGAGAGCATCTGTGAAAAGCACAGGTGTCCTAGAAATAAAGATTATAGAGAGAGCCATAAATATAGCTTATCAACAGTCCCTCAGCTGGCTCTGATCGCAGCCAGGTTTGGAAACCTCTAGAACTGGCTCCAGCTCCATGATGTCAACACACCCCCTTCCTCCTCCATACAGTCCCCAGGCTGAAGTGGGTGGGCAGGTCTCAAGGGTGTTCAGGAGCACAAGCCAAGCTCTGGCCCAGCAGAGTGCTCAGAAGGCCTGCCCTGGCCAGTGTGCAAAAGGACAGAGCAAGCAGGCATAAGAAACCTCCTCAATGAGCACCAGATGCTGCTGCCCAGCCAGCCCACTCCACGGGGGCCCAGCAAGCACAGGGTAGTGATGTGAACTCAGTATGTGCCAGGTGCCAATCCTAGCAGGGACGGTCACATGCATGCTTGCACAGCCATGGTGGCTAAATGCTCAGATACAAGGAACACCTGTGAAGGGCTGTAACCATCCTGCCCACAGCTCAAGCTGTTAAGACCAAAAAATAAAAAGAAAGAAAGAATGCCATTTGTAGTAATATGGATGGACCTACGAATTGTCATACTGAGTGAATACAGTCAGTCAGAGAAGGACAAATACCACAGTACTATTTATGTGTGGAACCAAAAAAAAAGGTACAAATGAACTTATTTACAAAACAGAAATAGAGTTAAAGATGCAAAAAACAAACACGGTTACCTGGGGCAAAGTGGAAAGGGATAAATGGGAGATTGGGATTGACATATATATACTTCTTCTTCCTGTTCAGTTGCCCAGTCGTGTCCGACTCCTTGTGACCCCATGTACTGCAGCACACCAGGCGTCCCTGTCCCTCACCATCTCCCAAAGTTTGCTCAAGTTCCTGTCCATTGCATCAGTGATGTCATCTAGTCATCTCATCCTCTGACGCCCTCTTCTCCTTCCGTCTTCAATCTTTCCCAGTATCAGAAACTATTCCAATGAGTCGGCTATTCACATCAGGTGACCAAAATACTGGAGCTTCAGCATGAGTCCTTCCAATGAGTATTCAGGGTTGATTTCCTTTAATATTGACTGGTTTGATCTCCTTGCTGTCCAAAGGACTCTCAGGAGTCTTTTCCAGCACCACGGTTCGAAGGCATCAATTCTTTAGTGCCCTGCCCTCTTTAAGGTCCATCTCTCACAACCGTACGTGACCACTGGGAAGACCATAGCCTTGATTATATGAACTTCTGTCAGCAGAGAAATGTCTCTGCTTTTAAACACACTGTCTAGATTTGTCAAGGTTTTCCTGCCAAGAAGTAATCGTCTTCTGATAACACGGCCGCAGTCACCATCTGCAGTGATTTTAGAGCCCAAGAAGAGGAAATCTGTCACTATCTCCACCTTTTCCCCTTCTATTTGCCATGAAGTAATGGGGCCAGATGCCTTGATCTTAGTTTTTTTTAATATTCGGTTTTAAGCCAGCTTTTTCACTCTCCTCCTTCACCCTCATTAAGAACTTCTTTAGTTCCTCTTCATTTTCTGCCATTACAGTGGTGTCATCCACATATCTAAAGTTGATGTTTTTCCCACCTATCTTGATTCCAGCTTGTAACTCATCCAGCCCAGAATTTCTCATGATGTGCTCAGCATATAGGTTAAATAAACAGGGTAACAACAGATAGCCCTGTCATACTCTTTTCTCAATCCTGAACCAATCATTTGTTCCATCTGCTGTGCTGTGCTTTGTCGCTCAGTTGTGTCCAATTCTACGCAACTCTGTGGACTGCAGCCCGCCAGGCTCCTCTATCCATGGGGATTCTCTAGACAAGAATACTGGAGGTGGGTTGCCATGCCCTCCTCCAGGGGATCTTCCCAACCCAGGGATCAAACCCAGGTCTTCCAAACTGCAGGCGGATTCTTTACAGTCTGAGTCACCAGGGAAGCTCGTTGTTCCATACATGGTTCTAACTATTGCTTCTTGACCAGCATACAGGTTTCTCAGGAAACAGGGAAGATGGTGTAGTGTTCCCCATCTCTGTAAGAGCTTTCCACAATTTGTTACGATCCACACATTCAAAGGCTTTAGCATAGTAAATGAAACAGATAAGCACAGTACTATATAAAATAGGTAACTAGTCAGGACCTACTGTATAGCAGAGGGAACTTTAATCAATACTCAAAGACCTATATGGGAAAAGAATCTAAAAAAGAGTGGATGTAAGTACAACCGATTCACTGTGCTATACAGCAGGAAGTAACACAACATTGTAAATAAACTGTGAGCTAAGTTGCTTCAGTCGTGTCCAACTCTTTGTGACCTCATGGACTGTAGTCTGCCAGGCTCCACTGTCCATGGTATTCCCCAGGCAAGAATACTGGAGTGGATTGCCATGGCCTCCTCCAGGGGATATTCCCCACCTAGGGATCAAACTCACATATCCTGCATTGGCAGAAATAAAAATTCACTTAAAGGGGAAAAATATCTAGAAGTCTCTCTGGAGTTAGGACTCACACATGCCTGTCCTGTGAACCTTTGCCAGATCCACGCACCTTTCCAGGAAAGAAGCTGTGAAGCCCTGTTACCTATTTCTATGGGTATGGACACGGGCAACCCTGAGAGTAACCTTGCAGGAAAAGACCTGTAAGGATTAAATGTGCCAAACTTTTTTTGCCATGGAGATGAAACTAACTTACTGTGATTGCATTTCTTGCCATGCTACCAAACCAAGGGCCATCTGGGCAAAAGAAACTTTCTTTTGTACAGCGCTCAGGTAACACCTACAAGTCCACTCTTTCCCTGTAGGAAGAAGAGCAGTTAGGTTGCTATGTAATACAAAAACTAAGAATACAGGCTATGAAACAGAACTGTGTCTAATATGCTCACATATACAATTTAAGATCCTATGAAGATGGAGAAAGGCCGATGAATCTTAGCATTAGTTACATGATTACACACATTAAATGCAGCATCCTCAACATTCTAAGAGAGCAATACCAGCCAAATAAGTTCTGAGTTTCTTTTTAAACTGAAATACAGTCTACAAACCAAAAATCTCTTTTTAAAGTGTAAAATTCAGTAAGTTTTCATATACTCACAAGGTCGTATAACTCTCACCACTAATTCCAGAATGCTGGTTACCACTCCCGAATGAAACCCTATAGCCCCTAACAGTCACTTCTCATTCCTCCCTCCCTCAGTTCCTGGCAACACTCATCTACTTTGTCTCCACAGATTTACCAGGAGTTCTGGATCTTTAATATATATGGGATTACACATTACATGACCTTTCCTGTCTGTCTTTCACCAAGCATGTTTCCAAGGCTCATCCCTTCTCAAGGCTGAATACTATTTCATTACGTGGATACAGCACATCTAGTTTTATCCATTCATCAGCTGGTAGGTATCTGAGTCATTTCTACTTCTCCACTGTTATGAATAATGGTGCTGTGAACGTTCTTGTTTTTGTGTGGACATATGTTTTTCCTTTTCTTGAGCTTATACGCCTAAGAGTGGAATTGCTGGGTCATATGGTAATTCTTCCCTGTTGTCTTCCCTCACGGCTCAGAGGTAAGAATCCACCTGCCAGTGCAGATGCAGATTCGATCCCTGGGTGGGGAAGATCCCCTGGAGGAGGAAATGGCAACCCACTCCAGTATTCTTGCCTGGAGAATTCCATGGACAGAGAAGCCTGGTAGGCTACAGTCCATGGGGTTGCAAAGAGTCAGACACAACCTAGTGACTAAACAACAACAACAAATAATAATTCTGTTTAACTTTTTGAGAAACTGTCAAACTTTTCCAAAGCATCTATATCCCATCGGCAGTGTATGAGAATTGCAATTTCTCCACAACCCTTCCAACATTTGTCATTGTCCAATACTTTGATTACAGCCATCCTAGTGGGTATGAAGGGGTATTTCATAGTAGTTTTAAACTGCATTTCTATAATGACACATTATATTGCACATGTTTTCATTTACTTTTTAAACCAATTGTGTATCTTCTTTGGAGAATGTCTATTCAAATCCTTTGCCCATTTCTAAATTGGGTTAGTTTTCTTATTGTTCAGTTGTAAGAGCTCTGTATGTATTCTGAATATCAGACCCTTAACAGATATATAACTTGCAAATAATTTCTTCGACTCTGTGTGTTGGTTGTCTTTTCACTTTCTTGATGTCATTTGAAACGCACACATTCTAAGTTTCGATAAAAGTCCAATTTATTTTTTTCTTAGGTGACATATATTGAGAAACCATTGCCTAATTTAAGGTCAAAGATTTCCACCTATTTTTTTTTTCCCATTGTAAGGGCAGTGAGTAGTCTCAGCCCACAAGCTGACACCAAGAACCCCCAAGCACTTCCATACACAGTTTAATCTGATAAAGAGGAATTATTGTTTTTACCATTTTATAACTGAAAACTGAGATCCACAGAACTGATGAATATACTCTCCCAACAGAATCCCCAAAATATTTTTCAAAGAGAGAGATTATGTGCATGTATGTGTGTGTGTGTGTGTATATATATATCACATGTGTGTATACATGTACATGACATACATAAAAACACATTTATGACATAAACAAAACCACACACTGACATGCCCCTCACTAGGGCAGGGATTTCAGGGCTCATTTCCCCACTTGCAACCACACCACCACTCCCTGCTCTGCTTCTGCAGCTCCCTGGGTCTGGACCGCTTGCTCCCCCTTCAAACGCACTCCCTGTAGGGTGAGAGTGTGACTGTGGCTTACAGAGTGCTCTCACACGTGCTGCTGCCTGTCATGACACCCAAGGCCACTTCTCCCCACTCCCGCACACGCCTGCATCCCCTCTGGCATCTGTCTTCTCTGATCCACACGTGCCAGTCTGTGCCTCCTACAGGGGAGCAGGATGAGAGGGGGAAAGACAGTTGTGCTCAACTTCCAAAGCACTGTTACCTGAAGCATCCAGGCTCTGAGGCCCCTCGGTGAGCGCACCGGAGGGTGCTGCGCTTCCAGAACACACCCAGAGAACAGGTGGTTGGTGGATGTTTGAGGGGGTTCTCAGGAGGGCAAAGGTGGGGGTGTCCTCCAGAACCCTCAGACTCTGGATCGGCCACACCTGCACAGCTTGGCTGGGAGCTGAGTTGTATGTGACATCTTAATTGAAATGTTGTGCTTAACTTTAAAGAAACGTAGCAGTTTAGGCTGCTGTGTATACATTTAAAGCATGGTGCAAATACAACACACCTCTGAGACCAGAGTACAGGCAGAAGGAAATACAGGGCAGCTCAACTCACCCAAAAAAAATGTGAGTAAGGAAAAAATGATTGAAGATTAGAAACAAACAGTCCTTATGGTTCATCTGTCTAGTTTCCACCCAGATGGGAATGGAAAAAAGGAATGTAAATTATAGAGTCAGAAATGAAAACCATTCAACTGTACTTATTACTTGGTGGCAAACAAGAAATCCATCAGGAAACACCACAAGCAATGGTTTCATCAATCCTCCAATTAAAAATCCACCTTTTTGCAAAGTTAAATCAATCATTTATGTATGCGCACGTTTGTGTTTGTGTGTGTGTGTGTGTACACAAAGGTTTTTCATCACTGATTCGCAACTCCCTACACGTGTTCTTAAACTCTGTGCTAATCACCCCCACCCCAAGGAACTTTAAACAACTAGATAAACTACCCACTTACACGCTGAGAGGGGCACTAACAGTTGTTAGATTCTCCCCAAGAGCAAGTCACCCTGTTGGAAAGCATGACACACACATGCATGGATAAAAGCCCCACAATTAAAACTGAACTATCTATGTTAGCAGACAGGAGATGTGGCACATGAAAGAGAAACGCTAAGACGCTCAAACATCACCCAGGACCACCGAGCAAGAGGCAGCGCAGGCAGCTTGCTATCAAACACCAAGACTCTCCCAGAAGACCCTGAGGGGCCTGACCCCACGATGGGATGTTCCCCCTCTCACTGTTCCTCCCTCCCACTCCTCAGGCGCAGATCTTCACCACAAAACAAAGCATCTGTGAGACAGATCACTAGCACAGCCACAGACAGGCAGACACAACAAGAGCACCTGCCTTTAACAGCAGGAGCCACATACAAACTCAACACTGCAACCTTATCCAGCACCGGGCCTCCCTTCCAGGGCCCTGCTGGCCTAGCAGGGCTCAAAATCCAGGACATTAAAAGTTCGCTTCCTCATCTGCACTAACTGCATTTCAGGTGCAGACAGCTCAGAAACACATTCCCATCACTGTACAGAGTTCTATTGAGCAGCACCATCCCATACACTGAAGCTATAGATGTTGGCTCTCTTCCCACATGAGATAATCAGAGCCGTTACAACGTCCGATTTGCACAGACTTCATCTCGAGTGAGACAAGGATCTGCAAAGCATCCCCATTCCACTCCCACACTAAGGGTTAGCAGAAACCTGAACTTCTGGGCCCTTCAAATCCCAAGGCCCCTCTGCTTGTCTATATTTTTTTTAAATACCTTTAGCATCTGGGATAATCACGATAGTAACAGTAAACAAACATCCTCGGGACATTTGGTAACAGGGAAGAAAGACAACTCATGCCCCTGATTCACACCCACCATGGCTTCCAGCTCCCTCAGCTTCCACCTCCCTGCCCAGGTGCCAGCTCTTTCCTCTGTCCCCCCTCCATTAACCTTCTCAAAAGCTTTCTTGCTTTTAGGAGAGAAAGGACCTTCCTCTAATTCCCATGTGTGGGTGTTCTCAGGTGGAAGCAGCTGTGGCACATCTGTGAGGGATCTGGGGCCTAGGGAGGGAGGGTGTGTCTTTGTGTGACACTATGGACCTTTGTTGGCAAAGCAATGTCTTGGCTTTTTAATACACTAGGTCATAGCTTTAGGTCATAGCATTCAAAATCCAGCTTACACAGAACACTGCAGAAGTTTGAGTTCAAAATTTTAAGGATGGCATGATGATTCAGAATTCACATAAAATTTCAAGTCACTACTTGTATTTTTCATTTGTCCATTCATTCATTGAACAAGTGTCTCAAGTATTTGCACCCAATGCAGTGGAATTGAAGAGTAAGATTTGGTTCATACCTTCAAGAAAAAGATAGTACACACACAAAATTGTACACATACACACACTTGTAACTACAATACAACACAGAACCAAAGAGAACCTTTAAAAGGTTACTTAGGAAGAACTCCCGGAGAAGGCAATGGCACCCCACTCCAGTACTCTTGCCTGGAAAATCCCATGGATGGAGGAGCCTCGTAGGCTGCAGTCCATGGGGTGGCGAAGAGTCGGACACGACTGAGCGACTTCACTTTCACTTCTCACTTTCATGCATTGGAAAAGGAAATGGCAACCCACTCCAGTGTTCTTGCTTGGAGAATCCCAGGGACAGGGGAGCCTGGTGGGCTGCCGTCTATGGGGTCACGCAGAGTCGGACACGACTGAAGCGACTTAGCAGTAACTTAGCAGGAAGAACTCCAGGAAGAAGAGGAAGCGGTCTCTTCCACTTGTAGCAGATAAGCACTGTTTCTTGGAGGAAGTAACATCTACAGTGAGACCTGCTTTTTGTTGTTTAAATTTTGGTCTGATCAGATAATGAATTACCACATTCAGTTCAGTTCAGTTCAGTCGCTCAGTCGTGTCCAACTCTTTGTGACCCCATGAGTCGCAGCACGCCAGGCCTCCCTGTCCATCACCAACTCCCGGAGTTCACTCAGACTCACGTCCATTGAGTCGGTGATGCCATCCAGCCATCTCATCCTCTGTCGTCCCCTTCTCCTCCTGCCCCCAATCCCTCCCAGCATCAGAGTCTTTTCCAATGAGTCAACTCTTCGCATGAGGTGGCCAAAGTACTGGAGTTTCAGCCTTAGCATCATTCCTTCCAAAGAAATCCCAGGGCTGATCTCCTTCAGAATGGACTGGTTGGATCTCTTTGCAGTCCAAGAGACTCTCAAGAGTCTTCTCCAACACCACAGTTCAAAAGCATCAATTCTAATGTCATCTAGATAAAACGCACCACTGTTAGGAGAGACTGTAAGTTACTACTGAGTAACTTACATACTTCCTGCCACCTCAAGGTGACTTTCCAAGGGTTCAGGGGAGTGGCGACGTGGGTTTCCCTTGCCATTGCCCTAAGCTCTTGAGAAACAGAAAAGGGATAGGGCCCTGTGCATCCTTCCTCCTCCTGCTTCCCCACCAGGCAAGGGAAGAGAGGATGTGCTGTTAGAAATCAGTTAGAAACCAGGGCTCTCAGTGCATAAACTAGACCCTTTCCACACAAAAAAAGGAAGCACAGCTTTGAGGCGAGACCACTATGGACTGACAGTTGGCAGAGAGGCTTTCCCTGAGAAGCGTGTGCCTCCAGAAGGCCAGAGCAAGAACCAATAGCAAAGGGTCTAGGTGATTCCTGAAAACTGGGCGCAGTGGAATGACAGTGGAGGGGAAATACAAATGACATGAGAGCCCCAGGACAGACAGGACCTGGGAGGGCTGCAGACCCCTGGGACATAGCAATTTCGTCCTTTCCTAACTGGACAAGCTGGACAATTACTTTAGGCATTAAAACCAGGACACAACATCCTGGCAGGGCTGTGATGGGACAGTGCGGACCTCATGCCCGGACACCTCACTGTGCCTGGACACCCACGACGGTGACTGGAAACGCTGTCCACACACGTTCTCGTGCTATCGCACAGGCAGATGACCCTTCTTATGCATTAAAGACACGTGTTCTGGGCTTCCTACTTAAACATGGAGATCAAGGTACAGAAATGTCACAAAGAGACTGTAGACAAATATCTCCAGGATTGTATTTATTACCCTGATTTTTTTTTGCTATTTTTCAAAATAATGACCTGCAATCAACTAGAGCAAATTCAACAAAGAAAATAAGGATAATGAATGCAGAAATGCATGCCCACTAAAGGTAAACCATGGCCTCTTTCCCTACACGATACTCAAATTTTAGTTTATGTTTACATCAATATTTCATTGCTGCTCACACCACCCCCTCCCTGAGATGCATCTAATTGAGCCTGTTCCACATTCTTTCTCATTCTTACTTTTTCTGTTTCACTTACGTTCAAAATCCAACTATTTTATCAGAAATGCAAAATAATTAAGGAAACAAACATAAAAGATGCCAACAAGTCGTGCAGTCACTTTCATGGCCTCCCCATCACTCTTCCTAGAAGCTATCACACTGTCAAACTCCTTCACCACCCTGACATGACTGGAGCACACTCAGAACAGGCCGCTGAGGAAAACATCGGACTCGAAGGCAACAGTGCCTCAGCTTTGCAGTCAGCGCCCCACCCCCCACCCCCACCCGGCCCTTTTTACTCCAGACTGCTGCTCAGGCTCTGCCCCAACCTTCCACTTCCTTCTCCCCCAGCTCAAGCCCCATGCATGTCCTCACTCCAGCCAGACTCTCCCTGCGAAGAAGGTCCCTACAGCCCACCACCCACTGCCCATCTCCATGGAAGATCTCCAGGAACTTGAACACACTCAGCCTGCTCAGGCTAATGTCAACCTCGTGCCCCACAAAACTAACTCAGAAGTGACACCACCATCCAGCTGGCACCCAGAGCACACCTGGGAGTCTCCCCAACGCCCTGCTGCCCCACCACCAGGTAAACAGACGAATCTGCCCACCTAACGGCCCTCCTCTCGTGCCAACCTGGCCCTCCTGCAAGTCCACAGCTGCAACTCCCCTTCAGGACATCCTGTCTCCTGCCAGGGTCACTGGGACAGGCCCCACCCAAGCCCCCACTCCCACTTTATTAAAAGTCCACTTTTTATTGTAACATCAAACAATTATAGAAAACCACCCCAAACCAATGTATGCCCTAATGAATTACTTTAAAGTGAACCTTCTAACCACAACCAAGACAAACCCTGTGACCCACCCCAAAAGCTCACACAAGGCCTGGCCCAGTCACAGCACTTCCTTCCTTTCCCTGAGAACCATCCTGATCTGATTTTTGCAATCAGCACCCAAACACTTGTCCACTTTCCCTTTCATTCTTTATGTTGCAGTCAGATTATATCAATTCCCCATTTAAAATCCTTCCAAGGCTCCACTTTAAGATAATGCCCAAAGTCCTTCACGGCAGAGGAGCCAGCTGCAGGAAGGCCCCAGGACGTACTCCTGGTGCTCACTCTTGCATAGCCCCTCCCACAGCGTGACAGACTGGTGCTCTCTCATATCCTGGCTCTGGGGAAGCCAGCCACCCCACAGTTGGGAAAGGCCAGGGATGAGGCCCTAAGGCCTACCACCAACAGCCCTGTGAGGGTACCATCCTGGAAACAGGATCTCCAGCCCCAGGCAAGCCTTCAGATAAGCACAACCGGGCCAGCACTGGGGCTACAACAAGAGGACCACAGCCAGAACCACCCGTGTAGCAAGGCTGCTACGAACCTGTGACCACAGAAACGGTGTGACAATGAACGCTGGGTGTCTGAAGGTAATCTGACACACAGCCACAGGTAACTGATACACACAGGCTCCAGGCTGCATGTGACTGGCCCCTGCCCATCCTTCTAGTCTCATCCAGAATCACCCACTGAGCTCCCTACATACTAGCAACACCACACTCCTCTCAGTACCTCAAGCTTGCCAGATTTTTTCCCATAGGATATTTTAAAATATGATAAAACATTCACAATATAATGTTAAGTGAAAATAAAAGCAGTGTGCAAAGTACACCATATGATCCTACATGGGTAGGTATGCACCGCTACCCAGATCAAATTGCCAACATCCATTGGATCATAGAAAAAGGAAGAGAATCCCAGAAAAACATCTACTTCTGCTTCACTGACTACACTAAAGCATTGACTGTGTGGATCACAACGAACTGTAGAAAATTCAATAGATGGGAATACCAGACCACCTGACCTGCCTCCTGAGAAATCTGTATGCAGGTCAAGAAGCAACAGTTAGAACTGGACAGGGAACAACAGACTGGTTCCAAATTGGGAAAGGAGTACATCAAGGCTGTATGCTGTCACTGTTTATTTAACTTATACGCAGAGTACATCATGCAAAATGCTGGGCTGGATGAAGCACAAGCTGGAATCAAGATTGCTGGGAGAAATATTAATAACCTCAGATATGCAGATGACACCACCCTTATGAAAGAAAGTAAAGAGGAATTAAAGAGCCTCTTGATGAAAGTGAAAGAGAAGAATGATAAAGCTGGCTTAAAACTCAACATTCAGAAAACTAAGATCATGGCATCTGATCCCATCACTTCATGGCAAACAGATGGGGAAACAATGGAAACAGTGACAGACTTGACTTTCTTGGGCTCCAAAATCACGGCAGACAGTGACTGCAACCAGGAAATGAAAAGACACTTGCTTCTTGGAAGAAAAGCTATGACCAGCCTAGACAGCATATTAAAAAGCAGAGACATTACTTTGCCAACAAAGGTCCACCTAGTCAAAGCTATGGTTTTTCCAGTAGTCACGTATGGATGTGAGAGTTGGGTCATAAAGAAAGCTGAGCACCGAAGAACTGATGCCTTGGAACTGTGGTGCTGGAGAAGACTCTTTTGAGAGTCCCTTGGACAGCAAGGAGATCAAGCCACTCCATCCTAAAGGAAATCAGTCCTGAATGTTCATTGGAAGGACTGACGTTGAAGCTGAAGCTCCAATACTTTAGCCACCTGATGTGAAGAAATGACAAATTGCAAAAGACCCTGATGCTGAGAAAGATTCAAGGCAGGAGGAGAAGGGGACAACAGAGGATGAGATGGCTGGATGGCATCACCGACTCGATGGATGTGAGTTTGAGCAAGCTCCGGGAGCTGGTGATGGACAGGGAAGCCTGGCATGCTGCAGTCCATGGGGTTGCAAAGAGTTGGACACGACTGAGCAACTGAACTGATGCACAGATACACACGCATCTGTGTGGAAATTCTCCAAACTCTAACCATTGTATTTGGCTGCTCACTCCATCAAGACTGGTTGTTCCCCCTGTAGCCCACACATGCCATCTCACATACCAGCCCTCCACCTGCCTCTTAGTACACCGGCTGTGCCTTCTCTCCGTTAAATTTCCAGCAACTAGCAGAGACCAGCAGTAAATATTTATTAAACCAAAGACTTGCCCATGGACAATCTGAAAAACTGTTGTTAAACAGGATCTGAGATTTTTATCAGAGACCACACTATTGTTTCCTCAGTGAATCCTGTAGAACTTCTAAACATTTGGAAGGACTGTCACCAAGAAAACCAGAAAGCTCAGTATAAGGCACTTGCAGCCACTGGAGCTCTAACGGAAGGCTCCAGATTCAGAGGATGCAAACATAATTAACAGTGACTTTGTTTTGACACTTGCCTTTTGTACTTAGATTAAAGTGAAAAACAAGATACAAAAGTAGTCCACATAAAATCCCCCGTATTTCTGTAGTAACTGGGCTCTTTCCCTCTAGGTTTCCAGCCAAGTGTTAAGAAGGGACAGCTGGGATGTGTCAGAGTCTGGTCCTGTGCCATAGTGGGAAGGGGACAGAAAGAGTCTACTAAGAGAGATGGAGAGGGACGGGCAGAGAGGGAGATGGAGAGGTGAAGAGGGAGAGGCAGAGAGATGAAGAAAGACAGAGAGTTAGAGAGCTGAGGAGACAGGGAAAGAGACAGAGATGAAAAGGGAACACGAGAGAGCAAGAGAGCGAGAGAGCGAGAGAGCAAGCAGCCTGAGGCAGGGAGAGCAAATGCTCCTGGGCAGCATCCCATCCCCGGGGGTGCCCCAGGGCCGGCATCATTGTCAGCACAGTTGGATTACACGCCAGGACTGCAGTAACAGAAGTGCTTCAAGAGGAGCCTAGTATTGCTTGGTTTACTCTTTCCTCATACAATTTTCTATAAATTGTAAAGATAATCCATGTTGTTGTAAGACATACCATTACAAAAATATTAAATATAAAAAAACCAGATCACACTTGAGAACTTGGGCCAGATTCTGGGGCTCCCTAACAACAGCTAACAGGACAGGAAAAACTCCCTTCATTCTCTCTACCAAGAAATGGGCTCAGAGAAAATTAACAGGTTACACAGCCAACACAAAACCCTGTTACCTTCCTTATTGTTACCTGAAATGAGAAGGCGTGAGCCATCTGCATAATTTAATCAGTTTTGCTTCATACAACACTAAAAATTTACCCCCAAATCTCACAATCTCTATTATTCAGAAATACGTGTAAAGAAAGATACAATTTTGTGCTTGTCAACTACCATATTACAGACAGTACTGATCTGCATGACTGTATTACTCTTGGCCTATGTTAATTTAAAGAGGTGAATCATCATAGCCTTCCTAGCATAAAAAAATCTGGGGAGGCTCTAGGCCCCTCTACCCAGGGCACATGGCCGTGGACAGGACACAGAGAGGGTGGGAGACGGGGGCGACTCGAGTCCAGAATTGGCCCCTGCAGCAAATGCATCAGTAGGACATGAGTGACCAGGAGATGGGTCACGGTAAGCCCCCTGTCATCTGTCAACATTTGGGTGAAAGATCTTCATTAGCAGAGGGGAGCTGGGGTAAATTACTAGTGTTCTGTGAAATGACCCTTTACGCAAAGATTCTTGGTACTGCTTTTTATTTACACATAATTCCAACAAGTTCTCACTGTTTGGTTTGGCTTTTCATGAAAACATTTGTTTTCAGTGTTTACTCTAGATATCCTTTGCAGAGGGTTTACAAGGCAGTTTTCTTGGGGGTTTTTGCCCTATGAAACAGTTTTTTAAGTGAGTATTCCTTTTGGATACACTGACACTATAACACACACACAGACACACATGTATTTCAAAGTCCTCAATCCATAATTTGGTTACTTGTAAGCCAGCAGAAATAGGGCAGCCTTAATACAAATAAAGCCTGGGCTCACACCCAGAATTCTGGAAAATAGTTCTTTACTAAGAAATGACTGTGTCACACATCCTCTTATAAATGTTTATCAGATGACCCTACGAATCCGTCACTATTATAGGACAGAGGACAGCTCTCAGAGCGTCACTGTTCTGGAGGAAGGAAGGAGCCAGGAAGGAGGAGGAAATAGTAAGAAACAATAAAAGATCAATACTGGTAATTGCTAGGGTTAAGAGGATGGTGCCTGGAGTTATCACTTCAGATTAAGTCCTCAAGACAACTCTTGAGTTGATGAAATTTAAAAACAAAACACCCAGAGATTCAGACAAGGGGCAAAGGCAGGAACAAGCCTGGCTGGGCCCAAGGGTCAAGGCATGGCCACGGTCTGTCAGAATGTCACAGTGAAGGAAGCCACTCTTCCTCAGTGTGAACCTGATACCTTAAGGTGGGCCACTGACACAGGTACGCATAAGTTAACATTATGATCAATGATTTGCCAGAGAGTTACCTGTATGGCATGAAGATGATTAAGTCTCTCCCAGCTCTGAAACTCTGGGATATTCCTCTATCAACAGTCACTCTACAGAAAGCACTTTAGCACAAAGAATTCCACTGCTATGCAAAGGAAGGGCCCTAACTTTGTCTCTGGGAAATATTATTTTTCTAAGTTAACTGAGGCAACACTGGAACAAAATAATGACAAACATCAGATAACCCACTTGACCGATTTAACAGTTCCAGCTGGGTAACACACTCCCCTTCGAGGTTATCTTGTTATTGAGGTGAAGGGAAGAACCAAGAAAAGTTCCAGCTTTGCCAGGAGAAGACCCAGCTATCCAGGAGCATTCACTGAGACCCGGAGGACGTTACTTATCTCTCTTCGATTTCCTCCTTGGTAAGAAGGAGAGTAAAGCACTGAACAAAACCTAGGATTTCCAACAGAGTCTGAAAGAGACTTTAAAGATTTTGAAAGTTAAATAGGAATTACACATTTGTATCTATGAGCTCACACAAGCTAATTAAAATTTTTCCTCTAGAATTATAATCAACTGGGTGTGATAGCACTGATCATATTTTACGCTGATCAGAAGATCTCAGGCAGTGATGTGTCTGGTCTGAACCACCAGATGCTGGAGATGACAAGCAACTGGGAAAACAGCCTAGCCTAGATGGTCTGGTATTTATGGGGGAACTTCAGAAGGAAGAGCCAGGAGAGGACTGCAAAAACCCAGAGCAAGTTCCGTGCTTCCTACACAAGGTCCTCAGCAAGGAAGGGCAGCAGAACACACACGACTGCAGGTCAGGACACACCAGCTTCAGCACTGCTTTGGTGCACTGTCTGTCTTGAGCAGAAGGCACCTGAAGGGCAGCAGGTGCAGAGGGAGCTCTGCCTGAACCCCCTCATCTGCCATAACACAGAGGCTCCATAGGAACTTGGTATCACAAGTCTCCTCCCCAACAGCTTCACCACCAGGAAGACTGACTCTTGTCACAGGAGAGGAGCCTAGAAGTGGCCCCACACACAGACAGACTCTGTCACAAACTGCCATGCTCTACCCATCCTCCAAAGCCCCTCACCTTCCCTAAAATTTCTTCCTCTGCCCTAAGAGTGACTTCCCACCTCCCCTTCGCCTGTTAGGGTGGTTTTCATGTGTGAATTCTAAGCCACCTCAGGAGTCACTCATTCCCCCTGGGTATCTCTTATTTCTACTTGAGATATGAATGTTAATAAACGTATGTTTTTCTCTTGTTAATCTGTCTTTATCATAGGAGTCTCAGTTAAGAACTCAGAAGGGTAGAGGGAAAATCACTTTTCCTCCCCTACAGCATCAACCAGAGACTTTTTAATTCAGGAGGAAACATATTAGCCCCAAAAAAGTGCCATTATGCCAGAGCCCCAGATGTTCTGACACGGCCAGGATAACTGGCACCTCCATAGTAACAACAGCAAATCCTATACAAAGTTCTAGCAGCAGCCCGAAAGCCAAGATTTCACTTTGTCCTTTGGGGAAAGTTCCAGCAGGAGAAATCCCCTAAACAAGATGAGCTCATGACTCTGCCAGTGAAGCGGCTCATGGTGTCCCTCCTGTCTAGGTGCCCACGAACCCTGGTCCCCGGACCCTCCTTTCCCCACACTCTCCAGCATGTTTAGCCCCACCTCAGGGGATCCCCTCACAACGGCAGGGAGGCAGCAGACAAGCAGGTGTGGCTACAAGGCCTGTAGGAGCGGGGCCCTAGGTGTGCCAAATGGAAGCCTAGCCACACCAGAGGAAATATCCACTCACTGGACCAATAACCAGAGACACAGCAAACGTGAGACTCTTATCTATGCCCTTGACTAAATTCTCCTCCCTGTTTGCAGCCTCAGTGCACTCAGTGCCCCGTCTCTGTCATGACTACGGCTTCTGGAATCCAGACAATTATCATTTTCAGAAGCTCAGAGCCCTGTGAGGCAAGTGGTTACTGAGCACCTACTGTGTGCACAGCACAAGCAGGGCTCCTTTGAGACTAACACCTGTGAGGAGAGGACACACAGGCACAAAGGAAGGGCACTGCCTCAGAGGCAGCATCAGGAGGCGGAGCAGGAACTCAGGGGAGGGAGAGGCCTGGAAGACAAAGCAATCAGTGGCTGGAACAGGATACAAACAGAGACAAAAGGCCACAGTGACATGTGAGTCCTACAAACACTAATCTTTTCAAGGAGAATACCTACCTCACTGTTAATTAAGAGTTATCAAGATTTAAATTCCTGAACCACTTGACATACCAGCATGCAAGCTTCTCAAATGTCCCACTTCCTGGCAATCAGTCCTTGAATCAATCTTACTGAAGAAGAGCCACTGTTTCCTTGAAATGCTACTGTTTCTCAGGCCAGTTTCACAGTAAACTTTCCCTTTGCTAAAAAAAATCAGTAACTGACATATGTAAACACTCAATAACTTCAAAAATGATCAGCTAATTTAAGAAAATGTTAATTACTACTGGGGGGCTCCCCTGGTGGCTCAGATGGTAAAGAATCTGCCTGCAATGCAGGAGACCTGGGTTTGATCCCTGGGTCCAGAAGAGCCTTTGGAGAAGAGAATGGATACTCACTCCGATAATCTTGCCTGGAAAATTCCATGGGCAGATGCAGGCTACAGCCCATGGGGTTGCAAAGACCTGGACACAACTGAGCAATAAAACACACTTTTACCACACCGGCTACTATCAACAACCACCACCAGTCACTTGCTGATATTTTTTCATATGTGTGTGTCCATTTTCTAAGGCAGGGATGGCTTACAAATGACAAGAGGAGGTAATTATCCTGCTGGATGAAAGTCTCCCAAAACAAGACTGACAACCAACCTCTGGTCAGGGATTCCACCCGCTGGAGGAGACGTTCCTGCACAGGTGCAAGGGTGCACATACTCGCGCTCGCCTACTGGCAGACCTGCGCCTCACAGGGCTTCTTATTTCAAAGTGTCAACTCTAAAAGCTCTTAAACTTGACCAACATCACAAAGTATCTGTCAAGGCTTGTTTTCTTATTTTTTTCTTTAGCTTTTCCTGGAGATTACCATCTAACTATTGCAATGGGAGCACTCAGACAGAGGGGTGACAAGGTGGTGGCCCAGCCTTTACTTTAAATCTCTCCAGATCCTGCACCCAGAGCCCTGGCTCGCAACCTAGTATTGTCCTTGGAGTCACACTGAACCTAAAGACCATCTCCCTGAGAAGGGCATCTCTACAATTAAGTAACCACAATACCTAAAGACAAGCCCTTCTAGAGTTTGTCTGCTGGGAAGGGCAGAATCCTCATTCCAAAGATGAGGAAAGATTCCAGAGAAACAGGGATGGAACTACTGGGAAGTTCATGAATGCTCCTCCCTCCTGAGAGACTCTCTGCTTTATTCTCTTCTAGATATCATCAAGACCACATGCCCACACATTGCCACCAACATGGAGATGTCTTCACAGGCTGCCAGGTCTTCTGAGGTATCTGAGGATACTTCTTGCTGCTGTCTGTGTCCCTGCCCACTTGCTAGGTCATGTGCTCTTTCTAACTACTTCTCTTAATGGACTGTGGGCAGAGAAACCAGACAATCAAGATTATTATAATTTGAAAATAAACAATAAACTGAAAGTTTAGTTCAGAAGGATATTACTTCAACAAAAATAAGTTTTACTGCATGAAATCAGTTACACCCTTTGTTACTCAAGTTTTCTTTTCCTTTCCCAAGGTTCTCAATAATAATCCTAACAGTTAAGTCCCACTTACAAAAGGAGTGCAACAGGCTACTTTCTGATGTTGAGAATATAGAGAGGCATCAGAGAGCTAAAGAATTCTCTCTGGTCAACATCATCATCAACAGAATAAACTTTAAGAAGCAACAATTCTCCTGTCCAGAAAATTGAGCTCACTTGAGAACTAACACAACAAATGTGCACTTGACAAAGTTCCTTATGAATATTTTTGCAATTGAATTACTTTAAAATCTACAAAGGTTCAAAATTTAAAGAAAATAAGTCACTTTTTTGTAAAGAACTGTGATTTATCATTTTTATAATTTGTTTCATGTATATGAAACATGAAGCAGGGGACTCCTACCTGATAAATTGTCAAATCTCTATCAAATACACAAAACTCCATTTTTAACAGTCACACTCATTCTTTTTACACTATATACGTATGTATATATTACGGCCTTAATTTTAAATTGGCATCCACAGAGAACTTCTAAATTAAAACATCATTTAACTGCTAATGTTCTATTTTAAACATTTACAGCACAATTTGTATGAACGGTTTTGCAGAATTTTTCTTCACTTAAATGTATTTCAAATCATTTTCTCTTGCTTCCAACTAGCTTTTCAAATTTTCATTAGTAAATAGTCCACCCAGGAATATTCTAGAAGCTGAGAAGATTGAAGAGTGAATATAATCATGACAGACCAAGAAGAGTAGAATAAGCAGTGATGAAGACAAAAGAGCCATCTGGTGGTTTTTGACTGCTCACAAGGAATAAATACAGTCATGATTCACACAGACTTGTGTACAATCTTAGGAAAACCCTACCACTTGGCAAGGACTGCACCAACCTGCAGGCATCTCCTGCCAAGACTCTTCCCACCTGCTGCCTGTGCACCACTAGGCCCCTGGAACCCACTGGACACAGATACACAGGGCACTGCCTCTGTACCAATTGTATCTACCTTTAGGAAATCACCCCAGTATTCAGATGTCCTTGTACTTCCCCAAATTCCAAGTCAAACACTTAATTCAGCACACACATCACTCAGGGCTCACATGCCACTGACAACAGCCAGACTGCTCTTCCTGGAGCTCCCCGCAGGCTGGCTCTTCTCACATGGACAGTTCTCAGGTCTGCTCTGGGGTTGCTGTTCTTTTCCCCATCTCAGATGAACATAAGCATTCATAAAGACTGAAAGCAGTGACTACTTTATATTTGTTCTTTCATGAGAGTAACAAACACTTTTCAAATTTACTGAATCCTAAAAAAACAAAAAACTCAGGCCAGTATCATCTGTATGTCTAACCCTGAAAACCTCCCTGAAAATAATCGAATTCACCAAACTAGGTTAAATTGATCTCCAGGAGAAAATGACAACACAACTATGTTAAACCTGTCTCAAAATCTAGGTTGAGGGTTAGCAAACTAGAGCCCATAGCCAAAAAACCCAGGTGTTCAGGAGTCCCAAAACTGCTCAGTTACAGCTTATTCAAGCTTTGAAACAACGAAAGAATTGGTCCCTGTAAATTAGTCTGAGTGGACCTATTACAGGGAAGAAAATGTTCAAAGTTGAGAAAACACTAGTCAGTTCAGTTCACTCACTCAGTTGTGTCTGATTCTGCGACCCCATGGACTACAGCACGCCAGGCTTCCCTGTCCATCACCAACTCCTGGAGCCTGCTCAAACTCATGTTCATTGAGTCTGTGATGACATCCAACCATATCATCCTGTCATCCCCTTCTCCTCCTGCCTTCAATCTTTCCCAGCATCAGGGTCTTTTCAAATGAGTCAGTTCTTCACATCAGGTGGCTAAAGTATTGGAGCTTCAGCTTCAGCATCAGTCCGTCCAATGAATAATCAGGACTGGTTTCCTTTAGATTGACTGGTTGGATCTCCTTGCAGCCCAAGGGACTCTTCAAGAGTCTTCTCCAACAACACAGTTCAAAGGCATCAATTCTTCAGCACTCAGCTTTCCTTATGGTCCAACTCTCACATCCATGCATGTGATGTGCATGCATGGATGCACATCAGGAAAACCCATAGCTGTGACTATACAGACCTTTGTGGGCAAAGTAATGTCTCTGCTTTTTAATATGCTATCTAGTTTTGGTATAGCTTTTCTTCCAAGGAGCAAGCATCTTTTCATTTCATAGCTGCAGTCACCATCTGCAGTGATTTTGGACCCCAAGAAAATAAAGTCTCTCACTGTTTCCACTGTTTTCCTAACTATCTGTCAAGAAGTGATGAGACCAGACGCCATGTTGAGTTTTAAGACAGCTTTGTCACTCTTCTCTTTCACTTTCATCAAGAGGCTCTTTAATTCCTTTTCACTTTGTGCCATATGGGCTCTGTCATCTGCGTATCTGAAGTTACTGACATTTCTCCCAGCAATCTTGATTCCAGCTTGTGCTTCATCCAGCCTGGCATTTCACATGATGTACTCTGCATATAAGTTAAATAAGCAGGGTGACAATATAGAGCCTTGACGTACTCCTTTCCCAATTTGGAACCAGTCTGCTGTTTCATGTCTGGTTCTAACTATTGCTTCTTGACCTGCATATAGATTTCTCAGGAGGCAGGTCAGGTGGTCTGGTATTCCCATCTCCTTCAGAATTTTCCACAGTTTATTGTAATTCACACAGTCGAAGGTTTTAGCATAGGCATTGAAGCAGAGGTAGATGTTTTTCTGGAATCCTCTTGCTTTTTTCTATGATCTAACAGATGTTGGCAGTTTGATCTCTGGTTCCTCTGCCTTTTCTAAAACCAGCTTGAACATCTGTAAGTTCTCAGTTTATGTACTGCTGAAGCCTGCCTTGAAAAATTTTGTGCATTACTTTGCTAGCATGTGAGATGAGTACAACTGTGCAGTAGTTTGAACGTTCTTTGACATTGCCTTTCTTTGGGATTGGAATGAAAACTGACAATTTCCAGTCCTGAGGCCACTGCTGAGTTTTCCAAATTTGCTGGCATACTGACTGCAGCACATTCACAGCATCATCTTTTAGGATTTGAAATAGCTCAGCTGGAATTTCATCACCCCCACTAGCTTTGTTCATAAGGCCCACTTGACTTCACACTCCAGGATGTCTAGCTCTAAGTGAGTGATCGTACCATTGTGATTATCTGGGTCATTAAGATCTTCCTTGTACAGTTCTTCTGTGTAGTCTTGTACCACCTAAAATGGAATCTGCTAGGATGTCCTCACACTGATGATGGTAAAACTATGCATAGAACAAAAAGACTCAGATGAACAAGTTTATCATACAAAAAGCAAAAATGTAGGGTGCTGAAGGACCATAGTACTCACCGCATTGTTTACTCACAGGTGTGCTGTTGGAACTGTTTTGATCTCTCATGTTTTCTGGAAGGAACAGGATCACGTGAACTTCACTAACTCTGAAGACAAGACCACATTCAGGCTTTGGTCTCCACCCCTCAATCATGGATCCTGCTTCAGCCCACCTGTAGCCCTGCACCACAGCTGGGAAATCCCATGCAGTTAAGGGACCACCACAGGGCTCCCTCATGTGTTTCCACTCTCAGGTCTTGATCCTCTTTAAATGCTGATTATCCATAAATATTGTCTAGTATTTTCTTTGAGGTGCAAAGAACTGTAACTCCACCTTGGCTGGAAGCTGAAGTCCCTGTAACACACTAAGCTACAGGGTAGCCTAGAGCCAAGGGTACCAACTCAGAAGGCAGGCACGTGTGTTAAAACCTGTCACTTCACTTTATCATCTATTGCAAGTGCACTTTCAGCCTCAATTTCCTCATCTATAAAATGAAGACAATATTAGTATTTCCCTCTTGAAGTTTTTTTGAGGATTTAGTGAGTCAATATACCTAACCACTGAGAACACTGCCTGACACAGAGTATTTGGACCAAATACTGGTGACATCCACCCATCTGCTTCGGAATTTCACAAGCATATAGGCAGAAACAAAAACACCAGGTATTTTCCAGCCTGACTTGATGGAAGACTCAAAACAACCAGACAATACGGTCATTCTATTCTCTTTTTGACCTTCCCCTTTATCATATTCAAGCAAGATTGCATCACAACTAGGTAAGCTCAATTGTCTACTGCAAAACCTTGAAAAGCAAAGTCTTTTTAAGGATGAATAGAATAAAAAAGACACTTCTTTGATCCCCTTACCTGCCACAAATTTCACTTCTTCTATTGAAAGAAGGCATGAGGCTGCTGTACCTGCAGGTGTAGGACTGTAACATCACTCCTGGAGGTGGGGCAGCGGGGTGCAGCATCAGAGAGAGGGAGCCCAAGGACACCCCTACCAAGGGCAGCTGAGCCAGCTCAAGTCTGTATTCACCCCTGGTCAGCATCAGGTCCCCAAGTGCTCAGCAGACAGAGTAACATGTCTTCTGTCAACAGACCAGGTATAAACAGTTGCAATCACATACTCTGTGCAGAGCAGCACTGGAGTATGTGCATGCCTCCAAGTGTGAAGAGAGTTTCACCCACTCAAGGACCAGTTCAGTTCACTTCAGTCACTCACTCATGTCCGACTTTTTGCGACCCCATGGACTGCACCACACCAGGCTTCCCTATCCATTATAGTAGATATAATGGTCATCTGAGTTACCCATTCCAGTCCATTTTAGTTCACTGATCCTAAAATGTTGATGTTCACTCTTGCCATCTCCTGTTTGACCACTTCCAATTTACCTTGATTCATGGACCTAGCATTTCAGGTTCCTATGCAGCATTGTTCTTTACAGCATTGAACTTTACTTCCATCACCAGTCACATCCACAACTAGGTGCTGTTTTTGCTTTGCCTCTGTCTCTTCATTCTTTCTGGAGTTATTTCTCCACTCTTCTCCAATATATTGGGCACCTATTGACCTGAGGAGTTCATCCTTCAGTGTCCTATCTTTTTGCCTTTTCATACTATTCATGGGGTTCTCAAGGCAAGAATACTGAAGTGGTTTGCCACTGCCTTCTCCAGTGGACCACGTTTTGTCAGAACTCTCCTTCAGGACCCGTCCGTCTTGGGTGGCCCTACACGGCATGGCTCATAGTTTCATTGAGTTAGACAAGGCTGTGGTCCATGTGATCAGTTTGATTAGTTTTCTGTGATGGTGGTTTTCATTGTCTACCCTCTGGTAGATAAGAATAAGAGGCTTATGGAAGCTTCCTGATGGTAGAGACTGACTTGGGTGGGGGGTAGGGACTGAGTCTTGTTCTGATGGGCGGGGCCATGCTCAGTAAATCTTTAACACAATTTTCTGTTGATGGGTGGGGCTGTGTTCCCTCCCTGTTGTTTGATCTGAGACCAAACTACGGTGGAGGTAATGAAGATAATGGTGACCTCCTTCAAAAGGCCCTGTGCACTCACTGCTGCACCCAGTGCCCCCGACCCTGCAGCAGGCCACCACCAACACACGCCTCTGCTGGAGGCAGAGGCCATTATCACTCTAACAGCAAAACCAGACAAAGATGCCACAAAAAAAGAAAACTACAGGCCAATATTACTGATGAACATAGATGCAAAAACCCTTAACAAAATTCTAGCAAACAGAATCCAACAACATATTAAAAAGATCATACGTCATGACCAAGTTAGCTTTACCCCAGGGATGCAAGGATTTTTCAATATTTGCAAATCAATCAATGTGATACACCACATTAACAAATTGAAAGATAAAAACCATATGATTATCTCAATAGATGCAGAGAAAGCCTTTGACAAAATTCAACATCCATTTATGATAATAAAAAAAAAAAAAAAAACACTCCAGAAAGAAGGAATAGAAGCAACATACCTCAACATAATAAAAGCCATAGAAGGAAATGGCAACCCACTCCAGTGTTCTTGCCTGGAGAATCCCAGGGATGGCGGAGCCTGGTGGGCTGCCGTCTATGGGGTCGCACAGAGTAGGGCACGACTGAAGCGACTTAGCAGCAGTAGCAGCAGCATGATAAACCCACAGCAAACACTACCCTCAATGGTGAAAAATTGAAAGCATTTCCCCTAAAGTCAGGAACAAGACAAGGGTGCCCATTCTCACCACTACTATTCAACACAGTTTTGGAAGCTTTAGCCACAGCAATCAGAGACGAAAAAGAAATAAAAGGAATCCAGATTGGAAAAGAAGTAAAACTCTCACTGTTTGCAGATGACATGATCCTCTATATAGAAAATTCTACAGACTCCACCAGAAAATTACTAGAGCTAGTCAATGAATATAGTAAAGTTGCAGGATATAAAATTAACACACAGAAATCCCTTGCATTCCTATACACTAACAATGAGAAAACAGAAAGAGAAATTAAGGAAACAATCCCATTCACCATTGCAACGAAAAGAATAAAATACTTAGGAATAAATTTACCTAAAGAAACAAAAGACCTATATATAGAAAACTATAAAACACTGACAAAAGAAATCAAAGATGACACAAATAGATGGAGAAATGTATCATGTTCATGGATCGGACGGAGAAGGAAATGGCAACCCACTCCAGTACTCTTGGCTGGAAAATCCCATGGACGGAGGAGCCTGCTGGGCTGAAGCCCATGGGGTCACGAAGAGTCAGACACAACTGAGTGACTTCACTTTCACTTTTCACTTTCATGCACTGGAGAAGGAAATGGCAACCCACTCCAGTGTTCTTGCCTGGAGAATCCCAGGGATGGGGGAGCCTGGTGGGCTGCCATCTATGGGGTCGCACAGAGTCGGACGACTGAAGCAATTTAGCAGCAGCAGCATGGATTGGAAGAATCAAGAGTGAAAATGAGTATACTACCCAAAGCAATCTATAGATTCAATGCAATCTCTATCAAGCTACCAATGGTATTTTTCAGACTCAAACAAATAATTTCAGAATTTGTATGGAAATACAAAAAAACCTCGAATAGCCAAAGCAATCTTGAGAAAGAAGAATGGAACTGGAGGAATCAACCTGCCTGACTTCAGGCTCTACTACAAAGCTACAGTCATCAAGACAGTATGGTACTGGCACAAAGACAGAAACATAGATCAATGGAACAAAATAGAAAGCCCAGAGATAAATCCACGCACCTATGGACACCTTATCTTTGACAGAGGAGGCAAGAATATACAATGGATTAAGACAATCTCTTTAACAAGTGGTGCTGGGAAAACCGGTCAACTACTTGTAAAAGAATGAAACTAGAACACTTTCTAGCACCATACACAAAACTCAAAATGGATTAAAGATCTAAACGTAAGGCCAGAAACTATAAAACTCCTAGAGGAAAACACAGGCAAAACACTCTCTGACATAAATCACAGCAGGATCCTCTATGACCCCCTCCCAGAGTAATGGAAATAAAAGCAAAAATAAACAAATGGGACCTAATTAAACTTAAAAGCTTCTGCACAACAAAGGAAATTATAAGCAAGGTGAAAAGACAGCCTTAAGAATGGGAGAAAACAACAGCAAACGAAGCAACTGACAAAGAATTAATCTCAAAAATATACAAGCAGCTCATGCAGCTCAATTCCAGAAAAATAAACGACCCAATCAAAAAATGGGCTGAAGAAATAAACAGACATTTCTCCAAAGAAGATATACAGATGGCTAACAAACACATGAAAGGATGTTCAACATCACTCATTATCAGAGAAATGCAAATCAAAACCACAATGAGGTGCCATCTCATGCCAGTTAGAATGGCTGCTATCAAAAAGTCTACAAGCAATAAATGCTGGAGAGGGTGTGGAGAAAAGGGAACCCTCTTATACTGTTGGTGGGAATGCAAACTAGTACAGCCACTATGTGAGAACAGTGTGGAAATTCCTTAAAAAACTGGAAATAGAACTGCCATATGACCCAGCAATCCCACTGCTGGGCATACACACTGAGGAAACCAGAACTGAAAGAGACATGTATACCCCAATGTTCATCACAGCACTGTTTACAATAGCTGGGACATGGAAGCAACCTAGATGTTCATCGGCAGATGAATATATGAGAAAGCTATGGTACATATACACAATGGAATATTACTCAGCCATTAAAAAGAATGCATTTGAATCAGGTCTAATGAGGTGGATGAAACTGGAGCCTATTATACAGAATTAAGTAAGTCAGAAAGAAAAACACCAATACAGTTTACTAACACATAGATATGGAATTTAGAAAGATGGTAACGATGACCCTATATGTGAAACAGCAAGAGAGACACAGATGTAAAGAACAGTCTTTTGGACTCTGTGGGAGAAGGCGAGGGTGGGATGATTTGAGAGAATAGCATTGGAACATGTATATTACCATATGTGAAACAGATCATCAGTCTAGGTTTGATGCATGACACAGGGTGCTCAGGGCTGGTGCACAATGGTATTCTGAGGATTAATTATAAATGAATCACCAGTCCAGGTTTGATGCATGATACAGGATGCTTGGGGCTGGTGCACTGGGATGACCCAGAGGGATGGTATGGGGAGGGAGGTGGGAGGGGGGTTCAGGATGGGGAACACATGTACACCCATGGCTGATTCATACCAATGTATGGCAAAAACCACTACAATATTCTAAAGTAATTAGCCTCCAATTAAAATAATTTTTTTAAAAAGGCGGCATTTCCCACAGACTACTATCCTGATTAACACCTAGAATTTAAAACTTTAGAATTCACATGTACTAAAGCAGTAAGATGTAAAATTCGGCTTTTTCCAACTTGCTACATCCAAGTTATGTTTCTAAGAGCATATTATCGAATATACTTAAATTTCAAACTCCTGGAGTCAGAGTCATTCAAAATCTAAAAGACAGAAGCACAGTGATAACCACATTTGTATAAACCGACAACAAAAGCAAAGAGAAGTGAAACATTTGAGTTATACACACTCCAGCTGGGCACACTGATATTGAAGAGTGGAGGGCAATTACTAATAGCTATAGAAAGAATAAAGCAGCCGGGCCAAAGTAGAAATGACACTCAGTTGTGGATTTATCTGTTGGTGAAAGTAAAGTCCACTGCTATAAAGGACAATATTGCACAGAAACCTGAAATTTTAGGTCCATGAATCAAGGTAAATTTGACATGGTCAGGCAGGAGATGGCAAGAGTGAACATCCACATCTTAGGGATCAGTGAACTAAAATGGATGGGAATGGGCGAAATTAATTCAGATGACAATTATATCTACTACCGTGGGCAAGAGTACCTTAGAAGAAATGGAGTAGCCCTCATAGTCAATAAAAGAGCCCAAAATGCAGGATTTGGGTGCAATCTTAAAAAGTAACGGAATGATCTCGGTTCTATTCCAAGGCAAATCATTCAACATCACAGTAATGCAAATCTATCCCCCAACCATTGATGCCAAAGAAACTGAAGTTGACCAGTTCCATGAAGACCTACAACACCTTCTAGAACACCAAAAAAAAAAAAAAAAAAAAAAAAGATGTCCTTTTCATCATAGGGGATTAGAATGCAGAAGTAGGAAGTCAAGAGATACTCAGAATAATAGGCAAGTTTGGCCTTAGAGTATAAAATGAAGCAGGGCAAAGGCTAACAGAGTTTTGACAAAAGAACATGCTGGTCATAGCAAACATCCTTTTCCAACAATCCAAGAGATGACTCTACAAGATGGTCAACATCAAAATCTGACTGATCATATTCTTTGCAGCCAAAGATGGAGAAGCTCTATATAGTCAGGAAAAACGAGACCTGGAGCTGACTGGCTCAGATCATGAGCTCCTTATTGCAAAAGTCAAGCTTAAATGGAAGAAAATAGGGAAAACCACTAGGCCAATCAGGTATGACCTAAATCAAATCCCTTATGATTATACAGTGGAGGTGATACACAGATTCAAGGGATTAGGTCTAGTAGACAGAGTGCCTAAAGAGCTACAGACAGAGGTTCATAACACTGTACAGGAGGCAATGACCAAAACCATCCCAAATAAAAAGAAATGTAAGAAGGCAAGTGGTTGCCTGAGGAGGCTTGCAAATAGTGGCAAAAAGAAGAGTGAGAAGCAAGAAACAAAGGGAAAGATATACCCATCTGAATGCAGAGTTCCAGAGAATATAAAGGAGAGATAGAAGGCCTTCTTAAATGTACGATGCAAAGAAATAGAGGAAAATAATAGAATGGGAAAGACTAGAGATCTCTTCAAGGAAATTGGGCATATCAAGGAAACATTTCATGCAAAGATGGGCAAGAAAAAGGACAGAAATGGTAAGGACCTAACAGAAGCAAAAGAGATTAAGACGAGGTGGCAAGAACACAAAGAAAAGCTATTCAAAAAAGGTTTTAATGACATGGATAACCACGATGGTGTGGTCATTCACCTAGAGCCAGACATCCTGAAGTGTGAGTCAAGTGGGCCTTAGGAAGCATCACTATGAACAAAGCTAGTGGAGGTGATGGAATTCCAGTTGAGCTATTCCAAATCCTGAAAGATGATGCTGTGAAAGTGCTGCACTCAATATGCCAGCAAATTTGGAAAACTCAGCAGTGGCCATAGGACTGGAAAAGGTCAGTTTTCATTCCAATCCCAGAGAAAGATGCCAAAAAATGTTCAAACAACCTGTACAATTGCACTCATTTCACATGCTTGTAAGGTTATGCTCAAAATACTTCAAGCTAAGCTTCAGCAGTACATGAACTGAGAACTTCCAGATATTCAAGTTGGGTTTAGAAAAGGTAGAGGAACCAGAGATCAAAATGACAACATCTGTTGGATCATAGAGAAAGAGAATTCCAAAAATACATCTACTTCTGCCTCACTGACTACATTAAAGCCTTTGACTGTGTGGATCAAAACAAACAGTGGAAAATTCTTGAAGAGATGGGAATACCAGACCACCTGACCTGTCTCCTGAGAAACCTGTATGCAGTCAAGAAGGAACAGTTAGATTCAGACATGGAACAACGGACTGGTTCCAAATTGGGAAAGGAGTATATCAAGTTGTATATTTTCACTCTGCTTATTTAACTTACATGCAAAGTACATCACATGAAATGCCAGGCTGGATGAAGGACAAGCTGGAATCAAGACTGCTGGGAGAAATACTAACATCCTCAGATATACAGATGATACTACTTTAGTGGCAGAAAGTGAAGAGGAACTAAAGAGCCTATTGATGAGGGTGAAAGAGGAGAATGAATAAGCCGGCTTAAAACTCAGCATTGAAAAACTAGTATCACAGCATCCGATCCCATCACTTCACAGCAACTAGAAAGAGAAAAAGTGGAAGCAATGACAGAGTTTCTTTTCTTGGGCTCAAAATCACTGTGGACAGTGACTGCAACCACGAAATTAAAAGGTGCTTGCTCCTTGGAAGGAAAGCTATAACAAACCTAGACAGCATATTTAAAAATACAGACAACACACTGCAGACAAGGTCCATATAGTCAAAGCTATGGTCTTTCCAGCAGTCATGTGTGCATGTGAGAGTTGGACTATAAGGAAGGCTGAGCATGGAAAAATTGATGCTTTCGAACTGTGGTGCTGCAGAAGACTTGTTGAGAATCCCTTGGACTTCAAGGAGATCAAACCAGTCAATCCTAAAAGAGATCAACCCTGAATATTCATTGCAAGGACTGATGCTGAAGCTCCAAAATTTTTGGCCACCTAATTTTGGCCACCTGATGCAAAGGGCCAACTCATTAGAAAAGAATGTGATGCTGGGAATAATTGAAGGCAAAAGCAGAAAAGGACGACCGAGGATGAGATGGTTAGATAGCATCACCAACTCAATGGACATGAATTGGAGCAGACTCCAGGAGACAGTGAAGGACACGGGAGCCTGGGAAGCTGCAGTCCATGGGGTCACAAAGAGTCAAATATGACTTAGCGACTGAACAACAAATGACAACCATATTGCTGAATCAGAAATAAGAAAGAAACCATTGATCAGAACACACATTTAAAAGAACCATGTCTCCAACTTCGTTTTAAAGTTAGGATTATTTTAAATACATGATCCTTAATTTTCTGGTGTGGGAGTGCTCTTACTACTGTCCATGAAGACCTACATTCTAATGCCATTGGAACTTCATTGTGGAGCAAAGGAGCAGAGATAATGTCTGTTTCACAACTGGACCACATTTTCAGGGATTAAAAACTTTTAAAAATCAATACTTCCTTTCAGGGTGTTTTTATATTAAAACTCTCAGTCCAATAAAATGCAGAAGTTTATATTTCTGCTTAATCTAAAGAGCTTTATCATAATATTTGCCAACCTTAAAACTACAATGACTACCATTTATTAAAAGCCTACTGTCAGAAATTTTACATTTTTCCATTTAATGTACTTACAGTGCAAATATGTGCATTTTTCTTCAGAAGGCACACTATTATCTGCTCATTATATGCAACCACAATTAGCCAAGAGGAGACACAACCAAACCTTTCACTTCTGTGGTTGCCTTTCTCTTCTGTGAAACAGTATTCCAACATAAAAGGATCCTAACACTCTTGCTGCTTTCAGAGTTCACCTGGACTTTGAAGCTGCCATGGAAAGCAAGAGGAAAATCAGTATGGAGGGGACAGGACAGCAGCTGCTTCCCCAGCCCATGCCCAGCTGCAGGCATCCACATAAGGGCTCCCTGGCCAGCAGAAGGCAGAGAATGTGAGGATCTTATCACTGAGAAATGAAGTATTGCCTGCTGTATCAATAAACAAGGATGTTACAGTCATCAGTAATGCCACCCCCCAATGTGAGCTGGTGAGCCCTAAGGGCACTCAGGAAGGAAAAGAATACCAGCCATCAGACTGCAGCCACTCCAGAAGGTGAGCCCCAAGGGAGTTCAGGACTAGAAAACATACAGGATGTTGGACCAGGATAGCTGAAATGCATATGAAAGGAATGATTTCAGTGAGCCCAGACTCTTGCATCTTCCCATACACAGAAAAGAACTAAATTCCTTAACTTGGGATATCTGGTTTTCTTTAACAATAATCTTTTGATGTTCACAATACCCATATACTTCATTGCAGAACTGCATATAATCTGGCTCCTACCCTCGCCTCCTTGGAGCATTTCTCTCAGGATTACTTGAGATGCTATCTCCCAGCTTAAAGTCATAAAAAGTCCCACCCTATAAAACACAGCTCTCAACTTTTAGGTTGTGAGTATTTAAGTCAACACTGCAAAGCCAACTCCTTAGAGTGGCTCAAACAGGAGCACAGCAGTGGCCTGTAAGTTTTTTCATCTGAAGGAATGCCCATGATCCAACAGCTGCTGCTGCTGCTAAGTCACTTCAGTCATGTCCGACTCTGTGCAACTCCATAGGTGGCAGCCCACCAGGCTCCCCCAACCCTGGGATTCTCCAGGCAAGAACACTGGAGTGGGTTGCCATTTCCTTCTCCAATGCATGAAGTGAAAAGTGAAAGTGAAGTTGCTCAGTCATGTCCGACTCTTAGCAATCCCATAGACAGCAGCCTACCAGGCTCCAGGATCCAACAGCTAGTGCCGCCCAAATCCTCAACGAGAACACGGCTTCACCTCTGCACCCCTAACTCCATCAATGCTCTGTCTCTGAATCAAGACTCAGGTTACAGAAATCCTATTTCATAAACCACGAAATGACCACCAAGCAAACCTAGAACTTGCTTGTTCCAGTGGTTTAAATCTCTTCTTATTTGTCTTTAACTGGAAGACAATTGCTTTACAATATTGTGTTGGTTTCTGCCACACACGAATCAACATGAATCAGGCAAAGGTATACAGATGTCCCCTCCCTTATGAACCTCCCTCCCGTCTCTCACCCCATCCCACCCTACTAGGTGGTCACAGAGCACTGGGTTGAGCTCCCTTATCATACAGCAAATTCCCACTAGCTATTTATTTTACATATGGTAATATAAATGTTTGCATGCTACTCTCAATTTGTCCCACCCTCTCCCTCCCCACTGTGTAAATCTGTTCTCTCTGTCTGCATCACCACTGCTGTCCTGCAAACAGTTCATCAGTACCATCTTTCTAGCTTCCATATATAAATCTCTTTTGATAACTGACCTGTTGGGCAAAGTAATTTTAGGTAAACGGAATTAATCAAACATGTATTAGGCTGCATAGAATCTGAATCTGTGATTCTCAACATGGCCTGGGACCTCAGTAGAAATGCACACACTGGGCTATCCCAGACCCACCGAATCAGAAACTCAAACACTGGCCCAACAGCAGTAACCCGAGTTTTAACCAGCCCCCTGACAGTTGTGATCCTCTCAACAGTGCTCACCAAAGTGGGCAGACAGTAGACGTTAACCGGGCTGCTGTTTCTCTTTGTCATACGTGCTTCCCATGTCATCTGAATGTTTCTGGGAAAATTATTTTCAGCTTGGCTACCCGTTGAGCATCAGCATGATACAGAGAGAAGAGTTTCTGATCAAGGCTCAGAACACTGAAGGGCGTCCATGGCCATCAGTCACCAAGTTCATGGAGGACGACACAGTGGTGACAGCACCTTGTAAACAAATGGAATGGTTGTGTGAATGGTCACACAGCAGAGCCACCTGAGGAGAGGGAAGAGGAGGCATGTGTGTCACAAGCAAAATGGCACTCCTGCCACCCTGGGGGGAGGGCCACTGGGAGTGGAACAGTCAGCAAAGCCCAGTGTCAGGAACCTTCACACATGAGAACAAGGTGGAAGGCAGGAGAGGAAGGAAAACATAAGACATGTTGAAATTGGTTTGTTTTTTAGCTTTGCCTTTTCCCCCCTAGATCCCTAAAGAAGAGTAATAACCCACTAGTGAAATCCAGAGTTGAAGCCCTAAATTAGGAGGAAAAGTGATTTTTCTATGCGTCTCACAGATTCAAGTAAGAGCAAAAGATGGACCAATTACATAGGATTACATTAGCAATTATGTCAAGTGACACGTGTTTAGGAACAAATAAAGTTCCTTTCTGATCTAGACAATGGCTGTGGATCTACCTGAACATTTCACCCAAGTACATTTGGTGTTTCCTTGGGCCTGTAATGGTGTAGCTACAGCATCCACTTGCAAGAGATACTAGCTTTGCAGAAAAAGGAGATATCTTTAACAACAAACAAAAATCTGTGAAGTAAGTTTCAAAATCAAGTTGAGCATTCTTAGCAGAAATGATGAAGTAATTAAATGGGACTCCTGCTTGTGATGAAATTAAAGATCAAACGTTTAAGTAAAATTCACTCAGGAGTCTGTAGACAATGGCCCCGAGACCAGTGAGCTAAAACTGATGGCTACATTTTTTAAAGGTTTAAAAAAACAAAGAATAATATGCAACAGAGACCCATGTGACTGGCAAAGATAAAGCAGAAGGTTGGCCAGCCTAGCTCCAGCCAGAAAGTTTTTTGTAAACTATGTCACCCAACCCCAGCCTGACAGCCTGCAGACAAGGACTTTTTGAGGAAGTACTCAATAAGTTACTGAATATTATTACTCCAACAACAACACAGAGAAGGAAATGTCAACCCACTCCAGTATTCTTGCCTGGAAAATCCCATGGACAGAGGAGCCTGGCAGGCTATAGTCCATGGGGTTGCAAAGAGTCGGACATGACTTAGTGATTAAACCACCAAAAAAAACCAATGTCACCAATTCTTTAAAACTAAGTGTGGGACATACAAGGCTGTAGTGGACATTGTGTGCCTGAAACAGATCTGATTTTTTTAAAAGCTGAAACAAGGGATGCAATTCCGCTAAGCAATAGTACAACCAAGTGGCTTAATGATAAAGAATCTGCCTGCCAATGCAGGAGATGCGGGTTCGATCCTTGGGTTAGGAAGATCCCCTGGAGAAGGGAATGGCAACTCACTCCAGTATCCTTGCTTGAGAAATCTTATGGACAGAGAAGCCTGGCGGGCTACAGTCCCTGGGGTCTCAAAAGAGTTAGAAACGACTTGGCAACTAAAACAACAAAATGACTAGAGAACAATGATCTATGATGGCAGAATATCTACCTGTGTTCCTGTGTGAAAATAAACTCCAAATAAACAAACTCCAAAATAAAGTCAAATGTAGAACACCACCAACCCAAGCAGTCTGGTCTCTCTAAGCAATCGATCAATCAGCTAATGATAACTAACAATGTGAGCACTTTATAATCACTGCTCAACTTTACCTGGAGATCACTGCACAATGAAGTCAAGAGACTTGTAACTGGATGCTCTGAGACCAGTGTGAAACAGCATCTCGGATACCCTCAGGGCCTCCTCTAAGGAGTCCTCCAGAACCTGCACGAAATGAGCCCAGAGGCCTGTTCTCTAAGTCAGGACTGGGGAGGAGACAGAACACCCAGAAGCAGACCAGGTCCCCTTATTTAACAAATTTACCATAGTTCCATCCTTCTAGACTGCTGGACATTTTAGAGCAACCTGGGCTTTGTTCTCTACTTCTTCATCTTCATTTATCTACAAGTCAGTAAGTCTTGGCAGCCAGAGGCCCTGCTGTTTCTGGCATCAGACCTGTGTTTCTTCTACCTTAACCTAGGTTTTCAGATCTGATAAGCTCATCCCTGGATTATTTCAATAGCCTCTTAGTGCCAATGACCGTGCCCACCACAGACCAGAGTGTAACAGACGCCACTCTCAGGCTTTACCTTGAATGAGCAGACCAGGGCCCTGGATAAGTCCATGCTGCTTCCTCTGGTTCTGCATAGCTCCCCCATCATCCAGCCTACTGATGTCACTCATAGCTGCTGCCATTTATTGACTTTATGTGCCAGGAAAGAGGAAAAAAATCCACATTCATCCACCTACGTAAGCTTCACAAACTCCCAAGGTATGTTTAATTTTGCCTGTTTTATAGATAAGGAAACTGGGTTTTAAATAAGCCAAGTACACAGTCCAAAGTGACACATGGGTTAATGCCAGCAAATGCCCTTTTCATTCCAAGGCTGGGCAGTAACCCCTGCCCTGAACCACTCCCCAGTCTTTACATCCACTGCTGTCTGGTATGAGCCCATCTTCCAGGTCAGCTGAATCACCACCTTTCCCAAAACACAACCTGCATCTCCTGTTTCCCTTAATCCTCTTCCAGCAGCCCACACATTCAAACTTCACCATCTTTCAACACAGGATCAAGCATCACTTCATTCAGAATGTCCTCTGAAACCTAGAAGTGACGCCTCTCCCCTCTAACTATATCCAGCTTCAGTCTGTACTTTTCCTCTTCCTTCATTACATGGATTCTCAGATATTCCTGTGAGGCACTAGCCATCTGACTACAATCCACTAAGAGTGGGACCTGCCTCCATAAATTCATATCCCACCCAGAACACTGCCTTGCACAAGCTAAGCAATTAATTGTTGAATTACTATCAGCAAGATATTTCCATTCAAAGAAAAGAAGATCACAAGGGCTTCAGGAAAAGAAAAAATTCCATTTCACTAGTCATTCAAAATTACATTTACTGCATTATAATAAAAATGTACTGCTCCTTACTTAGCTTTATTTAATAAGAGGCTATTGTTTTCCAGTATAAAACTTTTATCAAAACTCCTGTACAACAATGGTATCATACATCTTCTCTGTTTGGCCACAATGTACCTGCTCTAGCGAACAAAACACAGACAAGATTTTCTCCACCAACTCATGAATCCAAAGCTGCCCAATCGCTCTGAAGAGCAGGAGACATTATTAGTCTGTAAGATTCCCAGGTCAATGGAAAAGACTCCGATGCTGGGGAAGATTGAGGGCAGGAGGAGAAGGGGGCGACAGAGGATGAGATGGTTGGATGGCATCACCGACTCAGTGGACGTGAGTTTGACCAAACTCCAGGAGATAGTGAAGGACAGGGAAGCCTAGCGTGCTGCAGTCCACAGGGTTGCAAAGAGTCGGACATGACTGAGCGACTGAACAGAAAAAAAGATTCCCAGGGAGAAACCACTCATGTGAACCATGATAAATATCATAAACTAAAAAGAATCCACAAGGAGGAGTGTTTTTCTTCCTGGTTGGACGTTATGAATGACAACTGTGACAACAATCTCTTTGGTGAAGAGTCACACACGCTGAAGACCCACATCAGCCACCCACTGCATAGGAGAGATGACAGCGCCTATCTCCCTTCACCTCCCCAGCAGCCTGTTGTTTCACACTGGCCTCTGCCGGAAGGGAGATCCTTCCAGGCCCGCTGCAACCAGGGCTTATCGCTGCTCAAGAAAAGTTAACTTTTCAGTCTCCCTCCTCCTCTCCCTGTTGTTCTCCCCCTTTTGCCGTCCTCCTCTCTCTGCCCCCCTGTCCTTCCCCATTCTCTTTCATCTTCTGTCCTGGACAGGGCTTCTCAGTCCAAGTTAGCCAACTTATTTTCAGGGCCCATCAGGTTCACTATGGAATTTTTTTCATTCTGTTTTCATTGCAGTGATTATTTCTAACATTAATATAACTATGTTCCGCTCCGTGTTTGCTCTCACAAATGGAATTTATCCTCACAAAGTAGTGTTCTGAACTTCTTGCAAAGAACCTAATTAAATAACTTGTCATTTCAAAAAAAAAAAAGAAACAAAACTATGTTCCAGCCCACCTGGATGGCTGCCTCATAACCATCTCCTGCCCTGCAACATCCACATCAGGAGTGCACAACTGCACAAGCAGCTCCACCTGCCAAGGCTGGTGGGGAGAGAAGCACATGGGAAGGAGGATATCTCCCACCACACTCAACCTACAGGCAGCTCATTTTTTCCACAACCCATCATTTTATCATTAACTTGCAATTTACTTTGGATCTATAGTTACACAGGAACTACAAGCATTATGGAATGTATATCTGATTTCATATTCACAGCATATCAGCAATGTCATAATTCACTTCACAGCATATCACACCCTGCCTCACCACAACTAACTATGCATCCTATATTCCACTAAAATTCCCTATCTCCATCAGGGCAAAGGTTCCCATTCCAGCCAGCTCAGGGCTCTGCATGGCATGGCCACTCAGGAATGACCATTCAAAGCAGTGGATCTATGTTGTTTTTACACTGTCTGGGATCTGCTCTTCTTTGGAAGGCACATGTTCCAGTGATGACTGTAACAGCCCATACCACACTAGCTCACACTGGCAAGAACAATGACCTTTTCCTTAGACATTCAAAAGATCTGACAAGAAGGTGGAATCATTTTTATGACAGTTTGGCATGTCTTAATGGGAATACTTTTTAGTATTGCTTCCACACTCTTCTGCCCAAAGAGAATTCAATGAGAGGAAATCTATTTTTCCATTATTTGTCACTTTCTCTAGTATCACAGTCGTGAAGAATGTGAGTTTAAATGTATACAGTATCACACTTCAACGCAGTAAAGGCTTTCTAAATTAAACTTTACAATAGGGTGAGTCACAGCTTACTATGGACAAAACTCCCCAGTAATCCCCAAGACAAATCGGAGATGAGCATTCTTTTTAGTATAACATCTACTCATCCAGTAGGTACAGATATACTTCTTCTTTCATAAAAGTCCAAAAGATCTGTAGGTGACAGTTAAATGTGTGAATTCAGAGGAAAAAAGGCTCCCTCAGGCTACACAGGTAAACATCTGGAGAGTTATCTCACAGACCAGTGTAGTCGGGAAACTACTCTCCCCAGTATTAGACTAAGCATCAGCTATCACATGAGATTAAGTAACCAGAAACTAACACAACATTGTAAATTATCTATATAATTATTTTATTTTAAAAAATGGTTATAAAAAAAAGTGTATCACAAACCCACTACTTATTTGCTTCTGAAAAGCCAGGTATGTGCAGAACACACTTCCTCCAGAACCTTTGAGACTTTTTTAGAGGCTGTATTACACACCCAGCTTCACCCCTGACACAGGAGCCACATGGATGGAAGATGAGGCAGTAAGGAAAAACAAGCACCACATCCTCTGGGGAGGCATTCAATATCTGTACTAAGAGCCCTGAAAACCTGCACTTTCCAGGCCAGTAATTATATTCTCATTTTTAATCAAAGAAATCATCTGCAATACAGGAAAAACACACATTTGATTACATGCTGTTAATATAAGCAAAACACTCACTGCAGTATTAAGTAGTACTGGAGCTTTTGTTTTCTAGACAGTAGATAAGTGGAGGAAAAGTCCATGGATATGCTTTCATCGTGGGGAGAAGACAGAGCCAAGAAACCATGTCTATGACTCTCAGACAAAGAACCATGTAATCAGCAAAACAAAACCAAAAAAAGAAACTTCAGAGGAATGAAAGGACTTCAGTTTGAGTTGGCTGCTCCTCCTCATAAGCTGATGACAAGAGCCAGACTCACCTAGTCCATCCGCCATACTTGGAGGTGCACCAGTAGGAAGCCACGAGGAAGGTCTTGCCCTGCACTCTGCCTCTTGGAGGTGTCCCAAACGTGGAAAATGGGAAGAGGGACAATAGAGGAGCTGGGAAGGCAAGACGACCCACCTGCAGCTCAGCATCCATTGACCAGGCCATTGGATGTGCACTGCTGTTGGGCACTGAGGAGCCATCTCAGGAGAACCCATCCAAGTGCCCAATCTGGGGGAGACTGGACATTGCCAACAAGGAGACAACAATAGGAGAAGATCATGGATAAAACAATGCGAATATTCAAAAGGAAGGATGCAACCAAACAGAAGAATCTTCCTCTGTCAGTTACAGCTTACTTAAATTATTTTAAAAAGAAAAAGATAAGACAAACATCATATTTCTGGAGATTTTTCTTCTAAACTCTCAAACGATTATGCTAGTACTCAGAAAAGTAGAGGGAATAATTTATATGGATAAACCTGATGAGGCAATATGTTGATGTGATAATAAAATGGTAACAAGTAACTAATTTAAACATTTCCTAGTTCAAATAAATTCGTCCCGCTGGCTTTGTACCACTTCAGATAAAACACAAGGTATGCTATGGTAAACAGCATAGAAAAAAGGCTGATATAGCTCAAATCAGATCTCACAAAGGAGTCCAAAAGGATATAGTTCATTATATTTACTCTAGTTTTTTTAAAAAATAATAATAGTTACACCAACTGCTCTTTGGCAGTTTTTTTTTTTTTTTTTTTTTTTTTGGCTGGTAGAGACTCAACTTGAATGAGAAATATCACTGTGGAAATAAGCCTGCGGTGAGGGCAAGAACCCTGTACACACAGAGGATTTTATAAAGAAGTATTTCACCTAAGTTTATTTTTCACTGTGTAATAAAAAGCTTCCAGATCCACAAAGAATGTGAAGTGGAATTCACCCTAGTATTCTATGAAAAGGCACAAGGAGACAAGACAGAACAAGCAAACCTGATCAGACTAAATGTTAGCAGATACATTTAACTGAAGGGACTCCAAGAGCTGGGGCAGCCTGGCTTTCCACAACATGAGCCAGTGCTAGCCATGCGGTGAAAGCATGCAGCACCCTACTGAAGCTGTGCCACGGCAAGCATCCCAAGCACCAGCATACTCACAGATTCACCTACCTTGAAACCTGTATGAACTGAGTTCACTCTGCAAGGAAGAGCCACTGTCACAGTCTCTCCCACTGGTGGTCAGTAAACACACACCAGGCTGTCAGGAAAGAGACACTGCGACCAAATGGTAGTACATGCGTTTCTCTAAGACTACTTTCATCCATTTTCCAGAACAATGGGATCTGACTCAAGAACTAGGGGTCCAGTGCTCACTGCAGACCAGCACAGAGGGACCAATCACTCCCATAGTCAGGGCGCCCTGGATTAACCAGCCAGTCCCTCCAGAAATTTAGACAAAGTGCCACTTCCTTCTCCTCCTCAGCGCTTAGCTGCCCCACCTCCCAAGGCCCACCGTCCAGCAGAGTCAGCAGTTGCATAGAGATGGAGGTTGGGAGCGTGCTCCTCCCCACCTGCTGCCACAGGACAAGCACTGGTTAGCATCCTTTCCTTCCCCATCTCTCTGGTCTCTATGGACATCACACTAAAATCAGCCCAGGCTGCTGCCTGCACCAGCAACACAGTGACATATGTGCTTCAGTAACAGTCACCACCCTAGACTCTCCTTCATAATCCTAAAACCCACTCTCTGGGAACACGCCATTTGCTTAATAGAGGAATAACCACCAGTCATATAGTCCCCAATACAATCAAAGAAGAATGTCTGGACAAAATTTTAACTGGATGCTTCTATCTGTAATTTAAACAAACAAACAAAAAGTCATTTCTCAAAAACATGCCTGTTTTAATGAGTCACATTTTAGGTTAAAAAAGAACACACACACACACACAAACCATCTGAGGAAAACAAGACGCACAAACCATCTGAGAAAAACAAACCCTGTGTGTTATTTTTTCCCTGTGAGTAAAAACAACTTATTGGATTCATCAACCATCTTCTTCCAATAAGAGACACAATACACAAATGTTTCCTGTTAACACACTAATTTGAAGACAGATTAAGAGTCGCCCCAGATTGATCATATTCTTTGCAGCCAAAGATGGAGAAGCTCTATACAGTCAGCAAAAACAAGACCAGGAGCTGACTGTGGCTCAGACCATGAACTCCTTATTGCCAAATTCAGACTGAAATTGAAGAAAGTACGGAAAACCACTAGACCATTCAGGTATGACCTAAATCAAATTCCTTATGATTATACAGTGGAGGTGAGAAATGGATTTAAGGGACTAGATCTGATAGACAGAGTGCCTGATGAACTATGGATGGAGGTTCGTGACACTGTACAGGAGACAGGGATCAAGACCATCCCCAAGAAAAAGAAATGCAAAAAAGCAAAATGGCTGTCTGAGGAGGCCTTACAAATGGCTGTGAAAAGAAGAGAAGGGAAAAGCAAAGGAGAAAAGGAAAGATATAAGCATCTGAATGCCGAGTTCCAAGGAATAGCAAGGAGAGATAAGAATGCCTTCCTCAGAGATCAATGCAAAGAAATAGAGGAAAACAACAGAATGGGAAATACTAGAGCTCTCTTCAAGAAAATTAGAGATACCAAGGGAACATTTCATGCAAAGATGGGCTTGATAAAGGACAGAAATGGTATGAACCTAACAAAAGCAGAAAATACTAAAAAGAGGTGACAACAATACACAAAAGAACTGTACAAAAAAGATCTTCACGACCAAGATAACCATGGTGGTGTGATCACTGACCTAGAGCCAGACATCCTGGAATGTGAAGTCAAGTGGGCCTTAGAAAGCATCACTACGAACAAAGCTAGTGGAGGTGATGGAGTTCCAGTTGAGCTATTTCAAATACGGGAAGATGATGCTGTGAAAATGCTCCACTCAATATGCCAACAAATTTGGAAAACTCAGCAGTGGCCATAGGACTGGAAAAGGTCAGTTTTCATTCCAATCCCAAAGAGAGTGAATACTAAAGAATGCTCAAATTACCGCACAACTGCACTCGTCTCACATACTAACAAAGTAATGCTCAAAATTCTCCAAGCCAGGCTTCAACAGTACATGAACTGTGAACTTCCAGATGTTCAAGCAGGATTTAGAAAAAGCAGAAGAACCAGAGATCAAATTGCCAACATTCATTGGATCACCAAAAAAACAAGTAGAAAAACATCTACTTCTGCTTTACTGAGTAAGCCAAAGCCTTTGACTGTGTGGATCACAACAAACTGTGGAAAATTCTGAAAGAGATAGGAATACCAGACCACCTGACTTGCCTCCTGAGAAATATGTATGCAGGTCAAAAAGCAACAGTTAGAACTGGACATGGAAGAACAGGTTGGGTCCAAATTGAGAAAGGAGCATATCAAGGCTGTATATTGTCACCCTGCTTATTTAACTTATATGCAGAGTGTATCATGAGATATGCTAGACTGGATGAAGCACAAGCTGGAATCAAGATTGCCGTGAGAAATATCAATAACCTCAGATATGCATATAACACCACACTTATGGCAGAAAGTGAAGAAGAACTAGAGCCTCTTCATGAAAGTGAAAGAGGAGAGTGACCAAGTTGGCTTAAAACTCAACATTCAGAAAACTAAGATCATGGCATCTGGTCCCTTCACTTCACGGCAAATAGATGGATAAACAGTGGAAACAGTGAAAGACTTTATTTTGGGGGGCTCCAAAATCACTGCACATGGTGACTGCAGCCATGAAATTAAAAGACATTTGCTCCTTGGAAGAAACATTATGACCAACCTGGACAGCATATTAAAAAGCAAATTGCCCACAAAGGTCTGTCTAATCAAAGCTATGGTCTTTCCAGTAGCCATGTACAGATGTGAGAGCTGGGACTCCAAAGAAAGCTGGGCACGGAAGAATTCATGCTTCTGAACTGTTGTGTTGGAGAATACTCTTCAGAGTCCCTTGGACTGCAAGGAGATCCAACCAGTCCATCCTAAAGGAATCAGTCCTGAATATTCATTGGAAGGACTGATGCTGAAGCTGAAACTCCAATACTCTGGCCACCTGATGAGAAGAACTGTCTCACTGGCAAAGACCCTGATGCTGGGAAAGACTGAAGACGGGAAGAGAAGGGAACGACAGAGGATGAGATGGTTGGATAGCATCACAGACGCAATGAACCTGAGTCTAAGTAAACTCCGGGAGTTGGTGATGGATAGGGAGGCCTGGCATGCTGCAGTCCATGGGGTCGCAGAGTCGGACACGACTGAGCAACTGAACTGAACTGAACCAATTCCAAATAGAATGAACTAAAAAGGAACAAACATCTGTTTTGCCCTGACTTTAAAGAGATATAAAAGGGATCTTTTCAAACTGAAAAGTCTTCCTGCTAGTGTCTTGCTGGACTACAGCCTAGTTAAAAAGCACAAAAATAAAAGGGAGGGTTACCATCTCCTGGAAGTAATAAAGCTATAGAACAATGTTCTTTATTTCCTGTCTGGCATAAACGGGTGTCTCCATAGGCAAAGGATTATTTGTTGAAATGGTGTGACCACTTAAACACGTGTCAGAGACATTGGTATCTGAACCAAAACTTGAGCCACACAGATCTTAAGAATCCAAGGACTCAGAATGTAACCTAGTTATGCCAGACCCAACAAGAAAACATGCAAACCATTTCTCACACTTTCAACCTGGGGGTGAGGCCTCAAACATTTAACCATTCCTCCTCTACAACTTTACAGTTTTAGTGTAGTGTAAAAGACAGGAGCACACCTCAAAGATCTGGGAGGAGATCTGCTTGCAGTCCTCAGCTTTGTGCAAACCTTTTGCTCTCTTCCAGCAAGACTTCCAGGAGTCCCTGGTGACTCAGAGGTTAAAGCCTCTGCCTGAAATGCGGGAGACCTGGGTTTGATCCCTGGGTCGAGAAGATCCCTTGGAGAAGGAAAATGGCAACCCACTCCAGTACTCTTGCCTGGAGAATCCCATGGAGGGAGGAGCCTGGTAGGCTACAACAGTCCATGGGATGCAAAGAGTGGGACACGACTGAGCGACTTACCTTTCACTTTCAGCAAGACCATGCCTGTCTATCAGGGCAGGAGGACTTGATGCCCCAATGATAATTTACAAGGGAGAAAACAAAGTATCCACAACAATTACTAAAAAGTGAGAACAAAGTTTCATCCATGTAATGTTTTCAATACTTAATGCTGTTCTTTAAATTTCATTGAAAGCAGTGTGCCTAGTATGAGTGTATCAAAATACAGTCTCCAAGTTCTATAGGTTCCAGAACCAGGACAAGAAAGGGTCCCTGGCTTATTTCCATTGAATCAGCTAGTAACGGGCCAGCTGTAGAGGGCTCTTCCCAACTCCACATCCTGAGTCAGCAACAACCATCCTGGCCACCTCAGAATCAGAGGACAAGCATACAAGGCACTAAATGCAGGGGAAGAAATGAGGCAGGCAGAAAAGCTAACTCCCTCCTGACCAGCTTCTCAGCAAACAGGACACAGAAACTGAATTAAGCATCTATCCTCCTCCAGAGCTGGGCTCCTTTTCTGCTCTGGAGTCCCATACAACAACTTATGTTCACAGGCAGGGCTGACATTTTACTACCTGTACAAAGTACTTTTAGAATTCACTTTAAGTCCTTGGAAAGGGCCTACATCTAGCTATCTCCCTTAAAACACCTCCTCTCAGATGAGGAAAAGAAAAAATCAGCTGAGAGAGAGATCAAAGGCCATAAAATACTGCTCACAATTTAAACATTAAAATTCAATAATACACTTGAAGAGGAATAAAGTTGCGTTCCCAAACCTGTAAAACGCACACAGTCTCCGATGGTAAAGAGGAGTGTGCCGCACAAAAGGCTATTCATGGATCTGCCAGGCCAAACACCACCTTCCTCAAAGCTGCTGGCTCCTTTCTGCTTCTGGTTCGACAAAAAGTGCGAGAGCGCCTCCTAAGAGCAGCTAAGGCCGGCACCCACACACCTGGCGCTGCTTCCACATGCCCAGCCCCTGACCCCTCCCCACGTTGCGAAAGCCCAAAGTACCCCGGCCCCCTCACGCCCCCATACACCCCCTAAAGTCCCCCCTCCCCGCCCCCCACACCCCCAGGCCCCTCACAAACCTCACACCCCTCACACCCCCACTACATCTCGAACCCCCGGCTCCCTCACGCTCCCCACTCACATCCCACACCCCCCAATACGGGAGGTCCCCAGGAAGGCAGAAGAGGAAAGCGTGAAGCAGGGCAGGCGCTCACCCTGCAACGACGCTACTCTCCACTGGGCTCCCTCGTGCTTTAGGATAAACCTGAGCCCGTGGCCGAAGAGGCCCCTGCAGTGCGATGTGCGGGTAGGTCTCCCTTTGGGTTCACTGGGTCTGCAGACCTCAGCTGGCTGCGCCCCTGAGGCAAGCGGTGGGCGCCAGATCCCAGCTGACGGAAGCTGGTCCCAGCTGACAACTGAGGATGCGGACGCCAACCACTCTGAGGAAAGGGGCAGGTGTCGGCCTTGTTCTTTCACCTTAGGGAAGACCGAAGGCTAGCCACATGTCCTCGCGCAACGACTGAGAGCCTACTTTCTCTCAGAGTACCTACTTTCTCTCAGAGTACCGTGCAGCAAATGCGGAACAAGCAATTCCGCCAGTTCACAAATCATGCCGCAGGCTGAGAGCAAGTGGCGAGTGACTCCCATGGCACACGCCACCAGGGAGTACAAGACACAGGTTAGAGGCAGAGAGCATGCTGGGAAGGGGGCATGTGAGAGCCAGAGCGCATGCTCCGAGAATGCAGCGCACACGTGAGAGGCAGAGGGCATGCTGGGAGCGGGGCACGTGAGCCCTACAGCGCATGCTCTCAGAATGCAGGCTGCACGCAACAGGCAGAGGGCATGAGGCAAAGACACATGAGACTACAGGGCACAGGTGAGAGGCCATGGGCAAGCCAGGAGTATGCAGGCAAGTTGAGCCCGAGAGCGCTGTGGTCCGCTAATACAGGGCCCACATAGGGCAGCACGCCAGGTCTCCCTGTCCTTCACTATCTCTCAGAGTTTGCTCAAACTCATGTCCATTGAATTGGCCATGATATCCAACCATCCCCGCCCCGCCCCCTGCACCTCAGTCTTTCCCATTGAGTCCGCTCTTCACACCAGTTGGCCAAAGTATTGACGCTTTACCATCAGTTCTTCCAATGAATATTCAGGGTTGACTGCCTTTAGGATTGCCTGGTTTGATCTTCTTGCTGTCCAAGGGACTCTCAAGAGTCATCTCCCAGGAGAGGTGGGTGGTCTGATACAAAATTATATAGGCATTCACTGAGGTGTAAGAGGTCCAGCACAGTTAAGGAAAAGCCTCATGCAGAATAGTTGCTGTGGACTGAACATGAATTTCCCAAATGTATGTTGAATCCTAACCGTTAAGGCATGAGGAGGCAGGATCTTTGCAGGTGATGAGGTCGTGAGGGTGGAGTCCCATGATGGAATTAGTGCGCTTACAAAAGAGACCCCACAGACCTCCCTCCACCTATGTGGGCACAAAAGAGGCCACACATGAACCAGGAAGTGAATCCTCCTCAGACAGGGAATCTGCCAGTGCCTTGATCCTCGACTCTCAGCCTCTAGAACCATGAGAAATCAATGTCTGTTATTTGAGCCCCCAGTCTGTGGTAGTCTGTTACAGCAGCCCAAACAGATTGAGAAAATAAAGACTCTGAGGAGCAGGAGGGTGAGAATAAATCTTCTGGCTTCGACACTAATAGAACTTGGGAGAAGACTGAAAAGACTGTCTTAGAAATTTCCAATCTAAATGTAGAGGGAACTAAACAGCACATATGAAGAAAATGGTGGATAACTCACTTCAGAAATGTTCCTGAAGAAATGGACACAGATGACATTCAGCAAATTACATTCAAAGGTCTCTCAGGCACTTTTACTTGGTAATAATAATTTACTTAATAATACTTGAATGAATAATTCTGTTACGAATGAATAATTCTGAATGAATGAATGAAACCAAGAGCCACAAACCAGGGCTTTAAGCTGAGATGATACACACCCTAAAACTCCTGTTTGCTAAGGTGGAGTCAGTGAAAACCTGGAGCCATTCACAGGGCACTAGGGATGCAGGAAGACTGGCTGAATTAGATGCTTCTAGACCAACAACACCCTGAGTTCCCTCTGGGCTTACAATGCCTTTCCACTGGAAGAATGCCATTCAAAAGTGAAGGATAATTAAAATAACACTAATTGCAAAACCAGTGGCCCTTAGAGAATGAACTGGATCTACACCTAAATACACTAATCACCATATAAAAATGTGGGGGTAGAGAGGAAAGGGTTTTGTTTTGTATTAAACATTCCTAACTGTTTAGACTCACTGGAAAAGACCCTGATGCTGGGAAAGATTGAAGGCAAGAAGAGAAGGGGATGACAGAGGATATGATGGTTGGATGGCATCACTGACTCAATGGACGTGAGTTTGAGCAAGCTCAGGAGTTGGTGATGGACAGGGAAGCCTGGCGTACTGCAGTCCATGGGGAAGCAAAGAGTCGGACACAACTGAGCAACTGAACTGAAACATTCCTAACTGCCGAAGTTCCAATACCCGGGCCACCTGATGTGAAGAGCCTACTCATCTGAAAATACCCTGATGCTGGGAAAGATTGAGGGCAGAAGAGGGTGACAGAGGATAAGATGATTGAATGGCATCACCAACTCAATGGACATGAGTTTGAGCAAACTCCGGGAGATAGTGAAGGACAAGGAAGCCTGGTGTGCTGCAGTCCATGGGGTCACAAAGAGTCGGACACAACTGAACAACAATGAACTGCCATTATAAAAAGGCAAAGCAATTTGCTCAACCAGGAAACAAAGCTCTTTAAGAGACCCAAAAGGCCCCAAGGAGATAATGCCCTCAAAACTGAGAAGGGTAATGAAATTAAAAAAAAAAAAAAAATACTGTCATAGAAATGGCCCTACCAAGGCTAGGGTTAGGAACACACAAGAGTAAAATATGCCTGACATCCACCACAGCATCCTGTACTTACGTGGGATCTTTCTTCAATAATTTAATTTTTCCTAAGTTTCAGCCTAATTAATTCTCAAAATGAATCCAGGAGAAAAAAGAATTCAACTGTTTTAAGCCTCTTAACAGGTAAAGAATATGAAGGTACAGAAGGTAAATTTTCACAAGAGTAGTTTTGTACTATATTGTGTTTTTACAGCTCTGAATTTTCTTCCAAATTCATCTAAACTGGCATGAGATGGGAGTGCAAAAATGTTTTAAACCCATGAAACTAAGATTTAAAACACTGCTTTGTATCCAAAGTGGTGAGTCTTTACCCAAAACCGGCAGAGCCAGAGGTTTGAGAGCCCTTGCTGGGGGCTGCCTCCTGAACTAGCTCTACAGTGACCTACTCATGACCACCCCCAGCCACTGGATGAACCAAACTACTCTGAAGGAGCCACAAGAAGGCCCAGCTCTATAGTCAATTACGCTCTGTGTGAACTGTGTCCAAGCAAACTTCCAACACCTAAATGCTCTCAGCTGGCCATCACCAATTCACCCACTTGGGCTGAACCCACCAGGCTACGCACTAATGTTTGGAGCTCATTCACATGTGTGGCCCTAAAAAATTTTTAGAAAAACTAGAATGCCTCCTGCTGCCCCTCCCCCCCAAAAAAACCCTGTCCCTGTTTACATAATATTCAGTAGACAAATTTTCACAAGTAAAATTTCTGCTGTGAAACACATTTTCATGAGCCCTGATGAAATACAAATGCACACAAACCACAGAAAACTTGTATTTACCTTGGTTCCACATTCCGGCCACACCAGTTTCAGGTAACATGTGGGTCTCAAAATGTTAATAAGGTCCCATTCATTAATAATAGGTCTTAGCCTCACTTCACACACCATAAAACACTGCCCTGAAGCAGGAAAAATCCACACCACCCAGGGTGGGGGATAGCTAAGAGCACTAATTCTAAAGCCAGACTGCCTGACTCCCTGCTAACTTTAGCCAAGTGCCCTTAAACCTCTCAACTCTAATTTCCTCTTCAGCACACTGTGGATGATAACAGTTGTGGGGATAAAACACTGTCAACATGGAACTCACCAGGGCATACACAGGAAGAGTGTCTGCTGTCATGATTAAGAACAGAAAATCCACATCAAGGATTTACCAAAAAGAAACAAAAATTCATTGATCTTAATTCCCTAAATTTCATTGATCTTAACCACCTTCGAGATACTAAGCAATAAACACTATGGAGTAGTCATGTGCAAATGATTTGGTCTGTGACTCCCTGGCTTCTCAGGAAAACCCTTCCTGTCAAGCCTTCTCCATGAGACACCCCCAGCCTCCAACCTGCAGCCCCAGCTGTTCACGCTGATGGTAGACTGAGGGCTCCTGCACATCTCCAGGATTAAGTTACCGGTGTTAGGTCAGAGAGGTCAGTGCTGCTCAAACCTCAGTGTGCATGCAGGTCACATCGATCTTGTCAGTCTCTCTGTCTTCATGGAGCAAAAGCTAGACCCAAGGGGTTGCATTTCCAACAAACTCACCTGATGCTGATTTGAGGTGAGGAGCGGGGCTTGAACAAAAGGGTCAGGAGAACTAAAGTTAAATTCAGGGCTGGAGAAAAGGGTTGCCTGAGCTCAGGCTCCCAGATCCTCTCCTCAAAGAAATCTATGCCAATACCCCCAGAGGAAAGGTCCTATGAACATAGAGGAAGGGGTCCCTCCTGGACGCAAATTCAGGCACACAGGTTTCATGACCCCAAAACTTGACCACTGCCAGGAAGGAGGCCAAGGCACTGAGGATCTTGAACAGACGGGTGTGTCTGTCTATGCCCTCGAGCAGCTGGTATAGAGACCACCACCTATCTACCAATCCATCCAAAGCTGCAGACTCACACCCAGTCAGAAGTTGAAGTTCCTGCCCACATCACTTACAAGAGCCCCTTCCAGCTACAAAGCTGATTTACGTAATACTCCAGACCTCCAAGCTAGCTGCCTCTCTTTAAACTGCCCCAATCTATAGGCCCACCAATATTTATAGCTTTTCTTTCAATTCACCACATCAAAACATAAAAATAAAATTCAGTACAAAGTTATATTACAGAAGCCTGTTTAGGGTGACTTTTCCTAGAACTATTGCTGTTCTTGTTTAGAATGATTTTCAATTTGTATTTTAAAATTAACTTTAATTGTGCTGTCTTCCTAATCTACTAAGACTCCAGAAAAAAAATCATTATGAAATCCAATACCATTTTATGTCGAACTAGAAATACAAGTGCTTCCTGAACATTATAAAACACTGACGAAAGAAAATGAAGACAAATAAATGGAAAGGTATCTCATGTTCATGGATCAGAGGAAGTAATATTGTTAAAAATATCCATATTATCCAAAGTCATTTATTCAATGCAGTAACTATCAAAAATGCAAAGCATTTTTCACAGAGATCAAAAAAATGATCCCACAAAACCACAAAAGACCCCAAACAGCCACAGTAATCCTGAAAAGGAAGGAAGAAAAAAGCTGGAGGCATCCTCTTCCTAATTTGAAGCTTACATCACAAAGCTATAATAATCAAGACAGTATGGTATTGACATTTAAAACAGACACATCAAAAAATAAATAAATAAAATAAAACAGACACATCAACCAGTGCAACACAACTGAGAGCCCAAGAATAATCCCATACATGTATAGTCAACTAATAATTGACAAGGGAGCTAAGAACGCTCAACAGAGAAAAGGACAGCTCAATAAATGGTGCTGGAAAAGCTGGGTCACCACACAGAGTAGTGGCCCTATGACACACCACTCACAGAAATCAACTCAAATGAATTAAAAGATCTAAATGGAAGACTGGAAGCTGTAAAACTCAAAACACTGGGGGAAATTTCTTGATGATGTTCTCAGGAACAATTTTTGGGTAAGACACCATGAGCACAAGCAACAAAAGCAAAATTAAAAAAGTAGAACTGTATCAAACTAAAAGTCTTCTGCACAGCAAAAGAAACAATCAGGAAAATGAAAAGGTAATCTATGGAATGGGAGAAAACATTTGCAAACCATTTATCTTGATAAGGAGCTAATATCCAAAATACGTAAGGAACTCATTTAACTCAATAGTAAAAACAAAATCCAATTAAAAGTCGGGCAAAGAACTTGAACGTTTTCTCAAAAAAAGACATACACATGGCCAACAGATACATGAAAATGTGTTCAACATCTCTATAATCATAAGGAAAAATGAAAATTAAAACCATATCACCTCATGACTATTTGAATGTCTATCATCAAAAAACATGTATTTATACGTTTTACATATATTATATAGAAATATGTCAAACAAGTTTTGGTTAAAGATGTGGGAAAAAAGAGAACCCTATGCACCATTGTTAGGAACGTAAATTGGTGCAGACACAAAGAAATCAGTACAGAGGTTCCTCAATAAATTAAAAATAGAACTATCATATGATCCAGCAATTCCACTTCTGATATTTATCTGAAGAAAATGAAATTGCTTTCTTAAAGAAATACCTGCACTCCCATGTTCATTACTGCATTATTTAAAATAGCCAAGATGTGTAAATAACCTAAATGTCCACTGACAGCAGATGTGGTATACACACACAATGGAATGTTAGTTATAGGGAAGGAGATCCTGAAACATCATGATTGGACCTTGGGAGCATTATGCCAACTGAAACAAGCCAACAGAGGAAGACAGATACTGTATATTCTCACTAATATGTGGAGTCTAAATAAGCAAAATGCACAGAAAGAGTGATGATTGCCAGAGGCAACCACTGATCTGTTTTCCATTCCTATGGTTTTACCTTTTCCAGAACTTCATGTAGACAGCATTTTACGGAATGTAATGTTCTGAGACTGGCTGCTTTTACTCAGCACAAAGCCCTGGAGGATCATCCAAGTTTCTGTGTGCATTCATAATTTGCCTATTTTTGCATGCTATAAATGCACCACAGTTTAACCTTGCACCTGCTTGGGGAACTATGAACAGAGTTGCTATAAACATTCAAGTACAAGTTTTTGTTGATCATCAGCTTTCGCTTTTCTCAGGTAACTATTCAGGAGTGGGACTGCTGGGTCAAGTGTTAATGTATGCTTACTTTTCTAAGAAACCACAAGATGTTTTCCAGAGTGGCTGCACCATTTCAAACCTACCAGCAATGCACAAGAGCTGCAGTCTTCCATCCTCACCAGCACTTGGTGTTGTCAAGGATTTTTATGTTAGCCATTCTAACAGAGTAACATCATGGCATCCGGTCCCAACACTTCATGGCAAATCGATACGGAAACAATGGAAACAGTGACAGACTTTATTTTTGTGGGCTCCAAAATCACTGCAGATGGTGACTGCAGCCATGAAATTAAAAGACACTGACTCCTTGGAAGAAAAGCTGTGACAAATCTAGACAGCATATTAAAAAGCAGAGACATTACTTTGCCAACAAAGGTCTGTCTAGTCAAAGCTATGGTTTTTCCAGTGGTCATGTACGGATGTGAGAGTTGGACTGTGAAGAAAGCTGAGCGCCAAAGAATTGATGCTTTTGAACTGTGGTGTTGGAGAAGACTCTTGAGAGTCCCTTGGACTGCAAGGAGATCAAACCAGTCAATTCTAAAGGAAATCAACGCTGAATATTCACTGGAAGGACTGATGCAGAAGCTGAAGCTCCAATACTTTGGCCACCTGATGTGAAGAGCTGACTCACTGGAAAAGACCCTGATGTTGGGAAAGACTGAAGGCAAGAGAAAGGTACGACAGAGGATGAGATGGTTGGACGGCATCACCTACTCAATGGATATGAGTTTGAGCAAGCTCCGAGAGTTGGTGATGGACAGGGAAGCCTGGCATGCTGCAGTCCATGGGGGCGCAAAGAGTTGGACACAACTGAACAACAACAAATTCTAATACAGCATCTCGTCCTGGTTTAATTTGCCTTTCAGTAAGACTAGTCACACTGACTGTTTATTTGCCATCTGTATATCCTTTGCAACAGAGTACCTCTTCTAGTCTTCTGTTCACTTAAATTGTTTATTTTCTTAGTATTGCATTTTGGGGGTCCTTTATATATTCTGGATACAAGTTCTTCGTAGAATATGTGGTTTGTAAATATTTTCTCCCAGTATGCAGTCTGTCTCTCCATTTTCCTTAACAGTATTTTTCACAGAGCAGAAGTTTTTCATTTTGATGAACTCCACTTACATTCTTCTTTAATGAATCAGAATATTATGCCTAAGAACTCTTTGCCTAGCTTCAGGTCAAGATCAGTTTCTCCTATGTTTAGTTCTAAAAGTTTCAGAGAATCCATTAAAGTTAACTTTTGAATAAGGTGTTTTTCATTTTATTGCATATGGATGCTCAATGCTTCCAGCACCATCTGTTGAAAAAACTATCCATTTTTCGCTGAATTGCTTATGTACCTTGTCAAAAATCAGTGGCCATATTTGTGTGGTTCTCTATTCTGTCCATTGATCCATGCTGTATCCTGAACATATTATAATTTACTACTTACTTTAGTAAATGTTGCTTTCTAGAAAAAAAATTTTGTCTGGAAGCAAAAGCAAACTAATAATGCTTGGACTCCCTTTGGCAGCATATACTCCTTTAACTCTGGGATGTCATCAACAAGGCACATGCCAGCTTTGATCCATTCACATCCAGGTTAAACAAGACAACTCACACCCTGATTGGTAAAGAGAAGAGTTTACTGCAGTCTTTAAATAAACACAGAGCCAGAAAGAAGCTACTGTCTATTCCTATACCGTATTTCCATGTAAGCTGGATGGTTCTCCTTTTCCATTTCTTCAACTTCAGTGTGTATGTATGCATGCTAAGTCACTTCAGTAGTGTCCAACTCTCTGCAGCCCATGGACTGTAGCCCGTCAGGCTCCTCTGTCCATGGGGATTCTCCAGGCAAGAATACTGGAGTGGGTTGTCATGCTGTCCTCCAGGGGATCTTCCCAACCCAGGGGCCAAATCCATATCTCCTGCACTGGCAGGCAGGTTCTTTACCATTAGTGCCACCTGGGAAGCCCTTGCCTTCAGAGTACTAGAAGTCAAATTAAAAACAGGAGAAGGAACCTGGAAACTCACAAAATAAGTAACAATCAGATATCTGGCAGTAATCACTCTGATGAAGCACTACTACAGGGGAAATGTTTCCATCTTAAGACAAAAATACACACATATATCAACACACACTGACTAATTGCTATCAAAACGCTATACTGCTAAACCCTCCTGATCCCAACATCACAAAATAGCGCAGAATTGATATGTGGACCATACAGTGCAAAACCCCATGGGATGGGCACATTTTGGTAACAAACATACCAGAAGGAATGTATTCAAAGTGTAGTCCCTTTCAAAAGGGCTCCTCAGAAGATAATACATTCATACCAATGAGTTAATGACACAGTTCTGGGCTCTTCTTCATGCAAACTTTTCTTCCATCTAAAGTTATCTAACAAAACTCATAAAATTTTTGAGCTGGGAAGGACTTCAAAGATGTCCTTATTTAACCATAAATCCTCTCTGTTCAGGTATGAGGTGAAGTCAGTGATTCCTAAGCCAACTGCCTTTTGACATGCTATATAGAGTCTAATAATAGCAATCCTCATTCTGTGAAGGATTAAATTTTTGCAAATAGCCCAGAGTGAAAGAGAACTATTTCTGGTGAATTAAATACCAGGTATGAACACAAATTAATGTGTGTGGCTTTTCACACATGGTGGATAAACTGGATGACAGGGAAGACAGGACAAAACTGACTCCTGTGACCCAAGACTCTAACACCTTTGGAAAACTGGACTTAAAAATGAGGCAAACGTTGAGTGTCACAGAAGGGGCCGAGCTTGGCCAGCACTGCCCATCCTCTAGAAGGCTGGGGGTGCAGATCCAGTGCCCAAGGAACAGTCTTTGCAGGGAGGGTCTCCTTGTCACCCTCAGGACCCTGGAGGAGGGGAGGTGGTGGAAAACCCATGCCATCTTGCCCCTCCCCCTGCACAGCCTTGTCTAGACAGTGTACTCTTCCAGAAAACCCCCATTCTTGGGGTCAGAACCTGGCTGCCTTCAGGGCCCCAGATGTTGTCTATCCTATTATGGGGGCTCCGTAGGCAGAACAAGAGCCCCTGAAGCCCCTGCAGAACCCCTGCTTGCTCCTCTCAGGTCACTCCCACTCCCGAGGTCACCTGCAGGCACCTGAGGAGGGTTAGCACACAGAAGACCTGAGGAGCCCAAAGGGAACCCGGCTCAGATGGCTGGATCCACCAGGACCTGCAGCTGTTCTCCCCTCTTCACCACCAGCTAATTATGCCCAGTCATGGAAACCCTGGAGAAGGTAATGGCAGCCCACTCCAGTACTCTTGCCTGGCAAATCCCATGGACCGAGGAGCCTGGTAGGCTGCAGTCCATTGGGTCGCTAAGAGTCGGACACGACTGAGCGACTTCACTTCACTTTCATGGAAACCCACTGTGTCCTCAAAGGGAACCACAAAAACCATCTACAAGTGATAAGGCTTGAGCTGAACAAAGTGTCCGTTCTTAACTTTCACTTGTCAAGATCAAAGCTGCAACAGGGACTCCATGCATAGCACCACTGGAAGTGACACACTCACCCCGTTCACCACAGATGACACGAGAGCTTTTTCACTTCCGGTATAATCTGTAAGCCAACGTCTCACATCTTTTGAAACCAGTTTCATGGTTCCATCTTTCTGTATTTTTCACAGTTACTAATTTAGAGGACAAATAAACACAGTTAAACTATATTTTAAACAATCAATTTGCAAAGAAGTTTCCAAATACCTAGTTGATTTGAGCCTTGCAAATAAAGTCACGCTGGTGACTGACTGAAATTTTCCTTCTCATTTATTTACTTTACGAGTTAGATAAAACACAAAGTCCATGAAATAAAAATAGGGAAAGTATCAGGCAAAGAACTTTCAAATAAAAACTCAGGTATAAACAGAAGGAAGCTACAGTATCCAACCTACCCTGGTCAACAACTGCACCTCGGTGTCTCACCCTTGTCTTGGCCCAGCTCCACCCTAAGGATTCATAAATCTCCATCTCCAAACCCTAGAGATGCCCACCTCAAGGGTGATGCTAAGTCTCCTGGTTTATGTGGCTTTCCCAGATGATTTCAATAGCAGCCTCTTCCACTCTGGTGCCCACATCCCACTGGACATTCCTATTGGGGATGTCCCCCAACCACAAATAAAACTTCTCCCAAACAAAACTCAGTCTCCTTTACTTGCCTCCCTGATCCCTGCTTCCTCCCATCTTCCTTGCTGGAAAATGATACCTGTCATCTAACCAGTTGTCCCAAACTGCAAAATTGATTTTTCATCATTCATTCCTAAGACCTTCAAGTCACCACTGATTGCCATTAATTTCACCTCCTAAGTATCTCAGCCTATCCTCTCACTCCAAACTCATGCCTTCATCATCTATTGCCTAGTTTATTTCAGAAATCTACTAATAGAAGCATCTTGCAGGCAGGATACAAACTCTTATACAACTATTTACTATTTGTGTTATGAGCATGACGGTCTGAAAGTAATCATTTTTGAAATGTAAACGAATTAACTATCATCCACTGATCAACAGGGAACCTGACACAGCTGGACCCACTGTGTAAAAAGGGACACAAACGCAAACTCCAGGAGGCCAGGGTCACAGCCCTACATGGGCCACCGAATCACTGTGATGAGCAGTTAAGGTCTGTTCCCGTTTCCCTGCCTGCCAAAGGCATGACATACCTTCCCCACTCTGAAGAGCACTGGGGTGACACAAGCAGGAAGCACTGTGGAAAACGGAAAAATTCCATAAACAGAATACTCTCGCTTTTTAAAATGGAATTCATTATATTAATGTAAATATTAAGTGAGTGCAAGATAGTCCTGTGATAGTTGGTATTAAGTTTCCTCCTTAAGAGACATATCATTTATTCTATATACATTTATTCCACTATTTTAAAAACATACTTCAAGAGACATAAAGATGAGTAAGCCCGCTTCTCCTTGAGGAAGATGTTGAGTCCAGGTGGAAAGGACACTCTGAGAACTGAACCAGATGAGAGGTCCCAGCAGAGTTGTCGGTCACGTCGTGTCCCATCTGAGGTCCTGGCCAGCTCCTCCCGCTCATGAATGCTCACTACCAGCACCTGACAGAGACACATAGGAACCACCCTGACAAGTTCACAATTAAGAGAGGAGATAAGAGGGAAGCAGGTAAACAAGTATTCAGAGGGAAATGAACAGCAAACAATGCTGGAAGCTATTCCACAGCCAAGGGTTATCTCCCTGCAGTGGTTCCTCCCAGCCCTCAGACCCAGCACCCTCTATCCTTCCTGGGCCATGAGCAGAATTCGAGCAGACACTGAGAGGCCAGGACATACAGAGACAAAAATGTGGGACATTTTACTAAGTATCAATCAATAATAAACGTTTGCCACAATAATAATAATTTTTTTAATTCAAATGAATTTGTTTCATGCTTATCTCGTAATACAAAATGATACATCATAAAACAATGCCTACTGAAGATTATGTAAGTCTTTAAATGTCCTTGAACTATTTCTGTCCCCTCATATTTTTATAGCAAAGCCGCCTAAGGTTAGAGGAGTATAAATAATATTACTGACAACAACTGAAACATCCCGAGGGCAGTACTTATACCCACAAGTACTGACTGACCCCAATTCCTCCTCTTCCTGTTTACGAAAACACAGAAGAAGCCAGAAGTCAGAACTGAGTGTTCCCCCGCCCCACATTCCCAAGGCTCACCGCAGCTTCTTCCCCAGAACACGCCCTGCAGGGCAGGGGTGCCCTCCTTTCAGCCCTAACCCCACGGCTCCTGGCTGGACATCACCACCTGGGACCGCAGCAGGCATCCTCCCTGGACCCCGCCAGCACTGCAGTCAAGTCAATTCTGGAAGAAGCTGATGTGATAACCAGTCATCCCTGAAGAAAACTCCACATGTCTTTCCAGACAAGGGCCCAAGGGTACCCGGTAAATCACCACAGGGATACAATGCTCGGTTCTTACATAAAAGGAAAATTTTATTAGAGCAGCATTTACTCAAGGATGCTGGTGGGCGGCCTCCCATTCCCATCCCTGCAGGGGGCTGAGAACAGCATCCCTGCTTTCCAAGGCTCCAAAACAGCATAAATTCAGCCTTTATTAAAAAAAAAAAAAAAAGACAACTTTACTATTGCTAAACTTTACAATTTTAAAAAATTAACTTCTGTTTAGCTACACACAAACTTTTTAATTTTCCTGAATAAGATTTCAACTTTTTTCAAATAAAAGATATTCTTGACTTCATAAGCAAAGGTCATTAATTCTAACTAACTTGAAGAAAGCTTAATCTGTATTTAGTAAACAGTTTGAAATATATAATATTTGGAACAATATATTATAATTTTTATTGGTAAACAGGATACTATCTGAGGGACTGCCAATTATATAAATCCTCACAATTGACTTTTATGGGCAAATAGTTTTCTTGAAGTAGAATAATTCAGCCTATTCTTTTTTCATTTTTATTTTATGTTGGAGTCTACTTGACTAACAACGCTGCATTAGTTTTTTCTTCATTTTATGTTGGAGTATAGGAAATAGATGGAGAAACAGTGGAAACAATGTCAGACTTTATTTTGGGGGACTCCAAAATCACTGCAGATGGTGACTGCGGCCATGAAATTAAAAGACGCTTACTCCTTGGAAGGAAAGTTATGACCAACCTAGATAGCATATTGAAAAGCACAGACATTACTTTGCCAACAAAGGTCCGTCTAGTCAAGGCTATGGTTTTTCCAGTGGTCATGTATGGACGTGAGAGTTGGACTGTGAAGAAAGCTGAGCGCCGAAGAATTGATGCTTTTGAACTGTGTTGTTGGAGAAGACTCTTGAGAGTCCCTTGGACTGCAAGGAGATCCAACCAGTCCATTCTGAAGGAGATCCGTCCTGGGTGTTCTTTGGAAGGAATGATGCTAAAGCTGAAACTCCAGTACTTTGGCCACCCCATGCGAAGAGTTGACTCATTGGAAAAGACTCTGATGCTGGGAGGGATTGGGGGCAGGAGGAGAAGGGGACGACAGAGGATGAGATGGCTGGATGGCATCACCGACTCAATGGACATGAGTCTGAGTGAACTCTGGGAGTTGGTGATGGCCAGGGAGGCCTGGCGTGCTGCGATTCATGGGGTCGCAAAGACTCGGACACGACTGAGCGACTGAACTGAAACTTGATTAACAACACTGTGTTAGTTTTTTCCTCTTTTTTATGTTGGAGTATACTTGATTCAACAACGCTGTTAGTTTTTTCTTCATTTTTATGTTGGCGTATACTTGATTAGCAACATTGTGGTTAGTTTTTCATTTTTATTTATGTTGGAGTATACTTGATTAACAGTGCTCTGTTAGTTTCACATGTAGAGCAGAGTGATTCAGTTATATGTATACATGTTGTCCATCCTTTTTCAAATTCTTTCCCCATTTAGGTTATTACAGAGTACTGAGCAGAGTTCCTTGTGCTATACAGTAGGTCTTTGTTGGTTATCTAGTTTAAATATAGCAGTGTGTATGTGTCAATCCCAAACTCCCCATCTATCCCTCCCCCAACCCCCTGAAACCGTAAGTTCATTCTGTCTGTGAAACACATGGAAACTAAACAACATGCTGTCAACCAACCACTGAAGAAATCAGAGGAAATAAACATCTAGAAACAGGGGACTTCCCTGGTGGTCCAGTGGTTAAGACTCTGCACTTCACTGCAGGGGGTGCAGGTTTGACCCTGGTCTGAGAACTAAGATCCCACATGCTGTGCGGCATGGCCCAAAAATAAGACAGTCCGTGGACCTCTGTGGTCCTCTATTTCTTAAAAAAAAAAAAAAAAAAAAAAAAAAAGGCACAATGATCCAAAACCTATGGGACAAAGCAAAAGCAATTCTAAGAGGGGAATTTATCACAATACAATCTTACCTCAAGAAATAAGTCTCAAACAACGTAGCCTTACACTTAAAGCAACTGAAGAAAGAAGAAAACCCGAAGTTAGTATAAGGAAAAAAATCATACAGATCAGAGCAGAAATAAATGAAACAGAAACGAAGAAAACAACAGGAAACATAGATGAAACTAAAAGCTGGAAGTGCCCAGATCACCTCGTCCAGCCCTGCAGCTGACACCACGGGCCTGGCGCTTAGTGTGAACTGGGGCAACTGAGCCCTGCAACCTGCTCACCAACCTCTCTCATCTGTCCTTATGCAGCTCACGGTGTTTACTGAAGAAATATAGAAGTCATGTGTTTCCAAAAAACAGGCTTAGATTCTGAGCATAAAATGCAAGCTAAAAACATAAAGATGAATGATAAGAAACTTCGGAAATTAACCTAGTTTACTGAATGTTGCTGCTGCTGCTAAGTCACTTCAGTCATGTCTGACTCTGTACCACCCCATAGACGGCAGCCCACTAGGCTCTGCTGTCCCTGGGATTCTCCAGGCAAGAACACAAGTGGGTTGCCGTTTCCTTCTCCAATGCATGAAAGTGAAGAGTGAAAGTGAAGTCGCTCAGTCGTGTCCGACTCTGCGTGACCCCATGGACTGCAGCCTACCAGGCTCCTCTGTCCTTGGGATTTTCCAGGCAAGAGTACTGGAGTGGGTTGCCATCGCCTTCTCCGAGTTTACTGAATACCCAAACTCAAAACTCATCTTCTAAAAGGAGATCAGATGCATTCAATTATTCTTAAATTTCAATTATTTCTTAAATTTCACTGAGAACCTAGAGTGATCTAGTTCCTTTTTCCCTTTTAATTCCTTTCAATACATCAAAAATCCAACAAACAGTTATTTCATTTCAGAGAAAAGGCTAAGATCACTCTTAAAGTCCCTTTCACAAAACACTTATTGTTCCTCTCTGTTTCATAATAAAATGGGTATTCAGCTTTAAACATGTACAACACAGTTTTTGTTAAGCAGCATGTATGTGAACAGAAACAAGAACATTGTGAACACCTGGTGTGAGCTCTGAAAATCCACAGAGCACATTTCAACAGTAAGAGGGAAAGGTGCTGCGCTATGGATCACCTAACAATTCTTTGTCCTCACCCTGCAGAAAAGCCAGGTAAATGCTCCGTGTCCAGAAAAAACAAGAAGTCTTCCTTGGACGAGCAGTCACTCTTTAACTGTTTTCCTCTTACTGCCCTTGACCAATGAAGTCTGCTTCCTGTCTCCTGAGAAACCTGTATGCTGGTCAAGAAGCAACAGTTAGAACCGGACACGGAACAACGGCAGACAGCATAATAAAAGCAGAGACATCACTTTGCCAACAAAGATACATATAGTCAAAGCTATGGTTTTTCTAGTAGTCCTATACGGATGTGCGAGTTGTACCATAAAGAAGGCTGAGTGCCAAATTGATGCTTTCTAACCGTGGTGCTGGAGAAGACTCTTTTTAGAGTCCCTTGGACTGCAAAGAGATCAAACCAGTCGATCTTAAAGGAAATAATCCCTGAATATTCACTGGAAGGACTGATGCTGAAACTGTAGCTCCACTACTCTGGCCATCTGGCCATGGGAAGAGCCAACTCACTGGAAAAGACCCTGATGCTGGGAAAGACTGAAGGCAGGAGAAGGGGACAACAGAGGATGAGATGCTTGGATGGCATCATCGACTCAATAGACATGAGTTTGAATAAGCTACAGAAGATGGTGAAGGACAGGGAAGCCTGGCATGCAGTCGATGGGGTCGCAAAAAGTTGGACATGATTTAGAACTGATCAACAATGAAGTCTGTAAGATAATTTCAACACATTCAGCCTCTGATTCCACTGAAATGAGGCCCAAGAGTTAATAACTTAGAAACAGTTTGTGTATTTTTAGAATCCAAGTCTGGGCTCTGAGAGAAATAAACATCTTTAATTATCATGAATGAGCTCTCTGAACCTTTTCAGAATCTTTTTAACTTTTTATTATAATGAGTAAAACTTACTCACTGAATACCTCCAACCTTAGCTGAAATAAAAACTAAGGAGTTCCAGCGCAGGGGCAAGACCGAGTCTGTGCTCCACCAGCTACACAGGGGCCGTGGCAGGGTCACCGCCACAGAAGTCTGAAAGGGGAGCAATGTGATCATATGTGGTAAGCTGCACGCCCAGGGAGCACAGGCCAGGTGTCCCTCTGGTCCTGCAACCACTTGGTGAAGCCTGAAGAATAGAAACTAGTACAGATGAGCAAACGTCCCGATGTGCACATAGGAAAGTGATTCGCTAATCAAGTCAGGATGCCACAGGATCCAGGCTTTGAGCTCCTCCCTGTAGCCCCTTCTACAGCAAAGGTGGGTATTTACAGTGAACCAAAGTCTTCTAAGGCTCATTAAAACTCTCCCAGGTATGACCAAACAGCGTGACAACACAGTAACCAGCTGTGCCGAAATGCAGGGTGTGTCAGACTAACATGAAAAACCGCCCCAAAACGTGCCCCAAAACGAATTCACCACTCTGTCTACAACTTACTGTGCTTACGCGAGTGATAACAAAGGAAGAAAACCAAAAGGCTGCCTTTTTTCAGGCAATCACCTACTTTACACTTACATACATTTTAAATTATAACACTTTGGTTGCTTTACAGATAATCAGGCAAAAATAGAAAATAAAACCATATTAGGTTTATAACACTCAATAATAGTTTAAAAATACACCTGTGCTTCAGAAATCACCATTCCTATTTTAGATGCCAAAATGCATACAAGAGAAGCAGAAACACCCTCAATTAAAAAAAAAATCTTACACAAAAATGACCACTTTTATTATTTTTAATTTAAGAGACACTGATGTATAGAACAGTCTTATGGACTCTGTGGGAGAGGGAGAGGGTGGGAAGATTTGGGAGAATGGCATTGAAACATGTAAAATATCATGCATGAAACGAGTTGCCAGTCCAGGTTCGATGCACGATACTGGATGCTTGGGGCTGGTGCACTGGGACGACCCAGAGGGATGGAATGGGGAGGGAGGAGGGTTCAGGATGGGGAACACACGTATACCTGTGGTGGATTCATTTTGATATTTGGCAAAACTAATACAATTATGTAAAGTTTAAAAATAAAATAAAATTTTAAAAAAATGATTTGCAAAAAAAAATAAATAAAAAATAAATACGTATTGAACAGAAACTGTAAAAAAAAAAAAAAGAAACAACTCCTTTTATAATTACAGTAGTTCACAGTTCCAGACAGATGCCAAAGATCGGCTCACTCAATTTCAATTCCATCTGAAGCTGGAAAATTAAAAATACATTTTTCCAGACATGAGGGTTCCCCGTGCGCTCAAACACGCCTGGAATGCAGACGGCGGAGGACTCTTCCTGCCCACTCCACCGTTCTCTGCTGAAACGACAGCAAGTGAAAACAGACCTGAACTTTGGGGGGAGACACTCGACTCGAGGGGACTGCTGCCGCGGAGAGAGGAGACTCCTGGCACAGGGGGCAGAACACTGTGACCCTGAGACTGGCCAGCACCCTGGGCTGAGGCTGAGGTGCTTCCTTCAGAGGGGAAGCCAGCGAGGCCAGGAAGCATGCAGGGAGTGGGAAGGGAGGCGCCACTGAGGCCGGGTGCTCGGGTGCCTGAGGAGGGCTCAGTTCAGGGATCTGGGGAAGGAGAGGTCCTGACACCTGGATCCACTGATCAGTGGGGCAGGGGTGCAGCCTGTTGCTAAGGAGACACAGGCGGGATCTGGGAGGGTCTGAATGGGCTGCTTCTGGTTCACGGGCACACAGTCTTATTCTGGGGGGCTCTCTCAGCCACGGTGCCCAGCAAGACACAGGGCGCGGAGACTCCAGGGTCAGCCATGGTCTGCAGGCCTGCCATCCATCCCCACGGTCCTGCTTCCATGCCTCCCGCCCAAGTTCCCGAAGAGTTTCTGCACCAACCCACACCCACTCGCAGCCTCCACAGACGCACAATCACAGCAGCCCAGGTGGTTCACACTACTGACTGCTGCCTCTCCGTGGGCCAGAGAACCTCACGGACAGAGAGACTCAAGGAACTCCCCGGAGGGCGGGACGGTCACCAAAGATGATCCCCCTGAACAGGCAATCCCAAAGGAGGCATTGCCCATCCTCCTAAGCTCACATCCCACCCTAGTGACCACGGGGCTAGCACGACCCACCCAGCGGGCCGAGGGAGAGCTCTCTGTGCTCAAGCTCAGGGTGGTTCCCCTGAGGAACACCTGGCCCAGAACTTGTCCCACACCCTCCAAAGGAAACCCAAACTGCCCCAGGGACCCTGTCACACCAGCGTGCTCCAGAAAATATCACAAGTTCACCGTTAAGTTCCCACAGGTCAATCAGTACCTGATACCTACGTGAATGTATATATTACAAAGGACACAAAACAACGAAGTGAGAACGTTCAACGAAGTATGCAGGCTTACACAATCCCAGCCCTCAAACACAGATCAGTGCTGATCCAGGTCTACCTGATATTAATTCCTTATTCTCATCAACAACGCACTATAACTCCCCAGTGAGATCTGAAAAGTATTTCTGATATATGTTATTAACAAGACCACGTCATGTGACTCTACTGTCGTTTCTAAAGATCCCAATAATAGACTTAGAGGAGATAAACTACTTCCGTCCAATTTTCTTTCCACCATAGTTTAAATACCTATTACCTCCTAGAAAACCACCTCTCACTATAATATAAGGCACACTGAAAGGCTGGTTCAACAGGGTCATTTCTAAAACACTCAGAGGCAATGAACAGAAGTGCTGTTTTAATTCCTATTCCTGCTGTAACAAATTATCACAAATTCAGCAGCTTCTGACACCACAAATGTACCTGCTACAGTTCTGGAGATCAGAAGTCTCACCTGGCGAACCATGAGGCGTGGGCAGGTCTGGCTCCTCCTGAGGCTCCAGGAGGTCCGTCCCTCTTCCTTTTCCAGCTCCAGAAGGCCCACCACCCCCACCTCTGCCCCATCACATCCCCTTCCTCTGCCCACCCTCCTCCAGCCCACCAGGACCCTTGTGCTGACAATGGTCCACCCTGATACCTAGATCGTCTCCCATCTTGAGGTCCCTAATTCAGCGACACCTGCAAGTTTCCCCTTCTGCCATGGAAGGGGACACGTTCTCACTGGGGATAAAGACATGGCCATCTTTAGGGGGCCATTATCCTTCTAGCCACAAATGCTGACGAGTAAAAATTACTTAGAGAATGTCTGTGGTTAATTTTATATTTAACTTTTAAATTTAGGACCTAAGTATTATATCACACAACAACCATATTAACCACTAACCACACAGTCATGGAATATCAACCAACGTAACCAAAAAAATCAGCCAATCAGCAAGTACTGAAGAGCCAAAGTACTTCCAGAGCTGTGTAATGTGATGGAGAATGTGTGTGTGTGTTCATATGCACAGAGAGAGACACACAGGGACCAAGAGAACCACATGCACACCCACAAAAGTTTAAAATCAAATATAAGTAGCTTTCAACTTTAGTATTCTAACTAAATCTTACTACAATAAAACAGCCTCTTGAGCACATAAATTTTTATAGTTTGGTGTTTTGGCTTTCTTTTCAAAGTAACTATGTCCCCCCAAAAAAAGATTTCTCTACAGTTACATAAATGAATTCCTCCATAAATAGGTGTGCTAAAGAAAAAAGGCAAGAACTCTTCAGGAGGCTGCCTGTGACTTGGCCAAGCTCGATTTACTCCTGGCCATTGAGGGAGTGACGCTTAGACACTAAACCATCACCACACTGAGGGAGCAGCAGCCCTAGAATCTGAAGGGGAGAGGAAAACATGACTCTTCACTTGGGTCCAGGCCATATACTCTGCGTTTTCTCCTCAAAGTGCTGGCTTGCTGCTTTTCCTACACATTTTCTCAATTCTAGTCTCCTAAAAAAACTAGAGTTCAAGGAAGCAGAAAAACTCATCAACATTTGAAAAACTTCTACAATCTACAAGTGAATCAATAGCCAAAACAATTAGACTGTTCAAGGCAACTCAGGTTTAAGCCTCACACCTGAAGGTTTATGAAGAACAGCAAGGACGGCCTACACCTGGCGTGGGGCAGGGTCTGCACGCCCTCCTCCTGGTCAGGACCTTCCTGGTGATGCTTCCTGGAGATCACAACCTTCCCCAGCTGGTGCATCAGTCATCAGCGCTTCAACGTGGAACATTTTAGAGCCAAACCAGGTTTCCCTTAAGACAGAGAGCCAGATTCAGGGCAGCACAACTGAATTTCTACAACTATCTCAGCCACTGGCTTTTAGGGAATCTTAGGAAGTCATGAGAACCCCAATCTATTAAAATCACAACAGATCCCAGAACTTCCTGAAACATTCTCTCAGTTTGCCCTCAGGATTCCCTTGCCAAATCTATTATGGACCAAATTTCTTACCAAAAAACAGAACATCACTGCAGAGAACAAGATCAGCTTATACACTGGTCTAAAAATAGAAAGTGAATTTACCCAAGGCTGCTCTTGAGGTGAATTCTCAGCAGAAACTAGAAGCCACAACACTTCATTACCCCCACTGTGGACTGGTGAGGCCTGCACTGAACCAGGCCTTGCTTCTAAAGTAGGACCTGTGTTACTTTCCAGCCTGCAGGGGGCCTGGGGGGAGGCATATATTGACTTCCTCAAAACTACTAACAGTAGTTAACTGATACTCACAGGTCATTTATCCACCACAAACTTAACAACTATGCGCTAAAGAATACACAGACAAACTGTACAAAAAAGATCTTCACGACCCAGATAATCATGAGGGTGTGATCACTGACCTAGAGCCAGACATCCTGGAATGTGAAGTCAAGTGGGCCTTAGAAAGCATCACTACGAACAAAGCTAGTGGAGGTGATGGAATTCCAGTTAAGCTATTTCAAATCCTGAAAGATGATGCTGAGAAAGTGCTGCACTCAATATGTCAGCAAATTTGGAAAACTCAGCAGTGGCCACAGGACTGGAAAAGGTCAGTTTTCATTCTAATCCCAAAGAAAGGCAATGCCAAAAAATGCTCAAACTACCACACAATTGCACTCATCTCACACACTAGTATAGTAATGCTCAAAGTTCTCCAAGCCAGGCTTCAGCAATATGTGAACCACGAATTTCCAGATGTTAAAGCTGGTTTTAGAAAAGGCAGAGGAACCAGAGATCAAATTGCTGACATCCGCTGGCTCATGGAAAAGGAAGAGAGTTCTAGAAAAACATCTATTTCTGCTTTATTGACTATGCCAAAGCCTTTGACTGTGTGGATCACAATAAACTGTGGAAGATTCTGAAAGAGATGGGAATACCAGACCACCTGACCTGCCTCTTGAGAAACCTATATGCAGGGCAGGAAGCAATAGTTAGAACTGGACATGGAACAACAGGCTGGTTCCAAATAGGAAAAGGAGTATGTCAAGGCTGTATACTGTCACCCTGCTTATTTAACTTATATGCAGAGTACATTATGAGAAATGCTGGGCTGGAGGAAGCACAAGCTGGAATCAAGATTGCCGGGAGAAATATCAATAACCTCAGATATGCAGATGACACCACCCTTATGGCACAAAGTGAAGAGGAACTCAAAAGCCTCTTGATGAAAGTGAAAGAGGAGAGTGAAAAAGTTGGCTTAAAGCTCAACATTTGGAAAACTAAGATCATGGCTTCTGGTCCCATCACTTCATGGGAAATAGATGGGGAAACAGTGGAAACAGTGTCAGACTTTATTTTGGGGGGCTCCAAAATCACTGCAGATGGTGACTGCGGCCATGAAATTAAAAGACGCTTACTCCTTGGAAGGAAAGTTATGACCAACCTAGATAGCATATTGAAAAGCAGAGACATTACTTTGCCAACAAAGGTCCGTCTAGTCAAGGCTATGGTTTTTCCAGTGGTCATGTATGGATGGGAGAGTTGGACTGTGAAGAAAGCACTGAAGAATTGATGCTTTTGAACTGTGTTGTTGGAGAAGACTCTTGAGAGTCCCTTGGACTGCCAGGAGATCCAACCAGTCCACTCTAAAGGAAATCAGTCCTGGGTGTTCTTTGGAAGGAATGATGCTAAAGCTGAAACTCCAATACTTTGGCCACCCCATGCGAAGAGTTGATTCACTGGAAAAGACTCTGATGCTGGGAGGGATTGGGGGCAGGAGGAAAGGGGACGACAGAGGATGAGATAGCTGGATGGCATCACCGAGTCGATGGACGTGAGTTTGAGTGAACTCCGGGATTTGGTGATGGACAGGGAGGCCTGGCGTGCTGCAATTCATGGAGTCGCAAAGAGTGGGACACGACTGAGCGACTGAACTGAACTGATGCACTAAAGATGCCTTCTTAGGAACTTCTCTCCTGCTGACACAGTCATAACTAAACAAAGAGGTAGGTGGAGGATGCTATGAGGCCAAAGGGAGCAGGTCCTCCATCAAACTAGTCACAACCGAAGAAAACAGGTGATGAACCTGGAGGGTGCGGAACCCACACGCAGAACGGCCCAGTCCCTCACTCCTCCCCTCACGAACACACTGTCTACTGGTCTTTCTGGGCCCATCTCAAAGTGCCCCATCTGTGAAACTCCCCGCACTGTGAAAAATCAAGCCCCTACTTCTGGTCCCCAGGACACCTTCACGGCTGTATCCTGGGACTGTGTGGTCAGGCTTAAGCTGCCATGGGGCCTGGGAGGCACAGGTGAATATGGGGTCAATGTCCATAAACAAAGATCTTCAGAATGAATGCTCTGTAAATAAGGAAGTCAGACTCGCCCTGTCACAGCCTCAGCACCGAGAGCTCAGCCAACAAGGCCTCTCCACCTGCACAGTCCCTGCGGGCTCCACCCCCATCTCGGGGGACCCCGGCAGACACCACCCACACTTCTCTTCTGGGGTCTGGAGTGCTCAATGAGGATGAGGGTCCCGCAGTCTAAGGACTCCACCCAAAACCCCTCTTGAAGAACAATGTTTCTGCCATCTCAGAACCAGACCCACCCGAAAGCCTGGGAGACACACGAGCACTCCTGTGGGATCCCTGACCTAGCATTCGTGTCAAACCCTCACAGTTGGTGCCATCTGGGGTGTAAAGCTGGAAGGGCTTTATCCGGGGGAGTCAGACTAGAGTCTGAAGATGCATTCTAGAAACTATTCGACAGGCAGCCAGAACACACCCCCAAAAACCCCAAACCACCGTCTGTACTCATGGACATGCCAGAGCTACTAGCATATGCACACACACACACATGCACATACACACACACGTGGTGTGTGCACGGAGAGGTGAGAGCACCCACATAATGTCCTATTAACTCTAAATGGGCTCCTCCACTGAGGGATGGGGGCCCTCAAGCCTAAGACTGTTAACGCTCTGGAACTCGGCTCTGCTCCAGAGGCGATGAGGACACTTGCACCGGCTGACCCGCTCGCCTCCTGTTGGCGGTCAAGCAGGTGCACAACTGGCAGACACACCAAGACCCACGTCTAAACCATCTGACCAACAGGCCCCTCGAAAGTAGTTAGTAATTCAGAGCTAACATAAAAGCATGGGTGGGATCATGCAGAACACATCCAAAAGTTGGTGACCCTGGAACACGGCGACTTCAGGAGCCAACCACAGCCCTCCCCTTCCAGTTTGGCTCAGATGAACGTGACTTTTCAGGTCACACAGCCCTGGATACCACAAAAAGCTGTCTCCATTTTATGACAAGAGTATGGCTGCTCTCTTCAACAAAGCTGCCTTCTCAGACAAGAACCGCAATCTACAATCCTCAAAAAGGATACAATTCTTAACATGCTACAGGATCAGACAAAACCAAATGAGGCTCAGTCAGCCATTGGTGCCATCCTCATTAAGACACAGGAATCCATGGTGAAGAGAGCAACTCCGACAATTCCATGGGAGTGTGGTCCAGAGGAAGAGGCTGTGCCCACAGACACCCCTGAAGGACACAAACCCAAACCCTCAGAGTCTCACGGGAACACACACAAATGCGCATCAGAGTTCCCTCCCATGGCCTGAAAAAGAACCCAGCGCGCACGCGCACACACACCCACAAGCGCGCACAAACACACCCAATCCCACACCCACAAGCACATACACACCCACTCAGCCCACCCCACCCCCCGCACAAGCACATACACACACACTCCCCACCCTCCACAAGCACACACACACCCATGCACACACACACACCCCCCCCTACAAACACACCCACCCACCCACCCCCACCCACAAGCACACACACACATGCACCCACCCTACCCACACACACACATCTACCCACACCCACAAGCACAGACACACCCTACACACACACACACACCCACCCACAAGCACACACACAGGCACACACACACATGCACCCACCCTACCCACACACACACATCTACCCACACCCACAAGCACAGACACACCCTATACACACACACCCTACACACACACAAGCACACACACAGGCATACACACACATGCACCCACCCTACCCACACACACACATCTACCCACACCCACAAGCACAGACACACCCTACACACACACACACCCCCACCCACAAGCACACACACAGGCACACACACACATGCACCCACCCTACCCACACACACACATCTACCCACACCCACAAGCACAGACACACACACCCATAAGCACACACACACAAACACACCCACGCACACACACCCACAAGCACACACATACGTATCCCCACAAGCACACACACACAAGTGCACACATGCACAGACACACACACTCAGAAGCACACCCACACACACCAGCATCCTCACACACACGAACTCTGCCCATTCAGAACAGACTTTCTGGACATCAACTTCTCCCCTGACTGCTGCATACTCTCATGTGAAACAACACAAGAAGTTCAACATATAGAAGACTCTGGATAAAAACAGAATCATTTCATATGATTATCATTATAGGGACAACTAATGCCCTGGTTTTTCCAAAGCACAGCACAATATTGAAAGTATGACTAAGTTGTTCCCCTAAAAATCCTGACACATTCAAAGCAGGAAGCCAACCCTTGTGTCAGGAGCACAACTCCTCCATCATCGTTCTTTTGCTGTCGGAGTCACATAAACAAAGTAACGCTGAATCACAAAAGGACGCAACCAGCTGTTCTGACTCACTGCTCCAAATTTAATGTAGAACAGCTAAGAATATCAAGAGACAATTAACGATTAGAACACATTTAACCACCGCCCCCTAACTTCAGGGCTCTCTCTGTTCAACCGCTTGACCTTCTCTCTTAATATGAACTTTCCAATAAACTCCGGAATTAACAAGATGATGACTTTTTCTTGTGGTGGAGTCAGGAAGAAATTGGTGGAAAGCTGTTCCTTCAGCTGTCAGGAACTTTTCTTTAGCAAAATATCAGAGAGGGAGAAGCAGCCCAAGCTTTTTAACCTGCACATCCAGTCCAGCAAGCAACAGTGAGGGAGTGTAAACAGCAGCAGCACATCCTATCAAAGCTGTTTCTTTAAGGAATTATGCACCCATAGCATCTTTTCAAAATTATTTCATGCTATCTCATAATAAACTCAATTCACAAATAACAGAAGTCATCCTTGCATCTTTGAAATAAGAGGATAATTTTTTCCCCAAAATACTTTCCCTTTCTTTCAAATGATTAAAATTCGGGGTATTTAACAGGATACTCAAGTTCCTTGACTTCTTTGAAAATAAAATACCTCCAATATCAAAACCTTAACAGATAATCCCACAGTCCAGCCAGGTTTGAAGGGAGCAAAATCTGCCCGCACACTTGGGGCTGACGTGAAGCTCTGTGCAAGTTTCCATCTCGTCTGCCCTTGGTCAGATCAAGCCAGTGCCTGAGGGGAAGCAGAAACCACAGTGTGTGTCCTGCAGCCCACTGCCCACGGGAGCCCTGTGCGTGTGGCTCCACGCTCCTGCCGCGGAGCCTAAAGCAAACCGCACAGGCTGCCCTGCGGGAGGAGGCGGCACAAGGTCCCCAAGCGTCCAACAAACGTCAGCAACGTACATTTCATTTGTTTCATCAACCATCTGACAGAACTCCCGAGGCCACCCCAGGCTTCCTGCCTGTTCTGCCTCATTCGTCCAGCACAGCTTTTCCCAAAGAGGCCCCAGGGCCTGCAAAGTCCTCCCTCTCACCGACAACTCCTAATACTTTCCTCCACAAAGCCTTTTCACATTTAGCAGCAGAAAAGCTAAGCATTTCCTTTGATGTCACTCATTCAGTTCAGTTCAGTTGCTCAATCGCATCCGACTCTTTGCTACCCCACAGACTGCAGCACGCCAGGCTTCCCTGTCCATCACCATCTCCCAGAGCTTGCTCAAACTCATGTCCAACAAGTCGGTGATGTCATTCAACCTTCTCATCTTCTGTCGTCCCCTTCTCCTGCCTTCAATCTTTCCCAGCATCAGGGTCTTTTCCACTGAGTTCTTTGCATCAGGTGTCCAAAGTATTGGGGTTTCAGCTTCACCATCAGTCCTTCCAATGAATATTCAGAAATGATTTCCTCTAGCATTGACTGGTTGGATCTCCTTGTAGTCCAAGAGCGTTCTCCAACACCACAGTTCAAAAGCATCAATTCTTCAGCACTCAGCTTTCTTTATAGTCCAACTCTCGCATCCATACATGACCACTGGAGAAACCAAAGCTTTGACTAGATGGACCTTTGTTGGCAAAGTAATGTCTCTGCTTTTTGATATGCTGTCTAGGCTGGTCATAGCTTTTCCTCCAAGGAACAAGAGTATTTCATACATTATGTAGAAGAAATTATGTGCTTCAGTCACTATGTCCTTCACTCATTATATACAAGAGCATATATATATATGCAGGTCAGGAAGCAACAGTTAGAACTGGACATGGAACAACAGACTGGTTCCAAATTGGGAAAGGAGTACATCAAAGCTGTATATTGTCACCCTGCTTATTTAACTTCTATACAGAGTACATCATGAGAAACGCTGGGCTGGAGAAAGCATAAGCTGGAATCAAGACTGCAGGGAGAAATATCAATCACCTCAGATATGCAGATGACACCACCCTTATGGCAGAAAGTGAAGAGGAACTAAAGAGCCTCTTGATGAAAGTGAAAGAGGAGAGTGAAAAAGTTGGCTTAAAGCTCAACATTCGGAAAACTAAGATCATGGCATCTGGTCCCATCACTTCATGGGAAATAGATGGGGAAATAGTGGCTGGCTTTATTTTCTGGGGCTCCAAAATCACTGCAGATGGTGACTGCAGCCATGAAATTAAGAGACACTTACTCCTTGGAAGGAAAGTTATGACCCACCTAGATAGCATATTAAAAAGCAGAGACATTACTTTGCCAACAAAGGTCCGTCTAGTCAAGGCTATGGTTTTTCCAGTGGTCATGTATGGATGTGAGAGTTGGACTGTGAAGAAGGCTGAGCACTGAAGAATTGATGCTTTTGAACTGTGGTGTTGGAGAAGACTCTTGAGAGTCCCTTGGACTGCAAAGAGATCCAACCAGTCCACTCTAAAGGAGATCAGTCCTGGGTGTTCATTGGAAGGACTGATGCTAAAGCTGAAACTCCAGTACTTTGGCCACCTCATGCGAAGAGTTGACTCACTGGAAAAGACCCTGATGCTGGGAGGGATTGGGGGCAGGAGGAGAAGGGGACAACAGAGGATAAGATGGCTGGATGGCATCACCGACTCCATGGTTTGAGTAAACTCCGGGAGTTGGTGATGGACAGGGAAGCCTGGCATGCTGCGATTCATGGGGTCACAAAGAGTCGGACACAAACGAGAGACTGAACTGAACTGAATATGCTTCCTATTCAATTAACAGAAAGGAAGAAAGAAAAAAAGAAAGGAAGGATGAAAGAAAAGTGAAAAAACAAGGTTCCTGAGGACAGGAACTGTTTCTTATTCACGACTAAATCCCCATCTCCCATTAACAGAACAGGGCCTGGTCCTTCCACACTCAACACACAGCAGCTGAATTAGCATGACTGATATTATGTCTATAGGTTGAAATACAAGCATCTCTAAGACTTCAAACACCCTGAGTACCCCAGTGGCCCACAAGACTGGCATTTGTACTAGAGCCACTTTAAATGGGCATCCAAATCTCTGTCCAGGTAATTCATTTATTTTCAGGACTTTTCAGACATGTCTGCCTTTTTGGTATTTTATTTTTTTCTTAGATTACACCACTTATAACCAAGACTAATTCACCTAATTAACTTTCACAATTAAAATGTCAAGCATATGTTAAAAGATGAAAATCATAAGGAAAGGTATTATTTAAATCCAATACAGCAAGTCTACCCACATCTTTAAATGAGGATATGAAAATGGAAAGTTCTCCTATGCGGGGAAATAAGTTATCAGACAACCTAAAAACCTCAAGGACAAAGAGTGAGGAAGGAGGAGGAAAGACCTCCAAGCAACATTTGTTCTTTGAATTTGACTTCAAAAGAGCACTTAAAATGTGAGCTCCCCCCAAATCCCACAACCTTCCAGTACTGTGTGTTGCTCTGTGTCCCTTCCTGGGTGGCAGTGGGTGCTCTCACCAGGCACCACCCTTCCCAGTCTGCCTCCTGCGTACCGCGGCCCGGGAGGGACCACACACAGCCTCTTAGAATGGGCCTGACCCGCACATCTCCTCACTGCTTGAGCACAGGAGTGGCTTCCAGAAACAACACCGGTACTGGTGCTCCCTGGAGCCAGTGTCCACTCTTCCAAGTCAAACAGGGCCAGTTTAGTTACTGAAAGAAATGCTTACGTGCTGGTCTCATACTTAAATGAACTCAGAAGTTAAAGGACGGCCCTTCTCAGCTGGTGTGCACTCGGCATTGGTTGCCATAGGGATAAAGTGCAGCCACGTGCTTCCCTGATCTTGCCCAACATGAAACATCTCACACATGTGAAACAGAGTCAAAGGTCAGGGTCAGAGCTGTGCACTGACCATCTCAAATGTGCAAGAACATTGCTCCAGTTTCTACAGAAAATGCCTGCAAACATTCATAACAAATGAGTTAAGAGCTCACAGGAGGTTTCTGTTACGTTCCCTAAGAATGCCAGAGAACAGGGGTGCAGTAAGGATGGGCCAAGAAAGGCAGGCAGGGCACCCGTGCCTCCAGGCTAGAAACTAGCACATGCTCAGGCCCCACCCAAAGCCAGGGACGACAGGGGCCAGGGCAGTCCTCAAACTCATCCAAGCGTAGGACTCACAAGCATCAGGGCCAATGGATCCCCAGAAGCTAATTACAAGAAAACACACCTAACACCTCTCTCCACCATCCTCCTCAAGCTGAGCCGGGAGTGGACACTCAGTTTCAGAAACCCTTCCCCCAGGCAGGGTACATCCCAGTGTGGGACCCAGTGGAAAACCAGCAAGAAACCTTCTCTCAGCTGGCAAGCACAGTTGCAAAATGACACCCATAAAGGCCACAATCTATCCCCTAGCTGGCCCACGACTGCCCGGTGCCAGCACATTTCACCACAAGAAAACACACACATGAGAACTGCAGCCTCCTGACTGGATTCTTCTCCCAGTAAGGCCCCCACCATCAGCCAGCAGAGGGGCTGCCAGCCTGTCCTACGTGGGAGAGGGTTCGAAAAGGGACTCCCCCCAGGATGTGCGCGAGGTCTGTGCCCTCGTACCCGTGGAGGGTGTTTACCACTCACAGAGATTAAAATCAACCAAAGTAACTTCCCCCAGATTCAGCGTCCACACATATACAATGCCAGCTTAACAGATAAAATAACGTGGTTTACTTCCATACATAATCACTGATCCTGGCATCTGATCTATGCGCCTGCCAGACGGGGAGGGGTCAGTACCACCAGCCCAGGAATCAACTGGGAGGAAAGTCAAGGCATCAAACAGCTCCAAAGTTTCTGTTCTTGGCAAGGCTGGACCAGGCAAAACCCGCGGCAGCATCCACCCAGGATGGCTTTGCTTCCAACTTCTTTTAATAATTACCATTGTTCCTAATTCATGATAATTGGAAGGGGAACTTAACAGCAGGTAATTAAGCCACTGCACCATCTGCTACTGAATTACAATGCCACACATTCATAATAAAAGTGGACCTTATACCAGGAACTGTGGCCTAGAAACGCAGTCCAACAGGCTCTTCCCCGTGGCTCCCTTGGGTTGCAAACCCCTAGCCGGGAGAGGCCCGGACTCCGACAATGTGAAACGTTTATGTCTGACCTTCGCCCACCCAAACCTACTCTCTGCCCTCGCCTTCCTCCAGCCGAAGAGGCTCAGGGAGCTTTTCCTGATAGATGGCCAGGCAGCCTGCGTTCTCCCCACCAGCGACTGCACACACACCACTTCCCGCGGCTGCGGAGGGCCAGGAAGGCAAACTCCGCCGCCACTCCCAGGTTCTCCTATCAAAACACAAGAACAACTGAATTCACATCAGCGACCACACAGACAACAATGCAGCTTCCACACCTGGGCGGGACTCTGCGCCTAGCCCCACGTGGGTCCATGATCAGTCCACACGACAGGGAATTAATTCTGCCGTTTCCCTCAGCATGGACAGCAGGATCTGCCAAGTATTCTTGAGATAGCCAACAGCCGCTGGGGGCTGCATCTCTCACTGCTTCTGCCAATGTTCAAGTGATAAAAATAGAAATCATTTGTGAGCCACTTGCTTTGTCTTTCAGGAGAAGTCATTTGTGCAGCTGTTAAGAAGAAGAAATCAAACGGTATATGTCTTCAATCTAAGCCCACAGACCACATGGCCCCTTTCTGTCAGGCCCAGAAACTCACAGATAGTCTCACCAAGTCTTGGTTGTATATAACGGGGAACAGGCTGCCATGCTGAGGTCTCCTCCAATACATTCAACTGATCAAGTGTCCCCCACTGAGACATAAAGGTCATTTATAGTCACTTACCCACAACTACACAAGGGAAGTAAGGACACTACTTTACCAAACTTCAGTTCTCTAAGACACGGCCCCATCCAGATAAATGTTTACGAAATGTCCACTTTCCTAGGAGGCTAGAAGAGACAGCTAACAGCAGGTGTCCAGGGCTCTTTCTTCACTGGAACTTGACTCACCTGGAGCAGCATCACCGATGCATTTCACCAATGGAGCAGGCAACCACTTGGAAGAGTTCCTGGGCTTTCGTGTTGGAAATCCGTACCAAGCACTGCTTACAAGAGCCTCCAAACAACAGGAACTGCAGCTCATGTTAGATCATACAAAAGGGCTCTTGGAATGCAACCCTACCAAATACCACCTCATTTCCTACTCCCAACCAAATTACTCTCCGTCTGCCAGTGTTTCACTGATGGACTGAGGCTCAGGGTCTAAGGGAGACACTCCAGGGGAATCCTTGAACAGCCAGCGCCCTTTCTTCCAGTGTTATCCTGAAGACTGCTGAGAAGGGCCTTTCTCATTCCTCAGTGCAACAACTCTGGCTTGTGGCCCTACTCCCCACCCACCACTCTGTCTACGTCTCAATTACAGGCTTTTGTGGGGGAAAAAAAAAGAGTTCTTTTTACTTTGGGTTCCAAAACAAGTACATAATTTCGAACAATTTCATCAATTAAATTATCAAGCAGTAGTTTGTAATCTGGACCACAATCTGATGCAAAATTCTCAAGTAATTTGGGCGGCAATAATAGCTCCTATTACATTACAGACAAACAGATGAAAACTTCAACTAATCTGTACATATTGTTTGTGGGACCAATTTCATAAACAAACCAGCTATTCAAGCAAAAAGAGTGTCTTCAGTCAAATGCAAATTAATTCGCTTCCCTCATAAAAGATCTTCATTTCCAATAGAGATTTTTAAACCTGTGGTAGAAGGAAATGCCATGAATCTACAAGCCTCCGTCTGCGTCCTTCCTTCTCACAAGGCGAGCCCGCCGAGCAGAATGGAGCAGCACAGAGACCGCCCGCAGGTCCAGGGGCAGGCCGGGAACCAGCCTGGGGCACAGGACCACCTGGAGAGCTTCCCCACCATGCAGTGCCCCACAGGGTCCCGTGCGGTCGATGTGACCGCGCACCTGAAGGATGCAATGCTGAGTCCCCAGAGCATTTCGCAGCCAGTGGGGACACGCTCCTGTAACGAGCAGAGAACACGGGGTCAGGCCTCAGGAGCAGTGCCCAGGGCTCTGAACAAAGCACCCACCTCAGTGCCCTCGGAAGCAGCAGGTGACTGGGGGTTCCCAGCCAGGAGACTGGAATCAGGGGGCCCCACTCAGGGCACAAACTCAAAAGTTCTTTTCCCTCCTGAGGGATGGACTGCGAGTCTAGAGTTAGGACATGCACACTATTCACATGTAGAGCACATATCCTGGGGTAAACCATAATGGAAAAGAACACAAAAAAGAATGTTCAGTTCGGTTGCTCAGTCATGTCCGACTCTTTGCGACCCCATGAACTGCAGCACGCCAGGCCTCCCTGTCCATCACCAACTCCCAGAGTTTATTCAAACTCATGTCCATTGAGTCGGTGATGCTGTCCAACCATCTCATCCTTTGTCATCCCCTTCTCCTCCTGCCTTCAATCTTTCCCAGTATCAGGGTCTTTTCCAATGAGTCAGCTCTTCGCATCAAGTGGCCAAAGTATTGGAGTTTTCAGCTTCAACATCAGTCCTTCCAATGAACACCCAGGACTGATTTCCTTTAGTATGGACTGGTTGGATCTCCTTGTAGTCCAAGGGACTCTCAAGAGTCTTCTTCAACACCACAGTTCAAAAGCATCAATTCTTCTGCGCTCAGCTTTCTTCATGGTCCAACTCTCACATCCATTCATGATATGTATATAAATGAATCACTATGCTTACAGCAGAAATTAACACCACACTGTAAGTCAACTTCAATAAAAGTACATTAAAAATAAAAATAATAAAATTCTTAAAAAGTGAAAAAAAAAAAAGGTTCTTTTCCCTCCTTTACTGAGACATAACTGAGATGTGATACTGTGTTAGTTCAGGGTGCACGTAACAATCTGATACATTTAAACAGCGTCACATGACACTACAGTCAGGCTGTGAACTCCTCCAACCCTGCAGTCTCACTTTGTCTCGCCGTGAGAACACTTCAGATCTACTCTCTCAGCAATTTTCAAGTATGTAGTAGTGTTGTGAGCTACAGTCACTGCATGCCACCCCCAGAACTCTCATCTTACGACTGGGTCTGAGCCCTGTGACCATGATCTGTCCCTTCCTCAGCCTCTGGCACCAGTTACACTCTCTGCTTCTATGAGTCTGGCATATTTAGATTCACATATAAGCAGGATCACATAGTATTTGTCTTTATTTTATTCAAGTATAGTTGATTTACAATGTTAGGTCAATTTCTGCTATACAGTAAAGGGATATGATATTCATTTTCATATTCTTTTCCACTATGGTTTATCACAGGATACTGAATATGGTTCCCTGTGATATATAGTAGGTCCTTGCTGTTTATCCATTCTCTATATAATAGCTTGCATCATGTAGTATTTATCTTTCTCCAACCTATTCCACTTAGCATAAGGTCCTTCAGGTTCACACATATTGTTGCAAATGGCAGGATTTCCTTCTTTTAATGGGTGAATTATATATATATCACATTTTCTCTATCCATTCATCCACTGATTTTCAGACTTACGTTGCTTCCACATCTTGGCTATTATAAATAATGTAGCAATAAACATGAGGGTACAGGTGTCTTTGAGATTTTTATTTCATTTCCTTTAGATAAATACCCAGAAGTGAACTTGCTAGGTCATATGGTAGTCCTATTCTTAATTCTTTGAGGAATCTCCATACTGTTTTCCATAGTGGCTGCACTAATTTACATTCCCATCAACAGCGCACAAAGGTTCTCTTCTCCACACCCTTACCAACCTTGCCATCTCTTTTCTTTTTGATAAGGACCATTCCAACAGGTGTGAGGTGATATCTCACTGTGTTTTGATCTGCATTTCCCTGATGATTAGTGATGCTGAGCATATTTTCATGTACTGCTGGCCACGTGTATGTCTTCTTTGGGAAAATGTCTATTCAGACTCTTTGCTCTTTTTTAAAATGGATTGTTGTGATTTTGGTTTTCTTTTTTCTTTTTTTTAATTTAGTTTTGTGAGCTTCTTATAAAATCCTGTGATCAGGTAAAACCCAGGACTGACTCCAGATCTGAAACCCCATGGTTTGCATTCAGCTGCCTGCGTTAGTGAAAGGATGCAACAACTCCATAAAAGGACAAACTTCTGATAATCCTGGTTGATGTCACAATATTTATCTCAAAACATAAAGGTATTGATGAAATGCCTCCCCAGGAAAGAGCTCAAAGCTGACACATTCTCCTTTAATTATTAAAGCCTTAAAATCCACTCAATAAGTTATTTTAATCTAAATCTCCAGCAGAGTGCCTACAACACAGTGGGCAGTAATTCGTCTGGCTAGCAGATGTGGACCCAAAGCTCATAGCCCTCTGCGTGGACATCTGTCCTGTTGAAGCTCGTGCCTGGTTCCACTGAACAACATCCACCTTTCTGGATTCATGCCCCATGTTCCCAACTCCCTGCAACTACAGAGTGAGCCCTCCGAAAGAGTCTGAGGCCTCTGTGGCTGCAAGAGATCCTCACAGCGGGCTTGACAAATACAGCAAGAAGCCTTCTACCTCAAGCCTGTATTCTCAGGTAGGTCTGAACCTGACTAGCCTAGAACTCTAGCAGTGGTTCTCAAACCTCATCCTGCACCAAAGCCCCCAAGAAGGCTCAGTGAAACACAGGCTGGCAGGTCCTCCCAGTGCCCAGCTTCTGATTCTGCAGGGCCGGGCTGGCCCAGCAGCTCACTCCTGACACGCTACCGGGCCAGAGACACTGGAGCCCCGCCCCACCCCCCTGGAAAACTGCCCTCCTTGGCACATCAAGGGACCAACCTGGCTTTAAAGTTCAGCTACTTCCTGCTCCTCCTCGCACCCTCCTGAGTCTGCACAGGGAGCCCCCCTTGTGTGACGAGGCTCTCTTGCTCTTTCCAACAACAAAGTCCCATCTGCCTCACGGCAGATGAGTAGACGTTCTCCTGATTCAGAGCTGCTACACAGCATGCAGCCACTAAAAATAACATTAGGTAAGAACATTTGTCAACATGGAAATTTTTCATGATACAGTACTGGCAGAAAAACAGCAAGTAATAAGGCTGTATTTCAGAACACAGAAGTACTGGTTTTAAGTACAGATGGGTAGATAGATGGGTAACTGGGTGGATAGTTGGATGGATAAGTGGATGGATGCATAAAAGGTGGATACTGAGAAATCCCTGGAAGGAGATAAATTACAATATTAGAAGAGGTTACTCATGATGGTGAGATAATTTGTGTTTTTTACCAAATGATTTTCAGTTAACACTATTTAGTAACAGGAAAAAATCAGTTGCTTTAACTTGTCTGAAAATGCTTTAGGAAGTGTGTGTCTTCCTGACACTTCTTGATCAGGCCACTTTCATTGGTTATGCTCATTCTCATTCATCCCAGGGAGTGTGACACAGTGGGAAAGTATATCTTTTGAGTCCAAAAACCTAGTTCTGCCTTCTGTATACTGGAGGCAGCAGCTCCCCTTCCATTTCAATGGGCCACAAAGAACACGTGAAACCACACACAAGGAGCTCAGGGAAACCTCAGAGCATAAATGCAAGGTGAAGTCGGCAATCGATTTGGCTCCTCAGCTCCTCTTGGAGACTCGCTGCTTCCTCCACTACTCACTATGCATCTCACCCAAAAGACACAAGAAATGTTGTATTTTATTTTAATATAGTTGCAAATTTACAGTGGAGTCCACTCTGGAGTGATGTGAAATCCACTCCAACCAACACCAGGCAGGCATGCGGCTCGTGCCTGCATCAAAGAGCAAAGCAACGCAAGCCCAGGTCCACAGGGCCTGGTGCAGGACTGCCTTTCAAAGTCAGCTGAAGCCCATTTATAAACACTTTAAATACCCAAGATACAGAACTAAGCAACTTGCTCATTCAAGAAGGATTAATGAGCAAACCCTAAACAATTGTTCGCCCTAGTGGGCACAAGGAAAACGGCAAAATAACGCTGATGGTGCTAAGACGGAGATGCACATGCATCACCATGACAACAAAGAGAAGGAAGCAACTGCACGTGGGCTGGAGAGCTGGGTCCCAGGAGCCCAGAAACCCTGAGACCCTCCGCACATTCTCTGGCTGCAACAGGCTGCACCCACATCCCCATCTTCACCCGCTCTGGCTTCTAGGAGCACAATCAACACCAAGAAGACTCACTGTCCATCTTAAAGCAGACACCCAGGAAACATCATCTCACACTGCACTTTTGCTAAATAAATCTCCTACATTTTGATCAAGGCTCCAAAAGACAACTCTGAAAATAAAAATATGTCAACCTAATTTACAGGCGTTTCTTCAGTTGGCCATCATTTATACCAACAATTACAAAACAACCTCAACTCCACTGCAGCTAGCAGACAAGCTCTCTATATCCAGCATCTGCCAAGGCCAGTCAGATGACCATGACTAATAGTCACTCACACACCAGCTTCAGCCCAGAGGAAAAACCATGTAAAAAGTTAAATACGTACTACAAACAGGCAGCTGGCAGCACCCAATTCCTGAACTGGATGCTGCTCAGAGGGCTTTTGTGGCCAGTGTGGCTCTGAGGGGGCTTGCCCCGACCCCCCACCCCACCCCATAGGGAAAGAGACTAGAGTCTGGTTCCGCCAGGGCCTGTGGGCCAACAGCAGACAAGACATCCCTCTCCACAACTTACAAGGGCTGGGGAAGGACAGATGAGTTATGAACAGCAGGAGAAGGCCTGGGGGAAAACAAAAGTCTCCTGATTTTACACAAGATGTGAAGCCATGCAGGGCCTCACACATACCTGACCCGTGTACTGCCGTTTCTCTCAGGTGATGGCCATTAGTAGCTCCCAACATATCCAAATAGAGACCACCTCTCCAAATTATATTGCTTTATTACTCACAACTGGGGAACAGTTACCTGCCCCCCAAAATAAAGGAATTTAACCTGAAACTGTATATGACAAAATTTATTTGAAAATAACAACCCTTCAAGCTTAAAAGAATTAAATAGTGAGGAATATTGCATTAGATGGTAATAGAATAAAACAGTGAAGGTTAATTGCCACAGAAGGCCCTAGAAAAGGGCCCCTAAGCAGAGTATGGAGATTTCCATAAAACAAACAGAAGACATGCATCTAATGAGGCGCAAGATGAGCCACTGGGCTGGTCCGAAGATAAGTACCCACACTGTACTCAAAAGTAAAGCAAGCTCCACGCTGTGAATAAATGAAAACACATAAGCTTGGAAACAGTGTTCTGACGGGATGCTGCTTCCAAGTTTCAATCTTATTAACCCTCAATCCTGTCAACACAAACACTCAACAACAGCCACAGTAGCTAAACAGCTGTGACCTGCAGGGTGCCATACACACACCTCGGATCTTCACAACTACCCTACCACCGGGGTCAAACTAGGACCCCACCTGACAGATGAGAAAACAGAGGGAAGGATGGGTCACCGAACCTGCCACAGCCACACAAGTGGGAAAGGATAGCTGCCACGGCCAGGACATGGACCCACACACCCACTTAAACCAGCAACCGGCCACCCCATGGAGCTCAGCTGCATGCACCTGCCGTCGGGTGCATCCACACGGGGGACTGGGACAAGGGGGCACCCACGCGACCAGCAAGCCCTGGAGGAATGGTCCCAGTGCCGCCTCATCTCCACCTCACCTCCGTTTCAGGTCTCTTTCTCACCACCCACACTTCATTTCTCTGCTGCTTTCTTCCCAGAGCCCATCAAGTGGCTCCACCTCTTTAGAGAGGGCCAGCGCTGCATCCCACGACGTTCTGGCCTATTCTGGACAGGATTTAAGACGGGGAAGCGCCAGTGCAGAACAGGGGCCGGAGACCACCAACCGAGGCAACTCGGAAGAACAGTGGGGCCATACATCATGAGTCTGGTGAAACCTGTTCCTGCTCTTTCACTGGAACTTCCATCGAAGACCACTCCTGAACCAATCCGCTAATTTCCCCCAACAACCACTGGCACCTATTCTTTGGTTTCAGATACCACTCTCCTATGAGTTACTGATAAGAAGAAGATCGAAAGCCTCAAAGTGAAAGTTGCTCAATGGTATCCCACTCCTTGCAACCCCATGAACTATAAAGTCCATGGAATTCTCCAGGCCAGAATACTTCTGGAGTGGGTTGCCTTTCCTTTCTTCAGGGGATCTTCCCAACCCAGGGCTCCCACACTGCTGGCAGATTCTTTACCAGGGAAGCCCAAAGCCTCATACATCATACAAAACTCATACATGAGGCTTTGGGCAGAGTCCAACACAACTGAACGACTTTCACTTTCACTTGGAGGCTTCCGATCTTATTTCTTATCTGTAACTCATAGGAAAATGAAAGTCTCTCAGTCATGTCCAACTCTTTGCGACCCCAAGGACTATACAGCCCATGGGATTCTCCAGGCCAGAATATGGGAGTGGGTAGCCTTTTCCTTCTCCAGGGGCTCTTCCCAAACCAGGGATCAAACCCAGGTCTCCGGCACTGCAGGCAGATTCTTTACCAGCTGAGCCATGAGGTAAGCCCAAGAATACTGGAAAGAAGAGTGGTGTATATCAAACAAAAGTCATTTCTGTCCCGTCATTAAAGGCAGATCTCATCCCGTCACTCACTGGGCCAGGAGCTCTCTCAGCTGGAAGAGAAACCCCAACCGGGGCTCCTGAGACCAGGGCCCTCACCTTGGCGGAGAGGACGCGGACGTTAGGGAGCGGCGCCCACGACGGTTTCACGGACCACACTGTCACCACCACCACCCCCGGCCCTCGCAAGGCTTTCCTCCTACCTCCCAGAAGCTGCTGTGCCACCAGGCATCACAGCCGTGACCCGGGCAAGAAGAAACGGTTGGAGGCCGGGAGCTGTTTGGATTTTTATCCACAAAGGGACGCCCTCCTCAGGAATATTGACCAAGGCCACATTCTCTAGAACCTGTCTCCCCGCCACTGCTCGTTGTAGAAGCGAGTTTTAAGCTGGACCCACTGCTTCCCAAGCAAAGCCGTTAATTTGTTCATAAAAATAAAAGAAAACGAGCATCTTATTGGTGACCAGCGGCCGAGAAGACCCTACGAGGGATCCCACCTTACCTGACCGCAGGCACCAGCTGCCTCCACAGCCCAGGGGCTGCCTCGGACGCAGCACTAAGGCCAGGTGATGGGAGGGAGGTGACCCGCCCGCGACACCGGCCGGGCCGCCCGGGTGCGCACAAACAAGATGGCGTCTCCAATGCTTTTCCACCCGCAGGAGCGTCGCCGGGCAGCACGCCTGCGCAGACGCACCACAGGGGACACCCCCACCCCGCGGCCCCGCCCCCAGCGCCCGCCGGGCTGGGGTCTGCTGCACATGCGGTGAGACTCAGGGACATATCAGGCACTAACTTGCAGACTCAGAAACCTGAACGGCTGTTAACAGCGTCATCAGCCACATTCCATGCACAGTGCCGTGTGCCTCACGTGTACTAATCCACTTAATAAAAACTTACTCCCACCTAATCGATGAGTTAACGAAGGCAGAAAGGTTTATGCAGGAAAGTACACAACCGCCAAGTAGCAGAACCAGGTTCAAGACAACGTTAACTGCACGCTGACCTCGTTCTCTAGGCCGAAATAACATCCAGAATTAACGAGATAAAATACCACCCTACAAACAAGGCAAAGGTGGTCCTGGGTGGCCTGTCTTTACTGCAGACTGGGGTCCGTGGGCTCAAAAGTCTCCAACGCCAAATTAAAACTTTCAAACACCCAATCAAGCATAAAATCAGCCCAAACAAGCATATTCCAGGCTCCAGGAGCTGGTGCTCTACCCAGGGGAGCGGATGGAGGTGTGGACTGAGAACAGGCCCTCCCCTCGGGGCAGGTCCAAATCGGACACGTGGCACAACCACCCTGCAGGAGGCCCGCAGCATGTGAAAACTGGCCGAGTGGGAGCCCTGTCAGAGAAAAGGAAGGGCCTGATTCACAAGGGAGAGAGAACCAAGAGTCCCCAGGAACCATCAAGTTTTCTTCCGTCTAACCTACGGGCTCTCAGCTTCAGCCCTACCCACCACACTGGTCAGCTATTGTCGTGGGGGAGGGGGGACGCGGGAGCGGTCCTACTGCAGGGTCCATAGTAGTGTCCCTCTCTCCCGACAGACGCCAGCATCACCCCAACTGCAGTTCTGACCATCAAAAATACCTCCAGAAACGCCCAGTGTCCCCTGCCCTGGGGGTCAAGGTCACAGAGGCCAGCAACCACTGGACCCAGCAGGTGGATGAGATGAGGTGGATTCATGGAGTGTGGGCGTGGAGGGCTCTGAGCAGCTTAACCAGAAATGTGTTCTTCTGTGGGGTTTGTGCCCAGGAATGGTTGATCAGGGCTGTCCTTAGGACAGCAGGTGGCACAGATTATAGAAGGGGTAGCCCAGCTGGGTCCTCATCGCTGGGTCCACAGAAAAGGAGGCAGGGGCTTGAGGTGTGCCACATGTGGTGGCAGCATAAACATGGAAAAGATATGAGCCCCAAGGCCCCAACCCTCAGAATGCATGTGCAAAGAGCCCTCAGTCACCTGGTGTGTGGGGTTCTTACAACTGACCCTGAGAGGCAGCTACAGTGGTCCCTGTCCCAGAGAAAGAAGTTGGTCCACAATCCACAGAAGAAGGATCCGTGTTCACCTCAAAGCCTTTGTCTCTCCCAGGCGTCAGGGCCCCTGGACCCAGAGCAGCCCCTGGCACTGCAAGAATGGATGGGGGTCTGAGATCCACACCCCTGGACCCAGAGCAGCCCCTGGCACTGCAAGAATGGATAGGGGTCTGAGATCCATACCCCTGGACCCAGAGCAGCCCCTGGCACTGCAAGAATGGATAGGGGTCTGAGATCCACACCCCTGGACCCAAACTGCCCCTGGCACTGCAAGAATGGATGGGAGTCTGAGATCCAAACCCCTCCACCCACCACAGGCCAGGTCGAGGTGGCTGCCCACACAGACACCTCCGGACAGACACTTCAAAGATGGACCTCGTCCTGAAGGATGACACGCAGTCCTGACAATGGGGAAAATAGGTCCACTGTTCCAGTGGACCAGACTCAAGTTTGTTGTTGCCACCAAGGGGTCACAAACGTTGAGTCACGGGAGGTGTCTTCACGCGGGGGCTGAGATAAGAGCAAAGCTGACCACCAGCCTCAGGTTGAGTCCGTTCTAACTAGGTCTGGACTAAATTCTTTACAATGTTTGGTACCCTGAACTCCCTGCCAGAAGCAGACCCTTACGTGTCTGTCTCTGGGGATGGTACCTGATCCCTCAGGAGCCAATGAAGAACATTCACTTTCTCACCCATAAAACAGCAAAGCACCCAAGCATCTCTGTGCTGTAAAACTTGTGCCGTAAAATCAAAGGCACTCACACACAGCTCACATCTCTAACCAAGAAACGAAACCACACAACTACCACCAATCAGAACAGCACTGATTGCTTGCTTTTCTGGTTTCTCTCTTTGTTTAAATAATCAAAGATACTTGTACACAAGGAAAAACTGCACTATAGAGCCAAAAAAAAAAAAAATTTTCTAATTAAAGATCTTTAAATTCTTCCATATACTTTAATAGTTGTAATTATAGCCCTATTTAATGTTATGCACTTCCACTAAATGAGAGGTTAATTATACAGACTCTGGTCATTATGAAAAGTAAAATAAAGTATGAAATGTCATAATGAATAATTAATAAGACCTCTTTGATCTGGTTCAGACCAGAGTAGCAGAGCTAACAGGCTCCCTCTGTATCTTTGGTGTGGGGACAATCTGATTGAATAAACCAAGTATCTGATACTAGAAGCAGGAGTACATAATAAGCATTTACCTTGCCTAAAACTAAAGGTGAAAACTTCTAATTAGTTTCACACTTAAACAGATACCACAGATGTGAGGCCTGGTGGCTAATATACCTTGAGGTCCAGAGTGGAGACAGTGTATCTATGGCAGATGTTCTAGGGGTCTCCTCTCCATCCTTCTAGACTGTGTTACAGGATTATCACATCACATGAAAACCTTCAGGAAACAGACAATGTGTAAACACAAAAGAAGCAGCAAGAAGGGACCTTGCCATCAAAGAACATTAAGACTTCTTAGGCATAAAATAAGTAACTTATGTAATTCAGATCAATAATTTACATCATTTCATATGTTAACTTAATTAAAGTAAAATTAATTCAGATAATTCACATTACTAAAGTTATTTCAATTATGAATTTAATTTTAATTTTAAATAATTAAAATTAATGCAAACTTTCACTTATTAATTTAATTAATGTAGTAAAATAAGCCCATTTTTAAAGCACCGTTTGCTTGAGTTCTTTGGATTTGTTGCACTTCCCATCTTTTAGGGGAAGCAGAGTGAGTATTCTGGAGTCTGGTTTTCCCAGGTGTTTATCTGTCCCTGGGGGCGTTTATAGCTTTGTAGCAATCTCCATTTAAATTTAATCTGCATAAGAATATATCATCAGCAGGGGCTCAATTTTGCTTCAGGGAGAGCAACACCTGTGATCACATCTGAACCACAGTTAACTATCAGTGTCAATACTGCTTCAACATATAACTTTGTGACTACCAGCAGCAGCACAAGGAGTAGGACAGTCCACAGGAGATCTCGAAACACTATGGATCCAGGATGGAAAACAAAGCGTCACTTCTGCTCAAATGCTCTACTTAAAATGTAATTTTCCAGTAAGTAAACCACCAGTACTCTATAACCAATATTCAATGGACTTGTGAAACTTTTAGAAACTTGTAATAGGTAGATTCAAATGTTATTTTTAATTTTTGAGTTGGGAAGAACCTGTATCAGGGAACAGAATGGAGACTGAATGAAGCATGCAAGAGCACATGATTTAAGTAAAAGGATAATGGAATTAATAAAAGAGATAGTGTGATTATTTAAAGCAATATTGAAGCAGGTTTCAGAAAAGACAGAAGGAGGTCATAACAACACAGAGGATCCCTTTTCTATCCAGGTCTGAGATGAGATAAACTCTTAAGATGAAGAATGTTATTCGGGTCAATTACATTTCTAATCTCAGAAAGGTCGTGAGGACCAGTCCTCTAACTTGGTGGACCAGCTCCACCAGGACCACCCAGGGCAGGACCGTGGGACCGTGGCAGTTAGGACAGGAGCTCAGCCCTGGGCAGCTTCTGTTTGGAAGCCAGTCAACCTCATCCCCTCCCCCTCATTACAGCTGAACTCAAAACTGTTTCTGCAGAAGCACCTCCAAGGGGACAAGAACCTCCAAGGGGTCCTTCCATTTCAGTGGAGATCTCACTGGTGATCTCACTGGTGATGATTTTGTATTTAGGACACTTTAAATTAAAAAAAAAAAAAAAAAAACTTGATCCTAAATGCCTCTGCATGCTTTTGCATCACTTCAGTGTTTAGAGACACGTTCCGGTCCCTGTCCTAAAGCACTTTTCAAGGGAGACCTGGGTCCACACGTGCTCTGGGACACAGACACTGTGCAGGAGGAGGGACATGAAAGGAGCTGACTATGACTGACAGTCAACAACCGTGCCACCATCACCACCAGGACATTTTACTGTGACTTACTTGTCGGGGTACCCTTACCCAAAGCACGGGGCTGACACACGGGGAACCACAAAGAGTACCTTTAATCAATGTGAAGAAATGTGTTCAAACCCCCAAACAGAGGCACCTGAAGCAGCTCTTCTCCTTAAACCCTTCTCTCTCTCTCGGAAAGACTCTCCTGTCTTTGCCTCTTGGAAGGAGGATCCTCTGGTCCTGCTTCCAGAAGCACCCCCATCCAGAAGCACCCCCACCCCAGGACAGTCTCCACTGTCTCTAACTCCCTTGGGTCAGCCTGGTAAGATGAGCCTTACACTTACTAACCCCAATAATCAAAGAACATGAAGCCTTCCTATCTGGGCAGTTTGGTTTGAGCAGCCAAATTAGCAGCATTTCATCAGGGAAAACACCAACAAAAATATCAGTGTCTGTGCAACACCGTCTTCTAGAGAGACTCCACACTCACACACGCCCGAGGGAACTGCCCTGTCCCCTTTCCTCCCCTTTCCTCTCCTGATGTCGCATCTCCGAGTTTCAATGTTTGTCATTTTCCATTTGCCTGTGTGCACGAGCTGCACTAACCAGCCTCTGCTCAGAGGCAGCAGCTTATGAAGACACCGCAGAGTGGGAAGGTCATAAATGGAAGTGTCCCCCTCCCTTTCTTCCAAGGAGTCTCTTCAGTGGTGAAGGGTGTTGGCACCAACCTAACTTCGGTCTAGCTCAGGCCACTGCTTAACATTAACTAGAAACGATGAACCACCAAAAAACTAATGATGCTACTTAGGAAAAGATTCTCACAAAACTATCAACATCCTAAATTCTTCTGAGAATAAAACAGAAGTATTATACATAATGTAAAGAAACATGATCAGAAGTCTGTCCTCAATGATCCACCTACATAAATCTTTACTTCAAATTGGCCCCACATTCTCCAAGATTCAAACAGACTGAGAAGATGGTTTCCAGGAGCAATCATATACATGCAAGATTCAAGCAAGCTTTCCAGTTGCTCTGAATCAAGCTGAGGAATTCACCTTGAGAAGAGAGGTCCCCTTGGCGCACAAGATACACAGAGGATTTTACAAACGGTGGTGGCAGACACCCCGCTTTCCAGCCGGCAGGAGAGGAGACAGGGAGGAAGTCACAGATTTCTATCACTGCTAATGCTGAAGAAACTCACAATAAATTGTGATGGTTTCTGATTTAACATAATAAAAAGAAGTTACTCCCCACCCCTTCCCCACAACAACTACTACATACACACCAGAAGCAGGTCTGACAGTTATCCAGCTGTTGATAAGCAGGAACTGTAGCTGTGAACTTCCTACAGGTACAAACCCTATCCCAACAGCCCACCTGGGCGACTAAATGGCCTCTGCTCTTCCAGATGGACAGAAAACATCACCAGTGTCGGGGCAATGCATCTAGGATGGCCGGACCGATGTCCATGTCGGACACTGAACAAAGACCCAGGGCTCAGGCAGAGGAGAGGAGCTGGGGCTCATCTCAGACCAAAACAAGCAGCAGCAGGGCAGTGGGTCCCAGTGAGTCAGGAACCGGAGGAGCGCCTGCAGCCCTGTGAGGACTGCACTGGGATGGCAGCGTCTGCCCTGTGCACCCCCTGTTCCTCCAAACAGGGGGAAAGGACCGCAGGACACAGTCACAGAGACAGAGACCAGCCGAAGGATCAGCCTCCGCCTCCCTGGAGTCAAGGCCACCTTGGCGGGCTGCATAAACCGGTGGGTCCTGACAGCCATGCCCGGGAGGGATCCTGAGCCCCCAGGGGGAGAAAAGACACCCATGGTTCCCTCAGTCACCCATCCAGGGTAGGTGAGAGGGCGTCTATTGCATCCACTGCTCTGGCTGGGGGACCTCGAGGAAGGCAGAGTCCAGTGGGGGCGAGGCATAGACACCGGCGCGTGAAGGGCACAGGAAGAGACACAGAGGCCATCCTCAGGGTCAGGACAGTCCTTTCTAGCCCAGGGTGGAGAAGTGGTCCACACAAACCAACTCAAACAAAACATCTGTGTCTGAGGGTAACTGTGACTATAGACATTAAAGCTCAAAGCTTTACAGACTGTTTCTCTAACCAATTCTTCAGTTTTTAAGACAATCCACAAATGGACACTTTTAGTATCATCTACACTTTGAACTACGCACAAAGTAACTCTATGAGAAAGGAAAACTGAACGGGAAAGCCAGATACGAAACCCTATACCCAATCCTGAGAACCACGTCACAGACACTTTAACCCTCCGTCTCGATCCAAAGAACACAGTTCTCTCAATTTCTTATTTTCTCCTACCTTTTTTATCATGAAAATGTTCAAACACACCAAAAAGTTGAAAGACTGCTTCAATGGAAGTACCCAGACTTTCTCCACATGCATCCAACAAACTGTTAACACTTACTTATATTTACTTTGTCATCTTCTGACCAACAGGCCCACCACCCACCACCTGACCAGCACCCCCTCCCCCGGCCCACTGCAAGGTAAGTGGGGGACTTCTGACTGCTCACCCCAACTCTTCAGCCAGACTTTCCCTACGAATCAGGACCCTCCACAACTACAAACCTTCATCACATATAAGACAACTAACAATAATTTCATATTATCATCATCCAGCTTATATTAAACTAGCTCAATTATCTCCAAAATGTCTCTAATAGCTGGTTCCTTCTCCAAACCAATCCCTCTCAGGTCACAGCTGCACTTGGTTATTCTCTTGTCTGTCTTGTCTCTACCCCTCCCCGCAAGCCCCCCACTCCTACCCTGTTACCCACAGTCCCTTCACGAGTCCCAGGCGGTGTCCTGAACAGCACCGTCACCCTAAACAGCCACTCCTCTACCTGCCCACGCCTCCCACTCACACCCAGGTAAACTCTCCAGAGCCATCCGGCTGGCTAAGGTCACACACTGGCCACCAGAGCACAGGCTCCCGGCAACCCCACCCCAAAAGGCTCTCCAGGGCACGTGGCACACCAAGTCTGGAAGCTCAGGCCCATCTCATACCGCATCCTGCGGGAAACGGGCGCTGCTCTATCAGGACCCAAGGCTGCCCGTGCAGAGGTCAGCAGCCTCTTCACCAGGAAGGACTATTCCCTCTCCTCAGTCAGTTCCAAGCTACACCCCTCACAGCTCCCAGGGAAGAGCCTCACAGAACCAGCCACCACACTGGGCTAAATGATGCTGGCTGGGGCTGAGGGTTGGGAGAGGGGCTCAAGAGAGAGGGGATATGTTTACATACGGCCGACTCACAGTGCTGTGCAGCAGAAACAAACACAACATTGTAAAGCAATTATCCTCCAATTTTAAAAAAGGCTGACAGACCACATCCGTCACTTCCTCCTGGACCAGCATCAGTAAATAAGTGCTCCTTTCCCACCTCACCCCTCCCCTTCTGCTTTAAATGTGGATTTTTTTTTTTTAACTTGTGAACTTTTATTTCTTCAGTGAAATGTGGTGAGTAATAATCATTGTTTTGACACACAAAATCTGGCATTCACTTCTGCCCTTGCGTAAGTACTGCTGTGAAAACATAACACATAATAAGGTGGTATTTACATTCCTTTTACAAGGCACATTCACAAGACTTCCTGTATCACAAGACAACTTACATGATCCTAATCTACATTTCTCCAGGCCTCGGGGTTGTTTTTTCCAGACCCACCTCCTACACCCCTAGCTCGCCGAAGTTGGTGGGGAAGGCCTTTATCTATAGAGTGTTTGGTAACCGTCCCCTCTTGCTATAAAACCCTCCTGGAGAGGGGGCAGTCCCAGGGCTGCAGGGCCCCTCACCTGCGTGTGCAGGACGCAACCACAGACGCTATGACGTGGAGGAGACACAGCAGTGGGTCTTCACTCCCCACAAGGTCTCTCCCACGGGTATCTTGAGGTGTCCTTCCAGCCTTCTCAGTATTTCTTGACAACTACAGTCACAGACGCCATCCATGTGTTTTCTCCAAACACTTCTATCTGCCTAATACATTATCACCTTGACTCTGCTCCATGACAAACGACATGATGTCTGTTGGAATAAGTGTCAAGTTTCAAAGACGGGCAAGAACCAGGTCAAACCACACCGTCACACCAGGTTCCAGCTGGTTCCCAAACAGGGAAGGAAGCAGGACACTCCTCCCAGATGAGGGCACATCATGAGGCAACATGACGTGAGACCAAAGTCATCACTGATGGAAAAGGCCACTGATCCACAGAAAACAGTGCCTATGCTTCTGACATGGCTCAGGGTGACATGGGAAGAAGGAGCCTCAGACACGTGAACCCACACATCCTCCCAAAGCTCAAACGCGCCCCACCCACCACTTCTACCCCGGGCTGCCCAGTGTTCCAGTAGCTGATAAAAAATTCCAGGGCTCCAGTGTTTTCACTGCTCAGAAGGACAAATCACCGTTCAATTCATTTCCTCTCTTTTCCAAAGTTTAACAAGGGAGATTTAAGTAGATAACTAATCTGGAAGGAAATAACCAAACTCTTGCCCAAGGACTAACTCTCCACAACAAAATGTGAAATGGCCAGTATCTCCCGACCCTTTGCACACTCTGAGAAGGCCAGGCACATGCCCCACGCATGCAGCAGGGCAGGTGTGGGCGTCGGGCACAAAGGCCTGCCAACACCTGAGTGTCAAGTCTGAGAAAACATTTTCTAGTAAAAATACAACACAAGTGCTGTGCCAAAGCATCTTGCTTAATCATCTCTAAGCCAAACTCTAAGTGCCTTCTTATTTCATTCTTATTTCCTAGAGGGAAGTAACTCTTTAGCAATATATATGAACAATGACTAGGGAACTGGGACAGAAGCATTCAATCCATGATTGATGAATAAATGAATTTCAGAAATTTTGAGAAGAGTATGAGCTATTTAGGAAAATACCATATAATTTGACATCGTAACTATACATCTGCTTCTTCATACCGACAGCAGGTTTTGCTTCAGTTAACTGAAGAAAAGGAAAATACTTCTGAGAAACCCAAAGTCTTTACAAAGAGTAATACCATAGTGCAATTCAATGATGCATGACAACTGAGCCTAAATATTTAAATTCCCAGCACAGCTCCTGCAAAACAAGACATTAACATAAATAAATATATTGCCTTCAGCAACACAAGAAAACACAGCTTCTCCTGGAAGGTAACGGGGTGGACCATGAGCTCCAGGCAGAAGCGACCTCCCCTCATGGCGACAAATGTGCCCGAGTTGGGCAGCCTCCTGCCCAGTCTGGACACCCCAGGGTGCCGCCCAGCCTGCTTCCTGACCCACGGCTGCTCTGGAGCAGGTGGTGTGCCCCTGTGTATGAGGATGAGGCCACACACAGAAGCAGACTCATGGGGTGTCCCCCGGGCAAGAGCAGGAAGCTCAGCCGCTGAACGGGGCAGCTATAGCTGCAGCTCTGCCCTGGGGACCTCGGCTTGGAAGATCAGCTGGAGGGAAAGACAACCCCAACACAAGGTCCTGAGAGCCAGGCAGCCCTGAAACAGCACGGCTGGTGGACTTCAAACCCCACGCCACCAGGAGGGGCAGGTGGGAGGAGGACAGAGAAACGGCAGGGCCTACTCCGCCTGCCACAGCCATGCAGATCACGGAGCAGAGATGTCCCGCCCCGAAGGGCCTGTGTCAGGGCAACAGGGAGCACGTGACCACCAGGGCCATGCGCACACACGCGTGGCACATGCGTGAAATGTGTAAGGTCCAGCCACCATGTGGTATCACATGACCACCAGGCTGCGTTTCTCTTCTATGACTTCATTACATCCCAGCTGGCATATAGAGATTTTCTAAGATAGATTCCTCCTCCCTTTCTATCAAAAAAGGGGGTGTGAACAGGTTCAAGATCATTTCTGATAAATTATTGATAACTGAAGTGAAAAATCTGTTCTAATCTAAAAGGATCTCAAGGTCACACCGCATTCCTCTAGGTCAGGCCCTCACCCATGCCACGGCCTCCTGACCGCAGAGGGTTTGCTCCTGAGGACAACTTGTAGGGTGAAAACCCGAGGTGCCTGTGTGCTCTGGGGTCACCAGGGCCACGGGCAGGGCAGTCGCACAGCAACCCTAACCGGACAGCAGCCAGGCAGCTCCATCCGTCCTGCGCTCTGTGGTCACACGCTTGCAGCTCCTGTTCGATGATCCAGACCCAGGACCCTCGGTCACTCACAGAAACAGCCTTCTCTCCTGCTGGGTTCCTGAGGAATGTCAGTTGGCGACACTCAGGAGACATCTGGTGTTGTCACCACAGCCACCCAGCATGTCCCAGCGTCCTGAGGACGCTCGTATTCTAACTGACCAGGGTGAACGGTTTCCTCTCCAGCTGCAATAAGCAAAGACAGAAGAACAGAGCTCACCATAATTCCAAACAGGGCCTACCTACTAGAAACGTTTTCTAAACACAATGAAAGAAAACATTTTTCTTACATGCCCATTTTAGGAAAATGTTTCTATTTTTCTGCCACACAATACTGTCAACTAGCTGTTTCAGAACCTGGCCTCCCGAGGCTGGAAGTTCAGCAGGAGCCTGGCTCTCTGCAGCCAGTAAACCCAAGTTCCATCAGAACCACCTGCAGGCATATTACAGGAGTATGGGGGGGCTCCCTCCCCGGGATTTCTGATTCTGAAGGTCTGGGTAGGACCAGAGTGTGCATTACAAACACAAACCCTGGAACCACTGCAGTAAACCACTGATCTTCCAAGATGTGCAAGGGGGAACATCTACAGGGCAAATGCCCTTAGACCATGCCCAGCTTAAACAAAGAAGTAACAAGCAGGTTCCCTGAACAGCTTACGTCCCTAAAGACACGCTGGCACCAGCTCCTTCTAGAGCAGCTTCTTACCTTAGACCTCTGCTCCCTCTGTCCAGAACAAAGGCCTGAGGCCCAGCACCATCACAGGGTGGGGCCGGCAGCACCTCCCAAGTCCACAGAACAGGACAGTCTTCTGGGGACACAGCTGGTGCCCCCAGACGCTAGTTTAGGAAAGGAATGCAACGCAGACACGTGTGCACTCCACCTTCCCCACATCCTGCACAGTCTCCAGGGAGCAAGCCACAAGGGATTTGCCCGCCAGCATGGGAGCCCACAGAATAAACCAGCTGCACGGCTGCACGACACATCACAGCAAAGTGCCAAGGTCAAGGTCTCAAGTTCTACCTCACCAGACTCACCATTCTGGTCCCATGACACTCGAGCTAAGGTCCATGCCCTCACCATGACCCCTCCACTAAGCCCATCTGGTCAATAAACATGCATCAGGCATGGCAATGACCCCAGTGTCCACCCCAGTGCTGTCCACTCGGTGCTGGTTCCGGCTTCTCTGTCACTGTACACATTGCAGCACTTTTTAACGTTTATCCTCCCCATTTTCAAAGGAACTCTCTTTTGATGCACTTGCTTTAATAAATCTTACTGCATGCGTTTAAGTCAGGGGGAAACAGAAGAAGTAGAAGGTGGAGCCGGGACACAGAACTGGAGAGAAACACACCGAGGCACACGTGTTACTGGAAGGAAACACAAGGCAGGCATGTGCGCTGGGAACGGCCATGCCACCCTCCACTACTTGATCCAGGGAGTCCATCTCCACGCACAGGAGAGAAGGCTGCAGCCCACACCAAGCAGACAGATGAAACACCCCAAATAAAAGACTAGGGTTCTGCATGCTCACCCATCATTTAACAAGAGAAAAGACACTGTTGAGAGAAGTCCTCGGCACCTCAAAGAACTAAGGACGTGCGAGCCTTGAGGGCAGGGCAGGGACGACGTGGCCCAGGGTCAGGAGCGGCCACAAGGCGTGATAGGAGCTCAGAAGGGCAGCTTTTCCCTGAGCTTCCAGACAACCTACACCTGCAGCAATTCCGTCTTAGTTAATTGTGCTCTGGGCTCTAAGAAGATTGAGACTTGCTGGTGAAATCCTGACCCTCCGGACAGTGTTCCAGACACGCGTTAGCAAAGAACATGACCTGCAGATGCCTCCGAAGGCAGGCTGGGAACCAGCTCCTACCCGGGCCACAGTCCCCCACCCGGGGTACACACAGGACCCCTTGCTTCAGGCAGCCTGAGCGGCTGGATCGCAACAGCATCCCATCAGCAACCTTGCTGTCAGCTCCCCAGCACCTAAGAAGTCCTGATGGAGACAAGTACACTGTCATAGCCACCGACAGCCTGGACACAATCAACCCTCAAAACCCAGCATCGCGCAACCTGGCGTAAGTGGAACAAGGGCCACCCACACCTGGAAATGGGAGCAACAGGGAAGTGGCGGCGGCGGGGATGAGAGCGAAGGACGTCAGGACGGGCGAGGGACCGGCGTTCGTCACTGTCGTCACAAAGATGAAGGGCCAAACAACTGAAAGCAAGGTTCCTTCCACAGAAGTCAAGCCGCCTCAGGTCTCACCTCCACGACGAGTCCCCAGAGAAACCACAGGCCCGGGCTCCCACAAGCAAGGGCTGGCCAAGGGGACTCACTCGAGCCTGACCCAGGGGCACGTTCGCATCAGCACAGAAACCAAGGTTCAGAACTGACTCCAGGTCTCCTGGCCCAGGGGCACCCCAAGCTCAAAAAGCAGCTCAGACTAACTCAGAGCCAGGGCTCCGCCAGCATGCCCCCTGACTGCCCCACCCCCAAACCCAGGAGTGTTGATATTACTCACTATTTATAAAAGCTAATATTTAAGTATATAAGAAGACCAAAATAACTACAGAACATGAATGACTTCGTGGGGATTATCAGTAATTTTTAAACAAAATACATTCAATTTTCCATAATAAACACATACTATTTTGAACAACACAAGTGCTTTTGAAGCCATCAAGAACAACAAAGTACCTGTCGTAAGATCGTCACACAATAAAAAGTGAACAGCAAACTCTAGGGAACGTCCACACACTGACGATGCTTCTCTCATTGGAAGGAGGGCTGAGGACTGCTTCTCCTCTGCTTTCCTGCAGTAACAGGCGTGCTACTTTTCAAACGTGATAGTAAACCAAACACCCAGCTTAGGGAGCACTCAGTCATGGCACCTGAGCCTCCCCCTTCAAATGCTCTCCCATCCAGCACTCCAATTTCACTTTTTAAATCAACTGGGCTTTTGTCCTAGGAGTGGCACACGGTATAATTATTTTTTTAATTAAAGTGAATTAGTAACATTCATGCTGACTCAAGAACATCTGGAAAGGGGATGTGTAAAAGCTGGGGTGACACTGTTTGTTGCTCAGGAGACCCTGGCCCTGTGTGGGCTGAATGTCCAGCATGGGTGAGGACCCAAAGGACCAGAAGACATGACATCACCAGAGACGCAAGGAAAGATGGTGGGTCCACCTCTGAGCATGTGCAGACTCTCTTAGAAAAGGTGACCTTGTCACAAAAGACAGGTGAGCAGTTTTATCTTTGCTGTTAATTTTATAATACTTAGTTGTAACACATTAGTTTTTATAGCAATTACTAAAATAATTCATGATACATTAGACATATCAAGTTAAGCAACTGAAAAAAAAATAACACACAAGTAGAATTTTATAGGGCTGTAATAGTGTATGTTAGACCATCAAATTATTTGAAATTGGAAATTCAGCTAATTACATCTGATTCCCGACGTGGGGCACACAGCACACAGCATCTTTTTACTTGCAAACTTCACATGGACCCTTATAGTTCAGAATTTCCACTTCTGGAAGTCAACCTATTCCTTGGGTTGAAAACCACTTTATTAATGCTTATGAATAGTAATATTTATTTTTCATAATCAAACTTGAACATGAGCAATGGGGCTGCAAGTAGGGAAGGACAGGAAAAAAAGAGCAAAAACTCAAATTAAAATATATGCACTTACAAGTTTGTTACATTTATTTTTGCTAATTTTCAGATAAGTTTATATTTGGTAGAGAAATAATTCTTCATTTTGGAAAAGAAGAAAATTAAATAAATGTAAAATAATGTAACTCCCTTAAAGCAAAACACCAGAGAACCAACCTTTTCTTTTCTCACATTATGCAACAATGCTCAGGGTTAGAGTTTCGCCGTGTCAGAGCAAATGTCACAAATTAGAGGGAAGCCAGAGAACACAGCATGTGAGTACTATCCAAATTCTCCTTGAATAATTAAGTCAGAAGTCACATCAGAGGACTGTAAGATAAAATTAACTTACTTTTAAGTTAAGCCAAAATCCCAAATCACTTGCCAAATCATCCTCTAGTATAAATGAAGAACAGGTTCTTTCTGGCAGAAAATCATTAAGCATGTGAAGTTAGAGGAAGCCTTTCTCATAGCCCCTGAAGGGGACCTAGTGGCACCAACATTCTGGTGTGGCACTACCCTGTCACACACCAGTAACACAGCCACAGGGATGGGGCGGAGACAGCACTGTGGGCCTAGGTCATGTCCACCCAGCTGTCCAGCAGGGTACTCGGTTTCCTTGTGGGAAGAGCCCTTACCCTGCATCTGGGAGCGGCCCACCACCTCCACATCCACCCAGAGACCCTCCCGCTCGGCACAGACACCCAGAGCCTTTGCCCCAGCCCCACCCAGCTCCAGGCCCAAGGCCCCCGAGCGTCACCGGCCCCTTCATCTGGACACATTGGCCCCACCAGACCAGGGTCCACACTTGCCTCTCATTTCTGTCTCTGTACCCAGAACTCGGCTCAAGGGACTCACCACAGAACTCTGAAATGACCACATGATGGACTGAATAAACTACAATGTTCATTAAAAAACAGAAGATATGGCAGAATGTATGTGAATGCTACAATTATAGTATCCATCTGAGGATGTTATGCAAGAGAGTCTAGTTTTTCTTCAACTGTTTCAATGCCTTTCCGATAAAATATATATTAAAAAAAAAAAAATAGTTTCCCAAAAGGGTATGGAAATGGCAACTCACTCCAGTGTTCTTGCAGGAGAATCCCATGGACAGAGGAGCCTGACAGGCTACAGTCCATGGGGTTGCAAAGAGTCGGACATGACTGAAGCGACTTCACTTTCACCTTATAAGAACACAGGCCCCTGAAAGCAACTAGGAATATTCATTTAAATGACTTCATAGTCTCAAAATTTTCCTTATCTTAAAATCTGGGGATTTTCCAAACACCACTCTTGGCACAGAAAAAATCTCTCCATGTAAGCATCATGGGGCATGTAGCAGCTGGACAAACGAGACGAGCACCCCAACCTGCGATCCCTCCTGACGGTGAGGCATGAGTGACGAGTAACTTGTGAAGGAGACCAAGACAGAAGGGCTCTGGGACTCGTGGGGACACAACAGAACACCAGGACCTTCCTGAGGAGCAGAAGGAGCCCAGCCACCCCTGCCCATGACCCGGGACCCCGAGTTCTGTCAGCAGTTGACACTGCTCCAAGCTGACATCCACACGTCTCAACAGTCAGGCCAATCCACCACTCAAATCCCACTTCACTATTTGCTTTGAAAAACAAAATCATTGGGAAGTAACAGGAAATCACCCCTCTGGGCCCACCCCAAGCCCCCCACCCCCAGCACCTTTCCACACAACTCCTCTAATCAGACGAATCTATATAGGAGCATCTTTTATTTTTACTTTTTTAACAGAAACGGGATCACAGGAGCTGACCTTTTTGTCTTGTTTCTTCACTTTGTTGTGCACATTCCCCGACCAGAAACACAGATCCTGCTCTTTCTTTCTTAGCCAGTGCTGTGCGGGCTGGACTATGATTTCATCCTGCTAAACTGTGAATGTTTCCCTGAACACCCCAAACCCTTGCCATGTCATGGCCCCGGGGGCCCTCACCACAGGCTGGGGCAGTCAGGCCTCTCTCAGCCACGAGGGGACAACACAGAAGCCCCAGCACCCAGCACATCAGGTGTCCCAGTCACCACTTCCTCACCCTCTGGGGTGCCTGCATGTTACTGGGCACCTGTGGGCAGCAGGCGGCATGGAGCCCGAGGGTGGTCAGAAAGGGCAGGGGGAAATCTACCAGCCACCCAGTCTTCACTTCAGGTGGTGAAATGGACATCACACCACAGTCACTCACATCCAGATTTCAGTGTAGGCACGTCACAGAGGTCCACCATGCATGTTTCCTCCTATTGGAAACCACTCATTTCTGATTAGAAGACAACATCTGGATGTCAGAGACTGAAAATTTTCAAGAAGAATGTTGCTAAGACCTGAAATGCCAACACCACGCCGGAGCAGAGGACCAGGCCCGACCCCGTGGCTTCACAGGGCAGCCCCTTGGTCGAACCCCCCAGGCTCAGCCAGGCTGTGCAGCCACTGCTGGGGGTGGGGGAGAGACATGGGGACCGACGCTGCCCTGAGGCTTCTGACTGAGGCGCCGGCCTCAAGACAAGGCCTCTGAGAAAGTCCAAGGGCCCCCAGCCACTCCTCCTGATGCATCTTCATTCCAGGGTGCGCAGAAGCATCAGGGCTTCCCACAAAGACAGCTGCACAAACTCGAAAGAAATCTCCAAGTCAGCAAGCATGTCCCCAGTGCGAACAGTCACCCTGGGTCCCAGAAAGAGGTGGTGGAATTCCAGCCTCTGGGTGCCCAAGTTCCACACCACCATCCAAACTGTGTGAAGACCAAAGGCATGGAAACCCCAGGACGCCCTGTGACCCACAGCATCTTCATCAGAGCAGATGTGGCGAGGAAGGTGGGCCTCAAGGGCGAGAGGGGCGTAAGGCAAAGCACACCCACGCCCAGTCCTCCGCCTACACCCGGGGCTCTGCCCGTCGTCCCACAGCTCTGACTCTCGAGCTTGCTGGAGAGACCATCTGCTACACATTAAAAGGAGAATCAGCATGTTCTCCATCCTGAACTTCCTGACTCAGAAACACTAAGTCCTCCACTGGGATGGGGCCACAGGCCCCTACCGGTCAGCAGCTGGACATGGCTCCTAGCAGGGCCAGCAATGCCAAAAGCACACCAAATGGTCCTGCGGCTAGCTCATAAGCCCAGGTTCTCTTTGTTAAGGCCTTGGGAAAGGATGAAGCCAGCACAGCTCAGCAGAGGAGGTCCTGGCTCCTCCTGGAGGGCTCCTGCCTGTTGCCTGAGCTCACAGATGCCTGCAGACATGTCTCCTGGGCCAGGGTCACAGCTGCCAGCAGCAGGGCCTAGGCTCCACGGGAGGACCCAGCACTAGGCCATGCCACTTGCTCTCCCCCAAAGAGGGCTCAGGCGAGGGTCCCCCAAAGGAGCCCCACTGCTGAGGGACAGGCTAGGGATGAGAGCTGCCCCCACATGGCACCCAGAGCAGCCCCTGGGGTGACAGAGCAGAGCACCATCCCCAGACACTGCTTCCCGGTGTCCCCTCATCACAGCTACCTCTAATCACACACGCATCGAGCTTTTCCGACAACTAAGGGTTTCTCTAAAAAGACCACCGATGAAAGAGGAGAAAAGCCAGATCATTAGGAATCCTTTGCACAGCAGCTGGGCAGGCAGCACCATGCATGGTGAAAATGTCTAGGGGGCCATGTGTGCGTCCTGAGTCCTGGGGGGTTCCCAGCACATTTCTGCTTTCGTTAGAATGAAACCTCGGCTGGTGAAAAGGCTCTGGTTCTCTCCACACTCTTTGCTATGTATTATACACATGTGCCCTTTTCTTCAAATGAAGGACAGCACGTTAGAGACGCAACAGGAAAATTAACAACAGCTAAAAGCCACTGAGCATGTGACATGTACCAGGCATGATGCACTTGTTTACACAGAACATCAATTTCCCAGAGCACACAGGGGCCATCAAACGTCCTGAGAAGTGAAGGGCTGTAGAAGGAAGACAGAGCAGCCCCTCGCAGTGTGGCTCCCAGGACAATGTTCAGTCCTGGTTCTCACAGTGAAGAAAAGAAGAACCGAGAGCCTGAAGTGGGTGCTCCGCCCTGCCAGCTACACACAGCGTCCTGCCGGTGTATGTGCAGACACTGCCCCAAGAAACCTGTCACACTTAACAGCATCTCTTCTCTAAGCTCTTCTCAAAATATTCAAATGTGACTTTATAAACACTGCATTTCCATGTAATGACGTCTATTCATAGGAAATGCACACTCTATAACCAGCGCCACTCCCTCTCCTACATAATTAGCCATTTCTTACAGCTCGGCCTCCCCTGGCTTTTTCTTTTGGTGTCTCTGGTTTCCTACGAGGACAAGAGCAAGGTCTATGGCAGGCTCCTGGGAAACAGCCGAGTCATCGTCGGGCACGCTCACCAGTCCCATGTGGAGGGCGTGGCAGAAGTCTCCCCGTGCTCTCGTCAGGGACCACAGGCACAAAGCATATGGACGATTCCAGGCCAGCACAAGTCAGGGGGGTGCCAGGCAGCTCAGGAAGAAGGGCTTGCGGCTGACCCACCCCAAGGAGCCTGGACTTCTGCTGATGCTGTTGCTCTCCCAGCGACTGTGGCTTTAAGGAGGGAGGGGTCAAGCCACCACCTCCCACGTCTTTGACGCGCTCAAGTTCATGGAGAAAGTATAGCGGGTCTGAGAGCAGCTGTCCCAGCTCCAGCCAAAGCCACCAGGAGAACCGAGCTAAGCCATGGTCAGAGTCTGCCAAGACGCGGCTCAGGCCTCACACTGAGGGTGTTCCTTCTCCACCCCGTGACAAGGCCAAACAGGCCTGTTAGGGTTAGAGTTAGGGTTTAGGTTTGGGGTTCGGTAAGAGGCTAGAGGTTAGGGTTAGGGGTTAGGATTAGGGGTTGGGGGGTTAGGAGTTAGGGTTAGGTTTAGGTTTAGGCGTTAGGAGTTAGGTTTAGGGGTTAGGAGTTAGGGTTAGGGGTTAGGAGTTAGGGTCAGAAGTTAGAAGTTAGGGTTAGGGGTTAGAAGTATGGTTAGGGTTAAGGTGGTCCCACATGCCCCCAGGACTTCCTGGGAGTGACCCACTTTGATGTTTCTTCTGAGTGGTTCCTACTGACTACAGTCAAGAGAGAATCCGCCCGGCCCTTCCTGCTCCTTCTTTCCACGCCCTATTCACCACCCTTTCATCATCTTGGAAACCAAACCACAGCTTTCAAAACTGAAGGCAAAGAAACAGCCTTCAGAAATAACACCAGGGCAAAGTGAACCAGGGAAGTCAGAAAAGCGAACCCCAGGATGGGTCCCTCTGAAGCCAGAAATGCACAGAAGTGACCGGGGCAGCTCAGCTTGAGCTCGGAGTCTGCAGGAAGATGCCCCTTTCCTTTCTGTTCGCAACTGCAGGAAGAGTAACCCTCAGCGGAAGAAGCAGGACAACAGTGAAAACACGCACCCGCCTGACAGCCGTGAGGGCCATAAGGCTCACTTGAGGAAGGGCTGTAAGGACACCATGCTGGTCCTGAGACCCAGAGAAGACCCTGGGTGCTGGGCATCCTGCAAACACCAGGAACTGCCGCCGGCCGGGCTCCCTGCCAGGTGCGAGGTGTGGCCACGCGCTCCACAGCTGATTTCTAGGAATCTAATTTTAAACACCTCCCAGTGAACATATCACAAAAATACAGAGTTCCAAATGCTGTAGCACAAGTGCTAAAAAGCATCCTACCAAAAATAAAAGTGGCATTTTCAGACAAAACCCCAGAATCAGAACACAAGTGATAACCTGAACTTCTCCTAAATGTTTCCCTTCCCTCAGCTACTTTGACCCCCAGCTCCCATATAATGATGATGAAAGTGAGCACAGTTAGAATATTTAAACAATCTGGCAAAAATCCCATGCTTTTCTCTTGCATGAGGACCCAGTGTCCAAGTGAAAATGCACGTTTCTCCCCTCACCCTCCCTCAGCTCGGAGCCAGTGTGCCTGAGGCTGGCTCTGCAGATTCTGCTGTTAACTCCCGCCCGCCCGTCACCTAGCACCAGAGAGGAAGGGACACAAGGGACTGAAGAAGGAAACCAGCGCCTGGCTCCCCAACGTGGCTGCTTCAAAATGCAATCAGACAACTTGGGGACCACACTCCCAATGGGCTCCAATCATGAACCCGATCTCAAGGCGCAGGGTCCCAGAGCAGGGGCCCAGGAACCATGTTCTGTGTGGGGTGGTCACCCCAAGACCAGGTATAGATGACACCCATAGGCATGAGTCCAAGACCCCCGAGGGCTCCCAGGTCCTCTGGGCGCCTTCCTGGGCTCTTGGCCTCTCCCTCCACCCCCACCCGTCTGCAGGCTCATCCTCCCCAGAGAAGCGCTGTCACCCGGAGGACCACCTGCCACCCACCACTCTTCCAGGCGCCCCCGGCTCAAACCTGGCCTCCTGCTCTGCAACACCAGGGCCCCATCTCCCCAGGGTCGCCCATCACCCTAAACCGCTGCCCCGTTCGCTCCAAACTCTCCTTCTAAATGGCCAGCTGTGCCCCTCACTGCCCTGGCACAGGCTGCATTTCTGTTGTAATTCCACATCCAGCTTTAAAAAAGTATGGGAAACTCGGGGATGGTAAAGGAAGCAACTAAACTAATTAACAAATAGAAAGGCCAGAAGGGAAACCACCCACACACTGGACCTGGTTTGGGACAGCAAAGGAACATGGTGGAGGGCAGTGGGGTCACCCTCCACCCTCACTGAGAAGTGAGGAAAGTCTGCAGGGGGACTGGGACCTCCGAGCCCAGAGCTCCCCCTGGGGAGCCACGCCCCAGAAGTGGAAACGTCAGGTTCAGACACACACAGGCAGAAGCACACGTGCCCACGGCCACATAAACATGCAGGATCCAGGCATCAGCAGGGTTGCGTCTTTGTAAAACACACACACTGAGGTCTGGACAGTAAGGCCTGTGTGTCTGTCTAACCAAACACCAACACTGAACTATGTCACACAACCAGATTTCCAGAAACTAGAAACAGCTATTGATTGGGGAGTGTAACCTGCATGCCTCACGCGCCAGCAACAGCAGTGGTTCTCAGCCAGGGGCAGAGTGCTAGGAGCGAGCGTTCTCCTGGCACCTGAGGGTAGGAGGCAGTGATGACACTCAACCTCTCACGGTGCACACACTGGGCATCCACCAGCTACAGCTGAGAAGCCCGGCCTAAAGGATCAAGTTCCTCCCCCAACTTTCCAAGGTGTAAGTGACAAGAATCAGCTCAGTTCAGTCGCTCAGTTGTGTCCAACTCTTTGTGACCCCATGGACTGCAGCACACCAGGCCTCCCTGTCCATCACCAACTCCCAGAGTTTACTCAAACTCATGTCCATCAAGTCAGTGACGCCATCCAACCATCTCATCCTCTGTCATCCCCTTCTCCTCCTGCCTTCAATCCTTCCCAGCATCAGGGTCTTTTCCAATGAGTCAGTTCTTCACATCAGGTGGCCAAAGTATTAGAGCTTCCGCATCAGTCCTTGCAATGAATATTCAGGACTCATTTCCTTTAGGATGGACTGGTTTGATCTCCTTGCTGTCCAAGGGACTCTCAAGAGTCTTCTCCAACACCACAGCTCAAAAGCATCAACTGACAAATATAACTGTATATACATGATACAGTATTTGTCTTTGGCTAATTTCACTGGAGCTTCCCAGGTGGCTCGGTGGTAATGAATCTGCCTGCAATATAGAAGACGCAGATTCAACCACTGGATCAGGAAGATCCCGTGAAGAAGGAAGTGGCAACCCATTCCAGTATTCTTGCCTGGGAAATCCCATGGACAGAGAAGCCTGGTGGGCTACAGTCCATGGGGTCACAAAAGAGTTGAGCACGACTGAGCAACTAAACAACAATTTCACTTAGCATAATGCCCATCTATGTTGTCACAGAGAGCAGGATCCTATTCTTCCTGTTCTTTCCATTGTACACGTGTATGTACACACATACACACACACATCTTTATCCGTTTATCCATCAATGGATACTTATATTGCTTCTATGTCTTGGCTATTTGTAAACAACGCTGCTATGAACATGGGGGTGCTTATCTTTTCAAGCCAGTGTTTTCATTTTCTTCAAATAAGTACGCAAGAGTGGAACTGCTGGATTTTATGGTATTTCTGTTTTTAACTTTTTGAGGAACCTCCATTCTGTTTTCCATTGTGGCTGCACCAATTTACATTCCCACCAACAGTGCGCAGGGTCCCTTTTCTCCACAGCCTCACCCACACTTGTTATTCGTTGTCTTTTTGATGAGGGCCATTCTAGCAGGTGTGAGATGATATCTCAGTGTGGTCTGATCCACATTTCCCTGATGATTAGGGATGTGGATTCCTTTTCACGTACCTGTTGAACATTTATATGTTCTCTTTGAAAAAATGTCTTTTCAGGTCCTTTGTCCATTTTTAATTGACTTATTTGTTATTTTGCTATTGAACTGTATGAGGACACTGGAGAAAGTATCCTCAATCAGTGGCATTAGGGAAACTGGAAAACCACAAGCAGAAAATGACCACTCAGAAAATTTAACTTGAAATGAATTAAAAGCTTAATGGTAAGGCCTGGAAGTTTCTAAAAGAAACACAGAGGAAAAAATTTTGACCAAGATCTTGGCAATGATTTCTTGGATAAGAACACCAAGAGCACAGGCAATGTAAGCAAAATCTAGTGGGAATACATTAATCTAAAGAGCTTCTGCACAGCAGGAAAAACCATCAATGAACTGAAAAAGCAGCCTACAGAGCAGGAGAAATTATTTACAATCCTTTTATCTGATAAAGGGTTAACATCCAAAATCAAAAGGATTAAGCTTTTGTGTTTTCAACACAGTTCAGTTCAGAGGCATCTTCATGTGTAAACTTTCTTCTGCCTTTTTTTCTTTAACCAAACACAGTGCTTTGTGATAGACAGACCTTTATAAGACACAATGTAAGTTCCTAGCAAGTTTATTTTGCTCCAGGGGGAAGAAAAGGAGGACTAGTTTGGGGAAGTCCACTGAACTTCTGTGAGTTCTTGACTAGAAATTATCCGGTTGGCAATCCTGATCGTGGGTCTTTGCCAGCTTCACCTCCTATGAGCCTGAGAAAGAGATTTAACTGTGAACCTTGCTTTTACTTAGAAAGAACAAAAGCCTGTTTCGTGTGGTGAATGACTCCCTCAATAAAATAACACAACAATACATACAACATATTGTTATAAATTACATAGCATCAACCTTGTTTCACCACTTAGTTATAGTTCTGGATTAATTCAAATGATATGGAGAAATAAAATGTTTTGGCATTATGTTGAACTGTAAAATTACAGATAATTTTTTTAAATCTTTGTCCCAATTTTTATATTTATTTACTTTCTAAAAATATCAATTTATATCCTATAATAATATTTGTGATGTTTTAAAATTGTAGTGTATTAAACATTTTAAACTGTACCAAATATACATCTAAAAATATATAGGGAACTTTTCAATAAATATTAAAGCAGAAGGAATTACAACTCCTAATTCAACACACTGTAATTCAGGATAGCAGAAAAGTAAGCGAGTTGTCACAGACTCCGGAAGAAACATATAGTAAGAAAACTTAAAAAAAAAAAAGTACATTAGCAAATTTTTATAACTGTGAAATGCTTTAAATTATCAACTAATAAAACAAGTCTGTTGAATTATGACTGGCTAATGCCAAAATCACCTTTCCACCTTTCAGTCTTTACTCCGGGGTTGGTGAAGAGAGACCCGCCTGGAAGCTGACCTTGAGGAAGTAACACAGAGCTCTAAAGACTCAGGTCACATCACAGTGAGACTTCTGCACCATGGGTCCTCTCAGTCTTTATTTCCCTTTTCAATGACTTGTATAAAGTATACATACATATTTTAACATGTTTTAATACACTGTTACGTTTCTGTGACCTCTATTTCATTATTAACTTCATTTGTAACTGGTGCTTTTTTCAGGGAAAGAAGAGTGGGAAAGAGTAAGCAGTAAATAGACAATCTAGAACAAGGTTTTTAATAGTACAAGTCCACTAACAATCCCATCTAATAGGGAAAATAATATTAACAGTTCCAGAAAGCTTTACAGTATATGAATAACCTTTTCAGTAGAAAAGCATACACAGGTGTTCAGAAGATTCTGCATTTTCCCTAAAAAGTCTGTAGAGGTTAAGTCTTGACCACCATGTGACCAGGCGGGGATGACTGAACTCCCAACACACGTGAAAAGCTGCTTCTCCCCTGAGCAAGCCCCACACCACCTCCCTGGAAACCATCAACCACAGGAACCAGGTGAAACGTGCGAGCGTCAGAAAGAAACAAGAGCTGAGCTTCTCTCTCATGGGATCTACTGCCCAGAACAGACCACAAAGCCAACCCTGGGCTCAGCATCCCTGCTTCCTGAACACAGCCTGCTGGCACAGGTTGGCAGTCGGGGGCAGACCCCTCAGAGAAGTCCCCTTCCTCTCTCCCAAGGCTCAGGCTCCACCCCAACTTTGAACATGTAAGGACCCACAGTGACCACTGAGGCTGGCAGACACCTGGCATCACCAACCCCATCACTGCTGGGCTCCCCGCCTGCAGGCTGGACAGGGGAGAAGCCCACTCTTAGTGTTCCTCCTCTGCATTAATGGGAAAGTGAAAGTGTTAGTTGTTCAGTCGTGTGCAACTCTTTGAGAACCCATTGACTGTACATGGGATTCTCCAGGCAAGAATATGGGAGTGGGTAGCCATTCCCTTCTCCAGGGAATCTTCCCGACCCAAGGATCGGACCCGGATCTCCTGCATTGCCGGCAGATTCTTTAATGTCTGAGCCACACGGGGGATAATAAATTTGAAATAAAAGTTCACACAATGCAATTGTGGATTTCCATTTTCTTCAAGCTGGCCATTTGTTCACAATTATTCCTTTTGTACCTACTGGGAAAGTTGAACATAAAGCCTAGGATGCTATTACTTATCCCAAATACTCCCAGCATTGAGACTCAACTAGAATTTCCTACCATCTACTTCTTATCCTTCTACTCTAACAGTCTTGTACCAAGAAACGTACAGTTAGCTCGAAGTGGATGGGGAGGCCCCAAGCTCCCACAGGCTGGCCAGCTGCACCAGACTCACTTGGAGACCCACACCCTGGTCCCCCCAAGACCACCCTTCTGAAAGTGGGAGCCGGGGCAGGCAGTCAGCCTCCCGGGTAACCACAGTAAATGGCCTGCTTCCCACAGGAGAGAACACACAGATGGTGAAGCAGAGCCTGGCTGTCCACGGGGCCAAGTGTCACCAACTGAGCGAGTGTCAAGGGCAGCGACAGTCACAGACTGGCTTTCCGCAGGTGGCCACCCAGCATGCAGGCCACAGCCTACCCTGTGGGGGCTGGGCAGGGGGCTGGGAACAGGTGCCTAGGCTCAAGCACAGGGCCAGAGCCATTGTGCTCCCCCAGGCCCACAAGACACAGGGACATTGTGCTCCCCCAGGAACCACCCCCACAGGCAGGTCCCCCATGATAAGCACTGGTCCCCATGCTGGAAGCAACTACAGAGCTTGCTATGAGTACAGGCCATGAGCACAGATCCAGAGGAAAAACAGGGCAGGGGGAGAGGAAGGACACATGGAGAACATGAACAAGCACTCATGGGCCTCTGAAAGCCAGGAGAGGCTCCGGTGCCACGATCCCACAGGCCTCCTGCCTGAGCCCAGCCCAATCCCACGCCACAGCCAGAAACAGCCAGGCGGAGAACAGGGTTGGGATGGCACCCCCAAACACAGATGCCTGGGCACAACGAGGGGGCGCCCAGCGGCTCCCTCCTCTGATTCAGAGCCCTCCTGGCTGCCACCACTCACTGGGCACCTGATTCCACACAGCCTCGCAGGGGCCTGCTCAACTTTTGTTGACAGATACTGAACTTCCCACCAGCTTGTGTCCTGTCTTTATAAAAACAGCTGTCACCACTCTCACAGTATCTAACACAGCTTCACTCAATAAACTGCAAGTGAAATAAATGCTTAAGGAACAGAACAATTCAAAAGCTCTCATATGCCAAAAACAATCTCTACCCATCTTTGGAATCAAAGGTGATTGAACCAGTTATATATACGTGTGTGTGTGTGTATGTTTGCACTTACACACACACAACTTCCCCCCAAGTACACACCTGCAAGGTGGTGTGGCATGTCAGCCACTTAAGAGCCCACTACATTTGGTATTAAACAGTGGACAATATGGCAAACCTGTGTGCAAGAGGGCAGTGTTAACTTCACTCAGTCGTGTCTAACTCTTAGTGACCCCATGGGCTGTAGCCCACCAGGCTCCTCTGTCCATGGGGTTTCCCAGGCAGAAACACTAGAGTGGGTTGCCATTTCCTTCTCGAGGGGATCTTCCCGACCCAGGGATTGAACTCACATCTCCTGTGCCTCCTGCATCAGCAGGCGAATTCTTTACCACTGAGCCACCAGAGGGAAGCCATGGCAAACCTATTCCACCTAAATCCCCAGAGAGTATTTTACTGTAAAATAATTTATCTCCTTAAAATAAGTAAATATATCCTTTAAGAACTGTAGACATTCTAAGTACAACACAGAAAACAGTATAAGCACAGCTTTCAAGGTGTGACGAAAGCCAGATGCATTTTTCAAAAAGGTCATCCAACATCCAAACTGAGCCCGTCCTAATTTTCAGGGGCTGCTCAGATGAAAGTATCTTTGTTGTCTGCTTGTGAGTGATAACAATATTGTAGCCGATTTCACATTTCGTATCACCCCACTGTGAGGTGCTCCCAAACAAAGGCCAGATCCTCAGGGTCCCCACAGGAGCAGCAATCCACACTGAAATGACAGGGAAAGCATTTGTGTGGCAACACGTGAATTCTTATTTATAGCGCTCTGTTCATTATTTTGCATCTAACAGTGTTGACCAGGCTTGCAGAGTTTGAGTACACGGGATGGGAGGAGTAATCGGTGGGGCAGAGAGAGGTCAGCCAAACCCCACAAAAAACAATTAAAACTTTCCACCCACAGTCCACAAATCCATGATATTCAGGTGACTGGAGGTTCATTTAGAGGTGTTTTGCTCAAAAACAAAGTCCTTTCCACAGGTTATCAAAAATTCACAGCAGTTAGAACCCTCTCTCCCCCACACACATCTACAATGGGTCAGAAAGCCAACAGAACAGAAGGATGGAGCGGGGATGTGGAAAGAACACGGGCGGACCGAGAGGGACTCGGAATCAAGAACAAGGTAGAAAGCAGGAACTAAACACAGGCTATGGCTATCACCCCAGAGCTGGTCTCAAGTGACAAGTAACAACGTTAATGCTTTGGTCTAAGGCTACAGCCTACCTTCTGGACTAACTCCATATCATGAAGAAATCAAAAAAAGTTAATTCACAATGCAGTGAAATGATTCAACTGTAGATAACCAAATTAACTTAATTCACTAAAAGTCTAATTGTATCATTTTTAAGATTGGGTTATTATGGAGATAGCTAGCAGCTTTAGATTTAAAACAAGCTGGAAGTGATCTTGTTTCCCTTAATTCTATAAGCGTGGCCTGACTAGGCCAAGACTGATGGCCTTCATTGCTAACAGAATAGGTACAACTATAAATACACAAAAACGATCTGGAGATAGAATAGTCCATGGTCTCTAGAATTTTCACCTTTACTAATAAGAAGTTACAGGTTTTTTGACCGAGACTGGAAATTGTCCAAAAGCAGTGTTCAAACAGCCCCTCTCACAGCAAAACAATACGGCGGTATGTGCACACACACACAAGCACCATCTCGGACACGTGGATTCAAATTTCTGGTTCAAATGGGAACAATCAGGGAATGGGGAGCGTTCACGTACTGAGAATAAAGATAGATGCTCTAGAAAAGTCCTGAGACGATATCTCAAGATGGCCACATCACATAAAAATCTTACCCACATGGTCATTCCTGCCAACATTTATTTGGATTAATATTGTTATCTACATAAAAGAAAGGAAAACACAGATTTGTCCTAACAAGTTCCTATCATTGCTAGATTATTTTCACAATTATGAGTAATCACTAAATAGCTTCCACTCAAGGATCTAAAAATAAGAAACAAAAGAAAGCCACAATCCCAACAACATTATTAAGAACATTATAGTTATGAAAATAAAGGCTCTTTTTTGAGACTACAGGTTCCTAAAATATCCTTCATGGAACTCTGTACCAGTAATGGCTGGTAATTAACTGTTCTATCAGGTGAAAAATACATATTATTAGGGTATGTGAAAGTAAATACATAAAAGAGAAGTCACCACACATACCAAGAAACTTGGTATCTCCTTCCACACTCCATCTGTGAGCTGGACTCCTGGCTCACTCCATGAGGGTGATGTCCAGTCAGGAGCCAGAACTGAGGAGGCTGGTGTTGAGAGGGCTTCCAGGGCAAACCAGCCAACTGGCACCCACCACTCAGCCACAGGGCCCCAGGCAAGCTTGCTAACGTGCTTCCCTTTTTGTGAGACAAATGTCCTTCAAAAAAAAAGTGATCTATGTAGACACCTAATGCAGTGCTTAGCACAGGTGAGCAACCAGGGAGTGGTGCCTGAGACATGTAGGTGTCCTCCCCTACAGACAGGTAACAAGCTCTGTTCATGCCAAAAAAAGACATCACTTTGCAACATCTGATTTAAAAGTCTGAGTTATGCACTGTCCACTCCTACTGACAAGACTCCAGTTCTCTGGGGACCAAGAGCGGGTGGTTCACATCCATCAGACATGGCCCCCATCTCTGCAAGGCCTGGGGGTCATCAGACTGGCAGTCCGCTTGGAAGAAAAGCACTCTGCTTAAAAGACCTAAGATTGATCACCTTGTCAGTGATTGGTGGTGGCTTAAACGCACTCGCCATCATCCTGTTTAGTAATAGGAAGCTCGGATAGAGGTCACTCTTGTAGAGACACTGAGGAGGTTATTCCTGGAACCTCAAGTTAAATATTGTTCCAGGAAATAACACAAGAATTAACAGCATCATCTCTTGAGCAAAACGATGAAGATTTCTGATGAACCTGATCCAGTCTCCTGATTCTAAAGGATGCTGTTCATCTTCCACGAGAAACAGGAAAATTTCAAACATATAGAAAACAGAAGTGTATGGTGAACACCCACATATCCATCCCCTAGATGACAGATTCAATCTTGAATATAAATTTAGAGGCAGACAGCAAAGAAAATGTGCAGCGTAAGCCTCCACCCATTACAACCCTGTGCAAGGGAAAGATGAATGATTTCCTCTGACAGGAACAGGCTGCTGGGGAGGAGGCTGCCTACTGCTCACCCTCCTAGAAGCCCCCCGGACTCCAGAGCTCCTGCAGATCTCATAGGAGAAGATGGGGTCCCCATCCTGCTTCAGAAGAAAGCTGCCCAATGGTTCAGTTAACTCGTGATGGTGGAAATGTGTCACGAAGCCAATATTCTAGTGCTCATGAGTTTCTATTCGTTTGAAGTCTCCTCATCTATACAAAGAAGCTAATGTCATTTTCCCAGAAAATACTTTCAAAAGAGTAAAGAAATGTCAACATGAAAGCAGCTGAAAGCCTTAAGACACCATGAGATATACAAGGTTTATTTCATCTCTTCTATTCAAGAAATGCTAGTGTTCTAAATACTGCTCCCACCTCACATCATCTTTCAAGAATAAATGACAGGGGATCCCTGGTTGTCCAGTGGTTAAGAATCTGCCTTGAAATGCAAGGGACACCAGGTTGATCCCTCGTCTGGGAAGATCTCACATGCTGCAGGTAACTAAGCCCATGCACCACAACTGCAAGAGTCCATGAGCCGCAACTACTGAACCCCGTGCGCCCTAGAGCCCTTGCTTCGCAACAAGAGAAGCCCACACACCACAACAAAGAGGCGCCCTCGCTTACTGCATCTGAAGAAAGTCTGCACGCAGTAACGAAGACCCAACACAATCAAAAATTAAATCTTAGAAAGAGTACGTGATAGTGGTCAGACTGCCCTACAACCCCACTGACACAGCCAGTCCACAAGTTTTACTTCCTGTGCAAAGCACTTGCCCCAGCAGACACTTGTCACCTGCAGAACGGCAGTCCCTCCAAGGAACCTCTGCCCACATTCCTTCCCCAAGGCTCTGTTCCTCTGCATCCATGGGAGATAGAACATTGTACAACACTTTCAGAAAGTGTGTTTTACTTAAGACACTTTCCATAAAGGAGAGATTTCAACCAGAATCCTACCTGTGTCAAATTCAACAAGTCATGAAGGAAACAAGCAAAATCAAGGTTATTTTCATCCCTGTGTCCAGAGCCAGGTCTTCCAAATAACAGGGAAGAAATTCTAAAACACCAACAGGCATTATAGATGCCTATATTATCCCTTACCAGTATAACAGCTAAATAACAATTCATCGCCATAGAAACAGAGGAGGCAGAATTCTACTTTCTTTTCATATTAATTTATGTACAAGTAACAGAAATTCTTAAAGTCTGGACTCTGGTATCAACAGCAAAATGACTCCAAGTGCTATTTTTCATTTGGTCCAAGTCAATTTTGGGCTTGGTGGGGGAGGACTAGCCCCACTATTTGCAGTAAGACTGTATTCACTTGAGCTTTATGACCAACCTAGATAGCATATTGAAAAGCAGAGACATTACTTTGCCAACAAAGGTCCGTCTAGTCAAGGCTATGGTTTTTCCTGTGGTCATGTATGGATGTGAGAGTTGGACTGTGAAGAAGGCTGAGTGCCAAAGAATTGATGCTTTTGAACTGTGGTGCTGGAGAAGACTCTTGAGAGTCCCTGGGACTGCAAGGAGACCCAACCAGTCCATTCTGAAGGAGATCAGCCCTGGGATTTCTTTGGAAGGAATGATGCTAAGGCTGAAACTCCAGTACTTTGGCCACCTCATGCAAAGAGTTGACTCATTGGAAAAGACTCTGATGCTGGGAGGGATTGTGGGCAGGAGGAGAAGGGGACAACAGAGGATGAGATGTCTGGATGGCATCACCGACTCGATGGACGTGAGTCTGAGTGAACTCCGGGAGTTGGTGATGGACAGGGAGGCCTGGCGTGCTGTGATTCATGGGGTCGCAAAGAGTCGGACACGACTGAGCGACTAAACTGAACTGAACTAAACAGCAGAATGAAACAACAAAACCACCCAAACACCAAATCTCATGTGGATAGAACGTCCCTACAGGACACAGCACTGCAACAGTCAAGTGTGGGCCTGAGATACATTACAATGTACATAGTAAAAGAGTTTCCACCCTGGCAAGTTGATTTTTCCTTGGATTTAAATAGGTGTTTTTTTAATGACCTAAGTTTAGTGGAATTGCACCCTTGCCTAAACAGCTCCTTAAAGATTACCTTATGGGCTTTCCATGTGGCTCAGGGGTAAAGAATCCACCTGCGATGCAGGAGACCTAGGTTCAATCTGTGGGTTGGGAAGATTCCCTGGAGGAGAACATGGCAACCGACTCCAATATTCTTGCTCGGAGAATTCCATGGACAGAGGAGTCTGGTGGGCTCCAGTCCACGGGGAGGAAAAGAGTCAGAAGAAGCTGAGCACACATCCATACACAGCTCCGTCCTATTACTTGCTGTTACTCAAGTATTAATAGTTATTATACATAACTTTGGGTTGGGAGAAGGGCAAGGCTTACCCACTCCAGTATTCTGGCCTGGAGAGTTCCATGGATTGTATAGTCCACAGGGTCACAAAGAGTCAGACACAACTGAGAGACTTACACACACACACATACACATACAAGTTCATGGCAGGGGGGCGGGGGAGGCCCTTCAGACTATCTCTGGATATTATTTTAAAAGAACCAGCTTAGGTTTCACTGAAGCACAAAGGCTCCCTGGTGGTCCAACAAGGGTTCAATCCCTGGTTCAGGAAGATCCCACAGGCCCACATCCCAGCTAAGCCTGCACGCCGTAGAGTCCATGCTCCACAACCACAGGAGCCACCAAAGCGAGAAGCCCACGCACCACAACCAGAGAAAGCCTGCAGGCAGCAACAAAGACCTAGCGCAGCCAGAAAGGAAAAGCGAAGCAGCTTATAAAAACTGATGAGAAGAGCCACTCATACTCACAAACCCACACAGCACCACCGACATAACCGCCAGGTGACTGTAAAGAGTAAAAGCCCAGGCCCTGTGGCGAGTGCTGGGCGGAGGGGTGGGGGGTGCACCGAGCCCCGGGGTCATGGCCACAGCGAGCCTGACTCTGACTTGGCCTCTCAGAGCTGCCCGGGCTCACGCAGCCCCACCTTTGTGGCCCGTAGTGGCATACATGTCCTCTGTCGTGGGAAACAAGGAGAAGCTAGCTAGCTGAGCCCTCTCCACACGCACTGAGGGCTGGGGAACATGCAGCTCCAGGAGGAAGATTCCAGAGTCAGGGCCGGTGGAGGTCAGCCTCACCTCCACGAGGCGCCGGGAAGGACTCTGAGCGGAGATCCACACGTGGTCCCGGATTCAATGACTGTGACCTAACAGGTCGTCCTTGCCAGACACACCTGGGCTGGAGCCTGACCTAGGACACCCTTCCTTTTCTCTTGAAAAGTAAAAAGGTTGAAAAGGGGGTTTCCAGGAGTATTGACACAGAGAGTCCACCAGAAAGGAAGATTTATCATTAAAATAAAAAAAAAAGAGGCCTCACAGCTCTGAAGCTGCCCCAGGCAGGGTAAGTGCCCAGGCAGCAACTATTAAGAGATGCCCTCCCCACCTCACACTCCGCGCCCACACTGGGCACCCTGCTTTTCTCCCAGGGCCGCTCTCACAATCCCTGTAACTCAAACCACAGAGATAAAGGTGGGGCTGGGAAACCCTGTCCCAGTGACAGCGCCTTGAGGGAACTGTGGGGATGAATGTTTACGGAGCAGACATTGTGACTGTATCACTGATCCCCACAGCTGTCCCGAGGGCAGGGTTCTTAACCCGATCTGACAGCAGGGGACACCCTCCCTACCCATGAAGATCTGGAGGAAGACTCCTCAGAGGACACACATGAGAATTCTCAGGATCTGCACACAAATCTCCACAAATAAGACTCAGAAAAAGACCCAAAGAGGCTCGGGAAGCACAGAAGGTCACCCACGAGTGAGACATGGACTTGGTGCTTTCCGTGCCCCCTCCACTAAACCCAGCCCCCGAGACCGATGGCTCTGGGGTGAACCCATCCTTCCGAATGCGTCTGGCCAACTCCAGATTTCACTCGTTCTGGCCACTGACACCATCGGGCTTTGCTACCGCTCTCACCCTCTGTGCAGGTAAGATCGTATAGATACAGATCTTGTCATCTGTGTCACCATGACACTGACATGACGCAATGTGCTCTAGTTGCAACAAAGCCCGTAATCTTTACTAACATTATGCTAAGTCAATTCAGTCGTCTCCGACTCTGTGCGACCCCATAGATGGCAGCCCACCAGGCTCCCCCGTCCCTGGGATTCTCCAGGCAAGAACACTGGAGTGGGTTGCCATTTCCTTCTCCAGTGCATGAAAGTGAAAAGTGAAAGTGAAGTCATTCAGTCGTGTCCGACTCTTAGTGACCCCATGGATTGCAGCCTAACAGGCTCCTCCATCCATGGGATTTTCCAGGCAAGAGTACTGGAGTGGGGTGCCATTACTTTACTCATAAAGACCTAGAATCTTCTGATAAGGTTAATTAGCAACACAGTTTACATTTCTCTTCTCATTTCAGGTAAACTGTCCAGGAAGCATCAGCTGGAGCCACACACACCACCACCCCCTTCACTGGAGCCACACCACCCACATCTTCTCAGGGATATGACACTTGGGCCAGAAACAGGACAGGGCTCTAAGTGAGTGCTCATGATTTTCCCGAGAGTGAAGAAGTCCTGACAGGAGGCTCTGCCAACAGAAGAGAACAGCCAAAACAAAGCCACGAAGGCAGGATTAAGACAGGGCAGCACAGAAACTGGGATGGGTGGGTCTCTCCCCACTAACAGGACGTTTCATAAATGCCTGACACATGGCAAGCTACACTGGTAAGACACGTGGTCAGGACACGAGAGACTGCTTGTGGTTTTAGGAGAAAGCGTCTCTGCCCAGCACCAAGTGGCCACAGGGAAGTCAGATGCATGGACTACCTCCCTCCTCGGCCAGAGGCTCAGACCTGAGTCTGGGAGTATGAACCAGCCCACACTGAACAGGACCCATATGAATTCTTTATGTCATAATTTTAAAATGTTTTAGTATTCCTCTAATAAAAAAATAGAAAAACACCTGACTTGACTAACCAGATAATTCAGTAAAAAAAATTCTAATTGTGCATAACTGCAGACAAGTATGCAAAGAATTGCTGTCTCTGGTGCCGACAGAACTTGTTTGGATCTGGCCGGCAGTTTTCAATCTTTTCATGGGGACACAGAAAGTTTCCAACCTAATAAGCAAAAAAATATGATTTAAAAACCAGCAGCCCAGAAGGGAAAGATCTGTTTAACACTATCAATCACAGACTGCTTCTGTGCTCACTATCTTGGGTCTTTTTTCCCCTGACTTCTCATACCTATCACACAAAATGCTTGGTAAAGAAGGATCTCAATTTGTGATTCTCAGAGCACATTTCATTTTGCAAAATATTCAGCAGCAGCAAAACTAAAAAGCCACCTCCCCAGTCCCCTCCCCCAAAAGAAGGCTGCTTGTTGTCCTATTGACTTTACAGCCCAACATCTCAGCCCTTCCCCACTTTACCAGTCTTAAGTGCTTATGAACATTAACACTGCGTTGAATCCTGAAGAAAGAGCCATATATGTACAAACCCCACTCCTGTGTTCTCACACATGAATTCCCACTTAAGAGTCTCCCCTTCGAGAGCGCTATGTATTATCATCACCAACAAATTGATGCAACTGCTGCTTCTGAGACATCACAAGCTTTTGACCCTCTCAGCAGAAAGAAAGGTGCAGAGGCAATGACAGCAGGTGACCTCTGTAGGGAGCACAAGAAGACTGAGAAGAAGGAAAATCACCACTGGCAACCGTGAAAGTAGAGGCATACAGACGAAGAGACTGGAGGATGGGAACCGTCCACAGCGGCCGGAGCCCATCGTGTCACCCACAGTGAGGTGCCCCCTGTTCCAGGAAAAACACTGACGTGCAAAACCTAGCCGATACCTGCAGGCAAGCATCTGGTTTTAGGAAGATGCCTGAGTAATTATGAGAACCTTAAAATGACTAGGATTTGAACCGGTGAATCAGTCCATATACATGACATCAAAACGAAGATTATCCAATACATTCTCTCTGCAATTCAGAAGAATGCTACAACTCATCCCATAAATCACTGCTTAAAAAAAAAAAAAAAAAAAATCAGCTCTAAAAAAAGAGACTTCTCATTTGAAAAAGGCTGGGAGGAGGAAGGCAAAAAGTGACTCATAACATCCAACAGCCTGTAGCCTCCAAACCATAACAAGAATATAAAGCCAGTGGGCCCAGAATGAAACAAAATAGTCACTGTTACAGCTGTGACCTCATGGCATTCAGCTCTAAGTGTGACTACAGCCCCATAAATACCTTCTGAGCGCTGGGATCAACCTTACACATTAGGGCCTTGAATATGTGCCTTTACCTTCCCAGCTAAATCTGACATCTATGTTTACTCATCAAAAAAAGAACATTCAAATGTAACAATTTTCCTAACTCTAAACAACTCTTAAAACTCAAGTCCACACATTTCACATCCCACCCATATCAATGCTGCCGTTTTGTAAATATCTGTAATTCAGGTAATAATCTTTTATTTTAGATTTATCAAGCCAAGGACTCCAGCTCCCGGGACCAGCACTGACATGCTGCCCCAGAGGTAATGGGCTTTATTAACTGCGTGAGGACTGACTGCAGGTGCAGCAGCTCAGCTGTCACTCCCTGAATCTGCACCCCCTTCCTTCCTCCCCTCCCAGTGACAAGTTACCAGTGAGACTCTGGAAGAAAACATTTTTTTCACACACTTGTTTTCCAGAGCCCACTGTTTCCTTTCAATGAGGAGAACGTTTGGATTGCATGAGAGACAGTGGTCTCCTTCCCCCACCCGTGGAAGGTGGTCCAAGACTTCAGCTCGGGGGGCCAGCTCTGCAGTCACACGTACCGCCAAGAACAGCTGGGGGCTGCAGGGGACAGAGCTCAGGCCGCAGAGCTAGGTGCACCTGCCAGTGTGCTGGCAGCCCTGGAGACGCCTGCCCCCCAACCTACAAACCTTCCAACCGGCTATCTCGTTAAGATTTTACTCTGGTGACAGGATTGTGCCAGCTGCATGTGAACTACTCATCTGTAACTTAAAAAAAGAGTGATTCCTTGACCAGTACAATGAACTGATGGCACCCACCACCTCCCTTGGGCAGTTTTGCGCTTACCTGAAAACGTTAAGTTGGAGTCAATTATAGAACATAACTGCTAGTTGCAGGAATTCAGGATCTTACAGACTGAGTAACTCCCATAAGCAAGAGTTAGGAAGTCAGTAGGCACACTCACAATTAAAAACCACAAAGTATAAAGCTAACAGACGTCTCTTCTGCAAACATCACGGTTTTCACAGGCTGTATCACAAGGCAATTTCCCAGAGTCCTACCAAAATAAGAATGGAACCATTGCTGAAAGAGTGGGATGAGATTCTCTAGAGCTGCAAGTCCAGGGTATGCACAGCCCAGGACACAAACCATCAGTTAACAGAGAAATGTATTGCTGAATTTCAATCAACAGCTAATTTTTTAGTAAGACATGAGTCTGCCTTTATTTAGAAATTTTCTCTTTCTGCTCTGCTTTGCTGATGTTTCCATTTAAAGTTTTCCTTTAAGCCAAATAATGTTTATTCACATATTACCTACTTAGTGGCCCTCTTAAAGCCAAAGAGAAAAATGCATGATTCCAAAAGGCAAGAATGAAGGGAAAGGGAGGGGAGGAGAGGGAAGAAAAAATGATTCAGGGAAAAGTGTGTGGGGAAAAAAGCCTCCACCACCCCACCTGGCCCCCAGCGACCAGCCAGCTCACCGGCTTCCTCTCCATCTCACATTCAGTGCCAAGCATCCTCCTGGCCCCACAAGACTCCCCCAGACGCAAGGATCAGAGGCCTCTCCCCACAGAGAGCTCCTGTTCTTTGCTGGCATTAGTTCTTCGGAGAGAGGAGCCCAGCGTCCCGAGGGGAAGCACCGGACAGCAACAGACAGTGGAAAGAAAAGAGCGGGCAACCGGCAGGGCAGGAGGGTGGAAATATGAGCTCTGCAGCCAAGAAGTCAATCTGCAACCCTGCACCCGACAGTGACCCATAAAACAGAACATTAGTGTCTGTAACAGCACAGCAGACAGGGCAAACCAAAGCTGGACCAGCATCTACTGATCTAGATTATACACAACCATTAGCGGCTGGCAGGCCACGTAGGAGAATAGCCTACTCTGGTTTTTCAGCATACATTATATGCTGAAAACGGAACTGCTTTCCATGCTCCTCTGTAAGAACTGAGTGCCAGAAAGTCCACACACGTTTCCACAGTATTTTCTAACCTTTTAATAAAATGATGACTAACTTAAAGAATTCTCTTCATATGAATCCTGATTGAAGATAAATATGAAAGCAATACTCTCAATTCAGCATTAAAAGTTGTTTTAACTTTTCACTTTGCAAGTGGATATGGTGGGGGATTTTTTAAGTTCCAAAATGTGAGGAGACAATAATTTCTGATCCTTTCATTCTTTGGTTTCTGGTAAACAATACTGAAAAGCAAATTGATTCATCTAGCTTAAGCCAGTAAAACTATACTATATGGTCACAATACACAAAATTCCAAATGACCTTAAAGAGAGACCCAATCAACCCAATGCAGACAACACAAGTCAAAGATGACACAGCTAAAGGGGGAGTAGGGGGGCGGCTCACGCTGGGCAGTCACAGCAACAACCCTCTCCTCTCGGGTCTTCCAGCCAGGCCTAGGGAGGTTTAGAGAGGGAGAAACAATAATGTGATTCACGCATGCAAACACACGCCCCTTCCTCTGTCCTGACACTCAATAAGAAACTCATTAAACCCTTTTTAAAATCTGCAAGGACACAGGGTATTCACAGAGAACCAGGCTGAGCACATGCTTTGCCATCCTCTGGGCAACAGGGACACAGTCTAGGAGTGACTGAGGGTGACCGGTAACTGCCACCTAGCAAGTGAGTGTGTTCTGTCCACGTTCACACCAGCCACTCCCACCAGGGGCCACACACTGTCCCAGACAGGCAGAAGCAAGGTGAGAGCCCAGCCCAGGCTGACTGGGGAGGCAGAGAGATTCTGGTCAGTTCAGAGGCTGCACAGGGGCATACTGACACAACATCAGGATGAGGCAGATGGAGCAGAAGAGCTTGTTTGGAGACAAGGCAGGAAGGATAGGGTGTTGCAAACAGCACAGCTGTGGTGCAGAGCTGTGGCGGGTAGGGGGCAGGGGAGAAGAACCCATGTGAGCAGTGATGAGGCCAAAGAACTTGGGCAAATATTCTCTAGTGGGTCCTGCGCCCCTCCAAGCCACCTGTCCACACAGAACTCCTTACCCACCAGTGTGGACTAAGCTCTGCTCCCCAGCTGAGCTCGGCATTGAGGTCCAGCAGTGCCTGCGGCCCCTTCAGCCCCTCAGACAGCGGCTGCTGAGCAGAGTCCAGGAAACATCTCCTGTGGGACAGCTGAGCATCACAGAGCCCCCAAGGATCCCAAACGTGAAACAGGAGCCTTCCAGAGAGCACCATCTGAAGAGGCACCTCACCCAGGCCCCCACCTTTATCACCTCCTTCCCCCCTGAAAGTGTTAAAAGGGAAAACATCAGGTCAACACCAGTTTCTCCCAACTGATGAAAACTGGCACCAATGAATCTACTTTTTGGCTGCCAGCCCCACAAAACCGTTACACACACACACACACACACACACACACACACACAAATACGAGTTCACTACTAAACTGTTTCAAATATAAATTTGAGAGGACACGGCCTCTCTCCACCCCGAGTGTATTAGTGGCCTTTCCAGGGTGGGCCGGGTGAATTCTAAATCTATAGTCACCATTCAACATTCGGAACTTTTACTGGGTTTTATAAAAAGACATAGCAAACCCCGACCTAAAACTTATGACAGCTGAGCACATGATCCCGGCCTTAACAGAAAATAAGAAACCGTATATAACACTCCATGAAATCACTGTAGCGAATCTGTCACAAATTGGAAGCGTGAGCCGCTGGGAACGCGGCACAGACCCGGCCTGTCGGAGGGGGCTCTCCAGTCCCAGCCAACCTTCGCGTCCAGCGCACGGAAACAATAGTGGTGCTGGCCGGTCCAGGCCGGACGCCGCGGACCCCGAGGTTAGACCCTCAAGTCCAGACCCTCAAGTCCAACGACAAGTTTCGCATTAGAACCAGGCCAGCGGCGCCTCAGGCCGCGCGTTGCGGAACCGCCCCCGGCCCGGTCGCGGTAGGCAGCGCTCGGACGCGCACCAAGGACATAGCCCGGTCCACCAGGCCGCGCGCGAAGCCCCGGCCCGCGGCCCGCCCTGCGCCCCCGGCCCGCGGCCCGTCCTGCGGCCCCAGCGGCGCCTCAGCCCGCGTCGCGCCCTGAGCCCCCGGCCCAGGCCTGCCCTGCGTCCCAAGCCCCAGGCCCGTCCTGCGCCCCCGGCCCGAGGCTCGCCCTGCGCCTCAAGTCACAGACCCGCCCTGCGGCCCCGGACCCCCAGAACCCCTCAGGCCCCCCGGCCCCCGGCGCCGGGGCCGCGGCGGACGACGCAGAGCCGCAGGGCGGGGGCCGCTCTCGCCCTGCACCGGGACCCCCGCCCGCCCGGGCCCCGTGACAGCGCGGCCGGCCGAGCGCCGGGCCTGTTACCTTCCGACAGCTCCAGCTCCAGCTCTGCCAGCCGGGCGCGCACCTCCAGGGGCAGCGCCATGCCCTCCAGGCTGCGGTCCGCCATGCTCGCGCCGCCCCCGCCCGCGCCGGCCTCCCTTTGTTCCAGGCCGCGGTCTCGCCGCTCCTCGCGCCCCGCGGACCCGCACCGAGCGGCGGCAGGCCGGGCGGCGGCGCAGCGCGCTCCTCCCCGGCGCCTCCCCCGCGCGCCCCGGCTCGCCGGCCCCGCGCCCGCGCCCCCGGCCCGCCCGGAGCGCGCCCGCTCCGCTGCACCGGCGGCTCCGCGGAGCGCGCGCGAGGCGAGGGCGCGCACGGGGGGCGGGGGGCGGGGCGGGGCGCGCGCACACATGGGGGGCGGGGCGCGCGCACGGTGGGGACGGGGGCGGAGCGCGCTCCCGGGGCCCGGGCGCGCGCACCGGCGCAGCGGCCCTCCCCGCCCAGCCCGGCCCCCGCCCTCCCCGGGCCCGAGGCAGAAAATGACCGGCTGGAGCCCCGGCCTCTGCGTTCCGGGTCTTTGCGGGCTGGTTTTTGTTTTTTGTTTTTTAATAAATGCGCCTGTGGGTTGGGGACAGGGGCCATGGAAAGAGGACCGGATTTGAGGTTCCTAACTCCCTCAGCTGTAGGCCCTGGGGCCACAGTCAGGGCTCGGCCTCGGCTCAGGCCCCACCGTGAGGCCGAGGAGGAGGGGTGTCCCCGATCCCCACGTGTGCGGGCAGACCGCGCGCACGCCCGCCCCCAGCGCGTCCTCTCCCGGGTCCCCGGTTCCCGGCAGGTCGCTCGTCTCTCCCGCTGCCACCGCAGCGCTGTCACCTCTCGGGCATCAGCAGTCTGGGCCTCCAGTCTTGGCCGTCTGGGGCGGCCAGCTCACCCCTCCGACTGTCCACCTGAATAACCTCGCCCAGACGCCTCCAAACCCAGAATCCGCACACCAGCCCCTCCTCCTGGCTACTGGTGGCTTCCACCGTTCTCCCAGGGAGCGAGGCTAGGAAGAGTCCGGGGTCTGTCCTCCTCGGTCTTCCGCGCAGCCTCTGCTCCTTGGGCCCCTCGAGGCTCTCGCGGGTCACTGTCACCCGGCTCCCCTCCCACAGTTCAGCCCCTCCGGCAGGCCCGGGTCATCCTCACGGCCTCCTGGTGGTTCCCTCAATGCCAACCGCTTGACCCTGTGGCGCGGAAGTGACCTAAGTTGGCTCCGGAGAAATAGTGGCATTTCAGTGGCATTTATTCCCTTTCAAAAATAGGCAATTCAGTACTTCCTGTGCTGTCCACTGAATACACATCCACCCTCTGATCGGACACTCCAGTCCCTCCACTGCCTGGCCCCAACCCACAACCACCCCCCTGCCACGCGCATACACACACCCAAGTTCTGGTTCCTGAAGACCTGGTAGCCTTCACCCAAGTGCGCCCTTCTCCACCCTCAGGCTCCCAGGCGTCCCTATGATCAACTCTAGGAAAACCTCTCTTCCCCACACCCATCCTCCCACTACCTTATCTGCTTATCTCTGCCTTGTCTTCTTGGCCTTTGTTTATCCTTCTCATTCAGTTCAGTCCATCAGTTGTGTCCGACTCTTTGCGACCCCATGAATTGCAGCACGCCAGGCCTCCCTGTCCATCACCAACTCCCGGAGTTCACTCAAACTCATGTCCATCGAGTCGGTGATGCCATCCAGACATCTCATCCTCTGTCGTCCCCTTCTCCTCCTGCCCCCAATCCTTCCCAGCATCAGGGTCTTTCCCAATGAGTCAACTCTTCGCATGAGGTGGCCAAAGTATTGCAGTTTCAGCCTCAGCATCAGTCCTTCCAATGAACACCCAGGACTGATCTCCTTTAGGATGGACTGGTTGGATCTCCTTGCAGTCCAAGGGACTCTCAAGAGTCTTCTCCAACACCACAGTTCAAAAGCATCAATTTTTCAGCGCTCAGCTTTCTCCACAGTCCAACTCTCACATCCATACATGACCACAGGAAAAACCATAGCCTTGACTAGACGGACCTTTGTTGGCAAAGTAATGTCTCTGCTTTTTAATATGCTATCTAGGTTGGTCATAGCTTTCCTTCCAAGGAGTAAGTGTCTTTTAATTTCATGGCTGCAGTCACCATCTGCAGTGATTTGGGAGCCCAAAAAAATAAAATCTGACACTGTTTCCACTGTTTCCCCATCTATTTCCCATGAAGTGATGGGACCAGATGCCATCATCTTAGTTTTCCGAATGTTGAGCTTTAAGCCAACTTTTTCACTCTCCTCTTCCACTTTCATCAAGAGGCTTTTTAGTTCCTCTTCACTTTCTGCCATAAGGGTGGTGTCATCTGCATATCTGAGGTGACTGATATTTCTCCCGGCAATCTTGATTCCAGCTTGTGCTTCTTCCAGCCCAGCGTTTCTCATGATGTACTCTGCATAGAAGTTAAATAAGCAGGGTGGCAATATACAGCCTTGACGTATTCCTTTTCCTATTTGGAACCAGTCTGTTGTTCCATGTCCAGTTCTAACTGTTGCTTCCTGACCTGCATATAGGTTTCTCAAGAGGCAGGTCAGGTGGTCTGGTATTCCCATCTCTTTCAGAATTTTCCACAGTTTATTGTGATCCACACAGTCAAAAGTTTTGGCATAGTCAACAAAGCAGAAATAGATGTTTTTCTGGAACTCTCTTCCTTTACCATGATCCAGCGGATGTTGGCAATTTGATCTCTGGTTCCTCTGCCTTTTCTAAAACCAGCTTGAACATCTGGAAGTTCACAGTTCATGTATTGCTGAAGCCTGGCTTGCAGAATTTTGAGCATTACTTTACTAGCATGTGAGATGAGTGCAATTGTGCGGTAGTTTGAGCATTCTTTGGCATTGCCTTTCTTTGGGATTGGAATGAAAACTGACCTTTTCCAGTCCTGTGGCCACTGCTGAGTTATCCACATTTGCTGGCATATTGAGTGCAGCACTTTCACAGCATCATCTTTCAGGATTTGGAATAGCTCCCCTGGAATTCCATCACCTCCACTAGCTTTGTTTGTAATGATGCTTTCTAAAGCCCACTTGACTTCACATTCCAGGATGTCTGGCTCTAGGTGAGTGATCACACCATTGTGGTTATCTTGGTCATGAAAATCTTTTTTGTACAGTTCTGTGTGTTCTTGCCACCTCTTCTTAATATCTTCTGCTTCTGTTAGGTCCATACCATTTCTGTCCTTTATCGAGCCCATCTTTGCATGAAATGTTCCCTTGGTATCTCTAATTTTCTTGAAGAGCTCTCTAGTCTTTCCCATTCTGTTGTTTTCCTCTATTTCTTTGCATTGATCACTGAGGAAGGCTTTCTTCTCTCTCCTTGCTATTCTTTGGAACTCTGCGTTCAGATGCTTATATCTTTCCTTTTCTCCTTTGCTTTTCCCTTCTCTTCTTTTCACAGCTATTTGTAAGGCCTCCTCAGACAGCCATTTTGCTTTTTTGAGTTTCTTTTCCATGGGGATGGTCTTGATCCCTGTCTCCTGTACAAAGTTACGAACCTCCGTCCATAGTTCATTAGGCACTCTGTCTTATCAGATCTAGTCCCTTAAATCTATTTCTCACTTCTACTGTATAATCATAAGGGATTTGATTTAGGTCATACCTGAATGGTCTAGTGGTTTTCCCCACTTTCTTCAATTTAAGTCTGAATTTGGCAATAAGGAGATCTGAGCCACAGTCAGCTCCTGGTCTTGTTTTTGCTGACTGTATAGAGCTTCTCCATCTTTGGCTGCAAAGAATATAATCAATCTGATTTTGGTGTTGGACACCTGGTGATGTCCATGTGTAGAGTCTTCTCTTGTGTTGTTGGAAGAGGGTGTTTGTTTAACCAGTGTGTTCTCTTGGCAAAACTCTATTAGCCTTTGCCCTGCTTCATTCTGTACTCCAAGGCCAAATCTGCCTGTTATCCCAGGTGTTTCTTGACTTTCTTCCTACTTTTTCATTCCTGTCCCCTATAATGAAAAGGACATCTTTTTTGGGTGTTAGTTCTAAAAGGTCTTGTAGGTCTTCATAGAACCATTCAATTTCAGCTTCTTCAGCATTACTGGTTGGGGCATAGGCTTGGATTACTGTGATATTGAATGGTTTGCCTTGGAAACGAACAGAGATCTTTCTGTCATTTTTGAGATTGCATCCAAGTACTGCATTTCAGACTCTTTTGTTGACCATGATGGCTACCCCACTTCTTCTAAGGGATTCCTGCCTACAGTAGTAGATATAATGGTCATCTGAGTTAAATTCACCCATTCCAGTCCATTTTAGTTCACTGATTCCTAGAATGTCAACGTTCACTCTTGCCATCTCCTGTTTGACCACTTCCAATTTGCCTTGATTCATGGAGCTGACATTCCAGGTTCCTATGCAATATTGTTCTTTACAGCATCGGACCTTGCTTCTATCACCAGTCGCATCCACAACTGGGTATTGTTTTTGCTTTGGCTCCATCCCTTCATTCTTTCTGGAGTTATTTCCCCACTGATCTCCAGTAGCATATTGGACACCTACCAACCCAGGGAGTTCCCCTTTCATTATCCTATACTGTTCCTTAGCCCAAATGAAAGCTCTAGGGACAAGTACCAAGCCTTCCTCCTCTTTGTTCTTCTGGGGCCAGGACAGTAGTGACCACTAGAGCGCTGTGGGCACTCCTCACACCAGATCCACTGATCTCACATGAAACTGGTGAACCCCAAGCACCTGTGCTCTATGGTCTGGGATGTAGATTCACTGGACTGTGGCCAGCCGCACCACCCCCCCAGTCTCTCCCCATCATGATGACACATCCCCAAGGCAGAAAGCCTCCAGGAGGATCTGGGGCTACAGGCAAAGAAAGGCCTTAGAAAAATAAAACACAACAGAGCCAGGACTCAGACCCCAGTCTGCAGAGCAGAGCTCTGGGCTCACTCCATGACAGCACACTGGGTCTGACAGCCACACCGTGTGTCAGTCAGTCCAGGGCTGATGGTGTCAGAATAAAGTGTGTTCTTTTCTAATTCCTGGGTGGTTCCAAAGAAGACACTGTGTTGCACTACTCACACACATGATCATCTACCTAGATTCTGAGCGGTGTGTCTTCATACAGTTTGTATGACTGCTGAGTACAAGAATGGTGGGAGAAGGCTCATGGCACTTCCAGTGGCCCGAAAGACATCTTTGTCTGAAGTCCTGCCCCATCCTCAAAATACCTATGTCTGAGACCAAACTCCTCACTCTGTTCTCAGTCTAGAGCAGCCACTCTTTCTCCTGGTTTCTGTGCTGAGTCAAGCCCATTGTCAGGCTTCAGTAACAACCACCTGCAGCGTTTCCCAACCCACCAACCCCGACCCCAAACCCCAAGGCCCACTGCCACTGCCTGTCAGACCCTCAGAGCCCCAACCCTGTCTTCCCCCTTTTAATCTTCCTTCTGTAGCTGCCATGGCTTACAGTCCCCTGGCTCCACAACCTGTGACAGCTCTCCACCTGCAAACAAAAGAGCTCCTTGTTTTGACACTGAAGACTTCACAGACATAACACTTCTTTCCCTACTTCCTGTCCAGGGCTCCCTGAACACACCTGCGTCACCTGGGAAGTCCTGATTTGTCTGTGGGGTTCCTCCTCTACTTGTGTCCCTTTTGCTGATATGTGCCTCTCGTTACCCGTCTCCCTGTTTTCCGAGTCACAGTCACAAGACAGATTTTACCAATCCAAGTGCAGCTTCAAATACCACTTCTTCCAGGAAGTCTTCCTTCATCTCCCACCTGGAACTACACATATCTCTTTTCCTACTTGTTCCTCCCAGGGCTTGCGGCTCACATGTGCATCTTGAAAAAAGTGTCAGTTCCCCAGTTATGTCCAACTCTTTGCAACCCCATGGACTGTAGCCTGCCAGGCTCCTCTGTCCATGGGATTCTCCAGGCAGGAATACTGGAGTGGATTGCCATGCCCTCCTCCAGGGAATCCTCCCAACCCAAGGATTGAACCTGGGTCTCCTGCATTGCAGGCAGATTATTTACCATCTTGAGCCACCAGGGAAGACACATGCGTTTTACTGGGCAAGTAGTCCACCGTGATCCTCCCACTGTGCTGAATGACAATGTAAGCGGCACATGGTCCTCAAGATGCAGTTCCGCTCTGGGCTCTCTCACCTTCTTCTATACCAGTCCTGGGCTCAGCAATCACTGGGCTTAGTGAAAACCTAGTTATGCTTTGTGTGACTACACATATGAAAACCTGGTTTGAGTGGATATCAAGGTGGGCATAATAACACCCAACAGAGGTTTATTAGAATGAACTGAACGACCGCTGGGGGCTACATGCTTCCACAGCTCCCAGAAGCCCCAAGATCCCATCTTCAGAGCTGCACCTGTGGACAGTGGTCATTTCTCTTCAGAAAGCCACTGTGACCTCTGAAGACTGCTGCTTGGGAGGAGTGAGACAGCACTGCACACCAGCAAGGCTTAATTTGTGAAATAAGCCAGTTTTTGCATAACAAATCCCAGAGGGTCTGAGAGGCGGTGCTAAGCCTGAAGGCAGCCCACAGCCTGGAGGGAAGCTGACACAGGACACATGAGCTGGCCTCGCTCCTCCACAGGCTGAGTTCCAGAGTTCCACGGTGGCAGTGACAGAGCGATAATTAAGTGACTGACCCCAACAGCCTGCATGGAAGGCCTCTGTCTGTATCTTGTTTGACCGTGGGCTCTGGGTGATTTGCACTACTCTGCCTCACCCAGCATCTCATGTCATTTTTTTTTTCTATTTCACTGAATTCCAAGCAAATTCTGGATGAAAACTTCATTACTTATGTGTAACTGGGCTCTGGACGTGAGGAAACCTGATTGGGGTGGAAGAGGGGTGTTGTGACTCAGGTGTGCGTGGGGGCAGGGCCTGTGGATTAATGAGGTAACCCGCAGGTGACACCCCCAGTTGGCTCACACCTTCACCTCTAAGCCTTGCTCCTGATGAGAGCTGATCATCTCACTTCTCATCAGATTTGTGCAGAACTGGTTCATGTCGTGCTCTCTCTCCTAGGAATCCCAGTTCCATGAAGTTTTCCCCTTTTCCAAAGTGGCCAGGAAGAGCTGGTTGTCAAGCACTCTGGTCAGATTCTCCAAGTCCCTCATAATTCCTGTTATGACAGAAAACCCACTTAAACTGGAACTTCCCTACAGAACTATGCCTGGCAATTTATATTTTCAGTTATATTTCATTTTGGCCTTAACTATATTAGAAATTCAGCTTGGGTAGAAACTTAGGTTTAAAGAAAGAACAAACATGAGTAATGTGACACAGAAAGTCCAGGTTTAATGAATTAGTACTTGGAAAGCACCTTGAATCTTTGAATGAAACTTCTCTATGCATGAAAGAGATCATTAACATTTTTGTGACTTTTTTTCACATTACTATAGAATTAACTACATACTGTGAATGTGGACTGAATTCTCTGAACCACACATGTGTGTGTGTTGTTCTGGATACTGTCTTCCTCTGGAATTAAGGGTTATCCAATCTATTCTCCTAAGAACAAGTATACCCATGAAACAGAGGAACAAGAAGGAACCCCACAGAATCCCACAGCAAAATTAATCTAATCCTACATATCATTTTTGCAAGTGCTAAGAATTCAACTTTGAGTCCAAGGGAAAACAAGAGTGTGAAATTTATCTTGGACAAATAGCCTGAGTGTCTCTTTGTATTTGTTATTACAAATTGATACACAATTATCAGTAATGTAACAACTTCTGATCATTTTGGTGACTTATAATCACTCGTGCTAATAGCAATGTGACTAGCACAAAACAACAAACTTTTCAAAAATTACTGTGTTTGGTCCTAAATGGCATCATGTTTTCACAGCATACTTCCTTTACCTGTTATGACCGACCACTCTTTGGTTTAATTAGGGTAATGTTCGCTCCCAGAACTCATGGCTGAGACAAGTGACACACAGGCTTTTTTAAAAAAATATTTTACCAAGTGTTCTAAGATATAAGACTTTATTGGATGTTTGAAACATAAGATTTTGAAGTAGAAGAGAAGGGAGTGGTTGACAACTAAAATTTTGCATCAAAAGTCCACAAAGTGGAACAGCACCCTAAAACAAAGTTGTAAAAGTGACCTCATCCCTTCTAAATGGAAACTCATCATACACAGTGACCTCATCCCTTCTAAATGGAAACTCATCAGTCGATGCTTTTGACCTGTGGTGTTGGAGAAGACTCTTGAGAGTCCTTTGGACTGCAAGGAGATCAAACCAGTCCATCCTAACAGAAATCAGTCCTGAATATTCATTGGAAGGACTGATGCTGAAGCTCCAATACTTTGGCCACCTGATGCGAAGAACTGACTCATTGGAAAAAACTCTGATGTGGGAAAGATTGAAGACAGGAGGAGAAGGGGACAACAGAGGATGAGATGGTTGGATGGCATCACCGACTCGATGGACATGAGTTTTAGCAAGTTCCAGGAGTTGGTGTTGGACAGGGAAGCCTGGCATGCTGCAGTCCACGGGGTTGCAAAGTCCGACATGACTGAGCAACTGAACTGAACCAAACACACAGAGTCAGGCACATTCCTGAAGGGCATATGCTTTGCCAAGAAAAACTCCACACGAGGCTTGCAAATGGAGTCTAAAGATTCAATTGTGTAAAATGCAGAATCTTGTTATTGTGAAGTTAATTAAAAGCAGTGCTTTTCAGTCTGTATGAGCTCACACACACACTCAATGCAAGTAAATAAAGAAATAAGATTGAGCTGTTGACGCTGTTCACTGCTGACCACGTGCTGCTCTGAGGGTCCCAACAACTGTGGGGCCTGGGCACGCTGGCACACCCACCCTGAACTAGGGGACAAGCCTTATGCTCTGATGGCAATGGGCAGAACCGGAGAGGGTGAGCCAGCAGAGCACAGCCGGAGCCCAGTCTCCAGGGAGGCATTGCCTGGGTCAGACTGAGGCTCCAGCGTCACGCTGTGCTCACAGCTGAGTAGGTGGACCGGGTGCTGCAGGGCAGAGTCCCAGGAAGCAGGGCCTCTGGGGAGGGAGCACATCGGGGCAGGGGAAGAGCAGGCCTCATCGGGCTGGCCCACAGACAGCCCTGCAGCAGGGGTCACTAGGTCGCTGACCTGCACTGGGGACCCACTACCAATTTGTCCCATCAAGAAGGTAACGTGTTATGATCCACCAGCAGCAACACTTACAGCCCATGCAGTGCTCTGGGTGGCACCGTGTCCCCACGATGTCTGTGGGATCACTGCTGACTCGGCTGGAGCTACTCCATCCACCCTGAAGCTGGTCGGGGCAGACAGATCACGGGAAGTCAGGAACCTTCAGGGTGGCAAACCTGGACTTCAAGATTGAGTATTTGGGGGTTTTTTCTGTATGTTAATATACTTTGGGTTTTATTTTTAGTAAGTCAAAGAATTATTAAAAATGACTTCCTTTGCTTTGCATGGGGTCGTGAAGGATTTCATACAATGCCCATCATTCATGGAAATTTTTACAAAGTGATGGGCATGAGGCTTGTGCTGGATGCTGTAAAAGATGCGGCTTGCGCTTTTGGAAACTCACAGGCCTGCGGCAGGTGGCCTGAGCCCAGCACGGGTACAAGCAGCAGGCGAGCTTCTCCTCGGGCCTTCCTGGTCTGCTGATTGCCCAGCGCCTCGCCCAGCTGCACCAAGTCCCCTCGGCCTTTCGAGCACAGGAGGGCCTCTCATCTTCCAACCTCTCCTCACTGACCCCGGGTGGGGGTCAGGACCCTGGGATGTCACGCTCTCTGCACAAGCTCCTGAGATCTGTCTGCTCCGAGTGCCTCTCAGCCCCACCCTGGCCTCGGCTGGAGACAAGCTGGTGCCCCTCAGAGCCCCCACGGGGAACGCCTCACCCTCGGCTCTCACCACGCAGTCGTGTCGAGGCCTCGGACCTCTTGAGAATCTAACCTGAAGTGGAACGAGCCATGACCTTGCTTACGGTTCATAAAGTTCTAGACCAAACGTCTGTGCCCGCCCACCGCAAGCACCCAGGCTGCAGGGAGGGGCCTGAACATCTCGTACCCGCCGGACTCCCCAGAGCTCCGTCCTGGGCACCCTCTCTATCCCAGCAGGCGTCCGCCCGTCGGTGGTCTCAGCCTGCGGGGAGAGGAGGGTATGCGTGCAACCACAGAACAGAGGGCAGTGCGCCTCTGAAGAAGGCGGAGGAGGAGGAAGTTGACTTGGAAAGCCCACTACATCTCCAGACGGAGCCTTGAGGTCTAACAGCGGCCGGCCAGTCCGGTGGAGACTGCTCCGCCCCCTTCATGGATGCACCGCGGTCGTTTCTCTCAGATGCTGAGTCTCCACAAAACTAGATGAGAATGCTCTCAAGCGCAGGAGAGACTGAAGACAGAAAGAGAAAGACGGTGAACGGAGGAAGACTCAGAGAAAGAACTGAGGCGGCAGCCGCGGGGGGCGGAGGACACACGGACAGACCAGCCACCGTCTCAAGGACACACTCAGCAAGGAGAGCGTCAGAACAGGACAGAAGACTCGTGGAGCAAAACACAAATACAGGCAGGTGAAAACTAACCATTTTTAAGATACAATAAAATTTTTAACTAGGGAAGCAAAATGGCAATTTGAAATGCTGCTGTGGAAACTGGATCTTGGGTTCCTGGGGCTGCTGTAATGACATGGCCATACTGGGAGCTTAAAGCCAGGAAAACATGCCATCTCACTTTCTGGAGGCGGAGGTCTGAACTCAGGGTGTCAGCTGGGAATGGGGACAGCAGTCCACAGCTTGTCCTGTGTCACTCCAGTCACTGACTCCACCGTCATGCTGCTGTACGTCCTCCTCCCTCCATGTCTATCTCCAAATTTCCCCATGTCATAAGACCACCAGTCACCAGATCAGGGCCACCCTCCTGACCTCACCTTTACCTGGCTGACTCTGCAAAGATCTTATTTCCTTGTAAAGCCACTTTCTGAGGAACTGGGGGCTAGGCGGTCAATATACCTTCTTTAAGGGGATGCATTCAAGTGAACATAACAGCTGTTGATATGGAGGGGGGACGTCTAGATAAAAACTTCACATCTCAAAACTAAGAAATTAAAAAGGATTAAGTACTAAAGAGAAAGCTATGAAACAAATAGACCAGAACCAAACTGGGACTGAAGCAGTAAAAATCATTAGCAACATGGATATATATATATATATATATATATATATATATACAACTTCAAAATGTTTTGAATAACAAAATATACTAAACTAAAACAAAAGCAATACAAGATGATTACAAGAGATTAGCTTTATTTCTAGCATAGGACAAATGGACAGCACTCAGCAATTGACTCCGCTGACTGATAAGCCACTTTTCTTTGTCACTTAAAATAGCTTTAGCCTGTCTTAAGTCACATGAGTATTAAAGAGATGAACCCCGGCTCTGGTACGGCCGCTGATTCACTTTTATTATAATGACACTGTTAGAGGTGAACGTGTCTCACCCCTGCAGTCTGACGGGCCGCCCATGGCTGGGCCCTGGCAAAACCCTCCGGCAGCTGCCTTGGGCTGGCAGGCTCCTCCACATGCAGAGTCTGCCTGCACTGGCCAGCACGCTGTGTGTGTCCCCTGCACACGGCTCATCCCCAAGAGGAACTGAGCCAGCATCCCGATTGTGCTGTGTCTTCTTCCCACAGTCAGCTAAGACACTTTGCCCACTGGGGCAGAGCGTCCGTGCACATGCGCACCTGTGTGTGTCTGTTTATAAACACAGGAAGCCTAGGAATGTTACATGAACAGAACCATGACACATGGAGGAAACACGAAGTATATGGAGATGTTTTTTCCTTAACAAAAAGTGAAAAGGATTAAATATGGAATTGATAAAATCATTGCTGTTATGGATCTTGCATAAAATCTTAGTAAGAGACTACTGTAAGGGGTCGGGAATTCCCAGTGAGTGTCTCTCGTCCCATGATGCTTGTTTTTCAAGGCCTGAAAAGAATGTACCACATACTGTCCAATACTGTGGTCGTCAATGGAGAGCAAGTCTGCTGTCACTTACTCTCTCCTGGCTGGTAACATTTCATAACATAATAATGTAAAGAGCAGTCCAAAGTGTAGGAAAATATGAGGAATTTTGGGGATTGTTTCCAAAAAAATAACTGAAACTAAATGAATGAACACAATGAAAGAGGTATGGAATTGAATTATTTTGGTGATGAATGCTATTTACACAGTCTGGATAATGTAAATTCTGAATACTGACATAAATGAAAAGCAATATATTACTATTTGGGGGGGAGGTGGAGAGAATAAGAGCCTAGAGAAAGTGGTAGTAAGAAATCTGTGTCCTCATCTTATCATGAAGCAGCCAACAAATAGCATCTAAAGATGAAAATTAAAGACACAGAACTGTAAGCTTACATTTACAAACATAGAGGTAAACACCAAAAGAAATGCCTGAAAATCCAATTGTGCTTGGCTCTACATAGTAAGAAGAGATAAGTCTGATTACTGCTGTTTTTCATTAGAAGCTTAATTATACAAGTATATACTTTTATTGTGAAAGATAATATACACAGGAATGTGCGTATATGTTTCAGCATTTAACAAATATGTAGAAAACCAACTAACTCTCAACTATGTTATAAAATTAATTTTCATTAGAAGTCTAATTTTTAAACATTTCTATGGAAAATATAATATGCAAAGAGTGAATAACAGTTATAAGGCCAAGTAATTAAGAACCAAGTAAAGAAACTGAACATTGTTTATAGCCCAGAGGACTTTGCTGACTACAACACACTCATTCTGGCCAGAGTGGACCGTCCTCCAATCTCATACAGTAACTCTGTCCTTGCTTTTCTTGAGCACTCTCACATACATCCCTAAAAAATAACATTCAATTTTGCTTACTTTCGAACTTTATATAAATAGCATTATACTGTACATATAATTTTGTTTTATTTTTTATTCATTCAACTTTAGGTTTATAGATTCATTCATATTATTTCATGTAACCTACTTCTTGTTGGTTCTAAGCAAATATTTTTGAATGATTGTATCAGAGTTTATTGATCTATTCTACCATTCCACTGTTGATGGACATTTGAGTTATTTCCAGACGTGGGCTATGATGGAAAATACAATAATATATTTTAGTGTTGTATGATTACATTGTACACGTACATACCTGATACACTCTCATCCACCATACACTATATCCAGGTGAACAGAAGTGCACCTTTCCTCAGCTCTGACTCGCTCCTGCGCCATAGATGACTATGCATACACAGACAGTCTTTTCTGTTTCACTTCTGTTTGTCTCTTTATACAGCAACACACCACAGTATTGATTTATTAGCTTCACAGAATGTGTCCCTTCATGGATCACAGCCTTGTCATGGAGAAGGGGCTTGTGTAACTCAATGAAGCTATGAGCCATGCCGTGCAGGGCCACCCTAGATGCACAGTCGTGGTGAAGAGCTTTGGAGGAGGGAATGGCAGCCCACTCCAGTATTCTTGCCACGAGAGCCCCAGAAGCAGAATGAACAGACTGAGGTCTCTCCTGCTTCTTGGTCTCCCCCTTCCATCCTCCCGTCTCCTCTTTTACAGCCTTGGCTCTTCTCTCTGGAACTGTTTCCCAGGTTGGATTGTCTTGTCACCTGTCACTTCCCCAAATACCTCCTGGGGTTTGGAGTGGGAGTGTGCTGAGTACAGAGGTCAGTTTAGAGATGAATAACCTCTGCATTTTGAGTCTTCTATTCTGTAAACATGGCCTATTTTTATTGACACATAATGTCTTCCAATAAAGTTATGTAATTTTCCTCAAAAAAGTCTTTCATATCACTTTCATATTTATCCTAATTGCTATTTTTGGATGCTTTGAAGTAGAGTTTAAAATTATGTTTTCTATTTGTTGCTCTTATATAAGTATAATGGAATTTTATACTTATTTCAGTTTTGGTGACTTAGTTATAACTTTCTTATTAGTTATAATATTTTATCTGTAAAAATGTTTCATTTAATACATATGGAATCTTTTAATCTGAAAACAACTATAGTTCAGTTTCTGCTTATCTAAGGCTCCTAGTCGTGACTTCTTTGTCTCAGTGTAGCAGCCAGGATCTCCTGCTCAGCTGAGTGGCAACGCTGACAGTGGTTACAGGAGGTATCCTCCTCTTGTTCATCATCTCAGAGGGAAATTTTTCAAATTTTTGAAACAGTATTTGTTAAATATGATCATTATTGTAGATTTTTGCACCCTCTCTTTATCTGATTAAGAAAACTCTAGTTTGCTCAGTCTTTAAGCAGATACTGAATTTTATCAAGTGCTTTTCTTCCATCTACTGGGATGATCATATAATTTTTCCTGTATTAGGAAATACAGACAATATTTAACTGATTTTTTGAAAATGTTAAATCAACTTCATATTCCTTGGATGAATCTTAGTCAAAACGTATTCTCCTTTTAACATACTGATGCATTAGTTTTATGAAAAACTCATCAGTATTTCCCCCAAATCATCTGAAATTGGAAGTAAATTGGCAATTTCCCTGATATTTGCTCAAACAGAAGCTGATTACAGTTCTTAATCTCCTCAGGGTTGCGGAGGGGTGAAGGCAGCTGCAGGTCCTCAGTTATTTCCTGGGCCTGGGGGAGCAGAGGGGTTCCCTCACCCCTGGAACTCTCCCAGCCTCACCTGTGGGTCCTGATGCCCATGTCCGTGTCTGCCAGCACAGCCGCCACAGCAATCAGAACTTCCCCACTGATAGCTAAGCCAAAAATTGACAAAAAACAGAAAAGAAGAAGAAGGGGAAAAATAAACGACAATAAATAAATAAATAAAAGGAAAAAAGATGATCCCTTTGCATACACACTCATATAAACCAACACCAGGGCTGAGGCACGTGTGCACGTCTCATGCGGCCCTGCATGAACTTCACAACCATGAGACGTGTTTAAACACTTGATTTTATTTCAGTCTCATCATGTCATGATGGGGCTTTACTGTATCTTGAAATTTTTTACATCTATGTCCATGAGTGAAATTAGCCTAGAGATATTCCTTACCCATTCTTCCTAGGTCTCAAGTTTTGCTCTATCATAAAATAAGTGTTTCTTCTGTTGTCAGGAGCAGTGTGGTAAGAATGGAGTTGTTTCCTTCTTGAATGTCTGGAGTAACCACCTCAGCTGACCTGGGGCTTTCCTTTAGGATTACATATATGCCACTGATTTAATTCTTGAAAGATGTAGGACTGTTCCAGTTTTCTGTTTCTTCTTGTGTCACTCTTGGTATACTTCCCCCAAAATTCATCCATTTCACCTATACTCTCAAGTTTATTGGTAAAAAGTTATTAATACTATCTTCTTTTAAAGATCTTTGTGTATGTGGCAGCTGTAGTGATAATGTCTTTCTTATTCCATTATTGGCTATTGGTACCTTCTATTTTTGGTTGGTTTCACAAGAAGTTTTATCAATTTTATTGGTGTTTTGAAAGAACCAGCTTTTAGCCACCTGCTGCTGCTGCTGTGTCGCTTCAGTCGTGTCCGACTCTGTGCGACCCCATAGATGGCAGCCCACCAGGCCTCCCGTCCCTGGGATTCTCCAGGCAAGAACACTGGAGTGGGTTGCCATTTCCTTCTCCAATGCATGAAAGTGAAAAGTGAAAGTGAAGTCGCTCAGTCATGTCCGACTCTTAGCGACCCCATGGATTGCAGCCTACCAGGCTCCTCCATCCATGGGATTTTCTAGGCAAAAGTACTGGAGTGGGGTGCCATTGCCTTCTCCTTTAGCCATCTAGAGCCTTCCTATTGTACATTTTGTTTCATCTAATTACTGCTCCTATCTTTAAAGTATTTACTTCTTCTGTTATTTTGCACTTGCTTTTTTTTTTGATGCATACTAGCCTAATTTTTAACCTTACTTCTTTTCTAACATGTGGATACAAAGCTATAAATTTTTCTCTATTTGACTTCATCTATAGTTTTAATATATAGCATTTTCATGATTCAGTTCAAAATTTAATTTTCATTATAATTTATTATTTTACATATGACTTATTTAAAAAATTTTTATTCTATGACTATTTTTAGCTGCACTGGGTCTTCACTGTTGCATGCAGGCTTTCTCTCATTGTGGCGTGTGGGCTTCTCATTGCAGTGGCTTCTCTTGTTGCAGGGCACCACCCTAGAGGTGGGCTCAGTAGTTGTGACACATGGGCTGAGTTGCCCTGTGGCATGTGGAATCTTCCCGGACCAGGGATGGAACTTGTGTCTCCTGCAGTGGCAGGTGGATTCTTAACCACTGGACCACCAGGGAAGTCTGACATATGACTGATGATTCTAAGTCCCAAGGACTGAATTTCTACTCATTTTTTGGTTATTGATTTCTCCTTTATGTTATGACCAGAAAATATTTGAAGATTGTTTCAATCCTTTCAAATGTTTTAATTTTTGTTTTTCATTGTAAATTTTTTGTGCTTTAAAAAAATAATATGAAGGGTTTTGTGGTTGGTTATAATGTTCAGTATATGCCATAAATCTATTTTGTTAATTACATTAATCTTTTCTATCTTAACCAACTGTTACTTATTTGTTCTCATTATTCCTATCAATCCCTGAGCAGAGTTGAGTAAAATTCCCCCGATAATTTTGAATCTGTCTGTCTCTCCTTATAGCCCTATAGAAACTCCTAGGGTTGGGGCAGAGGGTGGATGTGGGCAGGTTCATTGTCACTGAGTGTGACTCCCTTTCCTGGAAACGTCAGGAGTGTCTCCTTTAAGGTCTTGGGTACCAGGACTGGCTTTTGTTCCTCTTGCCCTGTGTGGCTGCAGAGTGCCCTCAGGGCATGAGCACCCTTGGTGAGCTCAAGTGCCCTCACGTACAGTATATCTGTGTGCTTATAACTCTCATTACAGATTCTCACAATAATTTGGAGTTTCTAACATCTTCAGATTTCTGATACTTTTAAACTATTTTTTTAATATGTAAAGCTATGTTATATAATATTTTTCATTGTCCTTAGTTGAAGAGTCAATCTGACTAATCCAGTCTGCTATTTTTGGAAATCAGAAACCACTATTTAACTTCAAATTTCTTATATATTACATTTATTACAACAAAAGTAAAAGAAAAACATAAACAGACATCAAAAATGTGGGGACTGCAGAAAAACAGCTATGGACACAAAGCAGAGAGTGACTCTGTCTAGGGTATAAGGTAAGGTTTCACAGAGAAGATATCTCAATTGAGTCGAGCAATTAGAAGAAAAGAGCAGACAAAGACAAATCTGTGGACACATCAGGAAATGTAAGCAGCAAGTACAAAGTCAGGAGGAGTGAGCAAGCTCGGTGTGTCCAGGGAGTGGCACAGTATACCAGTCACCATCTAAAGGGCAAGGTACCAGCACAGCAGCTCTTGTGCACTTTCAACTCCCCCCTCCTTGTCCTGTTAAAGACCCGTCCTCCTTACCTCTGACTGACCTGACTCAACTTACTTCCCAGTTTTAGCCCTGCCCCTGCTCATCAGATGTGATGTGAAGACTTGCTTCTTGTACCAGTCCTGAGCCGCTCATGGTTCTCACTCCCCTCTGTCTCTTTCTGGTCCTGATTCCCTTAGTAGGTTTTCAAATTAAATTTAAAGCCCTGGTGCCAAGCGGCCTGCATCACTATGGGCCCTCCTGTGACAGCCAGTGGTCCTAATCACCAAGATCCAGAGAAAGGAGAAGCAGGTTTGTAAGAGAAGATAAGTTAAATCTGAAGCTTGTAGAGTCTGAGAAACTGGAAATTTCAGTAGTTTGTTGCATGCGTAAGTCCAGTACTAGAAGGATACTTAAAACTAGTGTGGGCATACTCAGTGACTCAGTCATGTCTGGCTTTGCAGAGCCCGCCAGGCTCCTCTGTCCATGGGGTTTCCTGGGCCAGAATACTAGATTGGGTTGCCATCCCCTACTCCAGGGGATCTTCCTGACCCAGGGATCGAACCCATGTCTCCTGCATTGGTAGGCAGATTCTTTACCACTGAGATTCCTGGGAAGCCCTAGAACTAACGATAAAGATTTAAGAGTAATTAGCATCCAAGTTCTAAAAGGTCTTGTAGGTCTTCATAGAACCATTCAACTTCAGCTTCTTCAGTGTTACTGGCTGGGGCATAGGCTTGGATTACTGTGATATTGAATGGTTTGCCTTGGAAACAAACAGAGATCATTCTATCATTTTTGAGATTGCATCCAAGTACAGCATTTCAGACTCTTTTGTTGACCATGATGGCTACCCCATTTCTTCTAAGGGATTCTTGCCCACAGTAGTAGATATAATGGTCATCTGAGTTAAATTCACCCATTCCAGTCCATTTTAGTTCGCTGATTCCTAAAATGTTGACATTCACTCTTGCCATCTCCGGTTTGACCACTTCCAATTTGCCTTGATTCATGGAGCTGACATGCCAGGTTCCTATGCAATATTGCTCTTTACAGCATTGGACCTTGCTTCTATCACCAGTCGCATCCACAACTGGGTATTGTTTTTGCTTTGGCTCCATCCCTTCATTCTTTCTGGAATTACTTCTCCACTGATCTCCAATAGCATTTTGGGCACCTACCGAACTGGGGAATTCCTCTTTCAGTATCCTATCATTTTCCCTTTAATACTGTTCATGGGGTTCTCAAGGCAAGAATACTGAAGTGGTTTGCCATTCCCTTCTCCAGTGGACCACATTCTGTCAGACCTTTCCACCATGACCCACCCTTCTTGGGTGGCCCCACATGGCATGGCTTAGTTTCATTGAGTTAGACAAGGCTGTGGTCTGTGTGATCAGACTGACTAGTTTTCTGTGAGTATGGTTTCAGTGTGTCTGTCCTCTGATGCCCTCTCCCAACACCTACCATCTTACATTATAGGGAACTGGAATGCAAAAGTAGGAAGTCAAGAAACACCTGGAGTAACAGGCAAATTTGGCCTTGGAATACAGAATGAAGCAGGGCAAAGGCTAATAGAGTTTTGCCAAGAGAACACATTGGTCATAGCAAACACCCTCTTCCACCACAAGAGAAGACTCTACACATGGACATCACCAGATGGTCAACACCAAAATCAGATTGATTATATTCTTTGCAGCCAAAGATGGAGAAGCTCTATACAGTCAGCAAAAATAAGACCGGGAGCTGACTGTGGCTCAGATCATGAACCCTTATTGCCAAATTCAGACTTAAATTGAAGAAAGTAGGGAAAACCACTAGACCATTCAGGTATGACCTAAATCAAATTCCTTATGATTATACAGTAGAAGTGAGAAATGGATTTAAGGGACTAGATTTGATAGAGTGCCTGATGAACTATGGACGGAGGTTCATGACATTGTACAGGAGACCGGGATCAAGACCATCCCCATGGAAAAGAAACTCAAAAAAGCAAAATGGCTGTCTGAGGAGGCCTTACAAATAGCTGTGAAGAAAAGGGAAAAGCAAAGGAGAAAAGGAAAGATATAAGCATCTGAACACAGAGTTCCAAAGAATAGCAAGGAGAGAGAAGAAAGCCTTCCTCAAGGATCAATGCAAAGAAATAGAGGAAAACAACAGAATGGGAAAGACTAGAGATCTCTTCAAGAAAATTAGAGATACCAAGGGAACATTTCATGCAAAGATGGGCTCGATAAAGGACAGAAAGGGTATGGACCTAACAGAAGCAGAAGATATTAAGAAGAGGTGGCAAGACTACACAGAAGAGCTGTACAAAAAAGATTTTCATGACCAAGATAATCATGATGGTGTGATCACTCACCTAGAGACAGACATCCTGGAATGTGAAGTCAAGTGGGCCTTAGGAAGCATCACTACGAACAAAACTAGTGGAGGTGATGGAATTCCAGTGGAGCTATTTCAAATCCTGAAAGATGATGCTGTGAAAGTGCTGCACTCAATATGCCAGCAAATTTGGAAAACTCAGCAGTGGCCACAATGCCAAAGAATGCTCAAACTACCACACAATTTCACTTATCTCACATGCTAGTAAAGTAATGCTCAAAATTCTCCAAGCCAGGCTCCAGATGTTCAAGCTGGTTTAGAAAAGGCAGAGGAACCAGAGATCAAATTGCCAACATCTGCTGGATCATTGAAAAAGCAAGAGAGTTCCAGAAAAACATCTATTTCTCCTTTATTGACTATGCCAAAGCCTTTGACTGTGTGGATCACAATAAACTGTGGAAAATTGTGAAAGAGATGGGAATACCAGACCACCTGACCTGCCTCTTGAGAAACCTATATGCAGGTCAGGAAGCAACAGTTAGAACTGGACATGGAACAACAGACTGGTTCCAAATAGGAAAAGGAGTACGTCAAGGCTGTATATTGCCACCCTGCTTATTTAACTTCTATGCAGAGTACATCATGAGAAACACTGGGCTGGAGAAAGCACAAGCTGGAATCAAGACTGCCGGGAGAAATATCAATCACCTCAGATATGCAGATGACACCACCCTTATGGCAGAAAGTGAAGAGGAACTAAAAAGTCTCTTGATGAAAGTGAAAGAGGAGAGTGAAAAAGTTGGCTTAAAGCTCATTCAGAAAACTAAGATCATGGCATCTGGTCCCATCACTTTATGGGAAATAGATGGGGAAACAGTATAAGACTTTATTTTGAGAGGCTCCAAGATCACTGCAGATGGTGACTGCAGCCATGAAATTAAAAGACACTTAGTCCTTGGAAGGAAAGCTATGACCAACCTAGATAGCATATTAAAAAGCAGAGACATTACTTTGCCAACAAAGGTCTGTCTAGTCAAGGCTATGGTTTTTCCAGTGGTCATGTGTGGATGTGAAATTTGGGACTGTGAAGAAAGCTGAGTGCCGAAGAATTGATGCTTTTGAACTGTGGTGTTGGAGAATACTCATGAGAGTCCCTTGGACTGCAAGGAGATCCAACCAGTCCATTCTAAAGGAGATCAGTCCTGGGTGTTCATTGAAAGGACTGATGCTAAAGCTGAAACTCCAATACTTTGGCCACCTCATGTGAAGAGTTGACTCATAGGAAAAGACTCTGATGCTGGGAGGGATTGGGGGCAGGAGGAGAACGGGACAGCAGGATGAGTCTGGATGACAGATGAGGGATGAGATGGCTGGATGGCATCACCAACTCGATGGACATGAGTTTGAGTAAACTCCAGGAGTTGGTGATGGACAGGGAGGCCTGGCGTGCTGTGATTCATGGGGCCACAAAGAGTCAGACACGACTGGGCAACTGAACTGAGCATCCAAGTGGAGAAGGCAATGGCACCCCACTCCAGTAGTCTTGCCTGGAAAATCCCATGGATGGAGGAGCCTGGTAGGCTGCAGTCCATGGGGTCGATGCGAGTCAGACACGACTGAGCGGCTTCGCTTTCACTTTTCACTTTCATGCATTGGAGAAGGAAATGGCAACCCACTCCAGTGTTCTTGCCTGGGGAATCTGGGGATGGGGGAGCCTGGTGGGCTGCTGGATATGGGGTCGCACAGAGTCAGACACGACTGAAGCGATTTAGCAGCAGCAGCAGCATCCAAGTGGTAACTGAAACACTGAGAAAGGATGCGGTGGGTCATCTAGATTATGGATCAGGAGATCAATGATCCAGGAAGAACCTGGAGGCCAACACTCAATGCGTGGTGAGAAGAGGAAAGAGAATCCCACAGTTGACACATGGAGGGCTCCCATCACCCCTTCAGTTTGCTCTGGATTGTGGACTGTGGGATTAATACAGGTTCTCATGATGTGTAACTTATCCCAGGAAAACAGCTAGGGCTCCGCAAGAACCCATATCAACACTGATTAATATATGTTCTTCTCTTTCAATAAATGGTGTTAGAAAAGCGGAAAGTATTGTTTTACAGGCCTCCAGATCTTAGCTGGCTTTTTTAACTGCTCAGTTTTTAAACAGTTCATGGAATGAGGATAAGAGATGTTTAGACAGGACAGTCACTGATTGCATTTCCAGTAACTTCTCTCGGTGGCCGCACTGCATCTTTACACTGAATGTGGAAACCATCAAAGACTCCAGCTTGAGGTTTTTCTGAACCAAACGATTTCTTTCTTAACAAAACAGAAGAACTACCCAACACTGAGTCTTCAACGATGAACTGTCAAATAGTCCTCTCCATCCAGACAGTTGTCTCCTAATAGCTGCACGTAACAGAAAACTCATCACGTTTGTTGAGAAAACTTAAACAAAATCCTTTCTCTGAGAGAAACCTCAAATGTGAGCGATAGCTCAAAATCCCCTGAAGGCAAGAGATCTGAACAGACTGAAAACATCACCCAAGACACTGCCTGTAGCTCCAGTCCAGCCCAGAAAACACCCACCAAGCAAAGAAAACACCCACCAAACAAAGAAAACAGCCCCATAGAGAAAAACAGCAGAATTCTGACCTGCACAGCTTCCTTTCCACATGACCAGTTTACAGTCCCAGACCACTCAGCACATGAAGGGCCAAAAAACAGCCACACTCCCAAGGGCCAAGAAATCCATGAGTCTGACTCCAAGTTTGCTTCCAGATGTTGGAATCTACATTTCCACTGTTAGTCTCTTCATGAACGTGTGAGTTGTTAGTAAGGGGTCTCATTTTCTTTCTTTCTTCTTTCCTTTCTTTTCCTCCTCCTCCACTGTTTGGTCAGTCAATCTTTCATTCACTGGGAAAAAACCCAACCTCCTTGCCTCCTTGATCTGGAGCACAGCTTCCACCGTGCTTTATGCAGCCATGAGTCACACAAAGGGCCACGTTTTCTATTCTGCTCGGTGGGCTCCCCTGTCCACCAGCACTCCTGTGGTTACACAGCTGCCTGACGCTGTCTGAGGCTGACACGGCATCCTTCCCACCTCACTCTGGAACTACACCTACATTCTAGAGCTAGCTTATCCAGTTACACCAAAGAATAAAATGAACAAAGACCTGTTGGAAGTGTGATTGAGGCCACGTGGAAACACTCATCACTTTGAGAAGACTTCATATTACAGAGTAGCATCTACCAATTCATGGGCCTCCTAGCTTGCCATTTCTTTAGGCTCTTTCAGTGTCACACAATGAAGTTTTGCAATTTTGCCTGTAGAGGTCTTTTGTTAGATTTCTGAGTGTTTGACATTTTTTTCATGCTATTCTAATAGTGTATTTTACAAATGTTTATTTTGTTTCTTTCCTGACTATAGCAATACAGTGCAACACAATAGACAATTTTTAGTATATTCAACAATGTAAGGGCTTCGCAGGTGGTGCGGTGGTACAGAATCTGCCCGCAGGAGACACGAGAGATGTGGGTTCTATCCCTGGGTCAGGAAGATCCCCTGGAGGAGGAAATGACAACCCACTCCAGTAATCTTGCCTGGGAAATCCCATGGACAGAGGAGCCTGGTGGGCTACAGACCATGGGGTCACAAAGAGCTGGACACGACTGAGCATGCAGGCACACAATGCAAAGCTCACTTACTAATTCTAGTTTTATCTATAGGTTGCTTTGGCTTCCCTATGTGCAGAGTTATCTGTAAATAATGACAATTTTATTTATTCTTAATAACATTTATTTCTCTTTAGTTCTTATTGACCTGGCTGAGACGTCTTCACACAGAGCTGGACAGAAGTGGTGTCAGCTGATCGCCCTGCCTTCTGTTCCCTCGCAGGCAATCTCTCTGCATTTCACCATTGAGTACCATGTTTGGTCCAAGTCTATCCTTTATCAGATTAAGGGAGTTCCTGTCTAAGTTCACTAAAAGATGTCCTTTTTCAAAAATTATAAACGCATGCCGAACTCTATCCAATGATTTTTGTGTCTTAAACTTGGCAGGTGAACCTAATGTTTCTCTCATTTAATGAGTCAATATGATGAATTTTATTGGCTGATTTTCTAATGATAAGCTATTTCTAAAACATATCCATCTTGATGATGAGATGTTTTTCCCTCTTCTTTTACTGATTTCAGTTTGCTAATATCTTATCGAGGATGTCTGCATCCATGTTCATCCTGTGGTTTCCCTCTCTGGTGATGTCGTTAATTGGTTTTCATATCAAGGCTGGGCCAGTCTTATACAAGTTGGGATCTTTCTTCCTTTTCTGTTTTCTGAAATCACTTATGTAAGACCAATGTTAGTCCTGAAAGGTTTCTGTGCCTCACCAGGATCACTGCCTGCCGGCGTTGTACTGAGCACATCCCAAGGCCAGCTCTCAGGGAGGAGCTGTATTCCTGTCCTTCTCTGCTCAGTGCGGCCAAGGTACCTCCCCTGGGGTCCCCAGGGCTTTAGCAGGCAAGGGCCCGGCTTAACATGGCTCGGCCCCTCTCAAGTCTTCCAGGCCCAGGGACCCTGCCCACTTAAAAAAGCTCTAGAGCATGCTGTTCTTAACAAGGCTGGCTTTAGGGAAACTAGCTAACCGGAACCTAACCTGCTGGTATTAACAGAGCCAGCTGACCTGGCAGCAGGAAAACTGATGCCTGTCTGCTCTATCCATCCTGTATTTCGCTAAGGGAGAGAAAAGCTGAGAAACACAGAGGCACAGAAATGAAGAGCCACGAGCTTCACTAAAGGACCTAGACACAGTCATAGGATTACTGAACATTTCCTCTCCCCACACACCTCCCATCACACCACTAACAGCCTATTTACAGCAGTTCCTATTACTCAGTACACTATGTCCAGATACCAAGAAAAAAAAAAAAAGGCACACCGAAAGACAAACACACACACACAGTCTTGACGTAGTCCTTTCCTAATATGGAACCAGTGAGTTGTTCCATGACCAGTTCTAACTGTTGCTTTTTGAGCCACATACAGGTTTCTCAAGAGACAGGTAAGGTGGTCTGGTATTCCTATCTCTTTAAGAATTTCCCACAGTTTGCTATGATCCACACAAAGGACTCAGCATAGTCAATGAAGCAGAAGTAGATGTTCTTCTGGAATTCCTTTGCTATCTCCATGATCCAGTGAATGTTAGCAATTTGATCTCTGGTTCCTCTGCCTTTTCTAAACCCAGATTGTATATCTAGAAGTTCTCAATTCATATACTGCTGAAGCCTAGCTTGAACAATTTTAAGCATGACCTTACTAGCATGTGAAATGAGTACATATGGTACTCAATTGTATGGTAGTTTGAACATTCTTTGGCACTGCCTTTCTTTGGGATTGGAATGAAAACTGATCTTTTCCAGTCCTGTGGCCACTACTGAGTTTTCCAAATTCACTGACATATGGAGTGTAGCACTTCAAAAGCATCATCTTTTAGGATTTGAAAGAGCTCAGCTGGAATTCCATCACCTCCTCTAGCTGAGTTCATAGTAATGCTTCCTCAGGCCCACTTGACCTCACACTCGAAGATGTCTTGCTCTAGGTGTTCATGGATAGGAAGATTCAATGTTATTAAGACGTCAGTTCTTCCCAATTTGATCTATAGATTCAATCAATCTCAATCAAAATGCTAGCAAGTTAGTTTATGGATATAAACAAATTGTTTGTAAAGAGGCAAAAAGACCCAGAAAGGCCAACACTATATTGAAGGAGACAAGCAGAGTTATAGAACTGACTGATGTGACCAGACAAGTAGATCAGTGGAACAGGAGAGCCCAGAAGTAGACTCATGTGAATATAATCAACTGATATTTGACAAAGGAGTAAGACAATGCAATGCAGTGAAGACAGCATCTTTAAAAAATGGTGATAAACTGGACATATACATGCAAAAAACTAATCCAGATGCAGATTTTACCCCAGTCATAAAAAATAACTCAGAAGTGATCAGAGACCTAAACATAAATCATAAAACTAAAAACTTCCCAGAAGGTAACATACAAAAAAACCTAGATGGCCTTGGATATGGTGATGCCTATTTTGATACAATACAATCAAAATATGATCAAAAAGAACGATAAGCTGTATGTCACCGAAATTAAAAACTTCTGCTTTGTGAAAGGCAATGTCAAGAGAATTAGAAGACAAGCCACAGACTTGTTTGGAGAAAATATTTGTAAAGATGTACCTAATAAAAGAATGTTATCCAAAACATGTAAGCACCCTTAAGACTTAACAAGAAAACAAGCAAGCTGATTAAAAATGGGGCAAAGACCTGAATAAATACCTCACCAGAGATGATATCCAGATGGCAAATAACCATATGAAAATATGCTGCACATCATATGTTATCAGAGAAATGCAAATAAAAACAACAATGACATAACACCACATACCTATTAACATGGTCAAAATCCAGGACACTGCCAACACCAAATGCTGACAGTATGTAGAGCAACACAAACCCTCACTCACTGCTGGTGGGATGCAAAATGTGGCAGCCACCTTGCAAGACAATTTGGCAGTTTCTTACAAAACTAAACATACTCTTACCATACGATCCAGCAATTATGCTCCTTGGTATTTACCCAAATGAGTTGAAAACTTATGTCCTCACAAAACCTGCACAGGATTTATAGCAGCTTTATTCGTAATTGCCAAAACTCATAGAGCCATTCTGGAAGACAATTTGGCAGTTTCTTACAAAACTGAATATACTCTTACCATACGATCCAGCAATTGTGCTCCTTGGTATTTACCCAAAGGAGCTGAAAAATTATGTCCACACAAAACTCTGAACACAGATTTACAGCATCTTTATTCATAGCTGCCAAAACATGGAAACCACCAAGATGTCCGTCAGTGGGTGATGGATAAACTGTGGTACATACAGACAGGGAATATGTGTGCTATCAAGCCATGAAAAGACAAGGGGAAACTATAAATGTGTATTACCAACTGAAAGAGGCCAATCTGGAAGATTACATACTACATGTTTTCAAATTTATGACATTCTGGAAAAGCTGTAACTACAGATAAAGTAAAACTATCAGTGGTTTCCAGGGAGTGCAGAGAGGAAGGGAAGAAGAGGTGGAGCACAGGGGATGTTTAGGGCAGGGAAACGACACTATGCAACAGTGTAGTGGTAGATACATGTCTACATTTGTCCAAACCCAGAGACTGTAGGACACCAAGAGTGAGCCTTCATATAAACTATGGACTATGGATGATTATCATGTGTCAACATAGGTTCATCCGTGGTAAATAAATAAATAATAAACAGTACCATTCTGATGAGAGATGTTCATAATGTGGGAGGCCATGCAGATGTAGTGTCAGGGGTATATGGAAATGTCTGAACCTTCCTCTCAATTTTAATGTAAGCCCTAAACTGCTCTGGAAAATAAAGTATTAAAAAAAAGGAATCAAAACAGAATACCTTCTCATCTAACAAATACTTTGTTACCAGCAAACTAGCATTACAAGAAATGAGAAAGTAAGTTCTTCAGAATTAAATAAGCTGTGTCAGGTAGAAATCTCGACTTAGAGGTGAAAGAAGAGCATTCGAAATGGCATATATATCTGGCCAAATACAGAAGGCATTATGTTTTATTTGCCTTTAATGTCTTTTTACTACATATGACTATTCAAAGCAAATACTGTAAGAGTACCTTGTGGAGACCATAATATGTGTAGATAACAGTATAGCATAAAGGATGTGGGGTGGAAGAAACAGGGACCTGTAACTGCAAGATTTCTACATTTTATGTGAAATTTTAAAATATTAACTATAATTAGAAGGTGAAAAGTTGCAAATGTAAAATACAGCTTTCTGTTCTAGTGAAGCAAGCACACTGCACCTTGTCTTTCCACTGGATGCAGTTATAGACATGAAAACAAAACCTGAATACAAGGCATGGAACAACTAGCTGAGGGCACTGGAAACCAGCAGTTGCAGGGGGAGAAGAAACAATTTGAAATATCACCGAATTAGCAGTGAGTTTCCAGTGCTTCCCTCCAGTGTCATCCAGCCTGGACTCAGTGCATCTCCACCAAGCTCAACAAACCTCATCATGAATGAAGTAGTGTTGAAAAGCATGCTCTTTAAAAATCAGAACAAGAGAGATACCTGCCGGTTTTGCTTCTATTCAACATTATTGAGGCCCTTGCACTCAAGAAAATGCATTACAAAGAACACAGAACACAATGTAGAAGAAAAGACCAAATGTCAGTATTCACAACAGTTTCAAATGACCCCCAAAATACATAAAGTATTAAAATTATGGACAAATTTTGGCATAATTGCTAGATATAAAATCAATATGCAAAACAACTGCAGTTTTACATAGTATATAATAATATATGTTATGTTTTCTATATAAGGTATAGTTATGCTACATATAATATATAACAATGCTGCTGCTAAATCACTTCAGTCGTGTCCAATTCTGTGCGACCCCATAGACAGCAGGCCACCAGGTTCCCCCGTCCCTGGGATTCTCAAGGCAAGAACACTGGAATGGGTTGCCATTTCCTTCTCCAATAATATTTAACAATACATAATATTATATAGAAAACATTTAAAATGCCATTTATAATAGCAATTAAGAAAACATTATCTAGTACTACTATCACTGAAGTTGATCTTCAACCTGTTTTTCACCCAAATCTGCTATTTGCTGTTAATTTTGGATGTCAGAAGGTCAAATGTCTACATTAATATCATTTCTTGTATCCCTAAACCTGTGAGACCATAAGACTGTGTATTAGTAATTAGTAAACAAAGCATGTTATTAGATTTTATTGCTAATATCAAAATTTTTACAAATATAGGTAAACATTCTATATGTAACTTGGAGAGAATACTTAGGTTCTTTCCATGTTGAAATGTTATCTGTATTTATTATTGCAGGAGTAAAATTCCATAATAATTAATGATGGTTGTGAAAGCAGCTAATGTATGTGAAAAAACAATCAAGAGCTTTCCAAATAGTTAAATAAACAAGGGGAAAGACTGCAGGTTAGTATGAATATTAAGCGAACGCATTAGTCAATAAATTTAGCATAAACATTATATCATTTCTGAACTAATAAGTGCTCCTAAAACTTTATGTAATTATACAAGCACAGTACTAAGAATTAGGTTATGTAAGTATTCTAGTCATCATAGACTTATTTGGCATACTAGCACTCATTACATTAAAAAACTTTAAAACCTGCATTTAATTTTCAGTTACTTAATTTCATTTAAATCATTAGATCTTTAAGAAAAAGTATTTTTTAGGAACCCCTCACATCTCACAAAGATAAATTAAAAATATCAATACATAGCTGTTGCCACTTCAAATTTTCTCTAAAAAGAAAAGATCTCACCAATAAAACACACAAAAAAATACGAAAATAAAATTTTTAGAGAAGAAATTATATTCCTCAAAAACACTCTTCCCTGTCACCACATTTGAGGGTGAGAGCACTGCTGATATGCCATCAGTAGCTGTGGGAGCAATATAACTGCTGTCAGCTTTAAGACTGCTTCTACATCACAATATCAAACTTTCATACTAAATTTTATTTAAAAATTGAAATATTTTTCATAATATAAATTTCCTGATAAAAATTTGTATTATGGATGTGTTTCAGACATTTATTTAGTTTTCAGAAATTAGTTTTTGCCATGACTTTGGCCATATACTTGTTTTGGCATTTGGTATTTGCAAAAATGTATTTGATGTGACTCCAGTAACTCTGAACATATCTAAAAAAGTATGTGCAAGACTGTTATGGAGAAAATGTTGAAATTTATCTGAAAACCATTAAAGAACACCTTAAAGTAAAGGTGTTTATTCATATTTATGAATAGAAAGGCCCAAGATCATAAAGATTTTATTTCCCTCCCCCGAAATGATATACAGATCCAGTGTGATTTTAATGGAAAGCCCTGGAGGGATTTTGTGGAATCTGAGTTAATTATAAGATTTCTATGGAGGCAAAGAGCCAAGAATAGCTAAGACTTTCCTAAAGAGCACACAGTGGGGACTTGTCCAACACCAAGACTTATGAAGTTTTATAAATCAACCCAGTGCCCACTGTGGTGAGACTGGTTTATGGATGGACCAGTGGCTCAGAAATAGACATGTGTGCATTTACAAATTTGAATTTTTATCATTTATAAATACTTACTGCTGAAAAGGATAAAACATGAAATTATCTGATTCATAAAAAAACAGAAATTTAATTGGCACATTAAAGAATATACCCCAAGGAAATAAGACTTCTAAATGTTAGCCCTTCACCTTATCTTACCTCACATATAATTGGAAGGCTGCTTTTCATAATTAATTAACATCTGTGATTACCATCCCATAAATAAAGCTCTCACATTCACACTCTTAGGAGTCCTAATAAGTGTGTAATCAAAATACTACAAAGCAGGGCAGGCTGCCTTCTGCCTTGTGTGTGAGTGAGCTGTCAGCAGGGTTATGGGTTGGCTTGGGCTGGCTTCAGCAAGAGGGATCGTGGCAGATTCTGACACTCAAGCTTGGGAAATAATCTTTCCTACAAAGAGAGGAAAACTGCGGCAAACCAGTCCTCATGATATCACTCCAATACTGTAAAATCTCTAGAGGTAACCTTGGTGAAAGCTCCCAGTTAATTTCTTTTTTGTCTATGATTCTGCATTTTTCAAAACAATCTTGTCCATTCCTGTTCACTCTGCATTTACACAAATACCCAATCTATAAGATACCTGTCTGGACACTGCTTTGCCACTTATCTCCAAAAAGGTGCAGCGTTTCTCTCTCTTCCCAGTGTGATTTAAGTTCCTCAAGCACAGAGGCCATGACCTCCATTTCCTGTGTGTATACAGCAAAGTCTAGGATGGTCCTAGCAATAGCATCGACTGTATAGAATCTTAAGGAAAAGTCAAAGTTCAAGGAATTGATAGAGGTAGGGAAGGAGGTAGATGACAAGGGGTGGATACAAGTAAAGGGATGAGACAGATGGTCTCAAAACTGTAATAAAGTGGAGAAATAGTACATGGAAAAATCAAATTATAAATTAGTATTGCAATAGCACCCTATTTTTGTAAAAAGCATACAATACATATAAACACTCACACATACACATATGCTCATAGGGACTATCAGAAATATATAGTCACAATGTGGTGGTTATTTTTTGTCATGTGAGTGATTTATATTTTCATTTTTGTGTCTACTTATAATTTCAAATTTTCTAAAATAAGCATGTGTTATTTTTATAATTAATAAAAAATATTTTAAAGTATAAAACCAAATCTTCTACTTCTGGTTGTAAGGGAGTAACAATGCTCAGACTTGTATTTCTGTTGAAACAGCTAGAATATTAGACACAGTGTGTTAAACAAAGCATCTGCAAAACAGCCAGGGCACATAAAATTGCTTTTAGATGTTAAAGGCCAGTGCAGGACTGAGAGCCCTAGGAGAGGGAAACCTGTGGGGATGAGCCCTAAGCAGCTGAGACTTCTGCCAGAAGGCAACAGGGATCTTGGCACAGGTGGTTTCGCCGTATTGTGGAGACAGAGCTGAGAGCCAGAGAAGCTGAGGCAGAGTCCTGAAGAGGAGGAAATCTTGCAGGTAAGGAGCTCAGAAATCTGCACAGGGCTTATCCTGAATCTTTAATTTCAAGTCATTTGCTCATGACCATGGTAAAACTCCTTGGTTTGCAAAGAGCAAATCCCAGGGAAAGACGAGGTGCTGGGACCTACAAGCAGAGCACTTCTCAGAGGTCTCACAGGGCTAGAACTGTTCACATTCCCCACAGCCAGACTATTGAGTACGTGGGCCATCAGTGATTGCCCTAGCCCTACAAAAAAGACTAACCTACACCTGTCTTAAACTAGCTTCAAAACAAGCCTTAAAAGAAAAAAGCAGAACTGAAAGGAGCTTCAATACTTTTAAAAAGAATACAACAAAATGTACTATTAATCTAAAATTCACAATTACTGACATCCAATAAAAAATTACTAGACGTGCACTAATGCAAGAAATGTGAAATATAATCAGAAGAAAAATCAGTCAGTAGAAACAGATGTAGAAATGACAGAGATAATGGAATTACCACACAGGAGCATAAAAGTTATTAAATATGTTCAGTATGCCCAAGAATGTATGAAACACATGAACCTAATGAAGAGGAAAATGGAAGATAGAAAAGATATAAAAAGAACCATATGGAAATTCTAGAGATCAAAAATACAACAGCTAAAATAAAATTTTTAAGTGGTATTAACACCTGATTAGAACAGAAGAAAAAAAGTCAATGAGCTTGAAGATGTAGAAAATAAAACTATCTAAAACAAAGCACAGAGAAAAACACTGAAAAACAGTGAGCAGAAGCCTTCTGCACCAAGGGCAACATCCAGGGGTCTAATGTGTGTAGGTGGGAGCCCATGAAAAGGTGGGGTCACAGAAAATATTTAATAATGCAATTTTCCAAATTTGATAAAATACATAAACCTACAGATTCAAGAAACTCAATGAAATCCCAAGGAGAATAAACACAAAGAAAACCATGAGACACATCACAATGAAAACACTTAAACCAGTAATACTAAACAAAATCTTTAAAAGAAGCTCCTTTAGCTCCAATGGCATCAAGTGTAGAGCTTTGAAATGCTTCTGATTCTTGGATCAGTGCTGAGGAGCTTGAGACGACACCTGGAGAGCTTTCTCTCCATGTGTCTCCATGCAGCTGTGAAAAGGGGCTTTCTCTCATGCATCCGTGTGTGTGTGTGCTTTGGGCGCATCTCCATCAGACACACAAGCCAGGACTCTTACAACATCCTCAGCCAGGGTGAGGACGCAGGCCTCTCATCCAAAGGGCCGGGGGAAGTGCTGTGAGAGCTACACTTAAAGCCCTTCCTTTCTTCCAAGTTTGTTCTCTCAATTTATGATATTTTTTTACTTGTTATTCATTATTTCTAAGAAAATCTAAGAATTTCAATTATTAGCATGAATTTTACCATTCATCTTTATACATGCAATGTGGTTTTAAATGCAAACATCAGAGCGTTTAACCTGTATTCAGAATCACTGAAAGGACACAACTCTGTCTATTGGCTTCAGTCCACCAGCAGAGACAAAACAGGCAGACAGGGGAGGGCTGGAAGGAGAAGAGGGCCCCTGCCCATGGCAGACAGTGACCCCATGGGTCAGCATGACACAGCTCTGGCCAGGCCCAGTCATATGCAGGGTGGGTTGGGGAGGATGCAGGAAGGGGGCAGAGGGGCAGGTGGCTCCAGGTGCCATACATACATAAACAGGTCAGAAGACACTGTTATTAAGAAGGGGGAGACACAGCCCCCAGCCCCGGGCAGCCAGTGTCCATCAGCCGGCCTCACAGACTGCTCCTCCTGGTGGCTCACCTGGGGCGAGCGGCTCAACAGGGGCAACTGCCCAGCAGCAAAGATCGTACTCTTGACCCTTCCGCTAACACCAGGCCTCACCCAGAGCCCTTTTGGAATCTCCAGGGGCTGGTCAGCTCAGCCAGGTGGGGCTCACGGGCCTGGATAAGAACTCAGGGAGCAGCCCCAGTGGACAGAGCTCCAGAACATGGACTGTCCAGCCCCTCCTCTGCCTGGTGTTGGACTAAAGGAGCCTTCATCATGATTTACGAGAAGATGCAGGTGGCGAGAGAGCTTCTATCCTTGCAGCTCTGGCCCGAGTCCCATCCAAGTTCCCTCCCCTCCCTGGTGAGCCCCATATGTGTCCTGTGCTTCATGCATTTCTCCTCTGCCTCCTTCCTAAAAAGGATTTGAGGCAGCTGCTTGCCCTGGGTTTCCGGAACCACCCCAGAAGCTCTTTTCACTAGAAGTTTAACTGGTATTCACTCTTAATTTCTTGCAAAAAGGAAATTAGTTTCTGTACAATGTAGATACTGGTAAAATCTGTGATTTGTTAGCTTTACAAACCACAAGTAACAGTGCGGTAGATGCTGGCGAAATCACCCTGGTGGCTCAGAGAGGACATCCCACATCTAACACTTTTCCTATTTTTACACCCAGAAATTCATTTTGGCTTTGCTTCCTCTTTTCATCTTCCTAGATTTTAGATTTCACATTATAGCAGCGTCTGTCTGTATGCACAATGAGGTAACAGACAAACTCTGAAACTCTGACCTGAGCAACCCCAGCATGGCTGCCCCTCCCAGTGCTTCCTGGAGAGTCTGAGGGCCAAGTCCTCTCGGGGACCACTCAGCCGCAAAGCTCACAGAACCACCAAATAAACAGAGTCTTCTTCCCTGCCTTGCTGTCACCCCAGCTGAGTCGGCCAAAGCCATTTCACACCTCTCTGTGAGAGGCAGAGCGAATTGCAGCCTGCCAGCCTTCCCGGGGCCCCACAACACTGGCTCTTTGGGAAATAAACAGAGGAGGGGGTAGAGGAATGTTGGCTGGTGGTCTCTAAAGCCCCATGGCTGCGTGGGAGATGGAGAGGAAAGTGTGCTTGTTCAGAAGCATGTTCACGACACAAGGGATGAAAAGGCAGATTAAAGGTCCTGAGGAGCAGGTGCTGACCTGGGGCCCACATCACGTGGCCCAGGGACCTTCAGATGTGGACAATGGCATCCTTGCTGAGGTGATGGGGCAAAATTTGGGTGAAATGGGAACTTTGGTGGTGTGATATGGAGGTTGGCAAAACAATACACTGAATTTTCTTTGTAATTATGTAGTCAAGACAAGAAAAATATTGATTTTGCATAAAACTTCCAAATGAATCTTTGCAGAAATCCTTGTAAAGCTTGCTTTAGAAAACAACCTCTGTACATCAGGATTTAGCCCCCAAAACAGTCACACATAATTTCTTACCAAGACTTTCTAAGAATGTACTCTTCCAAGTTGCGACACTTGCTTGCAGTGAGAAACACAAGGAGAGTTTACAGCCACTTTTGCAACCACCTAAAAGTCAAAAGCTTAACTTCATCTAAGACTGTAGCACCTCCCCTCCTTTCCCTGTAACATGGGCATTTCTTTTTTAAAATATAACGTTACTATGGTAAGAACGTGTCACACGAGATCTACTCTTAAGATTTTAGGTGCCAACCCTGTGCAGCAGGAGAAAAGGTGGAAAAAGGGGATGCCCCAGAACCTGGGCTGCCTGTCCCCACAGGACACTAGTCTGCCGGTGGCTCTGTGGGGCCTCAGCCATGTGGGCCTGCTCTGCCCAGGTGCAGGGACCAGTAGCCCCTGGACAGGAGGATCCACAAAGCCCACTCAGTTACCCGCCAGCTACAGAGCCATGACCCTCACACCCCGCCCCTCAGGGCAGGCGAAGCCGAGAGAGGCACCAGCTCTGAGCTCTGGTGCTCCCACTAGGTGCCTGTCCCCACGCACACGGGCAGGGAGGGACAAGCTGGGGTGGGGCAGAGACAGAGTCCCAAGGACTCGGCCCTCCCTGTGGGAGAGAGGAGAGGAGAGGATAGGGCGGGGGTGACAGACTGGGACCTGTGCTTGGGGGACACCAGGTCTGAAGAGAGGATGGAAAGACAGGTGAGACGGCTCACACAGACATGCAAGACAGACAACACAAACTGTCTCAGTAATTTTTATATGATACCATGTTTAAACAACATAATGGATATGATGTTTAAACTATTAAAGTTAATTTTATCTGGTTCTTTTTATTAAGTATGGCCATTAGGGACATTTAAATGAACTGAGGGTGAGGGTCCTGCCCTGTTGTACACATCAGGCTAAGTGAAAGGACGCAGAAGTTCAGCCAGCTGCCTGTTGATTAAAGGCTGCCATAGCCTCAGTGGCTCTGGGCCCCTTGCCAGGCTCTCAGGTGACTGTGTCAGAGCCAAGTGACACGAGAACACTCCCTGGGACCTGTCAGAGCGGAACTGGAGGCAGGGTCAGCCTGCTCAAGTGACACAATCTCTGAAAAGATCCTGAATCTGGAGAGATTCAGTTTCAAGAGACAGGCAAGTCTCGGCTCAGAGCCAGCCCCGGGCAGCACAGGTATGGGTGCTGTAGACGTGGCTCCTGGTGACTGGTAAGAACCTGGGGGTCTTATTGTGCAGGGGTGGGGGCCGTTTGGACCAGAGTCTGGTCAGCTTAGCAGTAGCTGAAAAGTATTTGCTGTTTGTTCACTCATTCGACCACCAGCTCCGGGGCCTCCGTCTGCCACATGGGAAGGACACAGCATGTGGGAGGGGCCGGGAGAGCAGAGCTGGGGCCACAGGGAGGGGACACAGAGACATGGGGGACCTGGGGTGGCATCTGAAGTGCAACCACCTGGAGCCTGGGCTGTGCGGGGTACCAGGTGTCAGGAACCTTCTAAAAGACACTGGGAACTTTAGGTTTGGTCTGAGTGAGGAAGGTGAGGTGGTGGATTCGCACACTCCAGGGACCAAGGGGTTTGAAGTGGGATGTGGAGAAGGGGCTGGAGTCCGGCAAAGCCTAAGGAGACCAGCCACTGGTTAGAGCATCACCCCAGGGCATTCTCTGCAGAATTAGGGACACGAAACCATCTTCAAGGGCAGCAGGCAGCCGAGAAGGGAGCTCCTGGGGAGGGGACGCCCTTGCTCTGAGGAGCTGCTGGGTGGTGGGCTGAGCAGGTGGGTGTCAGGCTGGCCCAGGGCCACCCTCCGGATCCCGAGTCAGTGTTTCTGAGAAGAGGGAGGTCGATAGAGGCTAAGAGCAAGTTCCCCCAGGCAGCACAGAAAGGCCTGCATTGTCCCTGTGATTTCAGGGTGCTGGTCCCTGTCACTGGGGAGGGGAGTTGGGGGTCAGAAGGGGAACCAGCCCCAATTCCGCCAGCCTGCGTCAAGCTTCAGTGCTGGCCCTCCCTGGAAGACCCGGCCAAAATGCAGATTCTTATTCCGGGTCGGGGGAGGGGGGTCGCTGAGAGCACCTGCCCCCAGGGCAGTGCCAGCGCTGCAGAGTCGGGTATTTTCCACCTCAGGAGTCTCTGTCTACCCTTCGAGTTCCGGCTCTCACAGGTATGAAGTGGCCTTTCCGGATGTCTGCCTGGGGCCCAAATATGAACCCACGCCGCTGCATGGGAGGATGGCCGGAGTGGGCCAGTGACGGCCGAGGACTTCGAGGCCAGACTCGAGGGCACCTTCTCGTGAGGCTGCCCCAGGCCACCAACCCTGACACACAGGCAGGAAGTATGCCAGCGCCAGCAAAGGCCACGGAGACAAATGCAGCGCGCACATGCGGCAGTCCGCAGAGCCGATTCAGCCTGTGGCAGTGGACTTGCCCCGAATGGCCTTCGCCTCCACCCCGGGGCCTGAGGGCGGCCCCCTCTAAGGCAGCGGCCCCTACTCCCCGGACGTCCACGCCAGAGGCTGTCCTGTCAGCGACGCCCTCATCCCTACCAGCAGGCGGTCACGGGAGGGCCTCCAGAGCCTCGGGGGCCTCACCATGCGTCTGGTTTCCACAGGCCCCACCGTCCCCTCAGGCGACCTCGTGCAGTGTGTCTGAAAGACGCCACGCCCCACCTGCCGCCATTAAGCGTGGGAGCTCTCGTGGCCTGGAGGCACCTCTCGCGAGTTTAGATCAGTGTCTGCTCCCACCTGCACCCCGGCCTGCGGTGGACTTGGGATTTGGCGGGCCCCAGTGGCTCGGGCCTCGGGCGGGCCACAGGGAGGCCCCTGTGCAGTCGGGGATGGGGGTGTCCAGGAGCTAGAAGGGAGGCGGACAGCTCAGAGCCCCGGGAGTGGGGCGACACTGCAGGATGCTTACGGAGCCACGCTGACCCTGACCGGGGGCCCGGCAGGAAACCCAGAGCCCCAGCGGGGTGGGGGTGGGGGTACCCCAGGAGCTTCCCTGCCTCGTTGCTGAGAGGGAGCCGCTCTGCTGCTTCTCAGGCCCAGACCACGTGCCCAGGCTCAGATCGGCCTGCCGGCCTCGCCTAGGGACGCCCCGGCCTGCAGTCAGCATTCCGCCCCCAACCTCACTCCCAGGCCGCTGCTGCCAGTCCCGACCCGCGCCGCAGGCTCCTGGCCTGAAGCCGGAAACGGCTGCCCGGCTCACCGAGGGAAAAGTGCAGAGTCCGCACAGCCCTGCCCAGGGCCAGGCTGACCGCAGCCCCGCGGAGACGCCTCGCGCTCCTGGATTATTGATCAATCAGGTGCAGACCCCCGGCCAAGCCATCAGCAGCTGTTCTTCAGGGCCTGGCAGGCAGCCAGGGAAGCACTCAGGCCACAGCCGCGGCTTCGCAAAAGGCTGGATGCCCGGAGCACTTTCTCGTGGAAGGTGGCGCCCCACGGAGCCGCCCCCCACCCCCATCCTGCATAGGTGGGCAGGCCTGTGGACCCCACGGTACCTGATATTTGTCCTTCTCATCCTATAGTGATGGGCCCTTGGCATTTGCCAAGCATCTTGAAAGACTTGTCAGCCCAGCCCTCTGCTGGCCTCGCAGGGAGAAGGCGGTTGAATGGCACAGCCTGGACACCTTATGGCCACCTGGGTCCTGCCTGCTGTCAGACACCCCCTCTGATCACCCAAGACCCAGCCCCACTCTCCAAGGCAGTGGAAATGTCTCCTTTGTGGAGGTGGGGGGCAGGTCCCAGATTTCTTCTTCTAGGGGCCCCAGGCATGCCCACAACTGTCCCGCAGCTGGACTAGGCTCCGGGCTCTGCTGCCCCTCCCTGTCTCCCCAACTGGCTCTTCTGCGACCACCTCCCAGATAACCTCTGCGCCTGAAACACCGGCTTCAGCTCTTCCCTGGGGAACCCTGGCCAAGTCAGGTGCACATGGGCCCCTGAGAGAAGCAGGTTATTTCAAGTCCCTCTGGCTCCCAGCTCCCCAGGGCTGGGCAGTAGAGAGGGCCAGCAGAGGGCGAGGGGGTCCACACAGGTGGAGGCCTGGGGTTGAAGAGTCTTCACCTTAACTAGACTTTCCCAGGAAGTTGTGAATCTGTGGTCTGAACACCGAGGGCAGAAAAGAGAGCAAATTAGAGTGGAGCTGGAAACCAGCTCCTGTTCTGGGCCCAAGGTCTGCCCTGACCATTGGTTGAGGGGGGCACCCTGCCTCTGCATCCATCCCCCAACACACCACGGCTCCGCTGACAGAGCACAGCCCACTGTCATGCCCATTGGGGGCAGGTCCCCACTTACCTGGGAGAAGTGAACAGAACCCAACCCTCGGGGCAGGGACACCCAGTCCCACACTTGGGTCTGCGGTGAAGTCTCCTCTGCCCTCACCTGGACCAGCCCAGACTTAGCATAGGACTCCTGAGTTGGGTCAAAGGACCTTCCTGATCCTTGTGCAGAGAGGGTGAATCATTCCTTCCTCCTCGGGAAATGCCTCCTAGCCACTGAGTCAGGCCTCGGAAGTGCCGTTTTTAGAGCCTCGCTGAGGGTTCAGTGCCAGTGAATCAGAATTTCCACTATTGAAATAGAAGCTCCAGAAGCACTAGTTCCCAGCAGGCAGAGCAGGAAGGGAAGAAGCCCACACGATGAATGAGGCCTCCCACACAGGCCCTGGGACCCAGCCTCTACTGAGGGTTCAGTCCCTACTAGACGGTATGAAAGGGGTTCACACAGGGACAGGCGCCAGGACTGCAGAGCCTGGTGTGAGCCCTGTCTGTGCGCACACAGGTGGGCAGCTGGCTACTCACACCAGCACCAAGGTCTTCTGGGTAAGGCCGGATGAGAACCTGGACCCAGGCCCTGCTGCCCGGGTCAGCTGGCTGGAGGGGACACAGCCTGTCTGCAGCTCACACCCCACTCGCACAAATCTAAGAGCTGCCTGGACTGAACAGGGTGCCCTCCACAGCGTGAGGCTGACCAGAGTCTGGCAGGGCAGGGCATGTGGGTGGTAACGACTGGGATCCCTGTGGAGCAGACGGAGGCCCGAGGTGCTGGCGGGAGGTGGGCCCCCACCACACCAGGAGCAGGACTGCAGGCCTGGGGAGGGAGCCCTATCCCCTGGCTGTGGGGACAGTGTGGGTCTCTGGACTGGGCAGGCTCAGGGCTCACCAAGGACCAGGAGCCTCTGCACCTCCAGGTAGGGGTGTCTTGTGACATAAGGCTTGGGGGTGCCACCAGGCCTCCCACGGGCTGGACCCAGGCCAGACCCTGGGCCGGCACAAGCCAAGGGCTCTGTCACCACCTCCCCAGGGAACTGGTCTGTGTGGGAGGTGGGTTGAGGCTGATGGGACGTGGGCAGGAAGGGTGGCCAGACCTGGGGCTGGGTGGTCCTGGATGGACAGGTGGTCCTTGTGAGGTGCAGCTCCCTGTTCTGAGGTGAGAGAGGGGGCTTTGCTGTCCCCCAAGCAAGGCGAGGATGAACTGGAGTCCTTGGGCTGGGTGGTCCTGGATGGACAGGTGGTCCTTGTGAGGTGCAGCTCCCTGTTCTGAGGTGAGAGAGGGGGCTTTGCTGTCCCCCAAGCAAGGCGAGGATGAACTGGAGTCCTTGGTCCTGGTCTCAGCAATTTCATGCAGTTGCCTTTGATCCTCTTCAAAGACCCTGCTCAGTCCGGGCATCTCTTTGAGTTGTGTAAGTGCAGTATGAGGGGACAGACAGGTCAGTTCACTTGTCAGGTGAGTAAGCTTGGGCTCAGAGAGGTTAGATGACATGCCTGAAGTCACCCAGCTATTAAGCGATGGAGGAGAACTTGGACCCCCGACACATCCCCTCAGCCTCATTGGACTGCTGGCAGGACACCATGCCCCGGAGCCAACGCTGTCCAGGGCTTCTCCCCTGTGGTGATGGTGGGAGGGTATGTGTTAAGCTGTGCTGCCCCTGCCTCAGCCGAAAGAAGTGGCTTAAGGACGACTCAGCCGCAGCTGCGAACCCTCTGTGCCTTGGGCTGTCAGGTGGGCAACTCCCCAACCAGCTCACTGGAGGAATTGTTAGATTGTGCAGTGGACATGGGTTTCTCAGGCTTCAACTCCTGTTCTATCTCATGCACCTGTGCACACTCGTGCAGACACACAGCTGTACCTACAAAGAAAACCATCTCTGCCCATAACCTGCCCAGCACCTACCCACACTTGCTCTTTACTTCCTCCTCGGGCACTTCTTTGCAAGCTGGCCCTTCTCCAACCATCGACCATTGAAAGCCAAGGTGGCTACATTGGCTGGTGGGGCCTCTCCCTGCCACTGCCCATCACAACCCTGCTCTGGGTGGGCCACATCTGGCTGTGGGTGGGTGGGCACCTCCATCAGCTGCTAGCTCTGTGGCTTTACAGTCTCAGGGTCAGCAAAACCAGTGCTCCCCAGGAGTGGCCACTGGCCCTGAGCTGCTGGCTCTTGAGAAAAGGGGGAGCTGCACGGTCCTGAAACACAATCACCCACCAAGGTACATGTGACTGTGAATAGATAATGTCTGATACTCATTAACTGTTGAATTGGTGGTGTTTGGGGCATACTCAGTAAACACTGAGGAGATCAAACCAGTCCATCCATCCTAAAGGAAATCAGTCCTGAATATTCATTGGAACGACTGGTGCTGAAGCTGAAGCTCCAATACTTTGGACACCTGATTTGAAGAACTGACTCAATGGAAAAGACCCTGATGCTGGGAAAGATTGAAGGCAGGAGGAGAAGGGGACGACAGAGGATGAGATGGTTGGATGGCATCACCGACTTGATGGACCTGAGTTTTAGCAAGCTCCGGGAGTTGGTGAAGGACAGGGAAGCTTGGCGTGCTGCAGTCCACGGGGTTGCAAAGAGTCCGACACAACTGAGCGACTGAACTGAACTGAGTAAATAAAATTCATTCAAATCAACATAGCCTGGCTACTAGGCAGTTTAAAGTCACACCAACGCCTCATATTCCTGCTGAATGGTGTGGCCCAGGCTTTGGGGGGAAGATCTGCTTCTCTGCAGCAGAGACGGTTCTTCCCTGTGGCGCTGGCCCCAGGACTTGCTTCAACCACTTTGGGTGGGTCTGTGCAGGAAGCCGGCGCGGGGATGGGGCAGCCTCATGCCTTCCGGCCTCCCTGCCCCCTGCCCAGGTCCACAGTGGGTGTCAGTCACGCCTGGTCAGCCTGCCCCTGCTTCTCAGACGAGAATCAGAGCTGATGCTTGGGGCTCAAAGGAACCTAAGCAGCGCCAAGAAGCTGGTGCCGGACTGTGGGCCCAAGCTCGTTGTGCAGAAAGGGGGAGGCGGCGCTGCCGCCCTCCCATCCCTGAAAGCCAGTCCACGCCCTCCGGCATTGTCAGCAGAGCCTCGCGCACAGGTGCCTCCAACAGGAACTCGGCCAGAAGGAAGGGAAGGGCTTGAGTCCCCGCCCACCCCGAGTCCCGCACCCGAGTTCCCCGGAGCCCCGCGCTGCCAAGAAAAGAGCTCGGCCAGGGGGGTGCCGGGAGCGACTTCCCGCAGCGAGGAGGGCCGGCCCCTACCGCCCGCCGCACGTGACCTATGACCCCCATCTCCTCCCCGGAGCGTCCGAACGGCCGCGGCGCTCTCGCGGCCCCGCTCCCCTCGCCGCGCTGGGTGCCCGGCCGAGCGGCTCCCTGCTTCCCGGGATCCGTGTCTGAGGCGCGTGTGGCTTGTGGACCGGGCGGGGTTCTCCCCGGAGCCAGAGAAGCAGAGAGGAAGCGCCCGCGGCTATGTCCTGGTCTCACTGCGGATCTCTCCGTGCTCAGCTGACGAGCTCTCGCGAGCGCCAGAGGAACCGGCCAGGAACCTGGAACCAGACACTGGAGGGGTTCATCGCCCGTTAACGGGGCGACGCTCCCGGGCTTGGGCGCGGCTGCTCTCGGGGCGCGTCCAGGAAGCGCGCCTGCCGCGGGCGCACGGCCAGGGCGAGGCCGGATGGAAGGCGCAGGCTCCTTGTCCGACAGCCACGCGCTGCTCGCCCGCTCCCGCTCCCTCCCGGGCTCTGCCAGCCCGGCGAGCACCCGCGCCCGCCGCGCAGCACTCGGCCCCGGGAGGGAGGGAGCGAGGGCGTGCCCTCTCACCGCTTCTGAGTCCGTCACTCCGGGAGGCGGAGGCGCGGGGTGGGGTGTCCCGCCATGGCCAAGCCTCTGCAGGAAGCCGGCGGGTGTTCCCATGACGACGCCGTGACCAGCCCGCGGACCCGGTCGCCCTCAAGAGCAGCTGAGCTCACGTGTCTGACCTCTGATCTCTGAGGCTGCTCCACACAGGGGCCAAGGAGGACTGGGAGAATCAGGATCCAGCTTAGAGAGTCAGTCCCTCGGGTACACGTCACCCAGCCCCCTCATGCCGGTCCAAGGGGTAGGAGCATGGCGGCGTCTCCGGGGAGGTGGCGGGCAGCGGGGAGGCTCCCACCCAACCCCCCGCCCCCGGGACCAGAGTGGAAGTAGGATGAAGAGACAGAGGTCAGGGTTTTCCCCACAGAGTAGGGGCAGAACGCTGCTGTCCCCTTTCAGGAGTCACAGGACCCTGGGGACGGCCTTGACAGCAAACAGGCAGTGGGTGCTGACCTGGGAAGAGTTAATGTCCAAGAAGGAGACCCCATGGAGCCAGTGATGGAGGGACAAACTCCTGGGGGCATCATCGTGTGGGTGAGGCCAGAGGAACACAGGGCAGCATCTGAGATTGAATTCAAAGCACTGATTAAAATGCTTTAACGTGAAAACTCAGTCCTCAGGGTCTTCCCGTTAAAAAGGGAGATAGAACATAATTCCTTTTCACAGATGGAAATCATGCAGGGTGCCAAGAACCTATTCCTCCCTGCACTCCAAACCTCTCCCCAAGGCCATCACATGTCTCCAGACCTCTCAGGGTCACTGAAGGAGCCAGTGATCTTGCCAGGGGCACAAGGTTCCCATCTGCCCACGCCCTCCACCGGCACCTTCCATCCTCCCTGGTGACTGGACCAGGACTGGCACCGTTTTCAGGCTGGGGAGACAGCGGAACCACCAGGAAGCAGCCCAGCCGGCATGGAAATCAACGTGTGTTGTCCAGGCCTTTGTATGTGGTGTTTGCTGAGGCAGCGATACTTCAATGCCATGAAATGGGTGCCAAGTAACGAACACTTCCGCATGAGGTGAGGGTGGGCTGAAGGCTCAAGGAGCCCCTTAGAAGCCTGGATGGCCTGAGGGACTGCTGGACACAACAGCCCCCTGGGTTCAGCCACACGTCCAGCTTTCCCCTTGTCCTCCTCACACAGGATGAGCCTGGTCTATATGGAGGCTAATCTAGTTGGATGACAGTGGCCTTACCGCCTCCCCCGACCCAAGTCTGAACTTACGGATGGTCTTTGAAATCTTAACCAACTCAGCACGAAACAGATGGCTTCAGCCTGGCCAGGCAGGACCAGGGTGTGGGCGCCACCCTGGGTGTTGTAGCAGTGGCTCCAGGGATGGGGCAGGTGGTAGGGCGGCGGTCCTGCAAGGGGGCTGGGGTGTCCTCCAGCTCGGCTGCCTCCCAGCGTCAGGTGCCCTGGCTCTTCCCATGTGTGGTTCTACTTCCCCCGTCTTCACTTCCTAGGACCCAGCCCCGGTGGTTCCTCCTGTGCCTGGGTGCTGGGGACCCAGAGGCTGAGCCATGGGGTTCGGGAGGGAGACCCTAACTGCACTTTGAGGGGTCTGGAAGTTTCCTGGGGCCACAAGCAAAGAGGCCTCCATTGGAGGAGAGAAAAATGCACAAGTTTAGACAAAAATGTGCAGCCCACACTTTGAGGCCAACTTCTTGTTTGGCAAGTGGAAGGGCCAGTAAGTGCCTGAGAATGACCCTCCTGCACCCTCTGGAAGCCCCCAGGCTCAGTAAGCCCATGGCTGCCTCCTCTGGGGCCACCTCAGGATCTGGGTAGACTGCCCCAGTCCAGGTTAGAACCCACATGTGTGTTCACCCAGAGCACACATCACTGCAGCCCAGTCCACAGTGCAGGCTCGTCCGTAGGGACAAAGCTGAGGACGGAGGCTGCAGGCTTGGGTGTCCCTTGTCCACCCTCTGGTGACAGAACCAGGGTGCAGGCTTGCGGTCAGACATGTCCCCTTTTGGGGCGCAGGCTCAGCACCTTGGCCACGTCCATCACAAAGCGTGGTGACTCGTTCCTGAGAGCAGCACAGGAGCTGCAAAAGCAAAGGCAACAGAAGCAAAAACTAACAAGTGGGACTAAGTCAAACGGAATAACTTCTGCACAGAAAAGTAAGCCATCAGTAACATGAAAGGGCAACCAACAGAAATAGGGGAAATATCTGTAAGTCATACATCCAATAGGGAGTTAATGTCCAAAATGTATAAATAACTCATCAAACAGCAAAAAAATTCCCAAATAATCCCATTTAAAATTCAGCAAAGGATCTGAATAGATATTTTTCCAAAGGAGACACACAGATGGCCAATAGTATGTATGAAAAGATGCTCCACTTATCACCAGGCAGGTGTGAATCGAACCACAGCCAAGGTCTCACCCATGCCTGCCGGGATGGGCCTCAAAGAGACAGCAAACAAGTGAGGATATGGAGAGAAGGGAAGCTTCAGACACTGTTGGTGGGAATGCAAACTGGTGCAATCACTATGGGAAACAGAAAGCTAAAACAGAACTACCATGTGATCCAGCAATCCCACTTCCGGGTATTTATCTGAAGAAAATGAAAAGTCGAAAAGACATCTACATTCTCATGTTCACTGCAGCATCATTTACAATAGCTGATATGGAAGCAACTTAAGTGTCCATCGATGGATAAATGGATAAAGAAACTGATTAATGGATGAAGGTAATGTGAAACATTAGTCATAAAAAAGAACAAAATCTTACCATTTGAGACATGGATGGACCTTGAGGGCACTGTGCTAATTTTTCTTGTGATCTCACTTACATGTAGGACCTAAAAACAAACCAAACCAAGTTCACAGATACAACGAGCAGACTGGTGGTCGTCAGAGGCAGGGGTGAGTGGTGGGTGGAGGTTAAAGTAATTAAGACCTGGGGATGTACTGTATAGTATGGTGACTAACCAACCATGCTGTATTTGAAAGCTACTGAGAGTAAATGTTTAATGTTCTAATCACAAAAAATCATAGGGACCATTTCAGAACACACACGTTTCTAATCTTTATGCTATGCATACACCTGCCACTACTGTTACCTGTTGGTTACAACTCAGTAGTTTAAAAATCACGTAATTCCACCTCTTAGGAAACATAAACCTCCAGGGAAATACCTGGTGTTGGCTGTGGCATCGTCAGCAGCACAGGGGCTGGAGCCGGAGAGCAGCACACAGCCTGACCCTGCTTACGGTGACAGAGCCCACCAGCAACCTTCACTCCCTGTCTTTACTGCTCTTTTCTGACCCACTTCCGGGGAAGCGTGACTTCAGGAATCTGAACTGGGTCTTCTCCGGCTGCCCAAGACCTAAGGCCTGCCCACATGGGCAGGGAGCAGCATGGCTGCCCCGAGGGCCATCTGAGAATTCCCAGGTCCCTCTGCTCACAAGGGCCCCTCCCAGCCAGCACTGTCACCTGCTGGATGCTGCGCGCATTCCTCGGCCCAGGGGTTGTTCCCCGCATGGAGGCCCAGTGGCCCCTGGGTTAGCCAAGTGGGGGGCATGTGTGCATCTTGTTGACCTGCTACAGGTCCCACCCAGCAGGTCAGGGAGCTTGCACTTCAAGTTCCGGGGTGGATGGGTGGGGGGTGCTGTCCTGGGGATCCCACTTTGAGGACTGAGCATTTCATGGTAGGAAGAGGACAAAGGTTAGGGGTGGGTTCGTCTGTCTGGACCAGGACCCTAAAGTCAACTGGCTGGCAGACAGGTGCACACCAAAGGGGTCTGGAGGTAGCCTCACCCCCTCGCCCCACAGAGCCCATCAGACCAGGCTCCCCAGGCTGGGGTAGAGCTAGAGCTTCAGCATGGCCCCAGGGGCTTCTGACAACGTTAAGCAGCTTGAAATCAGTCCATGCTCCTCAGGGTGCTGGAATCCTGTGTCCACAGGTGTGTGTTCATCCCATGTGCACATGAACATGTGCAGGCTCCATGGCTGTCTTAGGCTAATTCAGTGGGTCACACCTGCTGTGGACAATGCCTACTGCACTGAAAAAGACCTGCTCTCGGAACAGACCTTGGGAGGCCCAGAAGCCTGAGCTACTGCAGGCGTGGGATGGCTCCAAGGGGTCAGCATGGGCGTGGGCTACCGCTGAACTTAGGGTCAAGTCCATCAGTTTCTGAGGCTCACTTAGGATTTGAACATGATGGCCCCATCTCTACCCCAGGTGACTTTATGTGGGCATCGCCTGAGTCAAGGACATTTAACAGAAGAAACAGAAAGCCCGACACAGGGATACTTATTCTCGTGGTAAACCTTGGATTTAATGAACTGTATCCTAACCAATACTTGCCTGAGCGCCCACCCTGCAGGCTTACAACTGAGCCACGGGGCAAAGCACTCCCACTGCAAGGACTTAAGAGACGATGGAACCCGTACTTCATTCTCACGACACTCATGGATCAGACAAAATATTATTTTTTAAAAAGTTCCATTCTTGAAAATTATAATTTTAAAAAAGTCAAAAGAAAACCCAAACAGTGCCTAAATCTTTATTTTTCATAACCTACATTTTTTCAAATTAGACAGTTTTACACTGAATGACACAAAAGGAAACTTAAATTATCAATAGTTTACACATAAGCTTGATTCCAGTCTTAATGAAAAAAAGTAGAACAGAAACAGAAGCCCTGGCGAGGCGTCCGTGCCCCTGCCCTCCCGCAAGCTGGCACCACGGCTGCTCCTTCAGGCCCATTGTCCGCAGCTCCTCAGACCTGGATGCAGACTCCAGCCACGCCTGCCCTGAGGCCGAAGCCCCAGTGCAGACTCCACGTGGCGCCGTGGTGGCCCTGACCACGTGGCAACATGACGGATTTCTTGCCACACTAGCAACCTCCAGTGGTGGTTACAGGAGGGCCTGATCAGAAACAGCACGACACGGACTCTCAGAAAGCAATGACTGTGCGAAATTCATGTGAAACAGGGCGGGGCTCTCCCCCCATCTCTCCAAAACGACACTGCACAATTGTCCGAGGAGAATGCCGCCTGTGCCGTCGTCTCTGACTCTACCTGAGGGACTGCCCGCAGAGAGATGCTACGTGGCAGGAAGCCAGACACCCCCGTGCTTTCTGTGAGTGGAAAATCTCAGGAACCTCAGAAAGGCGGGGTTGGGGGACATTACATGGCTATTTGGCATATCACCCTTGCTTAATTAAAAGGATGCGGTAAAAATGACATCCAAGTGAAGTCTAGACTCGAGGCTGCGGGAGTGGAGGCCTCATGTGACAAATGGGTCACACCACTTGAGGGCCCGGCTGCCATCACAGGGCCACACAGCGCGGATGGCCCTCCAGGGAGGGACCTACTGAAAACCAGTGTCTGGGCTCCATGGGGCTTGGACTTCGGGGCAACATGCTGCGTCGCTCCCTCCTCTGGCAGCCACATCACGGGGTCCTGGGCCTCTCCAGCTCTTCCTATAGTATGCACTGGTTTCGGTGGAACAGGTCAATCATTTCAAACTCTCTTAGTCAGCAATCTCACAACTACAATGAAGTAAATTCCCTGCTCCTTTCAGGGGCCTCGGAAACATGAGCACTGTGTGGGTGTCCAGGCCTTTGAACAAAGACGCTGCTCTCCAGGAGACGGGCTTGCTTTCCTCCGCAGGCGTGTCATGCTTATTAGCCATTTGTGATTCTAGAGAGATTATTTTTCACTTTCACTTGCAGATCCTGCCAGTTTCCACTTTACAGATTATATTTTGAAAACCCTTTCACAATTAGCTGTGATTAGTACATACTTAACATACTTTTAAGAAGAGCATGAAAACATTTGAAGGTTTTAATCAGACTTCCATCTCCCTTTCGCAGCAGCAAAGAGGCAGAAATCAGTTCAACACACCAGTACAAGAGAAAAAGAAAAAAAACTTCAACAAATTAAAATAATATTCAAACCACAACATTGAGTTTATCTACATCCAGGTCAATAGTAACATTTATAATATATCAATTTTTATCAGATTTTTCTCTTTAGGGTACCTTTTTAATATGTTCTGATTATTTACAACTGTACAAGCAAAGCACACACTCCCAAGTGCACATATTTAATACAGTATCGACTATTTGCATTTACAGGATTTTTCAACAATCTGAAAAAAGATCAGTTGTGTAAGATCTTCCAGGTAAATTACAAACACGGCTGCTAGTCCTCCCCACAGTGCTCACCCAGTGACACCGTGACAGCAGACCCCACTCATGCCAACCCAGGCCCATCTCAGAACTCTTAAGCTGTCCTATACAAAAGTTAAGGCAAAGTCATTTTCAAGTTTAAATAAAATTCAAGTCTTTAAATATTGGATGGAAATAATCTCTTTAAAAAAAAAAAACCCTCAGTCTTATTAAATAACATTTTGTGGAATAAACTGTATGGTTACATTTAGCAGGAAATACTTTAATGTCTGCTGCTTAGAATATCTAAAGAAAAAATTTAGGCATTTTAAAACAAAATAATTTATGTTAAACTTTATTATCAACTGCTAGCTTTAGTGCATGCGTGTTCTTGGAGAGCAGCACTTGGAGAAGGGATCACTGACCCTGTCTTGGAGGTAAGGAGAGCGGGCTGGGACCCTCCGCCACCAGAGGGCACCACGACCGCATCCCCCACGATCCGCACGGGGGCCGGGAGGATCTGGGGGGTTGCCGGGAGGACCCGGGAGGCCCGGGGAGTTGGGGGTGGCGGTGGGGAGGGCCGACTGCGAGCCGGGCTCCACGCCCTCCCCACCCACTCCCCACCCACTTGCGGGAGTAAAACATCAGGGTACAATTTCGCGGTAACATGTCAGTGGGCTACAAAGTTTATATTTCATTTGAGTTCTATTCACAATGTGCTTTGAGTTTATCTTACATAACAGCCACTTGAGACTAGAGTGAGGAGCTGGTTACTTGCTGGCAGGACAAGAGGGCTCTCAGGGCTATGCAGGCTTACTCTGCCCAGTGGACCAAAACCGGACTCTGCTTAGAAAATGCTAGAACCACCTGCTAGGCTTCCGAGTGAAGGGCAGCTCCCAGGCTGGCGAGCCCGCCCGCTGCCCCAGGCTGCGCTCACAGCATCACCTCAGTCCTCCTCCCTGGTCCTCAGCTTCACCCGGCGGCCTGGACATCTCAGAGATACGCACTTGCTAACCAGTTATTTTAAAAAATGAAGTAGCATAGTTCCGCTTAATTTAGAAAAACTCACTATATATATAGCTTGCATTCATAGCCACATGGAGGCTTAATAAAAAATATCAATTTGTTAGGATAAATGCATTTTCTATCCTGAAAAAAATCAGACTTATGCATCACCTCCAGTTAAGCACCAACCTAAAATAAGGTTTATATTAATTAAATCCTGAAAAATAGATTTTTTTCAAGAGGGGGGAAATCCGACTCATAGAAGAAAAATAACTTGCAGGCACCTTGTGGGCCTCGCCTACACTGCAAGCTCCTAGCCAGCGGCTCACTCACGTCCGAGCGGGACAGTGCCTAGTTGTGGCGACCTCAGCTCCTCGCAGCCCTCCCAGACCTCAGTGCTCACTGAGGGGGCCTGGGTGGGGGGCTCTGTTCTCTGTGCGGACGCCGCCCCAAGCCCGGGGGTGACGGCCGGCGGCCCAGCGGCCTCCTCTGGTCTTTGGGTGGTCCTGGGCTGGATTTGGGGGCGGGGGGCTCTCTCTCCGTGACCTTCCTCTCTTCCTTCCCACAGCCGACCGGGTTTGGCTTCTGTTCTTTTGGGGGTTGCAACGGGGAAGACGGCGGCTCTCTACTTGTCCTCTGACAAATCTCTGCGTAGCTGGGTTTTCGCAATTCCTGGGAAACGGACAACTCTGGGATTAGTGTGATGACATGTGAGAATCAGGTTCACAGAGGCAGAGGTACAAGTTTCCAGCTCTAACCACATTCAGAAGTATCTTAAATGAAGAGTTCCTGCATTTCAACAACTGAGTTTCCCCTGGAGCACAACTTTCCCTCCAAGACACTCTACAAATAGTTTGTAAAAATGGATAAAAGGCATGGAGAAGAAGAGTGCAGACTGAACTCCTTCCAGCCTCTGGCCTGTGGGCACTTCCGAGGCACAGACAAGCCCAAAGAGGCAGCAGACACCAGGCAGCTCCAAGAATGAGAGCAGCAGCTGCTTTTGCTGGCCACGCGGCCTCCAGGACTGTGGAAGAGGATGGCCGGCCCATATGGGGGGCTGGAGGTGTGACAAAGGAAAGTCAGAGGTAACAACTTAAAAAAAGGGAGGGGGTTTCCAGGTAAGTGGAAGCATGAAGGCTAAATGACAGAAGAGGACATTTAAAGTCTGTCATCTCCATCAACCATTTGTAACTTAAAAATGAAAGGAAGAGCAGTAGGGTGGGAGACAGGGGGCCCGCTGATCCACGAGGCACAGGAGCTGAAAGCCGCAGCTCCTCAGACGATGAACAGCCACAGCGGTCAGCTGGAATTATCACCCAAGGCCCTGGTACCCTGTGCAGAGGGCCCGCTGCGCACGTGCGTGGCCACCCCTCTGGAAGCCTCTGGGCATCCCCCAACCCCTGTGGGCACGTACCGAGGCAGCACCGTTCACCTGCACCGATTTACTTGCAGTGGTGCTCAGGGCCAGGGCAGGAGGCGGTCTGTCCACACTCGGGGTTTCCCTCTGCTTCTCCACCACCTTGGCATCCCTGGAAAGATGCCACCGGGCACACCCATGAGTGGACATGAGTGGGCAGCCCCGCAGAGGGCACTGGGCGCGGGGCCCCGGGCATGGCCGGACTTACTCAGGCAGGCGGGCAGGGGAGGGGGTGCGCTCGCAGGCTGTGGACACGGCACAGGGCGCCAAGGGCTCTCGCGGGTGCACCGCAGGAAGAGTGTTCGTGCTGGCATCTGCGTTCAGGCTCTGAAACCACGAAGAACAGTTCATCACCGCATAGAGGCACGTGCAGCAGGTCTCTGTCAATGATCTTAAACACACAGCGATGGTGTCCGCCGTCTTCAGGAGCAGGCGTGGGCCGACCCCGGGCAGAGTGGACACTGCAGCCGCCCCTCCTCTGGGCAGACCCCACCAGTCTCTAGCCTTCCTCTGTGTGCAAGCACAGCGGCTGGCACACCCACCATCCCAAAGGGACCGGACCGCACTCATCTGAGCTGCCGGCACCTGAACTCTCACATCTACAGCGCAGAGTCCCCAGCAGAGTCCAGCACGGCTCAGCCTTGCAGGGACATCAGTGCATGGCTCCACACTGACTGAACCTGAGTGTCGCGAGGGGTGAGGGCGGCAGTTCCCACCTGAATTCACCAGCAGCCCCTGAAAGCTGATGTGAACTCTCCTGACTCAACGGGAAGCAAAGAGACTTAGTCCGTTTAAGGCAGACACCTGGCGATAGGCAATGACCACTCAAACACACAGCCATTTTGTTAATTAAAAAAGGCGACAGAGAAAATAAAGAGCCGGAAGGGAGCCTGATTACCAACAGGCCTTTTCTCAAAATCTCTCTCTCCAAAGCAGATAGAAAGTTCAGAAGTGAGAACTCTGAAGGGAACAGCACTGCCCTCCCCACCCAGGAGACCAGGGTTCAATCCCTGGGTCAGGTAGATACCTCCTCCTGGAGGAGGGAATGGCTACCTAGGCACAGGGGAGGTGGTGATGGCAACCCGGGGGCCATAAGAACAATCATCTCTCACGATTTGGTACTCAAGGGTGGCGGAAACACGGGCATAGAAATGCCTCCTTTGTGTAAAAGCTCCCTCACGCCCAGGGCATGTGCGGTGCTGCTGTGCTGTCAGAACCTGTCCCATCTGAGGCCTCCCAGGGCCCTACACGCCACCAAGGTCTTCTGCTGAGAAGCAGTGACATGGGCCCTTCCAGCTGGAATCAGGCTCAGACTTCTTAAAAGCAGCATTTCTTTCCTCAAGATATTTTTCACACAAACTTGAAATGTAAAAAACAAAAACAAAAACAAAAACTAGTAAAAATAAATTTTTTTTTTTTTTAAAGCTATTTTTGAAACAGGGTAGAAGCCTGCTTGTCCTGCTCCTCTGCCCACCTCAAGGGAAATGGGGTCCATGTGAAGCTAGGACTGGCCGCACCAACTCTGCCATCACTCCATGGGGCACTGACACCTCAGACATCACTATCTGGAGTTTAAGGTATACAGTAATGCACAGGGCACATCAAGTTTAGTAAGTGCTTCTCTAAAATAAAATGCAGAACCCTCTCAGTCTCGAAGGCTAAAAACAGGAGCAGTAATCACACACCAGTACGACACAACTAAAGACCTGGCTAAAGGGTACCACGACCCTGCCTGGCACCAAGGGGCTCTGCAGGGCTCCCCAGCTGCAGATGCTGTGGATGGAGTCTGCCAGGCAATGCCTTCCCCAACCCAGAGTGAGGGATTCTGACTCAGATTGGGGGCAGTAGGTGGGGTGATGGCAAGGGGAAAGGGCATGGGGGTGATGGTGGTGAGAGCCAGGTCGAGAGCTCAGTAGGGTGCTGGGCGAGGCGTTCTGGCCCCCCGCCCTGGTCCTGGCAGCAGCTCGGTCCCTCTGCTGTTGTCGGCAGCAGAGCCACAGGGAGCTCCTGGCGCCCACAATGCTCGTCATTCCCAGGATGGAGTCACTGCTAAGGAGTGACCCCTAGGAGCATGGCAGCCCACAGAGGTCACCAACCGCCTCCCCGTATTACAATAAAGTTGCTCAGGCTTCTAGTTATTCATGTAGATTATTCAAAACATGTTATTTCTGGCATGATTCAGATTTTTCTTTTTTACTCTGCTGATCTGGAAAATGCAAGCAGGTCCTACAAAACAAGAATAATGACGCAACCTGCATTTCTACAGCCCAGCAGCGCAGGCCTCCTCTCTGACCCTGCTGCTCAAAACCTGGGAGGCCATTGCGTCACTTGCCCTCCATAAGCCTCTTCCACACGTGGACACAGCACACCTGTGAAGAGCAAGAGCAAGCATCAGGCTTGGAAGCTCGGACATCTTACCCTTTCTTTGGATGTTCCTGCGAGCAAGCCAGACAGCCTGTTCTCAAATAAGTCCTCTGTCTTCAAATGCCCTGCTGCCCCAGGCAGTGGGGGGAAGCTGGACAGGCCTAATTCGAAGCTGGGGGACGGCGGTCTGGGCGGCGTTGGAGACTGAGTCTGACTCCTCTGAAAGAGAAGAACACGGCGCAGTTGCCCAGGGTGGCTGGGCAAGAGGGGCTCAGAAACACCTCCCTGGTCTCTGAGGTCCTCAACCCTGCCAACGTGGTCACCTATCAAAGGTCACCTGGTTACGCAGCTTCACCCATGAAAGTGGAGCTGAAAAGGCAGAAGGAACCACAGGGCTCTGCCGGCCACGCTCAACCATGCGGTAAGAGCTAGGTGTGTGCGACACCCAGATCTCCAGGCAGCTGACACAGACCAGTGGGACACAGCAAAGTCCCGAGAACCTGCATCTTGACATTAACCTTATTCACCTCCACACAAGTTCTGTGTTACCACAGCAGAGTCTATAATCTAAGAAATAGAGGATAAAGAAGAAAACAAAAGTCACGCTCTCAACTCTGTACAACTTATGTTAGAAATTTCACAAGATTTCCATTAAAAAAAAGTTTAATAGAAAAGGGAAGGGGGGTTTTAGTTACCTGAAAATTAACTTATTGAAACTGCTAATATTTTTAATCAGCATGTAAAAACATGATATTTAACAAGAGATTCTATCACACTCCCTGACTTCAAAAACGTAAACTCAGCATAATACTCAAGTAAAACTTAAGTCCAAGACCTCAGGAGAAAGGCAGTGATGTATTTTTTTAATGGAACGCTCCTAGTCAGCCTACCAGCAGCTGTTCTGAGCACCCAGCTCCTGAGCTGAGAGAGACGAGGCAGAAAAGGGACGTGAGCTTACACTGAGGAGAACACAGGTATTTTTAGCTCAATGGTGGGCTACTTGGACGGGAAGCCATGCCCTCCTGGGGCTTACTTCACAGGAAAGGCCACAATTTCCCAGAAACTTAACACCAACAGGCATCTCTACACAAGTAAAATCTAGAGAAACTGTGGTAGAGCTCAGGAGCCCAGGTCAAGGATGAAATCAAGCTGACCACTGCCCGAGTATGCTCTGGGCCTCTGGCCATCTTCTCTGTGGCACCGTGCTTACGCGCATGCCCTCCTCCGAACCAGGCTGCACTGTGCCCTGCAGCCCAGCACACGCTGGGTCATGCTCACCTCAAACCAATTTTCAGAGGCTTCACTTTAAAGCTCTGCACGTTTCTGAGGTGAACCCAGCTTTTCGGAAGACGAGCATTTCTAGGAAGGAAGACCTGGCTTTTAGGACCAAAGAGGCAGCGTTTGAACATTTTTAGAGTCTGAATGGCTCTACGTGAGGCATGAGTGCCATCCCTGGTCCCAGGGAGTGTGGCCTGGCCTCCAGTTCATGTCTGCCACCTGCCTCTAAGCTGTTCAGGTGCTCAGAACACCTACTGCAGCGACGGGCTCACTGTTGAATACACACACCCACACCACGTGTGTGGGCATCTGAGTGGTTCAGGGCATGAACACACAGATTAGGAACACAACACAGAACGAGACCGGCATGGCGATGGGATACATTTCCCCCTGGAGATGATGCAGTGAGCAGGGGGATGACGCCTGTGGGGTGACCAGGATCTCAAGAGACAGATGCCCATTCTGTTGGTCTAAATGTACAGGAATTCATACATTCCAACTGGAATCAACCGAAAAAATTGCCTTACCAAAGGAGTCACCAAAAACTAGACTGAATTGACAAATATGGTAAAATCAGGATGTTCACTTATTACCAATGTGCACTTTCTAAACTCTAGGCAAATAAAAGCTATGTCCTGTAAGGGGAGCACATAACTCGATGGCTTGGGGTCCAGATTGAGAACTGCATCAGGGTCTTCTCCAGCTTCCAGGTGAGGAGCTCTGCATACAGAGCCCACGTCCACAGGCACAGCACCCACAATGGTAGGTGCTTGCCCCCATCAGAGTGCTGCAGAGCCACCCAGAGGGAAAGCTGCTCAGTCACCAAGTGACATAGTCACCCCTGTACGCCCATCATTGGCTGATTTTGGGTTTGTCCTGACTGTAAGCTACAGAAGGCACTGTGTAGAATGCTTTCCACACAGCGGGTACAGAGAAAAATATTTTGAATGAAAAACACTGATGAGCTAATTCCTACATGGGAGAAGTTCATTCTGCTTATCCAAACTCATGGTCCCAATAGTTTCAAAGTACACCACTACCTGGTTACCCACACAGAAAGCACCCATCTGGATGCCTGTGAATAGACCACACATATGCAAGCCGCCCCTGGGTGCACCTGTGTGCTGCACAGGGCACAGGGAAGTCAGGGGTTTCTCAGGAAACCAGCCATCACCTCCTCTTCAGAACATCGAAAGGGGCCATTATCACCCAGCCGACACCACATGGCGAGAAAACCGCAGGACCACGTCTAAAAGTTCCTTCTCACACCTTCATCAAACCTCATGCTTGTTCAGTGTAAGTGGGATTGAAACGTCAGGCAAAAGCGGCAGGGCTCTGAGGTACTCACTGTGAACTTCTCCTCCCGCTTCTTCCGATAACCAAAGGAGCTCTTCCTAGAGAAGAGGAAAGCAGCAGACTGTAACCTTTTCCACTGGAAACAGATTTCACTGAGTACAGCGTGTGCACATTTCAGTCTTCACAACTTTGTAATCTACTATAGATGACTTTAGATTCTAAAATCCCAATCTTATAAGGAAAACAAAAATGTTATAATAAAGAAGTAAAACTGAGGTATAGATAGGGATATAAAAGAAAACACTGATTTAAATAATTTTCCCATTTAGAATTTCTGTTATATGAAAATTCGAACTTCCATTCAGCTGGAGTGGCAAGGTGTATAAAATCCGACACGGAGCTATAAAGGTGAATTGCGGGAAAAAAAAAAAAAAAAAACAAAAACCAGCAACGACAATCCATCAGATTGATCATCCAAGGGCACAGCTCCCAGACAGCCTGGTCCACTCCCAAGCCCCCAGCCCTCACTCCACTGAACTACACAGGGCTTCCTCTCCCGTCTGCCAGCCTTTCACTCCATGGTTCCCAAGGCATGTTTCCAAGGTTCAAGGTCTAAACCACTGGCTTCAGTGCCCTTCCCCAAACCTGGCTTAAGCCCAGCAACAACCCCACCTTCCGAATGGATGTCACGCAGGCCTGAGGGCACCAAGACACTTCACTGCCCTGATGGCTTCCATGGTCTGATAATCCATACAGCTGCCCAGCCAGGGCCGGCACGTTAATGACCAGGTCCCAGGGTCTGGCCCACCCTCGGTTCCCATGGAACAGTGTCCTGTCACCACAAAGATGGGACCAGTCAAGTCTCTGCTCTAAAAGTAACCAACCCTGTGAGTGACTATATAAGACCTTGGATAGTTATAGCCTTCCCTTTGATTTTCTGTGAGGGACATTTAAATTCATGGAATTTGACACTACTAATAGTTTTATGTAGTGCCCACAGTACCCGTCCAACAGAAATCATGAGCACTCACCTCCCTCTGCCTAAGCCCGGGGAGGACTCGAAGCTGCTCTGCTCCACGCGCCCGGGCCCCACGTCTCTCTTGGCAAAGGCCGGAGGGTTCTGGAGCCGAGCTCGCGGCTGAGCTGTCTGCCTCACTTGTGGGCTGCGCACACCATTCATCAAGCGGTCAGCGGTGAAGTTAAATATGGAAGGACTTTCCAGCAGCCCAGGCCCCCTCTCTGCACTGGGGATGGCATGGCGCAGGTGAGACTTACTAGGATTCCTGCAGACATAACGTTTGTGCACACTCAGTTCCCAAATGATCACGGTTTTAGGGAACAGGTGTGCCAACACAGAAATGGCTGAGCAAAAGTCTGTTCTCTACTTAGGGAAAATATTAGCAATGATACTTTAAACAGTCAGCTCCTGACATGTCTGGTAAAGCAAACCTAAACATAGCATCAATGTTCTGTGTGGCTGCAGCTACATCCGAATGAAAAGCAGACATGCACGGAGGCAATGCACCCGTCCCCACGGGGCACGGGGGCACACACGGCAGGGAGCTCCGTGCTTGAGTCTTTCACCCCAGTGGGCCGGACTGCTGGTCACACCCACCGTCAGTGAGCAGGGCACAGCCTCTCCACTGAGTGTGACCACTGAGTGTGATCACACGCACCTGCTAGCCTTTGGCAGTGCACAGTGTGGCAGTGACCTCCTGTTACAACCCTCCAAAGACTGCAACCTTCCCCTCTCACAGACTTGCCTGCTCCTCGGAGGGTACTGTCTGAGTGAAGCCAGAGGAGATGCGGCAGGTTTGAAGGTTGGAGACGTGAACCCATTTATAAATCCAGTATTTGGAAATGGTGTTACCTAGAAAACAGACTTCAGGTTGGTTAAATCTGGTAGCAGATGTTCACATCACACTGCAGAGAAGAGCACTGGGCAGGATGACTGCCAATGGCCAAGGTGTCCTGAAAGCCCACAGCAACCCCTAGGAATCTGCCTCACACACAAAGAAGGGAGCACCTGCCCAGAAGCCCACCCCCTGGCCCCCACCTCCCTTGCTGAGCACAGGCAGAGCACGGGACCCACTCGCTTGTTTCCAGAGTCCCAGTGCCCAGGCCAACACCCCCACTGTGCCAAAATCAAGCCAGCAACTCTTTGTTCCTGGTGACTTCAATAAAATCCATCAGAGTCCTTAATCCTAGAGACAGTCAGGGATCTGTGTCATAATCATGACCTCTGAGAGGCTCTTTTAACCTCACCTGCATGTAAGTCTTGGTCTGAGTATCATGGTATTTTCAGATCATTCATAATTATGCCCCAACTCACAATTCATGGTAATATACATACAAATATACTGACATATTATGTCAGAAAAAAACTAAACAGGGTCACAGTGCCCTTAAAAGACACAATACTAAATATAATCTTAAAATGTAAAATAGCTTAAGTGCAGAATTTTAAATATCAGCCAATTGTTTTTAAAAATCTGTCTCAAAAATAAGATAAAACTTAGTGTTGAAATGGTTCTTTTTAAAAAAAGATGAAGAGGGATCACTCCAGTTTTCTGGATTCTGAAGTGGTTTCAAACACTTTCTGTATAAACAACGTTCCTTGATTGATCCAAGGCATTTAACCCCCAAGTGCCACCCAGTTCCCGCCTACATTAAAATGAAAGGGAGAGTCAAAAAGCTGGCGATTCCTCTTAACTAGAGCTAACCGAAAGCTATAATAATAGGATGACTAGAAACAGTTCAAGACCGAAATAAAATCATTCAAAAAGAAAATGATACCAACAAAAGGGAAATTCTGAGGGAGAAAGATGCAGTGAAAGCTGTGTTAGCATCTCTGAAGTTCTTCTGTGGAACCACTGTGTACTTAGAAACATACCCATCACACCAGAACTAGATTCTAAAGACTGTAAATCATGGAAGAACCCTTGAGATCAATCACTTCGTATGTGCAGTTTTACACATAAAACTATGGAATTTAAGTTAACTGTGCTCAAGAGTTTAAATACAAATAAACTGGTTGCTAAGGCAGTTGGTAACACAACTTGTTGAGAACTAACTGGCCCCATCTCACCGCTCCTGCTCACAATGACACAACCTGTTGTAGAGCAGTTGCTGGGCCTCACATAGCCCAGCCAGACCAAAGGGACCAGCCACTTGTCCAGACGACTGATGCAGAGGTGAAGGACAAACACAACTAGAGCCCAGAAACAAAAGCACACAGTAGGCCTCCTCTGGAGCAACCATTCGCCTGAGAGTGATGGACACTGCCACAGTCCTAGTTTGCAAAAAAATCAAGCATTGGCAAAGTGCAGTGAAGCCTGCCATCTGTCCTCCACTGTCCGGGACTGTCACAAGCTTAGGAAACCCCACTCTCTCCTTCAAACCACGTCCCACTGCACCCCTTCTGTGCTCAGAAGGGCCCAGCTATCCCACAGCTCATAACCACATGTCATGCTGTTCTCAGGGCTACACAGCTAGGAGGGGAAACACACGACAGGAGGGAGGCAAACGGGCAAAGGATGGGGATTACATCATCAGAGATTTCTTCAAGTTTTTGCAGCTATTTATCTCCCAGTGACTGAAAACCCCCCATGGAGTGTGAAGGCCCATCTGACCACACCACCTGAACTGGCATCCCCCTAGAGGAGGTCTCTACCGCCAGCCATCTGAACTGGCGTTCCCCTTAGAGGAAAGTCTCTATCACCCACCATCTGAACTGGCATTCTTTTAGAGGAGGCCATCTACTACCCAGCACGCCAAGGGTCTGAGACAGGAGCTCCAGTAAGGCCAACTCACCAAGGGCGGGTCAAGATAGCTGTGTGTTGCTGACCACGTCTGGGGGGCTATCAGGCTGTACAGGGGGAACTGCTGCTGGGGACTATAGACTGGAGGTAAGTAAAACGACGCCGTGTAGCGCTGCTGTGTGTAGAGGCTCATGTCCAGAGGCCTAAAGCCATTCTTTGGCAAAAACGTGTTTATAGCTATTGCCTTCGCCTTTATCCGTGCCTATGTGAAAACACAGAAGTTTCTGTTATTAATAGAATACTTAAGGACACTGATCTGCAGGTAAAGCATAACCAATGGTCTTGCTTACCTTAATTGGTTTTCCTTGAAAGGTTTTGACTTCTTCTCTCAGATACTTGTAAGCCTGAGGACAAAATCATCCATAATACCATTGTGTTAATCTTATAAGATGAACCTAAAATTAATTCAGTACCTCAAGTAAGCAATTATGTAGTAGAACATGGTGGATGAGACCTAGAACAAGGATTCTTCACCTTTTTTGGGTCATGGATTCCTTAAAAGATCTGGTAAGAGCTATGGAGCTCCTACCCCAAATTCTCAAATTAGTATGATGTTATAAATTGATTACCCATCAATAAAGAGAAAAAAGGAAAAAAATTCTCACGAGCAGTATCTGTATATAATTTAAGCGTTAACAGAAAGCACACAGCATTTCATAGACCCTACGCCAAGAGTCCTCACCTGGGAGAACACCAAGCTCCTAGTAATAAGCCCATGGGCACTCAGAATCACATGGCTCGGGGTTACGATGTTCAGAAGTCACTGGTTAGACAGCTCCTTGCTCATCTCCAAGTTCTCCTATATAGCTCTGAGGGCTCTGCATCCCCCAAGTTGGCCATGTTCTCCACACTGGTGGGGGGCTGTAGAGGCGGCTGGCACCCGATCAACACACCTGCCTTCTCTCACCTCCCATCACCCTGCTTCTCCTGGTCCCTCTCTTTCCCTCCATTCAGGTAAAACTTGTCTTTCAGGCTCCTCTCTCTCTCTCAAAGCCCCTGTGGTCTCGCCATGCACACCTCACACTCCATGGCTGTTCCTCTACACAGGTACACAGGCGAGTGCTTCCTCTGAACACGATGCTTCCTTCCACGGCAGGGAGCCATCTGAACGCCCCACCTCCCCCAGGGCTCCTCAGTGCCTTCTCATGCACCTCATAACACAAGGCTGCCCAGGCAACGTTAGAGTCAGGCACAAATTTCCTAAATGCTTTTCCAAATATTGAAATCATTCTCTGCACAGAGATAAGAACAGAACCAGTTTTCCTGGGCTGCCCATGTTACATGTCCTTAGAAAATAATGCCTATGTTCTGCACACTGCTACAGAACTGTCTACACACACACACACACACACACACACACACACACACACACACACACACCTATTTAGGATTTCCTTGCACTTTAGGTTCCCTGCAGATGGTGACTGGAGCCATGAAATTAAAAGATGCTTGCTCCTTGGAAGAAAAGCTATGACCAATCCAGACAGCATATTAAAAAGCAAAGACATTACTTTGCCAACAGAGGTCCATCTAGCCAAAGCTATAGTTTTTCCAGTACTCATGTATGGATGTGAGAGTTGGACTATAAAGAAAGCTGAGCACTGAAGAATTGATGCTTTTGAACTGTGGTGTTGGAGAAGATTCTTCAGAGTCCCTTGGACTGCAAGGAGATCCAACCAATCCATGCTAAAGGAGATCAGTCCTGAGTGTTCACTGAAGGACTGATGTTGAAGCTGAAACTCCAATACTTTGGCCACCTCATGCTAAGAACTGACTCACTGGAAAAGATCCTGATGCTGGGAAAGATCGAAGGCGGGAGGAAAAGGGGACGACAGAGGATGAGATGGTTGGATGGCATCACCAACTCAATGGACACGAGTCTAAGTAAACTCCACGAGTTGGTGATGGACAGGGAGGCCTGGCATGCTGTAGTCCATGGGGTTGCAAAGAGTTGGACATGACTGAGTGACTGAACTGAACTCATAGCCAATTGTCACCCCTGTGCCCACACTGAGCCCTACCGTGTACTGACTGCAAAGTGCTGGTAAACTGCACTTCAAAGGGGGTATGGGGCAGGGGTGCACAAGGAAGAACTTACCTGTTGTGCATCAGCTTCTGTTTCAAATGTAATAAACCAATTATCATTATAGGCAAATTCACAGTTTATAAATCTCGGTAAGTTATCTCCTTTAAATAGTGCTTCTACTTCCTACAGGAAACAGAGAGAAGTTAGAAATTAATTCTCAACTGTGCACCGTTTGTCTTCACTAAAGAAACATGAGGCCTGTTCTTAAGGACAGATGCTGAAAAGACAACCCCAGCTCACCGAAGTCCAGGGCTCTCTCTCCAGGTGGCTGAAGTAGCTTCCAGAATTATGATCCCATTGCGACAGGAAATAAGCTCACAACCCACTAACAGCACTCCCAAACCCCAAGAGACCAGTAATTAAATTAACAGGAAAATACCAGTAGGCTAACAACGACACAATTTAGAGTGGGAGAAAGATAATTTAAGAAATCAAAAAATGAGCTGGACTTCTGAGACTAACCAGATTTACCCTCCCACATAAGATAATTACAAACAAAAGATAAAATATATGAAATAATGGCTTTCAGACAGTGTATCCTGGGCTGTGCAGGACAGCATTCTGTAAGAAGAACAGGTACAGATGTTCTAAGAGTGCCTGACTCATGGGTGGGGCTTTCAGGATGTGGTGTCAGGAGGGTGGGCACAGGCCTAGTACAAAGCTACAGAGCTCAGGGGGTTCCCCCAAAGCTCTGTGCTTAGGACACAGTAACCTGGAATGGAGAGAACTCCGCTCCCCCCAACCCCCCCAGAGTTCTCCAGGATCAGGGAGTCTCTAGCAGCCTGAGTGGAAAACGGAGCTCATTCGGGACCACAGGCGGAGCCCTCAGGAAGCACTGGCCCAAGGCAAGGCCAATCTGATTCCACAGGTTCAAGTCACTGAAGTGAGTCACAAACAGCTCAGGAACATGCACAGGAAGGAGCACAAAATACTCCGTACCCAACAAAGTAAAACCCCGAACGCCTGGCATCCACCCCAAATTTGCCAGGCACACAAAGAAATAGAAAAATATGACTTACAGTGAAAAAAATCAACCACCAAATTAGACTGAGAAACGCACGGATACTAGTATGTTGGCTCGAGTTGAGCACAAGCCACACGGGTGTGCACAGTACCCCTCACCGTGAAAACACTTGCTCTGAGAGTTATTCAACATGAATATGTTCTCTGTCTCAACTTGGTGGTTTACTGTTTTTACTTCAAAATGAGTAAGTATTGAAACCTTTTTTCTTTCTAATTTCTAAATACTGAAGTTACCATAAACTCTATTTTTTTTTAATGTTAAATGTACAGTGAAGTCTTGAGACCAAAAAGTGTTATAGTATGTATTTTTGGTTTCAAATACATCTCCCTAAAAACCACAGAACAAAGGAAAAAACATGCCTCCAAAAATCCAAGTGTCTTTCCGAGGAGAAATGACTTACTTCTACAGGGGTGGACTCAGGTATCTCACGTAGTATCACTATGCAACGGTTCTGATTTGGCCTTACTTTCTCTCCCTTCTCATCCACTTGGACTAAAGGTAAAGCTGTAAAGAGAAGAGAAACGGACAGTACACAGATATTAAAATAAATCCACTATCTGCACTCCACTGCGATCTGATGGAGATACTCCAGCAGGACATATCAGACCATATTCCCAGGCACATTAAAGAAAGCTGTACACAATGGGGAAACCATCAGATCTGTGACAGTTAAAACATAAACTATGGAAAGGTTCAGACCAATCTCATGTGTTACATTTAGAGTCTCTGGGGAGTCCTGCAGGAGCTGCAATGGAGGCAACTCTGTGACATACACCCTCCACAGCTTAAACCACCCCAAGCCCATTACAATGCAAAACAAAGGCTTTCTCCTTTCTGTAAGTCCCCTGTCTCCTTACAGCTTGATTCTGAACTCAGAGAAGCTGCCACACTCTTCCCTCAGCCTCTCCTGCTGCTGCTGCTGCTAAGTCACTTCAGTCATGTCTGACTCTGTGCAACCCCATAGATGGAAGCCCACCAGGCTCCCCCGTCCCTGGGATTCTCCAGGCAAGAACACTGGAGTGGGTTGCCATTTCCTCCTCCAATGCATTAAAGTGAAAAGTGAAAGTGAAGCCGCTCAGCCGTGTCTGACCCTCAGTGACCCCGTGGACTGCAGCCTTCCAGGCTCCCCTGTCCATGGGATTTTCCAGGCAAGAGTACTGGAGTGGGGTGCCATTGCCTTCTCCCAGCCTCCCCTAGGGATGGATATTCCTCGACCACAGTCCACCGTCGAAACAAGGGTCAACATTGCCAGCCAGCATGGGGACAGGCCCAACTCAGGTTTCACTAGCTTTTACCTTATCTCCTTTTTATTGGGTTTTATTTTCTGGAGTGACTCTGTTGAGAGTCTATCACAGGCAGACTCGGGTCACAACACAGCAACATCACAACCAGGGCCCAGAGCTGTGCACCCCTGTGCAGACATGCATTACTAACCCCAGGAGTGGAATCATCATTTCATGATAGGTTCACTAATTTGAGAGGACGATAAGGGAATACTATGAAAAAGTTCAGGCTAATAAATTAGACAAGCTAACATGAGATTGAAACATTCCTTAGCACCAAAGCTCACGTTTGGGAAGTAAGGTCTATGAGAGAAGAACGCTCAAGGCTCACAAGGTTTCTGGAAAATCCTATCAAACATTAAGAAAGAAATAACACCTATTCTACAATACAAACTCTTCTGAAACACTTAAGACAATACTTTCCAATCCAGCCTATGAAGCCCAAATAAAAATACCAATAGATCCTTTTGAAAAACCAAAATGTTGATTTCTGAAATTCACATGGAAATGCCAGCACTTAGAAAAGCCAAGACCAAGCTGGAGATTCACAACTACTCTAAGAATGACGACATAGTGAAGCCAGTACCACCCGCCCGCACGCTGCAGCAATGGCATCAAGACAGACAGATGGAGGACAGATACAAGGCCCAGAGAGAAACCACCAGGGAGTTTACCCTGGCAACTGGCCCAAAGGCAGTGCCCTGGGGAAAGAGGAACCTTCTCAATAAATAGACGGAGACAGCAGCACATGCACATGCGATGGGGTAGAGAGCCCCCACCACATACAAGAATCAGCTGACAGTGGACCACAGACCTAACAGTGTAAGCCCTAAAACTACGAACTTCTGGGAGAAACTCCACAAACGCGACCCTGGATTAAACAAAGATTTCTTAGGTACAACACCAAAAGCAAGATCTATAAAAGAAAAAAATTAATAAACTGGGCCGTATAAAAAATTCAAAACTCTGCTTTTCAAAGACACTATTAGGAGAACAAAGAGAAGCCACAGACTGGGAGAATATATTTGCAAACCATATTTCTAATAAGGACTTAAATATAGATCATATATCTCAAATTGCATACATATACATGCCCCTCAAATCTCAGCTGTAAGAAAACTAAAAAAATAAAAGAAAAAGAAAACAGAAGTGAGGCATCTGAATAGACACCTCAGCAACGAAGCACCTGAAAGATGGCTCGATGTCATCAGGTGCTAAAGAAACAGAAATTAAAAACACAATGAGACACCATCACACACCTGCTAGAAAACCTAGAGCAGCCCATCTGTGAAAGAGGTCTTGCAGGGGCACCAGGAGACCCTAGGCAGTAGTGTCTGTAATCCTGACTGTGGTAAAGCTTTTGCCAATGCACACGGCATGATCGACTCAACCGTACCCTTTAAATATACATAGTTCACGATGTGTCAATTATATCTCAGTACAGGAGAAGGCAATGGCAACCCACTCCAGTACTTTCCCATCCATGGGAAAATCCATGGATGGAAGAGCCTGGAAGCCTGCGGTGCATGGGGTCGCTAGGAGTCAGACACGACTGAGCGACTTCACTTTCACTTTTCCTTTCATGCATTGGAGGAGGAAATGGCAACCCACTCCAGTGTTCTTGTCCGGAGAATTCCAGGGACGGGGGAGCCTGATGGGCTGCTGTCTGTGGGGTCGCACAGAGTCAGACACGACTGAAGCGACTTAGCAGCAGCAGCAGCAGCACAGTGGCTTTTAAAAACAAATAAAATGGTAAAGTTGTGGAACCTCCGTCTGCAAAGTGCACCAGGAAGTTCACACCTAAAATATCCACCCTTCCTGAATTCCCATGGGTCTCTGAAGTAACCGTGAAACTTCCCTTTGACATGGCCAAATGTTCAAGAAATAACTTCATTCACAATGTGCTGTTAAGGAACAACACAATAATATATCACCAGTACTTCAGCAGGAAGCAGGAATTTAAAAAGAACTCGGACAGGGCATGCTGATTCACACGTAAAGGGCATGCTCCTTCATCCTGAAGAGCTCGACTGCACCTCTCATTCACACTCTTCCCGCTAGCCTGTTCGACTCTCAGCACCCATAACCTAGGATGCACCTGAGGCTGTGGTTCCACAGCACACTGACGCCCAGTGTGACGTGCGCCTCACCAGACTGTCAGAAAGTCTGGAGGGTGACAAAGGCACCACTTGCCGTCGAGTCCTTAGCACAATAGCTGTGCCTCTAAGTGTCACGCTGGCCAGAAAAATGCCATCTGGACCATGGACGACACAGCCTGGACTACAGTCCACTTACATCTCAGCACCTCAACAATCAGGTCCATGTCGGTGCTGAGCTTCTTGATGTGGTCCAGGTTAGCTACTGTGGTGATTGGCACGTACTGGTCACTGTCCATCTGTGATATAAGGTACATGTCACTAGCAAGGTTCTCCCTGCAGAAAGAAGACAATCTTTCTTAGTTCACAGCTTTTTAATTTTTTACAGCTTTATTAAAAGGAAGCTTCATGAGAGGAATGAGTGTGTATGATGTACTCTGCTATTTGCCATCTCTCTGACCTTGGGTCAATTTTGTCAAAGACATCTGCGGAAGCAGAGAGAGCAAGTGTACTGCAGTTTATACAATCAAAATCAGTAAGCAAGTCAATCTTTAAAAATTATTTCTAGCTTATCTTTGTTCTAAAAAAGTGTTTGAGAAGCTTATTAAAAATAGAAACACACTTCTTAAAGCAGGAAACCCAGATGAGAGAATGAGAAAGTAAGAAAAATGTGAAAAGGCCAAGAAAAGCTGGTGCCCAGAGTGCTTGTGGTTCGGGCTGAACAGCTATCAGAGAGGCTACAGCTCCACCCCTGGCCTCCCAGCTTCTGCAGCAGAGGCTGGAAAAGTAGGGAAGTAACCAACAGCACGACCTCACCACCACCTGTGAGACTGACCACCTACAGCCCCACCCCCGAAGTCTGATTCCAGGGGCACGGGACGGCAATAGGAGACCTTGACTTCCTACAGATGGAGGTACAGACACAGATGTTAACATGTAAAGTACTACATCTTTACAGAGTAACAACATACAACACCTTAGGTACCAGGTGCTAGAAAAACACTACCATCCTTACCTAGACAAGCAGAATTCCAATGTCTTTTTAAGTACTTCCCGGGGGTCTTCCTGGCTTTCTGGTTGAGATTCATTCCCTCCTACATAAAGGCAAAGGAAAAATGGCTTAAATTCACCAAGCACTTGATTCAGAATAGCAATTTTAATGGTTTCAATATACATAGTAATTTATCTACGTAACAGCCAATAAAAAAAACTATTTTACAAGGAAATCATATAGGCAAACAAAAGGAAACAAAAAATCCCTTACCCCCCAAACAAAAACAGTTTCAAAAAATAACCTGAGGAGTAAGATTTATTAGCAAAGTTTAGCAGGAGCTTTTGTCTCAATTCAAAAAGGATTTACAGGTGACCTACAAGCAGATAAGATGCTAAAAATATATAAAGGAAATAAAGTGACTAAAGAGTTTTTAGACACAACTATATATATTTGCATGGCATAATAATAATACATGCAGGATTTTCTAACAAGAGACACTTGCATTTTAAAAGTCAAAGTTTAAGACCATCAAAAGCAAAGACAGAGTGGAAACACTGATGACAAAGAGACAGCACATGTTTTATATAAAGAGCTTCAATAAAATCTATCTCCCACCAGGAAAAAACCAAACCAAAACAAACAAAACTAATGGACCTAATGAGACTGAAAATTAGAAATAGGCCTTGAAGCCACAGTCACATTCCATCCCTTCATCCAGAAAGGGCTCTCATGCACACATGTTCAAGTCCATACTGAACAGATAGCACTGCCTCCTGAGACACCTCCTGCGTGCTGGGCACTGCTGCAGAGCTGCCTGTGTGTGTGCTGTGTGCTCACTCATGTCTGATCTTTGTGACTCTGTGAACTGTAGCCCGCCAGGCTCTTCTGTCCACTGGATTCTCCAGACAAGAATACTGGAGTGGGTTGCCATGCTTTTCTCCAGGGGATCTTTCTAACCCAGGGATCAAACCCATGTCTCCTGCATCTCCTGCACTGGCAGGCAAGTTGTTTACCACTGAGCCGCCTGGGAAGCCCCAGTAGAGCTCCTTACTCAGCCTCAAAGAGGCAGTCTCTGCTCTTAGAAGGAGGCAATCAATAGCCAAACAAGTAAACAGTAAACAGGTAGAATCGGACACAAAGGAGAAAAGCATAGGGCACAAGCAGACTCAATGCAGAAGGAATAATCAGCAAGCTCGAAAACAAGTCATGTGAAATTAGTCAGCTAGAGGAACACAAAGAAAAAAGAATGAAGAATAAGGAAGAAAGCCTACCTGACTTGTGATACACAACCAGCAGTATTTCTGTACACTAACAACAAACTATCCGAAGAAGAAACTAAGAAAACGATCCCACTCACAACTGCAAGTGAAAGAATTAAATACCCAGGAATAAATCTAACCAAAAGGAGAAAGATCTGTAAGCTGGAAACCTGAAGGTACTGATGAAAGAAATTAAAGACAAATAAATGAAAACATATCCCCATTTCTTGGGTTAGAAGAATACTGTGAAAATCTCCATGTAAAAATATTCCAAGCAATTTACAGATTCAATGCAATCAATCCTTATCAAAATTCCAATGGCATTTTTTGCATAAGTACATCAAACAACCCTACAATTTGCATGAAGCCAAAAGACTCTGAATAGTGAAAGAAATCTTGAGTAAGAAGCACAATGCTGGAAGCATCACACTTCCTGACTCCAAACTACTTTGAAAAGCTATAGTTATCAAAAAAATATGCTATTGGCATAAAATAGACATACAGACCAATGGAATAGAACTGAGAACCCAGAGATAAACCCGCATGCATGTGACCAGCTGATCTTCAACAAGGCTGCCAAGAATACTTAAGGGGAAAGGACAATTTCTTCAATACATAATGCTGGGAAAACTGACAGCCACATGCAAGAGAATTAATGGAACCCTTATTTTACCTCATATACAAAAACCAACTCAAAATGAATTAAAGACTTACATGTAAGAGCTGAAACTTAAAGACTTAAATTAAGAGCTGAAACTGTATAACTTAAAAAAAAGAAACAGCCAATGTAAAAAAAATGTCCTATCAATCAGACTTGGCAACAATCTTTTTGGATATAACACCCAAAGCACAGGCAACAAAAGCAAAAATAAACATGGGGACTACATTCCATTAATAAGGTTTTGTACAGGAGAACAAACCTGTTCTCCTATACAGGAGAAGGTGGACATGGAGTACATCTCCTTCCACGGATACATTAGGAATGCACCTTCAGACACAGAAGTGCATGCAGAACACAGGCTGAGAGCAGACAGGAGGACCTGACCAGAGGGAAAGAATATACAGAACCACGTAAAACTTGATATCAAGCCCTGAGCCTTTGGAGTGGGAGCACTGATTCCAAGACTCTAGACTACCAGAGAACTAACCCCAGGGTGTATCCAATAGAGAGAACGCACACAAAGGAAACCACATGAATACAAGCCCTGGCATCACCTAGCCATCAGTAGCACCCTGTGCAGGACTCCTCATCTAATCAACAAACAAAACAAAAATACAAACTCAATCATCAGCAGACAGGATTACCACCTCACTCAGCATTGCTCATTAGAGGAAAAACAAACACACACACACTCAGCACAAATCTCACCCTATATGAAGCTGACACAAACACTGGACCAACCTTATAAGGGCAGAAACCAAAAGGAAGAAAGAATTCAACCTTCAAGCCTGGGAAAAGGAGACCTCAAACACAGTAAGTTAAAAATAATAATAATAATAATGAAAAGGCAGAGAAATACTACACAAATGAAGGAACAAACCAGAAGCACAGAAGTCCAAATAAATGAAGAGGAAATAGGCAAACTACCTGAAAAAGAATTCAGAATAATGATAGTGAAGATGATCAAAAACCTTGAAAACAGAATGGAGAAAATGCAAGAATCAATTAACAAAGACCCACAAGAATTAAAGAATAAACATAAAGAGACAAACAACACAATTACTGAAATTAAAAATATTCTAGAAGGAATCAATAGCAGACTATCTGAAATAGAAGAACGAATCAGTGAGCTGGAAGATAAAATGGTGGAAATAACTTCTGAAGAGCAGAATAAGTAAAAAGAATGAAAAGAATTCAGGATAGTCTCAGAGACCTCTCAGACAATATCAAACGCACCAACATTTGAATTATAGGGGTCCCAGAAGAAGAAGAGAAAAAGAGAGTGTATGAGAAAACTTTTGAAGAGATTATAGTTGAAAATTTCTCCAACATGGAAAAGGAAATAGTCAATCAAGTCCAAGAGGCACAAAGAGTCCCATACAAGATAAACCCAAGGAGAAACATGCCAAGACACATACTAATCAAACTAACAAAGACTCAACACAAAGAAAAGAATATTAAAAGCAGCAAGGGAGAAGCAACAAGCAACATACAAGGGAAACCCCATACACTTAACAGCTGATCTTTCAGCAGAATCGCTGTAAGCCAGAAGAGAATGGCAGGATATATTTAAAGGACTGAAAGGGAAAAATCTACAACCAAGATTACAGTACCCAGGCAAGGATCTCATTCAAAACTGATGGAGAAACGTAGTTTTTCAGACAAGCAAAAGTTAAAAGAACTCAGTACCACCAAACCACCTTTACAACAAATGTTAAAGGGACTTCTATAGTCAAAAAACAAGAGAAGAAAAAAGATCTACAAAATCAACCCCAAACAATTAAGAAAATGGCAATAAGAAAATATATATCAATAATTACTTTAAATTTAAGTGGATTAAATGCTCCAACCAAAAGACACAGACTGGCTGAATGGATACAAAAACAAAACTCATATATATGCTGTCTACAAGAAACCCACTTCAGACCTAAAGACACATACAAACTGAAAGTGAGAGGATGGAAAAATATATTCCATGCAAATGGGAAGCAAAAGAAAGCTGGAGTAGTAATCCTCGTATCAGACAAAATAGACCTTAAAATAAAGAAGATTACAAGAGATAAGGAAGGATACTACAAAATGATCTAGGGATCAATCTAAAAGGAAGATACCCTCTTGGGTGCAATATCTATGCACCCAACATAAAGCACCTCAACACATAAGACACACACTAACAGACATAAAAGGAGAAACTGACAGTAGCACAATAGTAGGAGACTTTAACACCCCACTCACACTAATGGACAGATCATCAAGAGAATATTAATACGGAAATACAAGTCTTAAAAGATACATTAGATGAGATGGATCTCATTGATATCTTCAGGACATTCCATCCAAATGCAAAAGAATACAGTGTCTTCTCAAGTGCACGTGGAACATATTCCAGGATAGACCACATCTTGGGTCACAAATCAAACCTCAGTAAATTTAAGAAAACTGAAATTATATCAAGCATCTTCTCCGATCACAATGCTATGAGACTAGATATCAATTACAAGAAAAAACTATAAGAAACACAAACACATGGAGATTAAACAACACATTTCTAAATAACCAACAGGTTACTGAAGAAATCAAAAGGGAAATCAAAAAATTTCTAGAAACAAATGACAATGAAAACACAACTCAAAACCTATGGGATGCAGTGAAAGCAGTTCTAAGAGGGAAGTTTATAGCAATACAATCCCACCTCAAGAAACAAGAAAAACATCAAATGACAACCTAACTTTACACCTAAAACAACTGGAAAAATAAAAATAAAAAAGCAACCAAAATTAGTAGAAGGAAAGAAATCAAAAGATCGAAACAGAAATGAATGAAAAAGAAATAAAAGAAACAACAAGTAAAGGTTAATAAAACTAAAAGCTGGTTCTTTGAGAAGATAAACAAAATTGACAAGCCTTTAGCCAGACTCATCAAGAAAAAAAGAGAGAAGGATCAAATCAACAAAATTAGAAATGGAAAAGTCACAACAGACAATGGAGAAATACAAAGGAATGTAAGAGACTTATGAACAACTATATGACAATAAAATGGATAACCTGGAAGAAATGGACAGATTCTTAGAAAAGTTCAATCTCCCAAGACTGAACCAGGAAGAAATAGAAATTACGAACAATCCACTGAAATTGAAGCTGTGATAAAAAATCTCCCAAAAAACAAAAGCCCAGGACCAGACGGCTTCACAGGAGAATTCTATCAAACATTTAGAGAAGATCTAATGCCTATCCTTCTAAAACTCGTTCAAAAAATTGCAGAGGAAGGAACATTTTCAACCTCATTCTACGAGGCCACCATCACCCTGATACCAAAACCAGACAAACAGAGCACAAAAAAAGAAAACTACAGGCCAATATCACTGATGAACATGGATGAAAAAATCCTCAACAAACTTTTAGCAAACAGAATTCAGTAACACATCAAAAAGCTTGCTCTTTCCCTGCTGCCATGGAGCCATGTGGAGGCGGAGGTTCGGGTGCATTCAAGATTCGGCTCCACCTATAACCCACCGCCATGGCCGAGGAAGGCATTGCTGCTGGAGGTGTAATGGACATTAATACTGCTCTGCAAGAGATGCTGAACACTGCCCTCATCCACTATGGCTTAGCACGTGGAATTCACGAAGCTGCCAAAACCTTAAACACGCATCAAGCCCATCTACGTGTGCTTGCATCCAGCTGTGATGAGCCTATGTATTTCAAGTTGGTGGAGGTCCTTTGTGTTGAGCATCAAATCAACCTGATTAATGTTGATGACAACAAGAAACTAGGGGAATGGGTAGGTCTCTGTAAAACTGACAGAGAGGGAAAACCCTGTAAAGTGGTTCGGTGCAGTGGTGTGGTGGTTAAGGACTTGGCAAAGAGTCCCAGGCCAAGGATGTCATCAAGGAGTACTTCAAATGCAAAAAATGGTGAAATTAAAAAATGAGTTCTTGGGGAAAAAAAAAAGCTCATACACCATGATCAAGTTGGGTTTATTCCAGGAATAAAGGAATAAAGGATTCTTCAGTATATGCAAATCAATCAATGTGATACACCATATTAAAAAATTTAAAGATAAAAACCATATGATAATCTCAATAGATGCAGAAAAAACCTTTGACAAAGTTCAGCACCCATTTATGATTAAAACTCTTCAAAAAATGGGCATAGAAGGAACCTACCTCAACATAATAAAAACCATATATGATAAGCCTACAGCAAACATTATTTTCACTGGTGAAAAACTGAAAGCATTCCCTCAAGATCAGGAACAAGACAAAGGTGTCCACTTTCACCACTATTATTCAACATAGTTCTTGAAATTCTAGCTACAGCAATCAAAGAAGAAAAAGAAATAAAAGGAATCCAGATTGGAAAAGAAGCAAAGCTCACACTGTTTGCAGATGACATGATACTGTACCTAGGAAACCCTAAAGATACTATCAGAAAATTACTAGAAAAGAAGAAGCAAAGCTCTCACCGTTTGCAGATGACATGATACTGTACCTGCTGCTGCTAAGTCACTTCAGTCGTGTCCGACTATGTGTGACCCCATAGACGGCAGCCCACCAGGCTTCCCCGTCCCTGGGACTCTGCAGGCAAGAACACTGGAGTGGGTTGCCATTTCCTTCTCCAATGCATGAAAGTGAAAAATGAAAGTGAAGTCGCTTAGTCGTGTCTGACTCATAGCGACCCCACGGACTGCAGCCTACCAGGCTCCTCTGTCTATGGGATTTTCCAGGCAAGAGTACTGAAGTGGGGTGCCATTGCCTTCTCTGATACTGTACCTATGAAACCCTAGAGATACTATCAGAAAATTACTAGAGCTAATTACTAGTGAATTTAGCAAAGTTACAAGATACAAAATTAATACACAGAAATCACTTGCATTTCTATATACAACAATGAAAAATCAGAAAGAGAAACTAAGGAATCAATCCCATTCACCACAGCAACAAAAAGAATTAAATATCTAGGAATAAACTTACCTGAGACAAAAGACCTGTACACAGAAATTTATAAGACACTAATGAAAGAAATCAAAGACAACATAAACAGATAGAGAGATATTCCATGTTCTTGGGTAGGAAGAATCAATATTGTGAAAATGACTATACTACCAAAGGCAATCTACAGATTCAATGCAATCCCTATCAAATTAGCAATGGCATTTTTCACAGAGCTAGAACATAAAATTTCATAATTCATATGGAAACACAAAAGACCCCAAATAGCCAAAGCAGTCTTGAAAAAGAAGAATGGAGCTGGAGGAATCAACCTTCCTGACTTTAGATTATACTACAAAGCTACAGACATTAAGACAGTATGGTACTGACACAAAAACAGAAATATAGAACAATGGAACAAGATAGAAAACCCAGAAACAAACTCATGTACTTCTGGGTACCTTATTTTTGACAAAGGAGGCAAGAATATACAATGGGGCAAAGACAGACTCTTCAATAAATGGTGCTGGGAAAACTGGACAGCTACATATAAAAGAATGAAATTAGAACACTTCTTAACACCACACAAAGATAAACTCAAAATGGATTGAAGACCTCAATGTAAGACCAGAAATATAAAACTCTTAGAGGAAAACATAGGCAGAACACTTGATGACATAAATCAAAGCAAGATCCTCTATAATCTATGTTTTAGGGTAACAGGAAAAAAAAAAAACAAAGGTAAACAAGTGGGACCTGATGAAACTTAATAGCTTTTGCACAGCAAAGGAAACTATAAGCAAGGTGAAAAGACAACCCTCAGAATGGGAGAAAATAATAGCAAATCAAACAACTGACAAAGGATTAATTTCCCAAATATAAAAGCAGCTCAAACAACTCAATGCCAAAAAAACAAACAACCCAATCAAAAAGTGGGAAAAGACTTAAACAGGCATTTCTCCAAAGAAGACAAACAGATGGCTAACAAACACATGAAAAGATGCTCAACATTACTCATTATTGGAGAAATGCAAAACAAAAACACAATGAGATATCACCTCACACTGGTCAGAATGGCCATCATCAAAAAATCTACAAACAATAAATACTGGAGAGGGTGTGGAGAAAAGGGAACACTTTTGCACTGTTGGTGGGAAAGTAAACTGATACAGCCACTATGGAAGATGGTATGGAGATTCCTTAAAAAACTAGGAATAAAACCACCATATGACCCAGCAATCCCACTCCTAGGCATATACCCTGAGAAAACCAAAATTGAAAAAGACACATGCATACCATTGTTCACTGCAGCACTATTTACAATAGCTAGAACATGGAAGCAACCTAGATGTCCATCGACAGATGCATGGATAAAGAAGTGGTGGTACATATACACAAAGGAGTATTTACTCAACCATAAAAAGGATTGCATTTGAGTCAGTTCTGATGAGGTGGATGAACCTAGAACCTATTACAGAGAGTGAAGTGAGTCAGAAAGAGAAAGACAAATATTGTATTCTAATCACCGACTCGATGGACTTGAGTTTGAATGAACTCCGGGAGTTGGTGATGGACAGGGAGGCCTGGCATGCTGCAATTCATGGGGTTTCAAAGAGTTGGACATGACTGAGTGACTGCACTGAACTGAACTGAATGCATATGCACAGAATCTAGAAAAATGGTACTGAAGAATTTATTTATTGGGCAGCAATGGAGAATAGAATAGACTTATGGATATGGGGAGAGGGTGAGATGTATGGAATGAGTAACATGGAAACTTACATTACCATATATAAAAGATAGCCAATGGGAATTTGCTGTATGGCTCAGGAAACTCAAATAGGGGCTCTGTATCAATCTAGATGGGTAGGATGGGGCGGGAGATGGGAGAGAGGTTAAAAAAGGAGGGGATATATGTATACCTATGTTTCTGAACTGCCCTTCTGGAGAAGACTCTTGAGAGTCCCATGGACTGCAAGGAGATCCAACCAGTCCATCCTAAAGGAGATCAGTCCTGGGTGTTCTTTGGAAGGACTGATGCTGAGGCTGAAACTGCAATACTTTGGCCACCTCATGTGAAGAGCTGACTCATTAAAAAAGACCCTGATGCTGGGAGGGATTGGGGACAGGAGGAGAGGGGATGACAGAGGATGAGATGGCTGGATGGCATCAACAACTCGATGGACATGAGTATGGGTGGACTCCGGGAGTTGGTGATGCACAGGGAGGCCTGGCGTGCTGTGATTCATGGGGTCGCAAAGAGTCAGACGACTGAGTGACTGAACTGAACTGAACTGGCTGATTCATGTTGAGGTTTGACAGAAAAAAAAATTCTGTAAAGCAATTATCCTTCAATAAAAAAAAATTTTTTTTAATCTCAAAAAAAAACCTTTTGTACAGTAAAGGATACCATCAACAAAATGAAAAAAACAACCTACTGAACAAAAATATTTACAAATCATGTACCTGACGAGGGGTTAATATTCAAAATATATAAGGAACTAATATAACTCAGTAGCAAAAAAAAACAAAAAACAACCTATGATTAAAAGAAACAATGGGTAAAGGACTTAAACAGAGAGTTTCTCAAAGAAGACATACAGATAGCCAAGCAGCACATGAAAAGATGTTCAACATCTCTAATCATTAGGGGACTACAAGTCAAAAACCAAAATGAGGACCACTGCTCACCTGTCAAAACTGTCGTTATCCAAAAAAAAAAGGTAACAAATAACAAGTGTGGGAAGGATGTCAAGAAAAGGGAGCGCTGCCCCACCCCTGCCCCGTGTATTACTGGTGGGGACGTAAACTGGCACAGCCACCATGGAAAAGTGTGGAGGTTCTTCAAAAATTAAAATAGCACAACCACATGATCCAGGAGTCCCATTACTGGGCATACACACAAAGGAAAGGAGCTCAGAGTCTCAAAGATCTGCCTGCACCTCCATGTTTACAAGGACTATTTATAATACCCAAGACATGGAAACCTCCCACGTGTCTATCAATGGGTGAATGGATAAAAAAAATGTGTCTCTGTGTGTGTGTGTCTATATATAGTCCAGGGCATGGAACAATGCAGGTACAGAGCATACCAGGAGGGTGCCCAGAGGCGTGGGAAACCCCTGGAGGCAGGCACATATGGAATCACAAGAGTCAGACATGATTTAGTGACTGAACAACAAATATACACACACAATATATACACAGTGGAGTATTATTCCACAAGAAACCCTACCATATACAACAACATGGATGAATCTAGAGACTACTGTGCTAAGTGAAATAAGTCAGAAAGAACCCCCCAAAGCTACACAATGCCACTTATATGAGAAATCTAAAAAAGTTATGAACATACAGAACCAGAGGGTAGAGCCATGGCTGCCAGGGGTTGGAGGCAGGAAATGGAAAGACGCTGGTTTAAGAATACAAACGTTCAGTTGTAAGACATAAGCTCTGGGATCTACTGTACAGCATGGTGACTATAGTTAATAATGCTGTATTGTATACTTGAACTTTGCTAAGAGAGTAGATCTTAAGTGTTCTCAGCATTCCAATGGGGAAAAAAAAGTATATGAGGTGATAGCTATTAAACCATCAGGTTGCTATTCACCTTAAGTATAATTAACATTTACTTGTCAATTACACCTAAATAAAAAGAGAAAGAAAACTGTAACCTCCCACCACTTTATTCATCATAACCTGTCTTCTCCATGGTGTGCATCACCCTCTCACATTATCTAATGTGAACTTAAGTATATTCTGTGTATGATGACAGTCTGTCTCTGCCCAAATGGATGTAAGCACCCAGAGAACAGGAGCTTTCACCAATCGTATGCACTGAGTCCCAAGTACATCTGGCATGTGGTGGATTTTAAATATCTTTTTTATTAAAAAAACAAACAAACCAGTTTTCTAGATGTAGAGCATTAGCTCCTGAGAGAGACACAAGGATGGCCTGGGCTCAGGGAGCAGACAGAAGCCCGAGGGTCCCTGAGTCCAGGCTGTGGGACAATGCAGGGACAGAGCACACCAGGAGGGCACCCAGAGGCGCAAGGGACCCGAGGCAGGCGCACGTTCCCTGCATAGCACAGGCACGAGGACTCCCTGAGGCCAGGGAAGGATCACATCAAAGGAAGGAGGGAGCTCAAGCCTCCTGCTCTGCCCTCATGAACACTTCATGGACACTCCTGAAGTGTAGGCTGGCACAGTGACAGGACCGCATGTAGAGGGAAAAAAAAGAGTAACTTCACAGTTGAGAAAGCTAATAATAAACCTACTTTAGCCAGCTGGTCACGGTCAACAACAGCAGCAATAAATCATGCTGGCAATATGTACTCTTAATGTGATGGGATGAAAATGGCTCTTGACTTCTGTGGTATTCCTTCCCTCAAACCCACCATGGTAAGAAAAACATCACACAAATTCCTGTATCATGTAAAATAACTGAGCAGTACTCCTCAAAATTAAATAACTGATCAGTACTCCTCAAAATTATCAAGGTCATCAAAAACAAGTAACCTCTGAGAAGCTGTTACAGGCAAGAGAGCCTAAGAACACAAGTCACTACATGTAATATGGTGTCCTGGGACAGAAAAATGTCAATAGGTGAAATGCACCAATTCTGGTTCAGGAACTGTGGCAAATGCATCATATGAATATAAGGTGTTAACAGGAGAAAACGAATGCTGGGTCTATGGGAACTCTCTGTACTCCATCTGCTCAATTTTCCTGTAAGTCGAAAGCTATTCTCAAACAACTAGCAAGGTGAGAGACTCAAATCTAACCATATTAATTACCATAGTAAACGTTAACATTCTAAATGCCTAAATTAAAGTCAGATCCTGTAACTGACAGGATCTGACTTATTATCCAAATACTGGTTCTTTGAGATGAATAAAATTCACAAACGTCTACCCAGACTAACTACAGGGAGAGGGGGAGAGAAGACAAGAATTACCAACAGCAGGAATGAGTGCTATGACATGACAACGAATTTTATAGATACTAAAAGGATAAATAGAGTACTGTGAGCAATTCTATGCGATAACTTGGACAATTTAGATGAAATGGACAAAGTACGTAAGTAAAGACATAAGAAACCAAAGTTCTCTCAAAAAAAAATAAACCTGGTTAGCCCTATATAAAAATCCAAACAAACTGTAGCTGACAATTTTCCCACAATCAATATTCTACATTTGGATGGCTTCATTTTTCATTTAAGGAAGAAATCAACTCTTCCCAAAAATTCAGTAGGAGGGAAAACATCAAAATAAACATACAGACCAACATCCCTCATGAACGCAGGCGTACAAATTCTAAACAGAATTATGGCCAATCCAATCTAATAATATATGAGAAATGTATAACATCCTGACGCAGTGAGGCATACCCCAGGAATTTAAGGTTGGTTAAACATTTTTTTTAAATCAATGTAATTTATCTTAACACACACAAAAAAAATACAATACCAAAAAAAAAAAATACAATCATTGCCACAGATGAAGAAAAAGCATGACAAATTCCTCTTTAACCGTTCCTCCTTAAAACTCTCAGCAGATCATAACAGAAGGGGATCTGGTCCGCCCAGCAAAGGCCACAAACACAAAACCAAGAGCACCATTGTACTTAATGGCGAAAGACAATGCCCACTCACCATCAGTCAGATATTTGCTCTTACCACATCTGTTCACCTCTGTAATGAAAGGTCTATTCAGTGCAATGAGGCAAGATAAAGGAATAAAAGGAACTAGACTGGAGAGGAAATAAAACTGGATTTACTCACAGATAACACCAGTCCATGTAGAACATCCAATGGAATCTACAAAATAGTTTCTAAAACTAATATGTGAGCTTAATAAGCGTTCAGGGTATGATACAAATTTATACAAGTTAATGTATTTCTATCTATTAGTAACAAATAGTTGCAGATTGAATTTTTAAGAACCACTTACAATAGTATTCTTGCCTAGAGGATCCCATGGACCAAGGAGCCTGGTAGGTTATAGTCCATGGGGTCACAAAGAATCGGACACAACTAAGTGACTAACACACTTTCACAATAGCACCAAAAAATATGAAATACTTAATGATAAACTTAACAGAAGATGCGAAAAGCCATCAGGCTGAAAACTGAAACATACAGTGAAAAATACAGTCAAGAGAGACTAAAGATCTGAACAAGCAGAGACATATACCACGTCAGTCATGAACAGCAAGCCAAGACGCCAATCTTCAACTCATCTACAGAGTCAATGAAATTCCAATAAAAATCTCAGCACGCTACAGAAATTGACCAGGTCACCTGAATTTGCATGGAAATGCAAAGGACCTAGGATCAGCCAAAATAAGTCTGAAAAAGAACAAAATTGGAAGGCTAAATAATACTACCTGCTTTTAAAGCATTATTTACAGTAATTAAAACAGTGTGGTTTTGTTGTCCAAACAGACTGATGAAGAAGAGAGAGTCCAGGGACAAACCCACATACTCAGGGACAAATGATTCCGACAAAGGCAGTGCAGTGGGGAAGGGCAGGAGACTCTGTCTGACAAATGCTACTGGAACAACTGCGTATCTATTAATACATGTGCTGGGGGGAGGGGAAGAACACTGCTTCACACCTCGCACCACATACAAAAATTAATTAAAAATGGACCACAGACCTAAAAAATGTAAAACCATGTAACTGGGATTTTCCTGGTGGTACAGTGGTTAAGAATCTGCCTGCCAACACATGAGACATGGGTTTGATCTAGGTCTGGCAAGATCCCACACACTGCAGAGCAACTAAGCCCTCAGGCGGTAACTACTGACCCTGAAGTGCTGCAGCTACTGAAGTCCACACCCCTAGAGAAAAGTCCACGCCACAACCAAGAGCAGCTCTGACTGAGCCTGAGTGCTGCAGCTACTGAAGTCCACGCCCCTAGAGAAAAGTCCACGCGCAGCAACCAAGAGCAGCTCTGACTGAGCCTGAGTGCTGCAGCTACTGAAGTCCACCCCCCTAGGGGAAAGTCCACGCTACAACCAAGAGCAGCTCTCACTCATCCCAACTAGAGAAAGCCTGTGCACAGCGATGAATAGCTGGTGCAGCCAAAAATAAATTTTAAATTAAAAAAAAAAATACAACTTAAACAGCAGAAAACATTTGTGACCCTGGATTAAAAGATTCTGTAGGAACAACATGAAAAGCAAGGTCCATAACTCGACAATGTAAAAGGTTTTAAACTTTTACTTTTCAAAAGATACTATTAGGAGAACAAAAAGACAAGCCACAGACTGGAAGGATATATTTGCAAGTTACATAAAGATAAAGACTTCTGTCCAAGGAACTCTCAACTCAATAATCAGATCAGATCAGATCAGATCAGTCCCTCAGTCGTGTCCGACTCTTTGCGACCCCATGAATTGCAGCACGCCAGGCCTCCCTGTCCATCACCAACTCCCGGAGTTCACTCAGACTCACGTCCATCGAGTCAGTGATGCCATCCAGCCATCTCATCCTCTGTCGTCCCCTTCTCCTCCTGCCCCCAATCCTTCCCAGCATCAGAGTCTTTTCCAATGAGTCAGCTCTTCGCATGAGGTGGCCAAAGTACTGGAGTTTCAGCTTTAGCATCATTCCTTCCAAAGAAATCCCAGGGCTGATCTCCTTCAGAATGGACTGGTTGGATCTCCTTGCAGTCCAAGGGACTCTCAAGAGTCTTCTCCAGCACCACAGTTCAAAAGCATCAATTCTTCGGCGCTCAGCCTTCTTCACAGTCCAACTCTCACATCCATACATGACCGCAGGAAAAACCATAGCCTTGACTAGACGAACCTTTGTTGGCAAAGTAATGTCTCTGCTTTTGAATATGCTATCTAGGTTGGTCGTAACTTTCCTTCCAAGGAGTAAGCGTCTTTTAATTTCATGGCTGCAATCACCATCTGCAGTGGTTTTGGAGCCCAGAAAAATAAAGTCTGACACTGTTTCCACTGTTTTCCCATCTATTTCCCATGAAGTGATGGGACCAGATGCCATGATCTTCGTTTTCTAAATGTTGAGCTTTAAGCCAACTTTTTCACTCTCTACTTTCACTTTCGTCAAGAGGCTTTTTAGTTCCTCTTCACTTTCTGCCATAAGGGTGGTGTCATCTGCATATCTGAGGTTATTGATATTTCTCCTGGCAATCTTGATTCCAGATTGTGTTTCTTCCAGCCCAGCGTTTCTCATGATGTACTCTGCATATAAGTTAAATAAACAGGGTGACAATATACAGCCTTGATCAACTCCTTTTCCTATTTGGAACCAGTCTGTTGTTCCATGTCCAGTTCTAACTGTTGCTTCCTGACCTGCATACAAATTTCTCAAGAGGCAGATCAGGTGGTCTGGTATTCCCATCTCTTTCAGAATTTTCTATAGTTTATTGTGATCCACACAGTCAAAGGCTTTGGCATAGTCAATAAAGCAGAAATAGATGTTTTTCTGGAACTCTCTTGCTTTTTCCATGATCCAGTGGATGTTGGCAATTTGATCTCTGGTTCAATAATAAATCAATCCAATTAAGAAAATGGGCAAAAGACTTGAACAGACCCATCACTGAAGAAACATACACACTTGAAAAGATGTTTGACACCATTAGTCACTAGTGAAATGTGAAGTAAATCCACAGGAAGACTCTACTATCAAAGTTTTGGAATGGTTAACATTAAAAAGACTGTTGGTATCAAGTGCCAGCAATGGTGTGGAGCAGCAGAGGCTGTGACCACTGCAAGTGGGGGTGCAAGGGGACAGCTATGTAACACAGCTCTATCATTTCTTAAAAAAGATAAGCCAATGCCTAGCGGATGACCCATCTACTCCATTCCTGGGTATTTACCCAAAAGGAATGAAAACAGATGTACACACAAAGCCTTGTTTATAAATGTCCACTGTAGCCTTATTTGTAACAGCCCCAACTGAAAACAATCCAAATATCAACAGGTGAATAAAAAAACAAACTATGATAGGTAATGGAATGGAACACTACTAGGTCCAAAAAGTAAAGGCCCCAAAATGTTACCACTTGAATGAATCTCAAAACAAGTAAGTAAAAAAGCCTCACAAAAAGAGCACATACTATAAAACTCTTTACATACAATTCCAGACTAAAGTGCAGTGACAGAAAGCAGATGAGTGGTTGGCTGGGGCAGGGTGTGGGCAGGAGGAAGGGCACAGGCAGTCTCCGTGGCAGCTGGCACGACTCTGTCATGACTGGAGGTGGTTCCTCAGGTGTCTACCCAGCAAGTCCAACTGGAAGAATCAGTGAGTCAGTTCTAGAATGATCTGAATACTGCTTCAAGCTAAGGAAAATAAAGCTTACAGAGAAAGCAAGGATATTCCAAATGTGATGTTTACGGTACACCAGTGGTGCCTCATTAGTGCTCTACACCCCGAGGTTTGGCAGGTGTGAAACGGCCATCCAGGAGCTCGACTGCAGCACTGTGGGGCAAGTCTGAAACCATGAATGGAAAATGAGACCACTCTACATTGCAACACTTGTCTTCTTCAGCCACATCCGTCTATCTGCTCAGAACAGACAGAGTAGGTAGAGAATTACATTTAAACAAGTCAGAGGCATCTGCTAAGCAACTATGAAGGAAGTTAGATGCAAGGAAGTAGTTGAAGTGATGGTCTATGTAATCCAGGCAGAGTGACGAGGGAAGTGAGGGGCCAGGCGGGGACGGGCACGTGGTCACAAAGGCCAGCAGCAACTGTGCAGACGAGGTCTTTCTGGGTCCTCTTCTAGGGGAAAATAAATACTTAACGTCAAACACTTACACAGTACTTAATTAATAACCTTTCATACATAACCCTACAGCTGGTGGTAAGAAAGGGAAGGCAGGCTTTCTCAGTCATACAACCTTCTCTAGACAGTGACATGGGGTCCTGAACACAGTCCTTGTGCAGCCGCTCTGCTAAGTGTTGGCAGCCAATCTGGGGGAGCTGCTTCTTTGCACTCACACGCGCCGATCTGACTATCAATAACAAGCGTGCAGCCTATTCCTCAGGTCTGCTGGGGTCTGAAACTGTCTGGTCTTTTAGATTAAGGCAGAAACAAAATCAGAGGTGAGCAACTGTTGTTCCATTACCCACGGGCATTTCTATGCTGGCCCACACCCTGCACCCCAAAAGAGAACTCCCATCTTTTTCTTCTGAAACACTTTAAATAATCCTTTCACAAAGAACCATCTCCTCCTGGGTTTGACTCAATTTCAACATGAACATTTCCTGTCTGCACTTCTCCTGGCACTTCGCCTTCTCATCAGCCTCATCTTCTCCTACTCAAATCTGACCTGCCTTTCGAGAACTGTTTAGGTCTTACATTCCCCTGAGGCCTCTGGACCGGCACCCCTCACCTCTGCATCAGCAGGAGAGTCAGTTTACAGAAGAACCAAAGGAACCAGTGAAAGGTACATTGTTTAGGGACAGGTTTAACAGGCAGAACTTTTAAAGCACATCAATGTCTGGACGGGGTGATGGCAGCCACTGATAGTACCTTTGCGCACAGAGGAGTGGACAGGAAGCTGCCTGGGGCTCTGATGGTGAGCTGGGACCACCAAGCATGCACCCCAGCTCACTCCGGCCCCTCGTGCTCTGGCCTACTCTCCACTAGTGTGGAGAAGCCATTGCAGGAAGGGGGTGAGGTGCACACACATTTAGAGGGAATGGAACCAGCTCGAACCCAACCCTCAAGGCTTCTTTCTGCTTCAGCACCAATGACTGAGGAGTATATTTCAAATGAAAGGGGAAAAAACTAATGAAATAAATAGCAGATTAAAAAAAATCGAAGTATTAGTAATAAGAATGCTAACTGAAGTTGGGAAAGGAATACATGAACACAGTGAGAATTTTAACAAGAAACTAGGAAATAATTTTAAAAAAAGCAGCAGTCAGAGCTGAAGAATACAATAACGGAAATGAAAAACAGTGTAAGGACTAAAAACAGAGCAAGTAACACAAAAAAACTCACAAGTGACCGGGAAGACAGAATAACGGAAACCACTCAATAAGAATAGCAAAGAACCACTTCAGCTATTTTTAAAAATAAGGATAGTTTAAGGGGCCTCTGGGACAACATCAAGTATACTAAAATCACATTACAGAGGTTCCAGAAAAAGAAGAGACAGAGAAGGTAAAATATGCATCTGATGAAATCATGGCTGGAAACTTCCCAAAGCTGAAGAAACAGATATCCAGGAACAGGAAGCATGGAGGGTCCCATTCCAAACGAGATGGAACTCAGAGACCCACACCAAGACACATCATAATTAAAACGGCAAAAGTTACAGATAAAGAGGATTCTAAAGGAAGCAAGAGAAAAACAAGGAGTTACAATCAAGGGAACCCCCATAAGGCTATCAACTGACTTTTCAGCAGAAACTCCGCAGGCCAGAAGGGAGTGGCAGGATACGTATCAATGGCTGAAAGGTAAAACTTGTAACCTCCATTACTCTACCCAGCAAGATAATCATTTGGAATTGAAGAAAAGATTAAAGAGCTTCTCAGACATGAAGAAACTGAAAGAATTCATCAGTACTAAACCTGCATTGAAGAAATGTTGAAGGGTCTTCTCGAAGTGGAAAAGAAGAACCTATAGGAAAGGGAAACCCCGCTAGGAAAGGCAGATACATAGCAAGGACTGAAGATTATTTATGTAAGTCAGTATACAGATTAAAATACAAATTGTAGATGCAACTGTAACTACAAGTCATACACAGATTAAAATACAAACTGCAGAAGCAACTATAACTACAAGTCGTATAAAGATTAAAATACAAACTGTACAAGCAACTACAACTATATACAATTAAGGGAGAGATAAGAATATGCAAAATGACATAAAAAAAACAAAATGTGGGGGAAGGGAGTAAAAATGCAGATCTTTTAGAATGTGTCTCAACTTAATTGACTATCAATCATTTCTATTAACATGTAGATAAAGTTACAGGTCAACATATATGAGGAACACTGTAACCACAAATCTGAAAACCTGCAATAGCTACACAGAAGCTAGAGAGAAAAGAACACAAGCATGCCACCAAAGAAATCATCAAACCACAAGGGAAGAAACAAAAAAGAGGAAGAAATGAACAAAGAACTAAAAGTGCAACATAAAGCAGCCCAAACTCTACATGAAAATGAAATCATAAAACAGCTTTACCTGTCTCGCCACTTTCAGGCGGTGACTCATACTCTGAGTGGTCCAGACCCAAAGTGCTCATGGCTGTCTGGTCTGACTCCTGTAGATCTGACAGCCCAACATTGTCATGACTTTTGTCACCATCACCGTTGGTGTCCAATCCTGTAATTAAGAATTTCAACCCAAGAGGAAGGGTTAGAAGAACAGCTTTTTCTTAAAACAAAGACTTACACCTGCAGTTACTGACCTTTTCAACTTGACTGTGAGAGACCTCAGGGTTCATAAATACTGTCACCAACCATGACACAGATCTTAAACACTTTCCCAAAAGTGAACTCAAAGGAAACAAGGCTGCAGCGCAGAGCAGAGGCCCAGCCCCGCCCACTCACCGAGGTGGCCACGGCCAGGTGGCGCCTCCCAGACGGTGCTCACACCGCCGTCTGCAGCTCCACGCGCTTCCAGCTGTAACAGTGGAGTGCCCCATACTTTTGCATTAGGGTTTAGCTCTGAAACTTTGGCTGTTGGTACCTAAGAAAAAATATGATGTGTTTATTTGTATCCAAATTCCAATCACTGCAATTTTACTTACTAATTCAGAGTTAAAACACATCCATGCTATAGAATTTATGTGAAAAAGGCTGAACCTATTTACACATACTTTTAGGGAGAAATCAGATGCAAAAGTGATCGAAGTTGATGCACTCAGAACTCCACTCACCAGATGTTAATTTCTCACCAAGTGAAAGGCACTCAAGAAATGGGAATCAAAGTCCTGCCTTCATGGGGTCTCTGATCAACTTTTTTAACTGGTGACTCAGTTATTTCTCTGGTCCAGACTACCCAACACAATTCAAAGATTTGCAAATCTGAGAACCAATGGATGAAACTCTAAAATAAAGCTTGAACACTGCTAAAGGTTAAAGGCCATAGAAAATGAAAGAGTCATGGTGGAGAGGCGCCAGATGCGGACACCCTGTGACTGTGCCCATTTCCAGTCACGTGACCCCCAGGCTGTTCCAAACACACTGGCCCTCAACTCCCTGGGCTCGTCTGTCAGAACACTCCCAGACGTCTGCTCGGCTGGCTCACACCTTTGCGTCCCTTGGGGACTGCTAGGGTCTTTCCTGGCACACCTCACTAAACCCACCACCACCCTTGAATTTTCTCTCTCCTGCTTACAAATCCTGAAGAGTCCCCCAAATCTAAAAGAAGCTGATGTCCTGGGGCAGCCACCCCAATTCCTAGCAAGCCTGGCCACGACCTGCATTCTCCAGGCACTGCACGTCACGACCCCACCAAGCAGGGCCAGGGCTGCAAAAGGGGAACAGGCCGGGTCCCAGGAGCCCAGGCAACAGCTCCACGCTGGGAGCAGCCTCCTGGTGCCACCAAGAAAGGCCATCTCTAAGGCCAGTGCACCATGATGAGCCGAGTAGGAAACAACGTGTGGGTCAACAACCTTAAAAAAAAGAAAACACATAATAAATTCACTCTAGCTGGGATGACTGACACTTGCGGTGAAAAAACGATTTGTGAAACTGAGGTAGAGGCTGATATGGATAAAGTTATAGAGTATCCTCTGCCCATATCTCGAGGCATGGACAATAAACATCACGCCCAGAACCAGGCACCTACGTGAGGGCTGATCTGGAGTCCTTCTAAATTTTAAGTACCAGACAGGGCAAAGAACAGGGTACCCCTTCTCCTTCAAGAATGTTTCCCTCAAGAAGCACTGAGTCTTCAAGCTCCCTTCTTATGTGACATCTAAACTTCCAGCTCATTGCTGGACTCTGCTCCTGCACACCCACCTGTGTGTTCAACACACACTTCTGACATCCTCAGTGAGTGCAAGGCACAGCACGAGGTGGTCCGGGAACAAGGCAGACAGGACTGCACCAAGCACAGTAACAGACAACCTCCACGCCTCATGGGCACCACTGCCCTCCTCAGCAGGTACACCTTATCTCTCTGTTCTCTTTTTCTTCAAATTCAGGCCTTTATTCTTTCCTATACTAATACTCTCATAACCCACCTCTTCTGGTTACACCCAGTCTCGTTCTCCCATGTGACACACATCAAGTTTTCCACCCACGGAACAGACCCCTGACCTCATGGACACACTATACATTCTCTAAATTCCTAACTCCAACCTGCACTTTGCATGAGGTCTTCCTCGTTTTTAGCACCACCTGCAGTTGGCTATACTGCATCACCAACACACATTTTACAGCTAACACACACACACACACACACACACACAGTCCTGGAACACACTGCCCACAAACAGCATCCTGAAAGCCACGCAGGCCTCGGGCTCCTCCCCCTCCGCTCGCCCGTAAGGCATGTCCTGTCCTCCCCACAGGCTCCCGGCGTCCACTCTGGGCACACTCTAAGGCACACACACTCTGGGCACACTGACACCTGCAGTCCTGAGCCCAGCAGGGAGCTGCCTGAGAAACATGTGGGAGGAATCAATGTTTCGTGATGTAATAACATAAAATTCTACTTTCTACTATTTGACAACTTGTGCAAGGCTTTATGCCACAGCTGACTGGAACACTATCCATGCACAAGTGACTACTTCTACAGTAGGCAATCAGGCATCAGGGGCTTCACACAATCTCCAGCAGCCAGTCAGGATTTGAGGGATATTCTGAGGTTTGACAGGGATGTAAGAACGGAGATGTGACAGCCAGCTGGGTGCCAGGCACACTCCACGCACACTCCTGAGTCATGACAGCCCCATGACACAAGTAAGGAAACCAAGGCAGAGGAAGGTTAAGTAACTCACCCACAAAAATGATCCTAATTAGAAAACTGTGTTCTAATATCAAGAAAACAAAACATTTATCAAGAGCTCATTAACTTCTTGTAACTCACATGAGAAACAACTTGGACTAAACAAACACATTTCTTCAAAATGCAGCTATTTTCCTGCTGTCACAGGGACCTCCAACTGATTATCAACAATTCAAGTTTCATCTGTGTGGCTTCCTAAGTCTTATTTTTCCCCTAAAAAGTCATGGCCAAGCAATAGTTGGTAGAACTAGCAGTGAGCTGACCTTAATGGCCACATTCTGAAGCCATTCTACACAAATGACCCATGTTACTCTTTCAAGAGTGCAGTATCCCCAAACTTTGACACTCAAAGAAACACTACCCCTCAGTGCTATGCTCCATTAACAAAAATAAATAACCTACCAACTCACACACTTTGGCCAGGAAATAAAACCATCCCACTGACAAGTTAGTGAGTAGGAACCAGAACACCGAGTATCAGAGAAGGGGGAGGCAGATGGAGAATATAAGACAGGTGAGATATGGAAGGGAAAGAACTGCCCATTTTCTAAAGTTTAAGTGAGCCTGGACTAGTCCTGGATTGGCACTAAGTTTAGCAACTCAGAGCAATTCAAAGACTTCACAATCATGACATCTGTAACTCTGGCTTGTTACCTGTGAAACAGCATAATAGCAGCTATAATGAGATGTCTGCACAGGCACTTTGAGGACTGGAGTTTTGAACAAAAAGCAGTACCAGTAAGTGTAGCGTGTCAGGTGAGCACACTGTCAGGCACATGGCGCAGCTGACAGCTAACTCAGAGCAGCGCACACGCACCTCACCCTCCCATGCAAGAGCAGGAGCCATGTGTGCTCCACCTGAGAGACAGGTGTGGACAGCTGGGGAGAGCTGTCAGCCACGTCCACTGAGGGAAGCGGTTAAGTGGTGCTCGCCTCCAGAACTACTGTAGGAATAAAACTGATTAACCTGAACATAACTGTTTCGGGAAAAACTCCCAAATCTGAGCATGAAATAGAAAGAAAGGAGGTTAGTGGATAAATTACAGAATTTAATTTCTACTTGTTTGTTTCCATATAATAGGCATAATATTTGAGCCACATCTATCTGTTCACTATTACTATTTCTCTTGCCTAATACAACAAAAACCACTAAAAATAAACAGACTGAATGAATGTTCTTTTGCTACTACAAGTGTACGTGCCCAAAGGACTGCATCAAGAACAAGACTAACTTCCTGTTTCTTGAAAGTTTGCATTTATTACAGAAATTCTAGGAAGATGCTCAACAACCTGCTTGGTGCAGGATCACGTACTGGTTTGGTTCTCCCAAACCAGTGGGGCCTGGGCAGTGAGGTTCTCAAAGTTCTGCAGGTGCTTCTGAAGAGAAGAGGGAACCGACATCCTGGAGCCAGTTAAAAGCACCAAGCGTACCTCCCTGGACGGCTGCCAAGCAAAAGCAGTAGAAAGCAGATTTCAACTCCTCTGTGTTCTCCAAGTGTAACCTTCTGCGTGATTTTAAAACATCCAATGGGCCAAATGTTTGTTCCACTCCACAAGGAGCCAGTGGTGAGGACAGGATGGATGAAAACAGGGCAGGGCAGCCTCCACAGACAGCCACGCCTGATGACCTGTACCAAGGCACTAGTGCTCCAAGTCCACATGTGGATCCTAGCTTCAATATACTAAGAGGGAACCAAATTCACACTCTGCAGTTTGGAAATGATTAAACTGATGCTATACTAACTTCGTTTTATAACAACATTGAAACAACTAATAATTGTTTAGAATAAATCTTTGTTAATTCCAAGTTAAAAAGCAAAATGAAAGATAAGCACATCACAGCAATAAAAACTGATATAGCATACTTACTAAGTGTGCACCTGTCTCTTGCCATCCCCAAATGACAGTATCTTCTGCCACTGGTAGCTGAAAAGGAGGCTTTTCCATCCAAAACAAAGACATCTCCAGGTCCTGGGGCTTACAGTGCAGGTCCTCACTAAAGATTTGCTCATCTTCTAAGGTATCTTTCGTGACTGTATCAGTCCATGGACAGCCTGCTTCAGATCTGCAACCATCTGCTGGCCCCTCAGAAAACACCTGACTTGCCAGCTCCGCCATCGGGTAGCAGGAAAGTGCACTCAGAAACTGGGGATGCTCATGCCCTGGGGGGCTCCGCAAATCCCCCTCAGACAGCTCTTCAGACACAAGCGACAGGGCAGGGTACTCACAATCTGGGACGGCCACCTCCCTGCTGTCACCTGGGACAACAGGAATCCCCTGCAGCCCGTCCACTTGGGCAGGGTAAACACCAGTCACGCAGGAGCACCCTGCACGAAAAACCCCTAACTCCACTCTTTCAGAAACCACCAAGCCCATGTCCCCTTGTAAGGCAGGTCCCTGCGCCGTGGGCCTGGTACCGCTCTGGCTGAAAGGGCATGTGCATGCACCTGTCCCACACAGGCCTGTGTGGCTGGCAGTGCCGGGCCCGCCACAGCCTTCCTGCAGACGCAGTGCCTCCTCCTCTTCTCCACCCGTCAGCTCTGGTTCTTTCAGCCCTGAAGCTCGCCCACCAGAGGCCTCAGGAGCGTCTCCGGCTGACTGGGAGAGAACCTGCTTTGGCAGAGGGCTGCCACCACTGTGCACAGGGCTCACCCGCATGCCTTCCAAGTCCTGCACGCCTGGGGCCGAACTCTTGCTTACAGGTGGTGCAAGGCTGAGATCCTCATGACTGCCGTCATTCACTCGGTAGGTATCGTTCCTTCCTGTGTGAGCTGTCTCAAAGTCAGGATTCTTTGCTTCACCATAACTGACACAAGCAAGCACACTCTGACTGGGCACTGCTGTGCGTTTCTGTGCATTTGCTTCCCAGTCAAAGGTTGTTCGGGGGTCTACCTGGACGCTCTCTGTGGCAGCTGTCCCGGTGTCCCTGTGACTGGCTCTCGGGGGTTCCTGCTCAGAACTCTCTGGTCTGTGAGGGTCCTTCCCTGAGCTCTCCACACACGACTCACCCTCTGTTTCACGCTCCTCTTCGGCGCAGGTGAAAACACCTGCAGAGGAAATGAGGTCACTTGCAGGCCACCTGGAGCCGAGGAGGGACTTGCTGTGTGGAGGTGCTCCCTGCGAGTCTTGGGACATCCCTGGCCCGGCTGCGGCCTGCACTGCACACACCACGTTGCGGCTCTGGGCCCAGGCCTTGCTGGCCCCGGTGTTCATACTCAGGTCCACCTGGGCGGCAGCTCTCCACTCAGAAGCCCTCCTACCACAAGCCTCATCTTCCAAAACTCTAGTGTCACCCTCATCCTGGTAAGATGGATGATCCCGAGACAGCAAAGACAAGCCGGCCTTGTCTACACGCGGGCCGCGTCTACTTTCCACACTGCGGTCGCCCAGGCGCTGCTCCGCAAGTACCAAGGGCCTCCGGCCGTTGCCTCTGTGAGGGGCTGGCTCTTGGAAATTTGCATGAGTAGGCAGAAATCTAAAGGTCCCTGAAGTGATACATCTTACTGAACTTAAACTGATTCTATCGCGACATACGGAAAGGATTCTGCAGTCTGATCTGCTAACATCTAAACTGGAACAATCGCTGCCTTTCAGTGGTTTTGCAGAGTTACTTGCTCCTTCCCTTCCAGAGTTTAAACTCTGAACTGCATGAGCTGTTACAGTCCCACAATCACCATCTCCCTCAACAAGTGAAGCGCCACTGATTACAGTACTCTGTGAATCAGTCACCAGACCCCCAGGCTGTGAACTGCCACGCGATCTCCCTTCAGGGATGGTGCGTGCACTCACTAGACAGGCAGCGTCTGAGTGGATGTTTAAAGTGGGGAGTGTGCCCACATTACGGAATGTGCTCCTTTCTATGTCAGCTTCAGGGAAGCTGGCGAAGGTCTGCGCCAGCAAGGCACCAACGTCTGCGGCACAGGGTGGGTCACTGTCACTCACCAGGGCAGAGCGAGGTTGAGCTTTCTCACCAAAAGCCCACTCTCTCTCCCTTGGGAGTGGCCTGACCTGCAGGGGCAACTTTGCCCCAGGGGCCTCCGACCCCCCAGGCCCACGGCCAGCACTGTCTGGTAGCTGGGCCCCTCTGTAGGCCCCCTCGGAGGTGACAGCTGGACCGCTCTGGGGAGCTGTAGCTGTTTCACACGCATGAGCACACAGCTCATCTCCACCTTCTGGGCCGTCAGGATCAACAGCACAAATACTGTAAAACCTGCTCTCTCGGGAATTCCTACACCGTTTGCAGTCACCACAAACAAGACCTCCGCCTGCCCTCTCCTCACCACTCAGATCTGAGGAATCAGCAGCACTACCAATATGAACAGTGACCAGCACCTTGCTCCCCACCTCAGAGCTTTCCCAGGTGGCTGGGCAGTGGCAGGGAGGGTGGTGGCCAAGGCCCTGGTCAGGGGGCGCCGGGGCTAGAGAGTAGGGCCCCTCACCATCAGGGAGGCCCCCCCACAGAGGGCCCCGGGCACCTTCACCACCGTGCCCCATGGTGGTGATGTCAGGGTTCCTGTCAGCCTCACCTATGTGTCCAGACCCAGTAAAGAGCCCGGACGTGGGAGAGGAGTCCAGCAGCCGCCCAGGCGCTGGGCCCTGTCTGCGTGCCAGCCTTGCCAAAACCCCAGCCCACACGCTGGCCCTGCGTCCACCACCAGGAAGCTCCTCATCTCCAAAGGCACTGAATAATGAAGATAAAGTTTTACTTATCTTGCTCTCCGGTTCCTTCTCCTCCACTGATTTTTGTAACAGGCCAATTTTTTCATTGTCATTGTCACTACTTAATTCTTTGTGGAAGCAACAACCCATGTTCAAAAGTTCAAAAACTCACATAACAATGCCTGTTGCTTTCTGAACCTCCACAAGTGCATCTCCCACTAACTTTCTATGGTTTCTGACGAGAAGCTGACACCCAGATCCCAAAAATAACCCTCGCACAGCAGTCACATGTCCCTGCCACTCAAGTCCCAAATCCGAATCACAGCAGACCTGCCCAGTGGCAATCTCCTCATGCCCGACAGTCCAAACAGCACCCAGAGTCCAAACACACACATAACACAGGAGATCTTTCTGGTATTTTTCTTATTCTCATAAATCCAATAGAAAACTAACTAACATTATTATCCCAGTCAGAAGCAGTCACTACAGAGTTTGGCTTTTTATACCATTTCAGCATTCTCTGAATTGCATTTCACGGAATGGTAGCAACCAAAGGAGTTAACATATATCTTCTCCCCAAAGGGAAACAACAGTAAAAATGTGTTCTTTAAAATTCTTAGGTTCTTAAAGTTGTCAATATTCAGTAATGATCATGCTAGGCACAAAACCGGAATGGTGTCCAGTAAGAGATGTATATTGAAGGGTTCCCTGTGAATAGCATATGCTGTCTGGGATTTGCGTTAAAACACACCTGGCCTGAAAATAAAGAAGTAAATACATACAGACATAACACTTTCAAACGCCATGTGTGCAGAGGGGAGGAAAAAGAAAAAGCAAACTACAAGGGCGGGAACTGTTCAAGTCAAAATGGGTACACAGGTTTGTTTTATTACTGTATTTCTGCAGATGTTCAAAAGTCTTGGTTAAAAAAAATAATAATAAAAAAAAAAAAACCAGAAAGAGCAAGAGAAACAAAGAAAGAAAATCGACACCTGCAGCCCAGTCCAGGGACCCCCAAAAGCTCCCAAATGAAGCCCTTCTTTGAGCATGAGGAGTACAGTTATCGTGCATCCCATGGCCCAGGAACATGAGCACCACAATGGATCTGAACTTACTTCAACATCCGTAAGCTTTGTTCTCTGAATAAGAGATTCATTTTCTTCAGTTCAGTTCAGTCGCTCAGTCGTGTCTGACTCTTTGTGACCCCATGAATTGCAGCACGCCAGGCCTTCCTGTCCATCACCAACTCCAGGAATTCACTCAAACTCATGTCCATCGAGTTGGTGATGCCATCCAGCCATCTCATCTTCTGTCGTCCCCTTCTCCTCCTGCCCCCAATCCATCCCAGCATCAGAGTCTTTTCCAATGAGTCAACTCTTCGCATGAGTGGCCAAAGTACTGGAGTTTCAGCTTTAGCATCAGTCCTTCCACTGAACACCCAGGACTGATTTCCTTTAGAATGGACTGGTTGGATCTCCTTGCAGTCCAAGGAACTCTCAAGAGTCTTCTCCAACACCACAGTTCAAAAGCATCAATTCTTTGGCGTTCAGCTTTCTTCACAGTCCAACTTTCACATCCATACATGACCACTGGAAAAATCATAGCCTTGACTAGAGGGACGCAAAGTAACGTCTCTGCTTTTGAATATGCTATCTAGGTTGGTCATAACTTTCCTTCCAAGGAGTAAACATCTTTTAATTTCATGGCTGCAGTCACCATCTGCAGTGATTTTGGAGCCCAAAAAATAAAGTCTGACACTGTTTCCCCACCTATTTCCCATGAAGTGATGGGACCAGAGGCCATGATCTTAGTTTTCTGAAAGCTGAAGTTTAAGCCAACTTTTTCACTCTCCTCTTTTCACTTTCATCAAGAAGCTTTTTAGTTCCTCTTCACTTTCTGCCATAAGGGTGGTATCATCTGCATATCTGAGGTTATTGGTATTTCTCCCGGCAATCTTGATTCCAGCTTGTGCTTCATCCAGCCCAGCGTTTCTCATGATGTACTCTGCATAGCAGTTAAATAAGCAGGGTGACAATATACAGCCTTGACGTACTTCTTTTCCTATTTGGAACCATGTCCAGTTCTAACTGTTGCTTCCTGACCTGCATATAGGTTTCTCAAGAGGCAGGTCAGGTGGTCTGGTATGCCCATGTCTTTCAGAATCTTTCACAGTTTATTGTGATCCACAGTTAAAGGCTTTGGCATAGTCAGTAAGGAAGAAATAGATGTTTTTCTGGAACTCTTTTGCTTTTTTGACGATCCAGAGGATGTTGGCAATTTGATCTCTGGTTCTTCTGCCTCTTCTAAATCCAGCTTGAACATCTGGAAGTTCACGGTTCACATATTGCTGAAGCCTGGCTTGGAGAATTTTGAGCATTACTTTACTAGCATGTGAGATGAGTGCAATTCTGCGGTAGTTTGAGCATTCTTTGGTATTGCCTTTCTTTCGGACTGGAATGAAAACTGACCTTTTCCAGTCCTGTGGCCACTGCTGCGTTTTCCGAATTCGCTGGCATATTGAGTGCAGCACTTTCACAGCATCATCTTTCAGGATTTGAAATAGCTCCACTGAAATTCCATCACCTCCACTAGCTTTGTTCATAATGATGCTTCTTAAGGCCCACTTGACTTCGCATTCCAGGATGTCTGGCTCTAGGTGAGTGATAACACCATCATGATTATCTGGGTCGTGAAGATCTTTTTTGTACACTTCTTCTGTGTATTCTTGACACCTCTTCTCAATATCTTCTGCTTTTTTTAAGTTCATACCATTTCTGTCCTTCATCAAGCCCATCTTTCCATGAAATGTTCCCTTAGTATCTCTACTTTTCTTGAAGAGATCTCTCGTCTTTCCCATTCTGCTGTTTTCCTCTATTTCTTTGCATTGATCGCTGAGAAAGGCTTTCTTATCTCTCCCTGTTATTCTTTGGAACTCTGCATTCTTTTGCTGACTATGATTCAAATATGACATTTTGAAAACAAAATCATTCTATTAATTCTTTTGTGAGAGAGATTTTTCTATGTTAACCTACAAGTTATGGCTGGTGGACTTCTAACATTTTATAAAACACTGATAGTTTTTGATTAAAAAAAAAAAAATTTAGGATTTCTGCTTAAACATGATGATAGCAATTCAATCTGACTGTTCTACACTCTCCTCCCCCTGATTTCCAAATCTCATCTTGCTTTGTAAGGCCACCCCTCTCAACCGTTCAGAACAACTCTCTTATGCCCACATGCCGCCCACTCTTCAAGCGTCTGGGAAAGCATCCTAGCAGTAAATGCACCACTGAGTCTCTCAAACTGGGGGATCTGCAGGCTCTCTCAAAGATGCAAACACAAACATAGGTTTAAGAGTGCATTGTTGCTAGGCAACAACACTTAACTGACCTAGTAAGAGCCTCTCAGTGGTGTCCAACTCTGCAACTCCATGGACTGTAGCCTGCCAGGCTCCTCTGTCCATGCAGAGAACAGTGGCTGTTCCCTTCTCCAGGGGATCTTCCCAATCCAGGAATCAAACTGGGGTCTCCTACACTGCAGGCGGATTCTTTACCAGCTGAGCTACCAGGGAAGACCTAACCTACTGAGAAAAGAATTGAATCTAGTACAACATTTCATTCATGCCCAGGGAAGGCTAGGTGACACCAAGGTGTACACAGAAGTAAATCGATAAAAGCAGTAGGAAGTTGTTCACTTGGCACTCAGCAGTTCAGGCTGAGAAAACTCAAAGGAATTCTTGGTAACATACCATGAGCACTTGGTGAAGGAGCTTTCATTTTAGCGAAATACCACCTGCCAGACTAAAAATGAATGTCACCAATTTGCATTATATAGGTTTAGGCAATCAAGTTTTATTTCTATAAGAATTACATACAATAAGAATTTTTCAGTAGTTCTATGCAAAGGTCTGTCTAGTCAAGGCTATGGTTTTTCCAGTGGTCATGTATGGATGTGAGAGTTGGACTGTGAAGAAAGCCGAGAGCTGAGGAATTGTTGCTCTTGAACTGTGGTGTCAGACTTTATTTTTTTGGGCTCCAAAATCACTGCAGATGGTGACTGCAGCCATGAAATTAAAAGACGCTTACTCCTTGGAAGGAAAGTTATGACCAACCTAGATAGCATATTCAAAAGCAGAGACATTACTTTGCCAACAAAGGTCTGTCTAGTCAAGGCTATGGTTCTTCCTGTGGTCATGTATGGTTGTGAGAGTTGGACTCTGAAGAAGGATGAGCGCCGAAGAATTGATGCTTTTGAACTGTGGTGTTGGAGAAGACTCTTGAGAGTCCCTTGGACTGCAAGGAGATCCAACCAGTCCATTCTGAAGGAGATCAGCCCTGGGATTTCTTTGGAAGGAAAGATGCTAAAGCTGAAACTCCAGTACTTTGGCCACCTCATGCGAAGAGTTGACTCATTGGAAAAGACTCTGATGCTGGGAGGGATTGGGGGCAGGAGGAGAAGGGGACGACAGAGGATGAGATGGCTGGATGGCATTACTGACTCGATGGACGTGAGTCTGAGTGAACTCCAGGAGTTGGTGATGGACAGGGAGGCCTGGCGTGCCGCGATTCATGGGGTCGCAAAGAGTCAGACACGACTGAGCAACTGAACTGAACTGATGCTATTAAAAAGACAATTTTAAATCAATGACAATCTTTAAAAAGTTCTCACTTAAAAGGTTATGAAAAATGTGGGGAAGGGGAGTAAGAAAATGTACATCTTTTAGAATGTGTTTGAGCTTACATGATGATCAGTATAAAGCAAGTAGATACAGTTATGGGTTAAATACTGGAAAACCAGGGTAACCACACATCAAAAAAATACAATGGATTCACAAAAACCAAAAAAAAAAAAAGACTCAAGAATAATAATGAAAGAAAACCATTAACCACAAAAGGAAAAACAAAAGAAACCAAGAAAAAATACAAAATTAACTGCAAAACAAGGTTTAAGATGGCAATAAATACATACTAATCAATAATTACTTTAAATGCCAATGGACTAAATGTTCCAATCAAAAGACAGTGTCAGACTGGATAATACAACAAGAACCTACAGTATGCTACCTATAGGAGAGCACTTCAGGGCAAAAGACACATATAAACTGGAAATGAGACAGAAAAAGACATTTCATACTCAGGGAAATGACAAGAAAGTGGAGTTGGCAATAGTCGTATCAGACAAAACAGACTTTAAAACAAAAACCACAAAGAATGACAAAGTAGGACACACATAAAAGCATCAACACAAGAGGCAGACATAGTATTTGTTAACATACATGCACCCAATACAGGAGCACTTAATACATAAAACAAACACTACAGACATAAATGTAAAAAATGGATGGGAACATAGTAACAGTAGACTTTTAACATTCCACTGACATAAACGGATAGATCTTTCAGACAGAAAATAAGAAGGCAACAAAGATCTTGAATGACAAAACAGAACAATTAGATTTAATTGATATTTCCAGGATGTTACATCCAACAAAACCAGAACACACATTCTTTTAATTTAACAGAACACTCTCTAGGGCACAAAACAAGCCTCAACAAACCAAACAGAACAGAAATTATTTCAAGCATCTTTCCTGACCACAAGAGCATAAAAGTAGAACATCAACCACAGAAAGAGAAAAGAGAAAAAAAACAACTGCACAGACTAAACAACATGCTACTAGGAGACCACTGGGTCAACAATGAAATCAAAGATGAAATTTTAGAATTACTTCTAAACAAATGACAATGAAGACGCAACCATACAAAAACTATGAGATGCAGCAAAAGCAGTTCTAAGAGGGGAGTTCATAGTGATACAAGACTTCCACAAAAAAAGAAGAAAAAAATCTCAAATAAACAACCTAATCTATCACCTAAAGAACTAGAAAAGGAACAATAAACAGAACCAAAAGCTGGAAGGTAGGAAGAAATAATAAAGATCAGAGAGGACACAGAAAATTAAGAAAAAGATCATAAAACCAAGAACTAGTTTTTTGAAAGGATAAACAAAAGTAACAAACCTCTGACCAGGTTGACCAAGAAAAAAAAGGAATACAACTAAACAAAATAAGAAATGAAAGAGGAAAAGTAACAACCAATACCATGGAAATACAAAATACTGTTAAAGAAAATATTATGAACAGTTAGTTATATGTGAACAAAACAGACAACTTAAAAGAAATGGACAAATTTCTAGAAATACATAGCCCACTGAAACTAAGTGAAGAATTAGATAATTTGAACAGACAGATCACTAGATGTGAAATACAATCTGCAATTTAAAAACAACAATAAACTCCATGCAAACAAGAGTCCAGGCCTGGATGACTTCTCTGGGGAACTCCACCTAACACACAAGGAAGAGCCGACACCTATGCTTCTCAAACTCTTCCAAACAACTGAAAAGAAAAAGACATTCTCAGTCATCCTACAAAGCCACCATCACCTCTGAAGGACATAAAACTTTTAAGACGGCCAAAAAATTATAGAAGGAAAAAAAGTATGAGAGTTGATTTTATTCTAAAGGGCAACTCGGTTACTTTTTAATTGCATTTTTTATTTTTGGTAACTCAGTTACCTAATCCATATAAACAATAATAGCTTTAAAATTCTTTTCTATATCATTAGGTGAAGTTATTAAGTGAAAGTCGCTCAGTCGTGTCTGACTTTTTGTGACCCCATGAACTAATATAATACAGTCCATGGAATTCTCCAGGCCAGAATACTGGAGTAGGTAGTCTTTCCCTTCTCCAGGGGATCTTCCCAACCCAGGAATTGAACTGGGGTCTCCTGCATTGCAGGCAGATTCTTTACCATCTCAGCCACAGGGAATACAATAAAAAACCCTATTTGTGGATTACAAATTTATATCTCAGGCCCTAACCTCCCTAATTAGGACCAACTGGCACTAGTGACCCACTTCACTGCTCACTTAAATTTTTAACAGGTGGATTTTCTCTCCACAAAGCTCTACTCTTCCAGTTTTTTTCATCTCAAAATAGAACCATCATCCACTAAATTACTCAACTATCCCTGATCGATTTATCCCTCAGCCCAATCCCTACATCCAATCCATAAATTGGTGCCATTTACGGATTTCCAGGAAATCCAAAATCCATTCATTTCACGTCTAAGCCACCATCATTTCTCACCTTACTTACCAGTTCTTTAACTTGGTTTCTTTGCTTCTATTCTTGGTGGCAAGAATACACAGAAGAACTATACAAAAAAGATCTTCATGACCCAGATAACCACAATGGGGTGATCACCCACCTAGAGCCAGACATCCTGGAATGCAGAGTCAAGTAGGCCTTAGGAAGAATCACTATGAACAAAGCTAGTGGAGGTGATGGAATTCTAGTTGAGCTATTTCAAATCCTAAAACATGATGCTGCTAATGTGCTGAACTCAATATGCCAACAAATTTAGAAAACTCAGCAGTGGCCACAGGACTGGAAAAGGTCAGTTTTCATTCCAATCCCAAAGAAAGGCAATGCCAAAGAATGTTCAAACTACAGCACAATTGCACTCATCTCACAAACTAGCAAAGTAATGCTCAAAATTCTCCAAGCCAGGCTTCAACACTATGTGAACCATGAATTTCCAGATGTTCAAGCTGGATTTAGAAGAGGCAGAGGAACTAGAGATCACATTGCCAACATCCACTGGATCATAGAAAAAGCAAGAGAGTTCCAGAAAAAATCTACATCTGCTTTATTGACTACACCAAAGCCTTTGACTGTGTGGATCATAACAAACTGGAAGATTCTGAAAGAGACGGGAATACCAGACCACCTTACCTGCCTCCTGAGAAGTCTGTATGCAGGTCAAGAAGCAAGTTAGAACTGGACATGGAACAACAGGCTGGTTCCAAATAGGGAAAGGAGTACGTCAAAGCTGTATACTGTCACCCTGCTTATTTAACTTATATGCAGAGTACATCATGAGAAACGCTGGGCTGGATGATGCACAAGCTGAAATCACGATTTCTGGGAGAAATATCAATAACCTCAGATATGCAGATGACACCACCCTTATGGCAGAAAGTGAAGAGGAACTAAAAAGCCTCTTGATGAAAGTAAAAGAGGAGAGTGAAAAAGTTGGCTTAAAGCTCAACGTTCAGAAAACTAACATCATTGCATCTGGTCCCATCACTTCATGGCAAATAGATGGGGAAACAGTGGAAACAGTGTCAGACTTTATTTTTGGGGGCTCCAAAATCACTGCAGATGGTGACTTCAGCCATGAAATTAAAAGACAGTTACTCCTTGGAAGGAAAGTTATGACCAACCTAGATAGCATATTAAAAAGCAGAGACATTACTTTGCATCCATCTAGTCAAGGCTTTGATTTTTCCAGTGGTCATGTATGGATGTGAAAGTTGGACTGTCAAGAAAGCTGAGCGCCAAAGAATTGATGCTTTTGAACTGCAGTGTTGGAGAAGACTCTTGAGAGTCCCTTGGACTGCAAGGAGATCCAACCAGTCCATCCTAAATGAAATCAGTCCTGAATATTCATTGGAAGGACTGATGCTGAAGCTGAAACTCCAAAACTTTGGCCACCTGATGTGAAAAACTGACTCACTGGAAAAGAGCCTGATGCTGGGAAAGACTGAAGGCAGGAGAAGGGGACAACAGAGAATGAGATGGTTGGATGGCATGATGGACAAGAAAAAGAGTTTGAGCAAGCTTCGGGAGTTGGTGACAGACAGGGAAGCCTGGTGTGCTGCAGTCCACGAGATCACTAAGAGTCGGACACAACTGAATGACTGAACTGAACTGATTCTTGGCTCACTACAATATATTCTATTAATACAATGAAGTCAAAGTAATCTTTTTATAAGTCATGTTATTCCCCACGTAAAATCCTCTATCTCTATCCCAAATTAATTTCAACCACTCAGAGACAATGCAAAACTGTTCCCTAATGCTGACAAGAGCTAGGTTTTGCTTCTGGTATTACTTTCTACTTGTTTCTCTTTCTAAAGGAAATAAAACATGCCAAAGAGGATATATCTCTTCTTGAGTCAGCTCTGAAGCTGCCCAGGCTGCCCAGGTTCAAATCCTGGACAGATGAGCAATCTTAGGGAAACTGCTAAAGCCTCTCTGCTCTCAGTTTCCTCCAGTTAAGATCACTTTTTACACTCACTGATTGGCTAGACTTGCAAACAGTTAGAACTCAATAAGGGTATTATTTGGGGAAGGAGATTAGCAGGGAGCTGTATAACAATTGCCAGCACCACGGCCAAAATGCAAACCTGCTTGTGAATTATTCAGACATTTATTTGGGCGTTCCTAAGGCCATTCTCCTCCTGTTTACACTGCATGCAACTCGAGGGGAAAGACTCAACCTTAAAAAAGACTGGTTCCCAAATCAGACCGCTAAGCACAGACACTTTGCAGTTGCACAACTGCAGACTATGAAGGGTCAGTACTCAGAGCCACCACACCAACTCAGCTGTCCACACACAGGTGTGCCATTATAATGCCAGTTAGAAAAACGTTCAAAGCAATGTCATTTATGATAGCAGGAAAAAAAGAAACACGTTTAATGTAACCAAAAACTGAACAGCTAAAGAAATGATGGCAAATCAACATAAGATACCACAGGGCAAGTACAAGGGTATATATAGATGAAGTCTGCTATGGGGGGAAAGCATGAGGTAAAATATGTATAAACATACTATTTAAAACTACATAAAAATGTGTGTACTCTTTAACAAGACTTCCACTTTCTACAGAATGCAAATCTGTTATAAAGTTTTAAAGAACACACATGTTGTGAGCCCAGATGGTCTCTTAATGATGATCCCTTCTAGTTCTAGTATTCAGTGATCCTATGAAAACCTAAAGTGTGCAAATACTCTGAAAAACCGGTGAGTAGAATACACATACTTTACAATACCAGATGTCAGAGATGTGTTCTGTGACACAAGGGTAGCAAAGCTGGATTAAGAACCAGCCATGTAATGCTCGATTGTAAGACATGAACTCTTTACAATGACAAAGAAATCATGTGCAGGCAGCACTAGTTGCAAATCATTTCTCTAGAGAAATGAATATGGAATGCTGGCTCAAGTGTTATACTTCTTTTCTAGGCAGGTCTTATCGTAATTGTTTTCCACAACATAATTTAAAAAACAAGCGAACCCCAAACCAAAACCCACCCATAGAATCCAAATATCTAGTTTTATGCCCTAACATGGGTTTTAAAGACATGTGAATATTATATCAGACCATGAATCAACCAAGAGGACGTGGGAGATTTGATCTAAAACAGTTTTTTAAATCTGTCAGTGATTTCTGTATAATGTTAACTCTTATATTTGACTTTCAAATGACTTAAAATATTATAAAATTCACTTAAAATCAGTGTAAGATACAGTATGCAAAAAACCTACATACATAATAATGATAAAATTCAGTAGTTTGGAGGACACCCTTCATTTTTTAAAATTCTGCCTTATTAAAAATATATCAACAATGCAACCCCCGCCTTTAACTTCTATATGAGCTGCTTATAAGTTGGGGTGTAGATGAGGCTGCTATAAATTTTGTAGTATTACTTTTAAAAATTTACATTTACTTTAAAAAAGACTTAATTTTAAAATTCTGTAGGACTTATGAGATCACTTAGAAGACTGCCAACCTAAATGTGCCTGACTCCAAATGCATCTGATATATGAAAACGAAAACAGTGAAACCAATATTCTCAGTAAAAACTTAATATGACTTCTGTGCTTTAAGGAATACAGGCTGTTGAAATGTAAAGCTAATCACACACACACTAGATGATCAGTGAACCATTAACAACACTGTGATGAAGAGATGAAATTAATACACGTGGCACTCAGCTGTCTGTAGAGCTACACGCACACACCAGAAGAGAATACACAGTACTGACATACACTGTTCCCAAGTGGGTCCTCCCCCACTCTCTTTTTGGGGAACATTCACATTTTCTAATTTCTTTACAATTAATATTTACCATAATGCATTGTCTGTGAGCTTTAGCTATGATTAATCTCTGAACTGAATTACCTGACTCAAAGCTGGAATGGAACTTGTCTGAGAAGTTGTCTGAGATATGGGACCATTCATCTGTAAAATTGAAAACACCAGACACACCATCACTACCATGCAAAGAAACACATTTTCAAACCATGGTAATATAGCAAAACAAAACCCACTGAGAAAAGCACACTTATATGACAAAGAAATTTAATGAGGTAGTCAAAATGATGTAAGAGCCTTGAAATTTAAAATACTTTTAAATTCCGACTGGTGTTATTCCTTGTCATTTCAACTGGAAAAATTAAGAAAACCTACTTTTCCCAACATCATTTAGAAACTTTAAATATCATTGCCTGACATGATAATAGTTTACAATAAACAAATGCACTCAAAATTTAAAATCTGTATTATAATTTCTAATTAACTCTTTAAATAAATACCACTACAATGGTTATATTATTAAAATATTTATAAATCACTGCCTTTATCTTAGTGATTTTAAGTCCAAGGCTTTAAGTCTTAAGAACTATAATGCCCGTGTTTTCTCTATCACTTAGAAATCTGAAATTTCCTCTACTAAGTAAGCCCTAAGTATACTCAGAATTTACCCCTATATTTAAGCATAAGTGTTCTGAGTAGAGTGCAGAGCCTGTTATCACAACAGAAGAGGGTGCACGGGCCAGCGCTGCCCTGGACGTCCACTCACCAGATGCGCGCTGTCTTTCCCTTCTTGGACTCGTTGGCCCTGCGGTTCAGCCACGACCTTAGCGTCCTGATCAGAAGTCATGAGCTGTTTACTTTGTGGCTCCACTGGGAGAAGTTCAATGTTAGCCAGAGAATCCTGTAAAACGACAGACAGTAAATTGGTAACTTGAAGTGCAGAGGGTAATTTAATTCTAAAATGAAACTATTAAGCAGTTTTAAAATCCTCAAGTTTTCTAGGTCATACGTTTATCCCTCTGCAGTCTAAGTAGTTTAAAGAAATGTGCCAATAACGTCCACCTTTCACACCCAAGAAATTACATTAAAAAAAAAAGTTTCTTCATATTAATTTGCTAACTATAATATCGTAAGAGTTAGAAACCAAATGCTAACATATACAAACCCACTCATGTCCAGAAATTCATTTTTTAAAAACAGAAAATTATCAAAGTACTAGAACTCCAATTTGGGACTGATGAATGCCAAATTTATGTATATACAGAACTCTGTAATACTCTTAGAGGAAAACATAGGCAGAACCCTCTGGCATAAATCACAGCAACATCTTCTTGATCCATCTCCCACAATAATGTAAATAAAAACAAAAAGAAAGAAATAGGGCCGACTTAAAAGCTTTTGCTCAGCAAAGGAAACAATAAAACGAAAAGACAACCCACAGATTGAGAAAATATTTGCCAACAATGCAACTAATAAGGGATTAGTCTCCAAAATTTACAAACATCTTAAGACACCTAACAGCATCAAAATAAACAATCCACTCAAAAAATGGGCAAAAGACCTGAAAAGACATTTCTCCAAAGATAAACAGATAAGCAACAGGCACAAGAAAAGATGCCAACATGGCTAGTTATTAGATAAACGCGAATCAAAACTACAATGAGATATCACCCCACACCAGTCAGAATGGTTAAATACAAAAAAATCCACAAACAACAAATGCTGCAGAGGGTGTAGAGAGAGAAACCCTCCTACACTGCTGGTGGGAATGCTAACTGGTACAGCCACTATAGAGAACAGTATGGAAGTTCCTTAAAAAACTAAGAATAGAGCTACCATATGACCCCGCAATCCCACTCTTGGGCATATATCTGGAGAAAAACATGATTCAAAAGGTTATATGCACCCCAATGTTCTTTACAGCCCTGTTTACAGTGGCCAAGACATGGAAACAATCTGACTGTCCATCAACAGGGGAATGGATAAAGATGTGGTACATACATACAATGGCACGTGTGTGTGTCCATGCTAAGTAGCTTCAGTTAGGATGGACTCTCTGTGACCCTATGGATTGTAGCCCTCCAGGCTCCTCTATTTATGGGATTCTCCAGGCAAGTATACTGGAGTGCGTTGCCAGGCCCTGCTTCAGAGGATCTTCCCAACCCAGGGGTTGAACCAGGGATTTTACATCTCCTGCATTGGCAGGTGGGTTCTTAACCACTGGCGCTTAATTCACTCCATGTGACACTCTCTAGGTCCCTTTATGTTGCTGCAAATGGCATTATTTCATTCTTTTAATGACTGAGTAATATATGATGGAATATTACTCAGCAATTAACAATGGAAACAGTGACAGACTTTATTTTGTTAGGCTCCAAAATCACTGCGGATGGTGACTGCAGCCATGAAATTAAAAGACACTAGCTCCTTGGAAAAAAGCAATGATAAATCTAGACAGCATATTAAAAAGCAGAGACATTACTTTGCCTACAAAGGTCTGTAGAGTCAAAGCTATGATTTTTCCAGTAGTCGTGCATGGATGAGAGAGATGGACAATAAAAAAGGTTGGGCATCAAAGAACTGATGTTTTCGAACCATGAAAACATCATGGGACTGGAAAAGACTTTTGAGAATCCCTTGGACAGCAAGGAGATCAAACCAGTCAATCCTAAAGGAAATCAACCCTGAATATTTATTGAAAGGACTGATGATGAAGCTGAAACTCCAATACTTTGGCCACCTGATGCAAAGAGCCAACTTACTGGAAAATACCCTGATGCTGGGAAAGACTGAAGGCAGGAGGAGAAGGGGACAACAGAAGATGAGATGGTTGCAAGGCATCACCAACTCAATTGACATGAGTTTGAGCAAACTCCGGGAGATGGTGAAAGACAGGGAAACCTGGCATGCTACAGTCCATGGGGTCACAAAGAGCTGGACACGACTGAGCGACTGAACAACAATTAAAAAGAATGAAATAATGCTATTTGCAGCAACATGCAGGGACTGAGAGAGTATCACACTGAGTGAAGACAGAGAGAGAGAGAAGGAGAATCTAAAGAGAAATGATACAAAAGAACTTGCTTCAAAACACAAAGAGACTCACAGAAAACTAACTTATGGTTGCTGGGCGTGGAATGGCTAGTTAGGGACTTTGGGATGGACATGTATGTACTGCTTCATTTAAAATGGATAACCAACAAGCACCTACTGTGTAACATGTGGAACTCTGCTCAATGTTATGTGCCAACTCGGATAGAAAGAAGGTTTGGGGGAAATGGATACATGTATATGTATGGCTGAGTCCCTTTGCTGTTCAGCTACAATTACACAACATTGTTAATCAGCTATACCCCAATACAAAATAAAAAGTTCAAAGTTTTGGAAAAAATAAAAGAAATTCATTTTTTAAGAACAGAAAATTACCAAATTAATAGAACTCCAATTTGGGACTGATGAATCCCAAATTTATGCATATATAGTTTTTGACCAGCCCATTTCACTTTCTTCCAGGAAAGCAGTAGCCTGGAGAAATAAACAAGTTTGTTTTAAAGGAATCCCTTCACAGTCTTGAAACAAACAAACCAAAAGCAATATGAACACAGGGCAAAAGCATGCCAAGCAGCCTGCGTAAAGCTTTTGCTTGGCTCAACAGCTGGACATTGAACTTCATGTAATTTTCCCAAATGGATCATGAAGTAACACTGGCTTAGAAGGGACACCAGTTAATCATGATTTTGTATTACGAGTGTCAGAACCACGGTTCTCAGACATCCAGGTGTGACTTAAGCGTTCCCTCTCTTCACTGTAAGCTATGACTCCTCACAAGATAAAGAAGTTAATTTAACCCAGATTTTTCAAGCTCTTCTAAAAACATGCAGCATCCAAGTGGCAGATAAATTTAAAAGCTGTTTTTGTCACTAGGTAAACCATGTAGGTTTTTAAGCTTCTATGATGGCACTTTCTATTCTCAATAACCTGCTTATGATAAATTCTCTAAACCCTTTATAATGAAATAATCTGATGATCAAAGGTAAACTAGTCCTACTGTCAAACGTATCAGCAACCATAGAAGCACAAAATCACTGAAACGCTGTACGACAGACTTGGAAATGTAAACTACTAACAGAGGAGAAAGGCCTGAAACAAATCAGTTTCAGAGATCCATGTTTTCCACAATGCAGAATGAATGACAAATATGTTAAACTGTAATCACCTGCAATGTGTTAAATTGTAAAATCCAGAAAATATGATGGTACCTGCACTGACAGTCACAGCAGGGAGGTGCAGATGCTTTCTTACACTATTAACTTGAGTATTAAAATTCTCAAAGGGGGGAAAAAAATGTCTGGCTGAAAACAAGATACAAAGAGAAAAAAATCAACTGCAAGAGTCCTTTATTATATATACTACCTATGTTTTTTTCAGTCAGTCACAAATTATGCCCCTTGTGACTGAAACAGCACACCACAGATAGGAAGTAGTCCTGCACAACAAACCCAGGATGTGATCTTACTGCAACCTTGCAGCAAACACAAGCACACAGGAAGGCCTAGGGGTTCTGCGAAGCTGGACCAGGAGCCTGGCTTCAGTACAAACAAGGACAAGATACACATACTGTCCCAACTGTGGCTTTGTTTATATGGCTTTATCTGTTATGTTTAATAATTATAATAAATAAAATGAGACCCTAGCTTTTAGGGATGCATACTGAAACACTTCCGGGGAGATAACGTGATGTGGGGCAGAGACATGGGGGGTTCACAGGTGCTCTTCCCGGGAGAGGAGAAGGAGGGGTCATATGATCCTGTCTACTTCTGTATTTCTGCAACAGTGTATAAGCCAAGGATGAAAAGGCAGTCATGGCAGCAGCTTAGTACAACAGTGGTTCTGCTCTGACCTGGGCAACCCATATGAACAAGCAATCATAATCATACACCCTGTCTCTAAATTACCAACCTGACACACCCATTTTTTAAAAAAAAAACTTTTTTAAAAAAACCCAACAATTGCTGAAGTTGGCAACTGGTGTTATACTGAGTAAACTACAAAGCACTGAAATTAGACTTTATTATCAAATATCTCAATCTAAAATAAGACTTAAAGAATAATGACAACAATTCCAATAAAACACAAAATAACTTTTTCATTACTTAAGAAACCAAAACTATTTTAAGACTTACAGCTATGTAACCTATTGCTTCTTGGCATAAAGCAGGTCTCAAGGCTGTGAAGAGAAACAGGCAAAGGGGGACGAGATCTACTTTCAAAGCAAACTGTTTCTTAGCTAAGACCTGGTAACAGGACAACCTAAAGGTGTTCAGAGGCAACTTTCACAAAAACTTAATCAGCCAAACAAAAGGGGTCATCTTCCTGATTTGATTTCATTTTCTATTTACATGAAAAAACAAAGAGACATGAAATCAGAGGCCCCTCCCCCCCAACCAAGTGGTCTCTAGGCTAGCAGACTTTGTTAATTCCATCTGTCAAAGCTCCACCTCAGAAAATTTTACTAACCTTATCAACTACTTGGGAGCATATAGTTCTCTAGTTCTGTTTCTAAACAATTCTTTTCACACATACCCGAAATGTTTGTTTTATAAGTAAAAACTTACTTAGGTCTTCTTGGACACTCAAGACAATCCTTAAAAAAATATAAATCAATCTCAAACCTGACTATTTATCAAGCTGGTAGCATAAATATCCAAAAAAGAGTTATTCTAAGTGACATTAAAAGAGAGTATTCACACACAAAATCCTGAAAACTCACAAGAAAATCTTAAAATGCACTCAGGAGGCTTGTTCTTTGGGGCAAATATTGGTATTATTTTGAAGCTATTTTATGTATTATACACACACATACACAAACTGTAATATAATAAGAAAAATAAGAATTAAGTACTAAGACTTTCAACATAAAAGGAAACACAAACATAAAATCAAACAAGCTAGGTAAAATCCACAGAATCATTTTATATTTACTGTAAATGTAACTTTTTAAAATTACAGTTGGCCCTTGAACAAGGGGGTTTTTGAGGCACATGTGAGTCCACTTATATGCAGATTATTTTCTTTTCAATTAAATGGATATGACCTGTGGTTGGCTGAATACAAAATGCAGAACCAGGGATACCCAGGTACAGAACCCTGGGCAGGGAGGGCTGTGTGTCAAATCACAAGTGGCTCTTCGACTCCTGGGGGTCAGCACCTCTAGCCCCTGTGGGGTTCAAGCTCAGCTGTATAGATTTTCTTCAGCTTTCGCTATTTGTTCTACTAACATCCCCATCCTATGCCAGGTCCTACTCTCAGATCCCACACTGCACTGAGCTGTCACTTCTCTCCAGTCTCCTCCGACCTGTGACAGCTCCTCAGTCGGCCACATTTGTGCGGAATGTTGCTCAATTTGAGATGAACCTGGGACACTGTATCACGACGGCAAGGAAGCTCTCTAAGACTCCTGTGGTCCCGTCACAGAAGCAACAGGAAAAGAAGAGAGGGGCTCCTGATGGCCAAAGACAGAGAATGTGACAGGCACAAAGAATGAATGGAAACAAACGTACAAAAATCCACAGTGGTTACAGGCCACCACTACACAAGTGACCAGTGGAGGCTGTTAAGACACCAACTCCTTTTTCTGAAGATTGCTCCAGGGAAACAAGCCATCAGCCTGCCCTTGCTGAATGAGTATTAGCACAACTAAAGACCAGGGCATGCTGTTCACTACACAGGAGTCACAACTAAAAACAGGGTGGATGACAGAATCTGGAAATCCGTTGCAATAGCTAATGAAATGATCGCTGATATCTGCTAGAGAGGAGGGAAAGAGCTGACGGGGAGCTCAGAGGGACTGAAGCCACTTTTCAACCTGATGACTAACATGCAACAAGTGGGTATTACACTCTTAACAGGATGAAAAGCATCAGGTCGATGAAATATTCTTGCCAAAACAGAACCTATGTTTAATCAAACTTCCAGACCCCACTCCCAATTTAAAGGAAACCCTGGGAACAGTATGCGTTAAACAACACCAACGAATGTCACAAGCTAAACCCAAAATGTGGGGCATACTACAGACAGATGCCCCATTTCTACAGCAAACCTGAGACGTGGGGAAAAAAGGGGAGATTTTTATTGCTACAAAATGGAAAAGCTTTAACCAAAATAACCTTATGTATGAGAAATGTATCTGGACCCAGATGCAAATAAATTAAATTAAAACGTATTTTTGACAGGAAAAATTGAATGTTGTGTGGGTGATCAAAAGTATTACAGAATGATTAATAATTTTGTTGAGTGCAATGAAGGTGCTTTGGCTTTTATTTTTAAATGTCTCATTTTTAAAAGACATCAACTAAAAGACTACAGATGAAATTACACATCTGGAATCTGGATGTAATTAGCTTTGGAATACGCTAATAATTTTTTTGTGAGTGTAAGGAAACAGAAGAAACAAAAATACAAGAATGCAGCAAGCTGATGGAAGCTAAACTGAGGTAATGGGTACCATACATGGAGGACTGCTGCAATATCCTCCTCCTTCTAAGGTTAAAGTCCATAATAAAAGCTAACAAGACTCATCTAACTAGGATACAGTATCAACACACACCCAAAACTCCCCATACTTACGTCTATTTAAAATATGTACTAATGAAACAATTCAACAATATGTAAACCATTTTATACTACTACTCATGGCAGCTTTAGTCAAAAAAGGGGAAATAAACACTGAACTATAGAAAAGCAAAAAATAAAGCAATATATTAAAAGTATTAAAAATATTCACCAAGATTATATAAAGTAAAAAAAGCAGGATATTAAAAAACTGTGGACAGTATAATTGCAACTATATTTTTAAAATTCATATAACTCTGTGAATATTTAAAAATGAAACAAATGAAACTAGAAGGACGGACCCCAGATGACTAACAATGTGTAGTTAAGATTAAAACTCAAGGATCATGTTCCACTTTGCTTCATTTATGTAGGTTCAACGTTTTTTTAATAACTTACTATTTATATAATCACACATACCTAATAAAACTCATTGGCTGGCTGATTTCACGTTTATCAAACAACTACCTAATCCTTTAGGGTTGAGGAGAGTCTACAGAAAGAGCAGATACTGACCCAGTTGCCCATTAGTACAGGTAATAAAACTGTCGTTCAGTTATCACAACATTTTCTCATGCAATGATATCATCAGTCTTGTCCTCTGAGATAGGGGGTCTCAAAGTGTGGTCTGGACCGCATGAGAGGTCCCAGAAGCCCTTTCTGGGGCCAAGAGGTTGAAAGGATCAATGCTGAATGCCCTTATTCTCTTCTCACAGAAGCACAGTGGATTTCTGGTATAGGACCAAAGTTTAAGGGTACATGAGGAGACTATTAACATACTACTCCCTTTCCCAGCCACATATATGTGTGAAGCCAGATATCCCTCTTATATGTCCACCAAAGCAGCATGTCACTAACAGAGCAAACGCAGAAGCAGACGAGATTCCAGCCGGGATTCAATTAAATCACACATTAAAGAGATTCACAAAAATACGTAACAATGCCATTCTCATCATTAAATCACTTTTTGTTTTGGAAAAGAGTGCTATTTTTTCACAGGCAATGTTATTTATATTACATATAACGAGTTTGTTATTATTCAAGAAAAATACATATTTAAAATTTCTAAGTCTTAATTTTTAACATAGAAAGAACCAAGTCATGTAAACAAAAGCTCTCAGGGACCTTCAATGTTTAAAAGTGTAATGAGGTCTTGAGCCCACAAGGTTTGAGAACCACCGACAAAAGACACAACTAGTTCTGACTGACAAGGCCTGGTGTTCATGGCTGGGAAGACAGGCCACTCTCACGATGGCCAACAGATCAACCCACAATCAATCGATCCACAGAGTCAATACAATCCATCAAAATTCCACCAGCCTTTTTTGCAGAAACTGATGAACTGATCCTAAAATTCCTACGGAAATGTAAGAGACCCACAAAACAATCAAAACAAAGCTGGAAGACGGACCCTTCCTGATTTCAGCACTCACTCCAAAGTTAGAGGAATCAAAAGTGTGGTGCTGGCCAAAAGACAGATCAATGGAACAGAACTGAAAATCCAGATATAAACCCTTATACTCAGGGTCAATTATTTTCAAAAGGGTACCAAGACCACTCAATGCAGAAAAATACTCTTTTCAACAAATGATGCTTGGACAACTGAATATCCACATGCAGGAGAATGGAGCTGGACCCCTAACTTACTCTCTATACAAAGATTAACTCAAAATGAAGCACCCACCCACATGTAAGAGCTAAAACTGTAAAACTCAGAAGATAACAGAGAAAGGCTTCAAGAAAATGTACTTGTGTCAATGGCTTCTTAGATTGGACACCAAAAGCACAAACAACAGAAGAAAATAAACTGGTCTTCATCAAAACTTTTGTGCTTCCAAGAATACCATCCAGAGTGGGAGAAAATATTTGCAAATTATACATCTGATAAGGGACACATAACTATATATCAAATAAATAATTCCTAAAACTAAGTAAGAGACAAGTTAAAAATGGGCCAAGAATCTGAATCGACATTTCTCCAAAGATATAAAAATAGCCAATAAGCAGGTGAGAATATGCTTAACATCGTAAATCACTACTGCCGCTGCTGCTGCTGCTGCTAAGTCGTGTCCAACTCTGTGCAACCCCATAGATGGCAGCCCACCAGGCTCCCCTATCCCTGGGATTCTCCAGGCAAGAAAACTGGAGTGGGTTGCCATTTCCTTCTCCAATGCATGAAAGTGAAATCACTCAGTCGTGTCCGACTCTTCACGAACCCAAGGACTGCAGCCCACCAGGCTCCTCCGTCCATGGGATTTTCCAGGCAAGAGTACTGGAGTGGGGTGCCACTGCCTTCTCCCGTAAGTCACTAGGGAAATGCAAATCAAAACATCACTCACTGGCATGGCTATAATCAAAACGACAAATAGTAAGTGTTGACAAGGGTGTGCAGAAATGAGTTCTTCATACATTGCTGGTGGGAATTTAATAGCACACAGGCACTTGGGTGAACAGCTTCAAAATGTTTAATCCATTATGACTCAGCAACTGCACCTCTAGGTACATACCCAAGGGAACTGGCTTCCTCCTTCCTGGAGGCAGTCTTGAGTCCCCTTCTCAACCTGTCCTCATTACCCACAGCCTCTCTGCTCTTTACAGCACCAATCACTCTGAGCTTCTCAAAGGTATCCATGTGTTTCTTCTTCTCATGAACAAGACATAACAGGACAATAAATCCCACCAACGATATGCTACAATTTACCCCAAAGAGATTTGCTCTGTCACTAACACTCTAATACATATTTTACTATCCTGTTGTCTAAATACTTTTTCTGTATTTGCAGCTAAGTATGCTCAAGTCTCTTCTGATGCCTGGAAACTGTGTGTGATCAAGAGGAATGAGCCAAGGAACAGAGCATGAGCAGAGAAGACAGCTGAGACAAGATGCTATCACACAGACGTGGGTTCTGAGGACTTCAGCATGATGACAGGGATCATTCTATTAAAAAAAAAAAGTAAATATTCAACTAGGTAAGTAAGCAATTTTACCTAAACATGGAAAATGGATTGTTAAGAACTTCAGAGATTGTCTTCATTAAATAGTGTGTGATCCCCTTTGAGAATCAATTAAAAAAGTCAAAATCTGTTACTTTCCATGTCTACTTTGCAGACCTTTGAAACTGATAAAACTCATTAGAAAAAACAAAAATGGTCCAAAAAGCTAAATCAAATCATTAAAGCACAACCCTAGCGTTTTGGGACTGGAAGAACATGTGTTTGGGCTTCTCAGGTGGCTCAGTGATAAAAGAATCCGCCTGCCAAGCCAGGAGTTCCAGGAGACCCTGGTTTGATCCCTGGTTGGGGAAGATCCCCTGGCAGGAGGGCCTGGCAACCCACTCCAGTATTCTTGCCTGGGAAATCCCATGGACAGAGGAGCCTGGTGGGCTACAGTCTATGGGGTCACAAAGAGTCAGATACAACTTGATTAAACAAAAACAAGAAAATAAAACACCACAATGGCAATTAGTTACTCACACATTTGCTTTGTGTTGCTGGCTGGGCTATTCTGTTTACCTCATAGCTGTCTGCATCACCCAGCTGCTGTTGCTGCTGCTAAGTCGCTTCAGTCGTGTCCGACTCTGTGCAACCCCATAGACAGCAGCCCACCAGGCTCCCCCATCCCTGGGATTCTCCAGGCATAAACACTGGGGTGGGTTGCCATTTCCTTCTCCAATGCATGAAAGTGAAAAGTGAAAGTGAAGTTACTCAGTTTCGCGACCCCGTGGACTGCAGCCTACCAGGCTCCTCTGTCCGTGGGATTTTCCAGGCAAGAGTACTCTGCATCACATATAGTATCTAAAATGCACATTCCTGTCTCACTCCAGAATAACTTATGAGTATCTTGGGGCAGATCAGCTATGTACTTTCCACAGCACATTACCAGATTATATACTTAACTGAATCTGTAGACCTGAATGGTGGGGATGTCTACAGAGCAACGGATACGGCTTCCAGGAGAGCTGTTACTCTAACTTCTTGTTTTTTTAAGACTCACTGTCTCTATGATGGTCCAATTTGTCCACGGAGTTGTCTTAATGATAAATGAAAGAGAGCAACCCAATCTCACCGTAGTTGCTGTTTAATTACACTTTTAAATTGGCAGTCAGTACGGAAATATGTATGTTTAAACAGATGCTGCCAATAAAGTATGATTTTTTTAAATTTCCTTTTATACATACCTACCTGTGCTTCTATCAAAAAAGAGAGGAGGAGGAAAAGGTAACTCTTATTCATAGTTTGACCTGGTTCTGCTCCTAGGGAAAGCATAAAATCAAACACAACATGCAAAAACTTATGTCTTAGCCAAGTAAGAGTGGGAAAGCATCTACATGACATGTACACCCTAAAAATTACATTAAAAACTTTTTACACAAAGTGCTTTCAATTGAGAACTTAACTAGATAATACTACACACAAAAAAATTTTAAAGGTACCTTCAAGCTTTACGGATTCAAGTTGGTTTATGAAATCTCACCGGAGAAGGCAATGGCACCCCACTCCAGTACTCTTGCCTGGAAAATCCCATGGATGGAGGAACCTGGAGGGCTGCAGTCCATGGGGTTGCTGAGGGTCGGACACGACTGAGCAACTTCACCTTCACTTTTCACTTTCATGCATTGGAGAAGGAAATGGCAACCCACTCCAGTGTTCTTGCCTGGAGAATCCCAGGGACAGGGGGAGCCTGGTGGGCTGCCGTCTGTGGGGTCGCACAGAGTCAGACACGACTGAAGTGACTTAGCATAGCATGAAATCTTACCCCAGAGTAGTCAATTATTTGAAAAGATTATTTTACTAGGTTATAAAGAATTCTAAATAAACTATTTGAAACAACCAAAACAATATGGAGTGGACTTAAAAATTCTTCTCGGGACTCCCCTGGTGGTCCAGTGGCTAAGACTCCACGCTCCCAATGCAGGGGTCCTGGGTTCAATCCTTGGTTAGGGCACTAGATCCCACACGCTGCAACTAAAAGACCAGGCACAGCCAAACGACCCCATGGACTGTAGCCTACCAGGCTCCTCTGTTCATGGGATTTTAGTACTGGAGTGGATTGCCATTTCCTTCTCCAGGGGATCTTCCCAAATCAGGGACTGAACCCAGGTCTCCCACATTGTAGACAGACACTTTACCATCTGAGCCACCAGGGAAGTCCTGAATAAATAAATAAATATTTTTAAAAATAAGAATTCTTCTCTTACTCTGCAGGTGGTTATAATGGTTGTTCTGTAAAATTCTGGTAAACGTGAGCGCAAAGGGGAAGGGGAACACATCCTTAGAGTTACAGCCTTCTGCCCCCGAAGTGTAACTTCTTGCTTTTATCATGAGTTGCTTCTTTCCCAAGAGAAGAGTATCTCCTAAAACAGTCACACACTTTTTCACCAGAGGGAGAAGAAAATAGATAGTGCAAGCTTTGTTAACTGACATCTTTCTGGACAGGACCAGGAAGTCCTGAGGCCAAGCCTACACCCTGTGCAGGACACAAGGCAGCACGTCGACACCATCAGCCTAACCTGGAAGGGGTAAGCGCACCCAGAATGATGTTGTTTCACAGCTGAAAGGTTAACGGTCCTGCGTTCAGCCTGTTGAGAATGAACTCTGACAACCATTTGTCTGCTGCTCAACTTGTTTTCCGGAGAAGGCGATGGCACCCTACTCCAGTACTCTTGCCTGGAAAATCCCATGGACGGAGAGGCCTCGTGGGCTGCAGTCCATGGGGTCACTGGGAGTTGGACACGACTGAGCGACTTCACTTTATTTTTTCACTTTCATGCACTGGAGAAGGAAATGGCAACCCACTCCAGTGTTCTTGGAATCCCAGGGATGGGGGAGCCTGGTGAGCTGCCGTCTATGGGGTTGCACAGAGTTGGACACGACTGAAGTGACTTAGCAGCAGCAGCAACTTGTTTTCACCAAGAACTACCTCCCAGGTCGAAAGTGAAGCACCCCCCACCCCAGCCAGGGGCCAGATGTGTAGGGTCTGGCCAGTAGTCTGCCAGGCGGAGAGACCTCCTCATCCTTTCCTGCCTCAGGGCCCTCACTTCGACCCCAAGTCCTTCTCACATCAGTCTGCTCAGCTGCTGCGAAGCCCCTTGTGGGTGAGCATCTGCACCTCTGTCTCAGCCATACACTCACTGTGCTGATGAAAAGCTCGATGTGGCTACACAGAGTAGGAAACAACCACTACTGCTGACCTTCCATATGTAGAACCACCTTCTATATTTTACATTTACCTTAGGGGACTGCGTATATGTAGTTTTGGTTTTTTAACTATAAAGCTTTAGTACTTCCAATCTGAATATGCGATCATTGAACATGAGATAATTGAAACTCTCCAGCAAAGTCTTCACTTTCTCTCATTTACACTGGAAAACAAAAAAATGCTGATGGCCAAATACAGCATTTGGTACTAGTATACACTTGTACCAAAAGTCAGAATCAATACCACAAGTCTTTCAAGAGACCCAGAAGTCCTCTTTAAAAATAAACTCTAGATTGTGCATTTCTTAACTCTTTTTCTAAGGGAAAAAGCCTCAATTCATCTCATCCTTCTAATGAATCATGCATTTCTTCAAGTACTATCACATTCTATTGTGCTTTCTAATTTATAATCGCATAACTGCAGTTTTTCAGTTGAAAAAACATAATACTCTTTCAATACAAGAGGAAGATTGGGGGAGGGTAAGGGGAGAAGGCAATGGCACCCCACTCCAGTACTCTTGCCTGGAAAATCCCATGGATGGAGGAGCCTGGTAGGCTGCAGTCCATGGGGTCGCTAAGAGTTGGACACGACTGAGCGGCTTCACTTTCACTTCTCACTTTCCTGCACTGGAGAAGGAAATGGCAACCCACTCCAGTGGTCTTGCCTGGAGAATCCCAGGGATGGGGGAGCCTGGTGGGCTGCCGTCTATGAGGTCACACAAAGTTGGACACGACTGAAGCGACTTAGCAGCAGCAGCAGCAGCAAGCAGCTCAGAACTCGGCACGCTGAAGAACTGCACGCACTTCAGAGCTCCTCCAACCCTGTGCTGCTCAAACTGGGACGCGCTGACAATCCCAGGGGGCACCAAAGAACCAGAACTAGAGGCGGCACGACTGTTTCAAGTTCTGGAATCATATATAAATTTAGTAATTAAAAAAAGACCGTATACTTCAGTGAAAGGGAAATATTCCACAACAACTATAATCTTACACAATTCTTTCTCAAAAACTAGACCTCAAAAGTCAAGGCAAAGAACCCCAAAACACATAACCTGCATCTTAGTCAACTTTAAGAGACTTAATGAAAATGTGTTTTTCTCTGCAGTTTCTACAGTTAAATCATACACTTGCACTAATGAGCACAACTGCTTTGCACAAACTAAGGGACAAAATGAACTGGCTTCTGTAAGCAAACAACCCAGCCGGGAGGAGGAAGAGGACAGAGCTAAGGCAGGGAGCTGCGCACCAGCCCCACACTCTGCTAGCCACAGGCAGCTGCTTTCATAGGAAAGCGTCACATGGAGCCTCCACCTCGTTGAGCCTTCTGCACTCAGCTTCTCCACGTTTCAGTTAACACCACCTGTTAAATTTCAGTGCATCTAAGCAAATATCTGGGGAACATTTTTTGACTTATGGATTCCTCATAAGTCAAAATCAACTGTTTAAAAAATCGATCCTCATATAAAACAAATAAAAACTGACACTTTCCCAGTCTCAAGGAAATACACTACCTCGTCTACCCCACTGCTCTAACCAGAAACCTGCAAATAAATTTTTAATCTTTCTCTCATATAAGCTTATCCCTCCTCACCTCCACTGTCACTAAACTGTTCCAGTAACTATCATCTCTGAATGGAACCACAACCCTAACCTCCTAGGTCTCCCTCCCCCAGTCGCACCAATCCTTCTGCAGAACGATGCTCCCGAAGGAGTTGATCTCTCACCTTCAGCGTGCACCTGCCACGCCATGCACTGTGATATCTGGAACCAACCAAGCAGGCCAGCTGGACCATCATCCCCCACCCTTTGCACAAAGCCTGAGTTGCAAACCCTCTACAACATAGCAAGGCAGCCGCCTCTCCATTACAGCAGCCCGGGCAAGTGTCTCCCTTCTTGACTCCTGCTCTCCTGATACAACACCCAGCAGAGCAGAATGCAGGGATATATGCTTAATCATTTTAATTTTCACCCACTAAACATGTGGGAGGAAACTCCTTGTAGTTAAAACATAAAGTGCAAAAACTAAGATGATTCCAAGTGAAAGCTTCTGTTGCTGCATATTCCAGATGATGTGTTAATGTGGGAAAACACAACATTCTTAGACAATGGTAAAACTATTGTGAGTTCACTGTAATTGATACTCTCTAGGCTTTGTGAATGGGTCTGTGTGTGTTGTTCAGTCGCTGAGTCGTGTCTAACTCTCTGCAACCCCATGGACTGCAGCAGGCCAGGCTTCCCTGTCCTTCACCATCTCCCATAGTTTGCTCAAATTCATGTCCACTGAGTCAGTGATACCATCCAATCATCTTATTCTGTCACCACCTTCTCCTCCTGCCCTCAATCTTTCCAAGCATCAGGGTCTTTTCCAATGAGTCAGCTCTCTGCATCAGGTGGCCAAAGTACTGGAGCTTCAGTTTCAGTCCTTCCAACGAATATTCAGGACTGATTTCCTTTAGGATTGACTGGTTTCATCTCCTTGCAGTCCAAGGAACTTTCAAGAGCATTCTCCAGCACCACAATTCAAAAGCATCAATTCTTAGGCACTCACCCTTCTTTATGGTCCAACTCTCACATCCATACATGACTACCAGAAAAACTATAGCTTTGACTATACAGACCTTTGTGGGCAAAAGTGATGTCTTTGCTTTTTATTTCCTGTCTAGGTTTTCATAGTTTTCCTTCCAAGAAGCAAGTGTCTTTTAATTTTATGGCTGCAGTCACTGTAGCGACTTTGGAGCCCAAGAAAAGAAAATCTGTCACTGCTTCCACTCTTTTCCCCATTTACTTGCTGTGATGAAGTGATGAGAATGGATGCCATCACCTTCAGTTCAGTTCAGTTGCTCAGTTGTGTCCGACTCTTTGTGACCTATGAACCGCAGCACGCCAGGCCTCCCTGTCCATCACCAACTCCCAGAGTTCACTCAAACTCATGTCCATTGAGTCAGGGATGCCATTCAGCCATCTCATCCTCTGTTGTCCCCTTCTCCTCCTGCTCCCAATCTCTCCCAGCATCAGAGTTTTTTCAAATCAGTCAGCTCTACGCATCAGGTGGCCAAAGTACTGGAGTTTCAGCTTCAAAATCAGTCCTTCCAATGAACACCCAGGACTGATCTCCTTTAGGATGGACTGGTTGGATCTCCTTGCAGTCCAAGGGACTCTCAAGAGTCTTCTCTAACACCACAGTTCAAAAGCATCAATTCTTCAGCACTCAGCTTTCTTTATAGTCCAACTCTCACATCCATACATGACTACTGGAAAACCATAGCTTTGACTAGATGGACCTTTGTTGACAAAGTAATGTCTCTGCTTTTTAATATGCTGTCTAGGTTGGTCATAACTTTCCTTCCAAGGAGTAAGTGTCTTTTAATTTCAAGGCTATAGTCACCATCTGCAGTGATTTTTGAGCCCCAAAAAATAAAGCCATCACCTTAGTTTTTTGTATGTTGAATTTTAAGCTAGCTTTTTCACTACTCTCACCTTCATCAAGAGGCTCTTTAGTTCCTCTGCACTTTCTGCCATTAGAGTGGTATCATCTGCGTATCTGAGATTGTTGGTATTTCTCCCAGCAATCTTGATACCACCTTGTGATTCATCCAGCCTGGCATTTCACATGATGCTCTCTGCATTTAAGTTAAATGAACAGGGTGACAATATTCAGCCTTGTCTTACTCCTTTCCCAATTTTGAACTAGTCCGCTGTTCCATGTCCATTTCTACTTGTTGCTTCTTGACCCACATACAGGCTTCTCAGGAGACAGGTAAGGTGGTCTGGTATTTCCATCTTTTTAAGAATTTTCCACAGTTTGTTGTGATCTACACAGTCAAAGGCCTTACTGTAGTCAATGAAGCAAAAGATGTTTTTTCTGGAATTTCCTTGCTTTCTCTATGATCCAACAAATGTTGGCAACTTGATCTCTGGTTCTCTGCCTTTTCTAAACCTGTTTGTACATCTGGAAGTTCTCTAAAGCCTAGCTTGAAGGATTCTGAGCATAACCATACTAGCATGTGAAATGAGTACAACTGTATGGTAGTCTGAATATTCTTTGCCATTCTCCTCCTTTGGGACTGGAATGAAAACTGACCTTTTCTAGTCCTGTGGCCATGGCTGAGTTTTCCAAATTTGCTGACATATTGAGTGCAACACTTTAACAGCATCATCTTTTAGGATTTTAAATAGCTCAGCTGGAATTCCATCACCTCCACTAGCTTTGTTCATAGTAATGCTTCTTAAGGCCCACTTGACTTCACATTCTAGGATGTCTGGTTCTAGGTGAGTGACCACACCAGTGTGGTTATCCAGGTCATGGAGACCTTTCTTTGTATAGTTTTTCCCTGTATTCTTGCCACCTGTTCTTAATCTCTTCTGCCTCTCTTAGGTCCTTACAGTTTCTGTCATTTATTGTGCCCATCCTTGCATGAAATTGGTATCTCCAATTTTCTTGAAGAGATTTCTCGTCTTTCTCATTCTGTTGTTACATTTCTGTGTGTATATTTGTGTGTTTGTGTATGCATACATGTAAGTATGCACTTGGGGTCTGAACATAGAGAAGAGTTAAATGCAAAGTGATAGTGATAGTAAAAAAGTCCATTTAATTCTCAAAGTAACAACTCACAGAAGAAGTTCCTAGGTAGCAAACACACAAGATCTACTATTAGTATTAAGAGTAGAAGTAAAAGATCCTTTTGAAAATACACTGAAAGTCATGAGTCCTTGCACTGGAAGAAGTGGATGGAGACCAGAAACATTAAACACCGATCCAGGAGCCTGAGGATTCTCCTCATGCAAGTCCACCCACGCCACCCAGCAGAGCACAGGAGGAGGACGTAACAGAGGGGACTCCGCTCCGCAGGGGTGATTTTACCTCCCGTGAGCGTCTTTAGGGCACATCAGCACAGGGCACGCGCTCAAACGAGTAGCAGTGAGTCAGGCACTGGCCCCAGGGAGCCATGAAACACAGAAGTCTCCCACTTTGCCAAAGTTCACTTGTACAAAGGGCCTATATTAGTCCTGTTTTTGCTAACCAAGAGATCTGAAGAGAATTTCTGCCTTTGTGAAAATCAAAATCAGCTTTCTGAGTCTGTTTTGCAGCAAAGCTATAGAAGCAGTGCTCACTTGAGCAGTGAGCAACCCCTCCAAGCTCCTTCCCCAAGACATGAGACTCAGCATCCAGCCAACACCTGGCTGTGAGCAGTGTCTCCACCTATTCTGTGCTTCTCTGAACAAGATGCATCCTAAGGTAATTGCTTCTTTATTTTGGCTTATGGAAGGTTCCACTTCCAGACAGGACAGGGGGAGAACCTGTGCAACAATGTACTCAGAAAGTAGCACAGAGTCCAAGCACACTCTAACCACCACCCTGAGAGATGAGGTGTGACAACTGAACACACTCTCATGTTCACCAAAAGGACAGCAAATCGGTTAATATTAAAATACATCAAATACCCGCTAACCGGCAGCTCTCCTTGAAAAAGTGATACCATGTTTAAAAAAAAAAAAATTTACATTCCACAGTTACGCGTTTAAAAAGATATACTACTACTTTGGATAATCTTTCAATCTGATAGTCCAACAGGATCACAAGTCCTAGCCCACTTAGGATAATACTCTAACAGATGACAAAATAAGTAACATCACAATAAAAGTTCCAAGCAACTAGGAGAACCAGAATCACCGCCAATAATTCTGAATTACTGCTCAGCAAGGTCAATAACCTTCTCTCAGTCTTGTGGGCTCCGATGATCTCAACAATCATCACTATAAAACTACCATTAAAACTTTCTAGTTAAAGCCAGCATTTCTCATGCTTAGCTATGCTGTGTTTATAGCTCTCAAATCTACCAGGTTACTAGACCTAAGACACCTTTATGCAAGACACCCATGCTTTGAGCACTATTTGCAGTGGATTTGGAAGGAGAAGCCAGGCAAACCCCATTTTCTGCTCTTCTGCCATTGTGTGGTATAAGGCACCTGTCTCCAGGCCTCAGTTTCCCAAGCGGCAAAACAGGTGCTCCAAAGAACAAATGGAGGGAAGAGCCACAGCTCTGGGTCCAAGTCACAGCCTGGTCCTCTGTGGAGGAAGGCCCAGCTCAGGCCTCCAGTCCAGAACACTGCAGGCTGCGAAGGCACATATTTTAGCAAAGATGGCTGTGGAGGAGCCAGACTGAAGGCCTGAGCAGTGCTCAGAGCTCAGGGCAGATCCCTGTTTGCACAGAAACAGACAGGCGTGGGTGTGAACAGATGGGCACCGCTTCCAAAGCCTGAAGGCCAAGGCCTGCACCAGACACAGATGTTAAGGTCTGAACGCTTCAGGAAGGAGACCATGGAATTTAAATGAATTTCACTTAGGCTAGTTCTCAAAAACTAATCTGAATATATAATACAAACTAGAAGACCTGTTAGTGCCTTGCTAACAGGAAGGATTTTAAATGGATTAAAGCTAATAGGTTAAACTATCTAAAATGACAAAGAAAACCCTTAATTTTCCTGGAATATATACAGTAATTCAATGTTTTAAAAAGCACAGTTCAATGGCTGCTTTACAAATATGTTTTAAAAACAAAACAATAAAATATTGACTGTGGCTTCCTTGGTGGTCCAGTGGCTATGACTCTGCGCTCCCAATGCAGGGAGTCCAGGTTCAATTCCTGGTCAGGGAACTAGATCTCACAACTAAGAGTTCACATGCCACAAATGCAAGATCCCACATGCCACAATTAACACTTGGCACAGCCAAACAAATGCATCTTTTTTTTTAAAATGTTGACTCAAAATTCTATCGTGTACATAAAATTAACACTTTTACCAATTCAATTTTTCTTTTAAAATTCCTCTGTTCAGATATAAACTGAAAAGTATCCCACTGAGTTCTATACTAGGGCCAAGGAGAACATAGCGAGTCACAGCCCTCACTCTACCACCAGCCAATCATCTGTTCAGTTCAGTTCACTCGCTCAGTCGTGTCCGACTCTTTGTGACCCCATGAATTGCAGCACGCCAGGCCTCCCTGTCCATCACCAACTCCCGGAGTTCACTCAAATTCACATCCATCGAGTCGGTGATGCCATCCAGCCATCTCATCCTCTGTCATGCCCTTCTCCTCCTGCCCCCAATCCCTCCCAGCATCAGACTCTTTTCCAATGAGTCAACTTTTCGCATGAGGTGGCCAAAGTACTGGAGTTTCAGCTTCAGCATCATTCCTTCCAAAGAACACCCAGGGCTGATCTCCTTCAGAATGGACTGGTTGGATCTCCTTGCAGTCCAAGGGACTCTCAAGAGTCTTCTCCAACACCACAGTTCAAAAGCATCAATTCTTCGGCGCTCAGCCTTCTTCACAGTCCAACTCTCAAAACCATACGTGACCACAGGAAAAACCATAGCCTTGACTAGACGAACCTTTGTTGGCAAAGTAATGTCTCTGCTTTTGAATATGCTATCTCGGTTGGTCATAACTTTCCTTCCAAGGAGTAAGCGTCTTTTAATTTCATGGCTGCAGTCACCATCTGCAGTGATTTGGGAGCCCCAAAAAATAAAGCCTGACACTGTTTCCACTGTTTCCCCATCTATTTCCCATGAAGTGATGGGACCAGATGCCATGATCTTTGTTTTCTGAATGTTGAGTTTTAAGCCAACTTTTTCACTCTCCTCTTTCACTTTCATCAAGAGGCTTTTTAGTTCCTCTTCACTTTCTGCCGTAAGGGTGATGGCATCTGCATATCTGAGGTTATTGGTATTTCTCCCAGCAATCTTGATTCCAGCTTGTGCTTCTTCCAGCCCAGCGCTTCTCATGATGTACTCTGCACAGAAGTTAAATAAGCAAGGTGACAATATACAGCCTTGACGTACTCCTTTTCCTATTTGGAACCAGTCTGTTGTTCCATGTCCAGTTCTAACTGTTGCTTCCTGACCTGCATACAGGTTTCTCAAGAGGCAGGTCAGGTTTTCTGGTATTCCCATCTTTTCAGAATTTTCCACAGTTTATTGTGATCTGCACTTCCAATTAATTTTACTTCTGTGGGCTTCCGTCTCTGAATCTTTAGAGCTCTAACATCCTAAGAAAATAACCACAATACTACACTTTTGGAAGTTGTTTTCAGAAGCTATTATCAAATCTCAGTTAATAAAATAATGTAGACCAAAATGCAAAATCTCAGAAAATGACTTACTTCAAAGTGCTATTTCATCCACACCAAACATTACATAAATAGTTAAAAAGGATTAAAGCTCCCCCTCAGTCTTGTAATTACAGGCAGGTAACAATGGCAATCGCACCCCACTCCAGTACTCTGGCCTGGAAAATCCCATGGATGAAGAAGCCTGGTAGGCTGCAGTCCATGGGGTCGCTAAGAGTCGGACTCGACTGAGAGACTTCACTTTCACTTTTCACTTTCATGCATTGGAGAAGGAAATGGCAACCCACTCCAGTGTTCTTGCCTGGAGAATCCCAGGGACAGGGAAGTCTGATGGGCTGCCGTCTATGGGGTCGCACAGAGTCGGACACGACTGAAGCGACTTAGCAGCAGCAGCAGCAACAATGGCAGCAACAGTTAGAACTGGACATGGAACAACAGACTGGTTCCAAAGGAAAAGGAGCACGTCAAGGCTGTATATTGTCACCTTGCTTATTTAACTTATATGCAGAGTACATCATGAGAAACGCTGGGCTGGAAGAAACACAAGCTGGAATCAAGACTGCCAGGAGAAATATCAATAACCTCAGATATGCAGATGACACCACCCTTATGGCAGAAAGTGAAGAGGAACTAAAAAGCCTCTTGATGAAAGTGAAAGAGGAGAGTGAAAAAGTTGGCTTAAAACTCAACATTCAGAAAACAAAGATCATGGCATCTGGTCCCATCACTTCATGGGAAATAGATGGGGAAACAGTGGAAACAGTGTCAGGCTTTATTTTTTGGGGCTCCCAAATCACTGCAGATGGTGACTGCAGCCATGAAATTAAAAGACGCTTACTCCTTGGAAGGAAAGTTATGACCAACCGAGATAGCATATTCAAAAGCAGAGACATTACTTTGCCAACAAAGGTTCGTCTAGTCAAGGCTATGGTTTTTCCTGTGGTCACGTATGGTTTTGAGAGTTGGACTGTGAAGAAGGCTGAGCGCCGAAGAATTGATGCTTTTGAACTGTGGTGTTGGAGAAGACTCTTGAGAGTCCCTTGGACTGCAAGGAGATCCAACCAGTCCATTCTGAAGGAGATCAGCCCTGGGATTTCTTTGGAAGGAATGATGCTAAAGCTGAAACTCCAGTACTTTGGCCACCTCATGCGAAAAGTTGACTCATTGGAAAAGAGTCTGATGCTGGGAGGGATTGGGAGCAGGAGGAGAAGGGCATGACAGAGGATGAGATGGCTGGATGGCATCACTGACTCGATGGACGTGAGTCTGGGTGAACTCCGGGAGTTGGTGATGGACAGGGAGGCCTGGCGTGCTGTGATTCATGGGGTTGCAAAGAGCCGGACATGACTGAGTGACTGAACTGAACTGAACAATGGCATAAATAAAAAACAAACTACTCCATGTAACTGAATTAAGGCTGCTTTATGTGTATTGGTAATTATTATTAAACACTTGGTACAGACAGACACTTACTCCTTGGAAGGAAAGCTATGACAAACCTAGACAGCATATTAAAAACCAGAGACATCACTTTGCCCACAAAGGTTCACAGAGTCAAAGATATGGTTTTTCCAGTAGTCATGTACAGATATGAGAATTAGACCATAAAGAAGGCTGACCGCCAAAGAACTGATGTTTTCAAATTGTGGTGCTGAAGAAGAAAGACTCTTCAGGGTCTCTGGGACTGCAAGGAAATCAAACCAATCAATCCTAAAGGGAAATCAACCCTGAATATTCATTGGAAGGACTAATGCTGAAGCTCCAATACTGTGACCACCTGATTTGAAGAGCCTGGAAAAAATCCTGATGCTGGGAAAGATTGAAGGCAAGAAAAAGGGGGTGGCAGAGGACTAGACGCATCACAGACTCAATGGATATGAACTTGAACAAACTCTGGGGGGCAGTGGAGGACAGGGAAGCCTGGCATGCTGCAGTCCGTGGGGTCACAAAGAGCCAGACACGACTTAGCGACTGAACAGCAACACTTATTCTTCACAAATTATCAATAAGCTTAACCACACTCCACCCCCAACTGTAAACTGGCTAGCTAGCTCAGGACTCTCTCCTGATCCATAGTTTGCGTTCCATGTTTTTGGTCACCCAGGGTCAACTGTGGTCCAGAAACATCGAATGGAAAATCCCAGGAAAACAATGCATACGTTTTCAATGGTGCACGTCTGCAGAGCGGGACCTGATCTTGCACGGTACCTGATCTTGCACTGACTCGCCCGGACGTGACTCACACCTGTGTGCAGCGTACCCCGCCTGTTAGTCACTCTTTTGCCAGCTGGTCATCACATCAACTATCACAGTGTGACAGCGCTGGAGTTCAAAGGACTCTTATTTAATAACTGCCCCAAAGGGCAATGGCTGCATGGCATCATTGACTCAATGGACATGAGTTTGAACAGCTTGTGAGAAATGATGGACAGGAAAGCCTGGCATGCAATCCATGGGGTCACAAAGAGTCAGATACAACTAAGCAACTGAACAACAACCAAAGCGCAAGAGTCATGATGCTGGCAAGTGAGATATGCCAAACAGAAGCTGTAAAGTGCTTTCTGTAAGTGAAAAGGTAAAAGTTTCTGACTTAGTAAAGGAAATAAAATTGTATGCTGAGGTTAGTATCTACAGTATGAACACTGTGAAACTGTGAAAGAAAAAGAAATTTGTGCTAGTTTTTCTGTTGCACCTCAAAGTGCAAAAGTTATAGCCACTGTGCTTGAAAAATGACTAGCAAAGATGGAAAAGGTATTAAATTTGTATAAAGCATTTTGAGATCACACTCACATAATTTTTATTTTGGTATATGGTTATAATTGTCATATTTTTATTAATTGTTGTTAATCTCTTACTGTGCCTCATCTGTAAATTAAACTTTACCCTAGGTATGTACTTATAGGAAAAAATAGTATATATATGGGTTATGGCATTACTCACAGCTTTAGGTATCCACCAGGAGTCTTTCAAAGTGTTCCCCACAGACAAAGGGGCATCACTATAATGTTATTTGTGGCCATACAGGACACGACTGAGCGACTCCACTTTCACTTTTCACTTTCATGCACTAGAGAAGGAAATGGCAACCCACTCCAGTGTTCTTGCCTGGAGAATCCCAGGGACGGCGGTGCCTGGTGGGCTGCTATCTATGGAGTCGCACAGAGTCGGACATGACTGAAGCGACTTAGCAGCAGCAGCAGTGACTTTGGGAAAACACCTGACCTATAGCGTTTTTATCTTGACCTATAATCTTGTGATTTCATGAAACACTTTAGGTTAAAAGATTAAAAACTTCCACAATAAAAACAATACTCTTGACATTCTAAACATCAAAGGAACAGTATGCTAAGAGTGTCCATGACAGAAAATACCAAATGTTATGGTCATTCAGGGTAAGGAAGTTCAAAAGGGAGGGGATATCTGTATACATATGGCTGACTCATTCGACTATACAGTAGAAACTAGCACAACATGGTACAGTTGGACATTGGACAACTATACAACACTGCATAGTCCATTGTCCATGGACTGTACAACACTGCAGAGTCCATGGAATTCTCCAGTCCAGAACACTGGAGTGGGTACCCTTTCCCTTCTCCAGGGGATCTTCCCAATCAGGGATCAAACCCAGGTCTCTCGCATTGTAGGCAGATTCTTTACCAGCTGAGCCACAAAGGAAGCCCTGTAAAGCAACCATACTCCATTAAAAATAAATCTAAAAAAATAAAAATAAAAGTTATGTCATTTAGTATCCCAACGCACTCTTTTGCAGGGAAACATTTCGCTCTTAACTGAAGTTTCTCCAAGTCACAGGCTTTCAAATTCTGTGTGCCTGAATGCTTCTGTAGTTTTATTTGACAATCCTATTTCTACTCCTGGTCCTTTCATGATTAGGTTAACTCTCCTGCACTGAGCCCTGAAAGATAATGATTCCAGCAGAATGCAGGAAAACTCATCAACGTATACAAAGAAATGGGAAGAGCTATGAAAAACTAAGGGCCACACGCACAGGGAGCAAGTACTAGGAGCTGCTTCACTCACTGCATCTTTCTGTCTTCACTGACTGCCCTTCCCCTCCCTAGATATTTAAGGTGTGAAGAAGCAAATACTGCTGATTCATAGTTACTCATTTGTGCAACGGTCGGTACTCCAAGTGACCTACGAAGGGAAACTGGAAATAGCATTCTAGTCTGACAGGAAGTATCGCTGGAGATACAGATATGAACTCAAATGAAATAAGGACCTTACAATAGTACCAGGGAAAGTTTACCCCAAAGGGTTTCCACACTGAGCTTCTGCACTAAATGACAATCAGCTGCTTAAATCTTTTCACCTTCTAAAAAGTACAAGCAAAGACAAAATGCTTTTGCCTTGTCCAGATGTTTAAAAGGCAACTCTCTTCACAAGGACTTCAAGTCTGCTTTTAAAGCTTGCTGGCACTCCCTGACCACGGGAGCTGTGAGAAGCTAGCCTGCAATGGATTACAGTACATGCTACCTGCACTGTTTATAACATACACACACACAAACACACACATACACAAAAGTGACCCTTAATAACACAGGCTTGAACTATTCAGATCCACTTTTACATGAATTTTTTTTTTCAATAAATGTACACTACAGTACTGCATGACCCAAGATTGGCTGAGTCCACAGGAGTGGAACCACAGATACAGAGAACCAACCGGAAAGTTCTACTCCAATTTTCAAATGCACAGAGGACTGGTGCCCCAATCCCTGTGTTGTCCAAGGGTCAACTGTACACCGCAAGACATTATACAGATGGTAAAAATCTCAACAACAAAATACAGAGACATATGTAATCAACAAATAAAAATGTTCAGAAAGTATAAAGTACTTAGAGGTTTTAAAGGACTTGATCATTTAAAAAAATATTTGAAAAGGGAATGTTTAATATACTAAGAAAGAAATAACCACCACTGAAGCAACTTGTAAATCTATATCCAATTGGTCACTATGCTTTTAATCACTGCATTTTCCAGCCTGACAATAAAACAAAGCTTTTTGAAATCTGAAAACAAAATGTCCTCGTTTTTCAGAGATGTTTCTAAAAAAGGAATCTGTTAATTAGTCTGCCTTAATAAATCTAAAATAACAAATATATTTTAAACAAGAAATGCTAGCAGACTTAAGGCATATTCTTAAAGTATCTTTTACACACGTGCGATTATCTGCAATACAAGTGAAAGGGATTCTAAACAACTTATCCTTCATTACAAGTGAAAGGGATTCTAAGCAACATATCCTTCATTTAGACCAGGGCTTGGACTGTTCCACCGTGATAAACCAAGTGAAAGCAAGAGGGCTTGCCACCCTGGGGTCGAGTAATACCAGTCTATGTGCAGCCATCCCTCCCTGTGGACACAACTCTCAGTAAAGCAGAAGGACCACTTAAAAGAGGCAATCCTGGTCACACAATTCTCCAGTTTAAAGCCCCCTGACTGCGCCCCACTGTTCTTACGAGAGAGAGCACAGTTCTCACCCTCACCAGGAGCTCCAGACACCCAGGACCCCCTGCTGCCTCACTCACCTCCCCGGGGGGGGGGGGGGGGGGGGGGAAGCCTCTCCAAAGGAGTTCTGAGCTCAGCCTCTGCACCCTTATGCTCTGCCCGGAAGGCCCCTCCCCGCCTTCATCGTGCAAGGCTACATGATGACCTCCTGGCACAACATAACTGACTGTCTCTCTGCCTCACAGTGAGGACTGCTTATCCCTTTTTGTTCACCAGTACAACCGTGGTATTTACTCATCAATTATTTAGTGGACACCATGTTCTAAGGTCTGGGTTCACAGCAATGAACAGAAGAGACACAAACCTTCGACTGCAGAATTTACATTCAAGTACAAGACAGAAGGTACATGGGATACAGAAATTACAAGGCATATTATAACGAGGTACTAAGTTATACAAACAAAAATAAAGCAGGAAAGGGGGATGAGGGGTGTCTACCACCCTCCATGCAAGTGACATGACTGTCCTGATGGGGCTGCTCGAGGGAATGTGCGGTGCAGAGTCCTCAACAAGATTCACGTACAAAAGCTTCAAGAGTCCAAATGCAGGTCTATTTCACTTCAAGTAAAACAATTCACAGTATTACTTCCTTCTAGACCACAAGCCTTAGAGAAAAGCTCCGGTATCATTCATCTTTGTACTGCTAATGTCTGGTTGATCAAAGAAGGAATGAATGAAGCGCTTCCTCTCAGCAGTCCTGCTTTGCATCAGGTCCTGGAGCAATGATTCTCAATAGAGAATAAAAAATGGAAAAATCCACTCAGGTTTAAAAATACATTTTCATTATCGTAACTGCTTTGTTTTTGGCTGATATAATTTAATTTAAAGCAAAATAAAGAATGAAATTTATTCTCAAAAGGTGCACATTTTTAAAGACTGAGAAAGAATATTCTCAAGAGATCACCTAGTTAAATCATTCCACCTACAACACTGTATGCGTTGCATATAGCTATCAAGTCTGTTAACATTTTGTTAAGTATGATGTTTTATGCATTTTCTATTGAATTCTTTTCAAGTAAAGATTTTCCTGTTTGTTCATGAAAGCATGCAAAAAATTCTAAAACTGAAGTAGGAAGTGTTTTATCCCTCCAGAAAAATAAAGTTTACAACATCTGTAGTGTATGTGGTCCTGGGCTGGGCAGAGGTTAGGGACATAAAAGGATCTCGCCCACAAGAAGTTTATGTTAATTAATGAGTGCAATGCCTTGCAGTGCTACGGAAACACAAAAGTGCTCAGCACAACCTTAAAAATTAAGGCAAAGATTCCTGAAATACCTTTATAAAGATGGGTTAAGGAGCGAAGTTAAAAAAAAAAAAAAAGGCCTTCAATGTCAGGCAAAGAAACTACAGACAGCAAAGACAACACCAAGGTTTGGGGGAAAGGCTGTGGTCAGCACAGGCCAACAAAGGGTGGTCCAGCCGGCAAGGAGAAAGCAGAGGTGGCAAGGCCCCGGGTACATCTTAGTTAGGTGGGGGACAGTCACTGAGGAGTTTTCAAAAAGGCCTTTAAAGCTTCAGGATATGCCTTTAAAGCAATCTCTAGCTACGGCGTGACAAAAATGGTGTGTGCAAATAAAAACGAGCATTTTTATCCCACGAATAAATACCACCCTAATTTACCAGTTTTTGAGCCAAAACTTTTGCATGTCATATTTCATAAAGAACATTTTCAGTGAAGACTTGACTGAATTTAAGTTAAGTAGGAAGTGCTCTCCATGTTACAGAATGCACTTTGTGGCCCAGGTCTTGCTTCAGCAGGGAAGCAGGGCTGACACTGAAGAGGAAACCAGACCATGACAGAAGGCATAACAGGCACCACTCACCTGCAACCCTTCCTGAGTACAAAGGTGTCACGACAGCCTCACTAGAAAATATGGCCAAAGAGTTTATAAAGGCAATGAAGTGACAAAAGGTACAGGGCTCTGTGGGTGAGGAGAGTGAGAAGGAAGGAGAAACAAGCTGAGTCAATCATTTTGCCTGATCATAAGGAAGACATTTACACATGGGAAAAATAAAAGTGTTAGAACATGAAGAAAAATTCATTTCCATGTTGGAATTATTCTCCCCCTTTTAGTAGGAGAACCTAATGGTTATCTACCTTACAATTCCACATTCTAATAAAAAAAATTCATTTTGTAATCAAGATAACTTCAGGAGTAGAGCAGCTTCAAACATAGCACAAGTGCAACAATTAGGAGCAAAAAGTTCAAACTGAACTAAATTAAAATCTGGTCTGGTGAGTGTAACCCTCTCAGAAGGCTGTGCCTCCTTTACTGTGCTCTAAAATTAGCTCTTACAGAAAAAGGAGAACTCTTTACAGGAATAAAGTTTTACAAGAACAGCATAAGTGACCCAACCCTGCAGCAATGTCTATTTAACAATGTACTTTTAATAAATACAAATTTACTGCTTATTTTCTTCTCTTCATTAGAAAAGTTGAATCAATGGTCTCATAGGAGGAATCACAATATATGTAATTTTCTTGCATTTACCAATCCGAAAAAAAATCCTTAAATATGAGAGAACTCTGCAACAGAGTACAAGCATGAAACCCAATTTGAAACTTGTGCCTTACCCATTAGGATGAAAGCAAATGAGATTTAAATATATATATAGTTTTGCAACCTCAAGGAACCATCATAAAGATAACACAAGTTACTTAAATTAGAAAACCTAGATTATAATCCTCGTTTTCACTACAGGAAATATTAACTCCAGCAGGACACTCAAATAATGGTGAAAGGAGTTTGTCAGCCACTTCTTGGTGGATAACATCAACTGCAGCTCTATCACTGTAAAAACCTGTAAGACTGTTGAAATCTATGTAGAGTAGTGGGGCTACTTTAAGGCATTATCGTTATTACCATTAAAAACATGATGTTCCCATCTTGCACTTCAGTATGTACTGTAGAATTACTTTATGATATATGAAGGCTGCTTCATTAAAAACAAGTGTAAACACTTCTTTCCACAGATTTTAAACATGCATTTATGAAAATTTGTGCTTATCTGTGAAAACCGTATTAGTATGAATAAATTCTCCAAATCTCAATTTTTTAGAAGTACAATCCCTAGGAACATTAAATAAAATCAAAATTTTCCCTAAAGGTGCTGCCATTTAATTCCAGCTATTCTTCAACAACACACATAAAAATGAATGCCAAGAAATTTCTGTACTCAAATTATCCATTCTCCCTATTACTCAAATATAGTAAAACTCCTTTCTCCAAATAAACATCCTGTCCTCAGAACTTACTTTCTCTGCCCAAATGCATGTGATAAACTAAAAAAACAAAAAATTCTGTTAATAAATTAAAATTGACAGCCACCAGAATATTGACAACAGTAATAAGGTAAACACCATTTCCAAATTCTAATTAAGAACTTAACAATACAACAAAATATTAAAAACAACCAACATCAACATGTTGCAAATAGCCCTGTGAAGCTGTTGTTATTACTATCCCTCTTTCAGATAAGAAAGAGAAGCATCCAGAGAGTAATTTCTAATCAATAAGAAACCATGTCTACCTCTCTTCACACGCCCATTTTTTCACCTTAAAAAGTAAACTCATATCAACTTTTCAAAATACAGGATGAAATTAATTTCTAAATGTAAGTTTCGAAGCTAAGTACACAAATCAAATGTATGGTTGAAAAATAAACTTGCTAATCTGATGCCTTTGAGAAAGTATTTCACCGTAGCAACTCGAGCAAAGTTCTATCAAGCGGTTTCATACAGCCTGATTACAAAATTGCCTTGCAGAATATTAAATACAGAGAAAAACTGACAAGCCACAACCATTTCAATTTCTGTAAACTACCCCGACGGTAAATTATAAGGAGCCAGGTAGGTGGGAAAGTATGCAAATTGCACACTGCGCATACTGACCTCTACAGAAATGAACATCACTCTCTCCCACTGTGGTCTTTGCAAACTACAACTCAGAACCTATCTCAAAAGCATTTTATATACTTAACACAAAATAAGAGACCAGATAAATATCTCATTTCCCTGCACAGTTCAGGGAAATCTTCGCGTTCCTTCAGTTCTCCAAAACTTCAAGCTTCCACTTAACATTTAGGGCAAGTTACAGCGCAGCCAAGCAGAGGGTCTCGAACGCACAGATAGCTACTCTACAGAAAATCTTCTCAAGTTTCAACTCAGCCTAAATTAAAGACCATTTTACGTACAAATGAGGGGGGAAACAAGATGACCTGCACGGAAAGTTGAAATACAAAATTACAGTGAAGTCTGAACAAGTCTTAAGTTTTACGTTCTGATTGGACACGACTGAGAAGCAGGTGGTGAGAGACTCCCGACCTGCCCCTTCCTCGAGCACAGGGCATCTTTAGAATTTTTTTCCCATTTCTTCCAGAGTGTGCGTGTGCTCAAGCCTCTCAGAGGAGAGTGGGCGCGTCCTAAGCACACCCAAAGCAACAGGATTCCACTTCCTGGTCCGAGGGACCCGGGCCCTCCCCGCCCGGCCGGCCGCGATCCCGGGCCCGGGCGGAGGGCAGGGCGAGGCCGCCGCAGTGCGGGCTGGACGGCTGCGCTGCCCGGACCCTGCCCCGGCTCCTAAGACCTCAGCACGGCCCTGCCCGGACCCAGCCCTGCTCGCCGCCCCGACCCGGCCCCGGCGCGCACCCAGGGCCCTCGGCCCGCGCCCCGGCCCGGCTGCGCCAGCCCGGCCCTGCCCGGCCGCGTCCTCCGGGAAGATGGCGGCCCGTGACAGGCGGGCGCGGCGCGGGTCCGAGGCGGCGGCCGGGCGCGGCGCGGCGGGGGCGTGAGCGGGGAAGAGCGGCCCGCCCGCCGCCGCGCTCACCTGTCAGCGCCGCCGCCGCCGCCGCCCGGCCGCCGACCGCCGCAGCCCCGGTGCCCGGCGACCGCGCCACACGCGGACGGGCTGTGAGGGAGGGGCGGGAGCAGGGGCGCGGCCGGCCCGGACGAGCGGCGGGGGTCGGAGCGGCGCGGGCTGACGGCGGGACAGCAGCGGCTCCTTCCCGTTTCAGGCCGAAAAGGTCTCAACCTCGCGACTCCAGCGCCCCAACGCTCCTTCCCGTTCGCATGAGAACACACAGCTCCCGCTTCCGGGACCCGCCGGAAGTCCCTCCCCTCGCGCTCGCGCGCCCGCTACTCCCGACTTGGTCCGCCGACAGGCGCTCGGCGCCCTTACGTCATGTCGACACGGCGTCTCGATTGGCCTAGCGCGGGGCCGGGTCCGCCTCCTCTTCTAGGCCTCTAGGCGCGCGTGCCCCTGCCGGTGGCTCCTGTGATTGGTGGGGGCGCGCACGCAGGCCCGCCCCACGCACGTAGCCCCCGCCCCAGCCCGCGCACGCTGTCTGCTCAGCCCCCGGCCTCAAGCTGAAGGAGGCGCGTCAGCTGGGGTCCCTGACTCCGCCCCTTTCACTCAGAGACCCTGACTGCCGACGCCAGTCACCCTAGGGCCCTGAGCCGGCCCCCGCCCCCGCCCCCGTCAGCAGAGGGCCGCGACCCAAGTCCCCCTCGGCCCCGGACCCCGGCTCCTCACCCTCTCCCCGAGATCAGACTCCGCCCCGAGACTGTATGGCTGTCCGGTGGTTGGGTCAGGAAAGACCCCAAAGCGCACTCTGGAGAAGGGGAAGGCGGCGCCCACTGCCAGTCAGCCGGCTACGTTCTCCGCGCTTTCAGAGAAAATGCCGAAGACTGGGGACGTCTTCCCAAACCCGAGCTGGTGCCACCTACCCGACCCATTCTGAGGGGAGGGGAAACAAAGTGAAGTGTGTTCACCGGTTTTAAGCCTGATTGCCGGCGTGCCTGCTGAGCCTGGCCGTGCTTTGTGCAGACATGCTTGTGGCCTGAAGCCTGCTCAGGGTCCCCCGACCAGCCTCACCCGTGCACCAGCGCCTCTTAGCTTTGCCTTTTGAGGGCCCAGACACCCCCAAGGCGCGCCTCGGACTTCGACGTCAGGACTGGGAAGATCACTTATCGATACCGGTGCTGGGCGCTGACTTTCTGCTTTGGGATACGTTGTCACACCCCTTCTCTGAGAAACTTGCCATTTCACTAGTGCTACTCGTGGCAATCTTCCTAAGATAATCATGTAAGACAGAGTTCCTCTAAGATTCAAAGCATGTGTCAATACATATTTCAGGAGGAGAAAGTCACCTTTGGAGTTCACTTTCCAAGAGAACCTGTTGCCTACGTTGCGGAGCCCTTCTGAGGAACCTCTACATGGGACCTCACAGACTGGGGCCCAGGAAGTCATCCCTAGGCGCGGTGATGTGGTCTTCCTTTGAAAACCCGGGAACCCTCCGAAGTTGGCAAGTTAGATCTCCATTTTGTCTGCCTGTGTCTGCGTCTGGCAGAAATTTTGATGCACCGATAAATTCCCGTACAAAAGAGATTAAAGGATAGGAGAATGCTTTATATTAAAATGACGTCTCTTACTTTCCATTAATGTTGTGTGCTCCCAAACAATCAAAACTGGCTTTTTTTTTTCTTGTGTGATTATCTTAACCTGTACTTCAAAAGAAGCACCCATTTTCACCTTAGGGTGTGAGGTTAAATATACCACAGTGAATTTTTATGGCATTTCTACTTAGAAAGATAAGATCAATTTTTTAAAAAACCACTTCTCATCTAAAACAGTTACAAGTTCTACCTATTCTATCCAAAAGCTGTTTCCTTTTCCCGCTTTTGGTGGTTTTGCCTGCTGTTACTTCTCTCCCAGTTAGTTTTAGTAGCCTCACAGCTGATCTCCTTACCCACCATTCACCATGCCAGCTTACTTTTCCTTTAAAACCATCCCCCTCTGAGTTGAGACTTCTTGGTTGCCCCAGAGGGTGAAGTCCAAATTATCTTTCATGGGCTAGCAGACCCTTCACAAGCTAGCTCGCAGTCCGCCCCCCCCTCTTTTTTTTTTCTTGCCCTAGGATTAGATACCGTAACCTTCAAATCACATTCTCTTTAACAGGCATTTTTGAAGGCCTTGGGGTAGTCTCTGGGTGTGAATGTGAATGACACACAGGCTTTACACTCTATGACCCTACCATTTACTAAAAGACCAATCAGTGGGCAGTCACCCGAGTGTGCTAAGTCCTGTTAGGGAACAGAACAAAGCGAGGAGCACTAGTTCCAGAGTGTTTGCAGTTCACGAAGTTTTAAGTGGAGTGTCTTCATTCCTGAGCACGTTGGTCTTTTGGTGTCCTTCTGCTTCCACTTCTGGTAAAGTCTGGCTTATTTTTCAAGTTACACAAGTGTCAACCATTTGTATATTTTCCATTCAGAAAATTGATTTCCCTTCTGGGCCCTGGTAGCCCTCACCACGTCCCTGCTCTATTCAAGGTCTGTGCCAAGTGCTGGGGAGATGCCCCAGGGCAGCACCAACCATAAAACAGATGAACAAATAGCAAGGGATAAAGAGGAGTAAGGATTACCATGGTATGTACACAGATTGCCCAGGTAGCAAGCACACAGGAAGGTCTGCAGCCAGCTTGGGAAGGAATCAAATAAAGAGATAAGTAGACCAAGGCCAAAGAGACCGCAGTGGAGGGGCTGTCAACACACCTTCCAGCAGGGAGGGAGGACATAGTTGAACATGACAAAGCATGAAACCAATCTGGTAAGGTGGGTGGAAGGCATGGGAGTCTGGAGGGGTAAGCATGGTAAGAACCCCAAGGGTCTTCTAAACGCTTAGGATGTTTGAATTTGGTAGTGAGTCAAGATTTTTATTAGGAGGCAAAAGAGGGCTTGTAAAAGGTTTTAAGTTCACAGAGAATCTCTGGCCCCAAAAAATCATTGAAGTAGAAATGCAATAAGGAACTAACTTAGTCAAATTAGATGGAACTATCAAACTGAATATGACAGTAACACATTAGAATGCATTGGGAAATAAAAGATTGCATGAGTTCTTATTAAATAGAAATAAATAAGTAAGTAAAAAAAGTAATAGAGATGTGGAAGAAAAAGGGAAAGGTGTTCCTTACAGTAGAAGACTGATTAATGAATGGAGAAGGAATTATTTTTTAAATTACCATGTTGCAACTATGGTAGCATTTATTCTGGCAAGAGTCATCAGTGAATGCTAAAAATCAGTGAGTAAAAGTTGTTGAGTAAAAAGTTGTGTATGCCATTTCACGGCTTTTTAGTTGCTTATAAGTTAATGATTTCAAAGGGGGAAAAGGTATTTTTCCAGTTAAACATGATGGTGTTATCACTCACCTAGAGCCAGACATCCTGGAATGTGAAGTCAAGTAGGCCTTAGGAAGCATCACTAAGAACAAAGCTAGTGGAGGTGATGGAATCCCAGTTGAGCTATTTCAAATCCTAAAAGATGATGCTTTGAAGGTGCTGCACTCAATGTGTCAGCAAATTTGGAAAACTCAGCAGTGGCCACAGGACTGGAAAAGGTCAGTTTTCATTCCAATCCCAAAGAAAGGCAATGCCAAAGAATGCGCAAACTACTCCACAGTTGCACTCTTCTCACACACTAGTGAAGTAATGCTCAAAATTCTCCAAGCCGGGCTTCAGCAATATGTGAACCATGAACTTCCAGATGTACAAGCTAGTTTTAGAAAAGGCAGAGGAACCAGAGATCAAACTGCTAACATCCGCTGGATCATGGAAAAAGCAAGAGAGTTCCAGAAAAACATCTATTTCTGCTTTATGGACTATGCCAAAGCCTTTGACTGTGTGGATCACAATAAACTGTGGAAAATTCTGAAAGAGATGGGAATACCAGACCACCTGACCTGCCTCTTGAGAAACCTGTATGCAGGTCAGGAAGCAACAGTTAGAACTGGACATGGAACAACAGATTCCAAATAGGAAAAGGAGTACGTCAAGGTTGTATATTGTCACCCTGCTTATTTAACTTCTATGCAGAGTACATCATGAGAAACACAGAGCTGGATGAAGCACTAACTGGAATCAAGATTGCCGGGAGAAATATCAATAACCTCGGATATGCAGATGACACCACCCTTATGGCAGAAAGTGAAGAACTAAAGAGCCTCTTGATGAAAGTGAAAGAGGAGAGTGAAAAAGTTGGCTTAAAGCTCAACATTCGGAAAACTAAGATAATGGCATCTGGTCCCATCACTTCATGACAAATAGATGGGAAAACAGTGGAAACAGTGAATGACTATTTTTTGAGGGGCTCCCAAATCACTGCAGATGGTGATTGCAGCCATGAAATTAAAAGATGCTTACTCTTTGGATGGAAAGTTATGACCAACCTAGACAGCATATTAAAAAACAGAGACATTACTTTGCCAACAGAGGTCCGTCTAGTCAAGGCTATGGTTTTTCCAGTAGTCATGTATGGATGTGAGACTTGGACTATAAAGAAAGTTGAGCAACGAAGAATTGATGCTTTTGAACTGTGGTGTTGGAGAAGGCTCTTGAGAGTCCCTTGGACTGCAAGGAGATCCAACAGTCCTGGGTGTTCATTGGAAGGACTGATGTTAAAGCTGAAACTCCAATACTTTGGTCATCTGATGCAAAGGGCTGACTCATCTGAAAAGACTCTGATGCTGGGAGGGATTGGGGGCAGGAGGAGATTGGGACGACAGAGGATGAGATGGCTGAATGGCATCACCGACTCAAAGGACATGAGTTTGGGTAAACTCCGGGAGTTGGTGATCGACAGGGAGGCCTGGCATGCTGCGGTTCATGGGGTCTCAAAGAGTCGGACACGACTGACTGACTGAACTGAACTGAACAGTGGATAAATATGATGGACCCCATCTTAACTGAGGGGTGAAAGTTGGCATCTCCTGTAATGGTGCCCTGCTGACGTCACGTGGTATCGGTAATGTCGTGTTCCAGTCAAGCCACAAACTAACCATGATGAATAATCACAAACTCAAACTGAGGACATTCTACAAAACTGTCAGTCTTCAAAAATATGAAGGCTGAGGACTTCCCTGGCAGTCCCTGGTTAGGACTCTGTACTTTTGCGGCAGACAGCTAGGGTTCAACCCCTGATCCAGGAACTAAGATCCCACAAGCCTCACGGTGCAGCCATAAAAGGCAGCAAAAGGTTGAGGAACTTTTCAAAATTTAAGGAGACTAAGGAGATATGGCAACTAAATGTAATGTATGATCCAGGACTAGATCCTTGATCAGAATAAAATTTACTATAGAGATCATAATTAGAATCTCTATATGGAATCTTCTGATCTTACAATCAAGGTTCTATTTTCCCAATTGGATTTATTTGTAAATTGTTTTGTGGTTCAGTAAGAAGATATCTTTGATCTTAGAAGATATAAACTGATGTATTTAGAGGAGAGGGATCAAGACATCTGCAAGTTTCTCTCAAATAGTTCAGTGGAATACACACATACACACTTACACAGAAAGAGAATACAGCAGAACCTTAATTAGTGAACTAGATGTGGGATATGTAAGTGTTTGTAACTCGCCTATAGATATAAGCCTCGTCAAGCAGAGAGTTTTCCTTTAGAGATATATTTGTTGTTCTTTAGTGCTCAGTCATGTCTGACTCTTTGCAATCCTATGGACTGTAGCCCTCCAGGGTCTGTCCAGGGAATTCTCTAGGCAAGAATACTGGAGTGGGTAGCCATTCCCTTCTCCAGGGGATCTTCCCCACCCAAATCTGGGTCTCCTGAATTGCAGGCAGATCTTTACCATCTGAGCCACCAGGGAAGCCCTTAGAGATATACACTGAAGTATTTATGAATGATACTGTATTATGTATATCTAGCATTTGATTCCAAACCATCTAAAGGAAGGTGAAAAGTGAAGTGAAGTCGCTCAGTCGTGTCCGACTCTTTGCGACCCCATGGACTGTAGCTTACCAGGCTCCTCTGTCCATGGGATTTTCGAGGCAATAGTACTGGAGTGGGTTGCCATTTCCTTCTCCAGGGGATCTGCCCAACCCAGAGATCGAACCCGGGTCTCCCACATTGTAGACAGACGCTTTAACGTCTGATCCACCAGGGAAGTAAAGGAAGGTGGTCAGCAGGAATACATGAGAAATAATGGGACAAACTAGTGTGTTGAAAATTGTTGAAAGCTGGTGATGGATACATGGGGGCTCATGAAACTCTTCTCCCTACTTTTGAATATGTTTTTAAATTCCTCATGATAATAAAAATATGGTGATAAAATGGAGGGTTTCAATTCATTACAAATATTCCATGAGCACGTGTGGCCCAAAAAGCAGTCAGAGAGGAGGACTGCATTTCCCAGGATGTTCCACAGCCCTCCCTCAGGAGGAACAGTAGGGCCAAACCTCTGGCTCTGGAAACTGAGAGGCCGGGAGAGTGGGGCAGAGCTGTGTCCACAGGTGCCAGCCCTCAGGGGGAGAAGGCCTGAGGGCCTCCAGGGGAGATGAAATTTGGCAACAGGAGCCATATCTAGAGCGAGTTTCTGAGGAACTTTTCTGTGTAGCGTATGTTGTAACACCCCAGAACCAGTTCCTAGTAGAGACCTAGTAGATGCTTCTGTAGTTGGATTGTGTTTTCCTTTGAAAGTATCTCTGTTCTCAGCCAAGGGTGCTTCCTGTGATGGCAGCTTAAATTCCTACTATTTTTGGCAATATCTTCTGGGATAGTTGACCTACATAGTCCCGTCTGCACTGAGGCGAATGTGTCACTCCAGGCCTCAGAAAAGGTGGTGTTTTCACTATGATTGCTGCCTGCCTGTCACTCTCATTGAAAGCAAGATAAGTGGATGAATCATGAGAGACATCCCGTTTGGATGTTTCAGGCAGAGGACTAGACTTAAGAAGCATATTAAGTGCACATTCTCCTCAGCCCCACATCCATGTCCCTCAGAGGCGTTCCTCTAAGGGGAGGGAAGGTTGCTGTCTAGACACCCCTGTCTCCAGAGTTCTAGACTGTGCGTGGCTGCCACCGGACGCTGCCCTGTGTTCTTCCCTGCAGCTCTCCTGGCTTCCTTGGCCCGTCTCCCCCAGGCCGGAGTTGGCCCCGCACACTCTAGGATAGAGCACGCGTGCCAGGGGTGCTGTGCTGGCTTCTCAGGAGTCTCCTGAGAAGCGTGCCTCTCACCCCCACCCCTGTTCCAGGCTCCCCTGAGGAGGACCCCCTCAGTCCTTTAAGAGCTGGGCAGCTCCTGTTGCTGCCTAGTGGTGATGAGCTGTCAGGGTCAGGGGAGGGAGCCTCTAAACACCACCTGGAGGGGCCTGAGGTTTCTCTCCCGGATCCTGAACTGACTAGTTTCCTAGGCACACCGAGCCACTCTACCTCTGTGTGTTTCCCTTCTGAGACTCCCCTCTTCCTTCCGGCTGGTTGTCTTCCACAGTTTCCACAACTCTGCTCAGACCCTTTGACCCCTCCAGGAAGCCTTCTCTGAATCCCTGCCCAGCCCCTCCCCGGGGTGTCAGGGCCATCCACGGCTCTGCATCACAGTTCCTGCTGCATTGAGTAGGAGCACCAGTGTGTGTGGTCGTTTATCTCCTCCTTAGGAATTTCGCAAACGCAGGAACTTCATTCATCCTCATTGTTATTCATCATTCATAGATGTCTGCTGAACAGAACTCGTTCCAGCTCTGCAAGCTCACCCACCAGCCTGTGGCAGGTTTTTGTCCTTTCTCAGTGAGCTGCTTCTGACACCATTCACCACAATGAGTCCAGCAGGCTTGGAATCCTTATCATTTGCACTTTTTTCCCCCCTAGATTCCATGGTAATAGCAATTTTTGTTTCCTTGTTTATTTGTTTTGATATCATAATGTTTGGAGAAGTATTCTTCTCCATTCCAGTATTCTTGCCTGGAGAGTTCCATGGACAGAGGAGCCTGGCAGTTTGCAGTCCACAGGGTTGCCAAGAGTCAGACAAGACTGAGTGACTTAACACAACAACCATCATAACCTTAAATAACATATACTACAGTTGTGTGACTATTTTCCACACATCAGCATTTTCCTCTGGATATGTTTTAGTCACTTTGATCAGACTTGGGAGACTGTTTCCTTGACTCGATTAGCGCAACACTTAAGTCTCATCAGAAGCACAGCCATCACCGTCAGACACAGAACACCAGGACTGCCGCTGCAGCCTGAGGGACAACTGAAGTTCCATTTGGAGGCATCTTTGAACTCACTGAGCAGACATCACGAGCAAAGCTCACCTTCCCAAGTTGAAGAATCTTATGGACAAAACGTCATCACCGAAATTAAATGGTGGCAGACATGTCCAAGGAATGTTTCGGGGATTTGACCCTTTATGAAATGTGTGATAGATAACTGTGTGGAGGTGGCAACTGGTGGGCAACACAACAGTCCTGGGATGGTGGCAGCACGAGGAAAAAGCGTCACCACGTTAGAAGCCAGGGAAGAAGCACGAACAACGGCTATGTCACCAGCAAGATCAACAGCATGCATCCCCTCTCCACACTTCACTAGGAGAAAAATTGACTCGTGTACATTTTCTTACTGAACTTTTTTGTTAAATAAGCTTTCATAATAGTCATCCAAAAAAAAAAAAAAAAACACCACGGCAGGCACCACAGTTGGAGTTGCCACCGAGAAGGTAAGTCTAAACCAGTGTATGTCCATTCTTTTTACCTTCAGTTTCTAAGGGTAATGTCTTCTGACCTTGTACCCTGACTCTGGGTGTATTACCCTCTTTGAATACACAGTCTCCACACATTTGTTAACGTGAACAAATATGCAACACCTACACACATAAAGACAAATATGCATCACAAATTTTTCATTATGTCAGATGTTTCAATTTATCTTTTTCTTTGGAAGTATCTCCTCTCATTTAGGATAAAAATATTTCTCTAACAACCAAGTTTCATTGAAGTCCTAGTGAAATAGCCATTATCTTACATATGGGAAAAGTGAGCTAATGTATAGAGTTTTCACGCTTTTGAAAAAAAAAAAGCCAAGGCCCATAATAAGAAATGCATTTTATAGTACAGGCCATTATGCATACACGCACGTGTGCACACACACACAAACACATACATACACATGAAGCCAGAGTTTCATGAAATATTTTTAATGGTGGAACACCTTTGTGAATGTACACTTAAAAATGATTAAAATGGTCAGTTTTATGTTATATATGTTTTACCACGGTTTTTAAAAAGTTTTATGAGGTAATATTTACCCTTACTTTATGCCATTTTCTTTGATCTCTTCTATATTTGTTAATTCTAGTTATCATCCTTTAAGTTGATTTATGACTCACCATGATCACCACTGACTGGTGAAATGCTGACCTGAGGACTTGGAAGGTGAACTTGTTCACTCCATTTTCATACAGTTTACTGGGCTGGTGGCTTTTCCAAAGCATTTGAAATAGCTGCTGCTCCAGCGTTGCTTCCTGGAGAACCCATGGATGGAGGAGCCTGGCGGGCTACAGTCCATGGGTTTGCAGAGAGTTGGACATGACTGAGAAACTTTAATTATTACTATTCAGTTCAGTTCAGTCGCTCAGTCACGTCCGGCTCTTTGCGACCCCATGAACCACAGCACACCAGGCCTCCCTGTCCATCACCAGCTCCCGGAGCCTACCCAAACTCATGTCCATTGAGTCGGTGATGCCATCCAACCATCTTATCCTCTGTTGTCCCCTTCTCCTCCTGCCCTCAATCTTTCCCAGCATCAGGATCTTTTCAAATGAGTCAGTTCTTCCCATCAGGTGGCCAAAGTATTGGAGTTTGAGCTTCAGCATCAGTCTTTCCAATGAATATTCAGGACTGATTTCCTTTAGGATGGACTGGTTGGATCTCTTTGCAGTCCAAGTGATTCTCAAGAGTCTTCTCCAACACCACAGTTCAAAAGCATCAATTCTTCTGCACTCAGCTTTCTTTATAGTCCAACTCTCATATCCATACATGACTACTGGAAAAACCACAGCCTTGACTCGATGGACTTTTGTAATTATTACTATTACTATTAATAAAAAGGAGTGAGTAAAATCAAGCTAGCAATTCCCTGTATATGTGTGTATGAAACTGAACTGAAAACTGAAACATTCACTTAGTGATGTCCAACTTTTTGTGACCCTGTGAACTATAGCCCATCAGGCTCCTCTAGGATTTTCCAGGCAAGAATACTAAGTGCATTGCCATTTCCTTTTCCAGAGGGTCTTCCCCACCCAGATCTCCTGCATTGCAGGCAGATTCTTTACAGTCTGAGCCACCAGGGAAGTCCATGTGTGTATAAGTCACTATTTTTGAAGGCCAAGTTTGGGGCCATGTTTAGAAAGTATGACATAATTGTATAAATTATATCTTAACTTGCAAATCTTTCCTTCCTTAATTTGACGTCTGTAAGTATGTGATTCTGTAGATTACTATTTTTATCTTTAGCACTAGAGGTTATAAATGCTGAAGGCATCTTCAGGGATCAGAGAGTTAACAGAAACATGGGGACTGGCTGGGGTGACATAAGGGAGTTTGCCCAGCCTGGAGGTGCTCAGAGTCCAATAAAAACAAACACACAAACTGCTGTGTCCACAGGGGTCTTTATGTAACCCACAGCCTGTGTTTGAGATCTCACTTACACACAGTTGTTTCCAGAAGTTTGACCATGAAAGCCAGGAAGGGAAAAGTAGGTTCCCTACTTTCCCTACTGAACAGTAGGTTCAGGGAGTGACCACGGAGTGATAGGAGAGACTTTTAAGAAGCAGAAAAATTGAGTACACAGAATGGGAGCATAGCAAACATCACAGCAGTGTACTGAATTGTCGCAATCCTGGTTTTGGATCTGTAACATTAATACTGATGAGGGTGTTATTTGTAGTTCCTATCAGTAATGTAGAATTTTATCCAGCACTCCATAGTGCTTTTATATAATATTAGTAATTATGACTGCCATGTCTTTACCATTTTGAATGTATAAGATGTTTTCCACTGCGCAGTCTCAGATCCCTAAAATGACAGTGGAATGTCAATTACCATCATTTCCACTGTATAGGTAAGGAAAGGGAACCCAGAGATGTAAACTAATCTGCCAGCAAGTGGAAACCCAGACTTCCAGACTCTGTACGTTTTCCATCGCCCCATACTGTGTTCCGCATCTCTGTCCACAGAATGGAGGTCCAATCATGCAAACCTCACATCTCACTAGGTGGAAATTTTTTCTGCTATACCTTACCTAATGTGGCAAAGTGGAAGACAAATAACTTTCTATATAAAGAAGCAATCAAACTTGCACTTGCTTCAGCAGCACATATACTAAAATTGGAATGATACAGAGAAGCTTTGCCCAAGGATGACATGCAAATTCGTGAAGCATTCCATATATTTAGGACCTACTGTATACCACAGGGAACTCTGCCCAATAATCTGAAATGACCTATATGGGAAAGGAATATAGAAGGGAGTTGATACATGCGTATATACAACCGATTCACTTTGTTGTATACCTGAAACTAACATTACATTGAAATCAACTATACTGCAATAAAATTTTTTTAAAAACCTACTGAAAATTGTTATAAGAAAAAAAGAAAAAGAATCAACCAGGCTTATTATAATACTCTCTGATAAAATTTAGTCAGACTGTGACATCTATGCTCAGAGGAGAATAGCTTCATTTCTACTAGAAGAAAATGGGGTCCCCTAGCCCTAAGCACACCTTCAGATGAATCGCAGCCCAAGCTCACTTGTTGACCCAGCCTCCTGAGATGCCCAGCCTGAGAAATACCTACCTACCTATGCCTCTTTCACGAGCCTGACTCCTTTTTGAAATGGTGAACTGGAACTAACAGGACCTAACAGAAACAGAAGAGATTAAAAAAGATGTGGCAAGAATACACAGAACCAAACAAAACCACAAAAGGGTAGTCACTAACCAGAGCCAGACATCCTGGAATGTGAAGTCAAATGGGCCTTAGGAAACATTACTATGAACAAATGGGCCTTAGGAAAGAAACATTACTATGTGACAGAATTCCAGTTAAGCTATTTAAAATCCTAAAAATGATGCTGTTAAAGTGCTGCACAAAATATGTCAGCAAATTTGGAAAACTCAGCAGTGGCCACAGGACTAGAAAAGGTCAGTTTTCATTCTAATCACAAAGAAGGACAATGCTAAAGAATGCTCAAACTACCCATACAACTGGACTCATTTCACATGCTAGTACAGTTATGCTCAAAATCCTTCAAGCTAGGCTTTAGCAGTACATGAACCAAAACGTCCAGATGTATAAGCTGGGTTTAGAAAAGGCAGAGGAACCAGAGATCAAATTGCCAACAATCATTGGATCATAGAGAAAGCAAGGGAATTCCAGAAAAACATCTACTTCTGCTTCATTGACTATGCTAAAGCCTTTGATTGTGTGGATCACAACAAACTGTGGAAAATTCTTTAAGAGATGAGAATACCAGACCACCTTGCCTGTCTCCTGAGAAACCTGTATGCAGGTCAAGAAGCAACAGTTAGAGCCAGACATGGAGCAATGGACTGGTTCAGAATTGGGAAAGGAGTGACAGCTGGATACTGTCACCTTGCTTATTTAACTTCTATGTAGAGTGCATCATTCAAAATGGCAGGCTGGATAACTCACAAACCAGAATCAAGATTGCTGGGAGAAATATCAACAACCTCAGAGAAGCAGATAATACCATTCTAATGGTAGAAAGTGAAGAGGAACTAAAGAGCCCATCAATGAGGGAGAAAGAGGAGAGTGAAAAAACTGGCTTGAAACTCAACATTCAAAAAGCTAAAATCATGGTATCCAGTCCCTTCACTTCATGGCAAATAGAAGGGGAAAAGTGGAAGCAGTGACAGACTTTATATTCTTGGGCTCCAAAATTGCTGCTGACAGTGACTGCAGCCATGAAATTAAAAGATGCTTGCTCCTTGGAAGGAAAGCTATGAGAAACTTAGACAGTGTGTTAAAGAGCAGAGACATCACTTTGCCAACGAAGGTCCATATAGTCAAAGCTATGGTTTTTCCTGTAGTCATGTACAGATGTGAGAGTTGGACCATAAAGAAGGGTGAGTGCCTAAGAATTGATGCTTTTGAATTGTGGTGCTGGAGAAGACTCTTGAGAGTCCCTTGGCCTGCAAGGAGATGAAACCAGTCAATCCTAAAGGAAATCAACCCTGAATATTCATTGGAAGGACTGATGCTGAGGCTTCAATACTTTGGCCACCTGAATTGAAGAGCTGTTTCACTGGTAAAGACCCTGATGTTAGGAAAGATTAAAGTCAGGAGGAGGCGGCAGAGATGAGATAGTTTGATAGCATCACTGACTATATGGACATGAATTTGATCAAACTCCAGAAGATAGTAAAGGAAAGGGGAGCCTGGCATACTGAAGTCCATGAGGTTGCAAAAGTTGGATATGACTTAGCAATGAATGACAGTAACAATCTGTTATGGTTTGAATATGTTCACCCAGAATTTATATGTATGGTTGTGTTTAGAAATGAGGTATCTAAGGAAATGATTAAGGTTCAAAGCAGCCATAGGGTGGGGACTTGTGAAAAGAGACATGGACAGCTCTGGGTGCCCTCTCCCCTCAGGGCTGATCGAGGAAGGGCCAAGCGAGGACAGGGCCAGAAGGTGGCCAGGAAGCAGCCTTTTCAGTGACTAAACTGGCTAGGATCTTGCTCTTACACTTCTGGCCTCCAGAACTGTGAGAAAATAAATTTCTACTGTTGAATCCACCCAGTCTACAGTACTTACAGCCAGGAAAATCACAGTGCTTAAAGAATTGACCCCTTGGGGAAAAGTCTCTATAAATAGTACTTGCTTCCTGGTACTTTTCTAAATGTATCTGTTCTCAAGTTAACACCACAGTATAGAATACTGAAAATCAACTGATAAAAATAAAAGTAGACTTTAATTTCCACATTCTGTATGAAAATTTCTGGAAAGGCTTTTACATTCCTTATCCTCCTCACAGATTGTGTGTTTTATATCAGCTCTTAATTACAGAGGCTGGTGTTTAAATGAATATATAAAGATTTATAAAGATTTTTAAGTAGTCAAATTTGAAAATAATTGTTATTCTTATAAATAGATATCAGTTCAGTTCAGTTCAGTCGCTCAGTCGTGTCCGACTCTTTGCGACCCCATGAATTGCAGCACATCAGGCCTCCCTGTCCATCACCAACTCCCGGAGTTCACTCAAACTCACATCCATCGAGTCGGTGATGCCATCCAGCCATCTCATTCTCTGTCGTCCCCTTCTCCTCCTGCCTCCGATCCCTCCCAGCATCAGAGTCTTTTCCAATGAGTCAACTCTTCACATGAGGTGGCCAAAGTACTGGAGTTTCAGCCTTAGCATCATTCCTTTCAAAGAACACCCAGGATTGATCTCCTTTATAATGGACTGGTTGGATCTCCTTGCAGTCCAAGGAACTCTCAAGAGTCTTTTCTAACACCACAGTTCAAAAGCATCAATTCTTCAGCACTCACCTCTCTTCACAGTCCAACTCTCACATCCATACATCACTACTGGAAAAACCATAGCCTTGACTAGACGGACATTTGTTGGCAAAGTAATGTCTCTGCTTTTGAATATGCTATCTAGGTTGGTCATAATTTTCCTTCCAAGAAGTAAGCATCTTTTAATTTCATGGCTGCAATCACCATGTAGTGATTTTGGAGCCCAAAAAAAATTAAGTCTGACACTGTTTCCCTATCTATTTGCCATGAAGTGATGGGACCAGATGCCATGATCTTAGTTTTCCTAATGTTGAGCTTTAAGCCAACTTTTTCACTCTCCTCTTTCACTTTCATCAAGAGGCTTTTGAGTTCCTCTTCATTTTCTGCCATAAGGGTGGTGTCATCTGCATATCTGAGGTTATTGATATTTCTCCCGGCAATCTTGATTCCAGCTTGTGTTTCTTCCAGCCCAGCGCTTCTCATGATGTACTCTGCGTATAAGTTAAATAAGCAGGGTGACAATATACAGCCTTGACGTACTCTTTTTCCTATTTGGAACCAGTCTGTTGTTCCATGTTCAGTTCTAACTGTTGCTTCCTGACCTGCATACAGGTTTCTCAAGAGGCAGGTCAGGTGGTCTGGTATTCCCATCTCTTTCAGAATTTTCCACAGTTTATTGTGATCCACACAGTCAAAGGCTTTGGCATAGTCCATAAAGCAGAAATAGATGTTTTTCTGGAACTCTCTTGCTTTTTCCATGATCCGGCGGATGTTGGCAGTTTGATCTCTGGTTCCTCTGCCTTTTCTAAAACCAGCTTGTACATCTGGAAGTTCATGGTTCACATATTGCTGAAGCCCGGCTTGGAGAATTTTGAGCATTACTTCACTAGCGTGTGAGATGAGTGCAACTATGCGGTAGTTTGCACATTCGTTGGCATTGCCTTTCTTTGGGATTGGAATGAAAACTGACCTTTTCCAGTCCTGTGGCCACTGCACTTGAGTGCAGCACTTTCACAGCATCATCTTTCAGGATTTGAAATAGCTCAACTGGAATTCCATTACCTCCATTAGCTTTGTTCATAGTGATGCTTTATAAGGCCCACTTGACTTCACATTCCAGGATGTCTGGCTCTAGGTGATTGATCACACCATCGTGATTATCTTGGTCATGAATCTCTTTTTTGTACAGTTCTGCTGTGTATTCTTGCCACCTCTTCTTAACATCTTCTGCTTCTGTTAGGTCCACACCATTTCTGTCCTTTATTGAGCCCATCTTTGCATGAAATGTTCCCTTGGTATCTCTAATTTTCTTGAAGAGACCTCTAGTCTTTCCCATTCTGTTGTTTTCCTCTATTTCTTTGCATTGATCGCTGAGGAAGGCTTTCTTTTATCTCCTTGCTATTCTTTGGAACTCTGCATTCAGATGCTTATATCTTTCCTTTTCTTCTTTGCTTTTTGCTTCTCTTCTTTTCACAGCTATTTGTAAGGCCTCCCCAGACAGCCATTTTGCTTTTTTGCATTTCTTTTCCATGGGGATGGTCTTGATCCCTGTCTCCTGTACAATGTCATGAACCTCCGTCCATAAATAGGTATGCTGCTGCTGCTAAGTCGATGCAGTCATGTCTGACTCTGTGTGACCCCATAGACGGCAGCCCTTCAGGCTCCACCGTCCCTGGGATTCTCCAGGCAAGAGCACTGGAGTGGGTTGCCATTTCCTTCTCCAGTGCATGAAAGTGAAAGTGAAAGTGAAGTCACTCAGTCGTGTCCAACTCTTAACGACCGCATGGACTGAAGCCTACCAGGCTCCTCCGTCCATGGGATTTTCCAGGCAAGAGTACTGGAGTGGGGTGCCATCACCTTCTCCAATAAATAGGTATACATTTGTCCACATTGCTTTTCTGGTAACTTTTAGGGTAGTTCGTGTAGTGGTCTCTCCAGTTTTTAAAAGAATCCTAAAAGACCAGAAGAGCAAGCATTTCCTGTCAGGTCTGTCATCTAGCAACTGTGTCTGCATGAGGGATGGCCATATGGGTGCAAAGAGCACTGGTCTGTGGGCCCCAGTTCTGAATAGCATCCAGCAAGTTATTTCAAGTTATTAATGTTCATTTCTCCCATTTGTTGAATCAAAGGATTGAACCATGTTATAACTAAACAGAGCAGCTACATTAGATTTTAGAAAAACACTAGAAAAAAATACCCTTCTTAAAAAAATAAATGTAGGGATAATGACTTCAGTCCGAGCTAACTGGAAAGGAAAACTGTCATAACTTTGACTCTGAAATACTTTTATCTGCTGAGTTCCTTCTTTAGGGTGAAAAGGAAGCAAGAGCCAGCATTTCATCATCAAAACCAGTATATCTTGCCAATTCTTGCCAACACGAAAACAAAAAAAGTTTTGTTCTGCTTCTTTCAGGCATGGAAAAATATGACTCAGTTCTGTCCTCAGTACAAGTGGCAGAGGCACTGTGGTGACCCACATTTCCAACCAGAGGGCATGAGCCTTGGGCCATGGTCAGTGGTGGTACCTACTGAGACACCAGGAACCAGGGAGGAAGTCCGTGACCCAGTAGAACCAAAAAGGAAGTAGGCTGTGGCCCTGGCAGGGAGGTTAAGAAGTCTCAAATTTTCTTGATTGACTGATGAACAGAGGTTCCTTTAAATGTAGAAAGCTCCTAAATCATGAGGTTGATATACAGTTTTTAAAAATTAATGAATCGAAGTGTCTTAACTCTTGATATGGTCAGATGGCTGACGGTGTGATGCTGACTGGTGAAAGGCTTCTCGAGGCAGAGTCTGCGACAGTACATTCACTGTGTTGACAGGCAGGTCTCCACTCTGGATGGACAGGGGGAAAACGCCTCCCAAATGCAGAAGGCACACTGCCTTCCTGTTTCTTTATTAAACTTTTCATTTGGAGGTAATTCTATTAATAGCTTCCCGTGCCGAGAGGTCAGAGGCCCCTCTCCCCAGTTCCCCCATGGTGGCAGAATGCACAGTTGGAGGGCAGCATCCCCCCAGACACCGATGCTGATGGAGGCACAGGGCACTCCGTCACCAGGGGTCCCACTCACTGAGTCGTTAGAGGCACACCACTTCCTCCTCAGTCCTGGCAGCCACTGATGTCTCCTCCATTTCCACAATTCTTTTCATTTCAGGAATGTCCTATAAATGGAATTGTACAGTTAGCAACCTTTTGGCATTCGCTTCTTTCATTCAGCATAATTCTCTGAAGAGTTGTTCAGATGGTTGTACGTCTGCGTCAATAGTTCATTCCTTTTTGTCACTGAGTGCTATTCCATGGAATGGATGGACCACAGTTTTACCATTCACTCAAGGAAGACATCTGGGTTGTTTCCATAGGGATATTACAGACAAAGCTGCTGTGGATGCTTGTGTACAGGTTTCTGTGTGAATGTAAGTCTTCATTTCTGTTGGATAAATGCCCAGGAATGTAATTACTGTGTTGCATGTTTAGTTTGTTAAGAAACAGCCAAACTGTTTTCCAGAGTGTTTGCACCAGTTTGTATCTCCACCAGCAGGACATGGGTGATCAAGTTTCTCCCTTTCCTCACCAGCACTGGGTGCTGCCATCATTTTTAATTTTGGCCATTCTGGTACATGTACAGTGATAACTCCTTGTGGTTTTAACTTGTATTTCCATAATGGTTCTTTATGTTGAACATTTTTTCCTATGCTTATTTGCCATCAGTGTATCCCCTTCAGTGAAATATCTTTTCATAATTTTTACCCATTTTCTAACTGGATCATTTGTTTTTTACTGCTGAATTGAATTTTGAGAGTTCTTTATGTAGTTGAGATACTAGTCCTTTGTTGGATATTCACCTTGTGAACATTTTCTCCCAGTCTATGGGTTTGTCTTTTCATCTTCTTAGCATGGTCTTTTGCAAAAGATGGAGTGGGAGGGCCTTTCAGGAAGGGCTTTGGGTTGTGCACAAGCATAGCACAATGATTGCCTTTCTTGTCAGCAACACACAGGATTTTTGACAGGCAAGGAGACTGACAGATAATAATAATACCTCACATGTGGCTCTTTGGCCCAAATCTTATCCTTTGGTGCCTTTTAGGCAGAGGGACCTCCTCTACTCACTTTGGCTTGGACGATGGGAAACTTCAACTTTTAATTTTTGCTGAGAGAAGCCAAACTTTTAAGTGAGAAATGTGGTATGTGGTAAATACTTTCACAAACATTTTCTAAAGGTAATCAAGAGAGAAATAAAAATGGAACATCTGTTGAGAAAGGTCATAAAGTAAGACCATTGCTTATTTTGAAATTCCTCCTTGGAACTCAGACAGTTCCAGTAAGATATGTTAGTTGGCCGATGCCACCATTCTTTCCACATTCAGGAAAGTTCAGGAATGTTTTCTGTTACAAAATCACTGGGAAATCTGATGGCAAGTATACACCTCCATAATTGGCAGAGTTTTGTCCTTGTGCACTCTGTGCGGGTGCCCAGAGAAGACCTCTCCCCTCTGCCTGTGAGGTTGCTGCTGACCTTCTGGGGAGGTGATAAGCATTCTTACTTCCTCTCACACCTTTCCTTAAAACAGTAAGACCCTTTCTATTTCTTGAAAGCATGTCTCTTCTTCTACTGTTGCCCAATGCCTGGAATAGTCTTCAGTTACACAGTTACAGGGTCTGAGCAGGCCTGCTGACACGCAAGGCCTGGTCTCCAGCACCATAACCTCAGCAGCTGCAGGGTTTGGATGATGTGACTGTTCCCGGCCCTCAACCCCAGCAGCCTGGGCTCCAGGCTCCATGGCCTGCGGGGCTGCCACATCGGGGGCCTTTGAGTTCCACCTGTGGGTCTCATGAGTGTGAGTCTGAAGAGCCTGCTTTAACACAGATGGGCCCGCAGCCTTCTGACTACTTCGGCCACATGGGAGGTGAGGCAAGTGTGTCCCGTGCTCTGGGAGTGCCCGCCTGAGGGGTCTCAGCGCATGGACGAGGTCTCAGCCAACTCACAAACCTTGAGCAGAGTCCACAGACACTTTCCTGAAAAATGACTTTCTGTCATTTAGCACAGACACACCCGAAGGTCCTTCTGTGGAACCATGGTGAAAGCCCTTACTTAGAGCCGGACAGCGGCCTCTTACGCACAGCGCAAACGAACCCTTGACAAAGTCAAGGCTGATACCCACTCAGCGACAGCAGAGCCAAATGAGGTGCTCTGTTCATCGTCCATGTCCAGTTGGTGTTCAAAATTCCAGGATTTTTAATTGAAAATAACCAGAAAAACTCTCAAAATTCGAAATCCTCAAGATTCACAAAGACTGCTATTTACTGCACTACAATCTAATCTTTATTTTGATTTTAAAAATATTATCATTTTTTAGAGCTGCATTGTGATCCTCTTCATCCTGTTTCTGGTATTAGAATGCCTACATCTATTTGTTAGCATAACCGGGGCACGCCCACTCCAGTAGCCTGCAGGATTCGTGCCCTGGGTGGAGTGTGGACCAGGCCATGGTGGGCCGGCAGCAAGTGCAGTGACAGCAGACCTGCCATTTGGAATCTCCGGTGCTTGGCAGAAATCTGGTGCGTGGTGGGTTTACTGTTCATTCTGAATAGGTGTGTGCGTGAACATGCTTTGTGAACACACAGCTTTATTTTGTTGGTCTGAAGATTCTGGTTCTGAATACCTCAGACTCTTATGTTTGCCTAAAAAGTACAGGCTTTCCAGGTGGTAAAAGCACAACCTACATTATGGTGAAGAACCGCCATAAAGTGGAGCCAAGGGCCCCCCTGCTCTGGAAGAGGGCAGAGTGGCCCTGCATGGGCAGTGGGAGCATCTGCTTAGGGTTCCGGGAACACACACACTGCAGCCTGGTTCAGAGATCTGGGGTCTTCATTACAAACAGTCTCACTAGACTTGCAGGAAATCAGCGTCTCCTCTAGGCTGGTCCTGTCAGTGCCGATCAAAGACCCCACGGCTCCATTTCTGCTGCGATGATTAACAGTGAGCCCCCGCAACTCACCTCCCTGCTCAGGAGCCAGCGAGGGTGCAGGGCTTGGAGCTGCCACTGTTGTGGATGAATGTGGAATGTTAGGAGAGCCAGGGGTTTCGGGGAAAAACAGGCAAAATACCTTGAAGTGACTCTTCCACCCCCAGCCCAGCCCGGGGCCACTTCTGGTGCACGGCCCACAGCTGTAGTGGTTAGGACACTGTTACCACGTGGCCATGTTTCCAGGAAGGAGCCTCGGAGCCTGGAGATCAAGCAGCTCTGGAGGAGAGAGTTGTTGAGAAGGGTCATGGAGCACTTTGGGGCGGGGACCAGCATGCAAGTGTGGAGGGGGCCGGCATGGTGCCTGTGAAAGGAATTGGGTCAGAACGCTGTGCCCAAGCCCAGCTGTGCACAAAGGAGCAGAGGCGCTCTTCCTGGCCCTATGACCTTGAGCTGCACAGCCCAGCCCCCCTGCAGGACCGGCCTTGGGCTGGGGCCCCAGGGAACCTTACAGACAGACGAGCAGTCAGGGCACTGTGCTGCCTTGGCTGCCCACTTTGACTGTGAATTTGCTGATTTGCTTACCCATTATAGACCTCAGTTTACCCATCTGTAAGATGGGGATCGTACCATCTCCCTCACAGCTGCTCAGAGTTGGGCAGCGGACTTGTGTAGTCACTCAGTAAACAGCAGCTCTGTTTTATTCACCCAAACCGACACTGTGCGTGTATGCATGCTAAGTTACTTCAGTCGTGTCTGACTCTTTGTGACCCCATGGATGGTACCCTGCTAGGCATCTCTGTCCATGGGATTCTCCAGGCAAGAATAGTAGAGTGGGTTGCCATTTCCTTCTCCAGGGGATCTTACCGACACAGGGATCGAACCCTCATCTCTTATGTCTCCTGAATTGGCAGGTGGGTTCTTTACCACTAGTGCCTCTCAGGAAGCCCCAAACTGACACTGCTTGCTGCTGCTTGCTGCTTAGTCACTTCAGTCGTGTCTGACTCTGTGATCCTATGGACTGCAGCCTGCCAGGCTCCTCTGTCTGTGGGATTCTCTAGGCGAGAGTACTAGAGTGTTTTGCTTTGCCCTCCTCCAGGGGATCTTTCCCACCCAGGGACTGAACCTGGGTCTCCTGCATTGCAGGCAGGTTCTTTACTGCTAAGCCACCAGGGAAGCCCCAAACCAACACTCCTATTACCTAATTCACCATCACCGTACATTAGATCTGCACACAGAGACACTTTGATTTGCCTGCACTGTCTTAGGCAAGTCAGCGGAGAGTCGAAATACCCATGGTGACACTGTTCTGAACATCACTGGTGGATTAACTCTGGGTCTGTGGCTCACGTGTAACTCGAGGCCCCCAAGCAGTACGTCAGGAAGCACTGCCTTCATGGATGGAAAGCCTCGGGAGTCACTGGCTCCCTCCTGTGTATTAAGAGCCTGTGCTCAGCACTGCTGCAGATACTCCTATGTGGAGAGGCCACGCATGGTCGTCTGCCTCAGGCTGTGTTTATTCCTGGGGAATAGTGACACACCAGCTGCTGAAAATATTGTGACTTTGGGTTTTTTGTGACAGCTTCTCCACGTTTCCTTCCTGCAGGGCCATTTCATTTAATTATAGCATAATAGTAAACTGCGGCGATTCTGTACATCCTCACTGAGCAGATGCATTTACATCTTTGTTGTCAGTGGGAGCTGCTTGAAGAAAACACGTGGCATTCGCTTGTGGAGTTCTCGCAGCTGTAGGCACGCAGCACTGTCCTTTGCTCCTTGGGGGCTGTTGTCCATCTTTCCTTCTCCAGGACTGCTCGCCCCTCCGCCAGGTCCAGAGGGGACCTCAGGTGTGTCCAGAGGGGACTGTGTGCTGCAGCAAGCCGATGGATGGGTGATGATGGAAAGGAAGTGCCTCCTCTTCTTCATCTTTATGCCTGCTAGTTGTGAACTCCAGAATTTTCTAGAATTCCACCTAAAGACAGAGTTAGCCCAGTGAGAAAGGATACAGAACTGAAACATAAACACTGGCTCGTTCATGATCCAGAATCACTTACCATGTTAATACACTGACCTCTTGTTTCATCTGGGTTTTTTCATCTATATATAGTTTCATCTTTACCCATAGGTTCTTTGCAGGATAAAAGGAAAAACGAAGACAGCAGGCACAACAGAGGCAGCCACGTCCGCTACAAATGCTCCTAAAGCTCTCTTCACTTATAAACCTAGGCAGACCCCCCAGGGACCCCTGAGGCCCTTGAGACGTGTAAGGACACAAGGACCACAGGCAGAACTGGAATAAAGAGCCCCAGAGGCTGTGGTGCCGAAGCCAGAAATAGGCAAGAACTTTAAAAATGTGAAACTAGTAGACCCTTAGGCGACTTTCAGGACAGTATTATGTACTTGAAAGAAGAGCAGACCGCCAGGAGGAACACCACTATAAGAAAGAGTTGTAGGGAATTTTAAACATAATTTTTATTTTGTTAATTTTTTTATTATAAATTTTGTTGATTTTTTAAGGTATTATGGGTTATTTTTGCAGTCTTCAAAATTAGGTGGTTGACTCTTGGTTTGAAAAACAACAACAAAAATCCTCTATTGTATACTCTGTACTCAACACGGGGAGGTGGGAATAAAATATACTTTTTAAAAGAAATAAGTTACAAAATTCAAAGGACCAACCTAAGAACAGAATGGATTCAGGGATGTGAACTCCAGGTACAGAGTGTGTTTGAGGGAATCTAGACTATGCAGTAAAAGCACAGGGTGAGGGGGTTTCTGCTTTCATCAATGTGGGAACAGTAAATCTTCTCAGCCTCCCTGAAAATACTTGGAGAGGCCACGAGTTAAAAATCTGGGAAAAGCAGAAGGACTAACAAAGATCCGGGGAAGATGGGGAAGCGGGGCTGAGCAGGTGGAGCTGGCCTTGACCCAGGAACGAGGGGCTGGGGCAGAGCTGCCTGCGGGCTGACTCGGAGCTGACCCTCGAGGCCGGGAGCAGGTCACCCCATAGAGACCGTCCTGGCTGTGTGGCCCCGGGGCGCCCAGACACTCTCCAGCCCTCATACGGCACCCCTATCCTCCTGGGGGCCACGAGACACAGCTCATTGCTCCTGCGTGGTCCCTGGTCACTCTGTGCACACGAGAAGAGTAGAGAGGTGGCCCTTCACCAAGAAGGTGTGCCAGTCACTGGCCCAGCAGGCAGGCAGCTTCATGCAGCCCAGGTGCAGACGGAGGAGGGAGGGCTGTCTGCAGGGACCCGTGCGGAAAGACGTGCCGTCGGCCATGGCAGGTGGGGACTCGTGCCCGGAAAGCACGTGTGGCTGTGAGGGGTGCTGGCATGCATCTGGACTCGGAGGTCAGAGGGGCTCTCTGAGGAGTCGGGGGGAAGTAAGGCTGTTCCGGGGGAGATCAGGGCTCCAGCGGGCCTGGGGCGGGGGCTGAGCAGCTGGCACAGGGTGCTTCAGAGTTAAAGTCAGAGAGGCGGCGGGGGGAGGTCAGCCACAGGAGCTGGGACTCAGGCGCCTGTCAGACACATGTCCTGTGGCAGGTCTTCCTCCAGTACCTCCCACCCAAGCACCAACCCTATGAGGTGATGTGGGGTCTGCATTCCCAACCCTGGGACCTGGGGAGGGTCCCAGTGGTGGTGGAGATGGCACCGCCACCTTGCTGGGCTTCCCTGGTGGCTCAGACAGTAAAGAACCCGCCTGCAATGCAGGAGATCCAGGTTCAGTCCCTGGGTGGGAAAGATCCCCCGGAGGAGAGCATGGCAACCCACTCCAGTGTTCTGGCCTGGAGAATCCCATGGACAGAGGAGCCTGGCAGACTATAGTCCATAGGGTCACAAAGAGTTGGACATGACTGAGCGACTAAGCACAGCACAGCCGGTGGCAGGAGGGCCAGGGCCTCCCAGGGGCCCAGCTCTGGGAGCACCCATGTTGCTGTGCAGGGCCTGGGAGGGGGCTCGAGGTCTGACAGCCCAGGCCGAGCTCCTGGCTGGCCCCTGGGAGCCGGACCACATCAGGCACGTGCTGCCTGGAGCAGGGCCTGCCCGAAGTGCAGCGGCCTGGATGAAACACAGGAGGTGCAGTTGGCCTGCAGCTTGTTCCTCACCAGCAGGACTGCGACTGTGCGGGCACACGGCCACGGTCGGGAGTGGAGGCGGGGTGAGTGGTGACACAGCAAGGAAGCAGGGGGCCCCAGGGCCTCCTCGGGGGAGCTACATCCCCTCTATTGTCATGGCCGCCCGGCTGCTGCAATGTCCGGCTTGGTTGATGGAGCCTCTGTCCTGAAGGCCTGTAATTCCACAGCTGCCATGGTGTGCAGAGGCTGAGGTGGTGTTTTTGTCCACATTTCACAGGTCAATCTTGGACAGACAGAAATCACGACTTGCTTCTCACTGTGCAAACCCAGCAGCAAGGAGGGTCTCATAGCCACTCTGGTAGGGGATCCAATCTGTGATGGTGGCAGACACTTTGTTGAGATGATTGTGTGTTTTTGTAAATTAATTATTTAATTGTGGCTGCAAGGGGTCTTTGTCGCTGCTCGAGGGCTTTCTCTGGTTGCAGTGAGGGTGACTCTTCCTCGCGGGGCATGGGCTTCTTACTGGGTGGCTTCTTTTGCTGTGGAGCATGGGCTCTAGGGCGTGCAAGCTTTCTCTAGTTGTGGTGTGTGACCTTCTCGTCATGGTGGCTTCTCTTGCTGCGGGGCACGGGCTCTGAGGTGTGGGACCTCAGTAGCTGCGGTCCATGGGCTCTAGGGCACAGGCTCAGTAGTGGTGATGTGTGGGCTTTAGTGGCCCATGACATGTGGGGTCTTCCTGGACCTGGGATGGAACTTGTGTCCCCTGCATTGGCAGGCGGATTCCTACCTACTGGAGCACCAGGCAAGTCCATGATGACTGTGTTTTGAATTGACTGTTTCACCTGCTGTAAAAAGCAGGATTTGGGAGGCTGACAGTGAGAGGTGAGTATGGGAGGGTTCCCACCGAAGCCCTCCTGAACTTTGTCTTTTCACTGTGGGGACTCACCGTGCAGACGATTCCTCTTGGCCCTGGATGTGCTGGTCTGGGGAATGGCGTGACAGAGGGGAAACACCTTCCCTCTGTGGCCACCAGTTTTTGTGCTCCCCTGGGCTGTTGCAGTTTCTTAATTAAACAGTGGAAACAGTGACAGACTTTATTTTCTTGGGCTCCAAAATCACTGCAGATGGTGACTGCAGCCATGAAATTAAAAGATGCTTACTCCTTGGAAGAAAAGTTATGACCAACCTAGACAGCATATTAAAACACAGAGACATTACTTTGCCAACAAAGGTCTGTCTAGTCAAAGCTATGGTTTTCCCAGTAGTCATGTATGGATGTGAGAGCTGGACTATAAAGAAAGCTGAGTGCTGAAGAATTGATGCTTTTGAACTGTGGTGTTGGAGAAGACTCTTGAGGGTCTTGGACAGCAAGGAGATCCAACCAGTCCATCCTAAAGGAGATCAGTCCTGAATATTCATTGGAAGGACTGATGCTGAAGCTCTAATACTTTGGCCACCTGATGCAAAGATTTGACTCACTGGAAAAGACGCTGATGCTGGGAAAGATTGAAGGCAGGAGGAGAAGGGGATGACAGAGGATGAATGCTTGGATGGCATCACTGACTCAGTGGACATGAGTTTGAATAAACTCTGGGAGTTGGTGATGGACAGGGAGGCCTGGCATGCTGCTGTCCATGGGGTCACACAAAGAGTTGGACATGACGGAACAACTGAACTGAATTGAGCTGAACTGAATTGAACTCCAGAGCTCTTCCAAGGATGTTATCACCTTGGGTAGTTGTTTTAATTGTTGTTTCTGTGGAAGGACACAGGCTGAGACCGCCTTGTCATCATCTTGCTGATGTCACCTGCATCTCTACTCTTCATCAACCCCCTGGGGCTATAGCCAGTGGAGGAGCCCCACTCCACGGGTGCCAGGTGTGCTACGTGGTGGTGGAGGGTCAGGCTGGTAACCTAAATACAGTGCCAGACTTTTCTTTCCAGGCCCCAGCCCCTCGCAAGTTTAGAAATGTGTTTCTAGCACTTCTGCGTTTCCTGAGCCAACTCACCTCTCTGTGGGTCTGACGCTGATTAAACAATACCAATGGCTGATAAATTTCTAAAGTTCTTTCTCATGAAATTACCACTCCTAAAACCATGTGGAACTCAGGTCACTGTGTTTTCAATAAGGTATTTTATTCCCCAGGCAAAGTATGTCTGCCTGTTGCCTGGAATGTGTAGCTTACGTTCTTTTACTCCATGGATTTAAGAGAGCTTTTCCAGCCTTCAAGCACATTGGAAAATCCAAAGGGCTTAATATTCTTTCTGCTCTAAGTTTTAGCAGGAAATAAGCAAAGCAAACACTGTTCTCTTAGCTGGAATAACTTGAAACTGCACTGGTAACTTTTCATATACACATGTAATCCCTTGAAAACCCTGGCAAGAAGGAAATGTGTGAGGGTGTTTAGAGCCCTGGGTCTTTGTTTCTCCTTCTCATCCTGTCTGATGCAGACTGCTTCCTCCCCACTCTGGTCCCGATAGTGTGCCCTTCCACCTTCACGTACAGGAAGGCAGGGCGGGGTGGTGGTGCACCACCCGCAGGAGGAGAGCCTCCTGGCTGGGCTTCTGGTCTACCCATCAAACCGGAGGCTTCTTTATGCGGCTCTCCTGGGATCTGACTCAGACCAGCTTTCCACTTTCAAACTGCTGACCCCATGAGCCCTGAGTGATTCCATCAAATTATACATGCACCAGCCCCTACGGCTAAATGTAATAGCGTGGAGCTTGATTTGGACCACAACTATGTAGTCACCTTACCAGAGTACTTACAGGGCTCCCGTCTGCATGCCCAAGACTACCCTGGCATATAAGAGGCACTCAGGTACATTGTCTATGACGGAAAACCTTTCAGTTATTATTTTGTTCAGCCTAAAATGACAAAGACTAAGCAGGTTCCACAGGACTGCTTCCCTGTCAATGGTGGGCTGTAGGCTGCAGGTCACCATGCTGCTTCTAGGAGCTTATTGTAGAGGCCCAGCCCCTTGTACCAACAGGAAGGTCAGCGCTGGGCATTCTGAGCAAATAGAAACTCTACAAATGGGACCAAGGACAGTGATGGGATGAATCTATTATGTAGACAAATACAGAAAAAAGCTTAGTTTTCAAGATCCTGGTATTTACATTTCTGACCTTGTCTGTAGCTTGAGCTGTAATCCATGTTTTGTTCCTTTAGAGTCTGTCATCCTGTGAAGGGAATAAAATTCAAATCAAAATACAGCTAAGCCTGAAGCCCCAAGTCTAACAACCCTACAGACTGTTTATAAGCATCTTTGACAATGGGAGAATAAAAGCCAGTCCTCTTGGTGGATCTGGAAGTGTCCCTTCTCTCTCAGCCACAAACCAACCCTCTTGGTTTCCTGCATAAATCTGTACAGCAGCCCCTTGACTTTGGCATTTCCTCCCTTTCCTTGATTCACCTTTTATTGGACTCTTCTAATTACAAAAGCAGTGCATATTTATTGCCATTCATATGGAAAACACAGAAGATTCCAAAGCAGAAAACAATAACTTCCCACATTCCCCCATCAAGAAAGAAACACTCTTGGGAATTCCCTGGTGGTTCAGCGGCTAAGACTCCCCACTCCCAGGAGGCCCGGGCTAGGTCCCTGGTCGGGAAACTAAAACCTGAATGTCACAGCTATAACAAATCCACAGGCTGTAACTAAGAACTGCCACAGCCAAATAAATTTTAAAAATGATTTTAAAATTAAAAAATAGAAAGAAACTCTCTTTAGTTGTTGAGATCAGACCTTCTAATGATGTGTGCGTGTTTATGAAAGTGGGATCTAATGTTTGTGGCTTTTCCACTGTCTGTGATAACCATTGGTACACAGGTGGGTCAAGTTGTGTGGTAGTTTCTGGAAGTTTTTCTCAACAAGTCACCTTGAGCCAGGAGGTTGAGGACACCTCATACAGGCAGAGGGACTTGGAGGGCTCCTGGAGCAGTGACATGTCAGCCCTGGGCTGCCAGCCTGCCTGCTCTCTCTGTAGAGAGAAACTGCATTGTCTACACCGCTCTCCTGCTTTGTCTTACTCCCTTCAAAAGTGAAAGTGAGGAATCTCCACACTGTTCTCCAACACTGAGGAAACCAGAAGGGAAAGAGACACGTGTACCCCAATGTTCATCGCAGCACTGTTTATAATAGCCAGGACATGGAAGCAACCTAGATGTCCATCAGCAGATGAATGGATAAGAAAGCAGTGGTACATATACACAATGGAGTATTACTCAGCCATGAAAAAGAATACATTTGAATCAGTTCTAACGAGGTGGATGAAACTGGAGCCTATTATATAGAGTGAAGTAAGCCAGAAAGAAAAACACCAATACAGTATACTAACGCATATATATGGAATTTAGAAAGATGGTAACAATAACCCTGTGTACGAGACAGCAAAAGAGACACTGATGTATAGAACAGTCTTATGGACTCTGTGAGAGAGGGAGAGGGTGGGAAGATTTGGGAGAATGGCATTGAAACATGTAAAATATCATGTATGAAACGAGTTGCCAGTCCAGGTTCGATGCACGATACTGGATGCTTGGGGCTGGTGCACTGGGACGACCCAGAGGGATGGAATGGGGAGGGAGGAGGGAGGAGGGTTCAGGATGGGGAACACATGTATACCTGTGGCGGATTCATTTTGATATTTGGCAAAACTAATACAGTTATGTAAAGTTTAAAAATAAAATAAAATTTAAAAAATAAATAAATAAAAACCAAAAAAAAAAAAAGGTGAAAGTCACTGAGCTGTGTCTGACTCTGCGAGCCAACGGACTGTAGCTCATCAGGCTCCTCTTTCCATGGAATTCTCCAGAATTCCATGAATACTGGAGTGGGTAGCCATTTCCTTCTCCAGGAGATCTTCCCAACCCAGGGAATGAACCCAGGTCTCCCACATTGCAGGTGGATTCTTTGCTGTCTGAGCCACCAGGGAAGCCTAAATATTCTGCTATACATGCCTGTCAAACACACAGGACCACCAGCCTCTACCCTTTGGGTTTGTGTTAGCCTCTTTCACTGATTGCAGAAGTCTTCACTGAACAACCACTTCTATTCACTGATGGTCCAGGCCCTAGGGACACTGCAGTGAGAAAACAGATCCTCATGGATTCGCTTCCCAGAGTGCAAGACACTGCGTGTGCTAAGTTGATTCAGTCCTGTCCAACACTCTGCGACCCCGTGGACTCTGTCCATGGGATTCTCCAGTCAAGAATACTGGAATGGGGTGTAATACCCTTCTCCAGGGGATTTCCCTGACCCAGGACTCAAACCTGCGTCTCTGATACCTCCTGCATTGGCAGGCAGGTTCTTTACCACTAGCACAACCTGGGAAGCCCAGAAGACACTACGTCAGTGACTAAATAAGATCGTTTTGGATAGTGATAAGTGACCAAACTGGGGTGTGTATTATCTTCCTATTAGTGCTGTAACAAGTTATTGCAGACAGTGGATTAAACAACATAGATTAATCTTCTTACAGTTCTGGAGGCCAGAAATCTGAAATGGATTTCAATGAGCTAAAATCAAGGTGTCTGCAGTTCTGTGTTTCCTTCCTGCGGGCTCACGGGGAAAACTTGTCCCTTAATTTTCCAGCTGATAGAGGCTACCCACGTTTGTTGGCTCCTGGCCATTCCTCTGTCTTTCAAACCGGCAACGGCTGTACTGAGATCAAGCCCTCCGACCCTGACTCTCCTGCCTCCCTGTCCATTTTAAGGACCCCTGTGATTACCCTGCACCCTCTCAGGTAATCTGAAATTCCCTATTGTAAGGTCAGCTGGTTAGCTCTCGTAGTCCATCTGCTACTTAACTTACCCTTTGCAAGGTGCAGTGTTACGTTTGGGAGCTCTAGGATTTCAGAGGGGGACATCTTTGGAGCAATGTAAAATAAATTAATTTTTTTAAAGAAAAAAAAGAAGCCAGCTGAGATTCGGAAAGGGACTGCATTGCGTCTGTAGATTAACTTGGAGATTATTCCCATCTGAGCAACATAACATCTTCCAATTCATGAACATAGGATATTTTTCCATTTATTCAGATTTTATTTAATCTTCATCAACAAGGTTTTATAATTTTCAAAGTACGAGTTCTAAACTTCTTATGTTGTTCCTAAGTGTTTTATTCTCTTTGATGCTATTGTAAATAAAATTTTCTTAACTCCACTTTTTTTATTGTTCCATGCAAATATATAGAAGTATGGTTCATTTTTGTATTTTGATGTTATATCTTGCAACCTTGGATTCGTTATTATTTCTAGTACTTTTTAAGGTTCTTTAAGATTTTCTATATACAATATCACGTAACCTGTGAACAGAGAGTTTTACTTCTTCCTTTCCAATCCATATGCTTTTTTCCCTTTCCTAATTGCCCTTGGGCTAGCACCTATAATTTTTTCTTTGTTGTTCTTTAGATTTTATAATCTCTATGTTCTATCTTCAAACTTACTGATTATTGCTAATGCCAGTTCTCATTTACGGCTCCTCTAGTGAATTTTTCATTTTTGTTATTGTAATTTTCAGCTTCAGAATTTCTGTTTGTTTCTTTAAATCTTTTTTTTATCATTTGTCTTATTGGTGTTATATACTTGATGTGACATTGTCATCATCATACCTTTTTTTGCTTCTTTAATTATGGTTTTTTTTTAGTTCTTTGAACATTATTTATGGTGGCTGTTTTGAAGTTTTAGATAAGATCTGGTCACTCTCACCAGCACTTTTTGTTGCTTGCTTTTTCCTTTTTTCCTGGTGTCCGGGTCATCCTTTCCTTTGCATGTGTTGTAATTGCAATGTCTGTTTTTTATTCTTCTTTATTTTTTTCATTTAGCAATGCAGCATTAATATTTTCCCATGTCAGTAAAAGATTATCCTGTGATGTTATTTTATATGGCTATATATAGATTTTAATCGGCTCTTTAAGAATGAGTACCCCAGGGGGTAGATGTGAGGGAGATTCAAGAGGCTGGGGATATATAGATATATAGTTATGACTGATTCAAGATGTTGTACAGCAGAAACCAACACAACATTGTAAAGCAATTATCCTCCAGTTAAAAAGGAAAGAAGAATGAGTACCCCAATTACTCATATACTAACAAATAAAAAAACACTCTACTTTTGTTTTTGCTTTAATTATATTCACTTATTTTTTAACACTTATTTTCACAATTTTTTAATCATTTGGAGTGCTTAAAGACCATGACTTCTACTCTGTACCACAGGACCAGGGCTGAAGCTCAGAAGCTGGTTTCCCGTTTCCTTAATCAGTAAACAGGCTGTGAGACAGGCCTTCATTCTCCCATTCCATGTGTGTAAAGGTTGATGCTCAGGGATGAGTTCATTGCCCAGAGTCACACAGCTGGTGAGCTGTTGATCTCTGTTTGATTTCTGGTCAATCCAGTTTCAAAGACCAGCTCCTGACTGCTGCTGCCTCTCTAATGAGAGGAGAGTTTTCAAACACGGTGTAGATTCACCAACAAAGCACCCAAAAGTCAAGTGAAAAGTGAAGATAAAGATGGAAGATATAAAGGAAGGACACCCAGGAATTGTTGCTAATGTTCCATTTCATATCCTGAGGGGTTGTTACATCGATGTTTCCAATTATTTGATTTTCAAATGTATGTTGTACTTCAAAAATTTTAAAGATAGTAAAAAGGGTGTGTTTGTGTAGGATAGATTCTGTGAAGATCTGATTATAAGTTGAGAAGAGATAAAGGAATCAAAGGATCAAAAACATAATAAGATCAAAGTGTTAAAAGAAAAATCCTGAGTTATAAGGGTTTAGAACTTTGATACTTGAGAGGATTAGGGAAACATTTGTTTCTCATCTGCAGTTAATTTCTTCACTTGTGGGGCATAAGTAACATTCTCCAGGAGCTGAATTACGTTCTTTCAGAACATATCTTTCTCCTTCTCAACTTCTGCCTGTGTTAGCCTGGCATTTCCATAGCTGTAATACTGCTTGTTTTCTCCCAGTTTGCTTCTTCCTTAGTTTTTTCTCAATGCTCCATAAGGGGATGTGTTCTTGCTCCTTCTGAGAACAAATGCCCCTCCAGCTCCTGGAGGCTGAGGAGAGAGAGGTGGGCTGCCCTCTCCTCACCTTATTGTGTTTCCCCTCCCTCCCTGACACACAGGGAAGCTTCAGCTGTGTGCACAGGTTTGCAACCCCCTCCAGTATTCCTGCCTGGAGAATCCCACAGACAGAGGAGCCTGGTGGGCTACAGTCCAGGGGGTCGCACAGAGTTGGACAGGACTGAAGCAACTTAGCATGCATGCACGTGTTGGGACTGCCTGCCCAGTAATCAGCTGTCTGAAAAGTGGTTGAACACGTTCTGAGATCCAGTACTGAGCAATCCCTGTGGCTCAGTGGTAAAGAATCCGCCTGCAATGCAGGAGATATGGGTTCAATCCCTGGATCAGCAAGATCCCCTGGAGGAGGAAATAGCAGCCCACTCCAGTATTCTCGCCTGGGAAATCCATAGACAGAGGAGGTTGGGGGGCTATAGTCCATGGGGTCACAGAGTGTTAGACATGACTGAGCGGCGGAACAAGAGCAAGTGAACGCTGTGGTGGCTGCGGGAAAAGAGGGGAGGACTGGAAAGCGAGGCATGCTCGGCCCTTCCCCCCGCGTCCCCGTGCCCACCTGGTGGCTTCCCTGCAGGCACTGCCTTGCTGCCGCTGCCGTCTCAGGTCTGTCTCAGGACCAGGTGGATCTGCTCAGTTTGTCTCCGGCAGTGCACAGGCTTCGTTCACCTCTTTCGTTTCCCACCTTAGCTGCCGTTCTCTTCTTGGCTCCCTGTGGTCTTGCACACGGCCTTCTATTTCTGAATGAAAATTCTTTATTTATGCAGACTCAGCACAGCCAGCGACAGTCATGGGATCCTCCTGATGGATCCTGATCAAAGATGCGGCTCAGAGAGCGGAATGCTGAGAACCACAGGCAGAGTCAGTGCTCAGACAGGACCAAGCCTTCTGTTCACCACAAATAGAGAGCACTTCATTGTCCATTTTCAGGCCACCCCACATGGAAGCAAGTTGTGCCTCCCCAGACAGGTTTCTGGGCTGTTTGATGTATGTTCGTCCAGAAACCTCGTCTTGTGTCTCTGTGAGGATAGTGCGGGGAAGGTGAAGATAAGGTGTATGGGGAAGCCAACCCCACCCAGGCAGTCACAGGGAAACTTCCCCTTCTAGGGCAGAAAATCGATATTTTAAATACCTAATTCTCATCTTGTAGGATGATAACAGTTTTCCTATCAAGAAGTGAATGTCAGACTTCCCAGGTGGTCCAGTGGTTAAGGAGCCACCTGCCGATGCAGAGGATGTGGGTTCAATCCCTATTCCAGGAAGATCCCACAGGCCTCGGGGCAACTAAACCTGTGTGACACGACTGCTGAGCCTGTGATCTAGAGCCTGTGCTCTGCAACAAGAGAAGCCACCCCAGTGAGAAGCCCCCGCACTCCACACCCAGAGAAAGCCCTCTCACAGCAACAGAGACCCAGAGCGGCCAAAAATAAATGAATAAATATTTTTTTAAAAAAGGAGAAATGCATGCCCTTGCTCACATGCTAAGCTCACTGTCTCACATACACGCAGCTGTTATATGACAGCTCCTGCCAACAGCTTATCTGCGGTGAGACAGCAGGGCTCTGTGGCACTTTCGACCTGTCTCAGTCATGTGTCTTGAAATAAATAAGCATCCTTTTCTATGGAGGATGGCCCCTTTCCTACCAGCCACCAAGCCATCGTTGGGAAATAATTACACTCTTGACAGACTTAAAATTTTTGCCTTTATTTTTAAACCAGGAAAGAGTTTATGACTGTTAGGAATCCACTCAGAAGCCTAGAGTTGGTATGAAAACTAAACTTGCAGTTTTTATTCAACAGGTGCAGAAACAAGCCTTCTCAAAGCTCCCCTGACCTGACTAAAGGGGGCTCCTCTTCGGGGCGGCTTCTCCTCCCAGCACAACACTGAGAATCAGCATCCCGCCTATCAGTGAGCCGCCTATCTGGGGATCCCAGTGACCGTGAAGAAGACGGTGAGACCACTGGCACCCACAAACAGTATCTAAACTCTCTTATCTCTCGTGCGTTTTCCTAAAAACCCATTCTTTCCTAAAGGCAGCAGCTTATTCTTCCCACAGGAACCTCCTCGCCCTTCTCCCTTCCATTTGAAGGTGGACACAGAAGCCCCAGGTTCTAACCACTGCCTTCAGTGACTCACGCCTCCCTCCCTCTTCTCTCCCAGTAGACCATGTAACATGGTCTGTTACGTAGTCCTTGCTCAGGAAAAATTCTCGAGCAGGGCCTTTAGCAGTGAACAGACATTTAGATTCAATAGCCACTGAGATTCTGTCTCTAAGACCCTGTACTCCTTACAGCATAAAAACTTCATTATGTTGGAAACTGGTAATTTGTAATAATCTCACTGGCTCAAGCTGTACTCTGCCTTCGAGTTCATAAAAGGCTCTTTAAAGCAAGTAAAGCTGCTTGAGAGCAAACTGAGGTCAAACATTACAGATGAACCACTCAAACCATCTGTGTGCTAATTGAAGGGATTCTTAGAGAGTTTCCAAACGAGTCTTTTCTACTTAGTAACCCTTTATTAGCATGTTTTTGGTTACTTAGATGTACTTGACTTTTCACTAATTCCGTTGGCCTTGCCTCCGATTAGCCTAAATTGATAGCGTTGTGCCCCATGTGAGCATCTTAACTATAGCTGCAGATAGAGATGTTAATGAGGTCCCTCTGATCAAATGAGCTTTGTAAAGATGAGTCGATGAGTATGGAGACGAGGATGGAGACTTTGCCTTCCTAGTGAGCCTCTGTAAACTTGGTTCTCCTGAAAGTCCAGCATCTGACAGTTTCATCTGCTTTGCTGATGATCTTTCAGAAAGCAGAAATGCCTTAGAACCGCAAAGAAGAGCTTGGCAGGGCGGTGTGTCGTGGGAGAATGCTGTCATGTTGCAACACCTGGAGCAAGGGGCTCCAGACTCTAGTTTTCTGCCTAGCGCAGACCATGTCCAGGCACCAGGTCTTGGCACCATATTGTAAGAAAGACTTGGGCAGGGGCTTCCCTGGTGGCTCAGTGGTAAAGAATCCACCTGCCAATGCAGAAGACATGGGTTCTAACTCTGGTCTGGGAAGATCCCACATGCTGATGAGCAACAAAGCCCAGGCACCACAGCTACTGAGTCCACACGCTGCAGCTACTGAGGCCCGAGCGGCCTAGAGCCCTTGGTCTACAAGAGTAGAGAAGCCTGAGCACTGCAGCTAGAGAGTAGCCCTCATTCTCTGCCACTAGAGAAATGCTACTTTAGGGCTGTTGTTGGAGAGTGCAGCCCTGGGCACACCCCCCGCTGCTGTTGGGGAGTGCAGCCCTGGGCACACCTCCTGCATCCCTGAGCTTTCCAGTGAGGATGAGTGTGGGGTGGTCACGATAGGAACGTCCTGAATATGGGCCTCCATTGTCCCCTTAGGCCTTTTCACTGCTTGGGTTTACTGGGTGGGAGCGGCAACTCTCCTCACTGAGATTAGATCCTACCACCAACACCGTCAGAAGTAGGCACAGATGTGGACGTAAGCTGACTTAAAGAAAAAACTACAGTCGTCTGGCATGTTTGCATTTATGGATTAGATAACTATACTTTTGTATAGCTCCATGGCAGAGCAACCAGTGAGTAGCACATTCTGGAAAGAGGATTTTAGTTAATTCAAGAGGAAATTTATAACCATCGGTGCTAGCTGGCAATAGGATGGAGAGATTTGAGAAACCGTGAGCCTCTATTTGTAAGTGGAAACTTGAGTTGATGTCTCTCCTTCAGGGTGTTTCAAAGGAAAATGCCGTGATGGGTGGTGCAGATGGCACCGAGGGCTCTCTGCCAGGCCCTGTACATCTGGACTCCATGTACGAGTCACTGGAATCCCCACCCCAACATGGGGGCAGGACTGTCGTTCTGAGTGGCTGGTGAATATTTACACAGCGTCCTCTGAGAGCAGTGCTGGGGCTTCCTCATCATATCAACCAGCACTGACAGCAGCTGAAGTGTAATTTTACTCTGGCTCCTAGGATGAGCACCAGCTATAGCAGCTCTGATCCTCCTCAAAGCTGGGCTCTTCTTTCTGGAGGTCTAAGGAATTTGTTCTCCTTTCTTTCTTTCCTTTTTTTTTTTTTTTTTTTTAATGGTAACTAGAATGCTACACTGAGCATCAAGAGAGAAGAAATTTGAAGTAAAACCTGGAAGCTCAACAGGCAGAATTAGAGGCAAAGGAAATGGAAGACAGAGATTGAGAAGAAACAAAGGAAACATTCCAAGTGTCGCTTCCAGGCCAGGCTGGAGTTTTATTACAGGATGTCTTAGTGCTCCAAGTGTTGGGCTTGGCTTGCCTGTCCTCCGGTGACGGGTGTGCTGTGTGTCAGGTGAAGTTGTCAGCGTTTGCAAAACCAATTAAAGTGGCATTAGTGCGCCGGTATGCGTGTGGGTGTGTGCACGCGTGCGGGCACACACACACGTGTGCTAAGCTGCCCATGTGGTGTTTACGCCCTGTTTCTGGGCAGTTATTCAACCCAAACACTCATTTAGAAAAAAGTTATTTGAGCAAACTCTCAAAACAGAAATTTGTTCTTTAATTTTAATTATTTTTTATTTTATTGGAAATGTCAAGGCTTCAGTCAATTCAAATATTGGTTCAAAGTGTAGAAAAGTAACTTTTCCTTTCTATTTGCAACAGGCTTGTAAAAATTATTTTTGCTACTCTTGTGACCTATTATTAAGTTCTAGGTACTGCTACAGGTGTTAAACACAGGATAAGAGTAGATGTAAATCTTCCCTGATAGCTCAGTTGGTAAAGAATCCGCCTGCAATGCAGGAGACACTGGTTTGATTCCTGGGTCGGGAAGATCCCCTGGATAAGGAATAGGCTACCCACTCCAGTTTTATGGCCTGGAGAATCCCATGGACTGTACAGTCTGTGGGGTTGCAAAGAGTCGGACACAACTGAGCGACTTTCACTTTATTGCTCTTTAAGTATAGAACATGTCCCCAAATTATATAATACAAACAATGGGACATGGAGGTGACCAAAATTATTTTCTAACAACCGTTGGGAAAAAAAGTATTTTTTCCTCAATTTGTAACAATGTCTGATCTTGATTTCACATTATTCAGTGGCCTAAACACACTTGCACATCGGGAAAATATTTTGGGAAGTCTATTTTAGGCCATGGCAAAGTGGCTTTTGGGGGAACTCACTCTCCTGGTAATAATAATCATAAACTCTGAATTAAATATTAAAAATAATAGTTTGAAGATGTCAGAGCTGAAACAAAAGCAGACAGAATCTAGGTCATGATCCTTGAAACAAGAGAAGCAAACCCATGCATGCAGTTCAGACACATTCACCTCACTGGCTCCCCCAGGGCTCCTGCTGGCTTCCCTAAACACTCATCCCTAGAGCTCATGATGACAGTTACCTGTTCTTTTCTGACTTTACCTTCGTTCTGGGTTTTTCCTATTTCATACATCCCCCACTGTAGAGTAGAGTATATTTTTGTTACTTTCCTTGTGTTCCTTTAGGACGGGGCAGGTTATATGTCTAGACATCAGAATATGAGAAAATGAAGTAATGCTGATGGTGTGACTGGTGCTCCTCTGGAGCTACATTCTGGAGCTCTGGGACCACCTGCTTGCTGGGGGACCCCAGGCAAATCTCTTTGTGCCTCAGGTCCCTGATTTTTGAAAGGGTGGACTCACAGGGCTGACGTGAAGATTAAAGGAGAGACTAGGGTTCAAGTGCAAGCACCCAGACGGTGGGTGGGAGGTGTCTTGGTCAGTGGAAACGAGGGCTTGGGGCCGAGGGTGTGGGTTAAAACCCAGGCTCCCCCCTCACTGGCTGGGGCTGTGTGAGCTTCTCAGCCTCTGTGAATCTTGGTTTCATTTGTTAAATAGGAGTACAACTTGTTTCACAGGATTCTGTATGGGCCAAGTCAGAGAAGATCCGAAGCACATCCAGCCAAGAGTGGGGTGCACCAGGCGCTCAGTCCTGGATCTCCCTGTCCTTCCTGCCACTGCAGCGTTGTCGGGACTCACTTCGGACCCCAGGGCGGCTCCACCGCGTCGTTGGGTCTCACCTTGGACCCCAGGGCCTCGGCCACAGTCTGGCTCTTGCAGATGCCAGGGGACTCCAGGCTGTAGAGCTGTGGTTAGGTCGCTGGTGTAACTGGGTCCTGGGCGCTGAGATCTAGGGGCCGCCCTCCTGCAGTGAGAGGTGGGGAGGATGCAGAACAGCACAGGCCGGGAGACTCCAGACAGCGGTGTGTTCACAGGGGTATTCCTCCCCTGGGAACCGGCCAGATCCCAGGCCCTGGGGGTGAAGTTGGACTGTGGCGGATCTCAGGACTCTGGCCCAATGGGCTGCAGGTTAAGGCCAAATGCCAGTTCTGGGCAGGAACAGCGTAGCAGGCAGGGCTGGCCCTCCCTGAGCCCTGGCCAGGGTGGTGGGCGGGCTCCGGCCCTGAGGGTGGGGTGCAGGAGGGCCTTCTCCATCCTGCCCTCCCCACACCCCTCCCCCACCTTCCTCGCTCCATCTGTGGTCAGGTCAGAGCTGTAGGGTCGTCTGTGTGTCCGTGGTTCCCACCCTTGTATCTCTGGCCCCGGCCTCGACACCAAACAGCACAGACGGCTGCACTGAGCAGCCCCCTCGCCGTGTCCCAGCTGAGCACCAACCGTGTTCTCAGGCTCTTCTTGGTCCTCTCAGTGGTGGGTGACCCAGGCCCAGACCAGTGTCCCCTCCACTCCCCTTCTTAGACACCCCAGTCCAGACCCGCAAGCTTCTCTCGGGCTTTCCGGAGTCCACAGTGCGCTTCCTCCACCATCTTCACCGTGACTGGTTATGATTCTAGAATTTTCCTAAATGATGGGGAATTGGTCAGTGGTGACCTCATAGCGTCCTCAGGAGACAAGTTTAAGTTTTGCTCACGATTCCAGAGACAGAGTCAAGGAGTTAAGTGATTCTCACAAAAGCAGCAGAACTGAGCTCGGCTTGTGTGACTACACTGCTTTGTCTGCTCGGGAGATTTTCAGGGCTGGTCTTCACAAGTGCTGATTTTAACGAGCTGCAAGTGGACACTGGGTCCGAGGGATGCCTCTGTCAGCAGGTGGCCCATGTATTTAAGCTGGGTGCCAGTGCCCCCGAGTCCTCCTCGCCCCTCACCCTCTGTTGTAGCCGTGCATGGATGCCCAGCTGGTCATCCCAGGGCAGCTTGCCCAAGACCCCAGTCCACCCCACATCAAGGTTGTCTTCTGGTCTCAGGAGCTTCCATCCAGTAAGCCTGAGAGTCAGCCGCAGGGGCGCTGGAACCTTGGGCTGCAGGCCCCTTGGGTGCTCAGTGTGGCCCCGGAAAGATCCTTCATTCCCTGTTCACCATCCGCAGTGACTAAGGGCTGGACTTGGCGGTTGGGCAGTCAGGTCGGAACTCCGGTTCCAAGTCTGATGAGCTGTGTGACCACAGGGAGCTGACTCAGTGGCTCTGTGCCTCATATCCCCTTATGTGAAACAGAGTCAGTGATGGTGCTTGTACAGAGAGCTGGTATGTGAGTCAAATTATTGACAGTTTGTAAAGACACTGTAAAAGTGTCTGGCTCACAGACACTGCTGTCTGAACGTAGCTGAATACACTGATTCATTTGACCGGTGCTGATTAAGCCTGGCTTATGGGCAAGCAGTGTGCTAGATGCTGACGATGTAACAGTTCAGTGGCTTAGCCAGGTCAGCGGTCGCATGGACTGCCCGGTGCCACAGGGCCCAGGCTAATCCCCTTGAGACAAAGGCCCTCGAGGTGGCTCTGAGTGTGTGGGCGGGAGGGTGCCTCTGCTAGCAGAGTCCAGTTACAGCATCTGCAACCTGGGGTCTCCAGACCGAGCCCAGAGGGTGCAGGCCAGGACATCGGAGCTACTGGTTGCGTTCCTGCTAAGGTCTCAACACTTTCACTGTTTAAGGTGAAAACATTAGTTTCGATATTAATCTGTTTTCAGCAAAGCCACATGAATGATATTTAAAAGTTGCTTTATGTTTATCTTTGCAGTAACAAGTTAGCTCATTCAATTACCCCATTTACCACCTGGAAGGGTGACTTGGCAGCGAGCTTGCACACATGCCACACTCACTGGATGTGTGGATGGCTGAGGGACAGGGACCAGGCCTTTGGACTTCCAGGAGTGCTGGACTTTGCAGGGGGGCAGAGTGCTGCCTGAGGGAAGTCACCCAGAAGCCTGGCACCGTGGTGTGGGCTTGTTTGCCTGATCAAGTTGTTTGGTCAGCTGTCGGTTCCATTCTCAGATTTTACCTGAGGAGAGTAAGCGGCTTCCCCAGGGTTTAGGCAGTTGTTTCTGCTGTATCACAAAGTCTCAGCTGTGGAGTGTTCTCTGTGGCCCCCCTGCACCCTGCTTTGTCTCTGGGGAGAGTCACCTGTGGCCACAAGGAGCAGGCTCCCAGTTTCACCAGGCAGCTGTCCTCCTATCTGCCCCTGAAGCCAAGCTGCCTCATTTGGGGTCAGGCACTGCCTGACTACTCTGTGGGACAGGTGTCTGGGTGCACCCCCTCGAGGGCCCCCCACCACTGCTGTTAGCTGGAGGTCCGGAGCTGAGGGAGGAGCTGTGAAAGGGGGAACCCCAAGTAGCACAGAGCAAGTGTTGCCCAGGCCGCACCAGCTTTCCGCTGGCTGACCTCCGCTGTCCTTCTCAGAGGCCTGGGGCAGTGTTGCCAGGGCGGGAAACATCAGGAGGGCGTACAGTCTGCCTTTGAGGGGCCGTGGGAAGTAAGCTGGACCTGGGGGACACCCGAATCATACTGAACAAGCCACCAGAACACAGTTTCTGGGGACGCAAGGAGGGACTGCCAGGTGCGTGAGTCCTAACGTCTCATGCCAGATCTGCGTGACCTTCAGCTACGTGACTAATCCCCACACAAAGGCTCCTTTTAGGTATGAAGTTTGGTCACAGTTCCTGGCACAGACTCTGCTGCAGGATGTACTTTTCGTCAATCAGAACTATAGCAACAAGGCAGCAAAGTAGAGAGACCAATCCCAACATAAAGAGGCCTGGGGACAAGCCCTTTGGCTGCAAAGTGCCCTGGTGGTCGGAAGTCACCAGAAAGCACGCTGGGCACCCTGGGGAGTGTCCTTCACCAGGCTCGTGGTCTGAGGCGCCCTGGTCACTGGACACCCTGGTGCACGGGCACCATGAGCTCGGGAATTGGCCATTGGCCCACCCACTCTCCTGAGAAAGGGCCTGGGAGCCCAGCTGCGTATCCAGGGACGTGTGGTCTGGACGCATACCTGCCCCTGGGAAGCCGTGCCCCGGCCGGCGGAGTGGAGGCTGAATGGATGCTTTGCCTTGGTGCCTTGTCCTGCCTCTGGGTCTCTTTTCCCTTGAGTCACAGTGCTTGTGTGTCCATCCAGATGGGCCTGGTGGCTGAGCAGAGGGTTTTGCCCATGGCCTGGGCACACAGACACCAGGGTAGGGTTTCACCTGCTAGTTCTTATCCCTCAAAGGCTGGCATATGGCTCAGGTTCTGTGTGACTGTGCTGATTCTGTTGCCACACGTTGAACTGAGACTCCCTGGTGAGAAGCTAGGCATTCAACACACTTCATGGCAACGCTCAGGGCACGACCACGTGCTGCCCCAATGAGGTTTCCATACAGAGTTGATTTGCGGTGGTCTGTGTGCGAGTACCTCTTTCCAGGGCTTTGAGGACGGGTCACTCAACATGGCTCTCATAGCTGCGAGTGCAGGGCTTGTCAGCAGCTCAAGAGTTTAGCGTTTTAGGTGAATATGATTTCAGATTCACGGCTGAATCATAAAAATATCAAGGACTTGTCCACTTCCCATTAACAGGATGTATGAAGTCCTCTGAGGTTTTTCCTCTGACAGGGATATTTTTAATGTGCTTTCTCTTTGTCAAGGTTATGTTTCTGTTTCTCTAGTGGTTCCCCTTCTTTTCTGTTGAACAAGAAGACTTCAACTGTTCTTCGTAAAACCAAGAAAATCATGTATCCGATATATTATCATCATTAAAAAAAAATTCTGTCCCCTCCATATACTGTCTATATACATGAATAAGTTATGGGACAGTTGAGAAGATGCTGGCCTTCAGCAGGGCCTGGGGTCCTGTCACTTGGAGCACCTTTGGGGAGAAGCAAGCCTCTGGTCTTGGTTTAGTGGCACATCACAAGCTTGTTGAGAATATTATTATACTAAAAAGTAAAGCACTTTGTAAATGTTACAGTCCTACACAACTGGTAAGAAATTGTTTTATTATTGCTTAGAGCTAAGAGCTAAAGAAAGGATATTTGTTATTTAGAGCAAAGGATTGGTTGAATTTATCTAAATAGAATAGTTTTGGACGAGGAGGAATGGACCATATAAGAGTGAGGGGGAAGGCTGAGGGACACACAGGTACCTGGGGAATAGATGGGTGTGAGCACAGCTCTGTGCCTCTCAGGAACGGTGGGCACAGCTGTCTGGGGTTAAGCAAATGATCCTGATGAGTCTAATCACCTCTCAGGCCTCCTTTGGAAGTGCCACAGACTCAGGGGGCACGCTTATAACACCCACGACACACAAAAAGGGCAGTACAGCTATTGACAGATGAGAGAATCCTGACTCTCTAGAATAACTTTCTGCGTTGGAATTTGGGGAGTGTAGGAGACGTTTTCACGTAAGAAGGAAAGGACTTGCTAAAAGGATCTGAGAAGTCAAGGGGCGCAGAGATGATGCAGGGGCAGAGCAGCTGCTGGTGGACAGCAGGGATGTGGGCGGCCATCCGGCTTCAAGCCCCACTGCTGTCCCTTATCTGACAGGCTAGTGGCAGCCTTGCTGGGCCTCAGTGCCCTGCCCACTCATAGCGTTGCTGTAGGGTTGAAATGAGTTCACACGTGGGCAGGTGCTTTGGACAGCGCACCACACCCGGTCACACGCAGGTAGTTTCCCGTAGGATTTGGTCCTGGGCTCTACAAGGGAGGGGCCACCCTTTAGCAGGTTACAGAGGCCAGTGTCTCAGTGCCCCAGCCTTCTTCTCTGTCCGCTGCAGAGGGCAGTCATGGAGCCGACTGCAGCCCTCTGCCTTGGGTGGGCTTTTCCTGCCCTACCCCTCATCTGTGGGGTTTTGCGGGTCTCAGGGGCCATCTCCTTCCTCCTGACCTCATCTCACCCGCAGCCTGTTTTGCACTCGCAGCAGGTCAGCCCGGCTCTGGGCTGCCCCTTCAACTGCCCCTCTTCACAGGACCCGGAGGATGGACCCATCTGCAGTCTGATTCTCAGAAAGGCTGTGCTGCAAATCTGGAATTGTGCCCACAGGCAGTGCGCAACTGATTGGAAGTGTCTGGTCCATACAGGCATTTGGGGCCACCCCCGGCAGGCAGAGCAAAGGTGGGAGGCAAAGTTCCAGGTGGAGTTCGTTGGGGCAAGGCAGTGGGCAGGTCAGTCAGCCACGGTCAGGGGAGCAGAGATGCTAAGACAAGAGCCAGAGTCACCGAGGCGGAGGGATAGATGAGGGGCTTCTGAGGCAGAAGAGGGACAAAAGGCCTGCGGCTGGCCTGGGTTGGGGGAAGGCTGGCAGCTCCGGTGGGGCCAAGATGGGGTGGGTGGTAGTGTAGGGTCGCCAGCGGGGCCTCGCGGGGGAGGAGAGGCGTCCCTTGTCGCACAAGGCTGGGCCTCCACAGCCTTCATTTAATAAGAAGCAGGGGACTTCCCTGGCGGTCCGGTGGTTAAGACTGAGCTTTCACTGCAGGGGCGGATGTTCCATCCCTGGTGGGGATTCTAAGATCCCACCCGCCTGGCCGACCAAAAAATTTAAAAAAAGGAAGCGCGCTCACCGGGGGAGAAGCGACTTGAGCGCGGAAAGAGCAGACCCGCGCGCCCCCAACGTTCCTCTCACTCAGCCAGAGCCCGCGCCCGCTCCCCCAGACCCCCCGATCCGGTGACCCTAGACCCCCCGATCTCCGGAGACCCCAGACTCCCCGAGACCCCTGGAGCCCTCCGAGCCCCTCTGACCGCCCCCCCACCCTCACCCCCCAGGCTCCCAAAGTACCCCCAGACCCCTGGCCCAGGTCAGCCAGGCCTTGGACCCGGCTGGGCAGCACAGATGCCCGGGGAGGCCTCTCAAGACCCTCTCCTTTCCGCGGTGGGGACCGGACCTCAGCGCCGCCTTCCTGGCGCAGTTCTCCCGCCGCGCGCGCCCTCCGCCCCGGCCCCGCGACCCCTCCTCCGGCCAGGCGAGGGCGCTGTGTGACCCCCGAGGCCGTGCGTGGGGAGCAGGGAGCGCCGGAACTGACGCACCGCCTACGCACCGCAGGCGGAAGTCTCGTCCTTCTCGGCGGAAGTTATTCCCGGCTCCTCGGCGGAAGTCCGGGCGGCTGTCCCCTCGTGGCGAATCGCCGGCATGGCGCACTACAACTTCAAGAAGATCACGGTGGTGCCGTCCGCCAAGGTAGGAGGCCCCAAGGGCCCTCTGCCCCCACTTTTCTCGGCCAGGTCGCGGGACGCTGGGGCTCCGGTCTGTAACGGTGGGCTGGAAGGGGCCGCCTTCCCCTCCAGGCCCCTTCTTAGATCACGTTCTCTCTAGATTCGGACCCCCTGATTTGGGGTCCTCCCAGAGAGTGGGGGCCCTTCCTCAGAGATTAGGGCACTCAGGGTGTTGGAATCTGCCCGGAGGAGAGGGGGAGAGTCAGGAAGCTCTATGAAGTAGGTGGGTCTGCGTGGTGTCTGTCAGACGGACGACCGGCGGCAGCGTGCCTCCCAGAGCCGGCGGTGCCTCCCAGAGCAGACAGCGTGGCATGCCGATCTTCTTGGACGGCTTGCTCTGGACTTCATGCCGGAGTTTTTCATGTCCACCTTACCTTGGGAAATTGAAAACAGCGGGTTTTAGTCTTACCGGTTATTGTGTGTGCTGTCAGAACTGGAGATATACAAACCGAAATAGTAGAACTGTTTCTCCTTAGAATATTCTTATTTCCTGATTTGTACTTGAGTTTTCTGGGTACTTACCTTTCAGATGGTTTTAGGTATATGGAAGTTACGATCATGTCAAGAGTGTGGGATAAAATTTATTTCAGCAGGCATTTGCTGAGTGTTTTCATAAAGGCAAGGAACCATAAAGATGAACAGAGCTTTACACTGAAGATTTAATTAGAAAAAGTGTTCGTAGTTTAAAATACAAAGTGTTTGTAGTTTAAAATACATTGTTGAACATTAGTCTTTTAAGGTGATTTCAAATAAGTGGGTGAAAGGAGACATTTTTGGTGTAACTGTCTTATTTTATTGCAGGACTTTATTGACCTGACATTATCGAAGACTCAACGAAAGACTCCGACAGTTATCCACAAACATTACCAAATCCATCGCATTAGACATTTTTATATGAGGAAAGTCAAATTTACTCAGCAGAATTACCATGACAGACTCTCACAAATTCTAACCGATTTCCCCAAATTGGATGTAAGTGACTGTGGGATGAAAGCGATTATGTAAATATGAACCTTCAGGCAAGGTTAAACCAGGTGTGTCTACTTAGTTGACCGATAGTGAAGGAAAGAGGAAATAATTGACTTGTCAAAGTTTACTCCGAAAGTTGGTAACAAAACTGGGAGCAGATCGGAGGTTTTTTGATTCCTTAGTATCTTGTTTCCCCAGTGAAACTCCTATTTTTGAAAGCCTCAGGCTTTCTCTGTAATCTCTAGGCTGTGGGGACAGTTGGGATTCTGAAAGCTGTGGACTGAATTCAGAAGCCCAAGGTCCTGGTGGCCTATGTGCGTCCTCCCCTCCTTCTTTCCAAGGCGCCCTTTCCTGTGGCTTCAGATGGGGCCAGTGGCTCGAGGCCCAGCAGTGTGTGTTATCTTGTTGCGGCTGATGGTCAGTGTGCTTTTCTTATGAGAGGCAGTCTCATGGGGCGCTGCCTTCTTCACTGAGCCCCTGAAGTTAGGCCCTGCTGCACCGAGCCATCTGCCTGTGTGCTTAGCTGCAGGATGCAGGAGTGGACCCTGCCTGTGGAGCCCCTGAATGGGACCACGTGGTTGTGAAGTTGCTGAGGTGATGATGGATGTGGGGTCTGCAGTACAGCCTGAGAGCCTCAACTGCCCTGAGGTAGTCCCTGAAGGTGGGTTAAGGCTCAGAGAAGAGATTGGTTCATGTGACAGAAACTGCTGGTGTAAAATTCTGGGACCTGATGCTAGTGCTTAGTGGCCACTGGCTGGATGAGGGTATAGTTTCTGGAGAAAGTGCAGGTACTTCGTAAAGTACATGAGGATGAAAAACGCAGTGAGGATGAGGTGACAGCACCAGGAAACACCTGTACAAATAGAAGAGGAGCAAAGAAACGGGGGTTTTAAAACTTTCTTCTTAAGTTTTGGGCAATAACAGCACATTTACAGGTTGACGGGACTGGCTGGATGGATGGGAAAGTATTTTTGGAGCTCTCTTCTCGAGCCCAAGGGGTGGGCTCTGGTGCCCAGATGGAGTTGGGCCTGGCCAGGCCTGCACAGGGCAGGTGGACTTCGCTTTCCTGCTGACTCTTATTTTTCTTCTGTGACTAAATAGTCACTGAGAGAGGCCTGGGGAGAAGATTGAGGGGGGAGGGTGAGCGATGAGGAAGAGCAGAAGGTATGATGTGTTTTCCCTAGGAAGTTATGTTCAAGTGTTAGCCACACACAGGAGGAGAAGCTGCCAGACCAAGGTGACCATTCTGTTGTTCTTGTTACAGGATATTCATCCATTTTATGCAGATTTGATGAACATTCTCTATGACAAGGATCATTACAAGTTGGCTCTAGGACAAATAAACATTGCCAAAAATTTAGTGGACAAGTAAGGGATTTTCTTACTGTAGTATCTTTTAAGTTACGGTCAAAGGAGAGCAAAATCTTACATGTTTTTCTGTTTTTCAGCGTTGCGAAAGATTATGTGCGGCTCATGAAATATGGTGATTCTCTGTACCGCTGCAAGCAACTGAAACGCGCTGCTCTCGGGCGGATGTGTACTATTATCAAAAGACAGAAGCAGAGTTTGGAATATTTGGAACAAGGTACTTGTTATGCATCAGCAACTAACTACTTGTTAGTGCATTCTGTTAAAGTACTTGATTATTATCAAGAGTTATTTTTATAATGTTTATTTTTGTTTTCTTATAGAGATCAAAGGAACAAATTATTTTTCCCAGTCTAGCCTTTAAGAAAGTCTAAGAGATTAGGTGTGATTGAAAAAGCAGCTAGAACTTAATTAATACTTACATGTTAGTAGCACTATTAAAAACATTTATGTCTTTCAAATTTAATAGGCAAGGCATGTACATTATAAATGGCCCAGAGATACCAAAATGTATAAAAATAAAGTGACCTGTAATTTTACCTGTTACTGATATTTTAGTGTAAAACATGTTAGCATCAAACTGCTACTCCAGTTTTGTTACCTGATAGTTTTATTCAGTAGGCGATTTCTGAATTAATGTAGAACAATTTTTACTGAAACAACTTTGTGCTGTTTTGTATGCGTATATATTTTTACATTTCACTTATTTTTAACTGATTTGATTTTGATCCCCTCCCCCAGCATCTTGCATGTAATTTGCAACAAGATCATAACTGTGAGCTGCTTTGACAGTGCTTCCAGTCATCGGTTAGGTCTTTAGGTGGCCCGCCCAGTGGTGCTGCTGGAGCGGTCGAGGTCCCGAGGGTTGCTCGTTACGTGGAAAAGGAGTCCTGTAGGCCAGGAAGTGCTAGAGCGCACGCTCGGTCAAATCGCCCTTTCAAACTCTACTCTCTTGCTCAGTCCTCTGGGTTGTGTGGTCTGGGCCCCACCTCAATCTGCTGGGTGGGAATCCACGCTGTTTGGACCTGGGAGGAGGGTTCTGGGTTCAGCCTGGATGCCCCTGCAGCTGGTCCCTCCTCCATTCATTCATGTTTTCTCGTCACGTGTGTGAACATTGTTGGAGTGTGGTAACATGGCCACAGGCCTGGAGCATACAGCTAAGTTGAGCAGACCATCAGCTTTGAGTCGCATATGCTTTTTCATGAAGTTAAGCACATTTACTTTCGCCTTCTCACAGTGCGTCAGCATCTGTCCCGTCTGCCCACCATTGACCCGAACACGAGGACCTTACTTCTGTGCGGGTACCCCAACGTTGGCAAGTCCAGCTTCATCAACAAGGTTGGTGCTGCCCCCGCACTGACCGAGGACCCGCTTGTGTAGGCTGAGGGGGGCCGCCCGGTCGGTGTTGGCTCCTGTCTTAGCAGTCTAGTCACGTGAGGTGTTGTGGGGTCTCTTCTGATCCCCGACAGTCTTGATGCTGTGTGGCTGAGGCGTGTTTGTTCTGGGAGGATGTGAAAGTCAGGACTTGTGGTTTGTTCTAGGTGACGAGAGCGGATGTGGATGTCCAGCCCTATGCCTTCACCACCAAGTCTCTGTTTGTGGGGCACATGGATTACAAGTACCTGCGCTGGCAGGTGAGCGCTGGCTTGGGGCGTGCAGCCTCATTCCTGGCGTCCAGCTCTGGGCTTCCCACCGATGAGGGTCTGCCCATGTCCAGGGAGCCTGGGGAGCAGGTCCTGGGTCGCCAGGAGCACCCCCCACCCCCCATGGACAGGCTCCAGGGCTGCATGGGGGCCGCTGTTTGTCCTCGGGTGAACTTGGGACACAGCAGCTCCCGGTGTGGTGTCTGTGCTCTGCTTACAGCAGGACTTCTGATTGATGCATCCTCAGAAACCCAGAAAGGGTGGTGCAGCCTGTGTCCACAGTTGAATGTGATATTGTAAACAGTGGTGGTGGTCTGAGCACTCAGGGCGTGCTGGTTAATCCAGGGCTCATAGAAAGAGCAGTCCTCTTTCTACCCAGCCCTCAGCATCGCTGGTGAGCTCGTTCCTCAGTGAGGGCCCCTCCCCCGGTCTTCACTTGTCCTTTCCCACTGCCTTGTTCCTTCACCGTGGTCAGTGGGGAGCTCCATCAGGGCTGGTCTAGGTCTGTGGGCACCCTCGGCCTGTGTGCTGGGCTGACTTGTCTGCCCACAGGTGGTGGACACCCCTGGGATCCTGGACCACCCTCTGGAGGACCGCAACACCATCGAGATGCAGGCCATCACGGCGCTGGCCCACCTGCGAGCCGCGGTGCTATACGTGATGGACCTGTCAGAGCAGTGCGGCCATGGGCTTGCGGAGCAGCTGGAACTCTTCCGGAACCTCAGGCCACTCTTCGTCAACAAGGTGGGTATGGGCCGGTGTGGTCTTTCGTGAGTAATGGCGAAGGTGATGATTTCATTAGTTTTCTTCCTCGCTGCAGCCTCTTATCGTCGTAGCAAACAAATGTGATGTGAAGAAGATCTCTGAGCTTTCTGAGGACAATCAGGTAAATCACCTCGATGTTTTCAAAATTCCCTGCTGATCCTGAACCTCGTCTCCCACAGCCAGAGTTGACAAGGAATGTTAGTGATGCTAGTTCACAGTGTTTTGTTTTACGGTTGAGATTATGTCCTTAGTGACTGAGTCGCTGTAACCTCACGGATGCCCATCAGTGGCAGAGGGACCATGAGGTTTCCTGTGGCCTCTCTTAGAGGCCGTGGGGCTGGCAGTGCCTGTGGTCAGAGCGGCAGCCCCAGGAGCTGCTTGTTGGGAAGGGCTGTCTCTCAGTTGGGCACCTAGGCAGGTGGCATGGGTGCGGGTAGCCACGCTGGTCATGCTGTGATTGGTGTTTCCAGGGAGGAGGGGCCTAGGAGGGAAGCAGAGCTCCATCCTGAGCAGCCTGAAGTCCTGAGCTGGGCACTTGTTTCTGGATCGGGGGCGTGTGGTCAGGCCGGCAGCGAGGTGTCAGGTAGCCTTGGTGGAGGTGCAGGTGGGGTCCCTCTTAGGGTCTTAGTGGTTCGTTTGTTGATAGGTCGTACCTGTCGCTGAGGTGTTTTCTCGGGAATTATCTTAGGCTGAGAAAGCCAGGTATTTATAAAGAACAACATTGAGAGCATTGTCTGTGAAGATGTATCTTGGTTTTGCCAAGGTTCTCTTCAGAAGGGTAGGCCTCACAGAATGTTTCTGAGTGCCTCAGGTTTGTTTGCTGCACTCTGGTTTGATTCTCCCCATAATGTGCATTGTCTTAATCACAGCAGGATTTAGGGACAAATAAATAACAGTTCTGGGGAGATGTTCTTCAGAAGAATTAAAAACCACAGAGGTGTTTGTTGTGATTAGCATCTGTAGCACCTGTTTGAGGAGGAGGACGGTTTGTGGATGGGAACTGAGAATAAATGCCGCAGCTCATGTTTACTCATCCGTTGTGTCCCAGAAAATATTTCTAGACCTGCAGGTGGAAGGCTTTCCTGTGGTGGAGACCAGTACACTGACGGAGGAGGGGGTTATCAGAGTGAAGACAGAGGTCAGTGCGCCCTGTAAGCAGGCCACTCCCTTCCTTGGTAGGAGCTTGGCCAGCCCCGAGCGCCAGCAGCCCTGCTGAGAGATGGCGTCTGGGTTCCCTGCCCCTTCTGCCCCCCTCCTCCTGCCCTGTGAGTGTTGGGAATGGGAGTCACACCCACCACGGGTCGTCGGCCCCGGTCCTGCCCCCTCGGTTCCTGCATTGGCCTGGGCTTGCCCTGACCTAGGAAGGGAGGCAGCACCCGCTCCCCGCTCCAGGAGCACACAGTTGCCCTGGGCAACTTACTGAACTTGGGGGTCCTAGCACCCAGCTGGCAGAGGCTGTTCTGAGAGACAGCCTGGCAGGTTCCAGCCTCGGGCCCATCTGGAGTGGGGCTCTGGCTCCTGGGCCCTTTTAGACATGATGGGACATTGGATGCCCCATGACCTAGCACCGTGTGTTCTCACCCTCCTAGGCTTGTGACAGGCTTTTAGCTCATCGTGTTGAAACCAAAATGAAGGGAAATAAAGTGAATGAGGTGCTGAACAGACTGCACTTGGCTGTTCCCAGCAGGAGAGATGACAAGGTGAGAACTCCTATGGAGGCCCTGGAGGCAGGGCTTGTGGGGCTGGTGGGGTTTCCTGGGTGCGCTTAGATCCAGGTCACACTGTGTTTGTGTCAGAATTGCAAAGGTGAAAGGAAAGGAGGAGCCAGGTTAAACTGCTGCTCCCTCCACCAGAGGCTGCCTCCTGCAGCTCGTCTCGTTTATCTTTCCAAAAACATTCTGGCATATCAGCTTTTCTCAAGTTTTAAATAGGGTGGGATGCATAGGTCTGTTTTTTTAATTGCAAGTTTATCTGTAGAGTGAAATTTAAGACATGGCATCAAAAATGTCATTGTTCTCAAAAGGGCACTGGAAGCTTATGCTCCTGACAGTTTGAGAGTGCACACTTCCTGTTCTATCAGTATAACGGACCACAGATGGTTCTGTTATCATGGTGTGTTTTCTTTTTGTCTGTGTTGCATAGCTTTTGGGATCTCAGTCCCCTGACCAGGGATTGAACCTGGAACCTGTCAATGAAGGCCAGAATCCTAACCACTAGGGTGCCAGGGAATTTTCACTTGTTTTGTTGTTGTTGTTGTTATTAATTATTTTGATGTTTTTCATGTATTCTATTCATTCAGCACTAATTTTTGGTGACCAGTCTAGGAACTAACAATAGGTAAAGATCATTGCCAGTGACGTTTGTTACTGTAAAACTATTTGTTCACAGAAAGTTGTGCCAGTTTTCAATTTTTTTTCAGTACCACACATTTTTTTCTCCAAAATAAAGTGAAAATTATAAGAAGTGATGTTTCTACATTGTGGTTTTAGGCAGTCGCACTCACTGATTATTCAACTTGATTGTTTCTAGTTTCTGAACATTGTGTGGAACTGGGTATTTCATGGTGATTAACATACTGATTGACTTCTTCACTTCTGTAGGTTGATTATCTCTTATTGATTTCTAATTTTTATATTAAGGAAGTCAGACTCTTGTGTGTTCTATGTATGTGTGCTCAGTCACTTCAGTCGTGTACGACTCTCTAGGAGCCCATGGATTGTAGCCTGCCAGGCTCCTCTGTCTGTGGGGTTCTCCAGGTAACAATACATGTGTTGCCATGCCCTCCTCCAGGGGATCATCCCAAACCAGAGGTCCAACCCGCGTCTCTTATATCTCCTGCATTGCAGGAGGGTTCTTTACTATAAGCTCCACCTGGGAAGCTCTGTACATTCTTTTTTTTTTTTTTTTTTTATTTTTTTTTGCTCTGTACATTCTGTAGACGTTTTTTTTCTTTTTGTGTTTTGATTCAGCAAGCATTTCACATGGGTATTTCCAATCATGTTTTCGCAGGAGAGGCCCCCGTTCATCCCTGAAGGCGTGGTGGCACGCAGGAAGAGGATGGAGCTCGGGGAGCCGAAGAGGAGGCGGGTGGGTGAGGGAGCCCCAGGGCTGTGCTGGAGTGGGGACGGGGGCGCCTGGGAGCATAATCCCCAGGGCTGGGACCCTCTCTGGTGTCGGGGGACAGGGCTGCTAGGGGTGGAAGCAGGTTTCCCACTGGAAGTTGGTGCTGAGCTTCAGGTGGCAAAAGGTTGGAGAGGGGTAATGCCATGGGTCTGGGGGGCACCCGGCAGTTCTGGCCCTGGGGGTCGGAAGTGCTGATGAAAACTGTTGGATTTTCGTTGCAGGAACGGGACCTGGAACTGGAGATGGGAGATGATTATATTCTGGATCTTCAAAGTAAGGGCTCAAGTGTGGTAGTTTAAGATGCTAGGTGTGGGAAGAGTATGAGGGTACCTTAGTGGGTACAAGTTGTCCAGCATTTTGTTAGTTTAATTTCTTGAAGGTGAGAGGTTGCCAGGATGCTGAGATTTTTTCCTTCTGAAGTAGGTTTCTCTTGTTTTTGGTGAGGGATTATTTTTGTACCTTTCCTAGCGTATAATGCTGGGCCAGGCTGATACCATCGGTAGTCTCTTGTCCATGCCTTAGGACTCTTGGTTTTGGGGTACTGACGGGCCCTGGCACGAGTGTGGAATGGTCCTCTGCTCGAGCACATTACCTTGTTTACCTGGCACTGAGCACAGATGCTCTACTGTCTTTGCAAATGTGGGACTTGGTTAAGTGGTGACTCTTTGGGCATCTGATAACTGAAGATTTTTTTTTGTTTTTTGACCTTTAGAGTACTGGGATATAATGAATTCATCTGAGAAATACGACAAGATCCCTGAGATCTGGGAAGGCCATAACATAGCCGACTATATCGACCCTGACATCATGCAGGTTTGTGTCCCTGGTGACACTGTGTGACTTTTACTCCTCTTCAACTTGACCCAGGAGATATGAGCACAATTTCCCACTCCACTTTGTCCTTGGCCCTTGTTCCTTCTGCGCCCACCGAGAGCCTGGGCTTTGCCACCTGGGGCCCCGTGTTCAGCCCTGTGTCCCTCCACCTGAGGCTGGTGCACGCTCTTTCCTCCACCAGACCTACCTCCCTGTCTTCCTCTGCTGGGCTCAGGGTGCCTCCTTCATGAAGGACTCTCACGTGTGGACACCCTAGTCACCTGCCCCACCCCACCTCACCCCATGAGTGGACCCTCTGCTGGGGCTGCCCACTCCCCAGCCTGACCCTCCTCTTCCCTGGTCCTACTCTGGCACTCGCAGCTGGCCCCCTCCTCACTTGCTATTTCTTAACATACGAGTGTCCACAAGTTTCTTTCTTTTTTAAAAAAACAAAGCCTTCCTTAGACCCTGTGTTCCCCTTCAGTTGCAGTCCTGAGTCGGCACGTCTTTCTTAATGTGTGAAAGTATGCGATCGAGTGGCATCTAGTACATAGGTGGTGTTGGGCAGCCACTACCTCCCTGTGGTCCCGAAGCCTTTTCATCATCCCTGAGTTAACTCCCAGCTCTGACAGCACTTCTCCCCTCCCTGGCCTCGGGCAGCCGCATCCTCTTTTGTCTCTGTCAGCTTGCTTATAAAGTGGAGTCACACACTAAGTTGGCCTCCCACTGAGCGTGGTATTTTCAAGGTTTGTCCATGTTGTAGCATGTGTCAGCTTTCTTCTTCCCTCTTTCTTAGTGATGTTCTATTTCAAATGAATGGCACATTCTATATAGTATTATAGTTCATATTCTTATCCATGGATGGACATAAGACTGTTCCATGCCGCCACTTTACCTTCTTTGGAAAGAATCACTCCCAACTCCATCTTTGTTTCCATCTTTTGGGTGTCATGGTTCATGTATTAGTATTGAGTGTTTTCAACATGTCTGGGCAGATTCCTAGGCAAATTTCTGGATTATAAGGTAATTTTGTCTTTCTTTTTGAGGAACTGCCAGTTCTCTGATGGTGTCCTTGATTTATATTTCATGTCTTCATCTCTTCAGTTGTGCCTCTTGCTCTGTCTCTTATTGTATAGCAGCCCACTTCCACAGTCTGGGCTCTGATGGCCCATGATTGGCTTCACCTTGCCTATCCCCTTCCAGTCTCCTTCCCTCCTTCTGCCTTATCACAGTAGTGATGGGAGCACCTTTGACTTGGGCTCTTGTTGAGGTTTATTATACATTTTTAAAGATGTTATTAACCGTACAGTTAATGAGCTTGTATTTGGAACAGCTTTGGGATGGATACACAAGCTGTCCTGGTCCAAGGCCAGTTTGGGTTGATATTTATGGTTCTAAGAACAGAGCTTTTGTGTACCTGCTAGGAGAGAGGGGAACATTTTATGTGTTTTCACCTTGGAGTTGGGAGTGATTCTTTCTAAAGAAGGTGAAGAAGTGGCATGGAACAGTCTGCTTCTGTTGGTGTAGTCTTCTTGCTCATCTCTGTGCCTGTTTGCGGGGAGGTGAGCCTTGCCGAGGCCATGTGAGCCTGAACCGGGGCATTTGTATCACCTCAAAAAGCTTAGGAGAAACCTGGTTTTTATAAAGGTTGTTATACTTATGTATGAGTTTTCCATTGTTGACTTTAATTATGATTTTTTTAAAAAAAGAAATTGGAAGAGTTAGAAAAAGAAGAAGAACTAAGAACAGCTGCTGGAGAGTATGACAGTGAATCTGAAAGTGAAGATGAAGAAATGGCAGAGATTCGACAGCTGGCAAAACAGATTAGGGAAAAAAAGAAGCTGAAGATTCTACAGTCCAGAGAGAAGGACACACAGGGGCCCAGGATGCCTCGGACGGCCAAGAAGGCAAGTGTTGTGCTCAAGAGTCAGTGGTTCTTTGTGTGTGGGCGTCTGTATGGCCCTGCCTTTTGGTTGGTGTAAGTTGACTTTTGAGGTTGGCTGAGTGTTGACATTCTATATTGAGTGTTCCACCCTTTCTTGGTGACTTTCACTGTTGGATTCAACTACTTTATAGCTGTACAAATGAAGATCGTGAGTTATGGGTAAATTTGTGGAGGTAAACTCATCAGTTAACACGTCCTTATTCTTCAATTCTTTATTGGTCAGGACTTCCCTTTTACTTTCTTCAGAAATCTAACGCAGTCTAACTCAAAGCCAAAGTGGTTTATCTGAGCCCTGTGACTGGTTAGGATGGGGAGGTTCACGCTGAGGCACAAGTGGATTGGATGGAGCCAGGGTCCTCTGGTCCTCAGGTCTGTCTCCTTGGGCCCTGGCTCTTGTCTGGAGTCACCGCTCCAGGGAAGGAGGGTGGCGTGGGGGATGGTTGAGTGAGCTGGACCAGGCTGTCTCCATGGAGCACACGTGTGTGTTTGATACGCGGTTTCTGTGTGGTGGCGGATGAGGTGGCGGATGACGGGGACAGCTGTGGCATTGCTGTGTCCCCCCACCATGGGGGAGGAGCTGCTGGCCTCTTGGGTCTGCATGTGGGAACCCCTGGGGAGCTGAGTGGAATCTGGGGGCCACGCGTACGTTGTCCTGTGTGTAATACGTAATTACCCAGAAAATGTTAATTTTTATGTTATGTAATGAGTTGTCCAAAAACATGCATGTGAGCCCAAGTAAAAGAGTTTTTAAAATAAGTGTATCTTGGATCATTGTTCTGTACATTTTTCCTTGAGGTTTTTTTTTTTTTTTTTTAAGGTTTCATCAAACTAACTGTTTAAAACAATGTCATTTCCCCTTTCAGGTTCAGCGGAAGGTCTTGGAGGATGAGATGCGCAGTCTTGGTGTTGATATGGACGACAAAGACAATGTGAGTGCAGACGGCCGGGGTGGGGGTGGGGCACTGTCCTGGGAACCAGGGCAGGAACAGGTTACTGAGGAGTTGGTGCTTCTGGGGTTTGTGTTGAGAATTAACGTTGTTTTGCATAGTTCTTATTCTTTAGTTGTGCCTTTGATTTTGGTGACCAGTGTCTTCACATCGAGCTTTAATTAGCTTCAGTTTAGGCAAAATAAACTGGAGGTGGTGCTGAGTGCCTTGGTGTGAGAGGAACATAGGCTGGTAAATAGTTCGAAGCCATGCCTCAAGACCCCAGAGGTTAGAAGGCATTTCGTATACCTTTTTTAGTGTCCCAGTTTTTCTTGATGAATTGAGCCAGAGTATACACATCATTGTATGAAAGAGCATCTTGATGTTCTGGATTATTTCTCAAAGCAGTTTCTCAGAAGTGGAATTACCGAAACAAGGAAAACCATCGTGTTAGACTAATCGGATTTTGATGAGCCATGCGTGTTGTTCACATTATGTCTCCTGACTAATGATTATCAGATGCTGGGCTCTTGGCCTGCCTTCCTCTCACATTGCTGTGCAGTCTTATTTCCAGACAGTAACCTAAGGGACACCTTGAGCAGGGGCCTGCAGAACTTGTCCTCAGCACCTGAGTCTTAGCTCAGCTTCATGGCTGAGCTTTCTGGTGGCCAGTAACTGCAGAAGTGGGGTGAGAAGGAGGGCCGCTCTTGACATAAATTGTGCTGCTTAGGAGGTTGAACAGGCAGCTCTGAGTAGCACACAGCAGCTGTGTGAGTGAAGACGAATGTTTGACCAGTAATTAATGGGGACTGTGTGTACTTTATTTTTTTACAGTTTTTTTTTTTTAAGATTTGTTTATTTATTTTGGCCACGCTGTGCTGCATTTAGGATCTTAGTTCCATGACCAGGGACTGAACCTGCATCCCTTACGGTGGAAGGGAGGACTTTTCCCCACTGGTCCACCAAGGCAGGCCCTGACTATTTATGTTTTAAATGTATTTACGTTGTTCATGACAATTCTACAAGCCCTTCATGTGCCTTCTCCCCCCACTGGAGTAATTTCATGTTTGTCACTAAGGCCGGGTCCCCAAGGTGCCAGGACCTCAAGGCACCGGGAATCCGAGGCACTGAAGCCTGCTCTGTTTCAGGCCCATTATGCAGTCCAGGCCAGAAGGTCTCGGAGCATCACCAGGAAGAGGAAGCGGGAAGACTCTGTCCTGCCCGCCTCTGTGACCCGCAGTCACAGCTGTTCTCGGCCTCCACGTGATGTCTCTGGTCTCCGGGATGTCAAGGTTAGTCCCTGTAAAGAGTAGCTAATAAAACAGTAGCTTCTACGGTTGACCCCTCAGGGGGTTGGGGCAAACACTTGGAGCCACAGAGATTGTGGGGTGGGTGGTGGAGTGCGCTTTTCTGAGTGCTGCACCCCGAGGGTTGGGCTTGGCCCCTGCACAGCTGGGTGTCCATGGGCCTTTTCTTCACGCGTGTGTATTCTTTCTCAGGGCGGACAGAGCAGGGTATTGCAGTAGCCTTGCAGCCTAAGCCTTGGTCCCAGCCACTCAGGGCTATGCTAGGAAACAGTCCTGCTCAGAGCCTGGACATGGGGCCCTCACCCACCACAGGAGAGAGCTGTTTGGGTCAGTCTTTTGGAAAAGACACTTTGGATGTGTATAGTCTCTTTTTTGTGGCAACTACTACTACTTCTCTTTAAATACAAAAATGGTTAGTTTCAGCATTTTGAAAATTCATATAGATGAGAAAGTCTGTATATAAACTGACAAGCAGTGTGCTTTCAGGGAGTCATTTCGTCCAGTAATCTGGACTTAATACCAGCATTGCCGCTTGTCAGTCAGGTACGAGTAGCTCCATGGCCGGATCTCCGTGCACTCTGCTGAGAGGGAAGTAGAACAGAACAAAGTACCTCATCTTGCAGGTCTGAGAGTGTCTGGTCCTCACAGATACTAGACTGGTCTGGTAGTTTCCATCCTGCAGGTACTGTGGTGTGTCCACGGGAAAATGGTGTGAGTGATGCTCACCAGGGCTTCTCTTCATAGCACAGACCTGGACTGTTCACATCAAGTGTTAACAGGTAATGGAAATTCACTTGGAAATTTGGGTTTTCACAACTGATAGGTTTTTCTTTACCTTTATAGATGGTGAAGAAGGCCAAGACGATGATGAAGAATGCTCAGAAGAAGATGAATCGCTTGGGGAAGAAAGGGGAGGCAGACAGACATGTGTTTGACATGAAACCGAAGCACTTGCTCTCAGGAAAGAGGAAAGCTGGTAAAAAGGACAGGAGATAGTGTCCTTCGCCGCTGAAACACTTTGACCCGACTTTTTCCTGGTTTGGTTTCACAGAGCTGGGAGTCGTGATCTGTAAACTGAACAGAACAGTGAAGTAACTCAAGGACTTGATGCTTTGCTGAAAGCTATGGTTATGCCTTAAATGTACGGGTGTGGGTAATTTTTGTCACTGTATTATATTATAGATATTTTGGGTGGGCAGTGGTTTCTCATTTCTGAAGTTTTGGTTGCTTCAGACTTGCAGGACAGGAAAGATTTATTGATGTGACTGTGTTGCTTTTGATGGACAAATCTTACTCTTGTGCAAGAGAGAACATTGGTTCAGTGCACATGAAGAGTCCCTTTTTTGCAAATGCACTTCTACTTGAGGGTGTGGACAGAAGTCTGAACTGGTGAAAGGTTACAGATATCAGCATGCCAGCAGTAAAAGAACTAAGTTAGCTCCTAGTCCTTTTGTTCAGTGCACCGTTTGATTTGTCTTCAACTATTTTTATCCAAAATAAACTTCCAAAAGAAAGAAATTTTGGTTTATTTGGTTGGTTTTTGTTTCAGTTACAAGCCAGTGTCAGTTTGGGCAGATGAAAAGGGACAAAAGCAAATGACAATTCTTTTTTGTTTTCAAAGCAAAAAATACCTTTCTGTGGAGTAGAATGTTGCCTAAGTTGCTGAAGCAATTAAATGTAGGCATCTCCTGATTCAGTGTCCACTGCTGAAAACTGGTTTGAGTGGAAATCATTGTGAGGTTCATGCCCAGTAAAATGAAGGGAATTAGCATGTGAGAATATGAAGTGCTTACAGCAGCACTTCTTGACCACAAAACTGCCATGGCCACTGCTTTGCGTGCAGTTTCCAAGTCCCGTCTGCTCACTGTTGGTGTTTCTAAGTGCACCTTTGTGGGTCCTCCTGTGTTGAGAGGAGTAATTCAGGGCTTTTCTACACATAGGTGTGTTTGAAAGTTGCATTTTAGGGATCCAAAGTAAAGTAAAAGTTTTGTTTGTACTGGGAAAGGTTATGTTCAGAGAAACCTGTTGAATGATATCAGGCGGAATGACCAGGGACACCCAGAGTCCCTCTCTCTGGGATTATATTTTCAGTTCAGTTCAGTCCAGTCTCTCAGTCGTGTCTGACTCTTTGCAACCCCATGAACTGCAGCACGCCAGGCCTCCATCACCGGCTCCCGGAGTTCACCCAAACCCATGTCCATTGTGTCAGTGATGCCATCCAACGTTCTCATCCTTTGTCGTCCCCTTCTCCTGCTCTGTCTTCCCAGCATGAGGGTCTTTTCAGATGAGTCAGTTCTTCGCATCAAGTGGCCAAAGTATTGGAGTTTCAGCTTCAACATCAGTCCTTCCAATGAATACCCAGGACTGATTTCCTTTAGGATGGACTGGTTGGATCTCCTTGCAGTCCAAGGGACTCTCAAGAGTCTTCTCCAACACCACAGTTCAAAAGCATCAATTCTGCGCTCAGCTTTCTTTATAGTCCAACTGTCACATCCATACACGACCACTGGAAAAACCATAGCCTTGACTAGACAGGCCTGTGTTGACAAAGTAATGTCTCAGCTTTTTAATATGCTGTCTAGGTTGGTCATAACTTACCTTCCAAGGAGTAAGCGTCTTTTAATTTCATGGCTGCAGTCACCATCTGCAGTGCTTTTGGAGCCCCCCAAAATAAAGTTAGCCACTGTTTCCCCATCTATTTGCCATGAAGTGATGGGACTGGATGCCATGATCATAAGTTTTCTGAATGTTGAGTTTTAAGTCAACTTTTTCACTTTCCTCTTTCACCTTCATCAAGAGACTCTTTATCTTTAGTTCTTCACTTTCTGCCACAAGGGTGGTGTCATCTGCATATCTGAGGTTATTGATATTTCTCCCAGCAATCTTGAATCCAGCTTGTGCTTCTTCCAGCCATGTTTCTCATGATGTACTCTGCATGTAAGTTAAATAAGTAGGGTGACAATATACAGCCATGACATACTCCTTTACCTATTTGGAACCGGTCTGTTGTTCCATGTCCCAACTGTTGCTTCCTGATCTACATACAGATTTCTTGAGGCAGGTCAGGCGGTCTGATATTCCCATCTCTTTCAGAATTTTCCTCTGGCAGAAACTCTGCTGACTCTTTGGGACTCAAGGAGTTTAAAGGCTTTTCTCTTCCCGTGGTGGGGAGGCCTTGGTGGTAAACCAATTTGGGTCAGTTTTAGCCCCTGTGGCTCAGCATCAGCCTGTCTTCCCACTCCCAATCCCAAGTTGGTCACTGTGCCAGTGTTTCTGGAGCTGCCTGTTGGCATCAGATTGAGCCCTTTAAAGGGCCTTGTCCTCCAAATACTGGGATTTTTGATTGCTGCTTCTGATGGATACCTGTAAACAGATGGATACCTGCCAGCGGAATTTGAAGGGCCACTGCTTATTTCTTTTTCCCCTGCATTTTTTCCTTTTTTACCCTTTTGAGAGCTAGAGATTTAAGAATTACGACTTCAAAAAGCACTGCACGCTCAGGAATTTAGTAAGTCAACATGTTGACAAAAAAGAAACACATTTGGAAAAAGAACTGAGACCTGAAGACCTCAGAAGGCACAGATAACCACAACTAAAAATTCCCATACAAAAATAGTGTGGAAAGTGTGGTCCATTAAAGGAAAAAAACTAGGAAACCATCCTTCAGTAAGACCAGATGGCAGACTTACTAGACACAGACTATAAAACAGCTGCTTTAAAGCTGTTGAAGAAGATACAGGAAGATGGAGACAGAAAAAACAATGCATGAACAAAATAGGAATATCAATAAAGTTTAATAGATGGTACTTTGTTCTGTATCTGTTGTCAGTGCTTTGTCCAGAATCTAAATGTAAGACACCACTGCCCACACAGCAAGCAGTAGCCATTGTAGTTACCAAGTTTTTTGTAAGCTAAAGAACTAGAAATAATATAAATGCATTTTGAATGCATTTAGCATGCTTAAGCTACCATAGGACTTTTCACCTATTACTGTATTGAGGTTATAACAAATAAACAGTATCAAAATGTGGTAATTTATCTTTATTTTTGTTAGATAAAGTTAACATTTGCTACAGTTTTGCCTGAAATTAATAGCATTCAAGGATAATAAAGCAGTCTTAAGGTCTCAAATGTGAAAAATCCATGGCAAGAGTTTAATAACTATTAGTCAAGGTACAGTTCAAATAATAATACATACATATTCCATAACCCAAATCTATTTAACATGAATATTAACCTGTTTTTATTAATTTTCCTACAACATGGCCTGGCTGCAGACAAGTCCTCCAGAAGACATTTAGCATATGGTGTCACTGGGGCTGCCATGGGGGGAGGGGTGCCAAAGGCATTATTTGGGTAGAACCTAAGGATGCTGCCATACAAGGCAAAGGATGAACCTTCAAAAAGAATTATCCAGCCTAAACTGTAGTGCCAGTTAAAAGACCCTGTTGTTGAGTATGACTCAACTGACCCAAGTTCCATTTTACAAATAATCTGTGTTCCTAGTAATTCAGAAAACCAGACTTTACTAATTGGCATGGACTATTTAAATAACTTCACCTAGCCAATGTCCCTACCAAAATCAGTTAGACTTTTAAGTATCAAAAATACTTCCAGAATGATTAAACCACAAAATTAACTTTCAATGACAAAAATCATGTCATTTAATTCCTTGAACTGCTCTACTATATTTTATCTCTTAACATGGAAAGTTAAACTGCAATGTTTTGAAGTAGATAAGCAAATAGCTTCCATTGCACGTTTTTCTGGGCCATGATAAAAGTTAAAAGATATCTCAAGCACCTGGCAGATAGTAAAGTGTATATAAGTCTTCTGAAAACGTTTATCACAATATATAAAAAATGAACACCACTTGTTTGTTTAAATGTGTCATAACCATTTGTTTAGACAGGTTAAGTTTATTTTGCTCTTTGTATAATAATCTCTCAAATTTTTTTTTTACAAATTGCACATATATATGGGGTGTATGACATAAAATCAAGAATTCTTATCTATACAAATTCAGGTTGTAAAGTATCAGTATTTCCAAGGAGAGTTCCAGTGGGGAACCAGATTTTTTTAAAGTTCATTTTAAGTTTACTAACTAGAGAAATTCTTCAGTACTTTAGTAACCATTCATCTCCACTTTTATATCCTGTGTATTTTCTCATGGTCAACAAACAGATTCAAACGATTTAAGTTATCCCACCACTTAAAGAGAAAAGTATCTGCAATAATTCGAAACCATGGGGTTATCTTAATTTCACCACGGGCCGCCTTTCCTAGAAGTTCTTCTAATTCTTCCTTTGTTACGTAGCAATAGCTTTTAATCTCATTGGGGTCTGGATTCAAGGTCACATTCTTTTTCACCAACAAAATGTAGTCAATTTCATGTTCTCCCCAGATACTATCAGATTGAGCCTTGTAGTGAATTCGTGTTAGATAATTAATTTCCTCTGGAGGAACCTAGGGTAAAAAAAAAAGAAAAACCTCCAAAACATCAACAAAAAAATAATCTAAATCAACCTACTACATTTCAGTAATACCTTGAACACAGAACTAGTTTTAGAATAATTTTTGAAACATCAATTTCCTATTAATACACGGAATACATAAAGTATATGTACTGTGAAAGTGAAAGTCTCTCAGTCGTGTCCAACTCTTTGCGACCCCATGGACTACTATACAATCCACTGACTTCTCCAGATCAGAATACTGGAGTGGTTAGCTGTTCCCTTCTCCAAGGGATCTTCCCAACCCAGAGATTGAACCCAGGTCTCCCTCATTGCAGGCAGATTCTTTAAGAGCTGAGCGACCAGGGAAGCCCAAGAATACTGGAGTGTGTAGCCTATCCCTTCTCCAGGGGTTCTTCCCAACCCAGGAAAACATGTATACTTGAAATAGTATTAAATAGTTTCAAGTCTGAAATTTTTCCCAAAGGACCAAAAATAGAAGATTTATTGAAAATGTGTATTAAAGAAAATAGGAGAGTCACGCAAACTAAAAGTGTGACATTTCCCCTTGCATCTTAATTTATAGCAGGAAAAAAAATTCCCATTTTAACTAGATAAGAGAGATACTTTTATTTATTCAGGTCTTATTGAAAGGGGACAATTCCAGGAACAAGAGGATAATTTCAATTCACCCAATCAGGTCTGTAGTTCACAAGAAAATACTCATCTTTGGTCAATTATAAAACAGTCAACTTTATATACCGGTTAATAGATCAACCCATTGTGGTAGAGTTAAGTATCTACAAGTATTATGAAGTCAAAATTTACTTAATGGGCTTTTTTGGGGCCTGAAAAAAACCAAGTGATACAAAGCAGAGAGCTACACTTGAATTTAAAGTTTTACTAAAATTGTTTTAATGTATTCTAAATACATTTCAGCTGGTATGGTGGGTTACCTCTTCCATGGGAATTCCGAGTTCGGCCTTTAAGCGCCTCTGTGCTGCTCTTCTTACTCCAATAGCATCCTTTTCTTCCAGCTCACTTGGGTTGCTTAACGGGTGACTACAGCAAGTATTAGTAAAACACCCTGGAACATGTTAATGTTTATAAATATACAGAGATAAACTTTTCCTGAAAAATAGGTTAGGAAGATTAAGAAAACTAAGTTTAAAAAGTAACAAAAATACAATGATTCTGGAGAATTTTAAATCTGTTATAACGGGCTACCAGCGACCATTTTGTGAAAGACACAGGCAGATGTACATTTTTATGAATGCTTTCTTAACCCAAACGGTTAAATGGTCTTGTGTATAAGACACAAATGATTACAGACACATCTGTACATACCCAGCAGCTCTTATCCTTTACTGCTGCTTTATTAGGTTGCATCCACCGTACAAGCTTCTCGTGTGAAGAAAATAAAACTCAGCAACTGACTAGAATTTTCTGATCTCGGCTACCAGAAATTGCACGTGACAAATCAAATCAAAGCACGTACAGCTGCCAACAACACACAAAGGGTGAGTACTTGCCTGGGAAGGTAATCTTAGCGTCTGACCTCTGCTGCAGCAGCAGCTTGTTCTCGGTGTTGAACAAGAAGACACTGAAAGCTCGGTGCAACAGCCCTGACGGCGAGAGAGATGCGATGCCCTGAGTCTCTGTCTGGGGCTCGCAAGGGCTCAGGCGGCCGGAGGGGGCGACGTGGTATCCCTGCCCTCCCTGCGCCCGAGGACCCCGGCCCGCCGCCCGCCGCCCTCGCGGGCACCTCTCTCGATGTTCTCGTTCAGGTGGCAGTTCTTCTTGGTCTCTGCCCCGATCCTCCGGTCGTTCTCGTCGATGAGGATGCACATCTCCGCCATGAGCTGCACCTGCCGCTCGTCCAGGTCGTCCATGCTCACCTCCGGCATCGCCGCCCAGCCTCCGTGCCGCCCCGGGAACCTGGGGGCGTGGGTCCCAAAATCGGAGGACGCCCCCACTGCCTCCCCAGCGCCGGCCCCGGGCCGCGCTTACAGCCCCCCGCGCTACCCACGCGCCAGAGACCTCGGGCCTCCGGCTACTTCCCCACACGGTTGGGTTAGACTACGGGATGCGATCCGGAAGCGCTCGGTCCGCCCCTCAGCGCGCAGAGCCCGGGCCCCCGCCCGCCTCCCAGCACCTCACAGACTCTCTCCTCCGTACCTGAGACACGAGCCGTCCACTGTAGGCTGCGCCGCCGGGCGAGTCTCCTTCAGACTCCGCCCCAAGGCACGGGCCCCGCCTCCGGCCCGAGCCCCGGCCCCCGAGGCCGCGCGGCCAATTGCCCGCGCCGGCGCCAGGGCGCGCCACATTCCCGCCGGCCAATGGTGCGCCGGCCCGCGACCCACGTCACGGTCGCGCGGTGGTGCCACTCCAGATCTCCAGGCGTCTCCTCCCACGGTTCTGGGCTGCGGAACCTTCCCCAGGCCGCCGCGCGGGTGCTCTCGGTGCCTTCGGTACACAGCTGAGGTGACGCTCCTCGATTGCGGAACGGCCTGACGGAGGGCACTCGCTGACTAGGGTCCTAGTGAGCGTCCACTTACGTCTTGCCCTCGGCCCTGGCCGCTCTAGCCAATCGACGCGCCCGAGGCTTTGCGTTCGCGGCGCGTTGACGTCAGGCGTCTCCCGCGCGCTCGCGGTCTGAGGCGCGGGGAGGCGCTTGTGTGAAGCGGTTCTGTGAGCTAAACAGACCTGTTGGTTAGCGTGAGCTGTCCCCGCCGGATAGTGTGGCGACTTCAAAGTAACTAGACAAGTTTGTCACTATTTGTGAAGGAAATGAGTTAGAAAACGACCTCTGCCAGTCGGGAGTTGCTGGCAAACCAGCAGAAGGCGCGCGCGCGCGAGAGACATGGCACAGATTCCCTGTCACAGATCTCAGCAGGAACCAGCACCGACTGGCACCTTGATCCTGGACCTCAAGCCTCCAGACCTGAGACAATAAATTTCTGTTGTTTAAGCCTGATTTGTGGCATTTTGTTACAGCAGCCCTATCAAAGGAAAGCACTGTGGAAAACGTGGGCTTTGATGTGGACCTGGATTTTAATCCAATCTTTGCTCCATTGCATACTAGCTTTTTGAGTTTTGACAGCTAATTATAACATCCTCACGCTTAATTGGACTTCCCCGGTGGCGCTAGTGGTAAAGAACTCACCTGCCAATGCAGGCGATGTGAGACACAGGTTCAATCCCTGTGTTGAGAGGATCCCCTGGAGGAGGGCCTGGCAAACTTCTCCAGTATTTTTGCCTGGAAAATCCCGTGGACAGAGGAGCCTGGCGGGCTACAGTCCATGGGGTCGCACAGAGTTGGACACAACTGAAGCGACTTAGCATGCTCTCATGTTTTAAGTTCAATTCAGAATAATTTGTACTTCAGTCGATTTATGTTAGTTTCTGGTGTACAGCGAAATGATAGTTTACACATTATTCTTTAACAGTATAGGTTATTACAAGATGTCGAATAAAGTTAGTTCTCTGTGGTACACAGTAAATCCTTGGATTCTGTTTATATATAGTAGTGTATATGTTAATCCCAATATAATTTATCCATCCCACCTTTCCTCTTTGGTAGGCCTAAGTTTGTTTTTTGTATGAGTCTATTTCTGTTCTGTAGATTAAAGTTCATTTGTATCATACTGTAGATAGTTGGATGGCATTGCTGACTCCATGGGCATGAGTTTGAGCAACCTCAGGGAGTTTGTGATGAACAGGGAAGCCTGGCATGCTGCAGTCCATGGGGTCGCAGAGTAGGACACGACTGGAGTGACTGAACTGAACTTAGATCCCACCTACAAATATGTGTTTCACTGACTTCTTCGCACTGCGACAATCTCTAGGTTCATTCATGTTGCAAAAAGTAAGTGTCAGTCGCTCAGTTGTGCCCAACTCTTTGTCACCCCATGGACTGCAGCCCACCAGGCTCCTCTGTCCATGAGATTTCCCAGGCGAGGATACTGGAGTGGGTTGCCATTTCCTTCTCCAGGGGATCTTCCCAACCCAGGGATCGAACCCAGGTCTCCTGCACTGCAGGCAAATTCTTTACTGACTGAGCTACAAGGGAAGCCTATTCATGTTGCAAAAGGTTTTTTTTAATTAGTATGCCATTGTGCGCACGCACGCATGAGTGTATGTATACACACATCTTTTTTATCAATTGTGTGTGTGTGTACGTATACACACCACGTCTCTTATCCATTCCATTTGTTGATGGACATTCAGATTGCTTAATGTCTTGGCTATTGTGAATAGTGCTGCTGTGAACATTTGGGGGTACATGTATCTTTTGAAATTAAGAGCTTTGTCCAGGTATATGGTCAGTTGTGGGACTGCTGGATCATATGGTAGTTGTATTTTTAGTTTTTTAGGGAACCTCCACACTGTTCTCCATAGTGGCTGTAGGTTCCTTCTTCTCCACACCCTCTCCAGCATTTACTATTAGTGGACTTTTTGATGATGGCCATTTGGACCAGTGTGAGGTGGTACCTCACTGCAGTTTTGATCAGCACTTTATTAGGTTGGCTTGACAATCAGACAAGTTAACAAATATGTTATGTGCCTGGCACACAGCGAGCCCTCAAAGTGTTGATTCCTTTCCCCTCTTATTTTTGTGACACTTTTTTACAGTCATGGTTGACTTTTACAGAATTCTAAATATAGCAGAGAAAAGATTACCTCAATTATAACAACGTCGTAAGTTTCACCCAAACTGTTGATGCTGTGCTGCAAAATAAAACTACATATTAGCACCTGAATCAACTGGGAGCTGATAACTGGTTCACTCGGCATTCTACCTGCTCCCTCGCCCTGCAGAATGCCTTGTGCATATTAGGTCCCTAATAAAATTGCTAGTTGAATGGTAGCTACAACCACCAAACTTGAAACCCTAAGTTCACCTTATATAATTGATTCTAGCAATAAACTTTTATTATACTGAATATTGAAGTAACCTCGGGTTTTATTGCACAAACTTTGTGGCTATTCGAATCCCCAAATACGTCGAGTTTGTTTCTTGTGAAACAATCGTACTAATGCTTCTCCAATTCAAATGATGAGCTTTAATCTGTATTAAAAAAAAAAAATGCCCCACGCGTCCGATTTCGTCTTTGCTTTAGGACTTTAAACGCCCAGCTGGTTGTTCCTAGAGCAGAGGCTGCCTGCGCACCCTGTAATTTTTCCAACCTGTACAAGGACAAGAAGGCCATCAGGTCCCACCTTTCGCGGCGAGACGCTGCCTTTGTTTCGTCTCCGCAGCCAATGGTGAACACACACTTCAGACCGGAGGCTGCAGGGGGTGAGTCACCCTCCGCAGATCCGCCGGGATCCGCGCGCAGCCGTCTCGCCCGCGCCGCCCCGGGAATCGACGCCCGGGAAGCGGTTCCTGGCACACGAGGCCGTTCCGACTGGGGCCGGCGGCTCCAGAGACCCGACCCGGGTCCAGATGGACGCCGACCTGCGCCCTCCCGGGACGCCCTTGGGCCCCCGCCGCCGTGAGTACCCGCAGGTCCTCAGCGCCCCCGCGCCACGGGCGCCCGCCGCCCTTCGGCCCTCTGCGAGGACTTCAGATGGGCGCCGGCACCGCAGGGCGAGGGTCGGGTGGTCCCGGGGCCCAGCGGTGTATTTGCCGCCGCCGCGACCCACTTGAGGGCCGCCGCGACCCACTTGAGGATCCCCGCCCCCGCGAGCAGCGGGTGGGACTTCCTGCGATGGACTGGACTTCCGGCGGTGCCAGCCGCGGGGCGGAGGCGGGACTTCCCGTCGGGCCTGCCTGTGGAGGATGGCGGGAGGGATTTCCGGCGTGGGGCGGAGGCGGGGCGGGGACTTCCGGCGCCGGAAGTGTGGGGCATTGGGCTGCCGGGTCTTGGGGCCGCGTCTAGGCGGACTCGGGGTCCTGTGCGTCCGCGTCCGTCCCGTGCCCCGCGTGGCTGGGAAGACACGGGCGGCAGCTCACTGCCCGAGTGGCAGTGCGCAGCGGTGGGCTCGGAGGCGGCGTGACAGGTGAGTGCTGGCCCGCCATCTTCAGCCCGGGACCGCAGCCGCAGGCTGTGCGGCGGCGGCGGCCTCCGCTGGGCCGGGTTGTCCTGGGGGGCCACGCGCACCCGGACCTGGGCCCTGATTCCGCGCCCCTCTCCGACCCGGAGCCCGGCCGGGTCTGGACGGAGTTGGAACGCGCGCCCCTCGCCCAGAGCGTCTGGGGAGGCGGGTCCTTCGCGGCCTCAGGGAACCTCCCACCCGCGAGCGTGTCGGAGCCCGGGGTCCCCAGGCCCCGTTGAGGGTGTGGAACGCGCGAGGGGCGCCGCGACCTTGGGCTGGAGCGGCGGGCCGTGTCCAGCCTCGCGTCCTTCCGGGTGCTAGCACGGAGGCCCCGGCGCGTTTCCTTCCTCCCCAGGGCCGGGCAGCCGCGCGCACCTGCTGTGCCTCGGTCGCGAGCTGACGCCCTCAGCCCCTTCCCCCGGGGGTACCGACCGCGCTCTGAGTTCCCAAGTGCTGCTTCTTCTAAGACGACGACTCGACAGTTAAGAAGTTCATCCTTGATGCGAGCTCATTCTTTTAATAATTGAGGTCTTTAAGTAGCGTTGGTGGTTTTCCGGTTAGAGATGCCCCCAGTCCAGCATCAGGTCCAGAATTGGTGAGCCTGCCTTCGACTGGGTGGACGACGGGACACCTTTAGCCGGTTTACCGAGGCTGGACTGCGGGGCTGCCTTTGGTTGATGTCACTCAGCAGCTGAGTTTGTCGTTTGTCTTCAGGAATTGAGTAAGGGTACTTTTACAGTGAAGGGCTATGAAAAACTCTATCGGCTTTTCAGCTACGTTTTGTGTTATTAAATGCCACATGTAGAGTATAGCTTTTAACTATTTTTTTTTTTTTTTTGCATGTTATTACCGTTCATGATATTTACTAGTCAGTATTTTTCTTTGGCCAAAACTGTTTAAAAACGCCACTGAGTTTGAAATTGTGAGTATTGTTTTGTTTGTAGGGTATAGTAGGCGTGTGGCATGCAAGGACAAACCAGTTGCGCAGAGGGAGAGTTTATATTAAATTGATACACTTGACCAATAGGATAGGGAGGTTGGATTCTTGGAGGGAACTATTTATACTTTTTTGGATGTGTTTAAAAAAACTGTAGGACCTTTTATTCATTAAACCTTCTGTTTAATGCGGTCATGTGCCCTGTCATGAAGCTTTTCTGGTGGCTCAGATGGTAAAGAACCCACCTGCCAATGCAGGAGACACAGGTTTGATCCCTGGGTCAGGAAGATTCCCTGGAGAAGGAAATGGGAACCCACTCCAGTATTCTTGCCTGGGAAATCCCATGGACAGAGGAGCCTGGCAGACTACAGTCCTTGGGTCGCAGAGTCGGACACGACTTGGTGACTAAACAAGAGCTAAAACCTCTTTGAAGGACCAAAGCCTCTTTCATATTTGTAATTATTTGAAATGTGTGTGTTTGTGTAGAAATTGATGAGTGGGAAAAGATGACCAGTACATTGACTATTTGGTGAGGTGACCAACAAAAGCAGGCAAAGCCCAGAGTAGCACCAGGTGGTTCATGGGGTTGAGGAAGGGGTTCAAGGCTCAGGGACAGGCCGAGGTGAGAATCTTACAAGTTAGTAGTGAAGAAGACTGCTTATTTCTACTGAAGATACGGACGCTGGACAAGCTGGTTATGTGATCCTTAAGGGAGACTATCGTTGAGGTGGAAGGAAGGTTAATACTGCAATTTTCACACTTTGTGTAAGCAATTTGTAGAACCTTCGGAATGCATTAACTTCCCAGTTTACGTTTACCAGAGTATTTCTACTGATGACATTCTTAAGGGAGGAAAGAGAAGCTTTCTGCTATTTTACTTGCTTGATTGAAATATTTAGAGATAGTCGCATTTTTTCTTGAGTTTTGTGAAACAGGGTTTTGATATGTTTGTTCCTTTAAAAAACATAACATGAACCCTGAGGTGGCTGGGATAAATTTCTGTGTTGAAAATCTTAATAACTGAGATGTTTTATGAAGTTAGTCCTTTAACATGTGTACTTGCTGAAAAGAGAATTGCATATACCTTCCTATTTTTTTTAGCCTGGGAGTTGTTTTTTATTGAGTAAAACATACAGTAAATTCATACAGTGTGCTAGTTGTAAATGTGCAGCTCTGTGGATTTTTACCTATATATACATCTTTGTATAAGCATAAACCAGATCAAGATAGGGGACATTTGCAGCACCCCAGAAGGCTCATTTTGCCTCTTCCACCTGGGACCTTTAGTTTTTAAAGTGAAGAATACAATTTCTGGTTAAGATTCCTTTAAGTCACTTTGATTTCTTGGACAACTTTTGTATACGGCAGTTAAATAGTTTCTAAATGCTTCTTTTAAAAAGTTATTGAAATACTCTTCAGTGGGATCATATGAGTTGCTTAAAGAATTTATGTTCAAATATTTTAAATTAAATATCAGTATCTTTTTTTTGTGTATGTAAAATTCTGCCAACCACAGATTCTGCCGTTGTTTTTCTTTATACTTTTGTCTCAACTGTCTCTAATTTCTATAGCTCAAATTTTTCAGATCTAAATTTCATGAAAAAGATTTGTTCCGTCATTTTCCATCAAAAATAATTTTTTTGTGAGAGACAGTTTTATTCTGTGTTGCCTATAATAGTGTAATAGTGAAGTCGGTCAGTCGTGTCCGACTCTTTGCGACCCCATGGACTGTAGCCTGTCAGGCTCCTCCGTCCATGGGATTTTCCAGGCAAGAGTGCTGGAGTGGGTTGCCATTTCCTTCTCCAGGGGATCTTCTGGACCCAGGGATCGAACCCGGGTCTCCCGCATTGCAGGCAGACGCTTTACCGTCTGAGCCACCTATATCTACCAGTAATACACTTTTTCCCCCTCTTGTGCAGAAGAGCAGTTAAAAATGGTAAGGTATTGGACTTGGAGGCATGATGGGGTCAAAGAACCCGTCTTTACTTCAGTGTAGACTTCTCCCAGTTTTATACACGTTCTGTAGTTCTCTCTTCATCGCTAAACCTGTACACCCTGCTTCCTTGTATTTTGACATTCAAAGGCATTGCAAAAACAATACATTCAGTATTAGGTCCTGATTTCTCCATATCTGCTGTCTCATCTTGGTAATCTGACCTCTGTTTCACCTACCTGCTGCCTCAGAAAGGGGCTCTCCCTGTTACCTCTCTCTTCTTCCCCTGCCCACCCCAATCCATTCATCCTCCTCTAATCTTAATTGTTATAATCTATTACCTCGACTGTTTCAGTAACTGCCTAATTGGCTTCTCATTCATGGTCGTCTTACTTTTTAGTGTATTTTTCACATAGTAGCCAGTCTACTGTTGCTTATTTGCTTAAAAAGTTTTAAGTGACTTTCCTTTTATTTTAGGATAAACTGTAAACAAAAGATTAGATTCTAAGCCTATCACTCCACTTACCTTGCACTGTTCTGTCCATTGTTTGCTGTGTTACAGATGTAGTATTTGTTTTTTAATATCTGGGCATTTTCACATGCTATTGCTGTCCTTGAAATATCTACTCCCTTTTCTGTTTTCCATGTGGTTAACTCTTAGGAATTCTTCAGTCTCAATTTGGATGCTGGCCTCTCAGAATGATCTTTGTAACTATTTAGCTAATAGCTGGTCTCATAATATTTGCACATGTCTTTTGTAGCACTCGTCACAATTTATAACTTCTGTAATAAGTTATGAGATTGTGTGTATAATATCTGTCTTCCAACTCAACTCTTAAGCATTCTGAGAAGGTAGGAACCAAGCCTGTTTTGTTCACTACCGCATTCCCAGTGCTCAGCCCATCCAGATGAGAGGAATACTGGTGAGTGACTTAATGAAGTAGTGCTATTATTATCCCTGCTTTAAAGATACAGAGTTAAGCCTTCAGAAGGTGGTTAAGTAACCTGACGAGGGTTACACAGTCTGTCAGTGGTAGATGTAGTGTTCATCCACCCAACAGATATTTGAGGATGTGTTTATGTCAGGCCTAACAAATACAGTACAAATACAGTAGTGGCCCCAGTTTACTGTGTCCCAGTCCTCACTGTGTTGATTGTGTAGTGGGGGAAACACATATTTAGTGAGCAAATCATAAATAGGATGTAAATACAAGCATGGCGAGAGTTATGAAGTGCTGTGGCTAGTGGTCTTCAAGGGAGGCTGTTCTGGGAAGTGACATTCAAGCTGAAGCTTCATGATGGAAGAGAGCCAGCCCTTTGAGGAGTTGGTGGGGACTTAGGTTTGTATGACTCTCAAACTCATGTGAATGAAATAAGGTGTGATGGATAACACAGATTCTTATTGTTCTGTTGGTAGGTGAAGCCTCTGCCCTCTGCTTGAATGGGGGTTTTCCTTGTGGCTGGCTTTGACAGAGTATACAAAAAAGCAAGGAAAATGGAAGATATATATATTTTTTAATGAGAATTTTAGAGATAAAAAGTTATCTTACTAAGTGTCCTTTTTAAAAAACATTTGAGAGTTAAATTTTGTCTATATCAGTTCAGTTCAGTTCAGTCGCTCAGTCGCGTCCGACTCTTTGCGACCCCATGAATGGCAGCATGCCAGGCCTCCCTGTCCATCACCAACTCCCGGAGTTCACTCAAACTCACTTCCTTTGAGTCGGTGATGCCATCCAGCCATCTCATCCTCTGTCGTCCCCTTTTCCCCCTGCCCGCAATCCCTCCCAGCATCAGAGTCTTTTCCAATGAGTGAGCTCTTCGCATGAGGTGGCCAAAGTACTGGAGTTTCAGCTTTAGCATCACTCCTTCCAAAGAACACCCAGGACTGATCTCCTCTGCAAAAAGTGATAATTTTAATAAATTAGTGAATTTCAAATTTTAAAACCTAAACACAAAGAATTAATTGACCGTCTTGAATGTACTTACTTTTTTGTTATCTTTTGTACAAGGCCTACACTTGTTCAATTGGGGAGTCAAAAGATCTCTGGCTTTAGAGTAGATGTATACTTTTCCTGTTGCTCCCACTAAGTACAGCTAAAAGCAGTGGACATTAAATACAAAACAAATAAACAAACATGAGACTAAAAAGTGGAGAGAAGAAAGAAAACTGCAGGTGTATGGGGACCTGAGAACTTATTCTGGGCTAAGTTCCCTGGGTTTTCCTCTTGCCCCATACATCCTAGCCTTGGGCCTTGAGCAGCCACAACCCAGCAATGCCAAAGGGCTCAGCAAGCCCCGAGAAAGCTGGCCTTTGACCAGAAGACCAGGAAAGGGACAGCCTGCCAGACAGGACATGCTTAGAAAACATTGCGGCCCCACCTCACGCTAAGTGTCTAAGGTTGGGTAGGGAAGCTAGTCTCTGACCCCTGACAAGCCTTGTGGGGACCACACTGTGCCGGGTGGGATCAGAGAGGCCTGGTGAGAAGCTGGGTTCTCATCTCTGTTGTGCGGTAACAAAGAACACACTCTTCTTTCCCGTTGGAATGGCCTCAGAAGAAACCTAGCAAAAGTTCAGGAATTTATCACCACCTGTGGTGATGAAGCTTGGAACCGCACAGTAACAAGGTGCCCTACGTTCAGCTCAGCAGTGTGAATAGAGGCCAAGAGAGCTTCACCCGGCATTGGCAAGGGTACTTCCTCCTGGGTCAGAGGAGGCGGAATGGGGAGCACTTGCTTCCATCCCCACTTTCTATATCCACCTGGCAGAAACAAGGCCATACCCTTGTTTGCTGGCTGGGTCAGTATCAGAAGAGGCCTGCTGGAAGACTTAGATCAGGTCTCATGTCTGATTACAACACCCAGCATCCTGAGGCTTCTCACACTGAGGGGGAAGATGTCAACTTGAATCAGAAAAGGTAGCTAACAGCCACACAGGACCAATGCAGATATTAGAATTGTTTGACAAGATTTTAAAACAGTCGTGATAAAATTTTCAGTGAGGAGATACTAACACTTAAAGCAAATGAAAAATAGAAAATCTCAGGAAGAAAATATGGCATGTAAAGAAGAAACAAATGGAAATTTTAGAACTGGGGAGTACAATAGTGAGCTTGTGGAATCCATGAACTTGATGATAAAACAATGAAAATTACCCAGTCTGAACATTAGAGAGAAAATAGACTGGAAAAAAGTAAACTGAACCCCTGGGACCTGTGCCTTTACCAAGAGACCTGTCCTTCTTATCAGGAAGAGAGGAGAGAGACAGTGGGGCTGAAAGTATGTTTGAAGAAACACTGGCTAGGTATTTCCCAAGTTTGGCAAGCCATAAACCTATATATTCAAAACATATGGTGAAACCCAGGCAAGATAAATTCAAAGAAGTCTGCTGAGCTGCCTCATAGTCAGACTTCTGAAACTAAAGATGAAAAAGCAGTGGGAGAGAGAAATGTCCCTTTGTCTGTAGTTGATTTCTCATCACAGACTGCAGAGGCCAGAAGGAAGTAGTATGTTTTTCAAGTGCTGAAGGAAAAGAACCATCAGATCAGAATTCTCTATCAAGTGAAAACATCATTCACATGATTTGTTAGCAACAGAGCTACCCTGAAATAATAGAGGAAGTTCAACAGAAAGGAAACGCTGTAGGAACACCAGGAAGGAAGAAGAAACAATGGAGAGAGTAAATGAATTGGTAAATTCAATAGACATTCCTTCTCTGACTTAGGTTTGAAAGTTGAAGCAACAGCTGTCTGATGTGGTTCTCAGTGTGTTTGGAGGAAACACTTAAGACGATTATGTTGTCAGTGGGGAGGGCAGAGGGACGTGGAGGAAGTAAGGCTTCAACACTCACCAGGAACTGGTAGAACGTTGGTGGTCAGCAGACTGATAAGCTGTGAAAAGATAATGAAAACTTAGCAGCCACTAAGAAAAGTTATACAAAAGAAACTCCAAAACAAGAGAAATCAGAACGAAATTCCAAAAAATGTTCAAATAACATACAAGAAGGCAGAAAAAATAAACGAAATGAGAAAACAGTTATGCACCATGCCCAAGTAGGATTTACTCCATGGATGCAAGTTTAGATCAATATTGAAAATCAACAGTGTAATTGACCTGTTAGGGGCTTAGAAGAAAGCTATGTGCTCATATTAAGTGACTCCCGAAAAAACGTGACACAGTTGACACTCACTCGTGAAACTCTCAGAACGTCAACAGTTGAGGGGGACTTTCAACTTGATAAAATGATGTGTTTACCCAAAACCTACAGCTAATATACTTAATGGTGAAAACTGAGTATATTTACCTCAAGATCCAAATAAAGAAAGGATGTTTGCTGTTACTTCTGATTCAACATGGCATTGGAATTTCTAGCCAAATCAGTAAGATAAGTAAAGGAAATAAAGGCATGCAGATCAGAAAGGAAGAAGTAAGCTGTCCTTTTTTACATGACACAGTAGTCCACATAGGAGATGCTAAATAATCTACAGAAAAATCTTGAACTGGTAAATGAGTTCAACAAGAGCATAGGATACAAGCTTATTACACACAAATCTGTTGTATTTTTGTATACCAGCAATTTAAAATTGCACAAAAATATAATCTTCAGGGTTATTTGTATATATAGAACTTTTATGCGGAAACTACAAGCTGAGGAAGGAAATCAAAGATGATCTGAAACAGATCCTCTCTGTCCATAGATTGGAAGTCTCTACATAATAGACAAGCTAGTTCTGTCCATATTAGTCAACAGATTAAACGCAGTTCTTATCAAAGTTCCATCAGGAGTTTTGCAGATATGGATGAGATTATTCTAAATTTCTGTGGAAAGGCAAAGGAAGTAGGATGGCTAAAACATTGTGAAAAAGATGTGATAGAAATCACAAGATGTCTGATTTCAAGATAACACAGAACAGTGGAACAGAATAGAGAACCAAGAAATAATCCCATAGAAATATAGCCAATTGATTTTTGAGCAAGATGCCAAACTTGCTCAATTTGGTGTAGGATAGATTGTCTTTAGCATATGGTGCTAGAATAACAGGATACCACCAGAAAAAAAAAAACAAAAACCTTGATCTAAACTTCACACTTTATTTAAAAAACAATCCCAGAATAGCTTGTAAATTTAAATGTAACTGATAAAGCTAAAATTTTAAGAAGAAAACATAAAAATTTGGGAATTTAGGATTGGTGGAAAGTTCTTAGACATGACTCTAAAAGTATGAGTCTTAAAAATAATGGATGAGTTAGGACTTACTCAAAATTTAGAAGTTTTGGTAGAGTGGATTGTGTGTGAATTATATCTCAAACATTTTAAATAACTTGTTAGTTTTTTGTTTTCTTTTTCCTGTAAACATACAGCAGTCAGAAGAAGTAGAAACTTCAGTTCAGTTCAGTCACTCAGTCGTGTATAACTTTTTGCGACCCCATGAACCGCAGCATGCCAGGCCTCCCTGTCCATCACCAACTCCTGGAGTTTACCCAAACTCATGTCCATTGAGTCGATGATGCTGTCCAACCATCCCATCCTCTGTTGTCCCCTTCTCCTCCTGCCCTCAATCTTTCCCAGCATCAGGGTCTTTTTTTAAGTGAGTCAGCTCTTCGCATCAGGTGGCCAAAGTATTGGAGTTTCAGCAAAAACCTATGTTATTGTCATAGTAGCTTTATTTGTAATAGTAAGAAACTGGAAAGGGCCAGAATTCTTTGCAGTAGGTGCATGGTTAAGACAGCTGTGCTGCATCCACAGGGGAGCAGTGCCAGCAGTCCACAGGAGGTGGCTGTGGTCCATGGGCGGGGGCAGGCCGAGAGCCCTAAGCTCAGGATCCCCAGAGGACACGCACTCTGCCGCAGCAGAGTGGGGAGTGGGGGGCTGTGGGCTGGCTCCAGAGAAGGTGGGACACTGAGAGCCGTTTTACAGTGAGGACCTACAGATACTGTTGGTTGTTGAAGAAGGAAGAAATTTAAGTATATGCTTAAAATTACTTGCATTCACAAAGGTATGCTGGGAGAAGGAGGGACCAGTGAGAGCAGAAAATGAGGAAGTGATATCCAAAACATCAATCTGCAGTTGAAGAAGGAGTGTGTCCTGTGTAAATATACTGCTTAGAGCCATATTAACTAAGTAATGTGATCGTATTGAGAAGAGTTGTTGATGATAGCAGGAAATGAATAATGTCCAAAATGGGGAAAGGAAAATGTGTTACGTGGATATTGGAATGCCATGCAGGATTTTGTGTGCTGTATGACGGTATGACGGTGTCGCTCACCACAGGTGAGCCCCACGAACCTGGCCGGTTCCCAGTGAGTGGTGCTGTGAGTGAGAAGGAAACTGGAGCTTAACAAACACTGACAGACCTCATTTGGGTTTTTTTCTTGACTCAGATGAGAGTATTTTAAACATGGGTTAAATAAAGCATTAAAATTTTATTTGTCCTTACCTTTTTAATGTGCTTGCTAGAAAATCTGCAGTCGCTTTTGGGGCTTGCATTGGATTTCTCTGGGAGGCATAGCTCTGGAATCTGTAGCTGGAAAATGCAGTTAGAATTGGTTCCCCAGGGGAGTCGGGGAGTCTGCAGAGAGTGGGCTAAGGGAGAGTTTTAAACCCTTCTCTGCTGTTGATTTTTTAAAAGGGTGTTCATGAAATTTGATAAAGAAGTTACCTCTTTAACAAAGGCTGTGGTCTCTACCTTAAAACATGTGAATGTATCACATTCTAATTTACATAGTAAATGTTAACATAATAAGGAAATTTACAGTGAGCAGTTTCATCCCTATCCCGTTTTTCCTTCATTTCAGTTTGCCGTATCAGAAATACCATACTTGTTTTTCCTGTTCCTGTTTAGCTTCTTGCAGGAGTGACCAGGACCTCATCTTCCAGAAGTAATGCCCACAGAAAGCGGGAGTTGTTCAGCTGCTCGCCAAGCAAAACAGAAGCGCAAATCTCATAGCCTTTCCATACGGAGAACTAACAGCTCAGAGCAGGAGAGGACGGGCCTGCCCAGAGACATGTTAGAGGGACAGGTGAGTGTCTGGTGAAGATGTGAATCGTGTTGGCAGTGTTCAAAAAATAGCCCAGTGTATACAGATCTCCAAAGTGGAGGGAAAGTGTGGGTTACCAAAACAAGCAGGCCCCCCATAGACCAGTGAAAATGACAGTCAAGTGCGACAGCCTACAGAGGCAGAATTCAGTTTCTAGGTTAGTGTGTTACATATTGTAATACATGTGGGTGTGGTAGTCTGGGCTAGTTTTTATTCTTTGCACAGGCAGATTGACAGCCTAAAAAGGCTTCTGTCTCAGAGCCTCAAGAGGAGAGCAGAATCAGGTATAATGATCTTTGTTCTCTGAGGAGTTCTTGGAATCTGATCTTTCAGTAACTTTTCTTGGCTTTATCCTGTGTCTGCTGTGTGAGTATATCTGCTGCTTATTACATTGTATGTCTTTCTGATAATTCGATGCCCCCTTTATTAAGTGATCTAATATTTTATTGACAAAGATAAGTTTGCTGCTTCTTTTTCTAGTTCTTCTATAATGAGCAAAATGTTAGGTTTTTAAAAGAATATTGTTTCTTAAGTCTAAATAAAAGCATATGTTATAGTAAAATAAATTATAGATATATCTGCTATATGTTTATATAGGCATAAGTATATGTGCCTGTGTGCACGCTCAAGTCATGTCCTACTCTGCGACCCCGCAGACTGTAGCCCGCCAGGCTCCTCTGTCCTTGGGATTTCCCAGGCAAGAATATTGGAGCGGGTTCCCATTTCCTTCTCCAGGGAATCTTCCTGACCCAGGGATCGAACCTGTGTCTCTTGAGTTTCCTACTTTGGCAGGTGTAAAAGTATGAATACTGTAGTAAAAGTATGAATACTGGGAATTCCCTGGTGGTCCAGTGGTTAGGACTCCAAGTTTCCACCACAGGGGGCATGGGTTCAATCCCTGGTCAGGGAACCAAGATGACCTGCGGCCCCCCCCCCCCCCCCCCCCCCCGGCCTGCTCCATATCTATCTATCTATGTAGATACATATAATCATTCCTTTGCAGTTAGAACTGATTCATCCACCACAATGTTACAGGGAAATATGGTGTAAATCTGAGAAATTGGCTCATTTGCTGTTGACCTAAGAAGCTGGGACATGGAGCATGTGCTGGCAGGATGCAGCTGTGTGTGCTCAGAAACTGGTGCTGTTGCTGGCGGGTGGGAAACGTTCACTTAGGATCCGCTTATGTACTGACTGGGTGAATAATGAATTGGTTACATTTTAACTTAATTTGGAAATAAAATTGTAGATTGAAGGGGCCTCCAGAATGGCTTTGCCTGTTCTTGTGAGCTCGGATGACCACAGCGAAGTGCCACAGATGGGAGATTAAATGGCAGACGCTTATTTCTCTCCATCCTGGAGGTGGGCAGCTGGAGGTCAGGTGTGGGCAGGGTGGTCCTCCTGAGGCTTCCTTCCTGGATATGGACCCAATCTGTGTCCTCACAAGTTCTTCCTCGCTGGTGTCTGTGTCCTCGTCTCTTCTGACAAGGAATGCTTGAACCAGAGCTGTGCACTGAAACTTCTGTGGTGGAAGGTTCTAGATCTGTGCTAACCTGTATGGGCGCCCAGAGCCACGTGTGACTGGTGGGACAGAGGAATTTAAAAATCGTGACTGACCTAGTTTTAAGGTTAGTCAGATGTGATCGTCAGCTCCCCCACTGGCCAGTGCAGGTTGTCTAAGGGACTTTTAAACTGTTAGTCATCTCAGTTTCCAGCAGGGACCCTTTGTTGCCTGATGCATCTTTGGGGGTAACTTTGATGCCTGATGGCATCTTTGGGGGTAACTCTGTGTGAGGGGCCCGTGTTCTCAGGGCTTCTGCGCCATCCCCATTGTGATGTAGAGCCAGCTGCCTCTCGGGTACCCCTTTGTGAGGGTCATTCAGAACCCTGCAGGTGGGTCGGTGCCTGTGGGTGGACGGGCAGCTCCCCGGGCTGGTGGGGGCGCTTGGCCTGGTCCCGCGGCAGCAACGGCGGTTATGGCGTTGGATGTGGGCACCTGGCATGGTAGGTGTGGCGGACCTCCAGTGCAGGAGCCTCAGGGGCATCTGAGTGGAGCCACAGGCGATACTCTGGACGGGATTACAGGCTCAGCTGTTGGGCAGCCTTTATGGGAATTGGATTCTTTTTTTTTTTTTTTGGAATTGGATTCTTGAATCAGAAGCAAGGAGGCAGCGGTGCTAGTTGTGGAGTGGGAAACCCGTGTCTGCACTGGAAGCACTGACCCAGGCCAGGAAAGGGGCCTGCCTCTTCCATGCCAGCCGTGAAAATGCAGACTCTTCTAGAAGCTTCACTGAGTCGTAGCTTCATAGTGAAGCCCCTGCAGAGGCCTGGGACCTTCCATGCTGGTGTTTTCATTCAGCTGATTGACCTTTCGCTCTTATAGCTGAATTCACTTTTCTTCCTTGGAGCAATCTTTTAAGTGCTGAGTAGAGTTACAGGAATGGAGAAGGCAGTGGCACCCCACTCCAGTATTCTTGCCTGGAAAATCCCATGGATGGAGGAGCCTAGTAAGCTGCAGTCCATGGGGTCGCTAAGAGTTGGACACGACTGAGTGACTTCACTTTCACTTTTCATTTTCATGCATTGGAGAAGGAAATGGCAACCCACTCTAGTGTTCTTGCCTGGAGAATCCCAGGGACGGGGGAGCCTGGTGGGCTGCCGTCTATGGGGTTGCACAGAGTCAGACACAACTGAAGTGACTTAGCAGCAGCAGGGTTACAGGAGGTGTCCAGTTTACTCTGCTTGGAGCACAGTGGATATGAGGATTGTGAGGTACCACTTACTAAGATTGACTTGTGATGCCACATGCTGGAGCATAAGGGCTGTTCATAGCTTCATCTCCCACAAACTCAGAGATCTTGAATAGGCTTGTTTCCTTCCTTGTAAAGGGAGTTACGTGTTTGAAGACCTGCTTGGCCTCAAAACCTGTGCCATCCTGGGAAACCATTTACACAATTTGGTTTTAGTTTCAGCTGTAGGAATTTGAAACTTGATGTTCTTTTGAGTGTTTACGTAGAAGAAATAAAATATGTAAAGATACAAAATAAGAGCTTGAATGATAATTCCCTTTGGAAGCTAGTGCTCGGTGTCAGAGCTCCTCATTCACTTACTCGTTCACTTTCAGCCCAACCTTCTTTCTCTGCAGGATTCTAAGCTGCCTTCCTCGGTTCGCAGTATTCTTCTGGAACTGTTTGGTCAAATAGAAAGAGAATTTGAAAACCTTTATATTGAAAACTTAGAATGTGAGTATTGCTCTTATTTGAAATACTTTTATAACCTGTCACTTCTCCATATGGATATTTGAGAGTTTCATCTCTGGGTCACATTCATCTTTGTACCCCTTTTCTTTCCTGCTTTGACGAGCTTGAGGGGGCTTATGATGGCACTTGTTTACTATCTTCCAGCTCTGCACACTCAGGGCAGGGTCTGGGGGCAGGGGGGTGGGGGTGTCTGTCTCCCACTGGAGTGGGTTGTGACCGCAGGTCCCTGCAGAGTGAGGACAGAGGCCCCATCTTGCGTTCCCGTGCCCTGCGTCTGCTTCTCTTCTTCCCCATCCCCTGCCTTCTTCTTCCTTCTTCACGTCCACTGTGATTCAGTACTTTTCTTTTCACTTTTTTTCTGTTTTTGGTCGCACTGTGTGACTTGTATGACTAGTTCACCGACCAGGGAATGAACCTAGGCCCTTGGCAATGAAAGCCCAGAGTCCTAACCACTGGACTGCCAGGGAACTCCTCAATGTTAAATTTTTTCTTTTTTCCCTTCAACTTTTAGTCTTTGAGATGTGTAGCCCTCACTTGACGCTCTGGTGCCAGACAACAGTAACGATAGTCAGGTTTTGTTATTGTATGTTTCCCCTAATGATTTCAGGCGAGACTGTAAGTATTTTATTGAGTTTCAGACAGGACCAGAACAGTGTTTTTAAGTGCACAGAATAAAGTACAAAGGACATGAACTCTGTTGAAATCCAGAAGCCCCGTTTGGGGTCAGTAGCACAGTGTCTTTCTGGTGTGGCATGAGTGGTGGACTTTGTGTCTTTGGAATGTCTGTGAGTTTTTTGGAACTCTGTGGCCATCCTCTTGTTTACTGGGATATCATTCACGTGCTTGTTTAGACAATTCTAACATGCAACATTTTTATGTACTCAGTTTTGGAATTGGTGAATATACCTGAAAAGCACATTTTACTTTTCAGTGCGTAGAGAAGTTGAGACTCTTAATGAGCGCTTAGCAGCTGAAGGACAAGCGATCGATGGAGCAGAACTGAGTAAGGGTCAACTCAAGACAAAAGGTGAGGCTGGCTTCCTGCGGGTGACTGCAGGGAGGAAGTCTGATTCCAGTGCAGACTCGCTTCCTCTGCATGGTCAGCAAGCTTGAGTAGCATCCCTTGGATCCAGGTGTGGAAGGACGAGGAGGCTCCGGGAAGCCTGTGTTTCTGCTGGTGTGGGCACACCCCGGGCTTGCACTGTCCTCCTTGTCCTCGAACCATCTCCCTGTCCCAGCTCTGACATTCTTGCTTGTGTGATTTCTTGACGGTTGGTTCTGTGTCTCTGCAGCCAGTCACAGCACCAGCCAGCTTTCTCAGAAACTGAAGACCACCTACAAGGCCTCCACCAGCAAGGTATGTGTGGCTCTCGGGCCATCATGAGTGTGTGGGTTTGCACGTAGTGCGATGGGAAGAGAGGAACCTAATATTTAAGACAAGTATTGTTGATGTTAAGTGGCTCCAGGGCCAGAGGCACCTGGATGCTACCTATGCTGCTTATTGTGGCTGACACAGCATGTGTTAGTGGGTGTGGTCTTTTTTGTGGGAAAGTACGTTTTTTATTGTTAATGTGCCTTGATAAGGAGATTCTGAATTCAGAGAAGCTAATAAATGGGTATAAAGCAATGGAACTTACATTGTGAGTTGTAGTTACATTTTAGTTCATCTCTTCTTTAGTTTGCAAAGGATGATAAAAAAGTGAAGGTCCAAAGGCAGAATAGAGACATTTGTCATATTTTGCTGTTTTATAAATCATCATTTAAAATGGCAAGGATTTAATTATTTGGGAATTAGTTTATCTCTGGCAGAATACTACTATGAAGTAATATTTTGAGGTGATTTGTGTGCATCTCTGCTTTGGGGTATTTGGAATAAACAAAATAAATTACCTGCCTTAAACTTAAACGAGTGTATAGTACTTTTGCTTAATATTAGGAGGAAGTTGAAATTTGTGGTGAGTCTGCTGTGAAGGCATAAATAGTTTTTTGTTAGCTTTTTATTTTTCCCTTAAGTAACTTAAGCTTGTATCCACAGTGAGATGAACTGCAATTCAAGGAGCAGCTTCAGTCTTAGGCTATTTCTGCTTATTTGAAAGTCTTTGGTAATTCTTTGTTTTTTAAAAAATATGAATATTGCTGACATTTTCTTGTGTTTCCTTTGATAACTCTAGGATGTAAGTGGCTTACTAAAATTTTTTTGTTCTGTTACATCTAGCTTACATTTAGTAGTTTTGAATTTTTAAATAAATTAACATTAAAGTACTTTTTTAAAATGTCAGGTGACATTATGTTCTTATTTAACTTCTTATGTTGTTTTGAATTATATTGTTTATTCCAGTTTATATATACAGTGTATGGTCTTAGAATTCCACAATTTTCTGATCATTTCTGAAGTAGAGGAAGAAAGGATTATATAGAGTCAACCTCTTACCATGAGTAGTAAAACTTAAGATTTGAGCAAAGATAAGGATGTGTACAATAATTGCTTTTAAAAAATGTATTAGAAATACTAAAAGCCCCAGTCATTTTAGAGACTAAAAATTTATCTGAACTTATAAGAAACATACTATTAACGATCTTAGCCTGTGCACACACCTTAAAGAGTGAAGGTGAAATGGAGTCCAGGTCTGCTCTGCTGCAGCGAGTGTTCTTGGAGGAGTGGATGGGTTCAATCTCCTCACCCCCAGCAGACCCGCCCTTCCTGGGGCCTGTGGACTGGCTCTGAGGCCTGTGGGGGCAGCACCACATGCTAACCAGCAAACTGTTTCCCAGGAACTTGTGAAATTGTTCACATGGGCTTTTATAAAGATAAGTTTCTTTTGTTGTGAAAAAGCCTCTCTTTGTTGTTGTTGTTCAGTCTCGCTAAGTTGTGTCCAACTCTTTGCGACCCATGGACTGTAGCTCGTCAGGCTTCCCTGTCCTTCACTGTCTCCTGGAGTTTGTTCAAACTCATGTCCATTTGAGTCGGTGAAGCCATCCACCCATCTCATTGTCTGTTGTCCCCTTCTCCTCCTGCCCTCAATCTTTCTCAGCATCAGGGTCTTTTCCAGTGAGTTGGCTCTCTGCATCAGGTGGCCAAAGTATTAGAACTTGAGCATCGGTCCTTTTAATGAATATTCAGGGTTGATTTCCTTTAGCATTGACTGGTTTGATCTCCTTGCAGACCAAGAAACTCTCAAGAGTCTTCTCCAACACCACAGTTCAGAATCATCAGTTCTTTGGTACTCAGCCTTTTTCATGGTTCAATTCTCGCATCTGTACATGACTATGGAAAGAACCATAGCTTTCACTATATGAACCTTTGTTGACAAAGTGATGTCTCTGCTTTTTAATATGCTGTCTAGGTTTATCATAGCTTTCTTTCCAAGGAGCAAGCATCTTCTAATTTGATGACTGCAGTCACTGTCCAGAGTGATTTTGGAAACCAAGAAAATAAAATCTGCCACGGATTCCCCTTTTGTTTCTCCTGTTTGCCATGAAGTGATGGAACCGGATGCCATGATCAGTTTTCTGAATGTTGAGTTTTAAGCCAGTTTTTTAACTCTCCCAAGTCTTTGAGACCCCATATATTATAGCCTGCCAGGCTCTTCTGTCCATGGGATTTCCAGGCAAGAATACAGAGTGGGTTGCCATTTCCTCTTTCAGGGGATCTTCCAGACCCAGGGACCAAACCCGCGTCTCTTGCATCTCCTTCATTGGCATCGGCAGGTGGATTCTTTACCACTAGCGCCACCTAGTGCTGGCATGCTGCAGTCTGTGGGGTCAGACATGACTGAGCAACTGAACACTGACAGGGAACTACAACAAGCGCCACCTGGGAAGCCCTTTGTTTTTTAGAGTAGTTTTTATTTTAAATTTTATTTTAGTGCAAAGGATAATTCGGAAGCATCCTTCTGCATTTGCATCACAAGTGTTCCCTGGAGGTAATTCAGTCTGTCTCATGGGTCTCTGTGCCCTTATGCCTGAGTCCATATTTGGAAAACAGTGATTCAGTGGTCAGAATGTGGCATGCACCTGGAAGCAGTGCCTGAGACCATCTGCTTGATGTCATCAATCGCAATCCCGCTCCTCCAACTTCACTGGAAATGTGGTTGGCACAAGTCTTGGCCACGGACCCGTGTTTCTCCTGGGCAAGTGGGGGCAGTTCATATCTCAGAACAGTGGTATCTGAGAAGTTGTCCACCACTTGTCATGAGCTTTGCCCCCGCCCCTCCTGAAAGTGTCTGGATGGCTTGTGGGATGTCAGTTCCCCAACCAGTGACGGAACCCGTGCACTTGGCAGTGAATGCGCGGAGTCCTAACTGTGGGACCACCTGGGAAGTGCTGTCCCTCCTTCTACATTTAAGCCGAGTCAGGAGTGTGTACTGAAGAGTGAGTCTCTCTGCTGGAAGTCTCTTTCAGCCTTTCACTGTGTCAGGAATCATTTGAAGGCTCATGCTGGTGGTGGTGAAATAGTGGATTGTGTTTTAAGTGTTTATACTGAAATTAAACATAGATGCATTTTTAGGGCTTTGCTAAATCAGTGTTTAAAGCAGCTGTAGAATACCTCACACTTTTTTTTTTAACTTGGTTTTACCATTTCAGTATTCTGATAAACTTTAAAGGCCAAAAAGCCATCTTTTATCCCAGAACAATTAAAAAACCAAACCCTTTATGTTTTGTTAGTGTCTCCCTCAGGCCCTTCCATTATGAGAGAAAGGGGGGACTGTGTGCTATGTGGGTCATCCAGGACGACGCCTCCTGACCTCTGGGCCTGAGTGTCCGTGCCAGACTGTGTGCCGCCTGAGGCCAGGGCCCGCTGGCCCTGCCCTGCCCCCTTCCCCCTCCGGAGCAGGACTGGCTGAGGCCGTGCTCAGTGACCTCACCTGTTATTTTTTCATTCCTTCCCACCTTAGATTCTTTTTCTCCTGGTTTGGTGTGAGTTACTGAAAATAAGAAAATACAGGTCTCCCAATAGTAAGAGTAATTAGTGTTAAGGGTTTGGGGTATACCTTCCTGACTTTTTATGTCCTGCTTTTTTTTTTTTTTGAGAATTTGGACATGTTGTGTGATAGTTTTGGTTTGTGTATGAGGACATGTAAGGTACACAGACAGGCAGGCGGGCGGTGGGGGGTGGTTGTGGGGTTCTTCTGAGGGTTTTGTAAGGACTTTGCCCTGCTTTGTGAGATCTAACTGCACTTACACTGTGTTGCTATAATGTTTTAAATTTTCTTTTCAATGATTTATGCATTTTCCAAACATTTTTTTTTAACTGAAACATACTTGCTTAATAAATTCCATCACAATTTCAGATCGTCTCCAGCTTCAAGACCACCACATCCCGGGCAGTGTGCCAGCTCGTGAAGGAGTATATTGGCCACCGGGATGGCATCTGGGATGTCAGTGTGGCAAGGACGCAGCCTGTGGTGCTGGGGACGGCGTCTGCTGGTGAGTCTGGAACCACCCCAGCCTGTGGCAGGGCCTTCCTGGAGGCAGTGTGGCCAAACGCTTGGCCTTGTGCCTATCGGCATCCAAGTGAGTGGCTGCGTTTGGAACCACTCACTGTCCGGGACACTGTCCAGTGGCACAGGGTGGATTGCCTCCCCATGGCATTAGGTGGTTGTGATTGGCTTTCTTGTCAGCCATAGTCCGCGTACATTTGCTTTGATAGTGTATTTCACTTTTCCCCACTCGAGAGGCCCCTCCAAGGACATGCTGTGTGGTCTGACAGCGCCGTGCTGGCCTGGTGTAGGGGTTCCACTGCCAGGAGTCCTGGGGCGGCATCAGAGAGCCCCGTTCTCCTCCTTGGAGAGGAAGTGTCTTCTGAGAGCTAATAACCTAATAACCCTTCAGAAAAAATTCCTGGAATTAAAAATGTGCTCGCTTGTGGAAAAGGAGTGCCAACTTGTGAGAAGTTAACGTGCTACATCCAGCCTTTTTGAGTGGAACATAGGAAATGTAAAGTCATTAGAACGATGAAGAAAGTTTTCTGTTGTTTAAAACTGTGTTCATACATGAGCACCGCAGATTATTTTGGAAATTTTAGCTTAAAAAAAAAAGGATACAGATTCCTTTTTATGATTTCTGAAATCTCACATGGGTAATCAGCACTTTGTGTCAGGTTTCCTTAATGAGTGTCCTTTTTATCTTTGTTTTGGAGAGGTCCACAGAGCATGGGTTATCTCAGATAATTTGGAACTGGAGTTGGGTGCTATTTGCATTTGAATATAGCTTGATGTTCTGAAAAGTCTTACTATTTCAACAAGGTGAGGAGCCCGTGACCCATGGACCCTGGTGTCTCAGGTCCCAGGCCTGGTGCTGGCAGCATGGCCATACCCCAGGAGTCAGGTTCCCAGGTTCCCCTGCCAGTTCCATGGCCTCGGGCGGGTCACTGGCCCCCTGTTCTCTTGCATCAGTTGGATTACAGAGGAGTGTGAGCAAAATCCCATGAGATACTAGTGGTGATGAAACTTCTCAGTTTAGAATTTTTATCCTCCTCTTTAAAAAGACTAATGTTGGCAGCGGCTCACTTGTGTTTGTTTGGATCTTGCAGATCACACAGCTCTGTTGTGGAGTATCGAGACGGGGCGGAGCCTCGCCAAGTACACGGGCCACGTGGGGTCAGGTGAGCCGTAGATCGTGGGGTGTCCCCTTATGGGGGCTGGGCCTCAGCCTCTTGCCTTGCACGGTCTGGGACTGACGTGTGTCCACTGGCTTCGCACTGTCCAATTGCTGAGGCTCTGTGGTGCAGAGGTGCTGTATGTGAGCCCTGTGGGTGCTGGTGGCTGCTGGGCTCCTTGCTGCAGACACTATGGGCTGTCCCACTCTCCCTTCTTCCTTCTGGCGCCCCGGCTCTGGGCCTGTGTCTCGTTGCCCCTGGCCAGCTCACCCTTCACCCTGCACACAGACTTGGAGGTTGTGTCCACTACCCGCCTCCAGGGTCTGCTGTGTCCCCCATGGACTTGGGTGAACACCTCCTCTCCCCCTCCTCCCTGGCACATCTCCCGTCCTATCAGTTGGGGTGTACTGCTCTCCCATCGGGGCTGTGGGCCAGGTCCTGCTTGCCCCCTACCCCTGCCTCGTCCACTGTCCCCTCCAGCTGGACCCTTCATCTCCCTCAGGACCATACCTGGGGGCTGTTGCTCCTGCAGTGGGTGTGACATACTGAGTACTCAGCCTGAGCGTTAAGAAAGCGTTAGCGTGTGTGACAAACCCATGGGGGCCTCGTGCTCGTCCTTCTCACTGCCACCTCCACTTCTCAAAGTCAGCCACTTGGAACACTTTTAAATCTTCTGCTCTTTCCTTCCATTTAGAAAAATAGCCTGTCTTATTGTTTCTTACTTTTTTGGGTTTTAGACGAGAGGGGGCTCCTGTTAAGAAGGGAGACGGGCTCTGTGTTCCTTGTCCTCATTGCCGCCCAGTGCAGCCCATGGCTCCCCGGGCACGTGCCTCACTTGCAGTCCCCAGCTTTGTTGTCCTGAAGGGAGTAGTGGTCTCATTTCTGTGCACATTGTGAACTTGTGGCTTCTCTGAAGGGTGGGCGTGTGAGCAGTGAACAGTGTCCCCCACCATAATCTGCCTCTGCCTTTTGTAATTAAGTTTTCTTTTTTCATCTTGGTTTACTTTTAGCTCTCAGTGACTTCTCAGTGTTTAAGAGATCAAGTATTGTTTTCCTGTGTAGCTGATTCTTGAGTGGTTTGGAAGTTCATATTTAGTTATTTTGCATTGTATCTTTGTTCTCTTTATTCATAGTTTAACGGAATGAGAAGACTTAATATTGAACTATCATAATTCTTTAGTTTTTAAATTTAACTTTACAACATATACTGTAGTTGTAATAGATATTGATGATATATTCTTATTGTAAACCTGTTTTTTCAATATTTTTACTTTGCAGTAAATTCCATAAAATTTCATCCATCAGAACAGTTGGCCCTCACTGGTATGTTGATTTTTTTTTTTTTTTCTTTATTGAATAGTTATTGCTGATCTGAAAACAATTGTCATTCCTTGTCGTATCAGTAGCGTCAGGATTAGCCATGCCATTCACAGAAGTTGGTCGTTAGTAGACATTTCACAAGTTGCATGAAAAATGAATAAAGAAAACAGTACCAAGGGTTATTGTTAACCAGCAGTGGCTTGCAAGTTAGTTCTGTTCTCCTGGAGATCTTTTTACAGAGCCTATCCCTGCTGCCCACTCTCTGCCTCTCAGGCTCTCTCAGACCCTGTGGGCACAGAAAGGAGGTCAGCGGTCCTGGCTTGGGCACCTCCAGGGCTTAGGTCTTCACTTCTTCCCAAGTGGTCCTCCCAGAAGGAGCTGTGGTCTCTTGGGTTTGTCTCCACCTCATCTAGTGGTCTCACAAACACTTTCATGGTCACAGTGAGGAGTTGGCCCATAAAACTGTGTGATCCTGTGGACCCCTGTCGTGTTTTAGGGACACAGATGTAACCTGGAGGGTGAGTGTGTGTCTAGACCAGTGACCAGCAGGCTTTTCTGTGAAGGACCCGAGTACCTGTTTTCATCTTCAGGCTGGTTTGAACAGGCCTGCACCTGTGGACAGGTGACAGCTAGTGAACGTCTGAGCTGACCTCTGGGGAGCCGTCAGCTGGGAGTGAAGCCTTGTTATGGGGGCCGTTTGTTGTGTGATTGGGGAGCCGGAGGGAGACCAGGGACAGCTGGGCTGGAGAGAGGGGGATGAGGTTGAGACGTGTCGGCAGGCTGTGGTGGGGACAGAAGCCGGCAGAGTGGTGCCCTGGGGAGAGGAGGCACATGGGGCTAGGACTGGATGCCGGCTCGAGAGGCCGGAAGGTCAGGCACTTTGATGCCATGAGGCCCATGCTGCCATCCACTGCTTTGGGGAGCTTTGCAGCCTTTGCAGCTAGGGAAGGTGGAATCCAGACAGTGCTCTGTCTGGGGTGGAGGCGGCCCTTTGGCACGTCTGCAGGCCATCTGTGCCTCTCAGCAGCCCTCTGTCTTTCCTGGGTTCTGAGCACCCCTCGCGGCCTGGCTACTGACAGTGAGGTCTTGGTGCCAGTTCTCCGTGGCCGGGGCGAGGTGCCTCCTGGTTCAGCGGACAGGATCGTGCACTCGAGTTACTGTGGACTTGGGTGTCTGTCGTCTTAGATTAGCCAGGTGGAGAATGAAATCCACGCCTTGTGAGTTTTCTCTGAGCCTTCAGAGCTTTCCACCTTGGGATGGAGGGAATTATTTTTATAGGTAATTATCTCTGGGCACCTTTGCTATTCCTGGGAACATCTCAGAAGAACCTGTTTAAATCAAGTCAATCCCTTGTGATCCCTCAAGGAGTGGACTTAGCGGGGTCTCACCCGTGCTCGTCTGCATGCCGGTAACGCACCGCCCTGCCCCGCCTTCTCTCCTCAGCCTCTGGAGATCAGACTGCCCACGTGTGGAGGTATGCAGTCCAGCTGCCTGCTCCTCAGCCTGCGGCCGACTCTAGTGTAAGCAGCACGTTTACTTACCCTGAGAGCACGACCTGGGGTATGTCGGTGGGTTCTGGACATCTGTGAGTTTTAGGAGGAACTTAATGGTTTCTGTTGTGGACTGAATGTGTGTGTCCCCAAATTCATAGCTTAGAACCCTCACCCCGGGGGGCTGTCCGTGGAGATGGGCCTCTGAAGAAGTCACTAAGGTCAAGTGAGGTTGCAGGGTGGGGCTCCGACCAGCAGGATTGGTGTCTGGAGGAGAAGAGGCACCCGGGGGCTCCCTGTACCTTCTTCCTGTGTGCACCGAGGAGAGGCCAAGTGAGGCCACCGTCTGCCTGCCAGGACACCAGTTGGGTGTGAGCCCTCCCCACAGGCCGCCCAGCAGACCAGGGCGTGTGTCTGTCTACATCGCCTGTGTTTACGTTTACTTTATCTTTTCCACAAAAGTTATAACATATACGTATGTTAGTCCTTTAATTTTAAGGTTAGGTTATAAATTTTTAGTGTTTTATATATTTGATTGTAGACAACTTGTCTGTCTCTCATGTGAGATAAACCCTGTAGGTCAGTGGGGTGTGTGATGTCATTGTCACGTGGGTCAGGTTTTAATGTTGGTGACAAGTTAGGTTGCATGTTGAGAAGAACGGACCACAGGTTTAAACCACAGACTGCCCAGTTCCTACCTGTCCTGTCGGATGTACTTGCACCACGTCAGCCCAGTGCCGCCTTTGGGTCCTCACGTGGGCTCTCATCCTCCTCCTGGGTGACTTGATCTGATCTCGTTTCTGTGGGGTGCACACAGGGGCCCTCCCTGTGCTGCTCCCGCAGGTGGGGTCCTCGCAGGCCCAGGGCACTGGGTGAGTTCACGCTGTGAGGGTTTCTCTAGCTGCGGTGAGTGGGGGCTACTCTCTAGTTGTGATGCACAGGCTTCTCATTGCAGTGACTTCTCTTGTTGCAGAGCATAGACTCCAGGATGCATGGGCTTCAGTAGTCTCAGCTCCCAGGCTCTGGAGCGCAGAACTTGATAGTTGGATCTCTCAGACTCAGTTGCTCTGAGGCATGTGGGGTCTTCCTGGACTAGGGATTGAACACATGTCTCCTGCATTGGCAGGTGGATTCTTTACCACTGAGCCACCAGGGAAGCCACTTAAGAATTCATTTTTAATTGAGTGTGTTATGTATATATTTTTTATTTTAACAGATTTTATTTTAACTCTGCTGTGTTTGTAGACGTGACACACATATCCTTGTGTACGTGTGTCCATGTGGTGTGTGCTCCCACATGGTGTGTGTGTGCATGTTTACTTAGTGCCAGACATCCGCTGGGACGGTCATAATGGTCATTAAGTCTTGGAAGGATAGGTGGTAGCGGTCTGACTGGCTGGTCTGCAAGGTCAGGATCCCCAGGGACCCGCCTCTGCTTCCCCAACAGCAGCTCTGTGGCGAGGACGAAGTGGAGTGCTCCGACAAGGACGAGCCTGATGCAGATGCCGATGCGTCCAGCGACTGTCCCACCATCCGGGCGCCGCTGACATCTCTGAAGAGCCACCAGGGAGTGGTCATAGCTGCTGACTGGCTGGTTGGCGGGAAGCAGGCAGTGACAGCCTCCTGGGACAGAACGGCCAACCTGTACGATGTGGAGACGTCAGAGCTCGTCCACTCCCTGACAGGTGCATCGTGTGGGAGGGACTTCTCGTCTGGATTGAGTGTTGGCACAGCTGTGATTTTCAGAGATCCTCCTGAGTAATGGAGCCATTAGTGGTTAAATTTATCTTTTCTTCGGGGGGTGTAATTGCATCTAGAGATGTGCAGTATGTAGATATTTGAATGTGGTTGGTGTGTTAGCTTTTTTTTTTGGATTTAATTTCCACACACTTAGTATCTTAAAATAACATGGTGTTCCTTGGCCAGGAGTTTTGGGCACGTGCTTGCTGATGCTCTGATTCTCAGGGGGTCGTGGGCGGGATGAGAATGCTGGCGGGGTTGTGCCCTCACCTGAGACCTGCGGTCCTCTTATTGCCATTGCAAGGATCCCTTTCCTGTGGCCGTCTGTCTGCCAGTTTTCGGCTGGGGGCAGCTTTCAGTACCTGGAGGCGGCTGCAGGCCCCCTCCCCCGGCCCTGAGAGAGGCTTCTCACCACATGCTGTTGGCTTTCCTCTGGGCCAGCAGGAGTGAGTCTCTCAAGGCTCACCTGACTGCAGCAGGCCACCCAGGAAGTCTGTGGTTTTTTTTGACTAACGGAAAGCCATGCGATTTGGAGGCCTTAGTCATATCTGCAAAACCCATTTTGCGTTATAATGTACTGAGATCACCAGAACACCATCCCACACATCTGCAGGTTGTGCCCACATGCAGGGCAGGAGTCCAGCAGGGCGTGTATAGCCCCGTGCCCACCACCGGCCTTCATACCTGCTTGTCAGTGCGTTTTGTCATTGAGTGACAGGGATGTGTCCCACTGTGTGCTCCCCCCTTGGGTTATTAGAGGTTCTTCTCACATGCGAAACTCAGAACTGTACTTTCTCACACATTTGGCCGTTAGAGACCCTCCTGACCTTTCATCCGTCGGGGTCAGGAGTGTCCCTCCCACACTGCTCATTCAGCTCTTTCGAATGCACGAGGGAAGGAACACGGCCCCCCTTGACCCCATACACCGTCCCCGCAGCTGCTTTTCCCGGGAGCCGAGCGGGGGCCTCACTGTGACTGCGTCTTCCATCTCCCACAGGGCATGACCAGGAGCTGACGCACTGCTGCACGCACCCGACCCAGCGGCTGGTGGTGACCTCCTCCCGCGACACGACGTTCCGCCTGTGGGACTTCCGCGACCCTTCCATCCACTCTGTGAACGTGTTCCAGGGCCACACGGAGTGAGTCTCGGTCGCGTAAATGTCTTTTTAACTGTGGTTTGGGCTGGGAGGTGACTGGGTTTTCTAGGATGGTTTTCTTGATCCTCTTAACCCAGTGGTTTTCTGAGCATTGAAACAAACACTCAGGTGTGCTGTTCTCAGGAGTGTGGCTCTTCTTCCCTTGTGTCACCCTGGAAGGTACCTGTGGAGTGTTCTCGGTGGATGGTCGCTGACACGCAGGCAGTGTTTCTCACTGTGTGACTGCATGTTTCACGTTACTATGATGTGGAACACACTTTGGGAAAGCTCATATTAGGGCATATTTTCATTTATAGGGACTCAGCACAAGTTCTCTAGTGAAGTGTGTTGGACTCTTAACATCTTCCGTGATGTGAGTACTTTAACTTGAAATACAGGTAGTTCGAGTGTTCTGTGTGCTGGTTGTTCCTAAGGCAAGATGTAGTGGTGTAGGCTTCAGCATCACTGACTCAGTTTTGTAGCCCAGCTTCTCTAGGAGCTGGGAGAGATACTGTTTTCTCCTTTTTATTTCTGGTACTGTTATGTGGCTCCTGTGCCTTTTTCAGAAAGTAGGGTTTGAGATGTAACACTATTCTGTAAGATAAATGAACGTCTGTAGGATGAGTCCCCCTGAGATCTGGCTGTATTATTTTTGCTGGGTGGAGAGAGAGCTCCGGGTGGAGTGTCTGTATAGGGTTTTAATTGTACATTTGTGAAAGAGACAAATGAGCCCCCCACCCCCTTTTTGGTATGTTACTTTTATTTTCACTCTGTATTATGAAATTTCTTCATTATAATAGGAATCTTAACAGGATTTATGTAGTGAAGCTTGGGGTCTGTATTATTACAAGCTTTTGGTGGCCCAAGTTATAGCAATTTGACTGAAAAGCAATTTTAGAAACCTTTTGTAACCAGCTGTTTTCCTGATAAGTGGGAATTGTAGTGTGTCCTGTTCTTGGAAATGACAGAGATGTTTAGTTGGAAAAATTTGGAATGTCACAGGAGTTTCAACTATTGGCAGTTCATTTCTCATGTATTTCTGTCATCAGCTATAGCCGAAACCCAGAACTTTTTGTCTGAGGGGCTCGGTCCTTGTGCGTTCATGTGCTTTCCACCACCACCTGAGGACGGCCTGGTGGGGACAACGCCCTGGCCCCTCTGTGACGTGCAGCCAGTGGGGCTGGACTCCGGCCATGTGGGTCAGATCCAGGGCCGTTCCTGTGAACAGCTCTCACTGTCATGAAACTTACTCTGGCGCTGGAACCCCTGCTGCACTTGAGAGAAGCCCCCAGCACCACCGCCTCCTATGGAGTGCAGCAGAGTTGTCACCCTGTTTTTAGTTTCATTTTGTTTTGTTTCCATTGTGATAAAAAGGGGCCAGCAGTGGAGGCAGTCACTGGTCATTAAGCTTCCCCCGTGGGTGGCCGATGACTCCAGGCTGTGCCCAGCTGATGGTGTCTACACGTGCCATAAACTCTGGCATTGAAGAAATCAGAAATTAGCTCAGCACGGAATATTTCATTCTTAGAAATATCTGAGAATGCAGAGTTTTTTCTTTTTTTTTTGCCTAAATTCCTTTCATATACTTGTTTACTTTATTCCTAGAGTGTGAACTCAGGTGCTTTCTTGTCTAAAGAAAACAAGATACAGTGTCTCACAGAAAAATTTCTGTCTGCACTTCTTCTGGACCTGATAAGGTGTTGGCAGGATGCCTTGAGCTCCCTGGGGCAGGGAGCAGGGTGGGGCGGTGGTGGTGCCTGTAAGAGATCGCACCCACGCCTCTACACGTGTTATGTTCCGTGCAGCCCGTGTCCCTTCTGATGGGTGCTGCACGCGGCTCTGAGGCCTGTGTGCACGCGATCTTGTCAGGGCCCTCGGCTGGATAGTGTCAGTACCTTCTGTCGTGTATTTTCTCATAGGACGCAGGGCCTGGCATGCCGTGATCGAGGGAGCGGTTCTGGGATTTAGCCTCGTTGTGAAGTGGACAGGAATGTCTGCACTGAGCCTGGGGGCAGCTGGAGAGGGGCATCAAGTGAGGTTTGGCCCTGCTTGCTGGAGTGTCCCCTGCCCTCCTCCAGGGGAAGCCAGACTTGAAATCCCAGAAAGAATCGCTGTGGTGCAAACCTGACTTCCTTTGAATGCTTGTTATCTCGGTCTGCTCCTTGGGGAGCTGGCCTTTCAGGACTCCTCAGAAGTTTGTGTCATTGGGAGATGAGTTTCCATTTGTCACTCAGGTGTCTGAGATCGTGAACTGTGGGAGCCGAGCATTCTCTAACTTGCGGGGGCCCATGCTCGTGGGGGCGGCGCTCTGAGGGCCCAGGGTGTCCCCAAGGATGGGTTCCTCTTCGGGGACCTTAGCTTCTTGAGCACAGCTTGGAGGCCAGTGGGTGGAAGGTGGGGGGCTGCCCGAGCCCTGTGAGCAGCATCGGTTAGGTCCTTGTGGGTTTGTGTGCAGCGCTGTCAGGCAGGAGGGTGGCGTGGGCCATGTGTCATGTCACACCTGGGTCTGCACGCCACGTGCCCCTTACGCTGCCTGCAAAGGTGGAAGAGTGAGGGTCTGCCTGGGCCCTGTTGCTGGAATGTGTGCTCCCTGCCTGCTCACTCTGCCCCGTCGGAGGCCCCATCCCCTTTCAGAGTGAGAAGGTGCCTGCGGCTGGTGCCAGAGGAGTTGCTGCCTCCTGTCTCCGGGCTTCATTTTCCACATTGTGCACTTTCTTCCTTGGCCGGGAAGTTTCAGCAGATTGTTATGCAGAGCAGCCGCTTCCCTGTGTGATGGGGGACAGCTGTGGGTCCTAATGAGGAGCCCAGCTTTCAGTCTCCGCTGATGGAGGCCCGCAGAGGGAGTGGAACGAATGTTCTAGGCGTGCCGAGGCAGCGGAGCTGCTCTGTCAGCTGGAGGCACACGCTCGGCTGCTCTCGACGACAAGATAAATGAGGCGGCGGGCGCTGGTGGGGCCGGGCCTTCCACTGCCCCAAGGGACCGTGTCGGAGAGGCCTTGGGAGGACAGTCCTTGGAAGGACTGCAGCCAGCCACTCTCTTTGATGCCCCACGATACCTGTCAGGGTCCTGATGCATTGAAACCCAGCGTCTTTCAGCATTTCATTAACAGGGTTTGACAAGCTTTGTGGGGACTTTTCCCACTAATTTAGCAGAGTGTTAACTGAGGTTTAACTGGGCCAGACTTCCTGAGGCCTCACATCCACAGGGAGGTCGCCAGCAGTGGAGGTGTCTGCCCTAGGGCCTTGTCAGCGGCCGGCCGCTCAGATGGCCCTGTGACCTGAGGGGCAGCAGCACCTGGTTCCCACTCAAGCCCGAACTGTGTCCTTGTCGTTGGATGAGGAGTTTGGATGACTCGTTGGGTTGCTCTTGGGGTTACCCTTGTCTCCGTCTTTCTCCCTGTGGTGCACTTGGCCTTTGACCTTAACATAGTGCCCTCCAGGTCCATCCCTCTGTATGGACACATCCTCTTTACCCAGTCCTCTGTCGGTGGACTTTTTGGTTGCTTCTGTGTCATGGCCGTTGTAAACAAGGCTGCCGTGCACTTTGGGACTTGTGTATCTTTTTTTTTTTTTCAGTTAAATACCCAGGAGTGAAATTGCTGGGTCACATGATAGTTCTGTCTTTGAGGAATTTCCACAATGTTTTTCACAGTGGCTGCGCCAATTTACGTTTGCATCAACATTGTAGGAGGGTTCCCTTTCTCCCCACCCTCTCCAACACTGATCGCTGTCTCTTTGATGACGGCCGTTCTGACAGGTGTGGAGTACCAGCTCACTGAGGTCTGGTGTGCATTTCCCTGGTGATTAGTGATGTTGAGCACGTTTTCATGGGCCTGTTGGCCATCTGTAAATCTCCCTTGGAGAAGTCTGTTCAGATCATTTTTTAAATGGTTTTTTGTTGTTGTTGGAATGAATTTTTTTTCCAGTGCTCTGATTGAATTGTCTGAAAGTCTCAGTTGGGATGGATGTTTAATTGTCTGCTCTAGAGATTTCGGTGGGTCCTGTCTGTCTGGCCCATCTTGTCTGGGAGCCCGCTCCTTGATCCACTGCCAGGATGAGGTGAGGCTGCCTTGGAGAGGTCAGTACGGCCCCTGTGTGCTGGTGGGGGTTAGCAGGAGGACCAGTGAGCGGAGTTGATGACTCATGGTGTCCACATCCCTGCCTCCCTGCCCGCCCGACAGGCCCTGGGGTGGCAGGATTGGGTGTCTGCTGTGCCTTGTGGACAGGGACTTCCTGATGAGGTTCTGACCCCGTGCCCTCTCTTGGCAGCACTGTGACCTCTGCCGTGTTCACCGTGGGAGATAACGTGGTCTCTGGCAGTGACGACCGCACTGTGAAGGTCTGGGACCTGAAGAACATGCGGTCCCCCATTGCCACCATCCGCACAGACTCTGCCATCAACAGGTGATGGGTGCTCCTCCATGGACCATTAGGGTGGCCTTAAGGGAGCTTGTGGCATGTGTTGGCTTCCTGTAAACTTGTGTTCATTTGGTAGGGCCTTGGGAAAAGTGCTTTCGACTCCCAGGAAAATATCTTTTATTGATCCTCTAATGTGCATTCTGTATTCTATAAATACTAAAACCTGGGTATAAAATCAGGTTGGTGTATTGAGCTTTTTAAGAATTAAGAATGAGTCATTTTTGGCCAGAGGTTACTGTGTAGCACATGTAAGTTACAGGTGAGTAACTCAGCCTGTTTTCTAATGCCATAGGCTGGTAACACCTCGGTTTGCTAATGTGTTTTGGCTTGAAGAGGGGAATGTGTGAAAGCCCCACTACGTTATTGCCTGTAATGTCAAAAACTCGTGTTGTCACTGTTGGTTACGTAACTTACTTTTCTCTCCTACACATTGTAGGATCAATGTGTGTGTTGGCCAAAAAATCATCGCCCTCCCCCATGACAACCGCCAGGTGAGGCTGTTTGACATGTCGGGTGTGCGGCTGGCCAGGCTCCCACGCAGCAGTCGGCAGGTGCGTGCTGGGGCCGCCTGTGCGGGTGCCTGGGGGCGGGGCCCGCTCTCTGACGTGGGGAGCTCCCAGCCAGCCTGGCTGTGTTCAGTGCTCCAGGAGCCCCTCCTGAAAGAAAGAAGTTAATTCTCACAGTGGGTTTTAATTACCCAAGTACATTCAAAACAACAGTCTCACATGCAGTCAGCAGAAGAAAGTTCACGATTTTACACCCTGTTCTTACCAGGTCTCCATCAGAAGTACTTGGGCATTTGACTTGAGAGCGCTGGGGCCCAGTGAGCAGAGGGGTGTGAGTGGGAGCATGGACCTGATGGGGGTGCTCTGGGCCCTCCACTCCCCAGCTCCCTAGCCCCTCCCCCTGCTGTGAGGTCACTGACACCAGTGTCCTGCCTGGGCCTGGCGCTTGTGGTCTCTCGTCCAGAGCCCTGACTTCAGTGCCTGTCTCAGGTGACCCGCTGCAGTTTTCTCAGTGGTCATGGAGGGGATGCCTTGATCCTGCGGTGGACGTCCCTCCCCTGGCAGCCCTGGGCCTCTGGCCCGGGAAGGCCTCCCCAGTGTGTGGATGACACCCCCCATGGGGACGTCTTGCAGAGGGAATTTTGGTGCTGTTCTGTTGAGAGTCTGTTTTACTTATGGGATTTCTGTCAGCTTTTCTGCATTCTGCCCTGTACCTGTTGTATATTATAGTAACAGGTCAGTGTGTCCACTTTAAACTCCCCAGATAGCCTGCAGTGTTTGTTCCAGCATTCTGAAGGTGGCGGGAATCTACTTGAAAGGCTACTTATTTTATCTTTGTTTTATTTGGTACCAAAGGTATATTTCTAGCTCCTTTATTCCTTGAAGCAATTATTTGTTCAAAGGTACTTAGGGTCTTTGAGTGAATTATATTTGTTTCTTCCCACATCATCCATCTTCATTTATTCATTAAAACATCCCAGAGGGGCCGTTTCTGTATTCTTCCTGTTGACTGCTGTCTGACTCCTGTTCTTGGAGAAAGGGTCCTGAGGCGCTGGAGGTCCTGGTTGGGCTGCACTGAGCTCAGCCGTGTTCCCACCCCTCTTTTTGCGGCAGCTCCCCCAGCAGCACAGGAGGTCTCCTGACTGGTCCAGTTCACGGCCCCCCTTTCTGATGGGTCGTGGGGGTGTGGTCCTGCTCAGGCCCTGCTCTGACTGCGCTGTGCCTGGTTGCAGGGCCATCGGCGGATGGTGTGCGGCTCAGCCTGGAGCGAGGACCACCCCGTGTGCAACCTGTTCACCTGCGGTTTTGACCGGCAGGCCATCGGCTGGAACATCAACATCCCAGCGCTGCTGCAGGAGAAGTGAGGGCCGTTCCGAGGCTCCCGCCGGCCGGGGACCGTGCCTGCCGGCTCGCTGGGCGCTGGGACGCCGCAGCTGTGGGCGGTGGGCCTGAGCAGGGCGCTCTCTACTCGCTGTACCCAGCTTGCATGAAGTGTCCAGAGGTGTGCCCTGTTGCTTCTTTCCGTTTTGTGTGTGTGGGCATTGCGGCCGTGAGGTGGAGCCCCTTCCATGGCCGCTGGTGTAGTGAGTCCCTGGTGTGTCGGGTGACAGGAGGGCGGGGCGTCTGGGCGAGTGGTCAGTGGTCTCTGGAGCGATGGTGCATGTGTGCCTGTCCGGCGGGAGTGGGCAGAGACCTCACGTCTGTGTGGGGTTCTGGTGTGTGCTAACTCAGCTTCACCTCTGTGTTCTGTTACAGTTGTGAAATCTGCTTGGATTTTAAAAGTTAAAAAAAGCGTAGAATGTTGAATTTGCAACATTTGGACAGTTTCTTTTGAAAAGAAAAAATTTCTGCTCTTTTTATGGAAAACCATTTCAATCTCCTGAGGTATCTCATGCTGGCAAATTCTGAAATAGAATGGTTCTAATCACTGATTCCAGATATTAAGTAAAATTTAAAGCACTTTAGTTTATAGCTGTGGTTATAAACAGTTTTTAGAAGTTTCAGATGACTTATCCATTGAATGTGACTTGACCTTTCTAGAAGGCCCTGCTACCTGAAGACAAACCTTATTTATTTTCTACACCTTGGGTTTGCATTTTTCCAAGTGGGTTCACTTCCTGGTGGCATCTGAGAGCCAGCAATGCAAATAAATGAGTTCTACCTCAGACATGAAGTATTTGGGAAACTTGGGGTGTCACTGTTACTGGCTCAGGCACTTGTGATTTAGAGCTGGAATGAACTCATCCAGAAGGCAGGAGAGGTGGGTGCAGCAATGGCCCTGCCCAGGAAGGGCTGCCAGCAGCCCCTTCTGCCTGGAGCCTGTCGCTCCTGCCTTCTCAGAACTTTCTGTCCAGTGTTCACGAGTCGTGTTTCTTGTTGAGTTACAGTTTGATAGTGAGACATCTCAGTGTCCCCCAGCCTCCCCCTGCCCTGTTTGTAACCCTTGGAGGCTGTCCTGGGACAGGCACGGAGAGGGACACTGGAAGCCATCGTGTCGGCCTCATCCCATCACTGCTTCCGTTTTGTGGTGTCACAGGTGGGGCAGCCTGAATGCTGGTCCTTCGCCCGCGGGTCCTTCGGTCAGGCCCCATGGTAGCTGACCTCAGGCCTCTCCGCCCTGGATGGTCAGGACTGAGTCGGGGTCAGACCCAGTCAGACCCCTGGCTGGCTGGGAGGGAGATCTGAGGAGCGAGGGTGAGACGGCAGGAGTTTCAGGGCAGCCCTACAGCAGTGGCGGCTCAGGAGCTGATGTTGGAGTCCGGCATTCCCTGACTGCGCGTGAGGATGGCCCCCACCCTGGGTCTCACTCGGAGCTGCCCCCTGCCCCTGCACACACCGGCCTCTCTCCTGCTTTCGTCTCACAGCTGAGTGTCTTACTAGAGTCACTGCTAGGAACATTGGAAAATGTCTGCACGTCATTGTGCCAGACTTACCCAGATCTCTGCCTGCTGAAACAATGGGAAGCGAGTGAACTCAGCGTGTGTGCCAGCCATGTGGCCGTGCGGATGAGGCTCCACAAGCAGCCCCATCTCCCTCCCCCCGCCCCCTCCCTCCCCAGGGCTTGGCCCTTCTCAGGAGCGGGACCCGCCACTGTGGTCACAGGGCGTCTTCAGGCGTCACGAAGGAGCTGGGGGTGCTGTATGTGCACACCTGTTTGTGCACGTGAGTGTGCGCGGGATGTGTGTGCATGCGGCTGCAGTGAAATCCTGTGGCCCACTGCCTTGATCTCATCTGAAGCAGTGTTTGGAAGTGGGAGTGGTTTTGTCCATGTGCCGACGAGTCCAGAATTTCCTGTCACAGGAGGAGGAAATGTGTGTTTACTGGAAACTGTGTGTCAAGAGAATTTCTTGAGAGGTGTGTTGTTGGACAAACGATACCCTTTCTCAGCCACTGCACATCAATTTCTGCAGAGTGAAAATTCTGTACCTATTCTGGAACTGAAGAATCCTATGTAAATCATCTGTTGCTTAAATCTGTGAAAAATAAGGTTTTTTTGGGGGAAAGTGTGCATTTTAAGTGTTGTATAGAAGAAGGTGTTTTTACTGTGTTGATGTAATTGTTCATAAGTGTTCAGTGTCTTCATTGCAGTATGAGATTCATTAAAAACCCATGTTCTGTAACTATTGTTGTGAAAGTGTTGTTATTAGGAGTTTTTAAAAAATTACTTGGCTTTTTTTTCATGTTTTTGCTTTGGTAAAGCATTGTTAATGGCTACTGAACATCACAATCATGTAGAAAGTGAACAAGTTAATTATAGTATTGCCCATTTGAAAAACTTTACTTTTAGACTTCAAAGCTCAATTGTGTTTTATTTTCTGTTATACTATAATTAAATAAACCACATTACACTTCTCCATTCCTGCATCGCCACCCCAAAATTTCTGAAGGGAGTTAGTAACTTGACAAACTACAGTCCTTTGTCAAAGTTCCTCAGTTTCATAAGACACTTGTCCTGTCCTTACTATAGTTAAGCTTGTTTGAAAGTTGAAAACAATTGCAGTTACAGAAAGTGACCTGTTACAGAGAGAGGGCCTGTTTTCTGTGTTGAATTCATGCTGGGATTGGCCATAGCCCTGCTCACTGTCCTGTTCTCAGCCACGTGGATGGAGCTGCATCTGCCATGGGAGCCATGGCAGGTGGCAGGGCCCTGCCCGGCGTGTCCTCCAGCCCCGCCCCAGACCAGGAGAACTTGCCACCCCAGTCCTGTGGGCCACAGGCGCACATTCAATCCCCAGAGCGCAGAGCTTCTCCACAATTTCTCCCTTATCCTACTCTTCGAAAATGTGAGTATTACTTAGATTTCATAATTATACCTTCAGTTGCATTTAAAATTTCGTGTTAGTACAAAGACTTGAGAAGGCAAGGCTTGTATTGCTTTGATTTCATCAAAATGCCACCAAGACGTGTCTGCCTCACTGTGCACAGGTTTTCTGTGTTCACTGAATACCTTGGGAGTCAAGGAAATCATTCCCTGCGTTGGGAGTGCCTCTGCTTTACATCAGCACATGTTGTGCAGTCCCTCTTGTATGAAGAGACTGAAAATGAAGTCACAAAAGTGCTCTGAGTTTAAAACCAGATTTCTAAGAACATTAAGCAGCTTAGGGCCAACATGCAGGTAGACTGAGCACCCTTTGGTGCCTTGCGGGCTGTGTGCCTTTTGGGCTGGACAGGGTCTCCAGAGAGAGGACCTTCAAATTGGAGCCTCCCGTCAAGGCTGAAGAGAGTGTCATGAAGTGAGAGGGACAAGAGCAAGGTTTCGGCCACTTGAGAAGCGTGACCGGGTGTGGAGGGTGTCCATGATGGAGGCGGCTTGGTCAGGCTTTGAGAAGGGTGGCTTACTCCACGTGCGCTAGGCACCTCCAGATGAGTGCGTGGGAGTCTGATTCCATGGGATTCGTGGTGAGTGTCGAGCTGGGGGCAGCAGGCGGGGAGGGCAGGGCTTATCCCATGATGAGGGCAGTTCCCAGGTCCTGTCAGGCTAGCACACAGGTGTCCGTGGTACCCAAAGGGTGCTACAGTGTGTGAGAAGGACCCCCTTCTCCCCCCTCCCAATGATAGGGATATGCTGGGAAATTTTAGCTATGATTTGGAGACTGTAGTTTGTTACCTGGGCCAAGTTCATCTACCCCATGCTGCCGGGCCCCTTGTCACCACCGGCCCACAACCCCATCCTCCCACCTGCATGCTGGGTGAGCTGTTGCATGCTCCACCAGCCCAGACATGGCTATTATAGTGCTGCCTGGGAAATCTTGGAACTGGAACTGAGAAAGTCCATTTCTCTCCAGTAGTTCAACTACGTGAAAATATGCCAGGTGCTTCTGAGCGAAGAGAAAATAACTACGATTCTATGCTCAACAAGACATCCTTCAGGAATGAGTGTGAAGTGATGGCCTGTGGATAAACAGAAGCAGCTTTCACCAGCACCCCTCCCCTAAGGGACCTTTCAGTTCAGTTCAGTTCAGTCGCTCAGTTGTGTCCAACTCTTTGTAACCCCTTGAACCACAGCACACCAGGCCTCCCTGTCCATCACCAACTCCCGGAGTCTACCCAAACCCATGTCCATTGTGTCGGTGATGCCATCCAACCATCTCATCCTCTGTCATCCCCTTCTCCTCCTGCCCTCAATCTTTCCCAGCATCAGGGTCATTTCAAATGAGTCAGCTCTCCGCATCAGGTGGCCAAAGTATTGGAGTTTCAGCTTCAACATCAGTCCGTCCAGTGAACACCCAGGACTGAAAATGTAAAGGGACCTTTACAAGGATGTTCTGTAAGAAGAAAAAGTCACAAAGGCATGGTTTCAAATGGACCAGCATACTGGCACACATCTGCACCAAGTTACGTCTGATCGGAGATTGGGTTTTAAATATCTGTTTTTGTTCTACTGGGGTTTGAAAGATTAAGTCTTTAAGTTATTAAATATTTATAGAGAAATTTCAACGCTAACCACAAAGAAAAACACCTTGGAAAGATAAAAAAGAAATGATTAAACATGGTTACCGTGAGGGACTGGGAAATGTGGTAAATGAGAATAGGGTAGAAGTGAGTTTTTATTGTATTTCTTTTTATAGTTTTTGAAATTTCAGAACCATTGAAATACATCACGTTATCTGAGAAGTTTTTGCTTTTTTGAATATGTGACAAAAAGAGGGTTAAAATAACCAACCATATTTTAAATATTTTAAAACTTTAACATAAATATTAGAGAAGACATAAAATGACAGACCATCAGGTTTATTAATAGGAAGAGTCAATATTATAAAAGTGTCAGTTCTCCCCATATTGGCAAGTAGATACAGTGCAGTTCCAATCCAAATCACCCAGGGGTTTTTTGAGGCATTGGACAGTGTGGTTCCTAAGTTTTATTAGAAAGAGCAAAGGCCAGGGTTAACAAGATGCCCAAGAAGAGAAAAGAGGAGGCGAGAAAAGAGAAGAAAAAATTTACCTCAAGTCTGGCAGGGCTGTAGTATGCAGAGTGAGGGGTTTGCACAGAGTGGGAAATTGACCAGTATAACAAAGATATCAAAATCAATTCATGCATAAATGAAAACCTGAAACATTTCAGCTCATATAGTCATAGATCAGTGGGGGGAAGTGAATGGTTCTAGTACTACTGATTATTCATGTGGAGGAAGATAGTAAAACTGGATCCCTATCTCACACACCAAGCAAGGGCTTCCCTGGTGGCTCAGACTCCTGCAATGCAGGAGATGCGGGTTTGATCCCTGGGTTGGGAGTGGATACCCACTCAGGTATTCTTGCCTGGAGGATTCCATGGACAGAGGAGCCTGGGGGGCTGTAGTCCATGGGGGTCACAAAGAGTCAGATATGACTTAGTAACTAACACACCCACATCTCACAACAGAAGGAGAATCAACTCCAGCATTATATGTGAAAGAACATTAAAAGAAAAACTGAAAAATTCTTAAAGAGATGGGAATACCAGACCATTTTACCTGTCTCCTGTGAAACCTGTATGCAGGTCAAGAAGCAACAGTTAGAACTGGACATGGAACAACAGACTTGTTCAGAATTGGGAAAGGAGTATGACAAGGCTGTATATTTTCACTCTGCTTATTTAACTTCTATGCAGAGTACATGTGAAATGCCAGGCTGGATGAAACACAAGCTGGAATCAAGATTGCTGGGAGAAATAACAACCTCAGATATGCAGATGACACCACCCTAATGGTAGCAAGTAAAGAACTAAAGAACCTCTTGATGAGGGTGAAAGAGGAGAGTGAAAAAGCGGGCTTAGAACTCAGTGTTCAAAAAGCTAAGATCTTGGCATCCAGTCTCATCACTTCATGGCAAATAGAAGGGGAAAAGTAGAAGTAATGACAAATTTTATTTTCTTGGGCTCCAAAATCACTGCAGATGGTGACTGCAGCCATGAAATTAAAAGATGCTTGTTCCTTGGAAGGAAAACTGACAAACCTAGACAGAGTATTAAAAAGCAGAGATATCACCTTGCTGACAAAGGTCTAAATACTCAAAGCTGTGGTTTTTCCAGTATTCATGTATGGATGTGAGAGTTTGACCATAAAGAAGTCTGAGTGCCAAAGAATTGATGCTTTTGAACTGTGGTGCTGGAGAAGATTCTTGAGAGTCCCTTGGCCTGCAAGGAGATGAAACCAGTCAATCCTAAAGGAAATCAACCCTGAATATTCATTGGAAGGACTGATGCTGAAGCTCCAATACTTGGGCCACCTGATGCAAAGAGCCAACTCATTTGAATGATGCTGGGAAAGATGGGAGGCAAAAGGAGAAGGGGCAGCAGAGAATGAATTGGTTAGATAGCGTCACTAACTCAATGGACATGAATTTGAGCAAACTCTAGGAGATAGTAAAGGACAGGGGAGCCTGGTGAGCTCCAGTCCCTGGGCTTGCAAAGAGCACATGTTCAAGGTCATAGCACTAAACATGGAACAACCGGCACACACCACCAGGGACTGGAAAGCAAATCTTGGTACATCTACACAGCGAAATGTGACATAACAGAAACTGGATGACTCACATGCAGCTGTGTGCAACTGTTGGACCATGTGAAACCTCGTGAGGTATGAGCCATCCAGCCTTGCATGTGATCATAGCCTCGTATTTTGTGGGATGAAACCCAACATTCCGAATGGTCCTCTGTGGGCCAGAAATAGGGCTGGGGTGAAGGAAACAGTGAGATCAGGAAGAGCTGAGACTGGCACTGTGTCATTCCTCATCTGGATCCTGGGCACACAGGTTCCAGTCCTGATCTTGACACTGGGCGCATGGGTGCCCATCCTGATCTGGACAGTGGGCACACGGGCGCCGGCCCTGACCTGGATGGTGGGCACACGGGTGCTGGCCCTGACCTGGATGGTGGGCACATGGGTGCCGGCCCTGATCTGGAGGGTGGGCACACGGGTGCTGGCCCTGACCTGGAGGGTGGGCATACGGGTGCCGGCCCTGATCTGGATGGTGAGCACATGGGGCCAGTCCTAATCTGGATGGTGGGCACACGGGGGCAGGTCCTGACCTGGACAGTGGGAACACAGGTGCCATCCTGATCTGGACACTGGGCACACGGGTGCGTGTTCCAGTTCTCACACTGTATACTGAGTGCTCCTACAGATGTTCCTTTAATGTGTCTAACATAATACAACCAAGATAACAGAAACAGTTCTAAAGAGAAAGTGTTGGATCAAGTGAATGCTGGTAAGATGAGGGAATTTGTAGTAATATTTTTCCCCACATCAGTTTCATGCTTATTGCAAACCCTGTTTTTTCACTTCAGATACTAGTTCCTCCATTTACAAACGTGTAGTTTTATCCTAAATTGTCTCATTTTCCGTCATTGTATGTTCCATGGGAGGAAAGCAAAGCCAATTTTGTTCCAAGATCATGTTCTTGAGAAAAGCAGTTACTGAGAGCACACCCCGTTGCCATCCTCGCCATCCTTTGTGCAGTCGTCTCCGGACCCCAGCCCTGCTTCAGTTCGCCGTGGATCCCAACCGCTCCTGCACCGCAGGCGGGTCCTGCACGTGTGCCGGCTCTTGCAAATGCAGAGATTGCAAGGCCCCTCCTGCAGGAAGAGCTGCTGCTCCTGTGGCCGCGTGGGCCGTGCCACGTGTGCCAGGGCTGCAGCTGCAGAAGGGCCTCAGACACGTGCACCCGCTGCGCCTGAAGGCGGGGAGAGCCTGCTCTCCAATGTAAACAACAACATGTACAAACGTGCAGTTTTTAAAAAATGCAACCTGACATGTTTGTTACATCCCTTTCTTTCTTTCTTTTTTGTCCTATAAAATACAAGAATGATAATAACAGTGGTTGGCTTTAAAAAAAAAAATAGTCATGAAGGCAGTTAAAAGGCAGAGTTTACACTGGCAAAATTGGGTTGTTGGTCAGATATATTTTATAAATCCTGGCTTTAAAGTGGGAAATGCAATAAGGATTTCATTTACCAGGTGTGATCATAAAACAATAAAAGTAGTTTTCTTATGTTCCTCATAAGTGGGGACTGAAGGCAATTTCAAATCCAGGAGACAGTCCAAAAATTGTGTTGAGCGGGGGCCACGCGCCAGAATAAGACTTTTTATTCTCACAGTCTTGTTTTGGGGAAAGCAGCATTTATTTGGCTAAGTGGGTAAGTTCTCATATATTTGCTAAAATAAAATCATTTTCTACAATGCATATGTATTACTAATGTCTTCTATCTCTGAATTGATTCTCAACAAATAATACAAAAATGTCCTGCTGGTGAACTTTTTCTGCTTTTTCAGTGATACAATTATTTATGTATTATGTAACTAGTTCTCTCTATTGTAAATAGGAACCTGATTTTCCTTTTTTTTAGACACAGTTTTATTGGGGTCTAATTGAACGTGTGAAATACACTGATCATATATGAAGTGTAAAATAGGTATGGATGGGGCAGAGGTGCTGGAGGTTACGGAGCCAGGGTTTCAAAACTACTCTGGTTAACATGCTAAGTAAGGGCTTTAGTGGAAATGGTGGACAGTGTGCGAGAGCCGATGGGAGTGATGTGAAAACCATAAGAAAGACCAAAACCCTGGGGCAGACATGAAGAATGCCTCTGAGGACCGTTCAGTAGACTGGACTGAGCGTCTAAACATGGGTCAATAGAATCGTCCCACACAGGAATCCAAGGAGGAAAAAACAAAAAAATCAGAATAGAACATCCAGGGACAATTACAGAAAGGTGTGATGTCCACATTTGGGAACTGGAGGAGAGGACGGAGCAAGGAGATTTGAAATAATAATAGCTGAGAATTTCCTAAAAGTAATGACATAAAGCAGACCACAAATCAGAGATGCTGGGGGGATGCCTTCAAGTGCAGAAAATCAACACTTGGGCACGTCACATTCAAACTGCAGAACAGCAAAAACAAAATCTGAAACGTACCACGAATATACCACAGCTACAGGAAAGAGGGATGAGGGGAGCATGGGACGTTTCATCAGAAACCACGCCGGCGAGAGAGGAGAGTCAGATAGTACGTGTGCACGTGTGTACAAAGCAGTCCTCGTGCTCCTGGATTCTGTGGTCGAGTTGAGAAAGGGTGTGTCGGAGGTGCCTGTGTTCTCCTCCACGGTGTCTGAGAGGAGCAGTGCAGTCACAGCTCGGGAGTCCTCTGCAGGTGTCTTTGTGTCTGGCCCCTGAGCTGGCTCGATATGGAAGGCTGGCTCGGCTCAGAAGCTGCCTCTCGTGTGGACTAGGCTCACGGCATGAAGGCCTCAGGGAAATCTCCTTCCTCGGCAGGGGCCCAGATGTCAACGGTGAGCATCCCGTCTGTGGGGCAGAAGTGGGGCCCATGGCACCCCTGCCTGCCCGGGCACTGCCTTGGCTGCTTGAGTATTAGCTGCTCACTGAGCCTCATGGCCACAGTTGACGGGTAGGTGGTCCCTTCCCAGTGTCTCAGTGTGGACCAGAGAGGGAAGGGGGGTTCTGGCTGAGACAGTCCAGCTCTGGGGTTGGTGCTGACACTGCTGACAAGCTGACCCTGGCATCGGGTCTCTGCCCAGCTGGCCCCCGGGGCTCCCAGGCTGTGGCCGTGCTTCCAGCTACCTTGTCCCCACACCTGCCCACCGGACACCTGCTCTGACCACGTCTACATGTGTCGCACCCAGGGGACAGGATGGTGGGTGTCTTCTCTGAGCTGTGGTGTGTCCAGGGGCAGAGGAGCCCCCTTCCGGGAGGGGGGTCCAGCAACAGGCAAGAAGGGCAGCGAATGTGTCGGGTCTAGTCCCTCTCCAGCGACCTTGACTTATCTCTGAATCTCTGCACACTTCCCAGTGGCTACCTCTTGAGATAGTCCCTACGAGCATTTATAAATTAGGGCTTCTGATGTCTCTCCTCGAGGCAGGGCAGCTTGCATTTCCCTTTTCTCACTTCTGGACTCTTCCTGCGGATGACCCTGCCCAGGGTGGTCTTGTCCTGCCTTCACGCCCCCACCAGGTGCCCTTGCCTCCCTGTGATTATTCCAGCACCCCCACCCCTGGCACCGGACTTGCCTGGTTACCTGGTTTGTGGCCTCCTTGTTTCAATGGAAAGCAGTGCTGTCCACTGCTAATTATGTCTGGCCTGTGTTGTGAACACCATTTAATTTCTTTCTAAATTGCTTTGTGTTCATTGCCACCAACTAGTCTATGAGCTCTTTGGGACTAGAGAGCACATGTGTTTTATTATCTCCAAGGATGGAGGACGATGGGTTGTTCATAGCAAGTCTCAATAAATACTATTTATTGAAGAACCTGGAGAGTGATCACTTTGACCCTTCCTGTTAGTGAACGGTTGGAGTCCTGTGATGGCAAGGAGGGCAGAAAACCTCCAGACTCGAGTAGTAACTCGTCATTATGACTATTTATTACCAAAACAAACACATTCCCCTTTACATACTTAATGAATCCTTGTCACAACCCTTTGCTGCAGGTATGATTCTGTTGTTAAAAGATGAGGGATTGGGGTTCAAAGGCAGGAGCCGCCTTGCTCAGAGCTGTGGGTGAATGCGGTCTTCCTGATGCCAAAGTGAAAGTCACCGGGTTATGTCCGACTCTGCGACCCCATGGACCATACTGTCGTGGGTAGCCTTTCCCTCCTCCAGGGGATCTTCCCAACCCAGGGATCGAACCCAGGACTCCCACATTGCAGGCAGATTCTTTCCCAGCTGAGCCATAAGGGAAGCCCAAGAATACTGGAGTGGGTAGCCTCTCCCTTCTCCAGCGCATCTTCCCGACCCAGGGATCAAACTGGATTCCCCTGCATTGCAGGCAGATTTTTCACCAGCTGAGCCACCAGGGAAGCCCCAAGTCACCGTGCAAACAGCCTCCACCCACTGAGGAAACCAACCAACCAGGTGCCGGATAAGCTGAGGTCAGTGCAAAGAGATTCACAAGTCCTCAGGGCGCCCCAGTTCGGGTGGCAGCTGAGTCCCTGCTGGATGGGGTGGGTGGTCCACAGAACACCCCTAGTCCCCGTGAGCTCTCGGTGTGGAGAACAGGTTTTTCTTGAAAACTTGAAGCAGCCCTTGCTGAGGGGCCTCAGTTCTGGGGTTTAGTGGAGAAGCTCAGCAGCCTCACTCGCTCCTTGCACCGGGCACCTGAGGCGCGGCCTCACAGAGCAGAGTGGGCTCTCAGGTGGGATGTCCACAGGAGGGACGCAGAGACCGGCCATCACGGTCACAGCCACAGCCAAGGGGGGTGAGGCTGCTGCCTTCAGGGCTGAGCTGCAGTTCTGCGTTCCCAGCCAGGCCTCTCCTCCTGTCTGGCCGCACGCCTCCACAAGAGCTGCTTCCCTGAGGGCATGAAGGCTGCCCGCCTGGACGACGGGCCCCTTGGCCCAGCCAGGCAGCGAGTGTCCCCTGTCCTGGGCTCACTCGTCTGTGTACCTCAGCCCGGGGAGGGGACGATGGATTTTAATCCCCCATCTTCCCCCAACATGGGCTCCCCAGGCTGGGGGTGAGGGTCAGAAGTCACTCTGGACACTGACCCCTCGCGGAACAGAGCTCAGGGCGGAGAGCCTCCCACTGGCCTCTTGCAGACGCTCCTGGTGCGGTCCTGGCCGAGGTTGTCACCGCCTGTGACACTGCCCTGCCAGGTCAGGATGGAGAAGAAATCCTACATGCAGGGAGGAAGGTTCCCTTCTCTCGTGATTAGACGTGGCCTGACTCACCCACGGGGAACTGCAAGTGTGCTGGACACTTATCCTTCTGGCTACCGGCTTTCTGAACCCGCTTCTCTATGCAGGGACCCCAACCCTGGCAGAAGCAGAGCCTGAGGCCTGGAGGCTGGGTCTGGGGGGAGAGTGGCCAAGGGGGGCTGACGTCCCTGACAGTGTGTCTGGCTCAGCCCCAGCCCAGGGCATTCAAGGCCAGAGGTCAGCCTTGGTCTGCCCCTGCGTCCTCGGCCTCTGGGGGGGCTGCCCTGGCCTCACACAGTCCCCGCTCCTTGCAGGTGGGAGTCCGTGGGGACCGGAAGCAGTTGCTGCTTGGCGAGAGGGGTTCTCCGAGTGTGCAAAGGAATTGTGGACGCTCCTCCTCCCGTTGTGTCCAGGACCTGTCTCCCTGAGGGTTCACAGTGCTGCTGAGCGACCAGCCCGGGTGCCCCACTCCCCGTGGGGCGACTGGCCGGTCACGTGGTCATTGTCCTGTCCCTTGAACTTGAGTGAAGTCGGGTCTGAGGAGCCCCCACATGGAGTCTGGGTGGCCCCATGTCCAGACCACAGGCTAACTCTCACCGGGCCACTTTCCCAGGAGGAAGGACCCTGAGCTGACCTGCTGGCTGCCAGGTGCCGTTTGTCTCCTGTGGGCGGGTGTGGTCCCCCTCCAACTCCAGCTCCAGCTGGAGTCGCCCTGGGGGGAGGACGACTCTCGGTGGACTTTGTCTGTGAGGCCTGGGGGACAGCCTGAGTCATCTGCCTGTGCGGACACTCTCGTGGCCCCACCTGTGACAGCAGGGTGATCACACGCTGCCTGCACTCAGCCCATTCACCTCACCTGGAGTGCCTGTCCCAGGAGTCCCCGTCCCCCTGGAGTCCCCGTCCCCCCAGAGTCCCTGTCCCCCGAGTCCCCGTCTCCGGAGTCCCTGTCCCTGGAGTCCTCGTCCCCGGAGTCCCTGTCCCCCCGGAGTCCCTGTCCCCCGAGTCCCCGTCCCTGGAGTCCCTGTCCCCAGAGTCCCTGTCCCCGGAGTCTGTGTCCCCAGAGTTCCTGTCCCCTGAGTTCCTGTCCCCTGAGTCCCTGTCCCCGGAGTCCCAGTCCCCCGAGTCCCTGCCCCCCTAATCCCTGTCTCCCTGGAGTCCCTGTCCCCAGAGTCCATGTCCCCGGAGTTCCTGTCCTCTGATTCCCTGTCCCTGGAGTCCCTGTCTCCTGAGTCCCTGTCCCCAGAGTCCCTGTCCCCAGAGTCCCTGTCCCCGGAGTCTGTGTCCCCAGAGTTCCTGTCCCCTGAGTTCCTGTCCCCGGAGTCCCAGTCCCCCGAGTCCCTGCCCCCCTAATCCCTGTCTCCCTGGAGTCCCTGTCCCCAGAGTCCATGTCCCCGGAGTTCCTGTCCTCTGATTCCCTGTCCCTGGAGTCCCTGTCTCCTGAGTCCCTGTCCCTGGAGTCCCTGTCCCTGGAGTCCCTGTCCGGCAGAGTCCCTATCCCTGGCCTCTGGCCACCAGGGGGCATCTGTTGTCCTTTTCACCTTGGGCTCGTTTCCCTCCAGACTGGGGAGCTCAGACCCCTCTGCCTGAGGCCTGATCTCAGATGCACTCCTGTAAGAAGATGAAAGTTCGGAAGCTGACCCTGCTGTTTCTTCGTGGGGGCAGAACTGTGGACTCTGAGCCCCTAGAACTCTGCTTGATGAGAAAGGCCCAACACCCAAGGAAAGCACAATTGTGCTTAACGTTTTTATTCACTTAACAGAAACATTCACTTATCAGATTTCACTGAAGTGCAATTTACAGAACTCAGAGGCAAATTAACATATGTAAATTCATATTTTAAGGTTTCGGATTTTTTTTTTACAAATATTACAAATGTACATCGATCGTTACAATATTGCCATTCAGTCATGCTTTTCATGTACATACTTTCATTTAAGAATTACTATTTATTAAGTTCATTTTGCTTAAAAAATGCTGAAAATTAACTGGGCACTGCTGGGAAAGTGTTTTTCCTTTTTTACTGATGTGTGTACTGCGGAGTGGTAGAAACCTAGTGCCTGTGTGACACGAAGCCCTCGAGTCCAGGTTGTTTGTCTTTGGAGGGTATTTCTCCCCTGGCTTCCTTTCTCACAGGAGTTGGGAACCAGGTGTTTCTTTCTCCAGGGCCTGTGCTGCCGGCACATCCCTGCAGCAGTGATACGATCTACATGTTCAGAGCTGTGGTGTCAGTGTCCCTTTTGGTGAACAGGCTCCAGGGGTCTGAAGAGCCTGAACAGGAAATCACGGGAACACGCCAGGGGCCGCCTAGTCCTGAGCAAAGACCTGAAACAGTCAACGAAGTGGGGCTCAGGGCAGACACGCCCCTGAGACCTGATGCTCAGTGGTACCAGGATGGGGGATCAGGCAAAGGAAAGTGGGGAGGTCGAGGAGGGAGAAAGCGTGAGAAAGAAGAGGCAGCCGGAGGCAGCGGCTGCCTCTGCCTCTTGTTTCTGCCTCCCCCCACCCGCCACCTGCATTCTTCATTTGATCTGATTCAGTTTGTGGGGGGATCTTAGCAGGAGCTGGAGCATCCTGCATTCTCAGAACCCACCGTGCATCAGCTGGGGGTGAGTCAGGACCCGGCAGGGGTGGGCAGGGGCCCCCAGGGCCCTCCCGAGTCAGAGCTTCCTCCCCACTGCCCACCCCCTGCAGGGACTCCATTCGGGGCCAGGGAGTATGTGGGATGATGGGGAGGAGCTCAGGCTCACCTGGCTGCTGAGGGGTGGTCCATAAACAGGCTTTCCTGACTTCCCTTTGGTCTCATCAGAAAGTGCTATTTGTTGTATTTTGGGGCCAATTAGACGAATTCATTGGAATGGCTTCTTAAAAAATGGGTATAGAAGTTTCTCTAAATTAAAAATGTCTAAGATTCAAATGTCTTTTTAATTTCTTTAAACAAGATACTATAGACACATCTTGAAATTTTTAATCTAAAAATAGGATTTCATCAAAATACTCTAACTATTCTATTCTGGGCATTGATATACCTTGTATTTACTATTTATGGCTCTCCGGACATGATAAACATTATACTGAAAAAAAAAAAGGAAAGAAAAAAATGCATTTAACTTTACCGGTAAGAACAGAATACTGTGAAAAAGGAATCATGTGGGAAAATATGAGCTGCGCCTGCTTGAAAAGCTCGTCGATGGTTCTGAGGAACAGTGGACGTTAAGACACCGTAGCCTCCAGCCATGAACAGGCTCAGAGAGGAGCAAAAGGCAACAGCAGTTATAGACCTGCACATCCTTTGCTTGGTAAAAACAAAACACAAATCTGGAATCGAGCAACTCGCTGTCACATGTGCAACCTGCTGCCCCCTCCCAATTCTGCAGGTGGGTCCCGCCAAGACGCTCTGCACATGGAGCCCCAGGCCTTCCCCCACGGAGCCGTGTGCGCTGGGGAGGGGGGTGGACGCCATGGGGCGGGTGGATGTGACCCAGCAGGGCAAGTGTGAGTGCAGAGGCATAGATGGTGCTCCAGCAGGTTCTGCGGGCGGTGGACCGTGGGCCCTTTCGTTGGCTCTGTCCTGCTTTCAGGGGAACTCAAGTTTTCTTCTCACAGAGACTACAGGTGGGGTCCAGGAGGTGTCAGGCTCTGCTTGACTCAGATTCCCCAGGTTTTTTTCCCCGCCTAAGCAGGGCCTGGCTCCTGGGGCTGGAGAGGAGGGAGAGGCACCTCTGGGCTCCGGGATGACCTGAGCTGGGCCCTCCCACCACCCCAGACCCCCTCCTCAAGCTTTCAGTCAGCCCAGCTCCTGCCCCCGCTTGCCCTCCTGTGCCAGGAACCCCGGGGCCCTTCCTCGTTTCCTGCTTACTCATGGCAAAGTGCCAGGCCCTGAGCCTTGGCTTTCTGCAGCCCTTGGACCCTTGTCTTGCTGCAGGCGGGCCCTACAGACTCCTTGTCCACCTCTCCTGCCTAGAAGCACCCTCCTGACACGACAGACTGGCCCCAGACTGGTGCTCACGGGCACTGGGTGTCAGGTGCCAGCCTCCTCCAGGAGCAGCTGTTTACATAATCAGTTGGGGTTGTTTGTGGAAACCCAGTGCCTCAGATGAATGTGAACATGCAGCCCTGACCCAGGCCCTGGGGGAGGCTCAAGATGGGTGGGTGGGTGCCTTCTGAGCCCCTAAGCAGGTACTTTGGGCAGTGCCCCCGCCTCATTTGTGGGTCGCCCCCCCACCCCGCATCATCCCTGTCATTTGCTCCCTGTGCCGGGAGCTCCTTCGTATGAAGTGTGGACGGTGTCCCCGAGGATCAGCTCAGGGTGCTGCGAGCTGGGGTTCTGCTCAGAGCCAGGACCAGGCTGTGCCTCCAGCCTCGAGAGCAGGGCTCCGTCTCAGGCTCCAGAGTCAGAGTCACAACCCGCCCAAGGCCTCTGGTTGAGCTTCGTTCGGTGAGATGTCGGAGGATCAGAGACTTACATCAACTGGCCTTGACCCTGGCTGTGTTAAGATTTTACTGTCTTTCCTCAGTTCTTATGAAAGATCACTATGAGTCATCTGTTTGCAAGAACGTTTTCATGTCTCTTGAAACTTTATCTTGGAAGAGTTGTCCACTGCCGTGCCAGTCTTCTCTTGTCAAAGAACTATAGAGTGCTGAGTTTGACTTTATATTAAATCCTAGAAGCGTCTCCTTCCAGACTTGTGACGAATACCGGCAGCTCGCTTTGTCTCGCTTTTGCCCCGTTGTTGTGGGATCTGTGAGTGCAATGCTGTGCCTGCATTTCTCAGGTTAAGTGAGGAGCCCGGGCTGCTGTGGAGCTTTGCTGTTTCTATTTTGCACCATGAATGCCAGATCTTTTAACTGGAGTAACTAGGGGCTGGCTGACCAGCATGATGGAGCCAGACATGAGTCCTCAGTGGTGAGAGGCGTACGATGGGCTGAGGGTGTCCTGGGTGTCTCCCCACTGCATGGAGCGGGCTCAGGTTCCTGCCCCCTCAATCCCGGGTGCCCCAGGTGCACGGGGCGGGGGACCCAGAAGTGGCAGAACCCTGCCTGCCGCGCTGCTGCAGCTGCTTGAGTGAAGGTTTTGTCGTTCAGGATGGAGATCAGAGAGCCAAGATTGGGGACCAAGATCCGGCAGGTTCCGTGTGCTCTGGGCTTGCTTCTAATAAAGCTCAGGCACAAGGGCAGGACTCAGTCTGGGACGAGACGACCCCGAGTGGCTCAGACCTTGTCTGCGCTGTTGAGTCGTCGTCCACCAGGGACGCAGCCATGGGAGCCATGGTGTGGGGCCCTCGTCACCGGATGTCCGCAGGTGGGCTCCTCAGGCCCTTGATCGTGGCCCTGGTGCTTTGGGAACTGACCCTTTGCTCATGAGAATGGTTCACTCTCTGGTCCTGTTTTGGGGCTGCTTAATATCATGCACCTCGAGTCCTTTTGAAAGGAAGTGGAATAAAAACTGAAACTGATGAACGCGACAGCTCGTGCTTTCTGGCTTCTTTGGGGAGGAGCCCATGGCTTTTCTCTTCACTCGTGGCTTACCCTGAAGTCCCACACACTGTGCTTGTGGGAGCCCCTCGGTCGGGAGGTGCGCGGCGGGGTTGGGGCGCTGGGTGGGCCTGGCTGCTTCTCACCAGCTGCACCTCGGCACTTTTCAAGGCAGCACTTGGCACCTCCGGCCTGAATGGAAGCTCCCTTGGACACACGGGGGAGGGAGACAGGGCCGTCTGTGCTGGAAGCGGGGTGTGGTGGGCGACCTCGGTCCTGGCCTCCTGGAAGTGGCCGTCAGAGAAGCACCACGCCCCTAACCCAAGGCAAGTTGCTCATCCGAGCTTGGACACGCGTGTTTCTGGAAACCAGAGGAAAGCTAACGCTTGGTGCGGGTCAGCACCGTGGGGGCGCCCGCCGCACGCAGCGTGCCCCGCCGGCCTCACAGCGCTAGCAGGAACTGGTCTTGCTCGGGTGGCTTCCTCACCCACGTGCCTAGGCCGGCCTTCTGGAACGCTCTGCACAGCTGCTGTTTGACGGCCTGGTAGGTGCGTGCCCCCAGCTTGGCCTCACAGTACATGGATGGCGTGTCCCCATGCCGTGGGATCCGTGTGCTCAGCTGTGGAACAGAGCGAGAGGGGCCATGAGCCCGCCGGGAGTGGCCTGGCCAGTGGGGGCCGTGGTGGGGGCTCCAACTGCTCGCTGGCTGGTCCGCAGCCCTGATACTCACTGCCATTTAACTGAGGGGACCTAACCTTGGAGCATCTGTCTCCTTCAGTCTGAACCAGAACCACATTGACTCTGAAGTCCCCGTAGACTTTTCACGGGCTGGGCCGTCCACAGCCGTTCACCACTGAGCCCCTTTCCATCTGTTTCTGGGGCCACAGGGAAAGCCTGCTGCGGGTGGGGGACCTGCTTGGAGGGGCCACGTCCAGGGTCCCTGGAGGATCAGTTGGCGTGTTTGCGGTCACCTGGCCCCACCTTTGCCCCCCGCCACCCCCTGCCCTCAGACCTTGGGAGGGAGCAGCTCTCACCTTGCCATAGAGCCGCGCCCAGCGTGCTGAGAGCCTGTGCTTGCAGAGCCGAGAGGAGCGGCCACAGCTCCGCCTCCCGGTGGTGGCATCGATGACCTCCACGTCCGCTGTGCCCACCACCCAGTTCACGCTGAAGTGGGGCGCCTTCCCGGGCTGTCGCGCTTCCGCCTGACTCACTCCTGCCAAGAGAGGCCAGGTGCTGGGTATGAGCGCTGCCCGCCCAGTGGGGACCGGGGCTGAGGGAGGGGCGGGCGGCCGCTGTCACTGGGCTCGGGCGCACTCAGGGTGTTGGAGGCAAGGCTGTCCAATGAGGACACAGCCCACGTGTCCCCTCTCTGGATGTTTGTCCTGTGGACTGGGGAATGGATGGAGTCATGGGAAGGCCGCCTGAGAACATGTGTTCATGGGGCGCCTGCTGCATGCCAGCTTCCCACGGGGTGGATGCCAGGGTCACGGACACAAGATGGAGTGAAAAGAAGTGAGGCCTGAGGGTGCAGGGCCACCGGCATGGCGAGGTGAGCCGAGGGCCCAGTGTGGACTGGAAACTGGCCTGTGTTTGCATTTCAGGACAGCAAAGCATTAAACCGGTTCCTTCTAAGCCCAGGGGCTACTGTAGATTCTAAACCACAGAGGACGGTGGCCTCGAGGAAGGGCGCTGACCCTGGGTCCTCGGCCACGTGCCCTCCATGCCCTTCCACTCTGTGTGCAGCCAACATAGCCAGTCCCTGGGTCCTGCTGAGGTCACACAGGAGTGGGCAGAGGACGCGCTTGGCCTTGTATTCATGGTCCTGACGCTGCAGGGTGTTCAGCCCAGCCCCTCCCCACCCCCACCCCCTTGGCCCTCCTGACACCTGGATCCAGCCATGGGGCACCCCCTCCTGTCCACACACTGCTCCTCCGCAGCCTGCTGCTCCTGAGCGGATGGCTGGATGGCTGGACAGTGGACGGGACCACTTAGTTCCCAGGGCAGCAGCGCCTAGTGCTGGAAGTCACTGCACTGCAGACCCAGCCCCTGTGGGCGCCAACCCTCCAAGAAAGCCACCCCCAGGCTGTTGGTGGCCATCACCTGCCTGGGCTCCAGCCTGGGGACCCCTGGGCACAGCTTTGGGTCAGACTTGCAGGCACCGTTCATGGTGGGGAGGCGTGTGAGGGGACCCCATCCGCCACAGGTCAGTCCAAGGTCACAGTGAGGAAAGCTGGGCCATGGTCCTAGATGGCCCCTGCGACCCCTGTCCCATGGCCTCCCTGCAGTTTGCCGAGGCCCCTCTCTGGCCCTGGCATCTGAGGGGGCTCCCTAATTCTGGCAGAGGGTTGCAGGTCTTAGGAACAGGGTCTCGTGCATAAGAAGCCTGGGTCTCTGAGCACCAGGCAGTCCCAGCCCTGATGCTCTCCTGCCCTGTCTGAGCTCTGGGGTCCGAGATGCTATCCTTGGCCAGGGACCACTGTGGGGGTGGGGGGACCAGGGGTGGGAGGCGCCTCCTCTGGGGAGCTGGCCTTCCCTGTGGGTGCCCTCACAGCTTAGCGCCTTCTGTTTTCACCGCCACCCTGCAGGTACCACCAGTGCCCCTCGGCTCCTAAGTGAACAATTTCAGGGTCCCAGGTGCTCCTAGGCTGACTCTTACCACAGCCCTCCACCGTCTCTGTCTCCTCTTTCTGAGGATCTCGTCCAAGCCCAAGCCCTGGACCAGCTGGTCCCTGTGGGTCTACATGCGTCTGCCTGGCCCTACTGCAGGGGAGGAGCACGGGGAGCACAGAAACACCCCTCTTCTACCTTCCTGGGGCCACCGGTCAGGACAGGCTCTTCGGGATGGAGGGTCACCCCCACAGACCCCAGAGCTAGGCGGCTGCCAGGGCACAGCCATGTGACTCCTGGTCCTTAGGACCCCGGGCTGTGCCCCCTCCCAGGGTGGGGGTGCTGGGGGGACACTCAGGAACTCGCTCCTGGATCAGGTCGGGGTGGCCAGCGGCCCTGGGTCCCCTCCACCGTTGGACATGCGTGCTCATTGCCTGTGCTTCTGTGGCCCCACAGACATGGCCCTGACAGTAACACCGTGCATGCGGGGAGTCCACCCTGGACGGTCACCAGTGCCTTCGTCTGCCCGTCTGGTCTTCCAGGTACCGGGCGCTGGGTCTTAAGCAGCTGTAGGCCCGACCCGGAAAGCCTGCCCTGGGGCCCAGGGCTTGATACAGGGGTGGTCTGAGGATGGCCTCCTTACCGCTGAGCAGGGGCCGGTTGTGCCGGTAGGAGGCAGGCAGCTGGCCGACGTCCTGGGTCCGGTGGCTCATGACGCGGGAGAGGTGGCCTGTGTGGCGCAGGCTGCCCACCACGATGCTGTGCAGGTACACGGGCTCGATGAAGTGGCAGAGCAGTGCGCCCTGCAGGCCCAGCACGTTCCACCTGGGGGGAGATGGGGTTCAGGCCCTGGGTGCCCGGCCCAGGGGGACCTGGCAGTGGGTGGGGCCTGCTCCGGTGACCCAACGAGTTCGCTGGGCTCTGGGCTGCTTTGACTTCAGGGGCCCTGAGCAGAGCATGGGGCTCCGAAATGAAAGCTGCTCTGGGTGCGTGTCGGCTTCTGCCAGCAAAGGTGACAGGGCCCTTGTCAGACTTCCCCTAAATTTGGGTGGAACAAGGTTCCGCGTATGTGTTATTTAAGGTAGGATTCTGCGGTTTCCATTCTAAATAATGTGCTTAAAATCCAGCCTCCATCCGCCGCACAAGCATCACGCAGCTAATTTCTTACATCATTGTTCTTTTCATTAATTAACATTTCTCTACGGTTAGAGCGATCATTGTGGGGCCTCCACGCCGCACATTTCCTTTCATGATTAATAAGGAGTCATTATATTTCCCTTTCCCGAAGCAGTCAATTAACACGGAATTCTTTCCATTAATTACCGAACGCTCAAACCAGCAGGCCTACCTGGAGAGCAGTCTGCTCTGGGAACCTGTGACACCAATTGCTTTAAAAAGTTCTCTTTAAATTTTATTCCAAAAACACAAGCAATTTAGCTGGCGATATTAATTTGCCTCAGAAGCATTGAGGTGAATGAGAAACATCTTTTAATCTCATGCAAGAAAAGGCAGCCATCTGGCTGGCGAGGATGGAGGCGCATCCCCCCCTCCATAAGTGCGGGTCATTAAAGTAATGTGCTCACCCACATAAAACTCAAGTGGAATATAAAAGGTAATATTTACACACAAACAGTTTAGTCCCACAATTTAAACAGTCATTGGTTTTATGAAACGTTTACTTTAGCCTATCCGATTTGCATAACTTCACTTAAAAAAATGATTGTGGTCATTTCTGTGAGTCACATCCTGTCTCCTTGAAAGGAGTGGAGGGCTGTCCTTGGGGTTTGGTGGGCGATTTTCCCAGAGAGGTGGTGCCTGAAAGGTATGAAGGAGAGGACACTGCTGGAGGCATGAGATGCCGCAGAGTGGACATCCCCATGGATAACAAAGCCCTTTCTCAAACGATGAGGTCAGTGTTCCAGAGGCTGTCCATGGACTGGCTTGGAACAAAACTGTATCTGAATGGTTCTGGCTGTGGGATTGTCTAAAGACAAACAAATTCTGTATCTGGCTTTCTCCTAATCACCTTCACAGCAGAGATGATCAGCTTTCTCCTGGCCTGGCTGTAGGAGTTTAACTTGTCCAGCCAATGCTGTCGATAAAGCCAAAGTCATCCTGAATACAAACTGGAGAGTTTTCAGTTTTCTGGAGGTAATGGGAGAATGCCTTTCTTTTGTTCAAACAGTGATATCACTGCAATGTTGACAGAGAAGAAAGTTCTAGATCTGGTTTCGGTGTAGATAATCCTAAAGAAATACGTTTGTGTCTGTCTGTCGGTCACTGAAACGCCAACGATACCTGAGGGGCGATTCTGGGAAGCTGGCCTCTTTAATGAGGGATACACTCTCTGTGCCCGGAGGACCCATGGGACTGCCCGGGCGGCCCCAGCCCAGACTGCCCTGCCCACACTCAGAGGGAGGGACCCCCGTGGCCCGAGATCTCAGCACAGAAGTCCCTGGACAGCAGCTGTAACTACTTGCAGTTCATTTTTATGGAGAAAGTTTTAATCTGTTCATTTAAAGACACATTGCAATCGATAATCAAGTTCAGGTGCTTAAAATTAGAAACCATATCTAAAGGAACATTAGTTCCAGAAGATTTAGACTTTTATAAGCCTCTGGACTCTGAGAGACAAGAGCTAAAGACCCCCAAAACCCGTTCCCCGTCCTTCAGGAGGTGGCGTTCTGGTGTTCGCCTGTGATGGAGGATCGCTTCTCACAGCCAGGCCAGAAAGACCGGCCATGTCCGTGAGAACTGTCGATGCCCCACACCACGCTGGCCTCGTAGCGAGTTTCACTCTCTGTCCCCTGATGTTTAAGGTCCTAGAGACGGTGAATCTTCAATTCTGCATCATCTGTCCACTTCACCTTCTAGGGGTTGGTCAGAGGCCCAGCACTCTTGGGGTAGCAGGAGGACTCCCTCATGCTGGACACAGCTGCTTTTCCCTCTTGATGAGGGGTGAGAACATCACAAAGGAAGGCGCATTTTCTTCTGACAGAGGAGCCAGCTGATGCTACGGGCACTTCTTTTTGCTGCAGAAATCAGTGCTTTGGTTTATGCGGTTGGGCCAGGGTGGTCGGTCCCTCCAGGGCAGTAAGCAGCCCTGTTTCTCCTGCAGCCTGTTGGTCATTTCCCTCAAGATTCTAGATCCCTGTTTACAGGGGCTCAGGTTTTATCTCTTGCGTAGCCCAGGAAGCCACAGGGGCGCCGAGTGTACCTGGGCCACCTCCGTGTGCAGGGTCAGGGTCCAGGGCCTGGGGTCCCTGCTGCCCGGCCCCGCAAGTCCCTGAGCGTCTGCCTCTCTGAGCCTCGGCTGCCCCTCTGACAGCTCTGCCTGACTCTCCAGGGAGGTGGGGCATGTGGACAGAGTCCGGGACTGCAGGGTGCACCTCAGTACCAGACTAGGCCCCCCTCCGGGACCACAGCCCTTGTCCCCCTCCCCACACCAGGGTGGCTCTCGTGTGAGGAAAGGGGCTGTTACCTGGCAATCTTGTCTGTGCAGGACATGGTGACAAGCTGCTCGCCCAGCAGGACGCCATCCCAGGTCTGCACCGCACCTGGGCCGCGCACAGGCACCGTCCCCTCCCCAGACTCGATCTTTGTGCGCAGGTGCCCCCGGAACTTCCTGGCCAGGTGCTTGCTGCTGCTCACTAGGAGATGAGAGCCGTGTAAGATTTGGGGGGTGGGTGGGAAGGGGGCCTCACTAGGGGACGAGAGCCACGTAAGACAGGGGTGGGGGGCCGCGTATGACGGGTGAGGGGGTACTGGGCAGCACCTCTGGGCGGGACAGGCTCATGTAGATGTGGAGGAGCTGGGACATGACTCCGCCCTGGTCCAGCTTGGCCAGCGTCGCACCACAGTTTGGACGGTGACCATCAGAGGCTCTGCAGCCGTCTGGTCTCTGAACACTGAACAAAGGCAGACTAGAAGAGGAGCCGCGTGTACAGCATCGATGTCTGGGCTCCTTCTCACCTCTTGAGAAGTTCTTTTCACCTTTGTGGCCATTCAGAAACCACACTTAGTTTCCAGGCAGCGGGCTTCAAACCCAGTCTAAATCTGAGTCCTGGCTCTATGGTCTCCCAGCTGTGTAGCCTTGGAAAAACTACTTAAGACCACTGTGATAGTTACTTCATCTAAAAATGGGGACAGTGGGGTTACCTCTCTCCTAGGTTGAGGGACTGAGATGGGACCTGGGAGCCCAGAGCTGCTCCCAAGGGTCTGGTGGGGGGGGCGTCTCTACACCCAGAAGTGACACCAGCAGGTGGGGTACTGCCTTGTCACTGTTCCCCATCTTTCCTCTCCAGAGCCCCCACACCCACACACACCACAGTTACATGAAGCACTGGCTTGAACAAGACAGATTAACTTTACTACTTTGTCTTTTTAAAAAATTTCTGTACACTTAGTCTGCATTATATTGTATTATAAAAATGCTTAACTGCTTTGCATGCAAATTATATGTGAAATATCATAGTGATATCAGCACTGATATACACACGATGACATGGATGGACAGTAGATGCCTTCTTTACAAGGTTTCTATATAAGTTTTAGAATTCATGAAAATGCATTACTCTTTTGCATACCTCACTGAACAATAGATGACATTTGAGTTTACATGGGCACCTTCTCTTACAGATCTCAGATAATTCTTGGCATATATTCTCGTGGTTTCTAAGAACTGAAGTTCCTTTCCAACATATTAATAGCACCCAGAGGCCATCTCTGGGGAAGAGAGTCATTGCACTACTCAAAGAGGTTTCAGGTTGTGACTGACCGTGCTACCAACCAGTACTTGGCAATGTGCGGTCCAGTTTGGACTGGCCTCTGAGTCTTCTCTGGAAGGGAGAAACAAGCTGAGAGGCTGAGCCTGGGGATGCCTGGCTCTCCCCTGGCTAGAGCCTGAATCTCTTCTTTGCCATTTTATATGGCACTAGGACTCACGCCCGAGGTCAGGGCAGCGGCCGAGAGGAGCTGCCCCACTCCCTGAGGTCAGGGGCGGTGGCTGAGAGGAGCTACCCCATGCCCAAGGAGCTGCGGCTACGCAGGCGCAGGAGGGCTGAGAGGAGCTACCCCACGCCCCGAGGTCAGGGGCAGCCGAGATGAGCTACCGTATGCCTGAGGTCAGAAGCGGCTGAGAGGAGCAACCCCATGCCCCGAGGTCAGGGGAGGCAGCCAAGAGGAGCAACCCCACGCCCAGGGAGCTGCGGCTGCGTGGGCACAGAAAGGCCAAGAGGAGCTACTCTATGTTCAAGGTCAGGAGGGGCAGCCATGAGGAGATACCCCTCGTCCAAGGTAAGGAGCAGTGGCTGTGCTTTGCTGGAGCAGCCGTGAAGAGATACCCCATGTGCAAGGTAAGAGAAACCCTAGTAAGATGGTAGGTGTTGCGAGAGGGCATCAGAGGGCAGACACACTGAAACCATAATCACAGAAAACTAGCCAATCTGATCACATGGACCACAGCCTTGTCTAACTCAATGAAACTAAGCCATGCAGTGTGGGGCCACCCAGGACGGGCGGGTCATGGTGGAGAGGTCTGACAGAATGTGGTCCACTGGAGAAGGGAATGGCAAACCACTTCAGTATTCTTGCCTTGAGAACCCCATGAACAGTATGAAAAGGCAAAATGATAGGATACTGAAAGGGGAACTCCCTGGGTTGGTAGGTGCCCAATATGTTACTGGAGATCAGTGGAGAAATAACTCCAGAAAGAATGAAGGGATGGAGCCAAAGCAAAAACAATACCCAGTTGTGGATGTGACTGGTGATAGAACCAAGGTCCGATGCTGTAACGAGCAATATTGCATAGGAACCTGGAATGTGAGGTCCATGAATCAAGGCAAATTGGAAGTGGTCAAACAGGAGATGGCAAGAGTGAACATCGACATTCTAGGAATCAGCTAACTAAAATGGACTGGAATGGGTGAATTTAACTCAGATGACCATTATATCTACTACTGTGGGCAGGAATCCCTTAGAAGAAATGGAGTAGTCATCATGGTCAACAAAAGAGTCCAAAATGCAGTACTTGGATGCAATCTCAAAAACGACAGAATGATCTCTGTTCGTTTCCAAGGCAAACCATTCAATATCACGGTAATCCAAGCCTATGCTCCAGCCAGTAACACTGAAGAAGCTGAAGTTGAACGGTTCTATGAAGACCTACAAGACCTTTTAGAACTAACACCCCCAAAAGATGTCCTTTTCATTATAGGGGACTGGAATGCAAAAGTAGGAAGTCAAGAAACACCTGGAGTAACAGGCAAATTTGGCCTTCGAGTATAGAATGAAGCAGGGCAAAAGCTAATAGAGTTTTGCCAAGAGAACGCACTTGTCATAGCAAACACCCTCTTCCAACAACACAAGAGAAGGTTCTACACATGGACATCACCAGATGTCCAACATCAAAATCAGATTGATTATATTATTTGCAGCCAAAAGTGGAGACGCTCTATACAGTCAGCAAAAACAAGACTGGGAGCTGACTGTGGCTCAGATCATGAACTCCTTATTTTCAAATTCAGACTTAAATTGAAGAAAGAAGGGAAAACCACTAGACCATTCAGGTATGACGTAAATCAAATTCCTTATGATTATACAGTGGAAGTGAGAAATAGATTTAAGGGACTAGATCTGATAAGACAGAGTGCCTAATGAACTATGGACGGAGGTTCGTAACTTTGTACAGGAGACAGGGATCAAGACCATCCCCATGGAAAAGAAACTCAAAAAAGTAAAATGGCTGTCTGAGGAGGCCTTACAAATAGCTGTGAAAAGAAGAGAAGGGAAAAGCAAAGGAGAAAAGGAAAGATATAAGCATCTGAATGCAGAGTTCCAAAGAATAGCAAGGAGAGATAAGAAAGCCTTCCTCAGCGATCAATGCAAAGAAATAGAAGAAAACAACAGAATGGGAAAGACTAGAGATCTCTTCAAGAAAATTAGAGATACCAAGGGAACATTTCATGCAAAGATGGGCTCAATAAAGGACAGAAATGGTATGGACCTAATAGGAGCAGAAGATATTAAGAAGAGGTGGCAAGAATACATAGGAGAACTGTACAAAAAAGAGCTTCATGACCAAGATAATCACGATGGTGTGATCACTGGAATGTGAAGTCAAGTGGGCCTTAGAAAGCATCACTATGAACAAAGCTAGTGGAGGTGATGAAATTCCAGTTGAGCTATTTCAAATCCTGAAAGATGATGCTGTGAAAGTGCTGCATTCAATATGCCAGCAAATTTGGAAAGCTCAGCAATGGCCACAGGACTGGAAAAGGTTAGTTTTCATCCCAATCCCAAAGAAAGGCAATGCCAAAGAATGCTCAAACTACCGCACAATTGCACTCATCTCACACACTAATAAAGTAATGCTCAAAATTCTCCAAGCCAGGCTTCAGCAATATGTGAACCATGAACTTCCAGATGTTCAAGCTGGTTTTAGAAAAGGCAGAGGAACCAGAGATCAAATTGCCAACATCTGCTGGATCATGGAAAAAGCAAGAGAGTTCCAGAAAAACATCTATTTCTGCTTTATTGACTATGCCGAAGCCTTTGACTGTGTGGATCACAATAAACTGTGGAAAATTCTGAAAGAGATGGGAAAGAAGAGGAACTAAAAAGCCTCTTGATGAAAGTGAAAGAGGAGAGTGAAAAAGTTGGCTTAAAGCTCAACATTCAGAAAATTAAGATCAAGTGATGGCATCTGGTCCCATCACTTCATGGGAAATGGATGGGGAAACAGTGGAAACAGTGTCAGACCTTATTTTTTTGGGCTCCAAAATCACTGCAGATGGTGATTGCAGCCATGAGATTAAAAGATGCTTACTCCTTGAAAGGAAAGTTATGACCAACCTAGACACCATATTCAAAAGGCAGAGACATTACTTTGCCAACAAAGGTCCGTCTAGTCAAGGCTATGGTTTTTCCCGTGGTCAAGTATGGATGTGAGAGTTGGGCTGTGAAGAAAGCTGAGTGCCGAAGAATTGATGCTTTTCAACTGTGGTGCTGGAGATGACTCTTGAGAGTCCCTTGGACTTCAAGGAGATCCAACCAGTCCATCCTAAAGGAGACCAGTCCTGGGTGTTGATTGGAAGGACTGATGCTGAAGCTGAAACTCCAATACTTTGGCCACCTCATGCGAAGAGTTGACTCGTTGGAAAAGACTCTGATGCTGGGAGGGAATGGGGGCAGAAGGAGAAGGGACGACAGAGGATGCGATAGCTGGATGGCATCACCGACTCGATGGACATGAATTTGAGTGAACTCGGGGAGTTGGAGTTGGACAGGGAGGCCTGGTGTGCTGCGATTCATGGGGTTGCAGAGTCGGACACGACTGAGCGACTGAACTGAACTGAGGACTCGGGTGACAGTGATGACGCTGGTGATGCTGGTGATGGAGCCGGCTTACTCACGCTCGGCCGCGCGCTCGTGGGGTGAGTGCAGGCGCGCGTCTCCGCAGGGCGAGGCGCTCAGGTACAGGTGAAACAGGACTCCGTCTCGCAGCCGGAAGCCGCCCTCCTTCAGCCGCTCGAAGATGGAACGCTCGCTGTCCTCGCACCGCTTGCTGTAGACGGGCGGGTGCTCAGCCGCGACTCGCGGCTGGGCCCCCAGGCTTGGCTCACAGCCGCCCCCGCACCTCGCGCGTGTCTCCCCCCGCGTGGAGCCCCCTGGGTCTGGCCCCCACGGTCCTCCCCGATCTGCGTCCTCGGGGCCGTGACCCTGATTGCGTGTCTGTGGTGGGAGTCATAGGGCCCCGCGTTCCCTAGGGGATCGTCTACACTGTACCAGGTTCTGAGTCAGATGAAGAATGGGGACAGAGAGGCGCAGCCCCCCAGGAACTCTGTACGTGGACCCCTCCGGCAGCCCGCACTGGGGAGCCCCCTTCACAGAAGAGCCTCTCCTCAGCACGGAGGAGCGCCCCCTGCACCGAGGAGCTCCTACCCCCGCACGGAGGAGCCCGGCTGCGGCCTTCCAGCGGCCCCGCCCACTCCCCCCGTCCTGCAGGTCACCGCCCGCTTCCTCCGGGTCCAGCTGTTTCACACGTCTTGCCCCGTTGCTGATTCCTCACACAGGCGGAGCGTGGGAACCCCTGGTGTCCCACCAGCCTCTCTGCCTCCCGACTCTACGCCAGCCCCCCAGCCACAGTTCCCCGGAACCTTGGGGCAAACGCGCATCCTGGCTTTCTGCAGCCATTGCTGGTCCCCTCCCCACGGTCCCCCAGAGCAGGGGCCCGGGTGTCCATTCCCCCTGCCCCCAGCCTGCAGCTGGGAGCCAGCGCACAGCCAGGCCTGGGCAATGGTGACACACCAGAGTCAGGGGTGTTTAGAAACATTTCTGACCTGGACACACAGGGCATAAACCCCTCCCCACGTTAGGTGAGATCTCCAGCTCTCTTCCCTACATTCAGCCCAGGCCGACCCACCGCGGGCCTGGAACTGAGGAGAAGCTGCAGATCAGGGGCTCGGATAAAACTTCCCAGAGTGTATGAAGGCCTTGCTCCCTGTGCATCTGCTCAGCACCCCTGGGCCTGTCCCCGCTCTGTGCGGCTGCTGGGACCCTGTGTTAGCGGGTGTGGGGGACAGCAGACCTGGCCGAGATGCCTGCTGTGCTCGGGTCTACCGAGAGTCTGCCCCTGCCAAGGGGGTCCTCAAGCGAGATGCCCCTGGGACGGCCCAGTGAAGAGCCGTGTGCTTTCGGGGCACGGCCGCTGGCAGGTGCAGGGCTGGCCAGGACCAAGGGGCCACCAGGACAGAGGGACACAGGTGCAGGCCTTGTGCTCACCTCAGGTGCAGCTCCAGCTGTGCGTATAGGAAGTGGACCAGTGCCCGCCTGGCCAGGATCTCCGCGTGGCAGTCGTTGACCACCAGCCCCTGGTCGTTGATGTGCTCGCCGCTGATGCACTTCGTCCCCGAGGACAGGACAACCACTTGGGCTTGCCTGGCATCCAGGCCTGGGGAACAGAGGAGGCATCAGAGCCCGCGGCCACTGCCCTCCCTGTGGGCACTGAGTCTGCTCTCCCCATCTGTCCGCACTCCTCCCCACAACCTGAGTCTCAAGTTTATCTATAAATAGACAGCCAGCTGGCCAGCGGAAGGTGCTGGGGAACCCGGGAACCCAGCCGCCACCTGACCCTTGGCCAAGGATCACCCCCTAACTGGAAGACTCCCTGAGGGTGGGCCTGATGCCCACATGTCCCCTCTGGTCCTGTCCAGGGCTAGGCAAGCTGCTTCCTAGCCAGGCTTTCGGGCCTATGGGGAGCTCTGAGGGATATTGTTATGTAAGTAAGGAAAGCAGCTCCTGCTGCTGGGGGTCCAGAGCCCTAAACCCCAGGGCGTGGGGTGGGGTCACAAAGCCCTGCGGAACAGGAGACAGGACTGTGAGACCACCTTGAGCCAACCCGACCTGCGGTGGAGCTGAGACCCTGATTTCCAGGTTAAATCCTGAGTCCTGGCTTTCCTGAGAGCCATGCCTCCACTCAGAGGGTACCAAGGGCTCCTCCCGGAGTGACCCCCCTCCCCCAGTACACGTATCTGAAAATCAAAAGCTCTTCAAAGGTACAGCTTTACCCAGCTTCTCATTGGTGCCTTAATTAGTTCCGACCCCTCAGAACATCCTTGGACCTGCAGCCGCCTTGGTGGGTGTGGGGGGGCAATCGGAGCTGATGAACTCCGTGGCTTTCCTGACACGTCTTCCTTTCTTCTATCCTTTTCTTTCTCTCCTCCCTCCCTTCCAGCCACCTCTTTTACAAGCAGCTGTGCCCAGCGTGGACAACTGATGGCCATAATTAGGGAGAAAGTGGAATATTTTGTTGAAAAAGATAAGATGGTTTAAACACCCTAAAGCTACCCCTGGCACATAGACAAACACTAGATGTTAGTGTTTTTTCTGTTATTTGTTCACTAACAAACTTAGTGTTATGTTTCCACTAAATTTAGAGACTGGAAAAAAGATGGGGATAGTTTATTGCCACCAGAGAAAATAGGGAGTTGATTTTTTCCCCCATGAAATCTTTGGGGCAGTTACATGCTGGGCTATGACTTGATGACCATCTACATGTGGCATCTGAATGGCTTTGATGGTAGTGTCTGATTTCAGAAGAACACGGCCCAGGTTCAGTCATCTTCCCTTCTTCATGTACTCCTGACACATGTCACCTTCCTGATGCAGGTGGACATAGGCATTTCTGGGATGTAGCCCACAGTCAGGGCTGCTGCCCATCACCTGGTTGAGCTCTGACCCGGTGGGACCTGGTGAATTCTTCTAAACTCCTGTTCATCTGCATGTGAGCCGGGAGTGGGCTGGGTGGTCCTCATGTTCTTTCTTGTTCCATTTTAAGGGGAGACATTTACCATAAATAAGTCAGCACGGATGCTATGTGGGGTCAGTGGTAAATCTGTCCTGCATTTTGTGGTTTAAACTAATAGTTTAAACCCCAGATTTAAAATCAATTGTCCATCACACTCCTCGTTTCGAAGTGTCCGCCCCTTGGAATCTCAATGTGCCCTGTGTCTCCATGGAGACGTTTTGTCAACTAAACTGTTATTATGACCGACTCCTTGGAATCCAGTTCATCATTTACCATCTTTCACCACAGCACGGGGCTTCTGTCCAGTTCATTTGCTCCTACTCATCTCCCCTGCATCCTCCTGGGCATAAATAAAATACCCCACTTTTAGTTTTACTATCGAAGCAACTGCCAGTCATTCAGGAAAAGAGGAAAAGAAAGCATTTGGGAATATGGGGACAAAGTCCTTGAATCCTGCCTCTGTGAGGCCTCTGTGAAGGTGGACATTCCTTTGTGCTCCTGGTGACGGAAAGAAGTCTCAACTGTATTTGATCTGTCAGGATCTATCGAGTGCCAATGGGAAAGCAATGTTTAAGTGCCAGTTCTTCTCAAGCCAGAGTCCAGCCCAACTCTCCACCTCCTTGCTCACCTGAGCAAAATGCACGCAACAAGGCACCTCTTACATCTCTTAACATCTCATGACTCTGAAAGGTTGGCTGATGTTCCAATGCTGAGCTCATCAGCGCTTCCAGTTTTCCCAGAGAAGACAGGCCTGGCCACTGCTCCGAGGACCTGGCATTCTGGATGGGGCTGTCCTGGGCTGTGCTCTCCGCTGCCCAACTTCAAGGAGGTGTGTTTTTTCAGGGCAGGTATAAATCCCAGGCATTCATGTATGTTTAAAGCTGCATGTTAACTTAAATGGGAAAGAGTTAACTTAAACGGGAAAGAGTGAAACCAAAGCTTCTAACTTTTGCAGGCCAAGCTGGCAAAAGACAGTTTTAAATGTAAACTTCTAAAAATATACACTAGGGAACCGCTTTTTTGGCTCTTTCATAACCTTAGACCTAAGCAGTTGCATGGACAGATCTTCAGCACTGTGCCTTGAGTTGTGTCCGGGGCCACGTGGATGAAGGACTGGAGCCTGTGGCTGCATCTTAGCTCTGCACACCCCCTCCCCCCATCAGATGTGAGGGCCACCTGACCTCTTGGTCTTGGTGTCTGTACTTCTTCAAATTGATAATAAAGATTCCCTCCTTTCCCACTTCTCGGGGTTGGTGCAATCAACTGATAGGAGTATGTGAAAATGCTATCAAAATTACAATTTTCATATCAACTGAGACTCATGACAAACAGCTGCTCAGAAATTGCTTCTTTGTGGGATCGTGGGCACCGTCAGAACAGAGCTTGACCCGGGCTGCACCGGAACATGGTCCAGATTTGGGTCCAGAGGCTCTGATCCTCCTCCATTTCCAGCCCCACGGGAAGGAGGGGTTCCAGGGGGAGCGTGGCTGGGGGCAGGGCTTGACCGCCAGGACCTGTGAGTGGAGGGTGTGGGAATGGGCCTGCCTTCCAGCTCTGACCGCAGAGAAAGCATGATGCTGAGTTGGGCTGAGGGCAGGCAGAGCCTGTGTCCCATTTTAATTCAGGGGCTGCCCCCCTGGAGTGGATGCATGGGGTTGAGGGACACCTGGCAGGAGGTTCATCTCCTCGCTTCAGCCTCGGGTGGTCCCTTGTGGATGACCAACTCCTGCCCACTCCACTCAAGGAGGACCTGCAGGGGGATACAGGGCGGGTGGGGTGGGCAGCATTTCTGTTCGGATGGGAAATCCGTGCGCGGTGCGTACGATGACTGGACCAATATTTTACTCACAAATGTGGATGTTCAGACAGAAATCATAACGAGGATAAAAGGTAAAAACTGAAACTAAAGAAAGACGCCACCGATCACAGAGGAATCACTGTGATTAGGGACCAGAGACAGGCTCAGTAATGTGCTAGTGAGTCAGAGAAACCTGAAGAGACTGGCTGGCAGTGAAACAAGAAGAGCATCCTCTGAAGAAATAGGAATCAGAGGACAAGACAGGAGTTGTGGACAGTAGCTTGCAAAAATTAGAACACGGGGCAGCTGAAGAGCTGTCACATACACAGGGAATTTCTAGGAACACAAAGTAAAAGGTATATTAAGAGCAAGTCTTCTCTGGTGGCTCAGATGGTTAAGAATGTGCCTGTAATACAGGAAACCTGGGTTCGATCCCTTGGTCAGGAAGATCCCCTGGAGAAGGGAAGGGCAACCCAGTCCAGTATTCTTGCCTGGAAAATTCCAGGAACACAGAGTAAAAGGTAGATTAACAGGAAGGTGAAAGACAGGGAGTTAGCTGAGAATGTTGAAAATTTGACAAAAATGTGAATGAAAGAAGGAATTTATCAAATAAATGATACAGGAAAAATTGCAAAATAAATGACTTAAACATGTCAGGGAAGGTGACTGGCTCACACCTACACAGTCCTATGAAATTATGTAGCATTCAAGTGAAAAAGACCGTGCCCTCCCGTGGCAGGGGTGGGGCGACCACTGCAAACAGATGTTAGTTAGGACATTCCTAGTCAGAGATACTGGATGAGAGAGCAGAGAAAAGCCCTGGAAAATATCCAGGGCAAGCGAGCGTGAACTCAGACACCCCAGCTCACCCTCCCAGGAGCAAGAGACCTGGGTTAAGAAGCTCCTAGAGACGTGGAGATTCAGTTTCCATCCTATGCATTTTAAAGATGTTTCTAGAGACAGAAGGAGGATGGCATGGATGCTGAGACAGCGGTCCAGGTGGGTGGTATGGGACCCCCGGTCCGGCGGGCAGAGACTCCAGCACCAGTGCACCCTGCAGGTGCGAGGGCTTGGAGGTCATGTGACCCCCCCCCAAGTGGTTTAAGGAAGTCTAGCTGCTCGGACCAACCTTCAGTGTCACATGGTCTGAAAGGTGGGGGGCTTGAGGATGGATGTGACCCAATAGGGGGACAGGCTCTTTCCTCAGAGATGCACCCCCGCCTGCACTGAGAACCGTGAGATTCCTGCAAGCCACCTGACTTTGCCACACAACTTACAGCATCCTGAGTGTGGATGCTGCTTAGTGGCTTCAGTCTTAAACCCATGGCGGAGGTGAGATAGAGGAGACGGCCAAGGCACAGAACACAAGAGAGTATGAACGCCATTGCTGATGATATAAAAATCCATCCACATGCAGAGACGCCACCGGGGGAAGACAGGGTTGACACCACCAGCCCCAATTTACAAAATGGAAAGTGGAGACGCCCCATCCAATCTAACAGGGTGAAAAGCAAAGGGTTAAGTGTATATTGTAGATACAGAAATGGAAAATAACATAGTATCCATTTTTAATAGTGTGAATCAATTGATAAGATTTAGAATAGAAAATCTTGAAACATAGAACCAGCACAGTATTTAGAGTCACAAGAGCAAAATTTAAAATGATTAAAATGTCTGCCTCCCAAGAATATACAATGGATTAAAGACAATCTCTTTAACAAGTGGTGCTGGGAAAACTGGTCAACCACTTGTAAAAGAATGAAACTAGAACACTTTCTAACACCATACACAAAAATAAACTCAAAATGGATTAAAGATCTCAATGTAAGACCAGAAACTATAAAACTCCTAGAGGAGAACATAGGCAAAACACTCTCCGACATACATCACAGCAGGATCCTCTATGACCCACCTCCCAGAATATTGGAAATAAAAGCAAAAATAAACAAATGTGACCTAATCAAACTTAAAAGCTTCTGCACAACAAAGGAAACTATAAGCAAGGTGAAAAGACAGCCTTCAGAATGGGAGAAAATAATAGCAAATGAAGCAACTGACAAACAACTAATCTCAAAAATATACAAGCAACTCCTACAGCTCAATTCCAGAAAAATAAATGACCCAGTCAAAAAATGGGCCAAAGATCTAAATAGACATTTCTCCAAAGAAGACATACAGATGGCTAACAAACACATGAAAAGATGTTCAATATCACTCATTATCAGAGAAATGCCAATCAAAACCACGATGAGGTACCATTTCACGCCAGTCAGAATGGCTGCGATCCAAAAGTCTACAAGCAATAAATGCTGGAGAGGATGTGGAGAAAAGGGAACCCTCTTACACTGTTGGTGGGAATGCAAACTAGTACAGCCACTATGGAGAACAGTGTGGAGAGTCCTTAAAAAACTGGAAATAGAACTGCCTTATGATCCAGCAATCCCACTGCTGGGCATACACACTGAGGAAACCAGAATTGAAAGAAACACATGTACCCCAATGTTCATCACAGCACTGTTTATAATAGCCAGGACATGGAAGCAACCTAGATGTCCATCAGCAGATGAATGGATAAGAAAGCTGTGGTACATATACACAATGGAGTATTACTCAGCCATTAAAAAGAATACATTTGAATCAGTTCTAATGAGGTGGATGAAACTGGAGCCTATTATACAGAGTGAAGTAAGCCAGAAAGAAAAACACCAATACAGGATACTAACGCATATATATGGAATTTAGAAAGATGGTAACAATAACCCTGTATACGAGACAGCAAAAGAGACACTGATGTATAGAACAGTCTTTTGGACTCTGTGGGAGAGGGAGAGGGTGGGATGATTTGGGAGAATGGCATTGAAACATGTATAATATCATATATGAAACGAGTCGCCAGTCCAGGTTTGATGCACAATACTGGATGCTTGGGGCTAGTACACTGGGACAACCCAGAGGGATGGTATGGGGAGGGAGGAGGGAGGACGGTTCAGGATGGGGAACACGTGTATACCTGTGGCGGATTCATGTCGATATATGGCAAAACCAATACAATATTGTAAAGTTAAAAAATAAAATAAAATAAAATAAAATGTCTGCCTCCGAGTTTGCCTGGGGGCAAGGATGGAAACTTCCATTTGTAAGTTTTCTTCTCTTTGTGCTTTTCCCAGTGAATGCAGTGTTTTCATAAAGGTAAAAGCGGTGCTGTTCATAAGTATATATTTCTGCCATTGTATTTTTCAGAGTGGCTACAAAATGGCATCAGTCTCACTTGTGAGATAATTGATGTGGGCGAACTGGCTTCCTGCCTAAAAATGGAGGGGATGACATGTCAGGTTTTATTTCAAAATAAACTTAATTTATAACATTGTAATATATGTTATAAAAGCTAGAAAAAGACATCACCCCCTTTTAGAGTTTCTTAGGCATTTGCTCGGATAACTGAATTAGAATTATTATTACATTGCCCATCACCTTTAAGTAAGTGAATATTTGAAAATATTTCTATTAGTTGTTTTGCAAAATATTTCCCAATCTCTTTTTAATCAACAAGTTTACTAAACCTTCTCTTTATAACAGGAAAAGTAAATTTCAGTAATTTATTCTTCCATGGTCATAAGTTACTAATCAGTGTAGGTTTACCATGTAAAGTCTCACATTCATGTAATATTGCACGCATATGTGCTCAGTCATCTCAGTCCTGTCCAACTCTTTGCAACCCTATGTAGCTCGCCAGACTCCTCTTGTCCATGGGATTCTCCAGGCAGGAACACTGGAGTGGGTTGCCACACCCTCCTCCAGGGGAATCTTCCCAACCCAGGGATTGAACCTGTGGCTCCTGTGTTTATGCATTGGCAGATGGATTCTTTACCACTGAGCCACTGGGGAAGCCCATGCTATATTGGGTTGGCCAAAAAATTCGTTTGAGGTTTTCCATCACATTTTATGGAAAGCCCCAAATGAACACTTTGGTCAATCAATGCATTTAGTTTTTTTACGTGGATTGCCTGCTGTGGACGTGTGGATGGAGGGCTGCCTCCAGCAGCAGTGGTCTGGACTGGGGAGGGGGGCTCTTAGCCCTTAGTTTGGGACATTTTTTATTCTATCAAGGCAGAGTGGCAGGGTTACCGAATGCTGGTGGCTCCAGTGGGGCACCCGCTCCAAATTCAACAGTGTCACTGACAGAAGAGATTTGCTTTTGACTTAGAGCATTACCCTTATAAAGTGATTCTTACATTTCAGAGCTCTTCATGTCCTGTGTCCTAGTCACCAGCTTACCCTGGGAGGAGGCATTTTCATTTCTGTTTTCCCAACTTGGAAAGACTGAGTGAGTGTCCTCGTGCTGCTGCCCCGACCCCAGTGGCCTTGCACTCGGTGGCCCTGGAGAAGCCTCTGGTGTCTAGAGTGAGAGGGAAGCGGGCCAGTTGTCTGGCTTCTAACACCCACGCTTTTGGACAGTAATCGTTCCCTGGTAGGTCATTACCAGCTTACCCCAAACTTTGCAGCTAGAAACAGTTGAATTCAAATAACCAGATGGCTAGTTACTATTAGTAGGTTATTTAATAGTGAGATGTTTTCACCCAAATTGATGGTTTAAAACTAAGCATCACTTTCTTGAACCTGGCTGGTAAGAGCAGCCTTCATGGGCTGTTTGTCACTGTTCTGTCACCGTCCGTGAGCAGTTAGGGGTGGGGGCTGGAGAAGGCCTGCCTTCTGTCTCCTGCAACGGGTTTGTTCAGGGTGGTGTGAGCCCTGAGAGGGGGATTGAGGAATCTCACGGTAAGGGGTTCCCTGTGGGGCCTGACCCTGGCTGAGCTCCTGTAGACAGGATGCTGCGGTCCCCCCGACCACGAGGTGTGGGGACATGCCTGACGAAAAGGGACTGCTGTGCCCTCCGGTCGTCTTCGGGGTTCTGGGGGGTGGACTGTCTGCTCTGTTCCGTGTCTTCATGGGGAGGGGGTCTTGTTTCCAGGCTTGCCCCCTGTTCCCGGCAGGGAGGCGTTACCTCGGGTCATGACGATCCCGGCCAGCGCCTTGTGGCGGGCGTGCGCTGAGGCCAGGCCCGCGGCCAGCTCTCGGAACTTCTGTGTGACCAGCTGGGACACGGCATCTGCGAACTCCTGGAAAACACAAGCAGCAGCCTTGTGACCGCGCCTCCTCCCTCCTTCACTCTGCCCATGGCCCACCGCCCGCTCTGTGACCCCTTGGCCTCAAGATGGCAAGCTGGCCACAGCAATTCTGGCCCAGCATGGCCCCGGGGAATGAGCCCCCAAGCAGGACCCTGGGGGGACTGTCCCTGCCTCCTTCCCGCCTAGCAGAGACTTCCTCCAGTTGCGGGGGAGCTGGTGCTCACACCACTGACAACCAGTTCCCACTGTCTTCCCTGTGTCACAGAACCAATCACCCCAACACCCAGGAATCACCCCAACATCTGGGAACCGCCCTTTCTCTTCAGTGACTTTCCAGGTGCTTCCTGGATGGTGGGGTCCAGAGCTCCCCACCCCCGCTTCTGATTGCCCCCTCCTACCCTGTCCCCATCCAGCCTCTGAACCACCTGTCCTCCATCAAGACCTTCCTTTAAATATCTCCCCTACAAGCCTTTTTTCTTTATCCTTTTAAGGGGTCCTTGACATTTATGTTAAGCGTATTTCTCAATTAACATTTTATAAAGGTGAATGTAGAAAGAAAAAAGCAAAGATTTCTTTAACTTTTCTTACTCTGGGTGGAGGACAGTCTAATTAAGATGTACAGGGGTATTTAGCCGGTTAAAATTTATCTCTTTGGTATTTAACCAGTATCACTTCCTAGGGCGGCTTTGAGACGTCTCGCTTCTTTGGTATTTAACCAGCATTACTTTCTAGGGTGGCTTTGAAAAGTCTCGCTTGTAGTTTTGCCAGGGGGAATTTTATGGAATGTTTATATATTGAACTATGACCCTTAGTTTTTCTGGGTTTAAAAGTCAGAAGAAGAGAATCGTGAATAACCACCTGCATTGGAAAAGTGCATGTCCTCTGTTAAGGCACTGAGGTGTCTCCTCAGACCTTCTCGGAAATGAACAGACTGGGGCTTCATAAGGAACTCAGCCTGGAGCTTTCTGTGCTCAGGCCTCCTTCCCTCACAAACCCTCTCCACCCCCCACCCCCCAGTCCCCCATCTCCCCAGCCCCCATCTCCTCATCCCAGCACTGCAACTATTTTCAGTGATTGGCTTTAATTAGATCACATACATGCTTGCAGCTGCATGTAGTTCTTCATAGTTGGATTTGTATCTGTAAATGCTGTTGATTACGTGGTGTGTTAGGAGCCAGGCAGAAACTTAGAATTCACGTTGGGAGACGCAGACTTACCGTCTAATTTAACACTAGGAATTTTTAATGTTTTAATCACTTGAGATTTAATACATACAGTCAACTCTGGTTACTGCAAACCCAACTAATCAGACTCTGAGATAATTTGATTTTTCTCCATTTGGTTTGTGGTAGAAGCAGCTAAATGCTCAAAAGCAAGCTTGTGTCTTGAATTATTTTTGTAAGTTCAGATTCCAGGGTGCCTCCATGGGCTCCGTGGAGCTCCTTTAGTCTCCTAGGGTGGAGGTGAGCACCCCAACCAACAGCAAACTTTGAGGGTCTTTCCAGCCCACTTTCCAGGTCAGAAGCAACAGTTAGAACTGGACATGGAACAACAGACTGGTTCCAAATAGGAAAAAGAGTATGTTAAGGCTGTATATTGTCACCCTGCTTATTCAACTTATATGCAGAGTACAGCATGAGAAACACTGGGCTGGAGGAAGCACAAGCTGGAATCAAGATTGCTGGGAGAAATATCAATAACCTCAGATATGCAGATGACACCACCCTTATGGCAGAAAGTGAAGAGGAATTAAAAAGCCTCTTGATGAAAGTGAAAGAGGAGAGTGAAAAAGTTGGCTTAAAGCTCAACATTCAGAAAATGAAGATCATGGCATCTGGTCCATGGGAAATAGATGGGGAAACAGTGGAAACAGTGTCAGACCTTATTTTTTTGGGCTCCAAAATCACTGCAGATGGTGATTGCAGTCATGAAATTAAAAGACGCTTACTCCTTGGAAGGAAAGTTATGACCAACCTAGACACCATATTCAAAAGCAGAGACATTACTTTGCCAACAAAGGTCCGTCTAGTCAAGGCTATGGTTTTTCCATGGTCATGTATGGATGTGAGAGATGGACTGTGAAGAAAGCTGAGTGCTGAAAAATTGATACTTTTGAACTGTGGTGTTGGAGAAGACTCTTGAGAGTCCCTTGGACTGCAAGGAGATCCAACCTGTCCATTCTGAAGGAGGTCAGCCCTGGGATTTCTTTGGAAGGAATGATGCTAAAGCTGAAACTCCAGTACTTTGGCCACCTCATGGGAAGAGTTGACTCATTGGAAAAGACTCTGATGCTGAGAGGGATTGGGGGAGGAGGAGAAGGGAATGACAGAGGATGAGATGGCTGGATGGCATCACCGACTCGATGGACATGAGTTTGAGTGAACTCTGAAAGTTGGTGATGGACAGGGAGGCCTGGCATGCTGTGATTCATGGGGTCGCAAAGAGTCGGACACGACTGAGTGACTGAACTGAACTGAACTGAACTTCCAGCCCACAGGCTGCACATTGCAACATCAATGCTTTCTGGTCTAGTCCGTCCCTGATGGGGAGGAGAGGGGTCCTACAGAGACCCCCCAGTCTGGTCTAGTCCATCCTGTGGGGAGGGAAGGGATCCTACAGAGACCCCCGAGTCTGGTCTGGTTCAGTCCCTGGGCACAAGCCCAGCAAGAGTTGTGGTGAAGCCCCTCCTGGCACCCTCAGGGTGGGTGGTCTGCCCATCAGGACAGTGGACAGGGAGAGTCTGGTGGGGTCTGGGTGGGGCAGTAGAGGCTGAATGTGGGAATGGGTGAGAAGCCAGCTTTGCAATATCGAAAGCCCTGTGCAGAGAAGTTCTAAAGACACACTGCAAAAATCCTGAATAATGAGCTGAAGCGTCATTTCCAACACAAATTCCTTGTTAAATATGAAAAAGAGGATGTCTGGAGGCTGGTGATTTAGCTTCCGAAGGCCCCTGGTAGCAGGAGAGGGTCACTCTGTCTTCCGCAAGTGGGTCACAGCCTCTCTTGGGGTTTACAGTGAGAGGAAACGTGATGCCCAGGGGCCTGCCCCCTCACCCATGCCCCCTTATCTTCTGCAGGAGCAGACAGGATGACTGTGGTGGGGGCTGCAGAGTCTGCAGAGCCTCCCAGCCCCTTCAGGGCCTGACGAGCTCCGTCTGGGGTCCGCTGATGCTTTTCGTGCAGAACGTGGCACAGGTTGGACACTTGGAACAGAAGCAATCGGAGGAGAGTGGACTGGCTTCTGGTTAAACGATGGTGATCGTCAGGTGGCTCTGCTTCCAGAGGTTAAGTGGGGAAGTTGGCTCGGCATTTAATGAGCTGCATGTTCCCAACGAAAACAGGAACGCGATGCTACTTGTGTGTATGTGGTCCGCATGCTGCCCGCCGGCCCCAATTACCAAGGCAAATTACCAGCATTATTCAAATAGGAAAAATAAACTTTAAATAGGACCACCAAAAGACTCAAACTCCACTTATTTCCAACACTAATATTTTGAAAGGCCTAAGTAAATAAAATGAGTTGCAGGAGCAGTCCTCGGGGTAAAATTGACATTCAGCCAAAGTGGGGAGGATATTAAAATCGATAGATTATGAGGGAGAGAGCTGTGGGTAAATATTTTCCTGCTGAAATCCCGCCTTCGGGTTTATGCTGCTGGAATATCAGAAAGGTTAGATTTGCATATGGGCAGGGCAGGATGGGGCACTCTCGCCCTCCTGTCCACCTTGTCCACAGCACACGAGGTGAGTGGGCATCCGGAGGCGGAGGCAGGCTGCCAGCGGTCAAGGCAGTGGGGCTGACTTGTGTCCATGCGGCCGGAACTGGGAAGGCCGGAGAAAAGCTGCGGGGATGGTCATCAGGCCGCCAGAGGGCGGGCACGGCTCAGAGGGGGCCCCATGAACATGAACAGGCGAGGATCTTCCCCAGTCTCCCTCTCAACACTCCTCTGGGTCCGAGGAAAAGCTGGGCTCTGGGCCTCAGTCACGGCTCCTGTTTACTGACAATGGCAATAAAGCCTCATTCATTTCAAAGTCAGGGACTGGTGAACACGTGTGCAACGATTCAATTATTCTATATCTTGAATTACTGAATGCCTATAACGAATCTGAAGGAAGGTATGAAAGGTGGAAGGCCTTTGTCACCCTTCCCCGGCACCATGGAAAAACTCTGAACTTGGTACAGAGCTTGGACAGTGATGGTCGAGATGGCCATTCCAGTAACAGCTTCTCTGGTGCCCACGACTCCCCTGGGCTGTCCCTCCCCGCTCCCTGGATGACCCTGACCCCGAGGTGTGCCATCTGCTGGGCGTGCTTTCGAAGAACCTGGATGACGGGTGAACATCGAGGGGCCCGGAAAGCTGTGTATTGACCTGACCTACACCCCTGGGCACGGATATGTGAATGCATCGGTTGTAAGAAGCTATCACACACACATCAAAGCTTCATGCAGCCGAGTTTAGTGAAAATTTGGCAATTTGGGGTGAGAAGATGCTCACCAGTTAGGCCATTTGCTGATCTTTTATCACCTGGAGTCAGGCTGACCGTACTGCTGGCAGCCTGGCTGGTCTACACTCGTCTTTCTGACTTGTCCATCCTGCTGTCAGCCTTGGGCCAGGTGTTCTGGGGTCACTGATGAACGTTGTGTTCGTCAGCCCGGTGCCCAGGCAGCAGCTTCCTGATCATCTTGGCAACAGCAGTGTCCACACCACCCCCTCACACATACACACCCCCACACACACCCCCACACCCCCACATACCCCCCATACCCCCCAAACACATACACATCCCCACCCACACACAGCCCCACACCCACACATACACCCCCCCCATACACCCCCCCACATACACATCCCCCCACCACACATACACCCCCACCCCCAACACATACACACCCCCCCACACACACCCCCACATCCACACATACACCCCCAACCCCCCCCACACATACACATCCCCCCACACACATACGCACCACACACACACCCACCAACCCACACACACCCACACTCCACACACATACACACACCCACCCTCAACACATACACACCCCACACACACACCCCACACACACCCACCCCTCACACACCCCCACTCCACCCACACCCCCACCCCCCACACACCCCCACCCCACACACACCCCACCCCACACACCCCCACCCCACACACACCCTACCCCACACACACCCCACCCCACACCCCCCCACCCCACACACACCCCATCCCACACACCCACACCCCACACACACCCACACCACACCATCCCCATACCACAACACACCCATCCTCAACACACATCCACCCTCCAGACACACACCTACTTCACACACACGCACACCACACATACCCCCACACCACACACACATCCACCCCCTCACACACTCCCACACTACACACACCCCCACACCACACACACCCCCACCCTCCACAGCCCCCTACCCCAAGACCCCCATCGCACACACACACCACTCCCCCACCCCACAAACCCCAGTCAAAGTGTATGTTGCCTTTGGGGCCTCTGGAGCGCCCCCAAACCCCCACCCCAGGGCAGGGAAATTAATCAAAATTTATTGAGCAAGACACTAGTGGGTTTCAAGTCTGATTTCAAGCTTCTGAAATCCAGAGATGAGTCAGATGGGGTCCTCAGTCTGAAGGAGCCCCTGACTGAATATCCCCCCAGGGCTGGGGGCCTGCCTGGAGCTGAGTGACCAGGGCAGCCCATCTCCTTCACCTACATATAGACCCAGAGGGGCCGCTGTGGTCACCTGTCCACAGACCAGCAAGCTGAGGGGAAGTAAGGAGACCCCACATTTGTTATCTTGAATAATTGAGAGTTGAGGTTGTGTGCACAAATGCCAGTGTATCTACATATCGATTAGGTAAATTGTAGTTACTCACAATTATCTGAATGGTTAGATATAGACACATTCATTTAAACATGTTAACAGCAGTTACTGCTTTAACAATTAACTTCAATACAATAAACATGTAGAAGAAAACTAAAACCACATTGGAAAATGTGATATTTCTGCTTTTGTTGCACTGGTGCTTTCTCAGGGAGATATTTTGCATCTGGGTCTAATTAGAATCTTTAAATTCTCATTAGTGTGAAAACATGAGGACGTGCACAGATGAGGGCCTCTGTTTGGGGCTGATTCATGGCTGTTTGAGCTCATCTGGATCGAAGACGACGTAAACAAGAAGAATCACTGCTGTGCATCAAGAGGGAAGGGCTCTCTGTGGGGAGCGCAGCCCCTCAGAGGAAGCGGCGTTTACTTTCTTAGCTTTTGTTAAATTTGGAAGCAGTTGTTTAGCTATTGCCTGAATAGCAAGGGAGCCTCACACCTGTTCTGAAAAATTACCAGGACATCAACGCCGTTCTCCGAATGCTGAGCTCTCAGACCCTTCATCTCGTGACTTGGACCCTAATCTCATCTCTTTACCATGAGAATCGGTTCCCAAAGGAGAAATAAAGTTGGTTAAAATTGCTAACTAGCTTTGAACAGCACACCTGTAGCGCTGACTGAAGCTGGGACTGGGCAGTTCTTCAAGTTCATGGAGGCCTGAGACCAGGGATCCACCACCACGTGCTTCCTGTGTGAGACACGTGGGAGAGGCAGCTGGACATCCGTGGTGGGGAAGGTTGTTGTCCTCGCTTCCTGGACGCAGCACTGCGGGACACACACCTGGGCCCTTGACCTGGTGCTTCCCTCTCCAGGAACCAGCGCCACCCCCTGGGCCACCACGCATGCCACCAGCTGGTGCCCGGCACCACAGCAAGTGAAGGGCTTTCCCATTGAAGCCAGTCCTTAAAGTCTGGAAAGGGCGACTGTCCCTTCAACTCACAGACACCAAGGCAAGATGTGACTACCAGGAGCATAAAGGACATGGAGCCATGTCACCAAAACACGTTTCCAGTAAACAGCACTGGGAAAACCGGAGATTTACAAGTTTCCTGAGAAAGGATTCAAAACAACTGTTTTAATAGAAGCTCACTGAGCTACGAGAGAACACAGATAGACAGCTCAACAAAACCAGGAAAGCAATTCATGCACACAACGAGGAGCTTAACGGAGACAGAAATCATTAAACAGAACCAAACAGAAATTTGGGAACTGGAGAATACAATGACTGTGATGAAAAAACACAGCAGGGAGCTTCACCAGCAGACCTGGTTGAGCAGGAATTCCTCTTAGAGAAATCTGTGAACTCAAAGACAAGTCACTTGGAACTATCCAGGGAAGAAGAAAGGAAAAAAGGATGGACAGGAGAGGGATTTATGGGACACGGTTAAAGGACCGATGGACACATTACGGGAGACCAGAAGAGCAGAGGCAGAACAAGAGGCAGAAAGCTTAAAGAAATAGCGATAAAAAAGCTTCCTGAACCTGGAGAAGGAAACAGACACAGACTCAGGGAGCAAAGGATCTGAAGCGGTTTGAGCAGGATGAGGTCTATGCCAGGACATGCTGTGATTCCATGGTGGAAGTCGAAGACAGACAGAGGCTCCTGAAAGCAGCAAGAGGCAAGAGACTCATCCCTGCTTAAGGGACGCCCGTGAGGTCCCCACTGGGTTTTTCAGTAGAAACCTCGCAGGCCACAGAGGTACATTCAAAGCACCAAGGAAAGAAAAAGGCCACTCTTTGAAAATGAAGGCGTCTCCCAGGCAGACAAAGCTGAGGGATCACATACTTGAGACCAGCCTCGCGATGTGTGTGCACACACACCATGGAGTTGTGTTCACCTTTATGAAAAAGGGGATCCTGAGTCTGTGGCAACGTGGATGGGCCCGGAGGACACAGAAACCCGATGTATGGTACTGGCACAAAATATAGATCAATGGAACAAAATAGAAAGCCCAGAGATTAATCCACGCACATATGGACACCTTATCTTTGACAAAGGAGGCAAGAATATACAATGGATTAAAGACAATCTCTTTAACAAGTGGTGCTGGGAAATCTGGTCAACCACTTGTAAAAGCATGAAACTAGAACACTTTCTAACACCATACACAAAAATAAACTCAAAATGGATTAAAGATCTAAACGTAAGACCAGAAACTATAAAACTCCTAGAGGAGAACATAGGCAAAACACTCTCTGACATACATCACAGCAGGATCCTCTATGACCCACCTCCCAGAATATTGGAAATAAAAGCAAAAATAAACAAATGGGACCTAATTAACCTTAAAAGCTTCTGCACATCAAAGGAAACTATTAGCAAGGTGAAAATACAGCCTTCAGAATGGGAGAAAATAATAGCAAATGAAGCAACTGACAAACAACTAATCTCGAGAATATACAAGCAACTCCTACAGCTCAACTCCAGAAAAATAAATGACCCAATCAAAAAATGGGCCAAAGAACTAAATAGACATTTCTCCAAAGAAGACATACAGATGGCTAACAAACACATGAAAAGATGCTCAACATCACTCATTATCAGAGAAATGCAAATCAAAACCACGATGAGGTACCATTTCACACCAGTCAGAATGGCTGCGATCCAAAAGTCTACAAGTAATAAATGCTGGAGAGGGTGTGGAGAAAAGGGAACCCTCTTACACTGTTGGTGGGAATGCAAACTAGTACAGCCACTATGGAGAACAGTGTGGAGATTCCTTAAAAAACTGGAAATAGAACTGCCTTATGATCCAGCAATCCCACTGCTGGGCATACACACTGAGGAAACCAGAAGGGAAAGAGACACGTGTACCCCAATGTTCATCGCAGCACTGTTTATAATAGCCAGGACATGGAAGCAACCTAGATGTCCATCAGCAGATGAATGGATAAGAAAGCAGTGGTACCTATACACAATGGAGTATTACTCAGCCATTAAAAAGAATACATTTGAATCAGTTCTAATGAGGTGGATGAAACTGGAGCCTATTATACAGAGTGAAGTAAGCCAGAAAGAAAAACACCAATACAGTATACTAACGCATATATATAGAATTTAGAAATATGGTAACAATAACCCTGTGTACGAGACAGCAAAAGAGACACTGATGTATAGAACAGTCTTTTGGACTCTGTGGGAGAGGGAGAGGGTGGGAAGATTTGGGAGAATGGCATTGAAACATGTAAAATATCATGTATGAAACGAGTTGCCAGTCCAGGTTCGATGCACGATACTGGATGCTTGGGGCTGGTGCACTGGGACGACCCAGAGGGATGGTGTGGGGAGGGAGGAGGGAGGAGGGTTCAGGATGGGGAACACATGCATACCTGTGGTGGATTCATTTTGATATTTGGCAAAACTAATACAATTATGTAAAGTTTAAAAAAAAAAAAGAAACCCGATGTACTCGTGGAATCTACAGGAGCGCTGGGTGATGCTGCAAATTCTCTGAAAACAAATGGGCCGTGGAGACAGTGCCCCCAGGTGTGTCGGAAGCACGGCAGATCCTCTGGGGTGACAGCGGGTTCTTACTAGATTCACATCTGGCAGTGCTCGGCCAGAGGCACCTGCACTCTGAAAGGATTTGGCATCGCCCCACTGAGCACCTTCATCTCAGTGAAAGGGACTGTGTCTTCACGTCCTGCCCCCACGGATGGATGAAGGGCCCTCAGAGGCGGCGGAGGGACAAAGAGCCCTTGTTGTGGGCGCGGTCCACATCCCCGGGCATCCTCTGGGCAGAGCGGACACTTGGGAACTGCCCCGGGGACCAGAGGCCCAGGGTCCCCAAAGCCTGGCGGCCGTCTCAGGAGTGGGGATGAGCCTTCAGGGCCTCGGGGGTAGGGTTGGGGGAGACGGCATGGCGGTCAGTGTCTGCCCCAGCCTGGCCTGGCCACTGAGCTGCTTGGCCACCAAGCTGGTGTCCAGGCTCCACAGGGCGTCCAGCTCTGCCTGGGAATGGTGGCCTTCCTGACTCCACGTGTGGACACTGAGCCTGGCCTTTGCCTCACTCCTCAGGCACAGACTGGACCCTGGAACCCCAGGGTCGGGAGCTGCTCCATGTGGGGCCTCGGGCCTCGCCCATCCACACCTTCCACTGAAGACATGGGGCCCGGGGTGGATCCTCACCTGGGAAGGTCAGCTGACATGTGGAGGCCTGAGGGTCACTCCCCTCACCAGTGCCCCCACCACACTCAGCAAGAATCAGGACCCACAGCAGGAAGTCAGTCCCATGTGGTTCCAGGTGGGTCCCCGAATGCCCCACCCCCTTAGCCTTGCATGGACGCAGCATCCCTGGGTCCTGCCCTCAGCCTCCTCGTCAAGGTCACTGTCCCCAGGACACTCTGCTGGGCTGGGTGTTGAGCCCAGAGCATGGGGTCCACGCTTACCCTGACCCTTAACCACGCTCCGCTTCCCCATCCACACCACACCACACCCGTCCGTCCGTCCTTCTGTCCTGAGATTCCCAGCCTGTCCCAGAGGGAATCTCAACTAAACTAAGAGAACCTAGAGCACCAGGGCTTGCACTTGTGGGAACAGAGCAGACAAAACAAACGTCTGTCCAGAGAGAAATAGAAAACAATTTGTAAGTTACATTTCCAACAAGCATCACTTTACTGCAAAGCCTATTTATCCCCTGGTTAGACAGAGTGCTGGGCTCTGAGGCCGGGCTGGGTCCTTCCTTCTCTGTGAGGACATCTGGGATCATGACACAGACCGAGCTGTCAGCTTTCTCTTTCTCCTGCTACGAGGAGGAGGCTGTTTGCAGGGGCCTTGTTGTGCCCGGGGCGGGGGAGGGGCCTGCGCCCCCTCGTGGGGTGGTGGCGGCACTGCATGGTGAAACTCCGTCCCTTCCCTGGACATTGTGCATCTGGGGGAGGTGACCCCGGTCCTGCATCTGAGGTCTTGGCCCACTCCTGGCAAGTCTGCGACCCGGGGGCCCAGGTCAAGGACTGAGAGGCAGAGGTGTGTGTGTACCATGGCTGCAGCCTGTTCTCCATGTGAGGGTCCTTGTTAAAGGATGATGCTGGCATGAGAACCAGCCAGGAGTTTCCTCAATAACTTGGGGGGAGAAAAAACCCACAGCCTTCGGGAGCAGGTATGTTGCTAAGAAACCAACATTTTTTTGACTGAAAAGTTTAACCTTTTTAGAAGAGTCTTTGTCTCATCCACAGAGAGAGAGAGAGAGAGTGAGAGAAGGAGAGATTTCTAAGCGGCCTGACTTTTCCTGGGATCGGTTTTCCTTCCTTCCCCTCTGTCTTTCTTCTTGTGCACATTTAAAGACCTGCTGATAGGTTTTAGAGAGCAATCTGCCTTTGTTGTGAGCCTCTCGGATTTTCCCTTTGCGCTCTAAGGGCACTCCCCGGGAAGGCTTGGAGATGCCGCAGAAACTATTATGCCAGTGGAGGTCTGTCCAGTTTCTGATAAAACCAGAACTAATTTATTTTTTGTTTATCCTCCACTGCCTTTGACAAAGGTTCCTCTGGAGATGTGTATCTTCATTCTCAGCTCCTTGGGTTTGTCATCTTTTCGCGCTTTGTTTTGCAACTGACAAAGGGAAAAAAAATCTGACACCAACCTTGGAAGATGGTAATGCATTCAAGACTTTGTTTTCCTCACCATTCTGATAAAAATCTTGCCTAAAACCATGTCCAACCTTTTCAGCAGGAAGTCCAGATGGCCTTGCAGCCTGGATAACAGACTGCAGTCGCCAATGCTTCGTGGATTGTCGGATTGTCTTTCTCGAAACATAAATGCAAAACAGAAGACAGCATCTGGGGTCCAGGCAGGGCTGGTTGGAGGGGCTGGCTGTCATCGGGGAAGGGAGAGCAAGCAAAGGAGATATGTGAGATCCCGTGGAAGACGGGCTTTTGCGAAGAAGGCTCTGTCAGGTGGGACAGGTGGGGGAGATGGCTGAAGTCGGCTGCACAAAGGCTGGGTGATTGACAGGAGGGAGAACCGAACTTCCCTTCTGCTGCAGGTGAGCTGATAAGATCGGTCGGCGTGTCAGTGCTGTGTGCTGCGGGAGGGCTCATTTCCGAGGCCACTGGAGGCCGCTGTGTGGACATGTGTTGTCCGCTGAGTGTGGGCCTGGAGGCCCAGGGAGAATGGAGTTGCCCCAGCAGGTGGGAGGGAGGTCTCCCCATTTCCCTTTCCTTCTCAGGACGAGTGACAATCCCCCTGAACTTCGTGGCTGCAGCTGGCAGATCCTGGGTGGATGATGTGTTTATGATCCCGCTGACAAGGCCTTTGGCTCTGGAAACGTGTGTGGGCCCGACTTCCAATTGGCAGCCATGGAAACGGACTCAGAGCAGGCGGCAGACTCCTCAGTGACCCTCCTCGATGCTGCCAGGCCCAGGGAAGCTTTCCTATAGCCGTCGCCCCTTTACACTGAAGTTGCACCACCCCATCTGGTGGTGAATCCATGGGATCAAGCCTCCCGGCCTTCTCTTTCTCTTCCAACTTCAGAGCTGTGTGGACCCTCTGATGCATCCAGCCAGCCTGCCTCCTCCCTCCGTGGGGCATCTCCTCCACCACACGCCACAGTAACTAGCTCCACCCCACCCACTGCTGTGTGTGTGCCCCGCGTGAAGTGGTGGGTCACCACCTCACCCGCTTGCTAGCTTCTCCTGGGAGATTTAACAGCACCAGGGCAAGGATGCCCAGGGTGAGGACAGATTTAACAGCACCCAGGGAAGGTCCCAGGGCAGTTCTCAGCTGCACCAGCAGGACGCCTGGGGTGAGGACAGGAGGCAGGGGTGTGAGCTCACATTCTCCTCCAGTGGGAACATCGCCAGTGTCTTTGTTGTGTGTGTCCATCTCCTCTCAGCTATTCACAGAGAACAGTCCGCTTCCAGTGTCCTGGGAAGGCCCAGCACAAGGCCCTTCTGTCTGGGGTCACATTGAACATCTAGGACGGAGCCCGGCACTGCCACGCTCACTGGTGGATGACTGGGGGCTAAGGGCCCGGATGCGACCCAGGAAGGAGGAAGGTCAGAAGAGTGAAAAACTGAGATGTTACACAGTCTTGGAAAGCCCACAAGGGAGTTTGGAGCAGGAAGCTTGGCGGCGATGGCGTGCCATTTGGACACCAGTCAAAGGCATCGAAATGAATTGGTTTGTACTTTTTGGCCTCTTAGAGCAACTTAGGAAAAGCTAAGATAAGGCTCTATAATTTCATGAGAAAAAATGGGGACAATGTGAAAAGTCACAATGCAGATAGAGAGGAAGAGGACTCTGAGTAGGGTGGACACAGTGGTCTGGTCATCAGAATGCCACGTACCTTTGCTTGTACTCCTGCTAATGATGGGACTGCCTCTGTGCCTAGAATTCCGGTTTGTTCAGAGACCACAAAAGACATGAAGGGGCTCATTAAGAATTTTTGATCTTTAGAGTTACCTAACTAAACTGTTGGAGAAGGCAATGGCACCCCACTCCAGTACTCTTGCCTGGAAAATCCCATGAATGGAGGAGCCTAGATGGCTACATCCATTGGGTCGCTAAGAGTCGGACACGACTGAGCGACTTCACTTTCACTTTTCACTTTCATGCATTGGAGAAGGAAATGGCAACCCACTCCAGTGTTCTTGCCTGGAGAATCCCAGGGACGGGGGAGCCTTGGTGGGCTGCCGTCTATGGGGTCGCACAGAGTCGGACATGACTGAAGCGACTTAGTAGTAGTAGTAGTAACTAAACTGTGGAACAGTGATAAATGGTTTTCTTTTGTTATTTCAAAATATTCTTCAGAGAAATAATCTCTACTGTCATCTAATATGGGAGAACTACAGCATCTTTAAAACTTGAGTATTTACATGTGGAAGCAACCCCAGTGTCCATTGACAGAGGAATGGATGAAGAAGCTGTTGTACATATACATGATGGAATATTACTTAGCCATAAAAAGAATGGAATAATGCTATTTGTAGAAACATGGATGGATTTGGAGGGCACTATGCTCAGTGAAATAAGTCAGAGAAAGATGAATAGTGTATAATATCACTTACATGGGGAATAATCCAAAAATATAGCAAACTAGTGAATAAAGCAAAAGGCAGACTCACAGACACAGAGAAAACACTAGTGGTTACCATGGGGAGAGGGAAGCGGGGAAAGTGCTTCTTACGGGATTCTATGAAATCCAATATGTGAAACTTCTATAAAATTGTAAAGCATTACAGAATTAAGAAAAGCCCCTGGTTCTGGTGTCCAAAGTGTGCAAGACAGACAGCACCAGGGGCGAGCCCATGGCCTGTGGTGACGGTGTGAGCACTCTCGGGTGCTTCCCCTGCAGGACGGGGCCTCGCCAGGTGCGCAGACCACAGACCCCGAGCTGCATCACAGACACAAGGCCAAGGTGTGGGGGTCTTTATCTGCTTGTGTTAAACTCAAACCCCAGGGCTATTCAACCTCTAAATGTCGCAGACACGGATGACACCGAGCGGCCAAGTGACGCTGTCAGCTCCGGCCACTGACAGAGCGGGACCGCTCTCCACACGGGCGAGTTGCAGGTCAGCAGACCCGTGACGGAGGACACTTACATGTGTCACTAAGGCAGCAGCTCTAGACAGTAGGATGCCCGTGTCTAACATGCGCTCATCAGGACGGGAGCCTGACGAGGGTGCGGGCAGGCCCAGCTTTCCTTGCTGTCTCTCTGTCTCTGTCTCTCTGTCTCCTCAGGGTTCATTAGTTTGGCTGATTAAAGAGTAGGGTGACTAATGAGAATCTACAGTGAATATCAGGCAGTGCTAAGAAATCATTATAGAATTCCTTGTAGTTTATTTCCTGTCATTGAATTTTGTGCTGATGGCTCTGGTCTAATCCTGTCAGGTAATTCATTTTTTAAAAAAAACAGACCTTAATTTTCAGAGCAGTTTTGGGTTCGCAGCAAAATTGAGGGGAAGGTACGAAGATTTCTTGTGTACTTGCCACCCCAGCCATGTACAGCCTTCCCCGCCGTCAATTCTCTTTTAGACCGACCTGTGCGGCTTGTGGGATCTCAGCTCCCCAAGCAGGGGTTGAACTCCCACTCCCTGCAGTGGAAGCTCGGAGTCTCAACAATTGACCCCCAGGGAAGTCCCACAAAACCTGCCTTTAAGCCCTGCAAAGACCAGGGAAAGCGTGGACATGACCCCCACCCCCGCCACAAGTCATGCAGTTGGGCTTCCCACACTGGTGGACACCGCAGGGGTCCCCACATCAGGGTGTGACGGGCACCCCACCTTTGGGGTCATGGCATCTCCCCTGGTAGGTTATCACGTTTGTGATAACTCATGGACCCACACAGACACGTCATTGTCACCAGAGTACACAGTTTACATCAGACTTCTCTCCTGGTCTGTACCTTCTATGCGTTTGGACAAATGTGTAGCGACAAGGGTCCTTCATTTCTGTGTTGTGCAGAGTAGTTTCACTGCCCTAAAATCCTGTGTGCTCCCCCACCTCACCCATCACCCCCCTTCCTGGTAACCATGGCAAGCACTCATCTTTTACTGTCTCCATAGTTCTGCCTCTTCCAGGTGTCATAGGTCTGGAGTCATACAATCTGCAGCCTCTCCCATTCTGCTCATCTCACTTAGTGACATGCATTTAAGTTTTCTTCCTGCCTTCGCATGGCTGATGGCTCGTTTCTCTTTGCTCAGGGTGATGTTCCATTGTCTGGATGTAGCAGTTTATTCATCTACCACCTACTGAAGGGTGTCTTGTTTGCTCCCTAGTTTCAACAGTTGTGAATAAACTGCTATAAACAGGTTTTTTTTTTCTTTGGTGGATATAAGTTTTCAACTCCTTTATGTAAATACCAAAGGAGTTAGGTCATATGGTAACAGTGTGTTTAGTTCGTAAGAAACCACCAAGCTGTCGTCCATGGTGACTGCTCCGTCTTGCGTCCCACCAGCAAGTCCACATCCTTGCCTGCATTGGTGTTGTCAGCGTCCTGGTTTTGGCCTTGCTAACAGGTGTGCAGTGCTATCTCACTGTCTTAATTTGCGTTTCTAGGTAACTAATTTTTGAGCATACCATTTATTCTTGTGGGTGATCAGCAAGTTGGGGAATTTAAGCTTGGGTCATCTTTTAACTTTCTCTTTGGGAAAACAGGATGGAGAGAGAGCATGGGAGGTCTAGTCCTCTCCTAATTTAATTTTCTCAGTTGCAAAAGCTCTGAAAATGGTTTACAAATTGATGTGGTTTATTACAAGTTGGGTTTGGCAAGGATCAAACACTATCAGGCCCATGACTGAGATGTCCTCTGGGAAAAACAACACAGGCAGTAATTCCTTTATAAAATTAGGCTATCTCTCAGATTTAGACTACTCCCCCCTCCCCCCAGCAGTAAACTCCACAGGGTTTTAGTGATTGTAGGGGTCTGACCGAGGGAGATGTTTGGGGAAGTCTCGCAGGCTGCCTCTAGGAAGTCCTGGGTGATAATAAACATGGTCTGTTTGCAGATGTTGAGCAGTGAACTTAGGAAACAAAACAAAACAAAAAACAGAGACTCTGCCAAGCGCCGTGGGGTTGATTTCAACTGGGCCCCTGACTGTTCAGTCTTATTTCAGAGCACTGGTCTCTGTCCCAGTCGCTTTCAGCTGGGTGGGTGCGGTGGTCCCTGAGCCCCTGGGCACATGTAGTGAACCTGGGTCTGCTCCTGGTTCAGGGGATCTGCAGGCTGTGGCTGGTTGTGCTGGGGTTCAGAGGCACTTGTTGTTCAGTTGCTAAGTTGTGTCCAACTCTCTGCAACCCCATGGACTGCAGCACACCAGACCTCCCTGTCCTCCACCATCTCCCAGAGTTTGCTCAGATTTGTGTCCATTGAATCAGGGATGCTATCCAACCATCTCATCCTCTGTCGTCACCTTCTCCTCTTGCCTTCAGTCTTTCCCAGCATCAGGGTCTTTTGCAATGAGTTGGCTCTTCGTATCAGGTGGCCAAAGTATTGAAGATTCAGCTTCAGCATCAGTCCTTCTCATGAATATTCAGGACTAATTTCCTTTAGGATTGACTGGTTTGATCTCCTTGCAGTCCAAGGGACTCTCAAGAGTCTTCTCCAACACCACAGTTCAAAAGCATCAATTCTTTGGTTGCTCAGCTTTCTTTATGGTCCAACTCTCACATCCTTAAATGACCACTGGAAGAACCATAGCTTTGATTATGTGGACATTTGTCGGCAAAGTGAAGTCTCTGCTTTTAAATACACTGTTTAAGTTTGTCATAGCTTTCCTTCCAAGGAACAAGTGTCTTTTAATTTCATGGATTCAGTCACCATCCATAGTGATTGTGGAGCCCAAGAAAATAAAATCTGTCACTGTTTCCACTTTCTCCCCATCTATTTGCCGTGACCTTATGGGACTGGAAGCCAAGATCTTAGTTTTTTGAATGTTGAGTTTTAAGGCAGCTTTTCCATTCTTCTCTTTCACCCTCATCAGTGGCACAATCAGCTGCAATTAGCAGTGATTCTTTTTTATTTTTTGGTTTGTTTCTGGCTTAAATTTAAAATTTGAGAAGTTTTTTGAAATGTCCCAGGACCGATGACTGTCGTCCCAGCAACAGAGACTTTGGTAAAATGACTCATGACGGTTTTTGCCCTGTGCACGTGGGTTCCAGTTTAGGATGTGGGAGGCGGGCTGAGCCATGGGCCGTGCTTCCAGGTTCAGACCCCCTTCTGAGGCCAGCCGAGGTTGTGGCTGCACAGTCAGGGATGCTCTGTCTGAGGCGAATCTGCCTCCCTCTCCGCCTCTGCCTCCGCGTTTCTCACGTCTGTTTTCAGGCCTGTTTCCTCCTTTGCTCCTGGCAGCGCACCTCCAAGGTCCCGCCTTTTGCTGGTCTGACTCAGGACGTACCATGCATCTGGCCAGCTCGTCCTGCCTGCCCTCCACGTCCTGGCTTCACTGCGGTCCTGCCTGCTCGCATCTGAGCCCAGCGTGTCTCTTCATTCACCTCCCTGGTCCCCCTAGGCTTGAGTTCAGGACCACCTGCCACCCTCCCCTGTGATTTCCTATGGCTCCATCATGCTCTCATTTGCTCAGCAGGTGTTAATGGGCCTGTTGTGGACCAAGCGCTGGGCCATGTACTGGGAACAAGCAAAGAGGATGCGGTCGGTGGTCAGGCTGGGTGAGAGTCTGATGGCGATCTCCACAGCACCCGGTGATGGAAATGCTCCAGGTGGCTGTGTTTACAATTCTTGAACTGAGCCTTAGGTGGGGCGTCATCTGCATTGGAAGATAAGCTATAAGGTCCTGTGAGCAAACGTCCCTGGGAGAGTGGACATCACAGCCACTGGTGTTGGAGCTGCCCAGGATGGGCCCTCTTGAGCCAGGGGTCAGTTGAAGCTCCCTCCGCCCCCTATGTGAGGAGGAGGAGGGAAACTTGGAGGCCGTCCTGCCCTTTGCAGTCACATCAGGGACTTGTCAGCATATCAGCATCCCCCATTGCTCCCCCACCATCCTGCCCTGCTCCCTGAGGCCCCTAAGACTTGTCCTGCATCCTCCACCCTCGGGACCTTGTCCCCAGACCTGGCCCCTACTCCCCAGATGGTGGAAGGTGGTTAAATGAAGTTCTTCTGGAACCGGTGGGCCGGATCTTAAGCCTTCCTGAGAAGTGAAGTGTAATTTAAGAAACTGGAAGAAACGATTGCTCTTGGTCCTAATCCCAGAGTCTGCACTCACTCCAGCGAGCAGCTAATCCCCGCGACTCTGCGACCCCGCGGGTCCTTAATTACCAGCGTCTCCGGCTCCTCTGCAGGCGCTGCCTGAGCAGCGTCTGTCGCTCAAATAGACTCATGTGAAAATAAAGCACCGAGATCAATAATTCAACTTGGAGGTGAAATGGAACAGAAAAACCACTCTCCCCTTTGCTTGCTCCCGGACTCCCAGGCACTGGTTTTTCATGGATGCGCTGACCTCCACTTTCCATCCAGAGCTCTCAGGCCTGGGTGGCAAGTGGGCAGCTTTGAGGTGACCTGGACGCAGAGGGTGCCCCTCTCCAGATGTGGGCTCCATGTTGTGGCTTCTGCATTTTATGGAAATAAAGGCTATGTGGTGCATCTTCCGGGAGCCGAGGGCCAGCCCCTAGGGGTGCACTGGCCATCTCAGCTCCAGTCAGGGGCCACTGTAGGAGGGGCTGTGATAGGAGGGGCTGTGACCGTGTCCACGGCAGGGTCATGGCAGGAGGAAGCCATGGAGGTGTGGGCTACGCTGCTGCCTTTATCTTAACCGCTTCACACTTTTTTCTACCCTGATCAGATGTCTAAGACTGGCTGACCCCTGAGAAGTTGCACTGAAGGGTCCAGTGAAGGCCATGTACTCCCCACAGCCTTTGTCAGTGCTTTCTGGGAAGACAGAAGAGAGACAGATGACAGACAGGCACCAGCCTGGGTGCAGGGTCACCTTCTGGCCCCAGTCCAGGGAGGTGTGGGCACAGAGGCCTTGACACGGGGGCTTCAGAGCAGAGACCACAGGGAGGCTCCACCAGGGCCTTTGGCCACACTCCTGTTCATACAAAGCTTTCAAAAAATGTGCTTCCGCCTACTCACTCTTGGAGTCAGAAAATTTCCAAGCTGCCATGACTGTCCATGCCTCTGCAGACGGCTGGCAGCACTGAGGACTCTCGTGCGACCTTGGCTGGTGACCTTTGAGATGGAGGTCTGGGAACCAGCTGTCTGGAAAGTTCTGTGGGGCAGCTTCCAGCATCAGCTCACAATGAAGGAAGGATGGACGGTGAGTGTGGGGAGCCCAGGGGAGCTCAGATGAGGAGGGCTGCCGACTCAGGGCCACTGCAGAGGGTCCAGGTCCCTGCTACAGTCCCTACAGAGTCGCACAAGTGTCCACAGACGGGGGACGAGCTTCCACAGATGGGGGACGTGTGTCCACAGATGAGGGACATGTGTCCACAGACGGGGGACGAGCATCCACAGATGGGGGATGTGCGTCCACAGATGAGGGACGTGTGTCCACAGACGGGGGACGAGCATCCACAGATGGGTGACGTGCGTCCACAGATGAGGGACGTGTGTCCACAGATGGGGGACGTGTGTCCACAGACGGGGGACATGCGTCCACAGATGGGGGGATGAGCGTCCACAGATGGGGGATGAGTGTCCACAGATGGGGGATGAGCATCCACAGACGGGTGACATGCGTCTACAGATGAGGGACGTGTGTCCACAGATGGGGGATGAGTGTCCACAGACGGGGGACGAGCATCCACAGACGGGGGACGTGCGTCCACAGAGGGGAAGAGTGTTCAAAGATGGGAGACGAGCGTCCACAGATGGGAGACGAGCATCCACAGATGGGGGATGAGTGTCCACAGGCGGGGTGCAGTCTGTCAGCAACACCAAGAAGCAGTGCTTCCTCTGACACCTGTCCTGTTTCAGCAGCGAGGGCTCCCCTAGGCACCCAGTGCCCACCCTGCCTGCAACCTGCTCATTCCCACATGTGGAGGCCACGGCTGCCCCTCAGGAGGCTGGGAGGAAGTCTTAAAAACTGGGGACAGCAGCTGACCAGAGGCGTCCACCCCAGCGCCATCCCTCCTGTCCTGGCCCCCTTCCTCCTGGGACAACCTCCCCCAGGACCTGTCTGGCTGCCCCTCACCTGCCCTGAGTGGCGAGGCCCCGGGAGGGGCTGCAGACCCCAGGGGCAGACATGCGGGGTGCAGGCTGCTCCTCACCTGACCTGAGCTTCCCTGGATGTGTGGATGACCCGCCTCACAAGGATGAGAGAGGCCCGGCCACAAACAAGTCAGACAGTGGCTACAGAAGTTCCCTCAGATCCCTGGAAGGTGCAGAAGTTCTTCAGGGAAGCAAACCAATCCAGTGGGCACCATGCCTGGGCAGCCCCCCCGAGGGCCTCTCTGCTGTCTCGGCTTTTGCTGTTAGCGTAGAACTTTCTTGAACACTCTTCTTTTGCCTCAGGATGAGAGGAAGATGGTGGTGGGGAGGCCGCAGGACATCAGCTCTTTAGATGGCCTCCCTCTTCTCCCCGACTGGACAAGTGCAGGCCAGCTTCCCCACCGCATGGACATGCTTCAGAGCCCCCCACCTCCGTCGCCCGCTCCTTGGAGGGTCCCTTCTGTAGTCCTGTGGGTTATCTCCCCACGGGATCTCCGCACACATCTGCTGCCATCAGGATGGCCCGAGCCCAGGGTCCCCTGGTTTCCCCCAGCTCGCTGACCGCTGCCCCAGGCACAGCTCCCTGGATGCCACTGCTGGTCTGGCCTGCGTTCCCTTGGTGCCCAGCACGCCGGATGTCGTGAGATATTGATATGGTTCCACCAGACTTCCTCCTGACATTTGATTTATGGCTCTAGGTGTTATTTTTCACCTCTCAGCAGTCGATAAGGGATCAGAGGAAATGTCACATTCTCAATGCTGAGCCCACAGGGGCCCGTCTCAGCCAGCAGGGGCACCGAGGTGGCTCCCCACCTTTGGTGGAGTTCCCAGTGGCCGGGGGTCAGGACTGAGCCCCTCCCTGGTACCCCCAATGTTTCAAATATTTATCACAGTAAATATCAACCTCCAGAATATTGCCTTCGTTTAAGCTTTTCACGTCCCAATGATTTTTTATTATTTCCATCGACCAAAATAAATGAAGAAAATGTTTTAGACTACACTTGAAAGCATGTAAAAATCAATAACTGGATTTTAAAAGATTTAAAATGTCTTGAATACATTCATTTTTCAAACATTTCCTTCTGATCTTTAAATAGCTTTTCTTGGAGCATAACAATTTTTTGAAAAGTCAAATATGGAGCATTAAAGGTATAATTACCATTTTAATTATAACTCAATCATCCTATCTGCTCTGCATAGAAATTAAAGCTTTTATGGCAGAATTTTAGGCACTCACAAATGTTCAGGAGCAATTAATGTTACAAGTTTAATTTTTTTTTAAGCTGAGTATGAACTCTGCAGTTCTTAATTTCATCCTTGCTCAGACTGAGAAGTACAGACGCTCCCAGTTGTTATTTTAATTCCCAAGTGAATCCATTTGCACTTACGAGTCTGTTCCTGTGTCCCTCCCAGCTGCAGGACCGCAATGGCTAAGGGGCCCTGGAGCCTGGCCTCCCCTGGGGCCATGGGGTCACAGCTCACCTGACTCCAGGCCTGCCATGTGGAGCATCGTCGGACAACCCACACTGCACTGTTTAAAGTCGGTGGTGCCGTTAGATTCTTTGTACTTGGGAAGCAAAGAACAGGACAAAGCCTGAGGAACCTCACGGAGAGGGGCCCCCCCGAGATCCTGGCCTGGACTTAAAGAAAGTGACTGGAGGGAAGCTTCCGAAGTCTCTATTTCTGCATTAATGAAAACATCGTTTGGCTAAAACTCAGCTAGATTTTCATTGCATTTAGCCCCAGAAATGAAATGCTGAAGTGGCAGCTTTCAGGTGGTTTTGCTTCGAATGCGTGCGTTGCTGGCTCCGTGTCTGAAGCCCAGGCTGCAGGGCTGGGCATGTGTGTGGCGTGTGCACTACCGTGCAGAGTGCAACCTCACCATTTTTCTCCTGGTTAAAGCCCCGTCTAAGATCTGGTCCATTTCCTCGCAGGCTGCCGAGCTCAGGCTAGAACGAAAATCATTTTTATGGGCATTGCTTCACGAAATAAAATAATTCCGTTTTTAGCAAGTCTGCAATGGGTGCCTCCCACCAGCATCTTGTGCTGGGTCCCTGCTTTGCTCGTCCCTGGAGCCGGTTTCTATGGTCTGCATTTTTCTCTCTTGTGCTTGCATCTTACTTTTCTGCTTTCATTAAGAAAAATGGTATTGGAGACAGGCAGACGAGATTTAAAAATGGTCACCATACCAGTCCTCTGCACCTGAGGTGAAGCCTCATCCCTGATCGCGTCTACCCACCCTCTTGCACGGTCCTGACAGTCACGCTGACACCAGCAGCCCAGAGCCAGAGGCATGGAGGCGCGTCTGGGGGGCACACGATCTCCAGAGGGGATTCACGATATTATTGTTTCCAGGGAAGGAAGAACTGTAAAACTCTGAGTGAACATGACTTAGATCTATGGGCTCTGGGAGACCCTTTGTGTCAATCAGCCCACTCTCCAGGAGATGCCCCTTTCTTGGGTGCCCTTTTCAGATCTGGCTTCTCTAGGAGTCCTCAGTGCACTCTGGGTGGGTAACCTGAGTACATGAGCATTGGACGGGGGGCGCTCCCATGGACCTTCCGTGTGGCTTGGGGGTCCTGACAGCGGGGGTGGGCAGAGCTGGGGGCTGGGGGTGGAGCTGGCCAGTTCCTCCTGGCTCTGGCCCCCATGGGTGGGCAGCACCCCTCACTGCAGCCCCCTCATACTCCCATCCCTCATGGGATGTGGGTTCCTCAGCCTGGGCCACACCGTGGTCTGCAGGTGGGGTGGGGCAGTCACTCTGAAACCCTCCACGGCCCCGGAACCATGAGGGTTTCCTGCTGACCCCCATCCATGGACACGTGAGTACCAGGAGGGGGCTGCACTCTGTCCGAACTGGTTTGAAATGTTTGCTGCTCACATGTCTAGGTTCTGCCCATCTGAGAGGTGCATTTGGTGAAGAATATACCATGACTCTGTTAGACAAAGGAATGTGCATGTCGCCTTCCAGTGTTCATTGCTGTGGGAGTTTCCTGGGAGAAGGAAGACCCGACACAAACCTGCCCCCAGAGAAGGTGGAGCTGCCGCTGCCAGGACACGAAGCTGGAGGACGAGGCAGGACCAGGGGCCCATCTGGGCTCGTCCTCACAGCTTGGAGGATGAGGTGGACAGAACCCAGAACCTGTCGCTGTCCCTGTCACCACTGTGAGGCTCTGCTGGGCTGGGACCTCCGGGGCTGTGGGTGGGACACCTCATCACCCTCTGCCCCCTCATGGACTGAGGGCTCAGCAAACGCCTGCCCAGGCCTTCAGGGTATTGGCACCTGGGGGTGCAGGGGGGCCTCTCCCGGCACCGGTTCCCCCATTGACAGGGCAGGAGGATCCCTCACTCTGCATAGGTTGGTCCCTTTGTGGGAGATGTCTGTGAATTTTGAAGTGTTGCCACAAGTGACCAAGAACAGGGGTCCTCTTGTCACCATGAGCAGAGGAGGACCAATGGGTCCCGCCCCAACCATGGAGGTGTCTCCCCATCACCCTTGCCGACCCCAGCAGGCCCACAGACACTGGAGATGGAAAGTCGTCCAGAGGGGATGTGGCCAGCTCCAGCAGCTGAGAAACGTGGCCTTGATTTCTGATGTTGGCCAGATGGCACCTTCCCAAGTCCTGGCTGAAGAACAGGAGGAAAATCCTAGAAACTGCTAGCAGAGGGTCAGAGGTTGCCGTGCCCCAGAGAATAACAACAGCAAGTACACCTTGGGAAACCAGCTCAAGAGCAAGTCCGGACCTATACGCCTGGGACAGACTTCATCACGTGTACAAATGCGCAGGAGGGAAGAATGTCAGAGGCAGGGAGAAAAGTCCTCACGAAGGTTTCCAGGATGATGGTAAGCAAGTAGTATCCTGCCTTTGGCTAACACCTCAAAATATGTGGCTGGGATAAAGCATAAAAATAGCTGAGGTAAACCACAGTGAGTGTTTACCAGGCTCCCCAGGGTGGGTGGAAAAGATCTTTCCAAGCAGAGAAGCAGAGAATAAGTCATATATCCAACAGATTGACTTCATCAGTTCAGTTCAGCCGTTCAGTCATGTCTGACTCTTTGCGACCTCATGGACTGCAGTATGCCAGACTTCCCTGTTCATCACCTACTCCCAGAGTTTACTCAAACTCATGTCCATCGAATTGGTGATGCCATCCAACCATCTTATTCTCTGTCATACCCTTCTCCTCCCACCTTCAATATTTCTTTCCCAGCATCAGGGTCTTTTCCAGTGAGTCAGTTCTTTGTATCTGGTGGCCAAAGTATTGGAGTTTCAGCTTCAATATCAGTCCTTCCAGTGAATACTCAGGACTCATTTTCCTTTAGGAGGGACTGATTGGATCTCCTTGCAGTCCAAGGGACTCTCAAGAGTCTTGTCCAACACTGCAGTTCAAAAGCATCGATTGCTCAGTGCTCAGCTTTCTTTTTAGTCCAACTCTCACATCCATACATGACTACTGGAAAAACCATAGCTTTGACTAGATGGACCTTTGTTGGCAAAGTAATGTCTCTGCTTTTTAATATGTTGTCTAGGTTGGTCATAACTTTCTTTCCAAGGAGCAAGTGTCTTTTAATTTCATGGCTACAGTCACCATCCACAGTGATTTTGGAGCCTTCCAAAATAAAGTCTCTCACTTTTCCCACTGTTACCTCTTCTATTTGCTGAGAAGTGATGGGACCAGATACCATCACCTTAGTTTTCTGAATGTTGAATTTTAAGCCAACTTTTTCACTCTCCCCTTTCACTTTCATCAAGAGGTTCTTTAGTTCTTCTTCACTTTCTGCCATAAGTGTGGCGTCATTCTGCATATCTGAGGTTACTGATATTTCTTCCAGCAGTCTTGATTCCAGCTTGTGCTTCATTCAGCCCAGCATTTCTCATGATGTACTCTGTATATAAGTTAAATAAGTAGGGTGACAATATACAGCCTTGACATATTCCTTTCCCAATTTGGAATCAGTCTGTTGTTCCATGACCAGTTCTAACTCTAGAGAAATTAAAATTTTCTCTGCTTCAAAAACTCTTCATCATAATTAAAAAAAAAAAAAAAAAGGGACCAAGATGTATGCAGCCAGTGACGATGGATTAGCACAATCTCCAATGAAATGATCATGAACCTAGTAGCTCCATTGATAAGAACTCACTGCAAAGGTGCCTCTTGCATCTGATGGGCTGACAGCTGGTGTTTTTCCTTCTTTGGGGGCTGGCGATTGGGCATGCCTGCTTCCCCTCTGTCCTGAGCCTGAGTGTCCTCAACTTGTGTCATTGGTTCCTGTCACACCCCGCCCCTTGGGGACTAGAGGATAAATGCCACCAGTTGGTATGGTTCAATTCCTGGCTGGTAGACAGAACCATCTTGTCTTATCCTTCACCAATGCAAATTATTTCCTTTGGATGTATTCCCAGGGTGGAATCCCCACATGGATGTGTGTGAATGTCTCTGAGATTACTGATCACGGGCACCTCGTCTTTGGTGGGCACCAGGCCCGTGTAGGCTCCCTGCCCACCCCCACTTCACAGAGAACAGAGCAGGTCTCTGTTAATAAGTAAATGTCAAAATGGGGCTCCCTGGAGAGCTGAATTTAAGAGAGAGAAGGTGTGATTTATCTGAGTAAATAAATCTGCCAGATGGAGGGGCCAGTGCCTGCGTGTCCCCATGGCATCGCACAGGTGCCACTTTGGTGTGAGCTGGCCTTTCCATGAGGCCAGTCTTGGAACCCTGGCCTGGGCTGACCTTAGTGAAGGCAGAATGCCCTCCCTCAAGTGGAGAAGAACGACTGGTCCAGGTTCAACTGGTAGTTCTTAGTTAAGAACTGTACCAACTCAGACACCGTCAGGATTCTAGGTGCAGGATAATGTGTCTTGGGGGCAGGTGGTGTGGATGTAATCGAGTCTGAAAACTGTGGGGACCTGCACCCAGAGTCCCAGGAACTGTGAAAAGTGGACACCACTTGTGCGGATGTGGAGATAAGCCCTTGGGGGTGTAAGTTTGCTTCCATGGGGTGGGGTCGGGAACCCTGGGGGTCTGTGCAAGTCACAGTGGATGCCAGTAACCCCAATGGAAAGGACTCGTCAGCCTCGGAGGACGGTTCCATGCCGTGGTCCGTTAGGGAATCCGTGGACCCCCGGTCCCCTCTGTGCCCTTTCAGTAGCTGGGGCATCACGAGAGCAAGGCCTGCACTCCACCCGCTCATGGAACAAACCACTCAGGGCTCAGCCCCTCACCCCTACACCAGCCAGTGCGTTCCCTGTTTTGTTGTTGAACAGTTCAAACCATGTCACGGGTTTCAGCGTTGCTGTTATCATGCTTTTTTGTAGATCTTCCCAGAGCAGGGCCCAGCCTCCCGATGGTCTGTAACACGGGGAGATATCCTGCTACCTCCCAGCAGTGTGTGTGTCAAACCCACCCCAGGAGCTCCACGCTGAAACTCTGCCTTAACTTTGTTCATCAAGAGACAGTCCCAGGGCAGGGGCTGCAGAGGGCCGTCTTTGCTAATTCATGTCCGATAGGGCTCGGCCGGTTCTCGGATTCAGCACAAAGTTCACACTCGCAGGCGTGCAGCCGCTGGCAGCTTTGTAGAGAAAGGGTTTAGCAAAACGCCACAATATTGCATTTCAGCATGACAGAGAGCCCTTGGCAGCCGCCTCGCGTTCTGAGCCTGTTGCCAGTTGAGATGTAAAAGCTGTCAGACTATTTCTAAATGGAAATCCAGGCATTCACAACAATGAAAGTGGGAATAAAATAATAAGAAAACTTCTGCTATTAAATCTGTTTCAGTGATCCTTAAAAGTTTAAATAATTAAATCTATTAAAATGTATCATGTGTTCAAAATATTTCAGACTGGAAACCGAACACACTGACATTTCCAGTGTTGGAGCCACTGTCTACCTAGTGAGGGGGCTGGCTCCAGGCAGCAGAACTGTGTGCAAAGGCTCGCACGCTGACCGCACTGCCCTCTGTCCATGTCTCAGCCACAGTCCTTCCAGCCATGGCTCCTGCCTGACTCCCTGCTCCGCACACTCGTGGGGATGCACAGTTCCCACGCACGGCACCCTGACACTGCAGTAAGCGCTGTCTCTCGGCCCCTTTGAGACCCACACATGGTGGCTTGAGGCAGAGAGCTTCCCAGCCATGCGCCGACCCCGATGCTGGGTGTCCCGGGCCAGCCAATCATGCCAAGTGGGACACAACCGGGTTCAGAAGACCCAGGACGGAGACCTGTGACTGGGGCCTTAGGACTCATCCTAGGGAGTGCTTTCCAGGACTGAAGGGGCAGGGTCGGTGTCCAGTGTCCCCCTGGAAGGGCACTTCCTTATGTGGTATTTCTGGACAAGTAGGGGCTGACTGGATGGTCACTGAGCCTCAGTCTGGTTTTCTTGTGTCTGCAGCCAGGAAAGACACAGGTGGGTCCACTCAGCCACATGCTTACCTGGTTTCTGGTCAGCCATGCGCTCTCCTGGTTTCTGGTCAGGTGTGGACAGACGTCGACAGACTGGAACACGTGTGTGGGGATGGCCTCCCCAGGGCGGGCGGTCCACCAGCATGGCCTTGCAGATGCTGTGTTGGAACCCAGGGATGTCCAGACTTTCTGATTATAATGAGGACACCTGAAGTTGTTTTGGACATTCACTCCCTATGTGCATTTTAATTCATTTCCAGATGACATAAACCATTCTATTCATGCTGCTGCTGCTACTGCTGCTAAGTCGCTTCAGTCGTGTCCGACTCTGTGCGACACCATAGACGGCAGCCCATCAGACTCCCACATCCCTGGCATTCTCCAGGCAAGAACACTGGAGTGGGTTGCCATTTCCTTCTCCAATGCATGAAAGTGAAAAAATAAAGTGAAGTCGCTCAGTCGTGGCCGACTCTTCGCCACCCCATGGACTGCAGCCTACCAGGCTCCTCCATCCATGGGATTTTCCAGGCAAGAGTACTGGAGTGGGGTGTCATCGCCTTCTCCGTCTATTCATGCTACTTGTACACAAATACACAAATTATAAAGCAGTGAGATACGTTCCATAGACGGGCGACAGATGGGAACTTCCTCAGCCTGACAAGGAGCCTCTACCAAAACCCACAGCTCATGTCAGACCCACTTGCTTTCAGAGGCGCATCTTATAACTCGGCAAGAAAGACCCAAGGGAAACAGTTCAAGGGTATGGATAGGTATTTCTCCAGAGAAGATGCACCGGCACGCAGCACATTGAAAAGCACATAGTATCCTCAGTCATCAGAGCAACGCAAGTCCACACCTGTGAGACGCGATTTCTACCTACTGGGGTGGCTGAAACACAGACGATGAGCTTGTGGAGACGTCAGAGCCTCATATGCTGCTAGTGGGATTGCAAGACAATGTGGTCAGTTTGAAAAGAGTTTGGAAGTTTCTCAAAATGTTAAATACATTTTGAAACAGCAGTTCCACAGTGAGGTATCTACCCAAGAGGAATGAAAAATATGTGCACACAGACGTGTGCGCCAGAATGTGCACAATAGCATTATTCATAGTAGCCAAAGTGGAACAACCCAAATGCTGAATGGACTAACACATGGATAAATGTGAAGTGAAAGTTGCTCAGTCATGTCTGACTCTTTGCGACTCCATGGACTATGCAGTTTGTGGAATACTCCAGGCCAGAATACTAGAGTGGGTAGCCGTTTCCTTCTCCAGGGGATTTCCCAACCCAGGGATCAAACCCAGGTCTCCCGCATTGCAGGTGGATTCTTTACCAGCTGAGCCACAAGGGAAGCCAAGAATACTGGAGTGGGTAGCCTATCCCTTCTCCAGCGAATATTCCTGATCCAGGAATTGAACCGGGGTCTCCTGCATTGCAGGTGGGTTCTTTACCAACTGAGCTATTATCAGGGAAGCCCACATAGATAGTATTATCTTACATAGATAGATAAAACTAGGTAAATCCATAAAAATGGAGTATCATTTGGCATAAAAATAAATGAAATACATTGTACAACGTGATGGGCCTGAAAAACATTATGCTCCATGAAAGAAGCCTGATGACAATGTCATGTATTATATGAGTCCATTTACATGAAACACCCAGAATAGGCGAATCCTAAGAGAGAGAAAGTGGGTGAGTGGTGCCTGGGCCTGGGGGTGGGGGGAAAGTACTGGTGGGCTTTAAGGATGAAATGTCTTAAGATTAGACACAACGGTGGCTGCAGAACTCTGGGAATATGCCACAAACCACTTTAAAAAGAAGAATTTTATGCTACCTGATTTATATCTCAATAAAATTGTTATAAACTACTGAGATTAAAATACAAAGTTTTGAAATGTCTAGGTTCTCAAATGTCTGCACCTTCCACACTGGGACTTCAGCACACTGTGCTAATCAGTATGGACCCACAGACTCATCCACTCAGAATTCCTTAGAAAGCTTCTAGGGCTTTTTCTGGAATCTCCTTTCCAGGAGACATGGTGGTTGCCATTTGGGCTGTTTGCTTCCAGAAAAGCTGATCTTGTCAACATCAGGACGCTGTATAAGATGTGGATACATGAGACTCAGAATGTCATTTACCGATTTCTCCACTTAAACACGTGTAAACATGAAGATCAGTGACCCTGAGAGTTAAAGTCCCAAATCTGCAGAGGGAAGCCTGGAAATGCTTTTAACCATTGGCGTTATTTTGGTGTCTGCTGCTGCTGCTGCTAAGTCGCTTCAGTCGTGTCCGACTCTGTGCGACCCCATAGACGGCAGCCCACCAGGCTCCTCCGTCCCTAGGATTCTCCAGGCAAGAACACTGGAGTGGGTTGCCGTTTCCTTCTCCAATATTTTGGTGTCTAATAGATGTCAAATATTCCAAAATATTTTGGAATATCAAATCAAAATATATTGATGGTTTGACATAGAATTCAAAGGACCCTAGGACAGTGCAGGTGCTTGCCTGTTGAAGGCGGGGGATTTGTGCCATTGAGGACCACAGCCTTCCACCCACCCCACCCCTTCTTTTATATGTCTTTGTGATTTTGGTTCTGTGATGTTATCTGTTCAATACAGAAACCACTAACTGGTTACTGTAGTGAATTTGGACAGGATGAATCAATTTATTTGAGAAAGAATCCCAGATTTTCAAACAATTTGTTTCGCTAACTTATGGACTAAAAGTCATTGATCTGATTCATAGTTACCGTTTCCCTCTCCTATATTCTAGGCTTTCCACGCTGTTCCGTTTCCTGCCTGTCCTTAGAAGAAGGTAAGAAACTGCCCGCATAGCCAACCCTCAGACACTTCTGCTGGCAGCAGCAGGGGCCCCTCATTCTGGCCGCAAGCGAGCATCTCGGAGCTCAGGCCCAAGCTCTGAGGGAGGTGCTGGCCCATCTCTCACCCACCGCCACCTCACCCGACGTGCCCGGCCCAGCCGAGCGCACTCAGTTTCTGCTCTCACTCTGTGGTTTTGGTGACTTTGGTGCTGTAATTGTTCCTTTTTACATGACACTCCACCAACCAGACTTTGCCTTGCATTGCCAGAGGGACTGTGTCTCCGTGTGCACCAGACGTCTGGATTTGCCCCCACTGAGCCCTGTGTTTTGGGACCCTGGCCTTCCCAGCCTCCAGGGGCAGCAGGAGTGGGCATGGGGCCCTCAGGTGTGCAGATGGCATCGTGGGTGAACAAGAGTCAGGCCCGGACACTGGGTTCTGGGTCCATGTCCTGGCCACCATGTCGACTCCACTGCCGTGCACAGGGGTCTAGCTCAGAGTCATGAGAGTGATTGTGGGCTCAGGAGGTGATTGTCTTCACATCTCTGTGCTTTTTCTCATTCTGCCAACACTTAACACTTGTAAACAGGCACAGCATTTGTGTTGAACAGAGAAAACTTTCCAGGAAAACAAAGACAAAGCACAGAGGAAGGAGGCTGGGGCGGGGGAGCGGCGGCACATGGGTCACTAAGTGTAGGCGGGGAAGACCCCCCTGAGACAAGGTGGGGGCTGTGCTGTCTGCACTGGCTGGGGAGACGAGACTGCGGTCAGAGGCCAGTGGGCCCACGGTCTGTCCCTCTGTGTGTCCACTGCCTGTCCCCCATCTGTCCCCCTGCCTGTTCCCTGTCTGTCCCCCTGTCCCCCTGTCTGTCTCCCTGTCTGTCCCCCGTCTGTCTCCCTGTCTGTCCCATCTGTCCTCCTGTCTGTCCCCCTGTCTGTCTCCCTGTCTATCCCCCTGTCTGTCCCGTCTGTGCCCCTGTCTCCCTGTCTATCTTGTCTGTCCCCCTGTCTGTCTCCCTGTCTGTCGCCCTGTTTGCCTCCACTGTCTGTTTCCCTGTCTGTCCACCTGTCTGTCCCGTCTGTGCCCCTGTCTGTCTCCCTGTCTATCTCGTCTGTCCCCCTGTCTGTCTCCCTGTCTGTCTCCCTGTCTGTCCCCCTGTCTGTCTCCCTGTCTATCCCCCTGTCTGTCTCCCTGTCTGTCCCCTGTCTGTCCCATCTGTCCCCTGTCTGTCTCCCCATCTGTCCCCCTGTCTGTCCCCTGTGTGTCCCTTGTCTGTCTCCCTGTCTGTCTCCCCTGTCTGTCTCCCTGTCTGTCCCCCTGTCTGTCCCCCTGTCTGTCTCCCTGTCTGCCTCCACTGTCTGTTTCCCTGTCTGTCTACCTGTCTGTCTGCCTGTCTGTCTCCCTGTCTGTCCCCCGTCTGTCCCCCTGTCTGTCTCCCTGTCTGTTGCCCTGTCTGCCTCCACTGTCTGTTTCCCTGTCTGTCCGCCTGTCTGTATCCCTGTCTGTCTCCCCTGCCTGTCCCCCTGTCTGTCTCCATGTCTATCCCCCATCTGTCTCCCCATCTGTCCCCCTGTCTGTCCCCTGTGTGTCCCCTGTCTGTCTCCCCTGTCTGTCTCCCTGTCTGTCCCCCTGTCTGCCTCCACTGTCTGTTTCCCTGTCTGTCCGCCTGTCTGTCTCCCTGTCTGTTACCCTGTCTCTCCCCTCTCTGTCCCCTCTGTCTGTCCCCCTGTCTGTCCCCCTGTCTGTCCCCCGTCTGTCCCACTGTCTGTCCTCCTGTCTGTCTCCCCATCTGTCCCCCTGTCTGCCTCCACTGTCTGTTTCCCTCTCTGTCCGCCTGTCTGTCCCCTGTCTGTCTCTCCTGTCTGTCCCACTGTCTGTCCCCCTGTCTGTCTCCCTGTCTGTCCCCCTATCTGCCTCCACTGTCTGTTTCCCTCTCTGTCTCCCTATCTGTCCCCTGTCTGTCTCTCCTGTCTGTCCCCTGTCTGTCCCCTGTCTGCCCCCCGTCTGTCCCCTGTCTGTCCCCTGTCTGTCCCCCTGTCTGTCCCCTCTCTGTCTCCCTGTCTGTCCCCCTGTCTGTCTCCCCATATGTCTCCCTGTCTGTCTCCCTTTCTGTCTCTCCTGTCTGTTCCTTGCGTGTCCCTCTATCTGTCCCCTTTCTCTGCACTGCTGCTCTATCACGCTTGAGTGCAGTTACTTCCCATTTGAAGGGGCATAAAGGCAGCCGAACTGAACCCCGAATCCGCCCCCTCCTGCCTCTGCTGCCCGCCTGGTGAAACAGGAAACTGGACCCAAGCAGCCCAGTGGTCCTTCTGTAAGTGCAGATAACCCTCGTAACAGATGTGCTTATCACTCAGGTTCTGGAACAAGAGGTAACAAGTAGCCGGAGTGTAGCAGGAGTTACCTCTGCACTGGCTTCATCTCTGAACATTTTGTATCTTGTTCTCATTTACACCCTTCCCCAATGTTCATTATGAAGTTTTAGCAGGACTAAGAATCATTTGGAGTACTTGTTAAAAATGCAGCCCAAGATATTCTGATTTGGTGATTTCAGAATAAGGGCCAGGTTCTGCTCTTAAACATGGCGCCCAGGCAAACCTTACACAGGAGACATTGGGCCACAACTTGGAAAACACTCAAGGGCCAGAGCTTCCTCTTACACACTTGTGTGTGTTCCCAGCCCCTGGCACATTGCCTGGGGCAGAGTGCTGTCCCTTATATGTGTAGAATGATGGATGGATGGATGGATGGATACATGGAAACCGATGTTTTTGCCAGTGGGCCTGCTATTGGCAAGCCATGGGTGGGACTATGAACAAACCTTGACAGTCATTTATGCCTTTTCTAAACCTTAGGAAATATTTTGATATGTATTATAAGAATAAATCAGTTCCTGTAACAGGAAGAACTCTGTCACTTTTCTTGGATTTCAAAAGTCATCAAGGCAAAATTTGCAGCCCCCAGTTTTCTCACTGTTTCTGCAACTAGCTCTTTGCCTGGCTCATCCTATTTAGCACAAGCAACTCAGCCGTGTTTGCATCACAATAAACTGCCTGCCACGTGGGTCTTAACGTTTGGCTGCTGTGGTTAGTTAATATGACCATTCAAGGCATGTTTCCACATATTTTCATTACAACTGAAAACATAATTAACTCTTATTCAAAAAGAATTTGGTTGTGAAATCCAGTGATTTCTAGATGTGTCCCCCATTTTCAGAAACTCCAACACGTGGTCATCCAAATTCATGGAATGCATAAATGCAGCACCAGTTCATTTCAGAACTACTCTCTGCACTCCTGTAAGATCCCCCAAGGAGGCTCCCAGACCACGGGACTCTGTGACGCACTTAAAATGTCACTCCCTTTAGTTATCAGACACACCCCAAAGGAATGCTGCAGCATCTCCATTAAGGCGATTACCTCGTTATCATGATGATTTTCCTGTCCGTCTCTCATGCTCATGACTTAATGCATTTTATCATGTTTATCTTTGTTTGTTCAGGTTTTCCGTACTTGGTGCCTATTTAATGCCCTGAGCAGATGAAGAACATTAAGGACATTAAGCAGTTGAAGGATATTAAGCAGTGCCTTTCACTGGACCCCTTCAGATTTCTCAAACATCATGTGAACCCCCAAATGTTCATAAAGTCAGAGTCCTTGCTTTAGAAAGGCAGATAATTCTGTATTATGATGCATGGGCACCACATGGCTGTGGGAGGAAAATGAAGGGCTTGAGGGTTCTTGGAATATTTCTTCTTGTTATAAAGTAAGAATGACCTTTGCAACTCCGTTTAGGCTCAGCTGCTCATGAATTACGAGGTGTTCCTCTCGGAGAGACACTTCCTGCAGCCCACTCACCCTCAGAAGACCACAGAAGTTCTCTGCAGGAAAAATTACCCTTTCTTAGTCCTCCGAGGGTAGCCCATGTCAGGCAGAGTTTTATTATTGTCCTTAGTCCGGGGAAGAATTACTTTCGGGAAGTTTCGGCTCATTACTTCTGGTCTTCATCAGCTGTTCTCGGGGGCCGTGGCCTTTAGTGCACACGGCAGCCCCTCCCCACTCTGCTGGGCTCCCCCTGACCACGGAGACAGAGCAGGTGGCCTGACAGCAGAGCCAGACTCAGGAGACCCCGGAGCTGGGCCATTTCAGAATGAATTCCAAGAGACTTATCCCTTTTTATTTAAAGACCTGTTTTGTGAGTTTTATATGTAACCAAAAGTTATATGTAACTTTTTTGAATCAGGCCCAACTGCCCAATTGAATCAGGCCCAACTGGCCATCCGAAGTATTGTCTAGAATGATCTGGAATTTTTTCATTGTGTGAATTTCCCATTTTGGGTGGCTCCCCCTAGCCACAGCTCCTATGATGAGAGCTGGCAATAGTCCAGGCCTCTGGGAGGCTCCTTCATGTTTCTCAGAGTGGGCAGAGTGGTGGGGCCAATGGTTTTTAGGCTGGAAGGAGACAACTTTCCTTGCTGTCTTGTCCCAGCCATTTGACCTGGGGAGTGGCGGGCAGATGCTGTCTGTAGGGCTTGGAGGCTGGGATCTGCCAGCTGCTCACCTGGACATTCACGTCAGTCTAGATTCATCTCTAGTCACCAGCATGTTCTGTGGTTCCATAGTCTGAATTCAAAGCATCGTTCCCTCCTGAGACTCTTTTCAATTCTTGGTTAGATGGCTCATGGCTTTGTTGTCTGTCGGAGTCTCTTTCCTGGCTGACAACTCCCCGCCCTGCCCCCCCATAACCTGTCTGCAGGGTTACAGCAACTTTTCCCTGAAGCCAGCTCTCTGCCTGGAGAAAAGTGGATGAGATCTGGTCTGCAGCAGGGTCAATGCTGGCACAGCTGCACCTCTGCTGAGCTGACTCAGGGAAGCAGGCGGGGGCCTTGTTGTTGGGCCCCTTCCTCCAGGAGCCGTCAGAGCCTCTGTCCATCCCTGTCCTTGTTTGTGTAATCTCCCACATGGCCTCTGGGCTGTATTCCTGCTTGCCTCCCGACTGCTTTGATATGAAAGACAAACACCACCAAACACGGCCCAAATACCAACCAGCCCCGGGTAGAGGGGTTTTGTGCCAAACTTTGACAATTGTCCAGTCAACACGTCCATTTAGAAGGAGGGCTTTCTACGGGCACAGGTGTCCTGGTCACTCAGAAGATGGATGGAGTGTCCATTGACGACATGTCCCTGCTCTCCTGAGTGCACACGTGGCGTTGAGGAAGGCTTCCTAACCCCGAGCACAGGGGTAGGGTGCCGTCGGCTTCTGATAAGAATGGTGTTAATTTGCTTCTTGCTCGAGGACAGTCTCCTGAGACAACAGGGTGTTCAAGGCCAAGCAGAAAGGGAGCGGGACCTCTGTGGAGCAGGGCTGCCCCACAGTCCATCTCTGGGGGCAGGGCAGAGGCAAATGGCCACTGGGCACCCGCCCTCCGTCGTGTGCAGGCCCCCAGCTCCATGGATAGAGGTGCTGTGCCCCTGGGGATGCTCCCCTTTGTCTCCTCTGGCTTTTTGCATGTGGGCTTCCTCCCAGTTGCCGTGTTTTTTTCTGATGTCGGTCCTCTTTACTGTGACAACATGTCCCCAAGGAAGAGGGGGCCTGGCCCTCCCCACAAAGCCTGCCGTCTACACAGCCAGGGGCAGGCTCTGTGCTGACAAAGGTGATCTTCTCGTGAGGGAGTCGGCTTGCTCCCCTGCTCTGTTGTTTTGGGGCCCTCACCTGGGAGCCCCCTTTCTGCTGCTGGCCTTCCTGCTCTGGCCCACTCTGTGCCCTGTGTCACTCCCACCATGACAGGCCATGCGCTGCCCCATTGTTCAGGCGGATCCGTTTCCTCGACAAACCTGTAAAAGTGTTGGGAACTCAGGGAGGGCAGCCTGGAGCCTGACGGAGGGTCTCTGGCCTCCGCCTTCCTGTGATCCTCCTCCCAGCTTCACCAGCCAGACTTTGGCCGGAGAATTTCATTTTCCTGCCCCCTAGGCTCGCGTCTGCACAATGGGAACATGAGTGGGGCCCCCTCCATGGTTCTGTGAGGCTCAGATGTGCTAATATATGTAAAGTGTGTACAGCAACATGTGACATAGTCAGTGTCTGATACATATCAGCTCCTCACATCACTATGGGTCACCTGGGCATTGCCAATGTCAGTCGTGGCTGTGGAATCGTGAGCAAGTGGGGAAGCTTGGTTTACAGCCTCTGCTTAATTGATCAACACTCATGTTAACTGTATTTGAAGACACCAAACACTGAATGGGGAACATACAGGTTTAAAGACACATTTCTCTCTTCTAACTTCAATTGTGTCAAACTTCAGTAGAAATTCAGATGCTGAGGATATTATATAAATGTAGATGGTACATTGTATCCATCATGCTTAAGTGTACAAGTGTACATTGTATTGTACAATTATATTGTATATACACTATGTATACATTATATAGGTTGTGTTGTACAAATTATATTTTGTAGATACTGTATATACATTGTACAGATTATATCATATAAATTAAATTGTGTACACATTGAGTATACAGTTGTACAAATTATATCACATAAATTATATTGTGTATACATTGTATCAAAGTTATATTGTGTGTGCATTGTACAAATTGTATCATATAAATTATACTGGATATACTTTGTACAGATTGTATCATATAAGTTATATTGTGTACACATTAAGTGTACATTGTACAAAAATATATAAATTATATTTTGTATACATTGTACAGATTGTATCATATAAGCTATATTGTGTATACATTGTACCTTGTACAAATTGTATCATATAAATTATATTGTATAGACATTGTGTATACATTGTATAGATTGTATGAGTTTATTGTGTAGACACTGCGTGTACAGCTTGTATCATATAAGTTACATTGTGTACACATTGTATGTACACTGTGTCAATGCACATATGTATTGTTAGCATCTACAGAGCCTTCAGCAGCCTCACTGCAGGGGTTTTTGGAGACACGGGCCAGGGTACGTGTGTGACAGCAGCCAGGGGACCCATCACTCCTGTCTGGCATTCGGTGCTTCTACTGAGGAGATGAGGACATGGGGAAGGCCAGTGCTGGCTGGACGGGCAGGAGGGTAGAAGGCTGCTCTTTCCTCCACAAGGACCACAAGAGGGTGTCTGTGGCCATAGATCACAGATGGAGCCAAGGAGTTGAATGCAAGGAGGCTTCCTGGACAATCATGGCCTCGCCTCAGGGAGAATGGCCATGGCTAAGCACGAAACACTGAAAGGGAGGTGGGTGGGCTGCTGGGACTATGGGCCCCTGCAGACCCGGCGGTGGACACATGGCCAGGGCAGAGCTGACTGGAGCATTTGGGGGAGTGAGGCCACTGGGGCTCAGGAGGGGGGCCTCACGGGGTCCCACGGCTTTTTTGGGGTGTTCTCAGGGGAAAACACCTTGGATGGTGTTGAGCCATCTCAAAGCTGAGCGGGTGTGATTTCCACCCTCTGTAATTCAGGCCCATTTGAAATCTGAGGACCCACTCCTGCTGATCTGTCGAGGTGACGCTAGTGAATATTCTGCGGTTAGGGTGGAGGTCAGCAGGGGTGTGAAGCCAGACAACCTGTGAGGTGGCCGGGCAGCAGGGGAGGGGCTCTGTTGTGTCCCCAAGTGCAGCTGTTGAGGTTGAGATGCAGTCAGCCCTGGGTCTAAACTTGGAGCTCAGATCCAAGTGTGCGGTAAAGGGCTGACCTCTGGAGGCATTTTTATTTCCATGATGATACATGGCTCCCCCTCCCAGCAGAGAGCTGTGCCATCAGGGAGCAGAGAAGGTGTTCTGGGCACCTGACCAACGGCCAGGCTTGGCCGGGGCCATCCGCTCCCTGGGAGGACCTGCAAAGGGCTTGGTCAGCATGCCGCCTTGGTAGCTGGTTTCAAAGGCACACCCTCCCACCCTTGGGGAGAACGTGTGCTGCCTGATTTGACTGTATCTTTCAGACACTGTTAGTACCACCGCAGCCTGACATGGAAATTTAAAAAAAGAAAGAGAAACAAACAAAGAAAGGGCATCACTGAGGGTGAAAGACTTCGGAGCAAGACAAGCCCGTGGTTTCCACATGAGGGGCCGTGTTTCACCATCTCCCCTCCCCTTCCCGCCAGATCCTCGTAACTTTCAGTCACTTTCTTCTCCATCACGTGACTGCTGCTATTCCGTTTCCACAGAGCAGAAGCACTGAGAGACAAGACTTTCTGGTGGAATTTAATGCTGTTGTGAATCCCAGAATCCCAGTCTTCTCATGCCAGGGGTGAGGAATAAGACCACACAGACACAGGTCTTATGATATTTACCTTTTTCTCTTTTAACAATGATGTTCCAGCTAATGAGCATTTATATTCTGTTGTGGTCTTGTTATTGCGTCCACACGTCTTGTGAACCTAGAGGAAATCTGAGCTTCAGGCCTGTCCCCCACCTCCCCCTGGTCTCTGCAGGCACCTCATCAGTGGTGTTTGCACAGTGTCCACTCACAAAGGCCTGCAGTGGGCAGTGGAGAATTTAACAAAGCTGTGTTCTCGTCACTCTGGCAAAGAGACCTGAAGTCAGATCTTGTGAAATTGAAGGGAGGGACCAGCCTGGTTCTTAGACACCCCTCATGTTGAGGAGGTGGTGGAAATCCAACATGTCCATGATTTTAATCTTCATTGATAATGTTATTCTTCAGAACTGCTTCAGACTCAAGGCCAAAACCAGCCTAAATGACTCTTTCCCGCTGGACAGGGGTGCTCAGCCTGGAGGGACAGATGCCTCACTTGTCCAAGGAGGGTGGTATCTGGGCACCGAGGGCAGGGGTCCCTGGGGGCGGATCCCTGGGGTCTGAGCTGAGGGGTTTCTGGGGGACTGAGTTGCTCAGAGTTGTCCTCAGGATGGGTAGAGCCTCTGACCCACTGAGCCAGCCCCGCTGAGATCTGCTCTGGGCTGAGGCTGAACAACCCAGGGCAGGTCCTGACCCGCCTGTGTGGCATCAGCACTGCGGACGCCTGGTCCTGGGCTTCCTGCAGTCAGAAGTCCCACACTGCTGACTGATCATACTGGCGGGCCTGGCGAGCGAACTATCGAACAAGACCCCAGGTGTCCTGTGCACCGAGCCTGCCCCAGGGCAGAGAGTGCCAAATCCTGAGCTGTATACCCCAGGGTCAGAGGCCAGGTCTCTCCATGGTGAACGCTGCCCCCCCGCCACCTGCCCCGGACTCGGGCAGGGGCCTTACAGACCTTCCTGGGGGTGTGCACAGCAGGGCCAGGGGCATTACTCCTGACATAGGTGCTGGCAGTGCGGTTACACGGGTGACAGGTTGTGACCCTGGTGACCAGGACCGGCGTGAGTGGAAAGGACGCATTGCAGACAGCATAGACGCCTGGGCAGAGGAGGCAGTGGAGCTGTGTCTACAGGGACCCTGGAGTCTCTGAATCTAGACCACGTCCAAGGTGGGCTCTGGACTTAATAAGGCCCCAGAGGTTGCCTGGTGCTGAAAGGGGAGCAGGCGACGCGCTCCAGGACAGCCCGGGGTGATGGATGGGCCGCAGCCTCCTGCTGCTCCATACCCTCCATACCCGTCATCCGGGCGGGTGTTAGCTGACTGTCAGGGAAGAATTATTTAGTGGTGGCAGCTTTCACTGATGTGCTGCATTCTGGGGTCAAACAACTGTTACAAAGCAGCAGTGCCGCCCGGTTCCTGCGTCTCGAGAGCGCAGGGTTGACAACGTGAAAGGAAAGGCGTCATGGCGGGCTCACCGACATCCTTCAGCCCTCGTTCAGGTGTGTGTGTGGGTGTGTGTGCACAGCAGAAATGGAGGAAGGGCTCTGCTCACTAAATAACGTCGGGCAGAGGAGGGAGGCCTTCATGGGCAGCCCAGGTCACCCGGCTTGAGAGGGGCTGGGGGGCTGCCTTGGAAGGTATTGGGGGATCAGAGCTACAGGCGAGGTGGAGACACCGGGCTGAGGAGAGGGGGAGAGACAGGTGGGGGGCGTCAGGAAGGGATGGCAGGGCCACCACGCTCCAGGCCAGGACTCGTGTCAACACCAAACACTCGCCTCTGTCCGCACTGTGTGTCATCTGAGGCTGTGTGGGAGGTGAGACATGGGGAGATAATGGGCCAACCCCTCCAATTTGCTCCTAGAATGTGCAGCAAACATTTGAAAATTAATGAAGGAATTGGGGGCAGAGGTAGCAGGAGAAACAGCTGCCCCCGGGGTTCCCCATTCAGCAGTTTCTGTCCATCATGTGGCTGAATTGTGGGGACCAGACTGATACCTGCTGGGCCTGTCCATGCTCTATGCTTGCCAGAGTCAGAGAACTGCTCATTGGACGGATGAGAGGATGGACAGATGGACAAATGGGTAGAGCGATGGACGGACGGTCGGACGCTGGCTCCTGGCTGTGATCTGAGATGAGGGCTCCGTCCAGCACCCCTCCAGCACCCTGAGTCCACCCCTAGTGGACACATGACCTCCTCAGGCAAACAGTGGATTCTACGTGAGGTGCCGTGACATGAGAATGCCCTGGTCTGAGCAGAGATTTACAAGTGCCGAGCTCTGACTAGGGACCCCGTGCAGACTGAGGGCTTTTAACTGAAAAACCTTCTCCCCCACTGATGAGGAAGTGGATGAGGGGGACTTCTTGTGTCAGCTCAGAGGGGACAATGCTCATAGATGAGCAGAAGGAGGAGGAGGCAGGAGAATAGGTCCCAACACCAGGACGGTGCGCAGGACGCCTCCCCTGTGCAGGGCTGAGCTCCGTGAGGTGCTCGCGTGTTGTGGGCAACAAGCCCTCGAGGCAGTGAGGGGTGGGTCCCCCTTGAGCTCCTCACCCACCCAGCCCTCTGTTCTGGCAGAACTCCAGCCCCAGAGTCAGAGACACAGCCCAGACCCGCGCCAAACACGCCAACTACACAGAACATGCCGATGGGCACCAAACAAACCAGTGGGCACTGAACACGCTGACCTGCATTGAACACACCAATGGACACTGAACACGCCGACAGGCACTGAACACCCAACGGGCTCTGAATACCCGACGGGCCCTGAACACGCCAATGGGCACCGAACATACCAATGATGGGCACCGAGGGGCCGTCCTGCTGTGCTGCCCTCTCGGGGGCAGGGAGCCCTCCCCCCACTGCCCTGTCCCGTGTGGCCAGCATCACTATTGCCAAAACAGCTGGCTGCCCAGCTCTCCATCACCTTTGCCCAGTCCCCAGGCATTCCTTCCCTTCCCACATTTGCTTTCAGGCTCTCTGTCCCCAAATCCGAGCTTGGCTTCTGCACCAAGGCAGTAGGGGCAGCATCTGCTTGTCTGGGAGGCATAGGAGCCCCCCACACATGGGGATGGAGCAGGGGGACTGCCTGCTGCCCCCACCCTACTCCGCCCCCTGGCAGCCACCCGAGGGCTCTCACCTGGGGCAGGAGGTGACTTCTACTCCTGCTGGGGACTTGGCCAGGCAGCCGAATGTCGAAGAGGGCCTGCAGGGCGGCCTGGGCGGCCTGGCCCTTGGCCAGCTTCTTGCTGCGTCCCGAGCCCTCGAACGTCCTCCCGTCCACGCTGACTGCCATGACGAAGCTCTGGGCGCGCCGCTTCTCAGGCTCCGAGAGGCACACGTAGCGCAGGCCGGAGCGCAGCTCATTCAACAGCACCACAGGGTTCCCGGTGCCTGGGGCCGTGGGTCCCCCCAGGCCCAGGTCCAGTGGGTGTCCCAGGAGCCGGCCCCGCCGGCAGGCCGTGGACAGGCACTCAGGGGCAGGGGGGCGGCGGCTCCCCGGGAAGCCCTCGCTGGGAGCTGCAGGCTCGAACCGCTGGAACAGGGCGTCGGGGAAGTCAGCCTGGTCGGAGGTGAAGTCAGGGGCCATGCCACCGGGGGCTGGGGGTGCCTGGCCAGCGTTGGGGAGCTGCACGAAGGAGCGGAGGGCCAGCTCTGCTGCCCGCATCTTGGCTTTCTTCTTGGTGGGCCCGGTACCCTCGAAGGTGAGCCCGTTGACGTCCACGGCCACGGCAAAGATGGGCGCGTGCACCGGGCCGGTCTGCGACACCATACGGAACTGCAGGCCTGGCCGCAGCTCGTGCAGCTGCACCAGTGCATTCTTGGGTGCTACAGACCATGAAAGCCGCCGCCACAGCAGCCTCAGGGGACACAGGTGCCCACCATTGCCCTCCTCCAGCGGCCGCTTCCTCTTCAGGCCGGGTGCGCCCCCTCGGGCCCTGTCCCCGGCTGGCGGTGGCCTGGCCTCCAGGTTGCTCACATTGCGGTTCTCCTTGACATCGGCACTGCTGGTACCTGGAGGGGAGACAGACCGTGTGACCCAGGGCTGTGGGGACTGCGGGCCCTGCTGCTGACGACCCCTCTCAGCACCTGGGCCAAGAGGCGGGAATAACCTGCAGTTTCCCAAACTGGAGGTAAAGACGGAGAGAGTAACAGCTCAGCCCCTGGAACCCACAGCAGAGTGCCCAGAAACTCTCTGGGAGCTCTCCATGTTCTTACTGATCTCCCAGATGTGGGATGGGGAAGGCAGCGTGTGTGATCAAAGTGGCTGGTGTGGTGGCCGCCTTCTGAGTCTCTCAGGAGAAGGTTTATCTTGGAGGAACCACCCGGCAGGCCCAGCTTGTCCTCCTCCTGGCCTGAGATTGCGTCCACACCCTCTGGTATTCATCCCAGGTCTGTCAGCCTCAAAGTTTAAAGTGAGTCGGGCAGATCCAAGCGTGGAGGAAGATCCCACCCATGTTGATCGGTAATTCATAAAAGCTGATAGAAGTGCAGCCTCCCAGGCTATCCTGATACATGCTCTGGGGGTGATGCCACTCATGGTTTCTGCAGACAGGCAGATTACCTCCTCCCAACACGGCCTCCCAAGTAGTCTGCATGAAGTCAGGGAAGCTGCAGGGCAGGGCAGTGGTCATTCTGTGGCTCTGGGTCAAAAAGGTGAGAGGTCAAAGTCCCCCACAACCATAGTGAGTGTGTGTGACCTTGAGCAGCCCCTCCACCTGCCTCAACTCCATTTTCTTAAGATGGAAACTGAGTTTGGCAGCTCTTGCCTCAGGGGTTACTGTTAGGTTGAGCTAGGGAACATGTGTAAAGGACAAGACCCCTGACACAGAGCAGAGTCAGATGCAGTTCTGAAAACAGCAGGAAAGGGGAGGCAGACACTTGTAGGCCTGTCCAGGCCAACTCCCCTGCTTATTTCAGGAGCTGGGGTTCCCGATGAATGTCCTGGAAATTCCAGGACCCCCAGAAAAGAGGGCTGGAATGCTCCTGCCCCCAGAGAGCCTGGCTCTGTGCCAGTTCTGAGACCAGGCCTGGGGACCCCCACAATGAACCCCTAGACACACCCGTTGCTCCTTGGTCACCCACCCAAGAGCCTCAGTGACCATCAGCGGGCTGCCTGCTCCCACAAGCACATGCCTGACTCTGGCTGAAAAGGTAGTCAGTTATCCCCTGTAAGATAACACTGAAATGCAAGACGTGTTCTTGTTCTGTGGACCATCTCACCCTCCATGCTTTCCTGCCTCAAGCAAGAGGGGTGCCCTGCCCAACACACGCACCCAACTCTCCCTCTCCTCACAGCCATCTGCTCTGGTCTCCTTGGCGTGTGCGCTGTCCAGATCTGCAACTCCCCTGCCCCCCCTCCCCCTGGGTGTCTCTCCAGTTTCACAAGCCAAATGCAGTTTCAACAGTAGGCATCCGTCCAACTTTTTCTTTGTTAAATAACTGGACATACTGTTCAAAGAGGCTGTGTTCACTTTCCTTTCTCTTTTTGGTTTGGAGGGAAAAGCAAAGAAAAGAGAGGAGGGGTGGTCAGGAGAACTAGTATCTTTTCTTGCAATGCCTGGAGTTCTCAGTCACATGGTCACTGCCTGGATTTCCTACCACTGTGTGGGGATAGGATCCCAGTTGTGGGGCTGGGACCCCGGCTCTGGGGAAGGAGCTGCTTACTGAGGTTGTCCTCATCCTCTGCGTGCGTGGCCCCAGGGTTCAGGCGTTTGAAGGGAGCGATGAAGGCTGACAACATGCTCACTTTGTCTGGAAAGAAAAGAACAGGAAATGCACTTTTGACACCAAGTTAAAAAAAATTTTTTTTTTTTAATTTATTTGGCTGCACCGGGTCTTAGTTGCAGCATGTGGGACCTAATTCCCTGACCAGGGATCGAACCTGTGGCCCACTGCTTTGGGACTACAGGCAGAGTCTTAGCCACCTGACCACCGGGGAACTCCCGACACCAAGTTTTAGAAAAACTCAGTGCTTTCACATGTCCTCATTACTGGGGATTTGGACATGGGAAGTTGAAAGTTCATTTTGGTTTTAGCCTCTTCATTTTGGTTTAGTTTTTTATTGAATTTCTGACAGCATTTTATCAAATTCCCCTCTCCATTCAATATTAAACTTTATGATCTCCATCTTTCTTATTTTCTTATTTTTGGTGTCTCCATGTCCCTCAAAACCAGAAGTCTCCACCTGCACACCAAGGTTAGTTCACAAAGAGGAGCGAGGCAAACTGAGACCTGTCTCAGATAAATGAGCTTTCTGCAAACAGAGCCACGACCCTCCTCCCCAGAGGCGGAGACCTCGCTCTGTGGACTGAAAGCACCTGAAAAAAAAGGACTTCTCAAAACTGTGACAAATACTCGATGTGTGTTTGAGCAGAAGATGACGGGACAGGACGAGGGAGCAGGGTTGAGGGCGTGGAGGGTCCCTTGAAGTGGGAGTGGTCCTTGAGTGGCAAGAGGAGCCCGGGAGCCCCCGCCTGCAACCCTAGGGGTGGTCCTGGCTGCAGACTCCCCTGGGGGCAGCACAGAGAGCAACTCGAACCCAGGACGAGGTGGTGCTTGGGACCAACGGGCTCAGCTATTCCTTCTAAACAGAGACCAAGGGCTGAAATAAGAGAATACCGAGGAAGGGACCAAAAGGAAGACTCCCTATTTCAGAACCCTGACCCCAACCACAAGTGAGTCCACAGGAGAACTCAGCCCTGATGCCCCCAGAGCTCCTCTGCTAAGACCCTCAGGGCTGCAGTGTTCCTGACTTTCCACATGACCTTAGGAAACCAAGTGTTCTTAGGAAACCACGGATGGAAGCATGCCGCTGCCCATCCCGTGTGTCAGAGGTCACCACAAGGTCACCACTGCCCTCCCCGCTGGCGGGGGGCCCAGGGCCCCCGTCAGGGGTACTTTCTGCATCCTCCATGCCTGGCGCTGCCTTGTGTCTGCTCTGTGCTCAGACAAGAGCCCTGCTCCGGGCACAGCTCTGCGATCTTCTGCGGAAACCTCAGCTGTGCCGCCGACTCCAGACCCAGGCCTGGAGCATGCTCTTTCTCTTTCTGTTCTGAGCCTGTTTTCTCTTTAGCCAGGCTTTCCAGAGGCCAGGGGAGTTCACGCTGAAATTCATTCAGGAGCCTGTTAACAGCTGTTGTTTCCAGCAGGGACAGGCAACAATATAATGCTCACTCAGAGAACAATAAATAACTCAAATATGGGAGGTTGCTCCCTCTTCATTCAGCCGAACAAGAGGAATCAGCCAGGGAAGGCCCCACTCCCACCCTTGTGGCTGTGCCGATTTATTGTGTGGGAATGAAATCTCTTCTTGAGTTATAATTTCATTAAAGGAGCCCAGTAATATTCCAGAACGAGTGTGAAGCTCAAATGATTTAGTCTGGAGCATTTTGAAATGAAATTAAAATTTTCTAATAAACAGGGCTCCCAGCCAGACACCCACAAAACACACCAAGCCGTTTCAGAGCTCACCTTAGACAAACTGTGAAATACTTAGAGATGGTTTTCCATCCATCAGAGTCCTCCATTTCTAGGGTGGCCAGAGTTGTCAAATAAAAATTCAAGACATCTAGTGAAGACTGAGTTTTGGATACATGGAAGATATTTTTCTGTGTACATCTCTATAATATTGTGTGGGGCATACACACACTACAAAAATTATTACTTATCTGAAATGCAAATTTAAGGCAAAAGACTTGAATAAACATTTCTACAAGGAAAATGCACAAATGGCCAATAAGCACATGAACAGATATTCAACATCATCAGGGAAACGGAAATCAGAACTAGGGTGAGACAGCCTCTCACACATGTTAGGCTGGCTGCTATTAAAAAAACCAAGAAAATAATACATGTGGGTGAGGATGTGTAGAAATCAGAACACAGTGCATGGCTGGTGGGAGTGTAAAACAGTGCAGCCCCTGGGAAGTGCATATTTCCACTCAGGTGTCGATCCAGAAGAACCAACAGGGGGATTCAAAGAGTTACAGCACGCCCATGTTCAAAGCAGTGTGACGTACAACAGCCAAATGGGGAGGCAACCCAAGTGTCCACAGGTAGACGGACGGATGTGGTCTGTACACACAAGGGAACATTATTCATCCCTGAAACAGAAGAGGATTCTGACGCAGGCTACAGCACGGTGAACCTTGGGGACATGGTGCTAACCAAGGAAGCCAGCCACCAAGGGACAAATGCAGGGTGACCACGTCTGTGAGGCCCCTGCTGCTGCTAAGTCACTTCAGTCGTGTCCGACTCTGTGCGACCCCATAGACGGCAGCCCACCAGGCTCCCCCGTCCCTGGGATTCTCCAGGCAAGAATACTGGAGTGGGTTGCCATTTCCTTCTCCAATGCATGAAAGTGAAAAGAGAAAGTGAAGTTGCTCAGTCGTGTCCGACTCTTAGCGACCCCATGGACTGCAGCCCACCAGGCTCCTCTGTCCATGGGATTTTCCAGGCAAGAGTACTGGAGTGGGGTGCCATTGCCTTTTCCTGTGAGGCCCCTGCTGCTGCTGCTAAGTCACTTCAGTAGAGACGTATAAATCACCGAGACAGGTGGGAGGATGGTCCCCAGGGGCTGGAGGAGGGAAACGGGGCTGGTCAGTGAGTGAAGACAGAGCCCAGCCTGAGGAAATGAGGAAGCTGGATGTGGAGGTGGTGGTGGCTGTATAACATAGAGACATACTTAACATCACTGAGCTACATGCTGGAGCACAGGTAATATTGCACCTTTTATATTTTGTATGTTTTACTACAATTAAAAAAATAAAAAGCAATTCAGGTTTAACTGCACATCCTGTGGATTTTTTGGTAACCCTAGCCCTTCATTGGTTGATCCACTTCTCTGGGGTGGTGGGTTTGGATTTCAGGTCAGCTGAAACCAGGCAGACAAGCCAGGCAGAAAGCCTCAGAGATGCTGAGTCAGCTCACCAGACTCTGGATACTGCCACCTGCTGGGATGCTTCAGGAGGGAGAAGTAGTTACCCTGACAGCACGTGTACTCTCGGTGGGAAACAGCAACGCCTAGGAAGGACACATAGGGTCTTCTCTTTTTATCACAGTGCACAGCTTGTGGGATCTTAGTTCCCCAACCAGGGATCAAAGTGCTGTGAAAGCACAGAGTCCTAACCACTGGATGCTAGGGAATTCCCTCAGACCGAGTCTTTAGAAGGTCTTTAGGGAAAAGGGTGAGGAACTGCATTTTCTATGTAGAAAAATTCCAAGGCAAATTATTTGCTGTTGGTGCCTTCTTCGTGGCTGTTTCCTGGACACAGGCCTGTCAAGGCATCTACTTCTGCAGGTTCCAGGCGAGCAGAGCCCCAGTGCCCAGCTGCTTCTGTCTCTGTGTTTCTCACAGTCATTTGAAAATCTGGCTTCATGCAGGTCACAGACTGATGGAAAATAGAGGCCCTGCTTTTGTTACTCTCAGTTCTGGATGGTTTGGGTCTGCTGAGAGCAGCTGGTTAACAGGCCTCTCTCTGGAGAGTCAGAGGAAGGAGGGGGCCTTTCTCCTGGGAAAGCAGCTGAATGGGCTGGGCATCCCTGCCTGCGGACGGGTCTGTGGCTCTCAGCTCAGGCCTGGCGTCCCTGTGAACCAGCCGGATGTTGTTCTGTGTGAGAGGCCCCTGTGAGGACAGCATGCAGGCCAGCCTCCAGTCAGGAATGATTTGGGGGGATGTTCAGGTCATTAGTATAATGGCATTTTCAATGAGCTACTTGGAATGAATGATCCAGGACTTTCATATTATAAACCTTGTTACTCAGTACAAACAACTGCAAAATAAATGGCTTTGGCCCACGTTGAAGTGATTTCGTGTGTTTTTGGAGCACGTGTGGGGCAGAAGCCACTTCCTGGAAATGCTCGAGATCACATTGATTGAGAATATTGATAATGAAGAAGAAATACAATTTGGTGATGACATAAAGATAGAAAAATGGAACAAAGTGGATGGTTCAAGAAATGGAATCATACTTGTGTGATCAACTGACCTTCAACAAAGGTCTCAGAGTCTCATGTTGGGGTGAAAGAAAGTCTTTTTAATAAGAAGTGCTGAAAAACTATACATCGTCTTGGAAAAAAGTGAATTCTGAGCTCTATCTTGTATCATAATGAAAATGGTCACAAGATCAATGAAATATATATTCCTTCAAGAATGCATTCATTCATTCATATATATTCGTTCAAGATGAAACATGAGCCAGAGCATTTGCAGAAATGTGATTCGAGGCAGCTCTCATTGGGAAGCATCCCAAGGGCCTGGTAACATAAGGATGTGAACATGGACTGTTTTAAATTCATATTGTGGCTGTGATCAACAATAACAAGTATTGAGGATTAAGATACATTAGGACACAGATGAATCTCTAGAACATCATGTTGTGCAAAAATCCAGGTGTAAAAAACAAGGTTCCTTGCGATCCCAGAAAAGGCACAGCCCCCCTTGGCAACGGGTCATGCAGAGGTCACACACCGGTCACACTAGGGCCAGGGAGGCTGGCTGGGAGGGCGGGGTCTTTCCGGGAGGATGAAACCTCCCACGTGTAGTCAGAGACATGTGTTACATGGGTGTGCATTTGCCCCTGGACTGTGACACGCACTTTGTGCATTTCTCTGTGTGCAAATTATATCTCAATTATTTAAAAATAATAAAAGATACAAAATGTGACTGGACAAGAAACTAAATGACAAGAAGTGAGCATCAGAGCACGATTTACTCCAGGAAGGAGAAACCCAAGGTGACAGATATTAAAGTGAACTGTATGTGCAGTCAGGCCTCCTAGTCAGGGCCTGGGGTTTTCGCTTTGTCTTTTGCTTACTTTGTAGATTTGGAAGCTCAAATTCATTTAAAGGGCTTTAAGAAGACAAGGCCAAAGACAAGGCCCTTTGGGGCTGTCCTCGGACACATGAACCCAGAGGGAGAACGAGCCCATGTGAGCGGATGGTTAGGAGCATCAGGCCCTGTCAATGCCCTGCAGCCGTGGAGCCTCAGTTTACCCATGAGGACTGAGGAGTCGTGCAAAGGTCCAAGGGTTCGGACCGTGCTGTTGTGAACTCCGTGTTTGCTTTCACAGACTGTTTCGTTTATCAACAGTTTATGAAACAATTTTTACCAATTAAGATGAAAATTTAGGAAAAACCCTTTGGGGCAGGAGTCCATGTCAGTTACTTGGAAAATCTACCCATGTGAAATAACTGTTTGCTGAAACAAACATGTTACTTTGTGTTTTTTCTTAAAACCATAATTGCTAAAATGCCTGCGGATTTGATCTTTTCCTCTGCCTCCTGAGAAGCACTAAATAGTTCACAGGTTATTTTTAAAAATGATATCAGTTCGGCACTTGGTCCTGCCCTATTTCAGCCATTTGGAGTGAGGTTTTGTGCTCTGTCCTTGGCGTCCGTGGGCCACACGCGGCCACGTCCGCACAGCTCGGTGACAGCTGGAAGCGTCAGAGCGTGGTCAGCACCTTCGGGCTACAAACCCAGCTCTTTCTGTGCTCTCTCCTTGTGTTTCCTCTTCCCCAGACGTGCTCTGACAGACGGCCCCCGGGCCTGACCCACTTTCCTTCCTGCCGTGGCTGCTCCCCCAGCACAGGTGTGTCGCGAACTGACGCTTCTATCCAAACAGAGATGAGGACAAGCCTGGGCAGGCAGGCTGCCCGGGAAGCCAGAGAACAATTAACCTCCGTGCAGGCAGTAGGGGGGAGGCAAGACACTCTCTCGCTGATTTTCAGAAACATGAATTTTAAGGGACTGTGTTCAAGCTGCCATCTCTGACCTGGGAGTTCAGGCAGAGAAAGATTGTGGGCCTGTGACATGAGAGGGTCTGCTTCTCACCAGCCAGGCTCAGCTGGTAATGCCCAGCAGATAAGAACATGAATTTGGTCTTGAAACTGGCAGCCAGCCTGTCTGTTCCTCACTCACTGTATCGGCTGAACCGTGTCCTCCCCAAATTCATGTAAGTCCTGACCTCCAGGACTCAGAATGTGACCACTTTGGGAGATGGGCCTGTAAGATGTGATGAAGGTACAGTGAGGCCGCGAGGGTGGGTTGTGATCCCCTGTGACCGGGACGAGGAGATGAGGACAGACGCTCATGGAGGAACGACTGCGTGAGGACACAGGGAGAAGGCGGTGTCCACGTGCCCCAGGCAGAGGCCTTGGGAGGATGGGCCTGCCCACACCTGACCTCCAGCCACTGGGGCACACGACTATATTCACTCAGCAGAGCTTTATCAAACGCAAGTTAGCTGCTCCCAGAATCAATACTTTCACACACTGATGCCAAGAAGGAACAGTGTGAGGAGCCTGTCCTGTCCAGGGGGCCCAAGGAGGTGGGGGGAACCGCATCTCACTGGAGGTGGCCTGACCACTAATGATACCCCTACCCCTTTAGGGTCAGCCCCAGAGCCATGTGTTCTTGTGCTGAAAGGTGAGTCTGGGCTGGGTCAGAGGGGTAGAGGCCAGGCTGGCTGAGGGTCCCTGTGCAGAGGCTCTGGGCGGTTCTGGAACTTGGCATCTAGGTTGGGTGGACCCCCCCTACTGTGGGCCTGGAGCCTTGGTTCTGAACTGGGGGCCCAGGGGGCCCGAGGGCAGCAAACATAAAGTTCTGGATGGTGAGTCGGGGGAAGGAAAAGAGGGGGAAGGGGAGAGGGGGTAGGGGGAGAAGGAGGGCAGGAGAGAAAGAGCTCATCCAAGACACTCTGAGGCCCGGACACGGGTCCCCAGTGTCCCCGCACTCGCTTGCCCCCCACATGTCATCAGGTCCAACTATACCTGGATTATTTTGGGAAGTGGGGGAGGGGTGCCTGAAACCACACCAGCTCCCCCCAGATCTTGCTCTGCACTTCACATGAACAGTGGGCTCAAAGGACTGACATGTGACTGACGGGGACTCTGCAAGAAAGTGCATCTAAATAAGAAAAAGAAATCCTCATCTAAAGGAGTGTGGTCACACTGTACTCAGACCTGTGCAGAGTCTAAGGTGGGTGTTCACACTGCCTTCAGGCCTGTGCAGAGTCTGAGATGTGTGTTCATGCTGCCTTCAGGCCTGTGCGGCTTCTAAGGTGTGTGTTCACACTGTGCTCAGGCCTGTGTGGAGTCTAAGATGTGTGTTCACACTGCCCTCAGGCCAGTGCAGAGTCTGAGGTGTGTGTTCACACTGCGCTCAGTCCTGTGTAGAGTCTAAGGTATGTGTTCACACTGCCCCCAGGCCTGTGTGGAGTCTGAGGTGTGTGTTCACACTGCCCCCAGGCCTGTGTGGAGTCTAAGGTGTGTGTTCACACTGCCCCCAGGCCTGTGTGGAGTCTAAGGTGTGTGTTCACACTGCCCCCAGGCCGGTGTGGAGTCTGAGGCGTGTGTTCACACTGCACTCAGGCCTGTGTGGAGTCTGAGGCGTGTGTTCACACTGCACTCAGGCCTGTGTGGAGTCTAAGGCGTGTGTTCACACTGCCCCCAGGCCTGTGTGGAGTCTAAGGTGTGTGTTCACACTGCCCCCAGGCCTGTGTGGAGTCTGAGGTGTGTGTTCACACTGCCCCCAGGCCTGTGTGGAGTCTGAGGTGTGTGTTCACACTGCCCCCAGGCCTGTGTGGAGTCTAAGGTGTGTGTTCACACTGCCCTCAGGCCTGTGTGGAGTCTAAGGTGTGTGTTCACACTGCCCCCAGGCCTGTGTGGAGTCTAAGGTGTGTGTTCACACTGCCCTCAGGCCTGTGTGGAGTCTGAGGTGTGTGTTCACACTGCCCCCAGGCCTGTGTGGAGTCTAAGGTGTGTGTTCACACTGCACTCAGGCCTGTGTGGAGTCTAAGGTGTGTGTTCACACTGCCCTCAGGCCTGTGTGGAGTCTGAGGTGTGTGTTCACACTGCCCCAGTCCTGTGAGGAGTCTGAGGTGTGTATTCATACTGCCTCAGGCCTGTGTGGAGTCTGAGGTGTGTATTCACACTGTGCTCAGGCCTGTGCAGAGTCTAAGGTGTGTGTTCACAGTGCGCTCAGGCCTGTGAGGAGTCTGAGGTGTGTGTTCACACCGCCCCCAGGCCTGTGAGGAGTCTGAGGTGTGTGTTCACAGTGCGCTCAGGCCTGTGAGGAGTCTGAGGTGTGTGTTCACACCGCCCCCAGGCCTGTGAGGAGTCTGAGGTGTGTATTCACACCGCCCCCAGGCCTGTGAGGAGTCTGAGGTGTGTGTTCACACCACCCCCAGTCCTGTGTGGAGTCTGAGGTGTGTGTTCACACCGCCCCCAGGCCTGTGTGGAGTCCGCGTTGTCCTCCTGACGCTCTGTTGTAATCAGCACACAGGCCGGTGTCTCCATCACTCTGGTGATGGAGGAGGCAAAGGTCGTCCAGCGAGATTACCACGTCTGTGGTGTGTCACAGCTCAGCACCACCCAGGTTTGGAGGCAGGTCTGAACACAGGAATAGGAGACACGAGCGGAAAAGGGGGCGAGTGCTGGGACAGGTGGGCTGTGAGCACACACCTCTGGGCGCTCTCAGGCAGGGTCTGGATGGGGTGGCCCCGGCACTGACAAGGCCTGGGGGCCTGGGCTGCCTGATGGGCTGCTCCTGGCTCCTTTGGAGCATGAGGCCATTTACAGAACGACACACTGCTTGTGAAATATTAGTTTCTTATTACTTCTAGTGAGCAGCAGACTGGGTGGAAAGCAGTGTGGTAGATGGATTTTCTATAAGATGGGCCACGTGTGTGTTCTCTATTAGATGCCATGAAAATCAATCTGCAACCTGGTTCAGGCTGGTAAAATTAGATCTAAAACTATTTAATTCTGTTTCAAGAGTGTCTTCCCATCTGATGCCTGGCCTGCGGACACACAGTGATAAAACACCTTGAGTTATTGGCGGCTGCATGCTCGTCTATCTGGGGAGACACACCTGGTGTTACAACGGCCAGAGACCGGGACACACTGCGAGTCCCCCATCCCTGTGAGGCTCATTTTAATGCTCTTATTTTGCATTCGGCTCAGTTTGGTAATAAGATGTGGCAAATGGATGTTTTCAATTTGCCTGAGGACCTGTTTCTGTGTGTTTGGAGTCAAGCCCCACGATACAGAGTAACCGTTTGGGGCGGGGTCTTGGGAGCTGGAGCGACACTCAAACACAGGGATGGGGCGTGGGTTCAAACCACTGCTTTTTCAGTCGGAAGCTTCTCTCTTTGGGGGCTCTTGTAAGAAATGCAGAATCGAGGGTTTCCATGGTTGCCTCATCAGGCACTAGCCTTGCGGACAAACACCTCTCGTGGCTCCTGCTGGCAGGAGAGTCCATGTTACTCTGAGCTGAGACCCAGGCCCTCCCAGGGCTCCGCGTGTCACCCGCAGAGTGTCAGCAGTGCTGGCCTCAGGCCTGCACCCTCCTCCTCGGCTCCTTGGCTCCTGTGGAGCTCCCGTCCCAGTGGTGCTGGTTGGAGACAAGCGAGGGGCAGTGCCACAGCCCCAGCTGCCTGTGTGCCTGGGGTCTGGTTGCCCTTGGGGCTCAGAGAGGACTGGGCACCATGCCCCTTCTGGAGCTCGGAGGCCGAGGGCACCCCAGATGAGGTGCCTTCCTGCTGACTGGCTCCTGCTTCTGTACCTTCCTTATGACAAGCTCCTACATTGCATTTAATCAAAATGTAAGCATATTGTTTCAACATGAGGACGAACAGGAGGCAAACCCTTTCTTTGAACGAAGCAAGTTCAAGGACACCCCTGGATCATGGCTGTGTGGACACTGTAGCTCATGGTCACCGTGTCTGGGATCTGAGAGTTTGCGTGCCAGGCGCCTGACCAAGGAGCTTCCTTGGGGCCAGCCAGCTCCTGGGGACACGTCTCTGAGTGTGTGGGCCCTTCTTCTGTGACGCGCTCAGGAGTGATGATGGGCTGTGTGTCTGGTCCCCAGGCAGCAAGCTGACAGCCTGCCCTTGAGTCTCGAGATGACCAATAATGCCACAAAGACAGAGCCACCCCCTGCCCCCATGGGCTGTCACCGCATTGCTGGCATGCATCACAGTGGCAAGGACAGAGCCAGGCCAGGGCACTGGGACACACGGCTCCACTCTGGTCGCCCGTGCGCCTGGTGAAAACATGTCACCTCAGGACTCAGTGATCCGCTCTCTAGCTGCCACAGTGTGGGCCTCGGGGGCAGCATCGAGAGCTGTGAGCCGCCCAGGACCTGGAGTCTGCCTCACTTGCCGAGATAGACTTGGCTGATTCAGGAAAATCCATGGACCTAAAGGATGCTGACCAGACCCCCAGAGGCTAAGTGATGGACAGTGGTTCTGAAATCCCCAAATCTGAGCTGGAAAGAAATATATTAGGACCATCTCTTTCATCCCCAAGGAAGCAGTAGCTTAAGCCCTGGAGCAGATCCTTTCTACTGGTTCTTCTCATTAAAATTGTTCAAAAACTTGTAACTTGCTGAACCCTACCTCTCTTTTTGCCCGCATTAAGCTAAATCTCAGGTGGAAGCTTCCTACATACAAGTCCTGGCATTAAAGCTGAGTGGGGCTGCAGAGCCCCTGACCTGCCTCCTCCGTCTCCGGGGAGCCCTCCTACCTGCTCCCGGCAGGTCCTCAGAGATCCTGGGTATAGCACCAGTTGATTGAGGACAGCCCCCCACCTCCTCCCCGGCCCAGGGCCTGTAACAGGCTTGATGCTGCTTATTTGGGTGTTACTGGTATCGACTATGTCTCAAGAAGAAAGAGTAAAACATCAATTTTCTGTATCACCTCAACTAACACTCAGGGCAGTCGTTAGTTGCTAGTATTGCCTCCTTCTCATCAATAAGAAAACCGAGGCATGGAAGGATTATATGATTTGCTCACACTCAGGCTCTGACTCACGGCTTCTGCAGAGCAACCATGTCCGCCGAACCCTCAGCCCACAGACCCTGTGAATTGTGAGTTCTGGGGAAATGCAAGGGCTGTTCCCAGGGCTGTGAAAGTGCCTGCATACAATAAATGTCACCTGTATGCTCAACAGAATCATTTCTGCAGCAACAGCTATTGTTTTTCTGCTTTGTCAGAAACACAACATTGTAAATCCACTATGCATCAATAAAAAAGTCATGGCCAAATCATGGGGACCAGGTTACTAGGGTGGGACCCTGGGTGGAGAAAAGATGGGTTCAGTACCACCTGGGACTTGCCTTCAGAAAAGCAGAAGAGCAGAGTCTGTTGCTTCATTGCTGCTAGTGCCATTTCTCTACGTAAATTCTCTAAAACTTCTGTTTAGAACAACTTTTTCCTGGAACTGACTTGGAAACACGACAGAAGTAGAGACTCCAGCAGGGCTGACGCCTTTGTTTCTACTTTGTCCTGGTTGAGTCACCGGGAATTTTGAGGAGGGCTCTTGTTTCTGAGAAATTGTCAAGGACTCCATGCAGATGTTTGGAGTGAAGGCAACAATTGAGTTGCAGATGCCCGGTCGAGCGCCCTTCTCTCAGCGAGCCCAGTGCCTCCCGCGAGCTGGGATACTGGGCCGGGGGGAGGCCCTCCGTGGGGGTCAGGCCTAGGGCAGCCCTCGGGTCTTCAAGCAAAGTTGCAAAACATCCTCAAGAGCTGGGCTTGTCCGCTGCTGCCTGGACCACGCAAATGTGTTGAGAAGGGAGATGGGAAACATTCGCTGGAAGGAGAGTTTGCTGAACAAAGGAATGTAAAATATCTGTGTGCAAATCTAAGCCAACTTGAGTTTAGCTCTGTGGGTTTGGGACTCTGATCCTGCTTCAAAATTGCTCTTTTCTCTTTAGAGCTATTATATCTATAAATTCAAAACTATCCAAAACAGCAGAACGTACTTCTTCTGAGCCCATGCACAAAGACCGCAGAAGGCCTGCTACCCGAGTCAATGTGGGGAGACCTGATGGTAGTGACCTGTGCACGCATCCTGGAAGGGTCTGGAGGCTCTGGTGTGGGGCAGTGTTGGTGTGCCCAGCTCCAGCTCTGGGCAGGTCCACTGGTCCCCAGGAGATGTGGGAGTAGCTCTGGGTCCCACTGTGGAGCCATGCCCCACCTCAACCCCTGGGAGCCGGTCACCCTCTGTGGCCCCATTTTCTCCCCTTGCTACAGAAGAAGCAGCTTCCCACGAGTTATCATGAGCATCACCATGGCAACCCCATCCAGGTGTAGGCCTCTTGGGGACACTGATAGTCCCTTTCCCCCACCCACGCCTGTCCTGGTTCTCCCCACTTGGGACCCACCCACAGACAGCAGGGACCAGAGCCTACAGGAGGGCGGCTGGGCCCTGGGGCCAAGGACTCTGGGCCTGGATGGGAGGATGAGTGGATGGTAGGTGGGCAGAATTATGGATGGAAGGGCCCATACGTGGAGAGTATGGGGATGAGAGATGGGCAGACACTTCACCTCGTCAGAGCTGGAGAGTACAGTTGGGAATATGGAGACACCGACCGAGAATGAAAGCACTTTTTTTGTGCGTGAGGCTGCTGTGTCACAAAATAATAGTTTGGTTTGGTTTTCCTTAACCATTTCATCAAATTGGTTTTGTGTAAATAAGCTGCTTCATCAATTGAGTGGATTAGCTGTTTATTAAAATTAAAAATAGTGATTCAGTTTCTGGAAAGGATAAAACTAGACTAGGAAAAGTTATTTGCTTGATTGAGTTGATGTATGTCCTATACTCCTTTTGTAAGTGTAACGACATAGCCCTGGAAGAAATAGATTCTCCCTTAACGCTGGATTTGGGGCAAATAACAAGGTTAAAGAGATGGGCATGTAGACAGCACTGGTTTTAAGAAAAACAAGAAGGAAGCAGGGGGGGTGCACACACACACAAAAATGCAAGGCGACACATTTGGCTACTGTGTCTGGGAAGCTATTCTTGATTTTGTATATGATTTAAATGCATCAATAGAATCTGGTGAATGGAGATGGACCCTCACTATAATATACTTAAGCAGAGAAGAGAAAATCAGTGTGGGAGGTCTGTCTGGGCTCCCAAAGTGGGCTGGGTTCTAGGGGAGCCAGGAGCCACCCCTTGAAGGGAACAGGGAGTCTGGAGGCTGGGTCATGGTGTGCAACGGTGCTGTGCACTCCACGGTTTTGTTAACTTCCATTACAGCCCCTCCAAGCAGTTTTCGTCAGATAACCGGTGAGTTCCACGTCCAAGGCTACCGCTCGGACGACCTGCCGAAGCAGGAGTCTCCTCTCTCATCGCTGGATCTACATGTTGAGTACGTGCTTGTTAGCTTTTGCACAACATTGCTGTGCTCACTTTAAGACTCTTCAGATTAAAGATGCATCAAAGTGATTCAGTTCTCTAAGTTGTGGGCCAGAAATCAGTGTCTCTCTGGACATTATCCAAGAGTAAAATGTAGCACAAATCGCTTTTAAAAATTAATAATTCACAAAATCTATGGGCTAAGCCTGGTCTGGCTTGAGAAGATAAGTAAAATAAATATTGTAAAGTCAATTTTTAAATAATCTGTGGCATGGAATTTAAGCACAAGAGAAAACATTTAGCAATTAGGCAGGAACATTCACTGTATGATGAAATGTGAATAATAATATTTAAAAGCCTTGCACCCTGCTCGCCAGCAGGAAAGCCCTTCTGCAGCTCTAACCTGGTGCACACAACTTGTGCCATTTCTCTGTTTCATGAGTCCTGCCTGGAGATGTTCCTGTTTGAGCAGTTACTTTTATAAGTGTTTTTACATCGACAGCTCTGTGTAAAACTGACGAGAAGTGGCAGAGACAGATGTTTGATGAGGTAGTGTCAGACCAGTGCAGTCACGGGAAATAACATAATTAGATTCGTCACTAGCTGGTAACCAGTGCAGGCGTATTTATCTAATTATCAAGACTGCACGTTGACATCCGAGGAGGTTTCATCATAAGAGGTTTACATGATTTAGAGTTCAGGCTGATCTCCCGACTCTATCTACAAAACAGAAGCTGGCCTCTGGGTTACATCTTTTTACGATGAAGAATAAAACCCCAGTGGCTGATGGCAGGCCCTCATCATCCAGAAAGAGGATCAACTGAAAAGGCAGAGGACCCAGAGCAGCGAGAGGGGAGTGCAGTGTCCTTGGACTCAGGACCCCAGCTGCAGAGGGTGGAGGACCATGTCCAGGACTGTGACTCACGCCCAGGACAGACCAGAACATGGTCCTGGGGCATGGGTGCTGAGGCTTCCTCCCTTCCTCCCCGGGAGCCTACATTGCCCGTCTACCCTGAGTGGGTCAGTGCAGAGGAGACTGAGAGGGCAGTCTTGGCATCTGAGTCCCTGGGTCCTTGCTCTCTGCTCTGCTGTGTTCTGTGTCCCCCCTCCCTCTGTGCAGGGGAACCACTCAAGGCCCCACACCTTCAATTCCAGTCAAAGCGCTAGCAAGAGTCAAGGCCAACGACAACAAACACACAGATAGAAGTTCAGTGTCACTCACTATTAGAGAGACGCAAGTCAAAACTACAATGAGGTCCCACCTCACACTGCTCAGAATGGCCTTCATCAACAAGTCTACCAACAATAAATGCTGGAGAGGGTGTGGGGAAAAGGCAACCCTCCTACACTGTTGGTGGAAATGTAAATTTGTACAGACGCTATGGAAAAGTGTATGGAGGTTCCTCAGAAAACTAAAATGACAATTACTATCAACAATAAACTTTCTTGGGCATACATCTGGAGAAAACTTTAAATTCAATAAGGCATGGGCACCCCTATGTTCACTGCAGCACTGTTTACAAAAGCCAAGATATGGAAGCAGCCTAAATGTACATTGACAGATGGATAAATGGATAAAGATGTGGTGTGTATATATATATATATATATATATATATATAAAGTGAAATATTACTCAGCCATAAAAAAGAATGAAATAATGCCACTTGCAGCAATGTGGATGGACTTAGAGATTGTCATACTGAGTGAAGTAAATCAGACAAACAGAAATACCATATGACATATCTTATATGTGGAATCTAAAATATGACATGAACATATTTATGAAACAGAAACAGACTCAGACATAGAGAACAGATTTGAGGTTCCCCAGTCCCAAGGGGGCAGAGAAGGCAATGGCACCCCACTCCAGTACTCTTGCCTGGAAAATCCCATGGCTGCAGTCCATGGGGTCACCAAGAGTCGGACACGACTGAGCGACTTCACTTTCACTTTACACTTTCATGCATTGGAGAAGGAAATGGCAACACACTCCAGTGTTCTTGCCTGGAGAATCCCAGGGACGATGGAGCCTGGTGGGCCTCGGTCTATGGGGTCACACAGAGTTGGACACGACTAAAGTGACTTAGTAGCAGCAGCAGCAGTCCCAAGGGGGACTGGGGAAGGGAGGCAAGGATGGAGAGTTTGGAATTAGCAGATGCAAATTATAAGATTTAGAACATATAAACTATAAGGTCTTATGCACAGGGAACCACACCGAGTATCCTATGATGAACCACAATGGAGAAGACTATGAAGAAGGTTACACATATGTGTAACTGAGCCACTTGCTATACAGCAGAAGCTAACACGACATTGTAAATCAACTACGCTTCAATAAAAAAAAGTCAAGGCCAATGATGGTGGCCAGGTCACTAGGGTGGAGAAAGAGTGGGTTCAGGTACCACCTGGGACCTGCCTTGACCTAATCCAGACAAAAGGAACCTTCTACACTTAGGTGGAGTCAGAGATTTTGCTGCTGACAGAGTGTCTGAGTCCTCTGAATTCATACGTGGAAACCTGACTCCCAGAGTGGTGGTCTCAGGAGGGGGGCCTCATCTCATGGGAGGTGATGAGGTCGTGAGGGTGGAACCCCTAGGATGGGATCTGTGTCTTTGTAACGAGATCCCGAGAGCCCCTGCCCCTTCTGCATGTGAGGACCCAGCGAGAAGATGCAGTCTGTGAACCAGGAGGTGGGCCTTCACCAGACACAGTGGTGCTTTGATCTTGGACCCATAGCCTCCAGAGCTGTGGGGAAGGACTCCTGCTAGGGTCTTTTGTTATAGCAGCTTGAACAGACCAACTAGCCTCACGGTCAAGAACAGCACATGCCTATGCCCACGGGTTCTGCAGTCCTTGCCTCCTGTGTGGATTTGCACAGGGTGCTGGTTTCCAGGCCAGGGGGCCTGCTAGGACTTAGGGATCTGAACTCCAGCTATGCTCAACATAACTAAAATAATGGCACTCAAGAGACCCCAGTTTTAACTTCAGGGTTGTTACCCAATGACGTCAAGCAAGCCAATGGATTTTTCTGGGTAAAAGTTGGCTACTTCTAAAAGCTGTGGGAGTCTGGGGGCCTCAGGGGTTATGTGGGGTTGGAACAGTCTTCACAAGGGTCCTTTACAGAATATTATTCATGTATTGAAAAAAAAATTCATTGACAACTTCAGGCCAGACGTGATTCTACATCCTGGGGGTGCAGCAGTGAACTCACTCATCCCCGCAGGGGTCCTGTGACGAGTGAAGACACATGGCCCCTTGGAGCAGGACAATGACACCCACCCTCCTGGTCTCTGTTGGTGACGAGCCCCACAGCTTGACCATCTGGAGCCACGGGTAGAACGAGGCTGTCTGCTTGTCCTGCAGAGCCCGGGGCATGGGCTGCCCAACTTCCACAGCCAGTGATGGTGCCCAGACCAGCCCCTTCTCTGCCCAGCATCCTGGCCCCCCATCCCCACCCTCCACCCCCTGCAGGTCTCCACCCTGGCTCCAGCTCGCCTCTCAAGCCACACCCCTGCCTCCTCCCTCAAGCAAGAGGCCCCGGGACACAGGGAGCCTCCCAGCCTCGGGCTACTGCTCATGCCGCTCTTTGCCTCCCCACCTGAAGTTGTTGCTGCTTACTTTCCCCCACTCATCTGAGTCCCACTCAGTCCTCAAGGCTGATTTCTATTCCTGAGTCCTCTCTAGGACCTGCATGAGCTCCTAGAAACCTCCCTGTCCTCCTCTCTCCTGAAACACTTGTGGTCTCAAGCCTCACCAGCCTCATCAGAGGATGCTGTGTGCCAGCTGGGCTTTCACAGTGTTCCCCATCCACAAGGGGACGCTCAGCTTTTCTGGAGGTGGGGCATCAATTCCTCTTTCACACAGTTCTTCATACCGAGTGGGTTCTAGATACACAGTCGGTCCTCAAAGACTGTTGACTGATTGTCACTGAGAAACACAGGAGAATATGAGAATGTTTTCATGGGACTTAGGAGTAAGTGGAGTCCAGGGTTATCCCCCAACTACCCACTAGTCTAGTGGACACTCTGTCCATGGACAAGAGTACATGCTGTGCATCCCAGGTGGGTCTATGTTGGAGCCGTGGTTCCAAATCTCATGGAGGCAGATTGCTTACTCTGCAGCCTCTTCCTGGTGTATACAGACTTGTGATAAAACTTCATATTCTCGTGGTGGTGGTGGGATCGGGGGGAGGTCACAAATGACTTTCATGTGCCCCTGGAGAGCTTGATCACTGGTTGGCCTAATTTCCCTGGATCATCTCCTAGGAAAGTTTCGGCCGTAGCTGTGAGGCCAACTTCCCAAACTGTCCATTCAGTGCACACATAAACTCAGCACTTTGTGTCTCAAAACAGTGCACCAGGAGACAGAAAAGAGAAAGAGAGAGAGGGAGGAGATAAATAAAGAATAGAAGGCACAGATGGGCCTGGACAGTTTCTCATTGCTTGTTCCATATGATAGAACTCAACACATCTGGTCGGCTACGAAAAGCATCTTTGCACTAATTTGTTTGTCAGTATCCATTGAGAGGACGATCTGTCATCCTGTCGTATTCCGGTTGCCCCGAGATGTCTGAAGACAAGGCTAGCCACAAATTGGAACAGTGGCCACCAGGGAGTGAGCGGTGGAAACCACCAGCTGTTCTAAGTAACATCAACTGTGATATTTTTGAAGCTGAAATTTCAGCCTCACTTCTCCAAAGGCATTTAGCAGCTGCAGGAAAAAAAAGCTCATCACTGTAACAGGGGAATGAGTCTATTTCTCCTCATGTCCTGGTGTGTGTGTGCGTGTATGTGTGTGTGTGTGCATGTGTGTGTATCAATCAGAGGAATGAGTCTATTTCTCCTCATGTCCTGGTGTGTGTATATGTACATATGTGCATGTGTGCACAAGTGCCTGCATGCTAACCTTCATTACTGGCTGGAAAAACAATAGAACGAGGTGGTAAGAATTCAAAGAGAATGCGACCTCTGTTGTGCTCCTTGGTATCCAAGTCTTTCTGGTCCAAGGAAACACAGGCCATGGTGGTCTAATTTGTCTTGATTTGCAGGAACAGGAATTGAGATTTCATTGTGTTGCCTCATTTGATTTCATGATGGTGTCATCTGGCCACGGCACCCCGTCTTCTGTCCTCACCACACCTCATTCCCCACCTGCTCTGCAGGACATATGATGCTAAATGGCATTCATTTGTTTAAATTTCTGTCTCCCTGAGTAAGTTTTAATCTTCCCGGAGACTATGCTTTGCCCTGGAACACAACAGACGCTCAACAAACATTACTTGGGTTGAACTAATTTAAATTTCTGTCTTTTAACAAGGCAGGAAGTGTGCTGACACATTGTACCTAATGGACTGCTGGTCAGCGTCCCCAAGGTTTGCTGCGCTTTGCTGTCCTGTCCCCATTCAACAGGCCTCCGTGGAGAACTGCAGTGCAGTAGGTACTACATTCAGGCTCCTTGGGGTCTCATCAAGGAGGATTGGGGTGTCTAAGGCAGAGGTCCTTCCTTTACTCCTCTCCTGAGGTCTCCTGGGCTGCCCCCCGAGAGCTGGCTCTGCTCTGGACTGGTTGACCCGTCCACCCCCTCCTTGTCTTTCTCAATTTGTCAGCAGGTTGATGTACAACCTGACTGACATGATGCCCGTGGCATGTAGCGCACGTGCTGGAACAGACTCACAAACTCTGACTCAGCCAGAATCAGAGCCTCCCAACTGCACATCCGTCACCGAGTAAGGTGTTCAGAGAGGAAGGAGAGGAGGGTTCAATGTGGGCCATGTGGTATGGTGAACTCCGTGGGGCGGCGTGGTTGGAGATGCCGGATGGGGCGGCGTGGTTGGAGATGCCGGATGAGCTCCAAGCTCCTCCCTCTGCTTGGGCTGGTCCCGTGAGCTGTGCTGTGTTCGTCAGAGGCTGTGCTTATATTTTATATCTGGTAAGAAGTGACAAAGCCAAACTAATACAGAGAATGGGAGTCAAGGTCTGACGTGCAGAAAAGCCTGTGGTTTAGCTGATGGTGGTATTCACGCTTCCGGGTCAGAAGCCACATGGGACACGGGTCACTGCACGGATAGCCAGTCTCCGGGCTCAGGAGCCCTCAGTGAGGGCTTTACTGACATGGCTATTTCATTGAAGTTTTTTCTCAGGATCCTGTAGATTTCAGGACTACATTACTTTGTTTCTACATGCCCTCAGTGTAACACCTGACGCCTCTGGGGGATGCTTAGCTATTAACTGAATGAATGAATTAAAGCTTGGGAAGAGAGAAAAAACCATTAGATTGACTTATGTACATTATGACCTACTCAAATTGCTGGAGAATACAAAAACTGACTTTGCTTAATTAACTTGCATAAACGTACTGAACACAGTCAGCCCCTCCAGCTTCTCAGAGCAACAGTCAACAAAGGTAAGAACAAAGCTCCCTAATTCTCCAAATTTTTACAAAATATGGTTGGTCGTACTTTTTCACGAAGTCTTAGCTGATTTCTCTGATCTTTACGTTTGCACTTTTGCTAAGGACGTTTTTTCCTTTGTGCATTTTGATCTAGGGTGCTGACTTACTTTTCCAAACAGAAAGTCCTAAATCACAAAGCCCCAAGTCTCTAATGGAGGTTGAGATTGCACTCTGTCTCCTCTGTCTGACAGCAAACCTTGCTGTCTGGCTCGTGGTGTAGGTTTAAGAAATATTTGCTCAGAAGGGAAGGGAAAGGTCCCAAGGATTGTCTTCTCTTTTATCTTCCTATGTTATTGATTATCATCCTTCCTGAGTCAGTTGTCCTGGGGCAGGAGGGGCTGGGCTGACTGCATGGACCCCCAAGGCTGAGGCAGATGTCAGGCTTACCTTGTACACCAGAGCCTAGCACAGCAGGGGACCCCCCATTCTTGAAGAATGAATTAACGGCTAAGCGAATGTCCCATTTTAAAGGTGGTCCAGGTATGGATGAAGCTGGCTGATACGAAAAAAGTCCTTTGCTTTCTAACTCAGCCCAAGTTTAAAAACGTAGTCTTTTATTTTCCATCTGGTCCCTAATGAATTCAAGTTGACATTTAAACCCTGAGGTTAGGGCTTCCCTAGTGGCTCAGCGGTAAAGAATCCGCCTGCCAATGCAGAAGACACGGGTTTGATCACTGATCCAGGAAGATTCCACATGCTGCTGAGCAACTAAGCCCTTATGCCACAACTACTGAACCTGAGCCCAAGTGCTGCAATGACTGAAGCCCACACGCCCTTGAGCCCGGGCTCTGCAACAACAGAAGCCGCCACAAGGAGAAGCTTGTGCCCACAGCGAGAGAGTGGCCCCAGCTGGTCACAACTGGAGAAAAGCCCTTGCAGCAATGAAGACGCAGCACAGCCAAAAGCAAATAAAATAAATATGTAAAATAAAAAAAACAACAACCCTGAGGTAAGCTTTGAGAAAGGCAATTATCATAATCCAAGAGGGAGGAAAATGAAGAGAGAATAAGGGAAGAAGTTGTGAGAGAGGAAGGGGAGCATTGGAAAAGAGAACCAAGGTCACCACCATCACAACTGTTCCTGAACTGAGTCAAATTCAGGAGTGTGAGTCAAATTAAGACAGATGCATCTCACGTGTCCCTCAGAATGTTTTGCGTAGCGGGTAATGCAGGGCGTTAAAAGACCTATTCTTATTGCTTAATGAGCCTGACTGGAGGCCATATGTGTGATGGATTTTTAAATGATTTGAGGGGAAGAGGGAAAGGCAGCAAATAGTGCATCCAGGGAGGTGGATTAAACACTCGGATCACCGGCTGCGTCTGGGTCGTTTCACATTCTTACAACCACCTTGTACAACTGCGCCTGCATCACAGACGTGGAGCCTGAGTCTTGCCACTGAGTTCACAGGACAGACACCAGTGGACGAGGCCCTGACTAGCTGTGCCCGGCCACTGTCTCGACGTCTTCCCCAGGACCGTGAGTTAGTGTCAGAACAGCTGCCCCTCTCACTGATGAGGGGCGAGGGGAGGCAAGTTTCCAGAAGAAGAAGAGAGAAGCTAGAAATACCATCCTGCAGAGAAGTTCCTCTCCCACATTATTCATAATAGGAGATTCAGTAGGATGTGTGCTGCTGCTGCTGCTGCTAAGTCGCTTCAGTCATGTCCGATTCTGTGACCCCATAGATGGCAGCTCACCAGGCTCCCCCGTCCCTGGGACTCTGCAGGCAAGAACACTGGAGTGGGGTGCCATTTCCTTCTCCAATGCATGAAAGTGAAAAGTGAAAGTGAAGTCGCTCAGTTGTGTCCGACTCTTAGCGACCCCATGGACTGCAGCCTACCAGGCTCCTCCGTCCATGGGATTTTCCAGGCAAGAGTACTGGAGTGGGGTGCCATTGCCTTCTCCGAGTAAGATGTGTAATCATGTTTAAAAAGAAAACTGTTTCACAGGAAGCCTTGTAGAAAAGCCACTTGAGATGCGACAAGCCTCTAATGACCACTGGCACCCCCTCAACCTGCATCTTATTAACCAAAAAAACATCAGTGAAGGAGAATGCATGATCTGCAAACTCCAGGGCATCTCCTGTAATGTAATATTTTGTAAGAGAGACCACTTTCACATGGCTCTCTTTGTGTGTGTGTGTGTGTGTGTGTGTGTACATGTGTGTGCATGTGTATGTGTGTATGGAATAAATAAACTTATTCATGCATAGTAGCTCCTCAGAAAACGCTCACTGTTACCAACTGTCTATTCATTTTCTAGAATTTTCAATATGAAGAATCATCATGAGGGAAACCTACAATTTCTTAACAGCTATCATTTTTTAATTTCTTTTGTAATTAGTCTGGATCACTTTTTGTTGTAAAGAAACTCTTTACCTATTTTTGGTGAACACGTTTATTTCTTGTGCTTAAAAGCTGGTAATATTGGTGGTTTAAAAGGCAATTATGCTTGATTTTTCATTCAAAACTTGTTTGATATTACAAAATAATGATAGGTGACAGTGTGATAGGATTGGAATTGGGTTAGTCTTCATGTAATGCTTTTTAGTGTTATAAACACTTTCATAATAATAAAAAAAGCATTTACATTGTGAACACTAAATTTTTGTTTCCTAAAAATTTCCACCTTCCAAAGCTTTTAGGGAACAGGACGCTAGAGCATGTTAATGCACTCAGATGAGTCTGAGTTTCCCTTGGGGAGAAGCTACCTGAACTGCCATTTAAAGTTTTACATTTCTGCTCTAAATGAATGATTTCATTTAAGTAAAAGGTCTTATTTTCTATGATGAAAATTCATCTGCTTCATGTAACTCTGAAGCATCTTGATTTATTACTGCCTATATTTTCTTCCAAGGAGAATATTCTTCCAGAGACATTATGCAAGAATCCTTATATTTCTTACTCTTTGGCATTTTCTATTAATCTCATCATATCTGTGTTCAGGCTTTTTGGAAACAAAATTAGAAATATATAGTAGTTACATATTTGGATAAATACAGTTGTGGGAATTCATACCCTGCTCAGCTGAACGAGCCTGCCTAGAGTGGCCAGGAGCTGTGTTAAGGGCTCTTAGAGAGATGAGAAGCAATTTCTAGGGAGAGAGGAAGGGGGTTGGAAATACTGTTTCAATCTTCTAGGAAGAAATGCATAAAGTTTGTTAAAATAAATTTTTTGAAATTGTTTTTGTAAAGTAGTGTTAGTCACTCAGTTGTGTCCGACTCTTTGCGACCCCATGGACTATGGCCCACCAGGCTCCTCTGTCCATGGGATTCTCCAGGCAAGAATACTGGAGTGGATTGCCAATTCCTTCTCCAGTTTTTGTAAAAGATATAAATAAAGAAATGCTTTTCTACAAATTCGTGGGGATATAAACACTAGTATATGTATATGTGTGGGCTTTCCTGGTAGCTTAGCTGTTAAAAGAACCCTCCTTTCAAGAGACTCAAGAGTTGTGGGTTCGATCCCTGGGTTGGGAGATCCCCTGGAGAAGGAAATGGCAACCCACTCCAGTATCCTTGACTGGAAAATTCCATGGAGAGAGGAGCCATGGGGTCACAAAGAGTCAGGCACGACTGAGCATGCATGCATATATGTATATCTAGCTGTGATTTACACATATTACATTGTGTTAGTTTATGTACATTTACAGCATATGCCTATGAGGTCATAGTTGCAGACACAGTTAAGAGTGTGGACAGGGTACATCAGGAGCCGCTTTCCAGCAGGAACATGCACAGACAGACACGCGGACATGGTTTACCAGCAGGCAGAGTCAAGCAGCGTCTTGAGCAGTATCTGTGTGTCCGGTGCTGACCCAAGAGGGGCTGCTCTGGGACTTCCCTGGGGGGCCAGGGGCTGAGACTCTGTAGAGGACCCAGGTTCAATCCCTAGTCGGGGAACCTGGTCCCACATGCCACAACTAAGACCCAGTGCAGCCAAATAAATAAATAAATACATAAAAAAAGAAAGACACTGATCTAAAAGACATGTGGAATAAACTTAGGCCCAGGTCCTGGAACCACATCAGCGAATGGAACTTAAGTGAACTTTGTGTCCCTGTGAACGTCCTGCTCAACCAGAAACGCAGGGCAGGCGGCCTGGCCCCACCCTCCGGGCAGCTCTGGGCCTTCTTGCCCATCCAGGACTCACTGAGGGCTCCAGTCAGTCAGATATTGTCAGTTTTCTCTTCCTTGTTCTTTTCTTTATCCTATAAAGCTTCTTACCCACCATCCCCACACTGCACATTTCTAAAGAAGAGACCATCCACCTCCTGAAGGATGTTTGCATCACATGAATTGTCTTCTTGGATCATTTTTAACAGACTTAAATGAAACATCTCCTCTCTGTAAGAGACTTGAACTTCGAGGGACGATGACGCACTGGCACAAAGGGAAAATCATTAGTGGCAAGAGACACATGAAGACAGGAACTCAGAGTTCATCTGAGTGCAGGTGGAAACATGATTTTGATGGCCTGTGGGGAAGGAAGGGGCTTGGGAGAGTGACCTGTGTCCATCAACAGGCAAGCACTTCAGACAGGAGCAGAGACTCGGAGGTGGAATGGACATGGGATGTGCAGGAAAATGGTGAAGATTAAAATGAGCCAGAGATAAGATGCACATTATACTTTGAGTAAATAAGAACTGGCTTGCATGCATGCTAAGTTGTGTCCGACTCTTTGTGACCTCACAGACTGTAGCCCACCAGGGTCCTCTATCCATGGGGATTCTCCAGGCAAGTATACTGGAGTGGGTTGCCATGCCCTTCTCCAGGGGATCTTCCCAATCCAGGGATTGAACCCGCATCTCTTACTACTCATGCACTGGCAGGTGGGTTCTTTATTGCTAGCACCACCTGGGAAGCCAAATAAGAACCCTACATAGTTATTTTGAAGAAAATTTCTATCTTTATTTTTCATGTGAGATTCTAGAGCTAAGGTCTAGTGTCTTATGCACTCATGTACCAACAGCCTGATGGCTCCAGTCCACACAGGAGAGTGGGGATTTTTGGGGTTGCCCTGCCATTGCCCCCACCCCTAATACTAGGACCCTCTCCCCTCTTTCCAGGGAGGGCAGCTCAGTGTGGTCATGTCGAGTCTGGATTTGGGGCACAGAAAGTATTCACCTTTTTTCTTTTTTTTGGTGGCTGGAGGCAATCATCCACTTTTTGCTCCTCTAGTCCTCACTGCACATTTATATCACTAGACTTCGCAACCACTGATGAACCACATAAAACTAAATAAAAAAGACAGACCGAATTTCAAACTAGACTCAAGAACATGTTTGCTGAATGACCTTGGGTCAGTCATTCTGCTTCTCATGATTTTAACCATATCCACTCTATGTGTAATATTCTGTCTCATATCTCTAATATTCCATAACATTTTCCCCCATGCATGAGTTATTTCCCTTACTCTTTCTTCCCTTTTTCCCATTTTCGGTGCATAGACTATGTATCTTTATAATATGTAGCTTCCTGGCTTCACAGATTGGAGCCCCTCAGTCCACAGACATCCCCAAACGTAGCACAACTTCAGTGTCATCAAGATGAGTAACAGTCATGGATTTTACTTTCAATTTTATTTTTTAGTTACCACAGCCTAATTTATTGGTTGTCTGTCCTAGAGGCTACTCTGCACTGATTTTCTAAAAAATGGCTAATGTCTAATGTAAATCAATCAAGGGTTGCCACACTCCAGTCCAAGGTAAACAAATGTGAACCAAATATTAATAGACTCATTGGAAAAGACTCTGATGCTGGGAGGGACTGGGGGCAGGAGGAGAAGGGGACAACAGAGGATGAGATGGCTGGATGGCATCACTGACTCGATGGACGTGAGTCTGAGTGAACTCCGGGAGTTGGTGATGGACAGGGAGGCCTGGCGTGCTGCGATTCATGGGGTCGCAAAGAGTTGGACACGACTGAGCGACTGATCTGATCTGATCTGACGGTTGTGTTTTCCAGAGTCCTGTGGAAGACTTAAGTGGGATCCTAGAAATGGGAGTCTGTTTTAAATAGAGAAATGGAGTCTTCAGCTGAACACAAGCTGTGAAGATTAGTTCACTAGTTTCTGTGCTTCAGCTGAGTCTGGGAAAGACCTGACAATGAAAACTCATGTGCACACACTCCCATCAGTCATTGCTGTAGCTGAGGGAATGAAGAGCTTGCAAACTGCAGAAGCATTTTGTGATTATACTTTCTTCTTAGGTTCAATGTCACCATTTTTCAGCCCCCTCAGTAGTATCAGACCGACACTACCATATACATATTCCTGAGTACAACTGTCAGGTAGGCCAGATGTCAGCTTTTGGACCTGGGGACGAGATGCCTAGTTTCATTTGCTGTTGGGTAGTTAATAACTTCTGTTTTCTGAACTGTCCTTTATCATCCAGCCAGAGAAGGATAGCTTAGATTCTTAGGGGAAAAGCATAGGAAAAGAAATGTTTCTAGAGAATATTTTTCCTCCAACAAGCTAAACTGTCTGAAAAAAATTATTTTCTGGGAAAACAGTATTCCCATCTATTGTTTTCATTGGGCTTCCCTGAAGCCTCGCCTGCTAAGGAATCTGCCTGCAATGTGGGAGACCTGGGTTCGATTCCTGGGTTGCAAAGATTCCTGGAGAAGGGAATGGCTACCCACTCCAGTATTCTGGCCTGGAGAATTTCATGGACTGTATAGTCCATGGGGTCATAATTGTTTTCATTATTTTTTTCATATGCACTGCTTTTAACCTGTGCTTCCTAGCATCTGAAAGGAAGAAGCATTTGTGTGATTAATCTTTCAAAATAAACAGGCAACTCTAAGAAAAGTTGTTGCAGGAAATTGTTTTCATACAGTTCTTAATTTGGGGGGACAATTTTAATAATAATGGTAATAATAGCTAACATTATTTTCCTAAGCTCTTAATACGTATCATCTCAGTAAACTGTCACATTCAATCATTATTAGGTAGGTATTACTTTTCACATATGCAAAATCAGACAGGAAGTAAAGCCAATCATTTTTATTTATTTCCATAAGATTTTACATTGTACTTTTTCCTGTGGCAATTTGTTGCGATAATCAAAAGTGGCTTTAACACTGGTTGGAGTGCTAAGTAATTTGTACAGAGGGGTTTCCTTTAATTTTAAAAACTGACATTGACAACTGCATTTTCCTGTCTTTTGTACAGATGAAGGAACTGAGCTCAGAGAAATGAAGTAACTGTGCTAATTCCGTTATTCTGAATTCTCTCTTTATATTGTGGAGATGACAAGAAATTATTCATTTGATTTTACATTGTAAGTCAATTCATAAGTGAATGTGTGGCTTTCCAACACAGTGGCCCCATTAACATTGAAAAAAATGAAACAAAATTCAGATAAGAGGCAGGTTCAATTTTAAGCAACACACGCTAAAAAATTTCTTGAAATAGGATCTTCCCATAGCTTTCTCATAACTGTGAAGTTGAATACCCCATGGGGTTATCATATTAAGCAACTGAAATTTAATTCACATCACTATACAACGCCTGGATTATTCACATTTTCCAGGAAAGCTTTTCTCCGCACTGCCCTGGTCCGGCAGGTCCCCCCGGCTGTGGTCCAGAGGTGAACAGAAAAGAGTCGGGGGCTTCTCTCTGGGTCAGCAAGTTTGCTGATGTCCTCCCATCACTTCATCCCCATTGTGTCTTGTCTGAGCCTCCACAACTAAACATGTGCTGATTTCATGTTTCGATCTAGGTTTCAGATTTCCTTTTCTTTAGCGTGTGTTAGCATTTCCTTTTTTAGACGTTGAGCTCCTATCCAAGGCCTGATGGGGAGGGCCATGCAGTGTTTGAACTGAGCTGGGAAAAGGCAAACATTTATAGCAGCTCTGTCGGTTTAAACGATGACTATTATCCTAGGCTCGTGCCTTTGCTGGCCGACCGACAGCGAGTATTTTCATAAAATGAAAGAACAAGTAGCTGCCCTCTTGAGAATGAGGTACTCAGTCCTTATTAAATTAACTGAAAAGATCAATGCAAACGCAGTCAAACGTTATATTGTATGTGATAAAAACAGAAGACAGAAAAGTTCAGTTTAATGCTTTGTCTCTTCTGTTTTTGTTCCTTACAAAACTTGGGAGGATAACAAAGAGAACTCTGATCTCATGTGAAATGGAAATGGACTGAGAGATGCTCAAGGGAAAACGTCCGCATGAACTGAATGGACAACAGGAAAGGGAGCAAGTGCATCCAGCCCGTCTGGAGAACAAGGGGCCCAGGCTGATGGGAGACAGCATGCAGATGAAGCAAAATATCACAGAGACGTGAAGACACTGTACGTGGAACTGACCCCCACAATGGGAAAGTCTGACAAGTAGCGTGCGCAAGAGAAAAATCAAAGCTTCCCAAGGTGAGGCCAAGTGCAAACTAATTAAAAATTTTCCTCCAAGTAGGCAGAGATCTGGGGGAAAGAACTCGCCCAAACCAAAGCCGGCCTCTCTGCCTTCCTCCTGGGACCCACTTGCTCTTAACTGTGCCCTCCTCCCACTCACGTGGGACAGCAGTGGACCCAGAGCCCAGGGCTCACGCATGCCCCAGCCTTCTGTGGCTATCTCCCCCCTCGTCTTCTCTGTCCTCGGTTTCCTTCCCCATCAGACAAGCAAATTGATTCTCATCTTAGTGTCATTCTGTTTGCTAACCAGATGGTGCCAGGTCTGTCATACAGAGCAACCACTTTGCTTCTCCCTGACAAACCAAACAACAGCCGTGTTTAACCCTGTCCTTTGATCTTCAATTGGCTCTTTATCAGAGGGGCAGCCTGTGTGTGGGATCAGAGGCATGGAAAATTCCAACAATCTTCAAGTCACAGGGTCTGTTTCACAAGTGTTGCAAATGATAAGAAACTTTCTTATCATTTTCCAGATATGAGTATGAGTTGAGCTGATGTCCCAGCTTAGATTTAATTGGGATTCAAAGGGGAGAGAGTGAAAATGCCAATAAGTGAGAGTTATCTGAGAATACTACTACTACTACTACTACTAAGTCGCTTCAGTCCTGTCCGACTCTGTGCGACCCCATAGATGGCAGCCCAACAGGCTCCCCCATCCCTGGGATTCTCCAGGCAAGAACACTGGAGTGGGTTGCCATTTCCTTCTCCAATGCATGAAAGCAAAAAGTGAAAATGAAGTCGTGTCCGACTCTTAGCGACCCCATGGACTGCAGCCTACCAGGTTCCTTTGTCCATGGGATTTTCCAGGCAAGAGTACTAGAGTGGGGTGCCATCGCCTTACTAAGGAAGTCAATTGATTAAAAAAACTCAACATCAGTAGCTTATTTTTTTCTTGGAGAATATTAGAACAAAATGGGGAAGTGGGATGTTTTCCTAATTAGTGAGGGAGGGTAGAGCCCCACCTGGGTAACTGGCGTGTCCTCTGCCCCGTGCTGCCCTGTCAGTTGGCAGCTGGGGAACTCACTTGAGCTCTCTGAGCTCGAGTTTGTCCTTTTGCTTAAAAAACAAAAGTAATGTCATTTGTCTTACTGTGTTCATGTGCGGGTTTAATGTTATATGTATGGGTTTGCCTGTTAGAGTGCTGGGTTTGTGACAGATTGGGGTAAAGGCTGCTTTCTCGTGTGTTTGTGCAGTCTTTTTTCTCTCCCTAAAACTCCTTTCAAAGTGCTTGACTTCGGCCCTGCGAGGGATGTTTGTTTCAGAATGTTTCAACCTATGCAGTTGTCAAACGTTCTGTTTCATTCTTCTCCTTAATTTAATTACAGCACTTGGTTTCCCCGAAGCTCATGACTTCATTAAGAAAATATTTTAAAATTGACTGTTTAATCACTTAATTGTAAAACATGAATGGAACTTCAGAGTTAATTAAAGCTGGTGGGTAAGAGTTTAATTGTGACTTTCTGTGCTGGTTTACCGTGCGTCTCAATAGATTGAATCTGGCTTCTCTGCGCTGGCAGGTCAGCAGGCACCTCTCTGGAACAGGAACAGAAGTCTAGAGGGGAGGAGGAGGGCCCCCAGACACTGGGGGAGGGCCCCCCAGGCACCGGGGGAGGGGTCCTCACTCTGCCTATACCGGCATCTGAGATGATCCTGGAGAGAACTTACATAATCTCTTTGGGTTTCAGTTTTCTCTTCTGCAAGATGGGCTTTTTACCCCTCTTTCCCGAAGGCATTGTGAGGATGAAATGACTTTCTTTCATGGTCCTTGGGAGTTAACAACCACCTGACCCTCAGGCTGGATGAGAAAAGATGTGGGTGCAGAGAACGCGCTGTGAGTTGAATGTGTGTGTCCCTCCAATTATCGTGTTGTGTCCTGATCCCAAGGGGATAGTAGGAGGGGTGATTCTGGGAGGTGATGAGGCCATGAGTGTGGAGCCCTCAGGATCGGATTAGTGTCGTTATAAAGGAGACCCCAGAGAGCCCCTACCTGCTTCCTCCAGGTGAGGACACAGCAAGAAGATGCTGTCTGTGAACCAGGAAGCAGGTCCTCATCAGACCTCATCAGACTTTGATCTTGGACATCCAGCCTCCAGTTGGGAGATGAATGTCCAGTGTTTATAAGCTGCCCAGTTTGCAGTGTTCTGTTCTATCAGCCTGGGTAGACTAAGACAATTGCCTCAAACAAACACACTTACAAATACAAAATCACAAATAGGTTCAAAGTAAAAGGATAGGAAAAGCTGTGCTGTGAGAACACCAAGAAGTAGAAAGCTGGAGTCTCTGTATCAGACGAAGGAGATTTCAGACCAGAAAGTATTACTAGGGATAAAGAAAGTCACTTTCTGTGGATGAAAATGTCAATTCATTAAGAGGACAGAACCATGCTGAAAATTTATGCAGCAAACAGAACTTTGAGCCAATAGCACTGCCAGGAGAAACAGACAAATCTACTGAGACAGTGGAGATTGCAACACCCGTCTCTCAGAAAGTCGTGGGACAGCTGGAAACAACCTGTGACCTGAGTGTCCCTCCGAAAGCAGCCCACACGTGTCCCCAAGTGCTGGACGTGGACCCAGCCACGTGGCCCAGCACCAGGCTTTTACAGGGACTCAGGAGACATGCAGAGAACAGCACAGGGCAGAGCAGGTTCTCTCATGGTGACATTTGGAGGGGGAACAGAGCAGTTCCTGGCAATCCAGGGAGAGGGGAGAGATTGAGAGGGCAGTCAGAGTGCTCTGGATGGGATGTGGGAGAGAAGATCCCCGGACCTAACCCCCTCCTGGTCCTGGTTCTTGCAGGTGGCAGGGAACCCACAACTGGCTCGAGGCTGGGACATGTCTGGAAAGTATGGGCCCATGACCTGCACCACATCCACCCTGGACGTGGTGGATGGAAGTTTCATTTTTCTATTTTTAGAAACCTCCCCAGATGACTCCCACATGCAGCCAAGTGGGACCTACTGCTCACCCTCCTAGCATATGGTGGCCCAGCTGGAGTTGCTGGGCCCTCACATCCAGGAGGAGCTGGCCACTGCCCTTCTCGCCCAGGGCCATCACCCTACAGACAGACAGATCTGTTACTCCTCTCCCACGCCCCCTTCTCATTGCTATCATTACCATTATATCCACCCAACACGGATGCCGTTTGTGGCTGGGGGCAGTCACCCTGAGTTTGGCAGGACTTGCTCCTTCCCGTGAGACATTCCATGAGCATTTCTGAGACTCAGGCTCCCCATCTGTGAGGCAGGGGTGATGACAGACTCTCAGAGGTGGTGCTGAGCTGACTGACACCTGGGTGAACACTCAGGACCAAGGACAGTGCTGGTGGTGGTACTTTTGGCTGCTGATCCATTGATAGTGATATCAGTATCAACAACAACAAGAGTTTTGCTGCAGAGCTCATCTCCTTCAGGACACAGAGCTGGGGAGAGCTTGGAGCAGAGCCAGTTCAAAACCCGGGATGCAACTTGGAAGGTGGTGTGGTTGGTCCCGGCTCACAGAGCTGGAAAAATGGAGGGAGGTGAAGTGGCTGAGAACAGCATGGAAGGTTTCATCGAAGTGTGGAGTGGCCTCGCTGTGGGGGCACATGTGTGCAAATGGGTCAGAGAACTTGTCAAAAGAGTGAAAAGTAGAATAAGAAGAGAAAGATTCAGTTGATAAAAGGAGCATAGTTCAGAGCACTGGGTGTAAGAGGAAGTGAGGTGCAAGTGTTATAAAGTGAACTGTGGGTAAAAGACACGCATTTGAACATGTGTGACCTGTAATTGCCTTTTTGAGACAAAGCTCATGAGATCCAGAGGAGAAGATAGGTGGAGGTGAAGATACTGTTGTAGACTTGGAAGGATCTGGACAAACCAGGGGAGGAAGGACCCCTCTGTGGGGGGTGGGGGCTACTCCACCTGCAGGGGCCCCTGTGTCAACCACCATCCTCCCTGAGGCGCGGGGCCCAGAGATGTCCAAACATCTCCTGGAGGCAAATTCCACCCAAGTATTTGGAAAGTATTAACACATTTAAGTGAAGGTGAAGGTGAAAGTAGCTTAGTCATATCCGACTCTTTGCAACCCCAAGGACTGTAGCCCGCCAGGCTCCTCTGTCCATGGGGATTCTCCAGGCAAGAATACTGGAGTGGGTTGCCACGCCCTCCTCCAGGGCATTTTCCCAACCCAGGGATTGAACCCAGGTGTCCCGCATTTCAGGCAGATTCTTTACCAGCTGAGCCACCGGGGAAGCCCCAATACATTTGAGTAGTTTAAGTATCACAGGACATGCAGCCACATCTTAACAGTAAAATTAACACGGAAGCAACATGGGGTGGAATGAAAGGTCACAGGGGCTTGAGGAGGCAGCGGGAGATCTCAAACAGACTGCATTTGCAGTGACGGGCTCTGGCCCTGTGCCCAGACAAGGAGGCTTCCGAGCTCATTTTTCTCTGCTGCTCAGAGTCCTTTCATGGACGGTCCCAACGGGCAGTGAGCCCCTGACTCATAAGCCGTGGTGACCGGGAGCATCTCGGCTCCAGAGAGCCCTGTCTGGTGAAGAGAAGTCACCTTCCAGCAGCGTCACCTTCCCTGGTGGCACCAGCCTTGGGGCTATGACCAGCAGGGGTGACACTCTTGAGATGGGGGACCACAGGCCAAAGTGGTCCCACCTGAGAGACGAGCGGGAACTGGGAGAGACATGGTCTTAGCTTTCGTTTCAGGTCAGAAAGATGTGCAGGTGTCTACACTACTGAGGAATCTAGAGGCCTGATTCTTTTTTCAAACTTTAAACATTTTATCTAGTATCGGGGTATAGCAGATTACCAACATTGTGGTAGTTTCAGGTGAACAGAGAAGGGACCCAGCCACAAACATCCAGGCTGGCACATAACACTGAGCAGAATTCCATGTGCTATACAAAAGGTCCCTGTTCATTGTCCATTTTGAATATAGCAGAGTGTGTCTATGACCTTTCCAAACTCCCTAACCATCCCTCCCCCCCTGGTAACCATAAGCTCATTTTCTAAGTCTGTGAGACACTTTCTGTTTTGTAAATAAATTAATTTCTATCATTTCTTTTTAGATTCCACATACAAGGGATGTCATATGATATTTCTTCTCTGTTGGACTTATTTCACTCAGATGACCCTCTCTAGGCCCATCCATGTTGCTGCCAATGGCATTATTTCATTCATCTTAATGGCTGAGTAATGTTACATATTACTGTATATATGTACCATATCTTTTTTATTCACTCTGAAGGCCTGATTTGTAACATCAGTTGATGACAAAAGCTGTTTCTGGAGTGAGGAAGATGGCCAAGAGTAGAAACTGAGAGCCATGTCGCTCAGTTTGCCAAATGAGGTTTTGCTCCAGGTTTCTGTTTCAAGCCTGGAGCCGTGACATGGCAGAAACACTGACCATACTGGGCTGACTGCACTTCACGGGCTCCATGTGTCCCTGGGAGTCAGGCTTCCTCCCCAGGTGACCCTATGTACCATTGGACATGGCATGAGCAACTATGAGCCCCTGCCCCAGGGAAGCCTCATGCTTCAGTTAAAAAAACAAAGAGCAGCAGAAAGAAATCATGAAAACCAAACAGGAAGGAAGGGTGCAGGTCTCCACGCCCCACAAAGCAGGTGACTGTCTCCGCAGGAGGGTGAGCGACTCATCAAACAGTATCTCAGGGTTTTGTTAAGAGGAAGATGGGGCCGTAATCCAGGGGTACCTCTTGGGGGTGATGCTGTGCTACTTCAGCTCCCCAATTCCTGACCACCCAGAAGCCCCCCCTTGGTTCACCAAGGGCCCCAGCCTGGCCCTGGATGTCCTCCCCCTGACTGGCACCCAGGACTATGACAACATATGACTGAGACATCATGTGACCCACTGCCACATAGCCCGGTTTGTCCTGCAGCCCTCCCGTCGCTTGCCCATGCTTGCTGGGTGCTCAGCCCTCGCTTCCCTTCATCTGCGTTTCTCATGCTGGGGTCCTGCGCTCCTTCAGACACTGACCCTGTTCTTCCTCATCCGAGTTGTTCAGCTCCCCCTTTATCACCAAGGTAAAATATTAGAAAAGTCATTCACCCACAATCTTACCCACTTTCTCCCCTTCTGTTTCAACCCCTCCTGTCACCTCTGTTTCTCTCACTTAACTCCTCCTGGGGCCCTCCACACCAGCAATTCCGCAGCGAAGGATTCTCAGAGCAGAAGTCAGATTCCTGGTGAAAGAGAATTCCCCAAAGAGAAGCCTCATGGAGACACACAAAGTCAGGTCCTGGTTAGCACAAATGAAAGGTATTGTGTGGAAAGAGTGACCTAGTGCTGGGTGCTTCCTGCAAAGTAGTTCCCATGAAATTGAAATATGGTCAGAATCTCGGTTCCAATTTCATTTCTATTAGGTGCTCAGTGGCTAAATTAAGAACTTTCTGGATCCCTCATTTAGATAAAACCTTAACTATTAACCTTTAATAATGTCATCATTTCGCTGAGTAGAAAAGAAAACATCTGGGTGAGTTCAATGAGCCAAGGGTGTGGACAGGAGGCCTCAGCATTCTAATTGCATCTCGCTGACCTTGGTGGAGAGTGTGAGCCAGGAGGGAGGGTGCATGCTAGTGGTGACCCCCTGCCGTGGGAGTGGATGGAAACTCTGTGCTGGGCACGCAGGGGAGGGGAGCAGAGGGCCCCCTCCTCACCATGAGAGGGGCTCCTCATGTTGAACTCCATCCTCAGCTCTGTGCCCACTTTTCTTCTGCCCTTAAAAACTGGTGATGATTTGTTTCCTTTTGTCTGCTGTCCCATGTATATCAGGCTTTCTCAGTCTCGGGGACGAGTGTCCCTAAGGTCTCTGCCCGCCCTGCTCTCCCCTGCCTAGACGTGGCCTTGCACTTTGCAGCCATGGCCAAGGGGTTGGCGCTGCAGGTGGCTCCATCCTGGTGGCCACACCTCTGGTCACTCTTTCAGGCTGGCGGGTTCCCTGCCGCCCTAGGTGTGGGGCCTCATGTTTCTGACCCTGCCTTTATTGGGCATTTCTGGTTCTTCCCTAGTTTGAATTTGATCTCTAAGGGGACTGAACAAGAACCCAGGGTCATACATTTCCCCAAAAGTGAATTCTGTGGATCTGTGTGCAGGTAGATTTATTCTAGAGGTGCTCCCTGGAGCCCTGACCCCTGACCCCTGAAGCAGAGGTGGAGAAGGCCCTGGGCTCAGCCCTGGGGACCCCTGGAGATGACCTACAACCTACCCCCTAGTCCCAAGGACTTAATTGTGGGTTCCTTAACAGTGGTGTAGGAGTTGGGGTGCTTGGCTGTTGCCATATAAATTCCCACTGAGTCAGATGCTCCCACAGAAGAGGTTATGGGGTGTTGAGAAAGAGGGGCTGACAGTGTCTGCTGTGTGTTCTTAAGAATCTGTCCTAGAAAAGCAAAAGCATGAAAAAAGCCTTGTTGTCAAAGTTTAGAAAGTGATGATGTTCTCAGCTGTGAGCATTCCTACATGAGCAGAAAGACTAACCTGCAGCTGCATTTAACTAGTATTTTCTGGAAAGAGTCCTGACAGACACTTGTGTCAGGTAACACCTCATAAGACAACATTAGACACCGTGAAATGTGGGAGGTGAAGCCGACCCCCACTGTCTTTGTGTGAGGGATGGCTATACACAGGAAACCCAGCACGCCTGGAACAGTCACCTTCTGAGGATGGGAAAAGCCAACCCTGGGTCCTACTGGCCTCCTCAGTGGACCATCGGTGCTCACAGGTCACGTGGGGGTTGCAGTCTCAGCCAAAACGGAGTGGCCTCCAAGCTCCACTCTCAGGCTGGGAGCCATGGCTGTGCCAGGAGTGGACGTGCCTATATGGGGCGAGGGGACATGCATGCCTGGGGACAGGACATGCCTGACATGTGGTGAGGGTCACACGTGCCCGGGAGGGTGGGTGGACATTGAGGAGTGGCCTGGCGGGATATGAGCTCACTGCAGGAGGACCAGAGCTCTTTGTGTTCCCGGTGAGGGGCCTAGGAGAGCTGAGCCTCCTCTCACAGACCCACAGAGAAGAGTGAATCTGGTCTTCTTTTCAGAGAGAGGTCACAGATGATCTTGGTGTTTGTTAAAGGACAGAGGCATGAAAAGAGGATGAAGTTAGAAGCCTGGGTTTGTAGACAGTGGGAGAGTGGAGGCCCAGGGCTGCCCCCGGCTATCAGATGCAGGTGTGAGGGGGTGGGGGCCTGGCCTGCAAGCAGAGAGGTGTGTTTGAAGACAGGAGCTGCCTGTGTCAGACAACAGAGTTCGCTTTTGTGTGTGATGATGACTTTTCAGCTGCATAAATCTGGCGCCATGATGACTGAGCAAGTCCAGGGAGATATCAAATGTGAAAGCACAGGTCTGCTGTGACGCCAAGTACCAACCTATGTCCGTGGTCCCACAGAAGACACATCTGTGTCTGCATTTGAGTAACTTAGGAGTAAGTCGGGACTTTTTCCTTTCCATAGCTGTCTGGCTCTTTTTCTTAGGCTAAATTACCAACATCCGTTGGATCATCGAAAAAGCAAGAGAGTTCCAGAAAAATATCTACTTTTGCTTTATTGACTATGCCAAAGCCTTTGACTGTGTGGATCACAACAAACTGTGGAAAATTTTTCAAGAGATGGGAATACCAGACCACCTGATCTGCCTCCTAAGAAATTTGTATGCAGGTCAAAAAGCAACAGTTAGAACTGGACATGGAACTACACACTGGTTCCAAATCAGGGAAGAAGTATGTCAAGACTGTATATTGTCACCCTGCTTATTTAACTTGTATGCAGAGCACATCATGCGAAATCCTGGACTGGATGAAGCACAAGCAAGAATCAAGATTGCTGGGAGAAATATCAATAACCTCAGATATACAGATGACACCACTCTTATGGCAGAAAGCAAAGAACTAAAGAGCCTCTTGATGAACATGAAAGAGGAGAGTGAAAACAGTTGGCTTAAAGCTCAACATTCAGAAAACTAAGATCATGGCATCTGGTCCCATCACTTCATGGGAAATAGATGGGGAAACAGTGGAAACAGTGAGAGACTTTATTTTCTTGGGCTCCAAAATCAGTGCAGATGGTGACTGCAGCCATAAAATTGAAAGACCCTTGCTCCTTGGAAGAAAAGTTATGACCAACCTAGACAGCTTATTAAAAAGCAGAGACATAACTTTGCCAACAAAGATTTGTCTAGTCAAAGCTATGGTTTTTCCAGTAGTCATGTATGGATGTGAGAGTTGAACCATAAAGAAGGCTGAGCACCGAAGAATTGATGCTTTTGAACTGTGGTGTTGGAGAAGATTCTTGAGAGTCCCTTGGACTGCAAGGAGATCAAACCAGTCAATCAAGCCTAAAGGAAATCAGTTCTGAATATTCATTGGAAGGACTGATGTTGAAGCTGAAACTCCAATACTTTGGCCACGTGATATGAAGAACTCACTCATTTGAAAAGACCCTGATGCTGGAAAACGTTGAAGGTGGGAGGAGAAGGGGATGACAGAGGATGAGATGGTTGGATGGCATCACCGACTCAATGGACATGGGTTTGAGTAAACCCTAGGAGTTGGTGATGGACAGGGAGACCTGGCATGCTGCAGTCCATGAGGTCACAAAGAGTCAGATACGACTGAGCGACTGAACTGAAAGAATTTCTGAGAGACTGATGCTCTCGAATCCCAGCCCTGAGCATCTGAGTCAGTGGAGCAGACAGCCTTCACTCCTGGGCGTCCTGCTGATGCTGGCCTTGCCGCTCAGGACCCCACTCTGAGAACCACTCTGTGTCATCTTATGTTCACCTTGGAGGAATGATGTCAGCAAGACTGGGGACCGCCGAGCTCTGTGCCCCACAAAACACTAAGTGAGCAACGACAGACCGACTGAAGCAGCTCTGCGGGAGCTGCAGTGACCAGGATCCCCGGTAGCTGGGCAGAGGCTCAGGCCAGAAGCTGAGCCCACAGCAGGGGGAGTTCTATGGTGTTCTGCTCACTCGTGTCCTGTCCCTGCTATGCAGCATGCAGTATGAGCAAGGAGCCACAGGCTCCTGTTTCAGACAGGAGGAGAAGAGAGGAAGTTGCTTGCGATGCTCTGACTCATCTGGAAGCAGCTGGTCTCTGTCTCACCTGGGCCAGGACAACTGCCAGCCAGTAATTCTACATCCAAAAAATTGTCCTTCAGAAATGAGGAAGAAATGAAGACATTTTCAGATAAATGAAAACTGAAAGACTTCTTTACCGATAGACCTTCCCTGAAGTAAATGCTAAGGACTTAACAACGGAACAACAACAATCGGTACACAATACAGAAAGACACGATTTATGACATCAATAACAAAGTGTGGAGGGTGAAGTGACATAACAGTAGAATTTTTGTATGTCATTGGAGCTAAGTTTTCCATTTAAAATAGACTCTTATGACTTTAGGATGTTTTACGTAATTCCCATGGTAACTACAAAGAAAGTATTTATGAAATATACAGCAAGGGAAGCGAGGAGGGAACAAGAAGTTGTCACTCTGAAAAATCAACTAAACACAAAGGAATGCAGTAAGGTAGGAAATGAGGAAGAAAACTGTAAGACATACAGAAAGCGAATAGCAAAATGACAGAAATAAATCCTTTCCTGTCAGTCCTTACTTTCAGTGTAAGTGGATTAAACTCCCCAAAGACAGAGAGTGGCAAAATGGATAAAAAGGCAAAACGAAACAAAAATAGGATCCAACCAAATGTCTGTAAGGGACTCACTTTAGATGTCAGGACAAAAAGGAGCTGAAGGTGAAAGGACTGACGATGAGATTCCACATCAGCCGTGACCAAAAGAGATCAGGGGTGGCCACACTTACCTCAGAGCTCCTAAATATTGACAAACATCGACGGAACTGAAGGGCGCAACAGGATCCCTGCAATAATAGTGGGAGACACCAACGCTCCTTTTCCAATAATGGACAGAGCCCCCAGACAGAAGATCAATAAGCAGACAGAGGCTTCGAACAACACAGCAGCCACCTGAGCCTAACAGAACATCCCACCTGCCGGCAGCAAAGCGCACATTTTCCTCCAGTACACATCGAACCTTCTCCCCAAATGAGCACAAAACAGATATTATTAAATTTAAGAAGACTGAAATCATGGAAAACATCATTTTTGATCACAATAGAACAAAACTAGGAGTCAGTAGCAGATGAAAATTATAAAATACACAGACATGTAGAAGTTAAAGAATACTCTCTGGAACAACCAAAAAATGAAAGAAAAAAAATCACAAGAGAAATTAGAAATTATTTTGAGATAAATGGAAACAAAAACATGCCATACCAAAATGCATGGGATGCTGAGAAAGCAGTGCCATGAGGGAAATTTACAAGTGTAAGCATGTACTTTCAAAAAGAAAGCATCTCAAATAATCTAACTTTTTACCTTAAGGGACAGAGAAAGAGTAAAATGAACTCAGAGCAATGACTACTCTATGAAATACTTATACAATCATGTTCACAGAAGCCAAAAGTTGGAAGCAACCCATCACCCCAATGCATGAATGGATATTCAAAATGCTGTGTATATGTACAGCGGAATCTATTTCCTTAAAAGGAGAATTTTGACACATGCTGCAACTTGGGTGATCCTTGAAAACATCTTTCTAAGTGAAATAAGCCAACAGGAAAGAATGCTGCACAATTACACATACACGTGCTATTAATACTTGGAACAGTCAAAGTCACAGAGACAAAGATGGACAGTCACAGGTGCTGAAGGAGAGTGTGTAAGCGGGACAGGGTCTCAGTTTGGGAAGATGAAGGGTTTCTGTGGATGGACGGTGGTGATGGACGCGTGGCAGGGTAAGTGGTTAAGATGGGACATTACGTTACGTGTATTTTATAACAATTAAAGAAAGAGATGAGACCAAGATTCATGAGCAATTCCATTCTGTCTCCTAAAGCTCTGCAGGAATTCAGTCCACCCCGTATTTCCATATCAACCAACAGCAGAGGAAGCTCTACGTGATTTCAGTCACATCAAACTTTCCTGACAAAACTCAGCCCTGGAGTCAAGGCTTCAACTGCTTTTCTTCCTCTGTGCAAAAAAGAGTGGCTCCACGGTCCCTGAACTACGTGATTTTCGCAGGTACAGTTTATTTACAAGCAGACTACGTGCTGCTGCTGTGTGCGTGCATCCACAGACGTCCATGAGGAAGGACCGCAGCTGAGAAGGAGGTGGTTTGTCAAGGACCAGATGCCTCCGTGTTCTTTGCCAGATGAAAGTCAGGCGCCACCTGGGAGAAGTTTCCCCATTTGTTATGTATTTAAAAATAGTCACTCTCTGAATTTAAAATATTAACTTATAACGATTATGATGAGCAAAATAATTAGGAAATAGAGATTTACTGTCTCAGGGTGCTGGCTAATTCAGACTTTGATGATATTGAATGACCGATGTGTCTGTGGACTAACCAGCTAAGTGGATGGACAAAAAACGAAAATCCAAAAAAAAAAAACTTTTAAAAAAGAAAACAGAGGCAATGATTGAACAATCATGCATAGATAAAAACTATTGCTGTTTTTTTTATTTAATGGAAAGTTAAGCTCAGGGAATTCTGGTGTGCTGCGGTCCATGGGGTCACAAGGAGTCAGACACAACTTAGTAACTGAACAACAACAAACGCTCTGGTCAGAATGAGCACTATGTTTGGGGTCTGCCTTTTTACTTTCTGAAAAAGTTTAACATTTGGATCCAATTTTTTCACAGCATCATAAAAGCTTTTTTAATTGGGATTGTTAATGCTTTAAAAATGAATATTCTTACTACTATTTTTTAGGGAATCAGATATTTTATGATTGTTTATTTCTGAACTTTTTAATGGATACAAAACTATTTCCTGGTCATCCGGCTACAGAATTTACTAAAAGCAAGTGATATTTGTGTAAGGAAACTATTCCCCCATCTCAGCTACCACCACACAAACACGTTATATAAATGCAAACACAAACCCTTAAGCTAAAAGAATTCTTTTTTCTTTGATACCTCTCACTTAAAGGATTGTACCAGTTCATAAACTGACCAGCTCACCATAAATGGTTGCAAGTTTTCATTTGTAACAGGACATTTAGAATAAATAATTTTGTTGTCAATGTGTGTGTGCCTTTTCCTGGCAAAGTAACAAAAGAGCTGAAGGAACTGTATAATTTCATGCACAACCAAATGTTTCAAAGCAGTGAAACATGGCTTTTACCTAATTTCCCCAGGGACTATTTGGAGAGAAAGCTTGGAGGACTTCGCAGGTCTCCTCCGCCAGTGAGAACAGAACCTGTTTGTTCCCTGCCAGTCTTGTTGTCTCTCCAGGAAACACCTGACCCCGAACTCAGCCGAACAGCTGACTCATCGATTCCAGCAGCGCCTGGTCAGGACTGCTTCTGGACCATCACCCCAAGGTGCCCACCAGCATCAGCTGTGTCCTGGGCTCTGCCTACCCTCCTCCTCTTCCCTGCTTGCAAACCTGCTTGAACGTCTCCCATTCCAGGTCCAAACCCCAGACCCCAGCCTCCAGGCCTGGAGACGGTGATCATCTGCCATTTGAGCTCATCTGGGGCACTCATCACAGCCCACCAGAAGTTCCCCACCCTGGCATCACCCCAACACGGACCCCCCTGCCAACAGCCAGGCTCCCAGGAGGTTCTCTTTCCGTCCAGCCCCCAGAAGGGGCCACCACTTTGCTTGGGTCTCCAGTTAATCGCCAGGGCACCCTCACCTGCCCTCCAGAACAGTCTGGCGTCCTCCCCATACGGCCTCATGCCACAGCCTCAGGCCTGGTCTCCGTGCTCATGGGGCCTCCACTGGCCAAGGCGTTCTTGGCTCACATCTCCTGACTCCCTCCTTCGCCGATAATCATGTCAATACTAACCTGATGAGCAATCTCACCAAGAGAGCCTCGTGGAGGAAGCTGTGTGAAATGAGGTGCTGTCTATCAATGCATAGTCACTCCTTAATATACAGTTTCTAAAATTTCATATCAGATCTGCTTAAAGTGGGATAGACCCCGACACGCAGTGGACCAAATGTCAAAGAGGCACTTCTGTGTACAATATGCTGATGGGCTTTATGGTCACATTAACACGCTAGTTTGGACATTATATACTGTGTTGCTCTGATAATCTTTCCTAAGATGGAAAAGTGGTTATTTTGACTCAGCTGAATTGGCTCCTTTAAGATCAGAATCCGTTTTGTGCCATGGATGAGGCTGCGAGGAGGCAATTTCAGAGGCAATCTTAAGTTTTAAACGCTGACGAGGAAGTGCTGCACCAGTGACGTCATGAAGACGGCCCGAAAACCAGGTTATTTCTGCTCGCTACAGCCCTGGTGCTTGTGGGCCATTTTCCATTTCAAATATCTCATCCCACTGTCTTCACAAATACACGTGTACTTGTCAGGTCAGCTGTCCTGGTGTTTGGTTCAGAAAATATGGTCCCTGTAATTACAGTCCTTCCCAGGGCGAGGACAGGAGCATCCACTCATAATCCCTTTAACAGAGAGCTAAGGATTTATCTCCCACCAAATGAAAATGGAGAAATTTCAAGGGCAATTTATCTAATTCTCTTCCTGCCTATAATTTTTTAAAAGAAGTTTTCCCTGATGAGGAAAAATGTGTTTTTAAGAGGGATTTGGATCTCTCATGCATTCCCTGGCCTCTGATCGACTTTAAATAATTGTCCTAAGTAAGCACCAAGGTGAGTTTCTAAATCATTTTTTTCCCCTTGAAAGAGCGTGGATGATTTTGAGCTTATTTTATAGTTACTTTGCCATCGGGATTCTAATTTCCAAAGCAAACCTATTCAGGCTTTCTTCCAGCTTTCCAGACCCACATTTTCCTGCCAGTGGCCCCTCTCCTCTATCTGTAACCTGCTTCTTCCTCAGTCTCTGTGACAGCCTCTGGGGGCTCTGGTGGCCCCTCTGTCCACGTGCTCATGTGTGTTTATTTGTGTGTGTGAGAGTGTGTGTGTATGTGTGTGTTTGTGTGTGGAGTTTCATGCTGGCTAATTGTCCCCGTAAAACCTCCTGTGAATGGGAGCTGTGGCCTGAGGGTTAATGTTCCCCAGATTCATGTGCTGACCCTGAGCCCCAGGGGATGGCGTCAGAGGTCTGGCCCCGGGAGGTCAGTAAGTTGCGGGGTAGAGCCCCCAGGATGGGACCACAGGGCCGCCGCCCAGCCTCCAGGTGACGACAAGGAACTTGCCAGTATCTGGCCTTGGACTCCACCCGCTGGACCGCAAGGAGCAGCGTGTGCTGTTGATGAGCTGCCAGGCCTGTGCGTTTGTTATAGCCCCTGTGGACAAGGCCCGTGTCCCGTACAAACCATCACAGCTTCCAGCCGAGCCGGATGGCTGTGTAAACACGCCTCTGCTAACTGCTGGGGCCGCAGCATGACCAGAGACTGGTGGTGACAGTGCAGACCGGTAGCTGGGAGGCAGGAGTGTGGGACAGAGGATGACCCTGCATGTGTGCGTGTGTAAACACAGCCACTCATGCACAGGAGGAGTGAGATGACTTGTAAACACCATTTATAATGAGTAGTGGAGGCCACCTGCCCTGTAGGTGCCCGTGTGTCTAATGTGCAAGTGGTGACATGCCCATTCAGCCCTGCTTCCTGCACCCCCTGCCTCCCACCCCCGCGGGGCATCCCTGTCAGCTGTGGGAAACTGCCTGGCACTGGGCAAGGCCTGGACGGTGACCCTGGGGCTGGAGGAGAGTCACTGGGCCTGGAGGAGACCCTGGGCCTGGAGGAGGGTCCCTGGGCCTGGAGGAGAGACCCTGGGCCTGGAGGAGAGACCCTGGACCTGGAGGAGACCCTGGGCCTGGAGGAGAGACCCTGGGCCTGGAGGAGAGACCCTGGGCCAGGAGGAGAGACCCTGGGCCTGGAGTAGAGACCTTGGGCCTGGAGGAAACCCTGGGCCTGGAGGAGAGACCCTGGGCCTGGAGGAGACCCTGGGCCTGGAGGAGAGACCCTGGGCCTGGAGGAGAGACCCTGGGCCTGGAGGAGAGACCTGGGCCTGGAGGAGAGACCCTGGGCCTGGAGAAGAGACCCTAAGCTTAGAGGAGACCCTGGGCCTGGAGGAGAGACCTTAGGCCTGGAGGAGAGACCCTAAGCTTAGAGGAGACCCTGGGCCTGGAGGAGAGACCCTAGGCCTGGAGGGGAGACTCTGGTCCTGGAGGAGAGATCTGGGCCTGGAGGAGAGATCCTTGGCCTGGAGGGGAGACCCTGGGCCTGAGGGGGCACCCTCTTCCTCCTCAGAGATCACTGTTCCCTTTCGGGACCATTGTCCCCCTCAGGCACGCGAGTGACAGCCCTGTAGGGTTATGTGGTTTCTCCCTCTGAACGCAGTTAACAGGCACACTCATGTCAGTAATGAGTCATTTTACGTCTGATTAATGAAAGGCCTTCACTCTCTCCTGGTGCAGATCATAAACAAATGTTCCACTCTATTTTTTATAATTGACGAAATGATTCTCTCTGAACCTGAATGCCTGCGAGGGATTTCGGCTCAGGTCTACCTTAGAACATGGCTTAAAACCACTGGATTCATCCAGATTAACAACTCGTGCTCTCAAGGTGTCCCCTGCTTTTTTAAAAAAGTGCTTTTTGTTTACTTGTTAGTTTTTTTTTTGGCTGCGCTGGGCCTTCATTGTTGCACATGGACTTTCTGTAGTTACACTGCATGGGGGCCACTTTTCCTTGTGGTTCGGGGCTTCTCATTGCGGTAACTTCTCTTGTTGCTGAGTACAGGCCCTAGGGTGCATGGGCTCAGTAGTTGTGGTGCATGGGCTCAGTAGCTGTGACTTGTGAGTTCAGTAGTTGTGACTCATGGGCTCAGTAATGTGGCTCATAGGCTCAGTAGTTGTGGCTCACGGGCGTCGTCCCTCTGCAGCATGTGTAATCTTCCAGCACCAGGGATGGAACCTGTGTCTCCTGCACTGGCAGGTGAACTCTTATCCATTTTACCACCAGGGAAGTCTGAGGTGCACTTTTAAGGGAACAAAAAGACAAGTCACAAGTCTCTCCATCTCCCACAGTCCCTTGTAAAGCAGGAGAGCATCTGGGTTTATGTCCACCACGTGAGAGTTACGCTAGTTTCTGTCTGTGTCTGTCTTTAGCAGTTTAAGTGCCTATCAGTTTAGCTCTTGGCACCAAATGGAGAGGCTCAGGACTCGGGAAGAGAGTCTGTGTGAAAAGATGTCACTGGGTTTCAAGCTCCTGTCTGTGCTTCAGAGCCAGCATCTTTCTGAGCGAACAAAAAAAACACACTCGGTTAGGTTTTCAAGAACTAATTAAGGCCTGTGCAGCTTTGTGAGAAACAACCTCATCCTTTTCAGGCCCTGAGAATTAGCCTGAGCTTGGATGGTACCTCGGGAGCTGTTCCAACCATCTCTGTGCCGGTCACAGCAACGTCATTGCCACGGAGCCTCCGCTACTGGTGCCCGAGCGAGAGGAGGATTAGGGGGGCTCTGACACCTCGCGTGGGCACTGAGCCCTCTGCGGGGGCCCAAGGAGCCAACATGTGCTGGCCAGCTCTGTTTCCAGGTCGGCAAGTCGAACTCAGAATGGGCATCGCCAGTGTTTCTGATACAGTTCTGGCGCTCTGTGCTCTGGGAAAATAAACACAAATGTTTGTGTTGGCGGACGGCACAGTCTCCATCCAGTCCCTTTATTCCACCATGAGCTTTTTATCTAAAAGCACATTAAGCTCGCGGGGAGCTGGCTCTGCCACCACACCGGGCCCTCTTCATGAAATGAGAGCTGTCCGTCTGCGATGTGGCGGCCGGGTAATGTCATCCCTCTGCTGTCATTGTAAGTGCTCCTGTGCAGGGACTGCCCTCCTCCTGCAATCACAGTGGGATCCAAGTTGGGCTCTGATGGGCCACGTTCCAGGCCGGCACCGACAGCAGGCACTGCTCAGCCAGCATGCGTTTAGCCTGTCATCCGGGCAAGATTGTCAGGATCAATTCCGTCCTTTTTCCTGAGCTTTTCCCTCTAAAATAACATTATCACTTGAAAATGCAAGTATTTATGAAGCTGAAAAGTAGAAGAAAAATGGCACCAAGAAAATAAAGTCAGGCCCCGTTGCCTGTTGAGTCCGTTGTGGGAACTGGTCTCAGATGGAGGCTGGAGATGGACTGTCCATGACCCCAAGGAGTGAAGGCCAGTCTTCTTGGTGGGCCTCTTGCTCCAGGTCTGCAGGGGAGCTGCCACCTTCCCTGGTGCTGTGGGTTGACCAGGTCTCTCCATCTGACGTCTACCCTTCCCATCTGGGCAGATCCACTGCTAGACAATCTCACAGCAGCATCCAGATGCTTTGGGAGGGAGGAGGCAGCCAGCTGAGGGGTTGGGGGAAGGTGGAAACACCAGCCACGTCTGAGGGCCCATGAGGAGCTGTGTCCAAACCTTTCCTCCCTCCTTGGCTGATGCCGGCACCGTAAGAGGTGTTTCTATGAGAGCCTGGACTCCAGCGGGCTGTAACCTGAAAGCTTCCACAGCACACGTGTGGCCAAGGGCCTCTTGCTGCTCCTCGAGTCTAGAATGTGCTGTTACCTGTGTGAGGTTACTATGTCACAACCTTCCTTTTGTTGGCAAAACGCAAAGTTTTCAGATAATATTTAGTGGTCATATCTTATGTCATCTTTAGTCCCTTGCCTAATTCGGAATTATTATTATTATTATTTAGTATTCTGATCTTAGAATTTATCTTTTAAAAGTGAAAATAGTTTTGAAAACCATTAGCTACTCCAAATTTTATTTAATTGATGGTTACCAATTTTAATACCACACTTTCATGCTCTCATAGAAGTTAAATTTGCTGGCTTATTGGGAAGTCCCAAAGGAGGAAAACCTCTAGAATAGATTTGTGGAACAAGGAGGGGTGATGAAGTGAGGTAACAATTAGCACAAGAATATGGATGTACCTTACTGAATTGATTGGTTTGATAGTAGTTTCTTAATTTATAATTTATTCATTCCTGTATGTATCATATTTTAAAAACAGCTTTATTGGGTTATAATTGATTTACAGGAGTCTGGATGTACTTAATGCACACAATTTGATGAGTGTGGCGATATGCATATACACATAGAACCATCACCACATCAGGATAGCAAGCACCCTACACCTTCACGCTTCCCTCTGCTGCTCCTGTTCTTGGCGATAAGAACATTCAACGTGAGACCTGCTGTCTTAAACTTTAAGTGCACAGTCAGTATTGTAACTACACACACCGTGTTGCACAGTAGAAATGAGAAGTTAGTCATCTTTCCTAACTTAAATTTTATACCTTTTGAAGGAAAATTACTCCCAGCCCTTAGAAACCACCATTTTACTCTCTGCTTTAAGCATCTGATGACCTCATATAATGGGATCATGCAGTACTTGTCTTTCTGTGACTAGCTTGTTTCACTCAGCGTAATGTCTTCAAAGTTCATCTGAGCTGTTGCACATGGCAAGATATCCTTCCTTTTAAAGACTGAATAAGATTCTATTGTATGTATATGCACATTTTCTTTATCTATTCACCCATCGGCAGACATTTAGATTGTTTCCATATTTTGGCTATTGTGAATAAGGCTGCATCAAATCTTCAACTCTTCCAAAAAACTGATGAAGAAGGAACATTTCTCCAGATGAGGCCAACATTACCCTAATGCCAAAGCCAGACAAAGATCCTGCAAGAAAATCCAATATCCAATATCCCTGATGAATATAGACTTAAAAATTCTCAATAAAATACTAGAGAATTGAAGAAGAAAGCATAGTAAAAAGATTGTACACCATGATCAAATGGGATTTATCTCTGAGATGTAATGATGGTTCAATATATGCAAATCAATAACAGTGATATAGCACATTCACATTCACAGAATGAAGGATAAAAATATGATTATCTCAGTAGATGTGAAAAAAGTATATGACAAAATAAAAAATCTGTTCATAATAAAAGTTAAACAAACTAAGAACAGAAGAGATTTAATTCAAAATAATAAAGGTCATGCATGACAGGAGCATAGCTAATGCCAAATTCAATGGTGAAGAGTTGAAAACTTTTCCTCTAACATCAGGAATAAGGCAAGGATGCCCGCTCTTGCCACTTCTAGTCAACATAGTGGGGAAGTCCTAACCAGAGCAATTAGATAAGTAAAATTTTCTGTTTAAAGATAGCATGATCTTATATGTAGAAAATCCTGAAGACTCCACAAAAAAACTAGGTAATAAATAAATTCAGTAAATTTGCAGGATACAAACTCAGTATACAGATATCTGTCATTTTTCTGTACATGAAGAATGAACTAACCAAGGAGGAAACTAAAAAACCAAGGCCATGTATGTTCAAAAGAATAAAATACTTAAAAATAAACTTAACCAAGTATGTAAGAGACATGTACACTGAAAAGTGCAAATCCCTGATGAGAGAAATTGAAGAAGACACAAATAAATGGGACAACTTCCCATGTTTATGGACTGAAAGACAATATTGTTAAAATAGCTATACTAGCCAAAGTAATCTACATAGTCAATGCAATCTCTATCAAAATCCCAATGGCATTTTTTACAGAAAATTGTTAAAAATCCTAAAATTCCTAGGAAGCACAAAAAACCTCAAATAGCCAAAGTAACTTTTCTTGAGAAAGAAAAACAAACAGGGAAGTAACACTTTTTGATTTCAAAATATGTCACAAAGCTGCACTAGTTGAAACAGTATGGTATGGCACTTGGAGATAAGCATGGATGGGACTTGAATGGGGAATGAGGAGCAGTCTGGGTGAAGCAAATGCGCTTTACATGGATGGATATGTGAGGGTGAGGAGTCTGGATGTCGGCAAGGCAGCCAGAGAGCTGTGGATATGTAGCGCTGGAAGGTCCCTTCAAGTTCATGTTTCAGACTTTCTGAAATAGTCCCTTTAGCAGGAAAGATATCCTAAGCCATCTCCCCAAACCATTTTTGTTTGCAGCAATATAACTCAGATAACCACAACTATTTCCAATGCAACCACATTCAAAGGGCATTAGGTGCGTATCTATTTTTATCAAAGGGGTATTGATTACCAATATCTGAAATGTAATACATATATCTTTCCAACTCCAGTGATTGGAAATTATAAGCCAAAATATTATTGATGCATATATGCATTGCTCTACACTACAGGCACTGTGCAAGTGAAAATGTTAGTCACTCAGTCTTGTCCAACTCTTTGCGACCCCATGGACTGTAGCCCACCAGGCTCCTCTGTCCATGGGATTCTCCAGGCAAGAATACTAGAGTGGGTAGCCATTCCCTTCTCCAGGGGATCTTCTCCAGGGGATCTTCCTGACCCAGGGATTGAACCCAGATCTCTTGCATTACAGGCAGATTCTTTACTGTCTGAGCCACCAGGAAAGCCCTGTAGGGGTAACAACAGGCACTGTAGGAATAACAAATGATATGTAACAAAGGTCACTGAAAGGTTGAAGCTGAATGAACATAACTTTATATTTAGATTGAAAAGCAGCAACTTAAAATCACGACTACCTCAAAATAGCATTAAAAGTGTATTCTTTTCACAATCCTGCAGGAATCCCACTTACATTTAAAGGAGCTTTGTAACAGCCAAGATTTATCATAAACACATCATTTCACTATTAACTCTAGAACACCAGTTTTTAAAATAAAGTTTATGTCATAATGGCATGGCAGAAATATAGGCCAACTCTATTGTGCAAATTGCTTCTAAGAACCATAGAAAGGAGAACCCATAAGATACATTTCTCAGTGGCCTCGCACCTGCTGCCGAATGTCCCAAAGGAGGACTTTCCAGCATCCGAAGAATGTGAGCTCACTTCCACAAACGCTTCACCCCACACTCAGAGTGCTCCAGAAGGCTTTCTTACATTATTGTAATCTGCATCCCTGTAAAATACACCCTAGGGAATTCTATGTCTTCAATTAGCAGGAGAAAACTAATTGTTCTTGTTCTGGTTTTCATTTTGTGGGGACGGGTCTCTTGTCAAGCTTTGTGTTGCTCGATCTATTTATTGCAGTTTGCACTCCCGTTCTAACAACCACTACACTGCCTCTGCTTCCAGGTGTGTGTGCCTTCAGGAATTTATGATTTATTTCCACATGCAAAAACACCGAATGAGGCAGGACCAAGGACAGTGCCCACACCTCCCTGTTAGCCATCATTCTTCCCTGAACAGCGGCCTCCAGATACCGCCATTTGAACAAAGCAGTCGTCTTTGCTTGTGGTCATTTAGACGATTACAAATCAAGTTTATTTATGCTGTAATTCAATACACAGTCATCATCTTGCCCTCGATGAAAGCAATTCAGTCTAAGAGCTCAACAAACATAGTGGGCATCTCCCGTGTGACAGGTAAGGAGAGCACTGAGATTAACGAGATTCGGTGTCTATGCCTGAGAAAGTGGATCCAACAGCACCGTGAGCGCAATGGTAGGGCGGATGCATGGGTGAGAGGGTGGGTGAGGCTGGCCACGATGGTGCATCATTGTGTATTTGTGCTTCATCTCAGGGCGTAAAGGCCCCTGGAGTGAGTCTTAGAAATGCCTTCCCAGGCAGACGAGGAGGTTGCTGCATGAATTTTCAGGCAACAGAGATCAATGTCTGTTGTGTCTAAAATACACAGTTTTTGTTTCTTCCCAAACCTAGGTGAGAAATCGTTTGTCTTGGAGACAGTTAAACACGCTGCTCTGAGGACAGAGGGGGCGCCATGCACCTCCAACAGAAGAGTCGCAGGTGAAGGTGAGACACCATCAACTGTGTCTTGAGGGAGCCTGACTTCTGCAGCAGAGAAGTGGCCTAGGGTGGGCGGGGCGCTAGGTCAGCACAGGAGAGACCAGCAACGGGGGCAGGGCCCCCAGGGGCTGGCCTCATGGAAGCGGGTGGGGGCCTGGGACTGGGGGTGACAGAGCCTCAGGGGGGCAGTCACCCTAGGGAGCCAGGCTGCCTGCCTGTTGGGGTGTGCCCACTCAGTAGGACCCTCACAGAAAGCACTTCAGGCCCTGTGGGGCCCCAGACACAGAGCTCCTCGCCTGGCCCGGGCGGTTTGCGGGGTCTGGTCATGAAGGCCTCATAAACAGCTCCCGAGAGAAGCCCTGAGTGACTGACAGCCCAGAGGCCATGGCCCGACGGCGCCGTGAGTGGATCTGCTCCTGCTTCCATGGAAACGCACAAGCTTGGGAGACAAGGTGCAGGTTTTAATGACAGACTTCTTTTTATAACTTCCCTACCTTATCCTCTTCCATCTGACCGCCGTTCCCATGGCAACTGGATCAGAAAGGCCATCGGCAGCTGGAACTCCGATCTGCCCAGAGGATTTCAAGACTGTGAGCCCAGCTCCTCCGGGAGGCTACCCCCTTGTGTGTTGGCTGGGTGGAACCTGCTGCAAGGATCCTGGACACTCGGCTCCTGCTATGTGGATGGAACTGCAAAGGCTGCATCCAGGGGGGCAGGTGCAGGACCAAGTTCTGGTCCCACATTGTGGATGACTCTTACAATTAGAGAGGACAGTATTGGGCTGCCTATGGGTGGAGGAGGAGTACTCTTTGGCAAGTCACAGCAACTCTCCCAGAATGCCCCCCAGCACATGGGTCGAGTGTCCACAGCACTCTTTGTTGCCACCTGAGGAAACACTTGCCCCCGGACCATGCTGCCTCTTTGTCCACCTGCTGCTATCAGCACCACAGAGGAGTCGGGTGTCCTGTCTGTTCACCTGCAGGCGCCAGGGCAGCCCCATCTCCTCTTCTGATTGACGGGGCTCACAATCCTTTACTGGGGTGCCTGTTACCCCGACTGCGTGATGATGTTCTGGAGAACAAGGAGAAGCTGCAGGTAAATACACGGGGTCATAGTCTCTGAAATGAACCCATGGAGGCCAGAATAAAGCATCAGCTTGTGCATCTCCTTTCAGACAAGAATATGACATTTCACTTTCAAGGAACTTCTTCTTTGCTGCTATTGTCCTTAGACTTAAAAGCAAACTACTTCTTTCTTTTTTTCTAAAAAAACTTTTTTCTAGTTTTCTTTTTTTCTAAAAATCTTATAGGATTTAAATTATAGATGCAAATGATGCTAAGAGCAAAAGCTGAGAAAGATCATTAACTCCAAAGTGGCATTTTCAACACTCCTGCTCCTAACAGCGTATTTCCCTTGTCAGTTATCTTTCTGGACACTGTTGGTTGTAGGTCTTTGGGCTAACCACTCAGCTGCCGCATTCTCATGTGGTCACAGGTCTTTGGGATCTAAGTATCCTCATCACTGAAACAACAGGATCCCAAAGGTTTCATAAGTTGAGGCATCCTGAGTGACACTTACAATAAAAGTGTGGTCATTTTGTCTTAGCAATGCAAGTATTTGCAGAAAACACTACCCAGTGCTCTAGACAGCAAGTGATTTCAATAGCATTTTGCTTGAGAAGAAACGAAGGTCTGCCTGGAAAACTCAGAGACCTCTGTCCTTCCCACCCTGAGATGCTGCTTTTCTGATCTCTGAATGGTATGCTTTACAGGGTAACAGCCGGAAAGTAATTTTGACTGTTACGTGATAACCAACAAATCTTTAAAAAGTGACCTGCCTTCTTCCGTCTCTAACATGGAGAAACTAATGACCAAACAGAACAAAGGAGAACACCACGCAGCACTCAGCAGCTGCCTCTGCCGGCGTCACTGTGACCTGCGGTGACTCGAGGACACCGGTGCTGTCCCTGCCATCCAGGAGTTGGGCGTTCTTTCTCACCTTCTCATCTGCACATGTGAGAAGGCAGCCGTGATGCAGTGTCATCTAAGAGGGCCGAGCGGAGCTTGTTCCAACAGGCCTGCCACACTTAGTTTATGGTTGGACGCCATGGGAAGTGCTGGTCCTCCCGTCTCAGCCACGATGAGGAAGTAACGTGATGGGAGCACGTCTTCCCTCCCTCTGGGTACCCGTCCGCCTCCTCCTGATCAGAGGGGCTCTCAGCTCTGACGACATATCGCACATCACGGCCACTCCGGATCTGTCTCCCCGCTACTCTGCCTGCCTGTTTCCACACCTGGTATTTCTCGTTTAACAAATTGTTCTTGATGTGATGTGTTCACAATAAGCCCATAAGCACAGCCGAAGCACAATTTCCTGCTCGCTTCAGTCAAAATACATTAATCCTCTGGATATTTCCCGGGGACAATGCTATCTCTTTTGTGCAGACTTAATTTCTCTCTTTCAGCTGCAAAGGAAACAAATCCTCAAAAATTGGTTTGAAAAGTGACACACAGAACTGTTGGGCTAGAGTTCCTGTTGTGTGGAGTTCTCCTTATACACTTGTCTTTGCAAGATGCACCGTCTGTCAGATACTCATGTGCAAGTGAAATTAAGAAGGGTCACTCCATGGCTGAGCCAAGGGGGTCTTCCAGAGTTGCCAAGTCCTAACTTGGGGTAAGAGCCATGTCAACCCTGCCCCCCTGTCCCTCGCTCTGTCCTGCTCTGTCCCAGTTGCAAATCCAAGGAGACCCAGCACCACCTCAAGGCACAGGACTCAAGCCTTGCGATCTTCAAATAAACCTAAGCATCTAGATGGTGGGGACTCAGGTGAACATACCCCGCTTAGCACGAAATGCTAAGGAAGTCTGCCTTATTACGTAGGCTGGTAGGAAGATGTGCACCTGCTCCTGCATTTTACGTATGTGTATGCATAGAGATGGACCCATAGGTAGGTGTGTATGGATGTGGGAATATGTATATGCATGTGTGTGTGAAGGTAAATGTGTAGGTGTGTAGGTAGAAGTACCTGTAGACATGTATGTAAATAGACACATAGGTAGGTGTGTATGTATGTAGCTACACATGTATATGTGAAGGTAAGTACGCAAGTACATATGTGGAGAAATAGGTAAGCAAGTATGTAGCTAAGTATGTATGTATGTAGGTATGTGTGTAGGTGAGTATCTAGGAAGATATGTGAGTATGTGTGTAGGTATGTAGGAGGCAGGTGTGCACACAGGTGGGCACAGGTGCAGGGGGAGGGTGTGGACACAGGTGGGCACAGATGCTAGGGCAGATGTGCACACAGGTAGGACAGGTGCAGGAAGTGAGTGTGCACATAGGTAGGACAGGTGAAGGAGGTGGGTGTGCACACAGGTAGGACAGGTGAAGGAGGTCGGTGTGCACACAGGTGGGCACAGGTGCAGGAGGTGGGTGTGGACACAGGTAGGAGAGGTACAGGGGGTGGGTGTGCACATAGGTAGGACAGGTTCAGAAGGTGAGTGTGCACACAGGTAGGACAGGTGCAGGAGGTGAGTGTGCACACAGGTAGGACAGGTGCAGGAGGTGAGTGTGCACACAGGTAGGACAGGTGAAGGAGGTGGGTGTGTACTCAGGTGGGCACAGGTGCAGGAGGTGGGTGTGGACACAGGTAGGAGAGGTACAGGGGGTGGGTGCACATAGGTAGGACAGGTTCAGGAGGTGAGTGTGCACTCAGGTAGGACAGGTTCAGGAGGTGAGTGTGCACACAGGTAGGACAGGTGCAAGAGGTGAGTGTGCACATAGGTAGGACAGGTGCAGGAGGTGGGTGTGCACACAGGTAGGACAGGTGCAGGAGGTGGGTGTGCACACAGGTAGGACAGGTGAAGGAGGTCGGTGTGCACACAGGTGGGCACAGGTGCAGGAGGTGGGTGTGGACACAGGTAGGAGAGGTACAGGGGGTGGGTGTGCACATAGGTAGGACAGGTGCAGGAGGTGAGTATGCACACAGGTAGGACAGGTGCAGGAGGTGGGTGTGCACTCAGGTAGGACAGGTGCTGGAGACAGGTGTGTACAAGGTGGGCACAGGGTCGGGGTGTGTATACACACAGGTAGGACAGGTGCAGGAGGTGAGTGTGCACATAGGTGGGCACAGGTGCAGGAGGCAGGTGTGCACACAGGTAGGACAGGTGCAGGCATCACTGACTCCCGTGCACCAGCCTCTGGCACCGCCTGCTGGCTGAGGGGATGGGTTGCACCAGGCCCCTTGGCCTGTGAGGTGTACACTGACTTGCTGGCTGCAACAGGGCTCATCTCACAGGGAAGACCTGGCACCTGCTGGTGTGAGAACCCAGGGGGCTGTGGGCTCCTGTCCACCCACAGCCCTGCCCTCCCTGTTCTGGGACCACATGTGTGCCTGGACCCCTGCCTGTTAACGTCTGACTCCAGCTGGACATGGGACCCTGGGCACTCAGGTTTCTCCTAAAGAGAATCAAAACAAGTGCTGCCCGCTCTGGCTGCATCCTCGGATTTCAGCAGGGACAGTCTGAGCAGCCTGCTGGGGATTATGACCCACGTCAGCTCTGAGGTCTGTGTTCTGGTGCCTCTATGACCTCATTCAAGGGAGAAACAGCCCGATTCCTAGGGGTGTCACATCTGCTGTCGTTCACCTGACCAGAGGCCACGTGTGTGCAGATGTGTGTGCATGTACGTCTATGTGTGCTCATGGGTATTCACTGAGCACCAGGACATGTGTGACAGAAGTTTTCTTGGTGGCAGCTCTGACCACAACTTTTCAGTCATTTGGGACACGACAGAATTCTGAAGTACTGCAATATTGCCCCTAAATTCCAAAGCATTGTACTCCAAATAGGTCAGTCTAGATGGATGGTTGAGTAAATCACCTGATGAACTGAGCAATGTAGACAAAAAGTCTGAGAACTTTAGGTCAAGGAACTAAGAACACAATGTCTGCAGGGATCTGGGTCTCAGTTCAGATGAGCTGTGACCATGCACAGACAATGGGGGCTGCTGCCCGCAGTGAGGCTCTGCCATGTTCTTCCTGGTCTCTGTTAATCTCTTACCTCGAGAAGACATGTGCGCACAGTCATTATCTACCTCAGAGAAAGGCAGCAGCGCAGAAGCAGTGATGGACAGTCCACACACGGATGATGGACAAGGGTCAGCAAGGCCACCTGTTGCCACGGCAGTGTGGCCAGAACCACCAGGCGTTTCAAGAGAAACCAGAAATCCAGGTTTATGGCTGGTATTCTCTGATGGAAGATGCTGAGGAAGTAGCTGGGATGTAGATCTATGGGATGTGTGTGTTGGTTTGGGGCTAGAAGAGGAAGGAGAGAAAAGGCAGAACTTCCCCTTAGTTTTCAACTTAGACCTTGCTCACTGAGTCCAGCTCAGCAGCAGGACTGTTTGCAGCTCCCGTGAGGAAGCAGGCAGGGGAGGCGACTCAGGGTGCCTGGGCTTGGACCAGCTGCTCTGCCCCACCCCCTGCCCATCCCCCAGACTCTATGGGTTCACCAAGCAGATGTCTCAGGACCCTGCTGTGACTGAACTTACTGCTGAGATACAGTCAGGCTTAAAATAAGAAACATGCATGTATATATATATATATATATATATATATATATATGTATGTATATATACAGTAGGTGAGATTTTGGAAAGCCACCAAATATAAAATGTTCAAGAAACATGTATGTCATTCAGTTCAGGTGTCAGGCCTGTGCCAACCAAGTATATACGCCTCTCTGTATCTCTGCAGAGTTGAGAAGGGTCAAAGAAGGAGAGCAGGGGCAGCGATTCCGCCCACGAGTGAAAGGATGGCCTTGGCGTGGACAAGGACCCTTCTGGGAGTCCAGAGGAGGAAGGCAAAGATCACACAGAAGGAGTTAACTGAATTTAGAGTAGACTTGAATCTTTCCATCTTACTAATTTAAATATTATTATATCATCATCAGCTCATTTTTTAAGAATGGCATAAATTATAAAAGGGAGTCATAATTTATTTCTTGATTTGCTTCATGAAAACATTTAATGTGAAGGATCCGTTCTATTTTTGTATATATATAAAAAATCTCCCTTAACTTAGGATTATTCTGTAATTTATACATTATTACAGACTTTTGAGGTGAGTAGCTTCTTTTAAAAGATATAGACATTGTCTCAGATTTGGTGAAGAAATGGATGTTTGAAAATTCTAAGTGGGTGCTGCCTTTTAAATCATATTCAAAAATGACTCCCAGCACAATGAAAATGGCAATATTTGTTCACGCCACATGCTCGGGCCGCAGGAGCAGTGATCGGTGTCTGGGCTGCTACCACGTGATGTGTCTTGGGTCCAGCACTTTGCCTCAGGCAGAAATCTTAATTAAGGCCTTTTCCAAAGAGCACCCGGGGGTGCATCACCAAATTGGAGTAAAAATAGATGAATGACCAAATGCCACCAGGGCAGGATCCCTCTGAAATCACATTCCCCCCACAGGTCATGTCATCACTGACATGGTCAGCCTGAGGACCCTTCAGTTAGCCGTGACCTCCAGAGAGGAGGAGGCTAGCCCTGGGGGAGGGGGGCTGAGGATGCAGTCTTGTGCACGCATACGTGTCTGCAGGCCCATGGCCCTAGCGGGGTGCTGACTGAGAGAAATATGGCCCCTGAGCATTCTCTCGTCCTAACTGGGTGCATTTATCCACTTTCTGCCAGGTGGGGGAGACCATAGTACTTCTGGGATCTCCAGGATGCTGCCCAACAGGCCTGTATCTCAGAGCAGACTCTACATCCAGTCATAGGACAGTCACACCCCTCCGAGGGGCATGGGTCACAGATGGGTTGCTGTACTTCCGCACACAGACCCCTGGCAGCGAGCCTCTGGGACAACGATGCGGCTCAAATAGGGAGTCTGCTTCTTTCCAGATTTCTCTGGGCTGTGCGAGCTATTGTGACCAAATGTTCCCCAATCTGCTCGTTCCTTAGCCAAAGTCATTCCCTGATACTTTTGCTCCGAGACACCTGACTGGCATCTTGTTTACCCAGGGGCCCGAGGGACTCATCTGTCACTGGGCGGGTGACTGTGTGACTCTGGAAGTTTCTGTCCATCAGGGCGCCAGCTCTGCAACGTCACCTGCTGGGCTCTGTACATTAATCCACTGTTCACACCTCTCAGCATTTTCTGATGGGGCATTTTTCTGTGATTTCAGAGGAACAAATCCCTTCATGGCTCCAAAGTAGTGTGTTTGCCTGGGAGCAGTAAATCCATAAATTTAGGGTTTTCTATTTGTGTTAGTAGAAGGAAGACAGCATCAATCTCAGAGTTTTTTTAAACCACGAGGGAAACATGAAGATGGAGAATGTTTCTGAATAATAATTCTTGGGCAAAACCCACCTCATATATTTCAGCCTGATCAGTCCTTAAATGAGATGAACTGCCTTCTCTTGTCCTGTCAATTTTGCCACTTCTTTTTAGGAATAATTTTATATCCGGTAAAAAAATGGGATATAACTGATATGTAACACTGCTTGAATTTAAGGTGTAGGAATGCTGATGTATTCTTGCAAAATGATTGCCTTTGTAGTTGGAACTCACACCTCTACTCTATCACAATCAGACAAAAGAATGGGTGGAGGATAGACAAAAATGTCTGATAGACATTTTTTTTTTGAAGAAGAAGACATACAGATGGCCAACAGGTACATGAAAAGTTGCTCAGCATCACTAATCATCAGGGAGATGCAAATCAAGCCACAGTGAGATGTCACCTGATGCCTGTTAGGATGCCCTTCTCTGAAAAAAACAAAAAGCAAAACAATAGAAAGTACCAATGTTGGCGAGGATGTGGAGAAAAGGGAACCTGGTGTACTGTGGTGGGAATGTCCGGGTGTAGCCACTGAGGAGAACAGCAAGAAGGTTTCTCAGAGATTTAAAACAGGAGTACAGTACCACCCAGGAGCCCTACTGTGGGTGTTCAGCCAGAGGAAATGCGTCCTTTGGGTTTAATCAACTTTATGATCTGTGAGACACCTACCATTCTTGTGCTGCCCCTTGAATTATTAAGTAACCACTGATAACGAGAAATAGAGGGCAGCCATCCTGGTGTGTCCCCCTGGAAACCCACCCTTTGGTTCCATCTTGTTCCCCCAGTTGTTATTCTGCCTGATGGTAACAGGGCAACAAGTAAAGAGTGCCAACTGAGAGGCAGTTTTGACAGAGAAAGAGACAAAATGAAGAGGTGCAGACTGAGCGGGCAGCACAACCCCGAGGACACCTGCTCAGACCTCCCTGGACGTGGGGCCCGTGGTCCACATGCATCTTTCCACATGAACACACGCCCTCCATGAGGTGGCAGCTGGTTTGAAAAGAGAAGAGACCAGAAGAGTCTGGGACCTTTTGCTGCCTGCACTCCTGCCTGGGGAGCCATTGCCTCCCTGAGTCCTGCTTTCTGAGTTGCAGTCTGGACCACATGCCCCTTGCTTAGGTAATGGGACTGTTGTAGAGATTACAGGACTTAAGAAAGCTATTTAATTTGTAAAATCCTCCAAAATGGAGGCCACTGTGATTTCTCTGTACACTGTCAGGATGCCCCGACCCTCCATGCAGTGGCTCAGTGATACAAACATATGGCTCCTTCTGTAGCTTCTTACTGAGTCTCTGCATTTTGATTTTGGGAGGTGAGCAGAGAGTAGCACAGAAAATGTCCTCTCTGGACTGGCCCTTACAGTCAGCGGCTGGAGATGGAGAGAAATCTGACCAGGATGAGCAGGCCGTTGCGGGTGGCAAGGAGGCAGGGTCGGTAATGAGGACGATGCGGGAGGGTCCTTTACGCAGTGCAGCTGATGTGGGCGGAGCCGTGCCCCCCCACGGAAGCCATGTGGAAGTCCTACCCCCAGAGCCTCAGAACAACACCTTCTGTGGACAGAAGGTCCTTGTAGGTGAAGTCAGTGGGGGTGAGTGAGACCACAGTGGAATAGGGAGACCGTGACCCAACCCGCCAGCTGTCTTTGTGAGAAGATGGGTCTCAGAGACCACCCGGTCTGGGGGATGGGGGGCACATTCCCCTGCAGCCCTGCCCACACCCTGGGCTGGGTCCTGCCTCCAGAGCTGGGAGGGGCTGATGCGACTCAGTGTGAGGGGGGTCATCTGAGGCTAGACCAGGTGGGGGGTGAGGGGATATTGGGGGTATATCTGTGAATCAGGAACAGCTTCTCCCTTCCTGTGGGCTCCACGGGTCCCACAGAGGAGCTGCAGGACCAGCGGGGGTGCAGACAGCTGGCGGGGATTGGGGGGGGTGCTTCAGAAGGGACCATGTGGATGGGGGGTGCTCGACTTGATGGCCCCGGCCTTGGGGAGGGCCATGAGCCTGGTCGTCACGACGTGGCACTCAGACCTCAGGGGCACTCCCGGCCCCCTGGCTGTTCCCACATGTGGTGCGGCTGTGGGACACAGACTGGGGCAGGCCACCAGCACGTGATGCAGCAAGACTTACACACCCATCATCAGAGCCTTGCCCTGGGCCATGGTGGCTGCACAATGTGCTTTTTGGTCAACTAAGTAAGAAAATTGGCCCCAGACTGAAAAATTAAAACTTTGCATTTTTGGCAACACTGGGTCAAATTGTAGTATTTTCTTTTTATTATTTGATAATGGGAGAGGGAAAAAAAATTAAATTACTTATTTTTGCCTAATTCCTGGTGATTTATGCCAGCTTTTGTTTCTTTCTTTGAATATATATTTTGCAGTACGATCACATGTTCCAGTTTTAGACCCTGATTGATTCAGGTCAGGACAATGGACACATTATTCTGGCGTGCGGTGGGCAGGGAGTGCTGGATGGGGGTGGGGGAGGGGATAAAGCCTGAATGTTCTGTGTCTCCATGAGTCACAAAGAAAGTCACAAAGCAAGGAAGCGTGTGAGCTCGCAGCACTTTCTGCCTTGGTCCTCTCCATGGCCTGTGGGGACCTATGTCCTCATTTATTCACACACCAAGTATCTACGAGGTGCTCGGTGTGGGAAAGACAGTGCTGTAACAGAGGTGTGGTCCTGCCCTTGGTCCCTGTTTCCCCCCACTTTAAATTCTTCTATAAACAGATTTGAAAAGCTCGACAGAATGAGCACATCGTTTTAGCCAGTAGCCACGTCTCCTGGAAATCAGCTTTGGGTCTGAGGTTGACAAACTGTCTTTGACTGAAACAGTGTCCTTGTCTGGATTCCCGCTTCTTGTTTACCTTTAAACACGGAAACACATTTGTGTGAGTGGTGAACTGAAATCCGGCACTTGCTGGAGATCTTCTGCTCCACGATGAAAGCCACAGTAACAACACCGTCAGCTGTGAATGCTGGGGGAAAATAACCCTTTGTTCTAATTTTTAAAATCTGCGGACGAAAACAGCACTCATGGGGCCCATAGCCCAGGCAGTAGATTAAAAGCCTGTTAAATGCTATTTTCAGCTTGGCAGAACACCAACTGCGGGCTACCCTTCAGCTCCACTTCCTTTGAAATATGGCAACGTCACCGTAGCCAGGTGACACACTGAAGTGTCATTTTGGAATGATTAAACAACTGTACACACAGGCGGAACTAGGCTTACTCTCCAATTCCTGACCATAAAGCGCAGGCTGAGTCAAGGGGGGATGAGGGCTATGACCTCCCAAATGCCCACGTGGGTCCCAAACCACTCCAAATAAATGTATGAAAGTGAAGTCGCTCAGTTGTGTCCGATTCTTTGCGACCCCATGGTCTGCAGCCTACCAGGCTCCTCCGTCCATGGGATTTTCCAGGCAAGAGTACTGGAGTGGGGTGCTGTAGTAAAAAAGTATGCATGGTGGGTCAGCGCTGCTCAAGACAAGCCACTTCCTTTACCAACCCCACCCCAACTATAAACCTCTCCTATATTGAAATTCTTTAGTCATCTCTGGTTAAAACCCCCAAACTTGTGCTGATTTAGTGATTTTCTAGGCTTTCTATTTTTTTTTATTATTATTTTAAATTCTCAAGCAAACCATGGGTATAACTTGTATATTTCTGTGCAGGCAGACTTGGACCACCCACTAATTTTAAACAGTTTGATTTTGGCTAAAATAGTTTTTAGACCACAATTTGCATAATATGGTTGGTTTGAGAGTTGCATTTTAGCATAAGTGGTAGAAACTGGCAATATGAATTAAGTCTTGCTACAAAACCAATCTTGCAAAAATAGTTCCTCGGTTACAGCATGTGGCTTTAAGAGAATCATCAGTAAAAGGCAATAGATCTATGCTGGAGGAAATTTCCAGGTTTTATGTCAAATATGTAAAGTTCACACCAAGAAAGTCACCTTTATGTTCATTTATAAATGCTTCCAGAGAATTTCTACCTTCTAAGGACAAAAAGACAGCTTCTAGCTTCCAGATTCAATGAAAAGTGTCTCAGGGGCTATGGTGCCAAGTAAAAATAAACCCGATCCAGGGCCACCATGCAGTGTGCACATGCACACTGAGACTGAGGAAGATGATTCCCGTCCAGTGCTGCATCTGGGTACAGCTTAGTCTTACAGAAGATCTGGGGCAGCATTCGGGCATTAAGGTGTGTGAGCTTTAGACATATTCCGTGTCACTGAGTTATAAATACAGACTAGAATCCAACCTTCCTGTTTGGGTATAAAGTATAATCCTTTCTAGTCGTCACAGTTGTCATCACCATCACTTCGTCATCACCGTCATCACCACCGTCATCACCAGTATCACCACTACCATTATCCACATCACCGTCACCACCACCACCATCACCACCACCACCATTATCCATGTCACCATCACCATCACCACCACCATCACCACCACCACCATTATCCATGTCACCACCACCACCACCATCATTATCCATGTCACCATCACCATCACCACCACCATCACCACCACCACCATTATCCATGTCACCACCACCACCACCACCATTATCCATGTCACCATCACCACCACCATCACCACCACCACCATTATCCATGTCACCACCACCACCATTATCCATGTCACCATCACCATCACCACCATCACCACCACCATCATGTAACTGAACTTCCATCTTGCAGAGAGCGCTGCACACTGGGCTATGAGCAATGGATGCGTCATCGTGCATTTGCAAAACAAAAGGATAAAAACAAATTTTGGGTGAGTTAGTAGCCAAGAACAATTTAATTAGGCCAATAAAATAGGAATCAAATAGGCACACTGCCATCATGCTAAATTCTGTCCATCTCTTAGAGGTGGGTGCAGTTAGATAGGAGCAGTTCCTTGCTGCCCAAGCAAAGAAGTTGTGATCTCTGACAAGATTCACAATAATCACAAAATAAAAACAAACTGCTTGTTCTGGAAAAGCCTGGTCTTGCTGAGTCCAAAACCTGGAGATGGATTTCTAGCATGTCCTGTTGATCAGCTTAAACATTTATGAAAGTTTTAAATGTGGTATACTTTGGCCATCTGTTGCCCAGAACTGACTCATTGGAGAAGACCCTGATGCTGGGAAAAATTAAGGGCAAGAGGAGGAGGGGACAATAGAGGACAAGATGGCTGGATGGCATTGCTGATTCAAGGGACATGAGTTTGACCCAACTCCGGGAGATGGTGATGGACAGGGAAGCCAGGCGTGCTGAAGTTCATGGGGTCACAGAGAGTTGGACTTGACTGAGAGAACTGTGAACTGAACTGTGGAGAGTCTCCATTCTCCTGGAATAGCCCACAGAGGATGGTGTGTGTATCTTCTAATTTTTGTAGAATTTCATGTCCAGAGCTCCCTCCAGGTTCTCAAAGACTATCTTCTAAATGTGCGTGTCAGACCACTTGCACCAGAGTCAATGCAGTGACCCGATAAACGCGGGGTCCTGGGCTCTGCCCCAGATGGAATCACCAAACAGGAACCAGGCATCTGCATTTTAACAAATGGCCCGTGTGAACCTTCTCCACTACATCACTAGGACTTTTTCTTCAGACACACGTGCTCACCCCAACTCACTCACTCACTGTTTCTCAAAACTACCCTTAATTAAAAGTGGAAACCAGTGTGGAGCAGGTTATAAGGAGCCATTTGAGGAGGCCGGGAGCCGACTGCTCAGCTGTATCACCCCCCTCATCCCACAGCCTGTTTGGATCCAAGGGTGAATGTAAACCAGCTGGGGGATTTATGGACTTCTTGTCCTTCAGACAATCCTCCATAAATATCGCTTCTCCCCACTGGGCATTTCAGGAGGATTAGAAAACGGAATTCAAGGTTTTCTTCACTGACAAGAACCCAGAGGCCAGTAGCTCTGTGTCTTGCTGAGGACAAAGCCATGTGATTTGTGAACCAGCCGGCTGAGGGCAGGGTTGAGATTTTATTCTTTTTCTAGGAACTCCGCACCCTGAACAGTCATCACCCTCCCCAACACGAGAGCTGGCCAGTGATGGACCCTGTCTGTGCCCGCTTGGGGAACAGCCAGGTGGGACGAGAAATGAACCTGCAATTGCCAGGCAGTTCCAGAGCTGAGCCGATGGCTAGTGACCTGTCGGTCGGCAGAGAGCATGCGGACAGCACCTCCAGGAGTCACGGAGAACTGACTCTGTCTCTGCCATTTCCACCAGGTGCCAACCCCAACCAAGGTGAGCTTCCCGGGGTGCTGCCCCACCTGTGCCCATGGGCCTGGCCCTGCCCCCTCTGCTCCACCCACTGAGATGCTTCTGCATCTCACAATGTTGTTTCCTGCATCTACACCGAGAAAGACAACCATCTTCTGTAGTGTGGGAAGCAGGAGTGTGCACACACACACACACTCCACACATGCATACTGTACATATGCACACACACACACACGCTGTACACTGTACACATGCACACACATATGCTGTACACTGTACACATGCACACACACATGCTGTACACTGTACACATGCACACACACACACGCTGTACACTGTACACATGCACACACACATGCTGTACACTGTACACATGCACACACACACACGCTGTACACTGTACACATGCACACACATGCTGCACACTGCACACACACACACACACACACAAACATACGTAAGTCTGAGGTGGCCTCACTGCAGGGAGCACTGCCACGGGGCTGCGGGGACAGGCCTGGGGCTGAAATCATCTGTTTCCCAAAATTGGGATCATGGTGTCTGACTATTGCATGAAAATAATCTTTATACATGCAAGTAGGAATTATTTTTCAATAAATGTTGCCAGGATGCCTGTGTTTCGGGTGGGGCTGGGTAATAACATAACCATATGGCACCATTTCTCTTCTCCTGCCATTCTACTCATTTCCTGTTTTTTCTGCTGCAATTGAGCATCTTAATTATGTTTTAAATAACTCATGGAAAAACATTAGGAAATAGCAGTAAGGTTAAGCTTAAATCCACGATCTGCAGTAAAACTTACAAGAAGAAACTGAAAGGACGCCCTGTCTCCACTACTAGCACTTCATTGTCTAAACCATGCCCCTCCTCCCAGCAACTCAGAACCTTCTGTTGCTCCAGAACTCAGCTCAGGTGTCGCCTCTCCCCGCCTGATGAGAAACAGCCCATCTGCTCTGAAACTTCCCACCTGACCTTAGTGCTGTCTGTCCGTCCAGGCTTCACAGGTGGCGCCAGTGGTAAAGAACCCACCTGCAATGCAGGAGACATAAGAGACATGGGTTTGGTCCCTGCGTCCGGAAGATCCCCTGGAGAAGGTGTGGCAACCCACTCCAGTATTCTTGGCTGGAGAATCCCCATGGACAGAGGAGCCTGGTGGGCTGCAGTCCACAGGGTCGCAAAGAGTCAGACGCGACTGAAGCGACTGAGCATGCATGCATGCAAACATGTGCAGTTTTGTTCATTTTTAGAGCTACATTTTTTCAACATCTGGAAAGGTCTTGAAGGTATTTTTACTGTTTATTTTTGCTAACAGAAGATCACAGCTTTGTGTTGCACCTGACATTAAAAACAATTGTACTGGACTCTGTAATTCTCAAAACCAGGAATCACGCTCTACAAAACACACTTGGGATGTTCCATGAGCACACCCACTGTGTGCAGGTTGTGCCCATCTCCGCACGGTCAGAAAGCCTGGGGGCTGCGGTGAAGCGGAGACGGACCATGGCCATGAAGACAGGCAGGGGCAAGGACTGTGAAAGCAGCCGCTTTCTTTTCAGGCAGAACAAACGACTCCGACACCCCTTTCCTCTCGGGGAAGTTCACGGTTGGGTGGCTGAGTCGCAGGGAGGTTAAGCGAGCTCCCTGCGGCATCTTCTGCCACACACACCTTCCTGCTGAAAGCTCGTTCTGCTTGAATTAGAGCCCGAGCACCTTCCAGCCCCGAGTCATTTGCTCCAACTGCGAACCCAGGGGGCCCACTGCTGGGGCCCCCACCGCCTGGCACCCCATGGCGCTTGCTCGCCGTCCTCGCCATCTGTTTGTCAACAGACGTCTTCTTTTATCAGCAGACCCTGGACTCTTTTGTCTGTCTCTTTGTGTGCATGTGTGGTGCATCAAAAAAAAAAGACAGTAAATGATTTTTAAATTTCATCCTTTTTTATGACTTTTCTTATTCTTGATATCAAGATCAGGACACACTCTGGTAATTATTACCAGTTATTTGTTTTACTATCGGATAATACACACTAACCCTTGACCTGATCATCTATACTAATGTGTCTTTGGGTAAAATAATATGCGTCTAAACCATTAGGTGTGCTCACTGCTGTGAAGATCCTCTGAATATTTTTCACACGAAGATGAGTAATACTAGTCAGAAAAAATTTAATGACTCGTTTGTTTATGAAAGTTTGAATTTGGTCGCGAGGTTCATTTCCAGTTTGCGTCCAGTAACCGCTCTGAAATAGAGGAGGTCTGCCTGCCGGACTCATGGTTTCTGAGGGGAGAGACTATAACACCCTGTGGAAAGTTCTGAATGACCGAGCTTCAGGTCTAGAGGTGCCGGAGGTCACCCTGCCCAGTCCCTCTGAGCTGGGGGGTGAGCCCCAGCTTGGGTGTCTTCATGCCTGAGACCAAGCATCATTGCTAACGGATAGTGAGGAAGTCCTGGAGCATTTGCTGCTGATCCCTGGGTCCCCCCAGAGCCTCAAACTCAGGAGGACGCTGCTGGGAAGCCCCTGGGCTGGAATGTTCTCATTCTCCCAGCCCCCCACTGAAGCACTTTACTTGCCCTTCAAATAGTTATGAAGGGCTTTCCTGATGTCGGGGGCAGGTTGCCATGGTGCCAAGTAACCCCAACCCTCCACCTGCGGGATGGTGAGGGCCCAGTGCTGAGCCTGGTGCTGGACCCGGGCCTGGGTGGGGAGGTGAGCAGATGGGCTCATGGGCTCAGCCTGGAGTTGGAGTGAGGGCGAGGCTGCGCCCTCTGGGAGATGCCCCCCACTGCCGCCACACAGCCCAGGAGGGCTTCCTGTGGGCAGAGGCCTTGTTCCCTCCTGCCCCTGTCCCTCCCTCCTGATTATCACAATTGACACCTTCCCTGGGCACCTTGGCTCCTGATGCTAGTCTGACAGCTGCGTTCCCTGGAGTCTGTGTCCCCCAGCCTCGTTCACGCTGGATCAGGGTGACAGTTTTCAACAGGGATTAGCATCTGTGAGTGCAGCTTACACTGCAGCATCAGGTCATGCAGGGAAGGGATGTGGAGACACTGCACCATCTCCCTGCCCGCCCTACGAGTAGGCTCAGAACTCAGGTGAGGAGATGGGCTGTCCCTGGAGGGGTCTCTGCTGGGGTGAGTGCTCTGGGCCAGACAGGCAACCGGCAGAGAACCAGGGCGGGGGGTGGGGGAGGTGGATCATCAACAGGAAGTGGGGAGACCAGTGGGGAGAGGGCTGGACCCAGTGTCCCCCAGGGCCTGGAGGCTGGGCAGGCACAGATGGCTAGTCCCTCCAGCCCCTCAGGGCTTCCACATGGGCCCTGTGGTTCAGACTTTCCTCAGACCTCTGGTGTTTGATCCAGGCTCCGTGATTCACTCAAGTGTGAGTCCAGGTGAGCTGGGGAGCCTCCAGACTTTAGTGTTCTAAACTGCACAACAGGACTTCCCTGGTGGTACAGTGGATACGAACCTGCCCGCCAGTGCAGGGGACCCAGGTTCCATCCCTGGTCCAGGAAGATCCCACATGCCACAAAGCAACTGAGCCGGAGTGGGGTAACTCCTGAAGCCCATGTGCCATGGCAAACAGAAGCCCGCAACCAGAGCCTGAGCCCCACAACTAGAGGGGAGCCGCTGCTTGCGGCAACTGGAGAAAGCGTGCAGCAACGAAGACCCAGTGCAACCAAGGTGACCACACAACAGAAAGAAGTACAAATGCCAAAGTCAAGTGCCCTTCAGGGTCAAGGGAGGTCATCAGCACCTGCATGACCCAGCCCAGCACAGCCAGGACGTCGCTCTCTGTAGGTCCTTAGCAACACGGTGGGAGAACCTGGGCGGATGGAGGGCCTCCTGGGGAGGTTGCCCCCTGCCAGCAAACGTCTCCCGAGGGCAGGGAGCAGCGGGTGGAGGCCGAGGCTGGTGGATCCTGGCCTGGCTCCACTGCTGGTAACACCTGGCCCAGCGTCCTCACCTCCAACGTGAGGAGAGTCCAGCTCAGCTCCCTGGGCTGCTGGTCTGTGTGCCCCTGCACAGGTTGTGGACATGACCAGGTCATGCTGGTCTTGTCCTTAGTGACCTCAGGGCCTGAAGGGCTCCCAGGAGTGTCTCCGTGAACCCAGGCTCAGGTGAGGGCTGACCCCCAGATCGGCCTTCAGGGGAGGACGCCTTGTGAGCTGTCCATGCAGACGGAAGGCAAGAGCCGCTATAAACAGGCTGCATTTCAGAGGATCCAGGTCCATAAAGACCCCATAATCGTGCTCGTTTCCTGCTTTTATGGTGTGCCATGGATTAGGTGATTAGAGTGTTTTTTTGGGGCTAATGGCAATAGCATGTTGAACTAAAATGCCGTTCCTGGATAAAACGATCAATCTCGTTGACTTCACCCACAAACACATGACATTGGGGGGTTGCTGATATGCTTTTATGATCTCCTGTCAGAGAGGGTATCATCATCACACTTGATAAACTGTTCTTTGGGGGCTTCCTTTTAATTTTATTTTTTATGCAATCATGGGAGCCCATAACCAATAAATTCAGCCTGATGCTTTCTCACTATTAACTAATCCCAAAGCAGCCCTCTGGGGTCTGCCCAGCACAAACCCTTCAAAGAATTTGTGCAGGATATTGGAAATGATATCCACCCTGGGACAGGGGTTTAAGGACTAAGCTGCTACTGTTTTCTTTGCCGTTAGAGTTACAACTCGGCTAAATGTCATTTAGTCAAAACGCTGCATTCTGCAGGATTTGCAGATGGGACTGACTATTTGCCTTTAATAAATTCATTGACTCGCGGAAGCAGTGTTAGAGCATTTGTTTGAGGAAAGGATGGGCGAGTGGCACAGACTGCGGACGCCTAGCTTCTCATTAGGTCCTTGCAGTCTCCAAAGTGTTTGAACCCAGATGGAGCTCCTGGGTCTTTCTGGAAAACACTGTAACAGCTGCAGAATGGGAAGGGAATTCAAATGAGGCACTGAGCCCTCACCAGGACGAGAACGGGGCCCCCACCAGGACACGGACCCGCAGCAAGGCCTTCTCATTCTTTCCTTGAGTCGAGGCTGGGCTTTTAAATTGTGTTTTAACCCAAATGGCTTCTGAGCTCCGCCATCTCTACCCACACTCACCGAAGCGGTCTCTTTCGTTTCAGCCACAGAGGGCACTGGGTGGCAGATGACGATCTCGTTCTAACTGTGGGCTTAGTTCCTCTTTAGTGTTTCATGTTAATGAAGCTACTGGGAGACCTTGGGAGGCGCCGCCACAGGCCCTCAGGATGCCGTGATAATTGCTGCTCACCCTGGATCAGTACCTCCCCCGGGGCAGCCACTTCTTCACTAGAATCTGACCTAAATCTGCACCTGAACATTAAAACCTGTTGCCACAAAATCAGTGACAATCACATATCATTACAGAAGGAACTCAGTCCAAGGGCTCGTTTCTTTCGCTTGCTTTGTTCTTCTTGCTTGTGTGGCCCCGGGGTTGGGTGGGGCCTCATTGGGGAGCACGTCAGATGCCGGTGACTGTGATCGTGATCGCTGAGTAGCTGACTTCAGCAGAGAGGTGATTATGGGAAAGACTTTCACCACCTGTTTACTGAGCCTCTCCCCCATGGTGGCCTTGTTTTCATGCTTGGAAGGAACAAGGAATGAGACAGCTGGAATCTTTTTTATCATGTAGCTCAAACTCCAGTTGGAGGAGGCAGGTTACATGTGCGCGCATGTTTGTGTGGGCATGCAGGTAGCAAGTCCTTTTGAAGACACACAAAATCAGCAGGACAGGAGAGCTGGGGCTCGGGCGGGCCTCGGGGCCTGGTGGGAATGGACAGAGGGCACAGGCAGTGCCTGCATGAGGCTCCAGACCAGGGGCCCACGTGGCTGTCAGGTCCTCAGCTCAGCTGCATGGGGCCAGTGTTGCTGGGTCCATTTCACAGACGAAAAACCTCAAGTTTCTGAAGAAACAGGGTTGTGGGTATTAAGCAGAAGGCTCGGTGTTCAGACTCAAGACCTCAAGGTCAGACACCCGGGTTTGCCTGCACATTCAGCTCGCTGCTCTCAGGCTGGACCTCCCGCCATAGACTGGAGACATGTGAGGCTGCCCTAGGGCACCGGGGAGATGTCGCTGGTCTGAGGAGTGCTCACCGTGGCTCCATCTCAGAGCCTCTTACACGGTGAACATTTGACAAGGACTTGCTGAGCAGAAGGGGGGCTGCCCCATGGATTCCTATGAAATTCACCTGACAGTTTATTCGGGCGTTTGCCAGTCCTAAGGGCCCTGCTTCATTCACCCTGAGCTGCGGGACACCCCTGGATAATGACTCAGACAAGAAACCCCGGTGGTGGGGTCTGGCTGCGCCATGATTTTGCAGGGGGTCCTGAAGCAGCTCCACGTGTAGGTCAACCTGATCAAGGGCACGGCAGGTGGGTGTTCCTCCCTCTGTCTTGGGACTCGCTTCTTGCCTGTGTGAGTGTGGGACGTGGTTGGTTCGGCTGCTCCAGGTTGGTGTGTAAATCATGGGAGAGTCTTCCACCATAATGTGTGGTCCCACCTGTCCAGGCGAGGGGAATGCCAGGGTCATGTGGCCTCTCGTCCAGCAGGACCACCTGAGAGCGGCGGGTGGATTTGTTTGGTGGGGAGCAGCTGTGGAGTGGAACTGTGTTGTCTATCGACTCTGAGAAGTCAGAGCTGATCAGACTCCTTTTTGCGGCGGGAGCTGCGACAGTCCCCCTGCAGTGAAAGCCCGCAGGTCCTGAACGTGTTTCCGTGTCTGCCCACCCTCCCCGCTCCCCAGCCTGACCTGTCTGTCCTGTGTGGCCCACCCCCTCACGCCAGCTCTGACCTGAGCGTCCGTCTGTTCCCCCCACTCCCCCTCGCCCCTGGGAAGCCAAGGCAGCCCCTCTGATGGGTACCTAACAGCCTGGTTCATGGAGGCCCTCTCCTCATTTCCCCATCTCCTGTTTCCAGAGGTGGCTGGAGCCTGTCGCTCCAGCTTACACCTGGACCTGGACACCTGCTTACTTACCTGTGCAGTAAGTAAGCTTATTTACACCTACTTATTTACCTATGCTGCGGGTTTCTGCTTTGGAAAACCAAGGTTGGTGTGGGCTCCTATGATAACGTTGTCTGTTTCAAATTGCAATAAGGACGTGGGAAGGAATGCCTGTTTGAGTGGGTTGCACACTGGCCTCGCCCGAGTGCCCTTCACTAGATCCCGGGCGCACATGCCCCCCTGACCAAGGCAGAGATAAGGAGAGCCATGCCGTGCTCCAGGGGACATTATGGGATGGTGACAAGAGGACAGCCAGTGGCCTCCCCGGAGGCATTTGGACTTTGGAGGTCTCAGCGATGACAGCAAAGAGGTGATCTGCCAGGCAGTTTATTTAAGCCCATTTGTTTGTAAACCAGCCCAACGCACGTGCAGAGTGAGGAGCGGTGAGACAGACGTGCCCACGCCAGGCAGTGAGTGAATGCCGCTGTGAGCAGCGGAGCTGGATCCTGGCCATGCTCGATCCAGGGATGCGTCTCGCCAGGCTCCCTGCCCCTGGAGGTGGAATTTCCATCAGGAAATTTCATATTCCAGGCCTGAGCAGCTGCGCCAGTGAGACAGAGATAATGTCACTCACACGCTGCCCTGGATGGAGCTCTTGCTTCCCAATGTCCTTTATCGGAAAACAGTGGTGTTTGCTTAAATGGTGAATTAGACAGGAAATAATTCTTAATCATTTCCTCCTTCATATCGTTTAAGCAAATGAACACCAAGAAGCAGATTTTACTGTCCTTTATATTCTCACTAAAAGCAAAGTGAGCTGGGCAGATCCTGGAATGCTGTAACTTTCTCTGGGCAAAAGCAACTATGGATGCTGGCATTGTCAGAGAAAGTGCCCAGGTGTTGGATGTCAGCTGTGGGTTTGGTAAATCAGCCTTCACTGTGCACCAGGAAAGGAGAGGGACACGCTGGCCCTTTTCACATGCTGGGATCTAAGTGTTTATGTTTATTTTTTCCTTTTCTCCATTTCCTGACCTACCTTCTACCTACATTCACCTACTGACCTTGCTAATGCCGTAGGCTACCTGGGTCCCTAATGAGCAACCATCCTGAAATGCACACAGCCTTCCCAGCAGCTTGCCCAGGAGCTGTGGGTCCAGGGAGCCCCACCCACAGTGACAGAGAATAATGATGAGAACACTTTCGAGAATCACAAGATTGGTCCTAGCTCTGCTGCTAGCCAATCAGGACACCATTTAATGTCATCACTTCTTTGTTCCTTCATCTGAATCACCAGACTGTAGGCTCCACAGGGCATAGTTCCCCCCACAGCTGCAGCTTTGGCATGGAGGATGGAGCCTGTTACCTGCAGTAATGTTTCTGCAGAGTGGCTAGACTGAAAGCCCCTGAGTTCAAGTCATCTGCATTCGTTTCTGCTGGATATGGGTCATGCCCCACAGTAAGACAGTTCAGGGAAGATGGCATCACACGTTTCCCAGGTGATGGGTTCTCAGGGAATTCCCATGTCCTACATGATGAGGATATCAAGTAACATTTAAGTATTTACCACACATATGACACCAAGATGTAAACGTCTCAGATGGTTCCATAACCTTTTCTGCTCCTGAGATTTACACAAGGCCAGGATCTACACTGAAGTGCCCAGTTTGGCACAATATGCTCCAGAAGGGTCCACCGAGCCCATCTTGGTCGCCATCCACCGTCTTTCCTCATTTGGACTCTGTTGGTTCAAAATCCGTTGTGGCAGAGACTGGCACACACCCGGGGGTGCTTGGTATTTCTGTCCAAAAGTGCTCAAGTGTGTCCTGCAGGTTGATGGCTATAAACTATACGGAAGTTGTGGAGACTGTGTGCATCGTAGAACCAGGGCATGTTTCCTATGTGAAGAGTGTTACCCTTTCCCGCTGCTGCACACTCAGGATTTCCATGTCCCAGGTGGCACCAGGATGCAGTGGTTAAGAAAGTTCTGAAATCCAACAGCCTCGGGAGTGAATCCTGACTTAGCTGCTAATCACCTGAACCGTCTTGGGTATCATTTTCTAATCTCTGTAATTCTCAGTTTTTCAGGCATAATCCTCAGTTAAAAATGTCTGTCTCACATGGTTGTTGAGAAAAATCAAAGGGATTTGCAATAACCACACAGTTGCCTGGAGCGGTTACAAATGGCAATCACCATCGTATTGCTGGTGCTGTGATGCCCTTAGAGTGTGTCCTGTGTCTCTGGTGCGTCTGGCTGGTGGCAGTGAAGTCCATGCCGACAGACTGGCACTCAGTCTGCAGGAATCTGAGAGACAAAGTCTCAGGTCCCCTCCTCCAGGATGAAAGATTTTATAGGCAGGGGGGCTGGACGTGGGGCACCTGTGACCCTGGATGTGATGGGTCCCTTAGCGGGGGCCTTACTGAAACTGGAGTCCTTCCTGTGAACCAACAGGAGGAACGAACTGCACCTCACTCACGTGGGGTCCCACGGATGTTCAAGCTCAAAGCCTCCTGTCTTCCCATGACTCATGGAAATCCCCCGTTTTTGAACCTTGCTGCCCCCTTTTCTTCCTCGGTGTGTGTCTCCTTGCACAGCAGGTTCCTTACCTCCTGGTGAAGACCTAGAGCAATCGCCCTCTCCTTAGCAGTCATGTTTCTCTTCTTTCATACTTTCACAGTTCATTTCTGAACGAGTGCACCTGAACCCCGGCCTTCTGCTGCCCCGGGGAACGTGCCAGGCCTGCTGCTCAGCGCAGTGACTGTGTTTGGGGCGGCATGTGCCCGAGACACAGGGTCTCCTTCTGGACCTCTGCCCCTTGCTGCTGTTCATTCGATGCCTCGTTTGGGCTGCTTTTCCCCGCAGTGTGGACGACTCCGTGCTCTTACTAGAGGGGGAATTACAGGGGGAATTTGGTTATTGGTTATAAAGCCCTTAAGCTCTCCTTTCAGGCATATTTCCACCTTGACCTTCCTGCACTGTGGGCCCTGATGGCACTGGGCCAGATGGGCCTCCAGCGCCTCAACAACAGGAGCCCCGTCCAACACGTCTGTTGGCAAATTGATGGGCTAAGGCCTGAGTCTGAGATCAGCAGGGTTATTATTAATATTAGTAGACTTAGGTTTTAGATCTGTGCTTCTTCAGATCTAAAGGGGATGGTACGGCGGTTCTATATGGTAGTTCTATATGAGTGTGTTTGGTCAGGTGGCCACTTAGTTAATAATAACAAGTGACTATCTACTTAGATACAGAATTTAGAAGTTGGATAATATTGTATCATTTTAAACTAAAATAATAAATCTCAAGTATTAATATGTAAGCAAAAAGATGACATAGTCTTAATGTCTAATATTAGATTTGAGTGTGGAATGCCAGTGTGTTCAGTGGGGTTGGGGCCACACAGCTGAGAGTGGGCGAAGGAGGAGGGGGGTCTCTGTACATGTGAACGTCCCCTCCTCACCCGCTCTGCGCTGGGCTTCGGCAGGGCCTTTTCACACCACCCTCCTGTCTCTGCCAGCACAGGTCTGGCATTTCCATCATCATCAAGTCCAGCAGACCAGGGTCCTTAGGATTCTCTACCTCCTTAATGCAGTAATTTTATTCTGGCCTGTAGTTCCCAGTTATCAGTGACTCTTTCCCCCTCAACACAGCCAGTGATCCCAGTGGCCAGAGGAACAAGTGCTTTGCTCTGGGTTCAGTCCCGTTCATGCACCCTTTCCCTGTCTCATCACCTAGTCAGCCTGGTGAAAGTGAAAGTTGCTTAGTCATGTCCAACTCTTTGCGACCCCATGGACTATACAGTCCATGGAATTCTCCAGGCCAGAATACTGCAGTGGGTAGCCTTTCCCTTCTCCAGGGGATCTTTCCAACTCAGGGATCGAACCCAGGTCTCTTGCATTGCAAACGGATTCTTTACCAGCTGAACCACCAGGGAAGCCTAAGAATACTGGAGTGGGTAGCCTATCCCTTCTCCAACAGATCTTCCTGACCCAGGAATTGAACTGGGATCTCCTGTACTGCAGGCGGACTCTTTACCAACTGGGCTATGAGGGAAGCCCCTATTTCCATGTCCAGTCTGCTCTCCTGTCAATCTCCTCTTTTGAAAACACCCATGCTGTGTATTATACACATGTATCGAGTGGTTTCTGTGTCATCCCAATCAGTTTGATTTATTTGTTTGCTCATCATCCATCCATTTATTCCTTAATTTCTGTGAAGCTTTTCACTCATGTGCTCCATACTTATTATGTTCCAGACAATGTCTGGGGAATGTGGAGATAGATAGATGATAAATACATGAGAGATTATAGGCGAAATGACAGGTAGATACATGGTAGATGCACCATCACAGAATTCTGTGGGAGCGTCTAAGGTGCAACACATTCTCTGAGACGATGGATGTATTCAGTGCAATCGAGCAAACACAAGTCTAGGCTTTTGATTCCTATACACTCAGGCCCACAGAGGTTTCATAGTCATGGAATCACTAAATTCAAGCTCCACTAGGATTATAGCCATTCATTGCTAAAACTCCGCAGCAAAGATATAAAATAAAATCCAAGTGATCAGGGTTCTTTAATCACCTCTTTTCCCATCACAAACGCACATCCATTTCCTTGGTCTTTCCAGCATTCTTTTCAGACCCGGAAGCATCACAATTCTGAGTTTTCAGTTCCTCAAACGAGACTGGATTACGGGTCAGCAAGAAAGCGGAGTGCCTGAGCGTGGAGCCTAAAAGCTTTGGAGCAGTGGATCTAATGAAAAATTTAATATCTCCCACTTCCTCTTTCTATTGCCTTTTTGTTTGGTTTTCACGGGAATCTATTTCTGTGTGTGTTTGCTGCAGCAGGATGCATCCCTGCTCTTAGCCTTAGGTTAAGAGAGCAGTGTAGCTGAGTGATCGCCTGGATGGAGTGGTAGGGAGGGGTTGGGCAGGGTCGTCATGCGTGTGTAAGCTCACATGTGTGGGTGTCCACACGTGATGTATGCACATGCTCTGGGGTTCCGGGAATCAACGGGCTGTGGATGAGAGAGGCAATGGGAAGGTCTGTAACTCAACACTTAATATTTCCAGCCTCAGAAATTGCAGTCTGGCTGATATGAAATACACAAAGAACAGACGAATCAAATCTATGTTTGAGCCTCAAGATTTAAATGTAATTTATGTCCACGAATACACGGTGCCATCTCTTTTCACCCTTCTGTCTTCATAGCTAACTGCCAATTTAAGTAAGCACCCCTGCCTTAGTGATGGGCTTTAGTAATAAAATAATAATAACTTCACAATAAGGATGAGATTTGATAAATCCTGACTTTCACATCAGGGGACCACCTCAGGAAGCACTTTATGTGCTAATAGCTGTGAGAAGGCTGCACCCTGACTTGAATAATTTCTTTCTCTTGGGTACTTTTGGGGAAGGAGGGATTCCAGGATCTCCTTGTAATATGTGCATATCAAGATACAAACAGGTTCATCTTTATAGAACTCATTATACTGAAAATTTGAAATGGTCATAATTAAAGCTGCAGAATAAAATAATCAAACACTGGCATTGTCCTTTCCTTCAGAAATCTCTTAATTCCATCTGGCAGAGAAGACCTCCAATCTGGAAACACTGATTTCACTTAACTTCAATTCTTTTTACTCTAAAACCTTCTCCCAGTTCTTTGACTTTTCTGAAACACTTCAGATCTCTGTTTTGCACAGTTTACTGAAATGTTGCTTCTCTATAGAGGGCCTTTCAATTCAAAGTATTTCAAACAAAACTGCCACCACTACCACCACCAAACTGTTTTCAACAGCTTGAGGTGACTGTCCCCAGTTCAGCTGTGGGGGCTGAGTGCAGTGAGGGAGGGGCTTGGCTACTGGCAGAGCACCCGGGGGTGCCCAGGGGAAGGCGGCCCGGGGGGCGGCCTGGGCTGCACCGAGAGAGGATGCCCTGAGCTGTGCAAGGGCACAGGGGGGAGGTGAGGCCCTGAGAGTGAGTCCTGGGCGAGAAGCTTCCTGAGCGCTGGGATCTATGCTTGTCGACAATTATGTGAAATACAGAGAACGGGTCCCTGGCACAGAGCTGTCACTTCCCAAGCAGACCCCATTCAGGTTTTGGAAACCTTCACGTCTAGGGGCGATATCAACCCCATGAGCACAGAGGGAGGGTCACTGGCCCACTGTTTAATCCAGGAAACTGGCCAGTCATATTTCTGATTATCTTTGTGTCTTTGAAAATGAAAATCAATGATGAACGAGCTTTGAATATCCCCAAACTATTTATTGAGCAGCTGTAAGTGAACTCCGTAAAGTCGTTAGTGTCATGTATGCTGGTTCTGTGTTAGCAGCACCTTGGTTCCTCCTTGTAAGAGGGGCATCACCAAACACTGGTCAACACTGTAAGACAAAGCTCTTGCTTTCACAGGACTGGAGGTGGTGATTCCACTGAAGATATCACAGATAAACAAAGATCCCAGAGTACAGGAAGCAGCAACCTAGTTTCTGGGTATTTAAAAACTTCTTCATCATTGCTTTTCATTTTAAGTCAATCAGGCAAGTGAAATAATAATCAATAAAAACTAACCCTTTCCCACAGCTGGCAGGAAGGCTTTCATTCCTGTTGTGAAGATCACTCATAATAAAGCCCATCAATATATGTACAGGATGCTTACAGATTAAAGATGTAACGTGTGATGCTATCTGATTTGCTGAAATGGAATGAGATATTAGAATAATTTCCCCTCCGTTTAATCATGTGTCTACTGGAGGAGCAGGACAGCCTGGCGGCTGAGACATTTGGAGCCGTATGGGCGAGGACATCAGATGGATGACAGAGAGGAGCGGGTGATCCTGCCGCCGTGGGGCAGGGGGTGGGGAGGAGGAGTGATGGGTCTTCGCTGTCACTAACATTCAAAAATCTATCACTCTGGATGCACAAATTAAAATTACTCACTAAGCAAGAATGCCATTGAACTGTACCTTATAAAACTCCTGGAGTAAGTGAAGAAGTGCCAGGCTGATATATCTGTGCAGTAAGAGACATATAATCATGCCACCATCAATAACAGCCCCACGCTTTATGGACCCTGTTCTTCCCGAGGCGGCCGTGAATAACAGAGCTGCACACACAGCCTCCTGCCAGGATCAGAGTGGGCGGCCTTCTACCTGCACCCACTCCCGCCTCCATCTGAGCAAGTCCACATCCGCTCATCCTTATGGCTGTTAGCCTGTGCAGACTTTTCAACCCACTTCAAACGATGCACCTCCATTTATGGTCCTTTCAGACCACCAGGAATCTATCTTCACAGTGCCTAGCTATGCTTCAGTCTTCTTTACGTATCACTTCCCATCTGTGAACAATCATCTATTGAGTCCTTGCTGCATATCAAGCACTGAGTTAAGACTTACACATATGCTAAATTATTTCACAGGTTGTGCAAGATGATTCTACGAGGTTCATATGCTACCTCTTTCCTGGGTTGGTAAATGGTGGCACAGGCTTGGTAAGTTGTCTGGGCCTGGAGGAAGGCCTGGGGGCCTAGTTCTGCACCACTCCACCACCCCGGATTTTCTGTCCCCTCCCCCCATCTGCACCAGTCTACCACCACGGGTTTTCTGTCCCCTCCCCCGATCTGCACCCCTCTCCCACCCCAGGGTTTCTGCCCCTACCCTCATCAGTCACAATCAGGTTCTCATGCCCTCTGGGTGAGGAAGGTCCTTCCGTGGTCAAGGGATGCTCTCCCTCTGTAGTCAAAATAAATAGATGCCTTTTTAGATTTCCTTTCCATGAAGATGGGATAGATGTATACATGTAACTGACTCAATTTGCTGTACAGTAGAAACTAACACATTGTGAAAAAACTATACTCCAGTAAAAAACGTGGAATGAGGCCCTGACAGCTCGGGGGAAACAGTTCCGTCGATGCTTCAGGGGTCTGTGGAGTCGGGGTTGGGGCCAGGTCCCCGAATTAGAGGCTTTCTCAGTGGTCTTCCTGTGGTAAGCAGATCTAGGCTAGACTGCGGCCAGCTAACCACAGCTTTCAGGCCCGGCACAGAGCGCCACACAGGCAGGGCATGGTTAGGGGCCCTCGGATAAAGGAATCAGCCGACAGGCTTTGTCTTTTCAGCAGATCAGAGGTCATTTAACAAATCTGACCTCACAGATCAAAGATAACAAGGGCCTGTGGGGCCCATGTGCTTCCTCCCAAGGACCCTCCCATGAAAGGTGTACCAGACCCTGTGCGAGACACCTGACCACTTCCTGGGCCTCAGGCTGTTGACGGTTCCTAGATTCAAAGTCCATGTCCAGCCCCAAACAGACCACTGGGTCTCCGACCCCAGCCTGATGGTGGCTCAGCCAGCAGTTTATTCACTAACGTGGTAACTTCACCAGCTGATCATCGTTCTAGCCAAGCAGTAACTGCATATTTTAAACCCAAGTTTTCTTCCTAAAAAAGGGATGAAAGAATTCCATGCCTGATTTCCCACATCACTTCAAATTCCTGCCAGCTCTCTGTCTTTTCCGCTGTTTTCAGAAACCATCACAAGCATCTCTGGCTGCAAACTGACATCAAATACATCTACGCCTGCAATTTGAATCAGAGCAAAACATCCCTGTGCACTGTCCCCGAAGAGTTAATTATTACTGTTTGCACCGTCTGCTTTCTGCGGGCATTTTCTTGATCAGCAGTGTCTCTTACCCTGAAGACAAATCATCCTTTGAGTGTGATGTGGATGTTCTGTTTTCTCCTCCGAGATACTATGTCAATCTCGGATTCCCTGTACTGTCTTTTTGTTTCTCTTTTAAGAAACTAGCAAAGCAAATATCAGAGAGTAGTTCTTCACCCTCATTGTCTTCACCCTCATTGTCCGGTCTGAATCTCATCGGAAGGCAGGAGGAGACCAATATGCCAGCTCACAGTCAGGCTGAGAAAAGAACTTTCTCTTGTTCTGCCTTTTGTTCTATTCAGGCCTTCAACTGATGGGATGAGGCCCACCACTCTGGGAGGGCAATCTGCTTACTCAGTCTTCTGACGCAAACGTGAATTTCACCAGGAAACACCCTCACAGACACTTCCAGAAGCCATGCTTTACCTGTCTGGGCATCTGTGGTCCAGCGCAGGTGATATCACGCATCTACAGGTCAGGCAGCAGGACACAGGTGGGTCCAGCTCTCCTCGAGCCCTCGGGGGCCCTGGCACCTTGCTACCCCTCCAGTGTCTTTCTCACTTGGGCATTTTATTATAAAGCCCTCAATGCTGATGACTGGTGGTTCAGCCAAGGGTGCCCTTGTGCAGGCTGTGGGGCAAGTCCTCTGGCCCTTCAACTTGGTTAGTGGTGAACTCAGGGGGGTCCCTGGGCCCCTGAGCCCTCAGGCCATGGGCAGACACGTGGGGGTGGACCACATTTTGGGTGCCCCGAAGGGAATTCAGTGGATGTTCAGAGCCCAGGCCTCCCTGGGGATCTGGTTCTTCAGGTGGGGTTGGGGGGACCCCAGGTGAGGCAGTGAGGACCCCTGGGACAGCCCACTTCTATCTTTGGAGTCCTAGGCTCCTGTGGAGAACTTGGATGCCCCAGGAGATGCCCACAGAATATCACATGAATGCAGAGATGCTGCCCATGGCTCCTCCATGGCTCCTCCCACAAGCCCTGCGGCTGGAAGCTGTCACTCACACACATCTGCCTCTCTTCACTCCTCGGCACTTCTGAAACCGTGTCCAGGCAGACATGCCCTCTCCATTCTCAGGAGGGCCCGCACAGCTTGCCCCTCACCCAGAGGCCCCCCCTTACCCCGTCCTCATGCACACGGCCCCGACACAGCAGAAGTGAAGTGGCTGAAAGTCGTTGCCTGTCCCCACCCCAGGCCGGCATGCTCAGGGATTCCCAGGCACCTCTTTCCGCCCTGTCTGTCCAGGCTCTGGGAGTCCTGCGGCATTGCCGTCCTGGGGGACGCAGGAGACAGAGAGGAGCCCCACTGGCTTTCCGTCCCATCCTGTCCTGAGCAGGTGCCGGGCGCCCAGGAGCCTCCCTCCCGGCCCGGTGAACCTCTCCTGACTGCCTCGAGAGAGACGAGACCCAGAGCATCGGTGCACCCGAGCTCTTGGTAAACAGGACAGACGGAGCTGATGCCGCATGGTTTCCTCAGATTAAATGTATCTCATCCTCAGATTTATACGGCACTTTATGGCTCCTGCAAATGACTGCCTCGGCCCTGCGAAGTAATTCCACCCTGACATATTTGTCTTTGGAAATTGTAACAAATTACGGTGATTTATAACCTCAGACTTGACTCTCCCGTTTCTCCCCAGACGGCTGTGCCTCTGGGGGCCAGGCCCCACCGTCCATTTGTTCCATGTGAGGTGACAGGGAGGCATGTTTCATCTCCCTCCTGACACCTGCTTCCCTTTGAGGGGAACCTGTCAGCATCGCTCACGTTGTCACCGCACCTTCCAGGTTCTGAGCTGCCTGGACACTGCTCACCTGCACCTCCCGATGAGGTGCGATGTCCCCCCACGCTGGGTGGATGGTGTGTCCACAGTCTCCTCATCTCCAGCTCTGGCCCCACCAGCCCTGCTCTGTCCCACGGGAGGAGCCCAGTGTGGGGCTGTGGCCGCAGTCCCAGGCCTCCTGCAGAGGACACACACCTCCCACCAAGGCCTCTAGTCTCCTGACCCCACTGGAAGTAAGTGCCCCTTCACCCTCGGTTTTCAGGACGATCTGGAATCCTGGCCTCTAAGAGTAGGAAGAAAAAGGACTTGCAGGAGACCTGAGAGTACAAGGCCTGCGGGGGGCTGCTGGCTGAACGGTAGCCCCGATTTCAGATGATGGTGTCAGGAGGGGGGCTTCGGCCACTTCTGGGAGGTGATGAGGTCATGAGGGTGGAGCCCCCAGGATGGGATCAGGGTCCTTCTAAAGAGACGGCAAAGAGCCCCCGTTCCTCTCTCAGGTGAGGACACGGAAGAGAAGATGCGCCTGGGAGCAGAAGAGAGGCCCAGAAAGAAAGGACAAATGCTTATCAAACGCTCCCTTGGGGGTCAGGGAAGAAGAGAACAGCTGAGGGCAGTGAGGACATGCTGGGAGCTTTATGCTAGAAATGCAGGCGCTGCCAAGAGGACCTGGGGACGCACTGCTGGCCAGGCCATGGACATGGGAACTGGGAGTGGGCCGAGAGAATCCTCTGGGCTCAGGGTGCCTGGCCAGCAGAGCCTTCTCTGCTGGCTGATCAGACTCTGAGGGTCACACACATCTGCCTGGAGGGACCACCCCTCACATGGCAGCAAGACCTGGGCCGGACAGACCTCTTCCTTCTGAGCCAGTCCTTCCGGGGGCCACAGAAAAGGGGCGGCCCTCATGGGACACACTTGCTGACCAGCAGCCTCATACTGCCCTGCTCCGTCCAGCCTCCGCTTCGCAGGACATCACGTCTAGCCGCCCCAAGGCCAGGGTGTGAGGTCTCCAGGATGACTCTCAGAGAACTGGCCCTTTTTCTCTAAAAATGAGAGAAAGGCAAAACTGAGGAGGGGGTGGTGGTGGACACGGTGAGGCCGAGGATTATGGGTCTTGCTGTGACCCCACCCCTGACCTGGGAACTGGCTCCAGCCTCGCCTCACTAGAGGGTGTGAAGCCACTCAGCCCTGGCGACAATCCTGTGATTATTTACAGGGCTGGGATCAAATGTGTATTTTATGTGACGAGTGGGAAGTGTCAGAATGAGCCACATACAAAGTGATGACAAAAGAAATCATTTCAATAAAATTACATAATGTACAACAAATCATTGAAACAGCCACATTAAGCACGATTTGCAGGCAACATAGCATTATACAATTTTTGACACTCTGCAGAGAGGTATTAGGTCTGAAGTAACTAGGTTGAGAAAGCAATTTGCAGAATTTCTGTTCTTTTAGCTGGTTTGAAAGCAGTGATTTTTTTTTTTTTTGTGGCTGTCAAGTGAACAAAAAACAATAATTGAATAGCACCATTTCACCCGGAAGGCAGACTAATAATTAGAGGTGGAGCAGACAGTAGGATGTTATCTCAACAGTGGCAGCATAAAGTCCTTTTCAGCTGAGAACCGAATCCAGGCCCCTGTTCTCAACAACGAGAAGAGGAGTGTGTGTTCCGTTCCTCATCCCTGGTGGCCTCTGTTCTCCTGTCTTGATGGCAGGTATACAGGCCCTACTTGGGAGGGGATGTCCAAGGATGTCCCCGGGAACAGAGGATTTCTCTGGAGTCAACATAGGCAGAAATGTACAGTCAGTAAACCAGTTTATGCCACTGAGACCTCCAGGAACACTCCTCTGAGACTCCTTGCAGAATGCTCCACTGGACAGGATTCTCCCTGCACATCTTAGGAGGCAGGGCCCGACCCAGACATGGTTTAGACCTGGCATCCAGGCCCACAGGTTTCCAAGGCTGGCACTTGGTCCTGGGTAGTCGAGGCCGTGGAGACGAGGCTGCATGGAGACTGCAGTCTTGCCCCGTCTGGCTGGTGGTGCAGGTGGGTGCATGAGAAGGGATATCCCCCAGCCCCATCACATTCTTAGCCCCAGAAACATAAGTCGGTTACGGGACCCTGAAGAGCTGACGCTCAAGGTCCTCTGCCCTCCTTTCCCTGCCCCCACCAGCCATGCCAGGTCCTTCAAGACCTGGAAGAAAGACCCCAAGGAGGGCATCCACGAGGTGGATGGATCCTGGGGCCTGGTGTGATTAGTGTGCTGGGAGCACGGTTTAAAATAGCTCCTCCTCCCCGTGCGAGTCACAGACAAAAAGCCTGCTATTTAGTATTCCATTTTTGATAGCTCATTGTATCTAAAAAGAGATCAATTAAAGCTCTCACGAACCTCTCAGACTTAATGGGAGGACAATTTAGACATCAGAGCACCGACAATGCCGTTCTAGTTGCATTTATTGTTTTGGAACTATTTGCATCTCCTGTAGAGCCTCTGCAGATGAGCGGATTCACACAGCAAAAGAAACGTTTGCATCCGAAGGAAGATAAATTGTCACTGACTTCATTCTTCAACGGATGAAGGGAGCCTTTGAAACGGGAAGCACCCCTGACAAATGATGTGGTGAAACACCCGTGCCTGCTGCTCTGGTGATGGGGGCTTGTGTTCACCACCCCCCGTCCTGAGGGAAGAGAGCTGATAACTTCTGAGCCTGGAGGGTGTGCAGCCATGGCTTCTGTGCAGAGGGGGGCTTGGGTCACAGAGATCAAGCTGGTCCCATCCAAGTGGACTTTGTCTCTATTTCAGGAACTTCTATCTTGCAAAAAGGGGCTTCTCTGTGTTTCTGAGAACCCACAAAAGCTGCTGTTGAAAGCAAGACTTGAAAGCACACAGAGTTCACGCTGAGGGGCTGCTTTCTGTGTGGACAGCGGAGCAGGGCTGCGGGGGGTGGGGGTTGGATCAGGGCAGATCCCACTGTCCCCGCTCAGCACGCCCCAGGGGCTCCATAAGAACGGGATTTTTAGCTAAGATGTGGGCCACACCGGCCACATTGCCAGTGTGATACTGGAGAGGGCAGAGTGTGCTGTCCTGTCTGAGGAAGCCGAGCGCCAGCACCCTGAACAGCGCACCCTGCAGCCCGGCAAGGGGACAGGCATTGTCCAAGGTGTCCCGGGCACCCTTGGCCTTGGCTGTGCCATCCCGTTCTCCGTGAGCTCTATCTGCGAGCTGGGTTACACTGAGAGAACACGCCAAAGCACTGGATTTGTTTTCCTCTCCTGTCTCTGAGCAAGTCTCCACGCCCCTGTCTTGGTTGCTTTGTTCTCTCTGAATTTCCTGGAAGTGCTGACCTCAAAGAACTGCAGAGATGCCTTCCTCTCTGTTCCTTGGCTTGTGACAGAGAGCACTAGCAATTATCTAAGAAAGCTCTGTTTTTCGAGGCCACTGTACTAATTTATCTGGCTCTGAAACCTCGGCGTCACCACATGTCTTTGAAAACCAAGAAAAACGTGGAAGACATTTTTGCTGCTAAAAACTGTGGAAGGGACGTCAGCTCTCTGGCTGGTTAAAGCTGAGTGGCTCATGTGGGTGACACGCCCTGCTTCCCAGAGACCTGGAGGCACCAGTCCATCCAGTGGCTTTGGGGTTAAGTGACTTGATTGTAGGAGGAGGTTGCAGAGCCCACAGAGGTGGTGGAGACTTTGGGGAGCATGTGGCAGTTACCCTGACTCCACAGAGGGGAAAGCCCAGACCCCAGGCTCCCTCCCCTGGAAATAACAAGGCTAGAAGGCAGCAGAACTAGGACCCCCAGCACAGCCTTCCACCTGGACATGATGCATTTGGGGCAGCTGCTTGGGCTATGACCAGATGAAGTGGTGCAGAATTCAGAGACTTCAGCATATGGTGCTTTTAAAGCATGAAAATGGTAGAAGAGTGCTGTGCTGTGGCCTGAGTTATGCTCCTCAAATTCACATGTGAAGTCCTGACCCCAGGACCCCAGAGGTGACTGTGTTTGGAGATGGGCCTTTATAGAGGGGATAAAGGAATCATGACGTCATGTGGGGGCTCCTGATCCCATGTGACTGGAGTCCTTATAAGAAAGGAGGTGAGGACACAGACACACACAGAGGGATGACCATAGGAGGACACAGGAGAAGATAGTATCCACGCCTGGGAGAGAAGGCTCGGGAGGAGCCAGCCTGCTCGCCCTGGATATCGGACAACCAGTCTCCAGGACTGGGCGGTGATGAACACCTGCTGCTTAAACCACCAGACTGTGCTCAGCGCTGCCCTGGGTCAGTGGACATGGTGTAAAAGCCCCACTGCAAAATGGAGAGGGGACAGTGGAGCAGACCCTAATCTCGGCTAGGGGCCTGAGCAAACGATGTCAAGCACCCTGAGGGAGGCCGAGTGTGGTGGGCTTCTGCCCCGGCCCTCGTGTGGTCCTTCATCACCAGAATGCTGGGGACCTCCTGATGTGGGTGTGCAACCCCTGGCCCGTGTTCGCCCTCTCTGAGCAGTGGGACCTGTCACTGTGACACAGCAGCACATCCAGCGTGCACTCTGAGAGCAGGGGAGGGAGACCCACATGTCACCTGTGCACCCCATGTGACCTCCCGGGCTGGGGAGCAACGGGTGCAGGGAGCAGTGGGTGGTCTGCTCTGCACTGGGTCAGGGTCCTACAGGTAAGGGTCAGAGGACATCTTTCTTACACCGACAACTAAATCTATGAGGAAGGAGGACAGATGTTCAGACTCACTAGGGTGCCAGCTTTGGTGGGACCTCAGCCAGGCCTGGCCCAGGGAAATGGGGAAGGGGACCCCCAGGTCTCCACAGGTACTTCTACATTTCCTGTCTGCTTTGGTTTTTGTTTCCTATGGAATCAAACTATTAATTAATTCATTGATGTGGTCACTCATTCAGCAAATGCCTGTAAGATGTTTTGAGGCAGAAACTGTACACCAGCCTCACAGGCTGTGCCCATTGTATCTGGAAGGTTCTGGGCTGAGATGGGGCAGCCGGCTGGAGCACAGGGTCTGGGGTGACATTCCCACCACCACGAGGAGACAGCCCAGCCCTGACAAGCTTCTCTCACTGCCACCAGACACCAGGTGGCTGTTAATGTTGGGAAATTACTGTTTTAATCATTAATTACCAAATAAATGTCACTTTGCTGGTACAATATATGCAGTGATTTCTGTCATAAATTGACATCTGTAAGTCATAAATTGCTTAGTTTTAGCTGCTTTTAATTGCTGCGTTTTCCCAAGCTGCACGGCACATGCATTTTGGATTCGGTTCAAACTCCGCTGGCTCCGGCGCCTCTGAGAACCGCTCTTGATCATGCCAACGCTGGATTCTGCGGGTCAGTGGAGTGAGAGAGGCCTCTGGCCTGACCCAGGAGGGCGGGCTCGGCAAACGGGAAGAGCACGCCTCATCAGAGAGGTGATTCCAGCCTTGAAGGAAGTGTGGTTCCTGCCAGGAAAACGGAAATCAAAAGGAAGGACGCGCTAATGGGCCCTAGGCGTCCGCATTGCTCAGAAACATCTCGTTCCTTCTGTTTGATTTCAAAGAAGCTATTCCTGGAGGAGTCACGGTCCTTTCTGCCTAGAGTCCTAAAAATACACGTGTTGAGAGGGAGATGCAGTGGGTCAGAGAGAAAGAAGGCATTGGAGCCAGGCTGAAAAGCTCACAGCTTCTCCTTCCCTGCACTGACGATCACAGGTGTGAGCACATGGTCCCCACGTGCATGCCAGCTCATCTGCAGATGAGGTCCACGCTCCCTGAGGACAGGAGAACTCTGGAAATGGAGGAATGACAGCAGAGGTGGCCTGAAGCCCGTGACCTCCCTGGGTGCCCAGGAGGGCCTGCCTCTGGCCGGCCTTCCCCTGGCCGGCCTTCCTCTCTCTGTCTTGCAGGGCAGGCCGGTCTCCAGGTCCCCACCTGCTCGCTCTGTCCCAGCCCAGGCCTCTGTGATTCTGGCCACATCTGGTTTTCTCTCATCTTCCCAGCCCTTCCCTTGCCCACAGAACCAGCTCTCTGTGTTCGTATCTCTGTGTGAATCCACGGAGGAGGCTTTGTTCTCTGATGGGGACCTGTTGGGAGACACCATCTTCCCAGTTGGAACTGGAGATGAAGAGAAGGACCCAGACATCTGCTGGCTCCAGGTGCCCTGCACCCTGCACACCAGCCTCCCCGCTGTGACCTGCACACCTCCCCACCCCCACTCCCTGCAATCACCCCAGTCCCACTGGCTCCTGACCCAGTGGAACCCCAGGCCTGGCCTTCGCCCTGCTCCACTCCCCAGCCTCCCTGCCATATGTCCACCCAGGGCTGCAGCTCAGCTGTCCCAGGTCCAGCAGGATGACCGGTGGATGGACCACACAGCTCGAACAGAGCATGTCAGACCTGGTCTGCTGCCCAGTCATCCTTCTAAGGAAAAGTGGGGCAAACACTGTTTGGGAGATGCTAAAGGAACCACCTGTGTGTTTTGGTGAGCATGCGGGCTGGCCTGCCTGTCCTGGGAGAAAGGAGGTTCTGACCCTGGCCATGAGAGCACCTGTTCTTACACCGGCTGCTGTGTTGGTTCTCGTGACCCCAGCGCCCACATCTCCATCTCTATCTAACTGTTCTCGAGGATAAGCCAGGAGTCCAGCCTCTTTGCACAGGTTGGTCCAAGAATGATGGAGTTGAAGACTCTCAATACTTTTGTGATGCTATTTCTCCTCCTGGTTGAGACTAGTCTGGAAAAAGCCCAGAAGGGCCCTGGGCATGTGTGCAGGGCCACTGGACCTCTTGCTGTTTATGAGTAAGATCAGCTTCCTTCATGTGGAGCCCTCACCCTTGGTCCCTGTGCCTAGGGGGCTGGCCCCCTGGTTTCCTGGGGACTGGCACATCTACACGCCTGGTGCCTCTGCACTTTGCTTCCGCAGTGATCCTAATTTCTTTCCCCAGTTGCTGCCCTAAAGACCAGGTCCTGTGAAGTCCTGGTTGCTGCCCTTGGTCACTGCCCAATGCGAGAGAGTCAGATCCTGGGGGATACAGGGGATACAGGGCCGGGAGTTAGGGCAGACGAGAATAAAGCACACCCGTCAGTAGTATCTGGTCGTCATGTGTCTCAGTGATGTTTACTCTTGACAGCATATGGCTGATTCAACTGGAGGAAACACAGCTCTGACTATTATTTAAAACTAAAGCCACTTCGGAGATAATTTGCATCCTAAACAGAGAGTTGAAGTTGCACACTCTTTACTTTTACATGTTCTATATAGAATCATTCTGAATACTCTATGTAAAACCATTTTAACGATAAAGTCTTAATTTACACTACTGCTATCTGTTCTTGTCTTAAATTGCTTCCAAAAAACTGTTTTCTTTTAAATTCTAAAATGTAGCTAAAGTGATTTTTATGAACATATAATGATGTGGCTATGATTGACTCAAAAGCAATAAGAAAACCAGACACAATACATAAATATAAAACACTCCTTTCAGAAAAGAAGATAAAACTCTGGAGGTGAGAGGAACAGAATTCAAGTCAGAATTCTCTTCAGTTTAGACTTCAGGGCAGACATGGGGAGTTGAAGAGCTTTACAAAGTGAAGGGCTACACGCTGTCATTAATTCCAGTGATGGTAGATGCTGGCTTGAGTGCCTTTGACAATCACAGGAAGTCTACGGGTCCTGTCCTGAGAAAAATAAACTTGCTGACAGTCTTGTGTGCTTGCGTGGAAGGTGGTGGTCTGACCTGAAGCCACCCATTCTCCTGTTGAGACTCCTGACACAACCCACCGCATCTGGACTGTTTCTCCCAGTGGGCCTTAAACCTTGGACACATTTGCCTCTTAATACGCAAGATGAGACAGAGAGAGAGAGGCTGAGACAGAGAGGGAGAGAGACAGAGACAGAGAGAGAAGGACAGAGAGTGGGAGCACCAGAGAGGTACAGAGACAGGTAGAGAGAGGGAGAGACAGAGACAAAGACAGAGAGACACAGAGAGAAGGAGAGACACAGAGACATAGAGACAGAGGGAGAGACAGAGACGGAGAGACGGAGAAAGAGGGAGAGAGACAGAGAGAGGGAGAGACAGAGAGATACAGAGACAGGCAGAGAGAGGGAGAGAGAGACACACATAGACAGAGAGACACAAGAGAGAAGGAGAGACACAGAGACAAGAGACAGAGAGATGGAGAAAGAGGGAGAGAGACAGAGAGAGGGAGAGACAGAGAGACAGAGATGGAGAGACGGACAAAGAGGGAGAGAGACAGAGAGGTACAGAGAGAGGGAGAGACAGAGACAGAGAGATGGAGAAAGAGGGAGAGAGACAGAGAGAGGGAGCGTCAGAGAGATACAGAGACAGGCAGAGAGAGGGAGAGACAGAGAGAGTGAGAGACAGAGAGACACAGACAGAGAGACACAGAGAGAAGGAGAGACACAGAGACACAGAGAGAGGGAGAAACAGAGAGACAGAGACAGAGAGACGGAGAAAGAGGGAGAGAGAGAGATACAGACAGATACAGGTAGAGAGAGGGAGAGACAGAGAGACAGAGACAGAGAGACAGAGAAAGAGAGAGAGAGACAGAGAGAGGGAGAGACAGAGAGACAGAGACGGAGAGACGGACAAAGAGGGAGAGAGACAGAGAGGTACAGAGAGAGGGAGAGACAGAGACAGAGAGACGCAGAGGGAGGGAGGGAAAGACAGAGAAAGGGAGAGACAGAGAGAGACAGATGGTGATGGAAAGACAGGGAAAGAGAAGCGGAGAGACAGAGCGGGAGGCAGGAGACATGGAGCTGGGACATGAGCCGACTGGCTCCATAGCAGTGACCCCCATCCCATCCGAGGGCGCCCAGCGTCCCCGCCGCACTCTGGCTGAGCCTGGGCCTCGCAGCTCCTGGGGTGGGGGCGGCACCCGGCCTCTGTGCCCGGGATGAGCAGCTGAGGTCTCCTTGGGCTCCCACGCGGCCTCTTCTTCAGTTTCTGCTTTTACTCTTAGCTCCATCTGGAGGCGCCCCAGGAAACTTGTGTTTCCCTCAGCACCTGCCTGCTTTTGGACCTTCGAAGCATCCACTCACTGGGCCTTCCAATCAATCGAGGACTGAATTGTCTGTGAACCTACTTCTCTAGACAGAGAAATTGTTTTCTAAGAATATAATTTTTTTCTTTAAAACACAAAACCAAGGCTGGTTTAATAAGATACTATGCTCAAATTAATCCCATTTCTTTATTCCAGTAAATCAGTATTGAATATTGTGAAAAAACCCTTTCTAAAAACAACTTCAAATGTGCCCCCCGATTAAGGTATGTTAAACAGGAAAGACAGGCCCCCAGTTTCTTCCCCCGCATGTCTCTGTGTCTCCTCCTGCCTTTGGATGCCCGCCCACACCCTGGAGGCAGAGCGCATGCACCTTCGGAGCACAGACAGTTGCATGAACTGTTGCTGAACTGAGTCCTTTTGGACATGCGGCTTTTGATCTGCTCTTATATTTTTAAAGCCTGCACGACAGTATTTGTTTGCAGTTTCATGGAAATATGTACAGTGTGCTTGCTCACAAAACCATAATTTATTTGTCAGGTATGCTTTCTCTGTTTTTTTTTCCCTCTGTGAGTTCAGGGAATGAACCAGAGCAACCACACCTTCCATCCAGAGCAGAACAGCCAGATGTGAGCAGTGCTCCCGCTGAGGACTCTGGAGAAGTGGGGGGTAGTGCGTGTCCGCCGGGGGCTCAAGCATGTTGACTGAGAAGCCGCGGAGCTGGGTTTGGGAATGGCTCCTCCCCTCCTCCCACCACCGTCTTGGGGGCTCAGGGTCCCGCCGGTCCCCACCCCTGGGTGTGGACATCCCTGCTCTGAGCCCCTGCCTCCTCCCTCGTGATGGCAGGGCCTTGACATTGGTCCATAGTGTGTGGCAGCTGGGAGGTGGGGCCCTGCTGCCCTTTCTGTCTTAAAAGGAGGATACCTAACTGAGCAAAACCCGGGTCCTGACTGCAGTGGAGGCCTCTGGGTCCTGGAACCCCAGGCAGGGGTCTGGGGGTAGTGGGAGGGAGTCAGAGCCCCGCACATTGAGCCCACCCGCCTCCCTGGGCATAGGCTCCGCATGGCCTGTCCTGGGAGGGTCTGGTTGTCAGAGGCAGCTGGGTTGGGGGAGGTGGTGTCCTCGAGCATTAAATATTGGTCAGAAATGAGCTGAGAAGGCCAGCAGCTCAATGCAGTTTTGTTCAAGCTTCAAACGCTGAGGACCAAGCGCCTGGCACACCAGGCCCACCTGCCACTCAAGACAGGAAGGGAGCCGTGGGACGCTCACCTGGGCCCCGGAATATGTCTGGACTTGCTGCTCAGGGATGCAGGACTGTCCATGCAAAGAAACTGAACGCCCAGCAAGGCCTGAGAAGTAACACGCAGCCATGTTGGTCAGAAGAAGGCTGGTGAGGACCATGGGGTTCGAGGGAGGGACCGTGGGTCTGGGGGGGAGGGGGATGTCCTGGTCTGGAGTGAGAGGAGGGTGGGTAGCTTGGGGTGGCTGTGGGTGTGGACGGGCAGTTAGGTGTGGGCAGGGCTGGCCCCTCCTTTGGGTGTAGCTGGCCATCTTCTCCTGGTGTCCCCATCTCCTCTTCTTATAAGGACCCCAGTCCTATGAGATCAGGGCCCACCTGTGACCTCATTTCATCTTCATCACCTCCATCACCTCCTTAAGTCCCATCTCTACCTGCCATCACCTTCTGGGATCCTGGAGGCGGGGCTTCCACATGGGAATTTAGCAGGCACATGGGTCAGCTTGTCACAGGCTGTTCCATGACCTGCCATGCGGCAGCAAGAAGTGGGGTGGGTAAGAGGGATGTGGAGGTGTTTTCTAGGGTGTAGGACACCCGGAGTGGTATGGACAGACAGACATGCAGTCCTGAAATGAGAAACTTCAGGCGGTCCTATTCTAACAGGGACCTCAGTTTCCCAACTTTCCTTCACAAGTTATTAAACTGAATTGGTTCTATGGGTGAGTTAAGATTATTGATAGAGCAGGATGAATCAATAGCAGTAAAACCTTAATAAGTAGAGCTAATTAATTCACCCCTCACGAAGCAGCTTGCCTGGGTCTGGATTTTACGAGCAGAGCAATTCTGCTGTTTTGTTTCCTAAAAAGAATTAAAACTCATATATTCCCCTGCCTAAGAAGCTGCTGTAAATCAATGGCCAGGCTGCCTGGCTCATTAAAAGGCAGAGGTGTGAGTCTGTCGTTGCATGACCAGCCACTCCTCCAGGTGGGAGAAATGACGACTCCATTGTGCCAGTGCCAGGGTTGTGACCACGGGGAAACGGGGCCCCGAAGACACCAGAGCAGTGAGAAATGGGATAGACAGAGTGCTTGAGGCCCCGCTGGTCTGCGAGACCCCCTGCGGTGCCAGCATCTTCCTGTAATCCTTCGCCTCTTCCACCTGTGGTGTCCCCAGCCAGGTGATGGTGGGGCCCAAAGCTCCACGGCCGTTCCTGTTGGGGGTCCGGGCCCTTCCATGCAGCGGAGGGGCAGGCACCTCCGTCTGCTCCTGGAGGAGCCACCTGTGCCCCCACGGACGTGGGAACACTGTCCTCCAGGGTCAGTGGTGTCGGAGGTGCCCTGCCTGCCTCCCTGGAAACACCCGTGCTGGGGTCTTAGGGAGACCAGGCTCTTCCGGGAGCCCTGGGGGGCCAACTAGGGATGGGATGTGTGTGCACAGAGTGGGGCACTGCAGGGCTTATGGGCGACCCCAGGCAGGCCAGGACATGCTGGGCATCCTTCACGGGCCTCACACGGCCCTGTGACTTTGGAGGCCATCTGGCTGAGGCCTGTCCCCATGTCCAGTCTTGGGGATGTGGCGCTTGGGGAACGATGTTCCAGGTCACACATGAGGCTCCCTGCTGCCCCCCGGTGTGGGGGGAAGTCCTTCCCCTGAGTCTGGGACACGGTGGCCATGGGGCTGGGGACATCTCCACCACCCCTGAGATGGGGGAGGCGGTGAATGCCCAGCACTGTGCCCTCATGGCCGGCAGGCAGGGGGTGCTCAGCTATCTAGCCACTGATTAGCACTCAGGTCCCCTGACCACCTCTGGGTTGTAAGGGCGTCAGCCCAGGACCCCAAAGCTCTTGGGGGTTCATCATGCTGCTCAGGAAATGGCACTTGGAAGAGCACTTGGAGCAGAGGCCACAAGCAGGCCCGTCCCACCAGCACGGGGTCACCATCCACACATGGGGACCAGCAGATAGTCTAGGCCCAAGGGTCTACCCACTCCTCACAGCTCCCAGGGTGAACCCCACCCACTACAAACTGCACCGAGACTTGTGCTTCCCTGAGTGACCGGTGGGCTGCGGCCCAGGGGATTCCACACGGCAGACCTCAGTGTTCTCAGATGACGGCTGGTCCAGTCTGGCCATGCACTTGTTCTTACAGCTGATTCACGTAATTTCTGGATTTTATTAAAGAAAGATGAAAATGGGGGAATTACAGGACACATGTAACTCAAAGTTAATAATCACTTGTGAGAAGAAGCCTGTTGGCTCCATCAGAGAGCTTGCTGATCAGCAGTGAAGGGCACGCTAGGTCGCCTGTGTGCTCAGTCACGCGTGATGCTGTCACAGGCGCAGAGGGGACCCAGGGGCTCTGCATCCAGACGTCTTTACGGACAGAAAGGCTTCACGGAGCACAAAACAGGGTGCAGGTCACCCGAATGTCCAGTTTATCACCCAGGAAAGAGTACCAGGAGGAGGAGGATGCCTTGACCCCCACTGGACTCTACCTTCATCACCTGGTGTCTCCATGCCGTGCCCTTAGCACCCGATCGCCAAGCTCCCCAAGCCGGTGCACTGGCTGGCCGTGTGGGTCCATGTGACCAGCTCTTCTCCCTGAACGTGGAGCCCTGTCCAGGCAGCCACCTCCCCTGGAACCTCTCCCATCCCCAACCAAGCCCCGTGGGCCCAGCTCATAAAGCACCGACCGTGTCCACGCTCAGAGGATTTGGTTTGGCGGTTGAGACTCACAACGAGTCACCTCTTACGGACGACGCAATCTGACTGCCTAGTCTCCAAACTAGAGGGTGTACCTGGCTCTAGACAGTGAGCTTTCACTGGTCTTCCTTTTTTGAATGAGGAACTATGTCATAAAGCTTCTTCTTTTTAAGAGGTTTTATTTTTTAGAGCAGTTTTACAGACTCATCCAATATGCCTACATTCCCAGCTTTGCCATTTATTCCAGACGGACGGCAGCTACTTCGTCTGAGAGCAGGAGACCCTGCCTCACCTTGAGGCTGTGACCTTGGGCAGGTTAGGAACCTCAGGGCGAGTCTGTAAAAGGGAACAGCAGGACCGAGAGCACACGGGGGAGGCTTCTGAGTATGGTACCACCTCGAGGGGTTACCTCTCTGAGTACTAAATGTGCGTATATGTACATATATATACATAAAATGTATATATATTTCTACATCTATAGAGATCTAGCCAGGAGCCCAGCCCAGGTGATGGATGGGAGGCTGGATGGCCACGGGAAGTGGGCTTGGCCATGTGGTTTGAGGGCCACCGAGTATTGGACGTAAGAAACTCAACCAGTTGGTGGGACAGTAGGGAATGGCAGAAAGAAGTGAGGTCTTTCATGTGTGAAGATCAACAGGGGTGGACACTTAGAAAATGTCTAAAACAGGGCCCTGGTCCTGACTTTACCTTCCCAGGTAACCACCTGGTCCCAAGGGATTAATCCACTCATGGTCCTTATCAGGTAGAATAGAAACTTCCCCACGACCATCATCTGTCAAGTGCAAATGGGAACCCATTTTGCCTGGAAAACCAGAACAGACTTCCTTCTGAACAAATACTGGATTCCTGGTTTCCCCTTGACTATTTAATGTCACTTAAACAACACCGTCATTATTATAGAAGAGAAAAAAAATGTGCCACACAAATTCCATTTCTATTCAAAACATACTTTGGGTTTGTAAGTGGTTTAAAGGAATACATAAAATGGCTCCTTTATTAACTTGTTAAAATGCGAAACGATAAACAGAAATGAAATACAATGTAATGAAATCAATATATAAGCTAGGTTTGTTTTTAATTATGACTTAAATTAACTAGCGTATCTCCATTATGGAAGAATTAATTGCCGAAACAGAAATAAAGTCTATAAAAGTATACTCAATTACACCAGGGAATTGCAAATTTTCTGTCTTCTGGCACTCAAAAGATTTTCTCTTAAATTCTGGTTAGGATGATCATAACTACACATATACTCTTTTCTCCACCAAGGGTTCTCATCTCCTTTCTTGTTTATACATAATCTGGCTACAAAATTGGTTTTCCTATAGGCAAGGTTTTGACCTCAAAGAAATGAGTGATTTCTGGTACAGACTTCTGAGGGTGAATCGAGCTCCTCTGACCCTCAAGGGTCCCTCTGTCAAGAGAAGAGACTGCTCACACCTTCATCCAGAGAACAGGAAGGCTAGGTTTTGTTTTAAATACATGACTTGCTTGCTTATTTTGAAAAACAAAAATATTTGAGGAGCACTGGTCCATGGGGTTGGTGACCTTGCTCGGGGCTGGTGACCTTGCTGGGGCAGGTTTCAGATCCCACCTCCATTCGTGGCCGCATCCCCAGCAGGTGTGAAACCATATCCGTTAAAGCTTCCAGAAAAAGAAGACCCTGGGGACCCCCCAGTTCTCTACGGGTCAGGCCATGGACTCGCCTTTTTCCCTGAATTTTCAACACTGAATGCTGCCTTTCTGTGATGTGAGGGACCAGATTCTGAAGCCGGCAGCTCCAATTAAAGCAGGTTTGGGGTTTTCTGAGGAGGGATCCCTGCCCAACTCCAAGGCTCTGACTAGCGGTTCTCTTGGGTCCCTACCCTGAACTCAGGCTCAGAATTGACCCTGAAGGACCTGGGGCTCTTCTATCTCTGTTCCCTGGGTAAGACCTGTCACGTCTCGGGATTTGGGGCTGACTGGGCATGGAAACTCCCCAGTAGCCTCTAATCGGAGTCATTTCAAGAAGATGGTGACTTCCAACTCCAGAGTCCCAAGGACCCCTCTGATCCCATTTGGCACGGCAGGTTCCTGTGATACAGTGCACCCTCCCTACAGAAATGCTTGGACCCTGGGCCTCGGCCGCCAGTGATGGCCCAGAGAGAATGAACAGTCAGTGGTGGGTCTGGACATGGATCCCAGCAACACGTGGGCACAGGCCCAGCAGGACCAGGGAGATGCAGGAAGGAACCACACAGAGGGGGTAGCCAGATGGGGTGGGGGGACCCGTGATGTGGTCACTGCTGAAGGACGGGGTGGGCCATCGCACACAAAATGCCACTGAGAACCCACCTCTTTGCAGATACAGGAGGGTCTCCTGTGGGCACTCAGGCTTCTAGAAAATGGTGCTGTGGACAGATGAATGTCTCCCAGGCCACTCCAAGCCAGTGGGAACCCAAGACGTTCATTCCAAGTCCGATGGCTGGGCATCCCAGGGACACTGGGACCCTGTGGAGGTCCAGGGTTTTCTGGAGGCCACTTCTGGGGTGAAGGGTCATGGGTGGGAGCCCCATGTGCAGTGGGCACCCCTGTGGGCAGCATGGGTGGTCTCCTTCCCAGGGACCAGGGAGCCCTGGGGGTTTTGTGCGAGAAATAAAACCGCATCTGGAGGAGAGAGCATCCTAGTAGAGTCAGAATCAGAGGTGAATCCTCAGCCTGCACTGAATTCACTTGTCAGGTGACATCACACACATCCCTGACCCTCACGGCCTCAGAACCTGAGCAGAAGTGGCTCGAGGCTTTCTTCTCCAGGTGTGTCCCACTTGATGCTCATGAGTCTGATGCACAAATTATTACTGTGGTTCCATAAACCCCCCCGGGGTATCATTCGATCTGCACTGTTCCTTTCCTTCACAGCCGACAGTCTCCCGAGCTCTGAATGCTGAAACGCACTTGGAGCAGGGGTGGTGGGCGGGCCATCAGCCTACCTGGGTGTGAGGAGCCCTGAGGGGGAACGAGACGGCTTCCAGACACGCCTGTGGGGACGTGGGCTCCAAATTCCACCCTCTGGCCAGGCATCAGGGCCTCCCACCATGGCCCTGAGGCAGGTCCCCGTTTACGTCCTTCTTTCTCCCTCTTAAACACACATTGCCCCCTCCAGCCAAGTCTTAATTCGTCAGTGCTGCTCAGGGTCAGCCTACTGACCTGACTGATTTGACTCTACTGCTTGCATTTTTGGGTGACCGGCATGGACCCAGAGACAGCTCTGGGCAGTGGGGCTACATTTGGGGTGGGGTCCTAAGTGGAGCCCCTGGGCTCAGCCCCCACCCTCAGGTGGCTCTGCTCAATCTTCCCTTCAGTGTCCGGATGGCAGGTAGAGCTCCTCTCTGTTTTCTCTCTTCTGCACTAAGGAACCTCCTATCTCTGCCTCTGTCCCCACCTCCCTCCCCTCTCACCGGGAATACCACCCGTCATGTTTGATGAGACAGCAGGATTGCTTTCTTCTTGTTCAACATGATTCCACGGGTTCCTCGACATGGAAAACTCCTTAGGGCAGAAACGTGGTTCAGCACAATTTCATCTATTATTCAATGATCTCTGTGTAGCTCTGGTGTCTTGTAAGTGATAAATTATTATAAAGAAAGAAAATCTGCTTGCCAGTTAGTCTGGGGAAATGCAAGATCAAATTCTTCCAGCCAGCGTTATTCACCCCAATTGTGAGCCCAGGACTGGGGCTTCTAGCCCCTGGGAGGGGTTTCTGTTCACTGCCTATCCTGGCACAGGTGGTGTTTATACCTTCCTGTCATCCCCGATTCTCCAGTTGTGGTGGGATCACTGTGCAGCAAATCCGAGGCTCAGGAGAAGATCCTTCGTGTCAGTTACGCGCTCAGCCTCCATCCCCAGCCCCCATCCTGATTCTGACACAGGGAGCAGCCCTGACCCTCCGTCTCCATGACACCCTGTCCTGGTCCCTCATGCTCCCCTCAGCCATGCCTTCATTTCCCCTCCTGCTTCATCATGGAGTCAGTTACCACGGCACTCGATAGCTTTGAATTTATTTTACATTAAACATCCTTTGAGGAATTTGCAATTAGAAGTAAAAATAATAATGATCATTAAGAAATTATAATTTCCAAAGCATGTTCTACTGTACACTATTTCTGTGAAATACTCTGACAGTTTTTTTTTTTTTTTTTACAAAGGGAGAGAGTTCTATCTTAAAGAGTTTGGAGAAGTCTTCTTTAAACTTATTGATTGGTTGATTATTTGTTCTCATATTGCTGTGGGACTCCTCAGAAAAGTCAAATGTGAGTGAATCTACAAGAAAGCTTGTTGTTGTTGTTGTTGTTCAGTCGCTAAGTCATCTCTGACTCTTTGAGACACCATGGACTGTAGCACGCCAGGCTCCTCTGTCCTGCAATATCTCCTGGAGTTTGATACAATTCACATCCATTGAGTTGGTGAAGCTATCTAACCTTTATCTCATCATCTGCTGCCTCCTTCTCCTCCTGCATTCAGTCTTTGCCAGCATCAGGGTCATTTCCAATGAGCTGGCTCTTCACTTTAGGTGGCCGAACTATTGGAGCTTCAGCTTCAGCATCAGTCCTTCCAGTGAATATTCAGGGTTGATTTCCTTTAGGACTGATTAATTGGTTTGATCTCCTTATTATCCAAGGGACTCTCAAGAGTCTTCTCCAGCACCATAATCCAAAAGCATCAATTCTTCAGTGTCAGCCTTCTCCAGGGCCCAACTCTCACATCTGTATGTGATTACTGGTATATAGACCTTTGTTGGCAAAGTGACGTCTCTGCTTTTTAATATGCTGTCTAGGTTTGTCATAGCTTTCCTTCCAAGGAGCAAGCAACTTTTAATTTCAAGGCTGCAGTCACCATCCACAGTGATTTTGGAGCCCAAGAAAAGAAAATCTGTCACTGCTTCCACATTTTCCCCTTCTACTTTCCATGAAGTAATGGGACTAGATGCCATGATTTTAGTTTTTTGAATGTTGAGTTTCAGGGCAGCCTTTTCACTCTCTTCTTTTACCTTCATCAAGAGGCTCTTTAGTTCCTCTTCATTTTCTGCCATTAGAGTGGTATCATCTGCATATCTGAGGTTATTGATATTTCTCCCGGCAATCTTGATTCCAGCTTGAGCTTCATCCAGTCTGGCATTTTGCATGATGTCCTCTGCATGTGTGCTTAGTCACTCAGTCGTGTCCGACTCTTTGTGACCCCACGAACTATGGTCCGCCAGGCTCCTCTGTCCATGGGGATTCTCCAGGCAAGAATACTGGAGTGGGTTGCCATGCCCTCCTCCAGAAGATCTTCCTGACCCAGGGATCAAACCCAGGTCTCCCACATTGCAGGCAGATTATTTACCAGCTGAGCCACCAGGGAAGCCCTGCATAGGGCTTCTTATTTACTCTGCATAGAAATTAAATAAGCAGGGTGATGATATGCAGCTTTGATGTACTCCTTTCCCAATTTTGAACCAGTCAGTTGCTCCATGCCCAGTTCTAACTGTTTCTTCTTGACCTGGATGTATGTTTCTTGGAGGTAGGTAAGGTGGTCTGGTTTTTATCTCTCCAAGAATTTGCCACAGTTTGTTGTGATCCAGACAGTCAAAAGCTTTAGCATAGACAATGAAGCAGAAGCAGATGTTTTTTTGGAATTCCCTTACTTTTTTTATGATCCAGAGGATGTTGGCAATTTGATCTCAGGTTTCTCTGCCTCTTTGAAACCCAGCCTGTACATCTGGAAGTTCTTGGTCCTCTACTGCTGAAGCCTAGCTTGAAGGATTTTGAGCATAACCCACTAGCTTGTGAAATAAGTGCAATTGTATAGGTAGTTTAAACATTCTTTGGCATTGCTCTTCTTTGTTGTTTGGTTTTTTTCCCTGAATTTGTTTGACCTCCACCCTTTCCCTCTTTGTTTCCTATTATAGTGCTTGATGGGTTGGTTTGGGAAAACTTCGTACAAATGTTGCCTGAGAGAGCCCTTGACTGTCTACCGGAAGTCCTGAATGTGACCCCGTCTCATCAGGGCTCTGGGGGCTTTGGGACGAGTCAGGGAATGCAGCGGGCCTGGGGCTGCATGGCCACCTGCTAACGGCACAACCATTGTTTCTTCTCTGCTGACTCAAGAGAGCATTTCTGTTTTGGTGCATGGGCTGCCAAGTGCCAGGTTCCATCTCACGCCCGGACTGACTCCTCTGCTAGGGTCTCAGTGGTGGGACCACTTCCATCCCCACTGAGTTTGGTGGGGAAGGGTTTGGGCTCGGACATAGGCTCTGAGTCGACGCTGCTGATTATTTGTCAAAGGGCCCAGACTCCTCGAGTCCCAGTCCAGGCTCTGGGAGTTGCCAGCACACAGGCTCTGACAGACACTGGGAAACTCCTTCAAAGTTATGGAAACGTTTGTTCAGCTGGTGTTCGACAAAAGATGCAGTGAGGGTGGGAAATGCTCACAAAGCCTCTGCAACTGATGCCAGGGAGTGATCCTGGAGCCCAAAAACCCCACAGGTGAGACTCATGGAGCTAAAATGAGGGGTCCCCCCCTTGGCTTTTCCTGTGTCAAGGTCAAAGTGTGGCCTGTCTACTTCTGATGTGACTGTCTCCATAGCAACTGTCTCCATGGCAGCGCCTCCTGCTGGACTCACGAAGGCTCACTGGGCCCTAGACCATGTTAAGCAATTGTGACTGCACTGGTGAGGAGCCCATGATGACACACCATGATGACCGGTCTTTCTTTTGAAGAGTCGGAAGTCTTCGTGAAGGTTCGCAGCCACGAATGACAGTAATGAAATGAAAATAAAACCTTTCAAGCCAAGCCCTCTGGGTTTCCCTTTCTTTCTTCTTTTTTGATATATGTGTGTAACAAAATGAAGCAGATATTTAGGCGACCGTGATAAGTTTTTTTTTTTTTTTAAGAAAACATCATCTCTAAAGCAATTCCCTATCACCTGGGCCCAATTGCAAGCCCACAGGTAGACCCAGAGCCCATCTGGAAGCGAGGGGTTCATGGTGAGCTTCCTGATGTGGGTCGTGAGGGCCTGTCTCCGTGCACGGTGCAAATTCCGCCCGGCCTGAGCAGCTGCAGAGGCTGCTGGGAGGGGTGCCTCAGAGGGGGAGTAGGGCATCCCTGGGAGCTGGCTGCAGGGCAAGCCCTGGAGCCCAGGGGTCACTCTGTGGTCACACTCTCCCTAGGCGGTGGCCTGGGCAGGAGGTGGCTGCAGGGCCCCAGGCCAGAAGGGAGCACCTGGAAGGAGGTGGATGGCCAGGATGGGGGACCTGTGTCAGGGAATGGCACGCCAGGATGGGGCCCCACAGAACCTTGTGCTTCTCTGGGCCTGCCTTCCAGGCTGGTTGCCCTGAAGGAAGCAGTGAGCCCCAAGGACAGAGCCTGCCTGCTGGCCTCTGAGGAAACGAAGGTGGAGTGTGGCCACCTGGGAGGTACTCACGGTCTCCGTGCTGGACACATTTCCTTCCTGAACTGTGCAAGCAACCAGCCTGACTGACAGGGTGATGGTAACTGAAGGACCAGAAATTGTGTGGATGAATTTAGGAAGTGTTCCTGATGAACACACAGCACCCCTGAGCATCCCAGGTCTTGACTTGGTTCTGGATATCCTCCATCACCTTTGACTTGCTTGAAAAAGGTTCCAGGACTGAGGGGTACGTGGGAAACAGACCCCAGAGGCTACTGATGATGTCACGCTGCATCATCAGGCAGAGTCATGGGTGAGTATCAGGTGGGTATCTGTAGGTGGGATGGTGACTGCAACCATGAAAATAAAAGACATTTGCTCCTTGGAAGGAAAGCTGTGACAAACCTAGACAGCATATTAAAAAGCAGAGACACCACTCTGCTGACAAAGGTCTGTATAGTTAAAGGTCTGTATAGCTATGGTTTTTCCAGTAGTCATGTATGAATGTGAGAGGTGGACCATAAAGAAGTTTGAGTGCTGAAGAAATGATGCTTTTGAACTGTAGTGCTGGAGAAGACTATTGAGAATCCCTTGGATTGCAAGGAAATCAAACCAGTCAGTCTTAAAGGAAATCAACCCAGAATATTCATTGGAAGGACTGATGCTGAAGCTGACGCTCCAATACTTTGGCCATCTGATGGTAACAGCTGACTCATTGAAAAAGACCCAGATGCTGGGAAAGATTGAAGGCAGGAGGAGAAGGGGGTGGCAGAGGATGAGATGGTTGGATGGTGTTACTGATTCATTGGATATGAACTTGGGCAAACTCCGGAAGATGATGAGGGACAGAGAAACCTGGTGTGCTACAGTCCATGGGGTCTCAAAGAGTTGGCCAGGACTTGGCAACTGAACAACAATAACAATTGTCATATGTTCTATGATGGCATCAACTTTTAGAGTTGTGATCAGTGATTTTCAAACTTTTTCAAATTACATGATAAGAAAGTGCATCGAAAATTTCTAGACTTAGATGGCTCTTATGCAGAGCCCATCCTGGCCTCTGGCTGGCTTACTGCCCCTCGGGGTCCACGTCTCCATAATGGGCAAGGCTGTAGCAGAGCTTTAACAGCCTGCCACACTAGATGGTATGTTTCCCTGGGTTCTAAACTCAGAGGCGCCCAACCATTTCCAGTAATAAATTTGGTGAGAAAGTTTGTGTGCGTCAAGCTCTGAATAAAATTACACTTTCCTCTGGGTTTTATCATTTCTGCCATGCTGAAGAAGCGTGGCATTTTTTATCTGCTTATTCGGCCGTGCCCCCAATATCGCAGCTAAAACTCAGAAGACTGAGATAAGGAAAAGGGCAAAATAGAATGGTCAGAGAATTCATAAGGTGCATTTTCCATGCAATTATTTTTGTAATGGCAGAATAAACCCATTTATATAATGGAGTTACACTAATAAATAGTATATTGAGTTTTCCTATTGGAAAAGTAATGAAAGGATGATGTGAATCTGATCTGTAGGAAACCAGGTTCAAGAAGCTGTTTCCAGAGTCCCAAGGGAAAGTTGGCTCCTCTGATTCCTTCCTTTTCTTGGAAAACCCAACCTGTCTCTGTGACCTCAGGGTCTCTGTGCCCTCGTTCCCATCAGTAGGGAGTTAGAGGACTCTTACAACGTCTGCAGACACTAATTTAATCATGCTTTTTGGACTACGTGTGACTCCTACCTTAATTACACCATTGCCTCTTATATTAGGACGCTGAGGCGTGGGGGAGGTGGCCCAGAGGTCCCCTGCTGGCCTTTCTTCGGTGTAAACCTTACTCCCTCAAGGGAGGGAGCCGGGTTCAGTACAATCCCCAGGGTGGTCACTTCACGGGGAGCCAGGCCCTGAGGAGCTGCAGTGCCCCTTGTTGGGCAAGAAAGAATTCTCTGCAGCTGGAATTAGCAGCAAGTCCTGCAGTGACTTGTAATTCAGTTTATATTTGTATAGGTTCTATTGGGGGCAGAGAATACATAGTTTATTTACTAAAGTCATAGTAACCTTTGATTATTATATGCATTTTCTTAAACAACCCAATCTAATGTGCACTGTGGGGACAGTGGTTAATAATACTGCATCGTATTCTTGAAATTTGCCGAGGAGCCAATCCTGTGTGTTCTCATCACAGGAGGAAAGTCCGGAAGGTGCCTTTGAGGGGGATGCGCTTGTCATCTGGACGTGGTAATCATGTCCCCATGTGGACACCTGTCAGCATCACGTCGTGCACCTTGAACATATACAACTTTCATCTGCCAGTGATACTTCTGTAAAACTGGAAAATAATGCTGAGGACCAGCTTCCAGCTGCCCCCGTGGGATTCAGGGATTTATAGTAATAAATATACTATTTATTAGGGACCCAGAGAGTTTGGAAGCTGAGTGGGGCCCTTGCCTCAAGGACTGGGTTTCCTGCTCTGGGAGACTTCTCAGAAACTCTAAGGGTGATGCTTGAGGACTTCCTAGTATAAGCTTCCTAGTATAGTATTTGTGCTTCCCAGAGCACAAATTTACTGACGAGTTAGGGACCGTCTAGAGGAATACAGCACGTTATTTGCCGATTTATCCTGTGTGTGGGCACCTTTTGGGGTGTGGATGTCTCCTTGAGCTGAGCCCCAGGGATGCCCCCAGTCTTGCTTGCCAAGCCTGCCAGGTGACAGGAGGCACTGGGGTGCGGCTGAGGGCTCTGGGATGCTGTTTGCAGCCCCAGGGAGGGGGCAGGGAGCTCTGGGGTCTGTGAGAAAGGGGCTTGCAGGTAGGTGGCTGGCTGTGGACTGGTGATGGAACCGGCCCCCCAAGCCCTTGAAATGGAGAGATGTCGGGGAGGGGCTCTGAAGCCCAAGCTCACTCACCAAGAGTGAGCGGGGTGCCAGGAGGGACCAGGGCTCTGCGGGTTGCCTGAGAAGAGGGACTCAGGCAGTAGGTGGGGACAGGATGGAGTGGGGGCTGCCTTGATGCCCAGGCAGCAGCCCCGAGGGGGCTGTCCCAGCAGGAGCCAGTGAGGGAAGCCAGGCCCCAGGGGCTCCCAGGTGCTGGCTGGACGCGTCAGACCTGAGGCTCCAACCACCTCAGTGAGAGGACATGGACTTTTGTACCTGTCGGTTTGTTTGTATCTATGATACACGTGGGGCAAGTAGACCAGGGCGGGTGACAAAGAATGAAGAAACCCCCCCTTAGGACCTGCTGGGCAGTGGGGATTGTTGGCTTAAAAACACACTCCACACTCAACACAAAACAAAATAACACAACACAAACAAAAACCTTGTATATGAGACCTGTAACCATGAGCTTGCATTTTTAATTCAAATCCAATTAGAGGATCCATTACAGAAAGCGGTCTCTGAGCTTCAGTAGACGACAGTGGGTACCACTGGTGGGTCCCATTGGTGGGTATCGTGGCCTCCGCCTTCACAATTTCAGTGTCATGAGCACCACTCTCTGGCTTCCAGTGGGGTCCAGTGAGATTTAAGTGGAAAAGGGGCTTCTAATCGCTAAGCGACTCCTGGCTACTGAGATCCACCCCTCACGATGTCAGAGTAATGACAGCCTGGCGTCACCTGATTAGCTCCTGAGGCACCAATCCCGTCCTGCCTGGGTTCGGCCCAGTGGTCTCTGGTCTCTGATTTCTAGAGAAGGACGGGGCGGTCTCTGCCACCAGGCCACTCATTGTCATGCTCACAAGAAGGGTCTGTGCAAATGAGCAGTGACCCGTGCAGAACGTAGATTCAAACCAGAGCTGAAGTCCGCAGGCAGCCTGGGAGGTCTGTGGGCCACTGGGGAGGGGGCGGGAGAGGGACGCTTTCTATTTGCCCCAAGGTTTACTCCACAGATTGATGCTAATCAGGTCCCCATCCCAGAGCTAATGAAGAGTCGGCCGCCTGGCCTGCGTTCAGCCCTCACTGTTTGTCCCAGAGCATTTAAATCTAATCACCAGCGGGAAATAAGGAATGAACAGAACATAAAAGTGTCCCTCTGGTCTCTCCAGTGTGTTGGCAGTGAGGGAGGGGGAGGAGGAAGGAGGGGGGAGGGAGGGGGAGGAGGAGGGAGGTGGGGAGGAGGGAGCAGGAAGACCACGGAAAGCCCTGGGCTGAGCCAAGTCCCCAGGTGCTTTGTGCTGAGCTGTGCAGCCGTGTGGAGGGTGCTGTCCCAGGTCACTACGACCCCAGATCTCATCTGGGTGACAGTGTCCTCACTTAGCAGCCCCGGAAGCTGTCTGGGGGCATGTGGATGACATGGGAGTCAGGAAAGAGGACGGAAACACCCTGTGGATCATCCTGAGAGCCTCTGGGCTTGGGGTGGGTGCAGGCGGGGAGGCCACGCGACTCCAGCTCCCTCAGAGCCTGACCCCGCTCCCAGAAAAGCACATCTCGGATTTGTTCAGGTCACAGGCAGGATGGAAATGAGCTCCTGGGCTGCAGCTTCGCACATCCGCATTTAATAGACTTTCTCCACTGATAAAAGACCACTAATGAGTTCATTTTCAAGCTATTAAATTGGCTATAATAGCGGGTTCTGCTGATGATTGCAGGAGACCCGCTGGTCGCACTGGGCTTTGTCTCATGTTAACTGTGTGCTGCCCGGCCCTGCCGTCCACAGGAGCAGCAGCGGGGGCCGCTAGCTGCCCCCCTGTGCCCTCGCCTCCTGACTCAGAGGTGCCCACACGGCCTCCTCTCACGCTCATGAAATTGCTTAATCAGTTCACTTGTTCCTGGAGGTCTTCAGTCTGGAGCCGAGTATCAGCCTCCTATGGTTCACAAAGGAGGGACGGGAATTCACACTTAACCCCTGGGTCCCCTGCCCTCTGAATGGTGCTTTATCTGTGGGGTTTTGCCTGCAGTTGTGAAAAAGGCCTGGAAAAGACACTTCCCTGGGATCCGCTCATCTACTCTGGATCCTCAAGCAAGGCGTGGGGCTGCGAGCCACGCGCTCACTGGTGTGGATCCCAGGCCCTTTCCTTGTGCAGTTGGAACGAGTTTGTCCCTTGTGCATCTGCGGTCATCATGATGTGAACAGTTAGTGACTGGCCTCTGCAGGTGTCTGGCTTAAACTCATTTCTTCATTTAAAGGTCCAGTAATTAATAGCAGGCCTGTGTGCTGCCTCCCCTGCCCTTTTCATTAGGAGGGTCACAGGGCACCTTCAGAACACCGCACAATGTGTCCATTTAGCATCATTTGTGTTTAGCTCTTTAAGCAAAGGTGCCCAGAGAACTTCAAGCCTGGGCAGCCACCAGCTAAACTGATTGCTGATTATTATTATTATTACTGCCTGTTTTCCTTTTAGAGATAGTTTTATGAGAAGGGGCCTTCAGGTCAGAGATGTTCCACTGCCTGGAGATAAGTATGCAATAGTGAGTGACTGGGGCTCGTCCTGCAGGGCTGTGGCCACGGCACCCATGGAACGCAGCCACCTGGGAGGGGCGGTGGGGACAAGCACTTCACTCACACCCGTTTCTCCACCGTCTCCCTGAGCAGCTGAATTGGAGGTCTGGGTGGAGCCAGGTGCTTCACGACGGAAACCCTAGAACAAGGCCCCCTTCAATTTCGCACAGTTCTTTCTGCCAGCTGAGCTGGAGCTGGCATCTCAGTGAGACTCAGATGACTTTGCCTTTTATCCACCTTCTCACACCTCTTACTTCTTTCATTGGAGGAGTTACCTGTCTGTGAGGTCGTCTCTGGGACAGGGCTGTGGGTCTGGGGCCGGGGGCATCGGTGAGAGAGGCCCTGGGAGGAGAGGTGCTGCTCAGCCCTGCTGGCCCCGTGAAGCCCCTCTCCGCTCTCACCCATAGCCTCCCTCAGCCCCTCCAGGCTCCCCACAGCTCTGCCCAGCACACTGTCTGCGCACGGTACTCACGTAGAACGCATCCTGTCTTTCTGAGTAACACATTCACCTGCCCCCTGCCCACATGTGGGGACCCAGACCTGCCTCAGATGCACGTTCTCCACACCTGGGGGCACGCGGCTTTCCCTGGACGTTCTACATGGGTCTTCGCAAAGGAGGGAAGGAGGGTCGTTTTTAGCGACTGGTATTGCTTTTCTGGATAAAGGGCTGATGAGAATTATAGGGTACATGAGGGGCCAGCAAGCTGGGACAGCTGACGGGTGTCAAGACAGGTACTCTCAGTTCTGTCCCCTGAGGCCAGCGCACGGTCCAGCCACCACCAGCAGGGGGACCAGAGCCGTGGAGCCCCTCCACTGCCATCTGGTCCACAGGTGCCTCGAGGCCAAGAACTCTTTCCCCTTGTGAGCTAGTGCTGGCAAGGTCCCTGGGCACAGGAAGGGCCCACCAACTTGTGGATATTGCCTTCAACCTTATAACACAGCTTCAGAGATGACAAAAACAAGACACTAGCTCTGTAAAACCACACAGGAACCGCTACCACCATCGAGGCCACAGACATGTCGGTCCCCTCCAGCATTGCTTTGACCCCCTTTTCCACTGCTATGGCTTTGTGGTGAGGTCACATTACATACGATGCATGCCCCCATCAAACTCAGTGCATGATACTCTGTATTAATGACTCTATTAATGTGCTGTCCATCAGCTCCTCCAGTGCTTATCCCTTCTAAACCATGGAAACCTTGTACCCTTTGACCTCCATCTCCCCAATCCCCTCCTCTGTCCTGGGCAACCACCATGATACTCTCTGTGCCCTCAAGGTCTACTCCTGCTGTCGAGACTCCAGGACCTTCTTCTTCTCCAGGGGTGAGCTATACTCCATGGCACGGGTGCTGTTCACCTGTCAACCCTCACGCAGGCTGTTCCACAGCTTGGCTGTTGTGCACGCCGCCCTGGTCACAAGAGTGACCATGGGCACATCTTCAAGGCGCTGATTAAATTCCCTGATACACTGCACCCAGAAGTGGGGTCATACATATTCTTACCCTGAACTCCCCAAGTCGTATGTGTTAAACACACACAGCTTTTTAATGTGTCAGAAAATAAGTTGAACCCTTTGCTTGTAAGTTGTAAAGTTATAAAACCTACCAGAAAAATACCAAACACAGGAGGAGAGAGGAAAGGGAACCTTCCTCCACGGGCTCCTCTTTCCTGAGTTCTCGTGGTGATTCTCAGTCAGTCCGCCACTGAAAGGGGCTGGCATCTCTGTCTTACTCTCTGGACTATCAGCAGGCCCGCGGCCCAGGGCTGCAGAAACCTGCATGACTTGGTTCCTCTTTCAACTCACCTCAGGACGCACGACTAGAGACCCTAGACAGTTGTAGGACATTTGATCCCGTGGAGAAACCCACTCCTTTCCCTTTGGAAGTCTCCTGTCTGCACAACATTCTCTCTCCAGTAGTGATTCTCTCCCCTCGAGCGTCACTAGTCAGGACCCACATCCCCTGAGCACCCCACTCCCGGATAGTCGGTGATTCCCAGATGCCTGCAAGGGGAGAACTCAGCTTCCGTTGGTGTCCTCTCCCCTCTGTCCTCAATGCCCGGTCCCCTCCCCACTCCCTGGAAGCAAGGCTGTCCTTGTGTGACAGTCTTAAGACAGGAATATGACACGTACATTAGGCTGAAGGAAGGGAGAAAAAAATAATTTTGCCTTTGGCGTAATTTCAGCCCAGAAGGATAGGATTCATTCCAGACGACCTTAGCTCAAGGTGACTTGATATATTTCCCAGCAATGAGATTTTTTGTTATCTCTCACACCCACCCTTTCCCTTCTGTGCAAAATCCTGCAGTAGTAAACAAACAAACAAACAAAAAAACCAAATTAAAAAAACACTTTAAAATAAATAGAAAATAAATAATAACAACGACAAGCCCTGGAAATGCCTGGTCCTCCCATTGACACAGGAGGGGTCCCACACATGGGGTCTCACTGGCACACAGGCCAGGAGGGTCGCCTCTCTGCTCTCACCTGTGCTGAGCAATCCCTGCCTCCAACATCGCAAGAAGGGCTACAAGTCAAGGCACCACAGGGCTGAGGTTCCTCAAACCCAACCTACAGAAACTGCAAGGCCTTTTTAGGACTTAACCGCCCTGACCGTCCTCCAGGCCCCATAGGGCCTGTGCTCTGCCTGGGATTATTTGAAGCAGTGGCTGCAGGCTGGTTCTGGAGGCAGGCTCTGAGGGTCCCCTGCGGGGGTACAGAAAGCAGGAGTAGGGAGCAGCTGATGGCTTGTACTGATCTGGGGAGGGGGGCTGTGTCTTCTGTTTCTCTGCTGGGGGACAGGGCAGCTCTACACGAAGCGGGAGTGACCCTTCCAGGTAGGGGCATGTGTGGCATCCCCCAAATAACCGTGGACCAGTAGAAGGTGCTCCTGAAATTCTGTTGAACTGAACACAACAGTGGTAGCAGTTGCTTAGTAGTGATCACTGACTATTAATATTATTCATCTTTACAGCTCCGAGGCAGCCACTACTACCACTCATTTATAGATGAGAAAATCAGAGCCAAGAGATGCTGAACATCTTGTTCAAATCAGGAGCAACATTGCAGCCCTGACTGGAGTGAATTCAGAGACTCTTCTGTTAACCCTTAGTTATCCGCCTGACTCTCTACTTAAATGGAGGTAGGCGAGCTATGGCCCTGGGGCTGAATCCAGCTATTTTTCCTGTTTGTTTTCTTTCTGGTTTTGTGTGTGTTTATGTATGTATGGATTTTATCACCTGTAAGCTAACAATGCACCCATTTTTAAGTAGGTGGACTTTGAATGGCTTTGTAAACACCTACATAATATCCTGATTTTGCTTCTTGACCTCCAAATCTATTTACTCCATAAAATTTACTCCTGGAGGACAAGTCTGTTGAACTCTATTTTATTTATATTTTTTGCTGAACTCTGTTTTAAACTGTTGGTAAGTAGCGGCTGGCAACTGAAAGAAATTTTCTTCTAAGCTACAGGAATGTCTGAAGTTTGGATGAAAGCTGTTGACAACGAGTTCACCTATTATGGCACATACTGATTAAATGACTTTGAGCAAATCAATAGCGTTTCAGAATTACAAAGGGTCTCATGCCAGCTCTTCAGTATATGTACGCCGGAGACAAAAATAACTCTGCTATTAGACTAATATCTCAAGAATAGGGATGAATGGAAGGAGGCATATGCAGGGAAAGACATGTACAATTAACCAACAAGGAAGCAATACAGTTCTTGGAAACCTCTGGAGCAGAATATGCTCTAATCATAACTGAAGTGTGTGTCCTTACCAAAAATCACTCTGTGAAAAGTTTTTAAAGCAAAACTATGAATTTCATGATTCTTCAGAAAGGTGTCTTTACATATTTTTTTTCTGTTCTTATCACTACTATTTTGATGTGGACATCCACAAAGGTGTTCTTCAAACCTGGGGATTACCCGTGATTTCAAAGAGAAATTTGAAAGTCAGCTGCAGCCACACTCTGATTTGTTCAGAATCTCAGGGAAGACAGCGCAGCCCCCAGAAACAAAAGTGACTTTTAAAGAAGGTGTTCATTTTAATTAATTTTGATTTGAGTAATCTATTAACAGCTGAGTGTGTCCAGGTTCCAGGGCTGTAATCTTCCTTGTCCATGAGTGAAGCTGGATTGGTCGTTATCACCTGGTGTCGGCTTCAAAGGTGGAGCAGAGCCGGCGTGCCCTGACTAGCCGGTTTCTGCCGCTTTACGATTAGAGCACAAGGGCCTGTGTCCTGAGCTCACAGGAGAGATAAGCTGCAGCTGGGCTGGGCATCGGAACAGCCAGCCAGCAGTTTCACACAGCCCAGCAGAGCCCATGGACTCAAGCAGTTTATTTCTCCAGGCTTACAAATTTGATTACTATAGAGTACAAAGCTATTAAAAATATGACCTTTCTATTTTTCATGCCTTGGCGAAAAGCCAGATAATAACTTTGTTTGACTTGGTCGGTATGATAGAGTGCTTATTCAGATGGAAATAAAATGACTTTTCTTTACTGGAAATTATACCTTGAAGTCTAGATGTCCATCATCGGCATAACACACAGACAGACACGTTAATTCAGGCTTGAAAGCAGCCGAAGCTGTTAAAGAGGGAAGTACAGTGTTTCCATCTTCTCGAGGGGAAAATGAGTATTTTTGTACAGATGTCATCAACTTAAAATGGTAAAAGGGCAAACTATTGTTCTAGGACAAGTAAAGTAAAAAAATGTTGATTACACTGTATTATCAGAATATCAAAATCAGGCTTCATGGCAGCCTTGAAAGCAAATAAATAGCATTTTATCATTTGACCACTGTCTTCTCCTAGACACTTTTAAAGCCAGGCAAAGCAAGTGCATTTAGTACATCAGCCATGGCTTTAAGCAATGGTTTTATTTTCCTAAATGATGGATCAATGTGTGAAAGGTAATAAAACCCAGTGTTGCTATGTGCCTGCGTGTGTGCATGCTAAGTTGCTTCAGTTGTGTCCAACTCTTTTCGACGCCATGGAGTGTAGCTTGCCAGGTTCCTCTGTCCATGGGATTCTCCAGGCAAGAACACTGGAGTGGGTTACCATGCCCTCCTCTAGGGGATCTTCTCGACCCAGGGACTGAACCTGTGTCTCTTTTGTCTCCTACACTAGCAGGCAGGTTCTTTACCACTGAGCCACCTGGGAAGCCCAGTGTTGCTATGAGGGTTTACAACGGGGGAAAATCCATTGGGCTTTTATTGTCCAGTTCTCATCAGGAGGACAGGAGAACAGGTTCCTTCAATGTGTTTCAGCAGGAAGAAAACGTGTCTACCTCAGGACTTCTTGGAAGAATTTTATAAAATACCCTTTTCCTCTGAGTTGGGCAACAAGCAGACCTCTGGGGTCCATGAGCTCGTTTCCTCCACTGGCAGCCTTGCAGTGGGGTGCCTTTAAGTCTTCTACTGACACAGGTTAGTGGCAAACTGCTGCCACAAGCAGCAAAACAGTACTCTTCTTTTGAGGCCTAATATTTTATTTTATCTTTTCATTATTATGGGATGGTGCGAAGCTGGAATGGTGAAATGGCGCAGTGGAGCTCAGGACATGAGCAGATGGCTGGAGGCTCCCCTGCTCTCGGGGGCTGCCCTGTGTCCCACAGTGGATGCGATGGCATGGCCTCCTTCCTGCCCTGTGAGGCCTGTCCAGCATCGATGGCCACCTGGGAAACTGTTCCCCCGGAAGGAGATGCTGTGTGGGCTCAGCTTCAACCACATAAGCCTCATGACCTGGAAGCACTCACTTCCATGACCTGGAAGCACTCACTTCCATGACCTGGAAGCACTCACTTCCATGGCCCACTAGCACTTGTCTCGGAAGCAGAAAGGGGTGGAGGCTCTGTGGTCACTGGGGCAGGCAGGGGTGGGGGTGGGCATGGCCCTCTCACTGAAAGGGTCTTTCCCCGAAACCACAACTCTGGGCATGGCCACTGGAGCCGTGAGTAACCAGAGGTGTCCCTCTGCCGGTGAAGATGCCACAGTTCCTTCAACAGGAGGCGAAGGGAACTGCACGGGCATGCCCACTTCCTCCGTCCTTGAGCCTTGGGCAGAGAGGCCACTGACCCCAGTGCTCCCAGTCATGGGCAGGCCTCCTGAGGGGCACATGGAGTTCACCAGCACTCTATGTCCCATGATGTTGTGACTGGCCAGCAGGGGTTTGCAGGAGTGAAGACTTGGGCGGGTTGGGGCTGGCGGAACTGGCTTTAGAAGGTCAGTGGTGGAGTGGGGATCACAGTCTGTGCTCTGATGTGAGGAGGGTGGCAGCCACGGGTGTGCTCATTAATTACATGTGTCCCCAGTGTCTTTCAGCCATGGCACAGGCACTGATGGCCACTAACTTTTGGTAGTGGAGCCGCTCGCAGAGTAACTTCTGCTGGTGGGCCCTAGTGCTGTTTCTGTGTTGGGAACCTGAGCGCTTCTTTCAGGAAAAGAAAGCCAACAAATGGGGGTCAAAGGAATGAGCAGGGTGCGCTCCCTGCCTGCTGGTCCAGCTCTGCTCAGCCTCCCGGCAGCCTGACCTCATCGTGGTCTCACCTCTGGATGCAGCAACCCACAGGCAAGGCTACTTCAGAGGCGGCGGAGGGTGGGGGCTCCCCTCCCTGTGGGGAGAACCAACCCCTGATGCAGATTCTCTGAAGGGAGGGCTCCTGTCTATGGCCCCCTCATGTTCCTAGCAGCTCTGAGACTCCCCCTCCCCATCAGATGGCCATATTTACACCCACGAGGATGCCGTCTATGGGCTGCCCACCCTGGGGCACCTAAGTTCTAGTTTTCCTTCTAGCATGTGTCCTATAGGTCAGTCATATAATTTCTCTGTAAATTTGAAGAAAAGTGGGCTTATGTATTTTTTCTCGTTTAAGCTCTTAAGCTTGTAGCTTTACTTAAAAAAATCCACCATCATTACTCTCACCCCTTTACTGCCATTCAAGAACTAAAAAATATATAATATTTGTTCAATGGACTCTAAAAGTAACAAACTAAAGAGAAACTGCTGAAAACCCATATACTTATAGGAAATGTTGATACAGTCAACCGAAAATTTTGTCATCATTTCTGGAAGTAATTTTTACACCAATGAGTCATTTTTCCCAGGTATCAGTGTCACTAAGTTTTAAGAAAGGTCACCTACCAGAGCTGAGGCAGTTAAAATCTGTGCCTTGGTGACGGACAGTAATTCCATGAATTAAAGAAATAGGATAAAGGCACTGTTTAGTAGAGAAAACATTGCAGCAGGCTCAACAACAATAAAAAATAAAATCCCTAAAAATCAACTGCAGGCAGGACTTCTAGCAATGGCCAGTTGAAGAGGTCAACAAATCCTTTCCCCAGGAAGCTGCTATAACCCTGAACATGCTGTCCCTCCCTGCAGGGTGGTGATTCTACCGGGGCCAGGACAAGCTGTAAAGACCATAGCCTCTGGCTGCAGTCAGTGGCTAATTTCATTTGGAGCAATTGATGATGTGAAATAGTCAACAAAGGAAGTAAAGTAGCACACTCAGTCATTCAGAGAGGGATTTGAGAAATAAGGGCAGGAGACAAATGGAAAAAAGACAGCAAAATGGCAAGTGTAAATCTGGCCATATCAATGATTACATTATATATAAATGGTCTAAACATGCAAATAAAAATGGCAGAGTTTATAAGATTAGATAAAAAGGATTTAACTATAAGCTGTGTATAAGACACACAAGATAGATTCAAATAAGTTAAAAGTAAAAAGAATGGAAAAAATACATACCATGCAAACAGTAACCCTAATCTCTTGAATCCGTACATTTGCCATATGACATAGTAATTCCACACCCAGTGGTCTACCCAGAGGAACAAAACAGTAGGGCCACATACAGGCACCAAAGGGAATATTCACTGTGTTATTTTTGCAGATGGGAGTTGGGGTCAGCATATGTGTCCATCAACAGTGAGGGATAAACAAGGGAGGACCAACTGTCTACCTCATGAAACAACAGGCAGCCAACAAAATACATGCTACAACTGGGGTGAGTCTCAAAACTGCACTGAGGGAAAGAAGCTAGAAGCAAACCACTCCCTACTGCCTTGCTCTATTTACATGAAATTTCCCAAAGAGGCAAATGCAGTCTAGTCTACTGCTGGAATGCCACTTACTCCATTTCACTTCCACACAAATATAAACAGTGCATTTGGGGGAACATTTTGGTAATAGAACCAGATTTCACAAAGCCCACTTGAGCCCGTGTTTTTGCCACTAGCCAGAGCTCTGTCTTGGCCCAGATATTGCCCCCACCCCCTTGTCCCTGCCTTCTCCACGGGTGAAGCTGGTGCCTGGACGCTGGCCTCCCCTGGGACTCTGAGTCTGCCTGGTTTTGCTCTTCCTTGAGAGTAGATAATGTGTGATTTTAGAGGAGTGTTTCCTGCTTGGTGCATGGACCCTGCGTCCCGGGAAGGTGAAAGGTCCCCTTGAGAATAGACTCTCCAGCGTGAGGATGATGCCTGGCCCTGCCCTCCCTAACACTCACAGAGCCCAGAAGGTGAATGTGGCGTTTAACCCTCACACAGCCCAGGGGTTGATGCCGCTGTTCACCTTGTCCTATGCAGGATGCTAGTGACGGACAACAAGATGAGATGATCTGCCTGGAAACGGGTAAGACCCTGGGTGGCCTCCACTTTAAACCATTAAAGACTGAGATTCTCCCCAGAATTTCTCATGGAACCAGAGGCACCGTTAGCTTTTTCTGCAGTGTGGCTTTTCAACAGGTGATTTCAGTCATGAGCTGTCCTGTCCTGCCACCTTGAAACACAGGCCCAGGGCAGTCTGGGAGCTGGTGTTTTTCCAGGCTCGGCTGACAGTTCTCAGAGCAGCAAAGCACACAAATGGTGAAGACTATAATCACAAACGCAGTGAATCTTCATGCGGTTATGACAATTCTCTACCTTAAAAAATAACATTGATTGATATGTTTTTTAGAGACTGACATATGTAACTCTTTATTAAAAAATTATTAAATAACTCCTTGAAATGAAAAGGCAGTCGTGTAATTAATAGTTATGTGCTGCATGACAGCATAATTATTCATTACCAAAATGCAGGAGCAAAGTGACTTCTAATTTCATCCTCAGAGTCTTTGAAGGGAAAAAAGTACTTTAAAAGGAAGTAAGCTGGAAAGAGAGGACAGCTTTTGTAAGCACTTGAGATCCTACTTGACTTGAAAGGAAAAAAGCTGAAATGACAGATGATGTCATGCTATATTTATTTAAGGAGAGGCAAGTGAATTAAAAACACAAGTATAATTCATTAAAAATAGATTTTTAAAGTGTACACATAGAGGGGTTCCTATGTGTTCCACTTTCACCTTTATTGTTGTTTTACCTACTGATTATTTTTTTGAGCTCTCTGGGAAAATATGAATTTATCTGTCTGTTTGGAATTGGCAAAACGCTTCTATAAGTTTTTCAGAATTAATGAGTCCTGAGACCTGGTCCCAAGAGACCAGGTGCTTACAGCCTGTTTTCTGTGATATGACAAGGAATTTGGGCTGACTCAAGTCCGGGTCCTGGGATGAATGTTAGGCTGAGGCCTTGCTTACCTCTTACCCTCATTCGAGGGAGAGCAGACTTCTCCATGGTAACCAGGGCCTAGGAAATAAATGTAAAACCAGACCATACGGCCCCTTGCAGGCGAGTGAGGTGTCTGTGGCTGAGGCCAGCACGGATGAGCTTATGGGGACTGTGGTCTGGACTGCTGACCGTTGGTTGGGTTGGCGGGACCAGGGGCAGAAGGGTCAGGCCTCAGTAAGGAAACGGGACTTGGGGCTGGGTTTGTGTTCTGACAAGTCTAAGTTTATGGTCTTTAGGAATCGGGAGTGGATGAGGGTTTCGGAGCATTATCAAGTTGGCATTTAGCAAGACTAGGCTGATGGTAGGACCCAGGATGGAGAAGTATCGCAGGCAACAGACTCAATCTCGGGTGATGGCCTTCAGACCCTGGGGCTCCGACGGCCCAGGCCAAAGGTCTCGGGCTCTGTCTGTCCACCCTGTTTCCTCCCTGGACACCCGCTGCCTAACTCCTCACCCTGCTAAGTTGGCTGGCTGCTCCCTGCCCCCGTCCATGGGAGGTCAACTCCTCGGTCTTGTCTGCCTCTTTCCTGCTCTTTCTCTCGTGTGGATGCTGGTCTGGACTGGACTTCCAACCAGACTCTGCACCTGGCCTTCGTCTTCAGCCTGTCTTGACCCTTCACTGCCTGACCTCCTCTGCTACCCTGGAGAAGAGACACCTCTTCTCCTCTGTTACCACGTGGAGCTGGCTCTGGGGACAAGAGTTTGCAGCCATTATCTACAGAGGACTGACTTCAACTCAGAACTCACAGCCTCTGCCTGTCTTCCGTGGTATTTTGAGGCCACACCTGGGCTCAACAAGGAAGAGCAATGGGAATTTTCTGGGGCCATAGGTAAGGTGGGGGTAGCTGTAGTCACCCCAGATGTCTGTCTTTCCTATGACTGATCGAGAGTCATTCCTGAAGTAGCCTACATATTCTGAGCTTGGCCAATTCTGTATTTTGTGTAACCAGATTCAAGTGTCTGCCCTGGTTTTCTGCCTGTGTTTTCACTCATCAAAACCCACTATGGGCCTCCTCCCCTGCCCGCCCCACTCCTCTCTCCTCACCCGACTAGCGGGTCCTCCTTCCACCCCAGGCTCCAGTCCCATGTCCTGTCTGCATGCGTGCTTGTTGGGCCTGGCTGCTTGGGTCTGCCTGGGCTCCCCCCCGTGCCCTGCAGACGACCCTCAGTAAACAGCTAGCTCCTCAAGGACTCAGGTGAGCGCATACATTTTAACAGCTGACGTGCACAAGAAGGGGCTGACGAGCTTTAGATTGATTTATCGATTCGGAGGTTGCTTTTCTAGCCCCAGTCACTGCAGATTAGAGTCCTGGGAGATTGCATCACAGAACCCAAGTCCTGAAAGGATCCTGGAGACCAGCAGGTACATGGTTGCGTTTGGAGAGTGGGGCTGGGCTGCACTTTCAGGGCTGCCTGCCTGAAGCGAAGGACAGAAGTACCTGCCAGTTCTTTTTCTTGATTGCCTTTCTGTCCTATTTTTTTTTTTTTTTTTGCTATCTCACTGCTTTCTTACATCTGTTGGAGGTTAAAGAGCAGAGCCCAGTATAGCACACCAGTCTGACTTGACACTTAAACTTCTGTCTTTGCACAGACCTGATGCCAAAGTATAAAACCACACGCTGTGGGAACTTCACATATGAGGAGCAAGTCCTTCTGCTGCTGAACGGCCCTGTCAGGACTCCCCGGTAACGCTGGGCAGACCCATCGTGTTCCTGAGTCGGCTGCTGGGTGGGGAAGATTCCCTGGAGGATGGCATGGCAACCCACTCCAGGATTCTCGCCTGGAGAATCCCATGGAGCCTGGTGGACTACAATCCAGGGGACCGAGAAGAGTCAGACATGACTGAGCACTTTTCACTTTCACTTCACCTCCATCTGCAGGGCTCTGGCCTGGGAGGCCCTGTCGAGTATGTGCTCTGGGCAGTCCCGCTGTGACCAGGTTGGGCCTGCTGCATGTCCATGGAAGACAGAGGCACTGGGGATTCCCCAGGACACTCCATCCTCAGAGAGCTGGTGAGCCACACCTAATGGGAAGTGAGTAAACAACACCAGGAGACTGAGTTCTCAGAGCCTTCCTCCTGCTTCTCCTGAGCTGCTTGCAGGGGGATATGCACTTAGCACATACATCTTAAAGGACCAGCGGGGCCATGACAGTGCTTTGCGATTGCCAAGTGTAAACCCGGGGTGTGATGGTGGTCCCGTGATTAATTGCGTTCTGTCGACATTAGGCTGTGCTACTATCGGCGGCTTGCTGCTCAGCACTTGCTAGGCAGTTAATTATTGTTGTGTGGCTCCAAGGAATGTTTTCAAAACATTTTAGAATTCTGTTATAGCGATGGCATGGGGAGGGTTTAATAAGCTACTATCACACACAAGAAAGACAAATGTATTTTAAGACATGAAAATAACTTCGTTATGGCTTTTCCTTCCCAACTATTGCTGACAAAAAAATGTATTCCTAACATTCCATTGCCTGTCGGCAACAAGTCTCACCTTGAGCCCAGTTTTATTCTGCACACAAGTAGGGCAGCGTCCCCTAGGGGTCAAGGAGGTGCGTCAGAAGAAAGGGAAGGGATTAGAGTCCTGGGTGTTTCAGCATGATCTTTACACACTCGGTCCAGCACTCATTAGTGGCTCCTTTTGCAGTTGGGGTAGATCAGAAAGTATTTATTGGTGAGGCTGTTTCTTTTTGTAAATGATGGAGAAAACAAGATTACATGCATGTGTTTTCTCTTAGTCCTCTCCCGCCAGGCCACAGACTCAGCACATGGAGACAACAGGGCCACTCCCCTGAAATTCTCTGGTCCCCATCTGGAGTAGGCAGTTCATAGAAGAGACCTTGGAGGCCTGGCTGTTCTCAACACTGACCCTTTACGCTTAGAGATGGGCTCACCAGTGATCACCTGGATCAACAGTGTACAAGTCCTACTCCCAAGCTATAGGCTCTCCCTCTGATGATCCCCAACCCAGGAAGGCCCTTCTCTCCTCTCCAGTGTGCAGGTTATAATCACTCCAGTTGTAAGAAGCCAAGCTGCCAAGTTTCATCTCATACTCAGGGACATTCCTGCTCTCATCTTTTTACTGTGACATGAAGTTCACTTCCAGAGCTTCAGAAGCATCACAGTATCTATACAATTTTTCCAGTTGATACACTTTAAAGATGTACCACAAAATTAAAAGATGCTTGCTCCTTGGAAGAAAAGCTATGACAAACCTAGACAGCATATTAAAAAGCAGAGAGATCATTTTGCTAATGAAAGTCCGTATAGCCAAAGCTATGTTTTTTCTGGTAATCATATATGGATGTGAGAGCTCGACCGTAAAGAAGACTGTGTGCCAAAGAACGGATGCTTTCGAACTGTGGTGCTGGAGAAGACTGTTGAGAGTCCCTCGGACTGCAAGGAGATCCAACCAGTCCATCCTAAAGGAAATCAACCCTGAATATTCATTGGAAAGATTGATGTTGAAGCTGAAGCTCCAGTACTTTTGGCCACCTGATGAGAAGAGCTGACTCCTTAGAAAAATACTGATGCTGGGAAAGATTGGGGGCAGGAGGAGAAGGGGATGGCAGAGGATAAGATGTTTAGATAACATCACTGACTCAATGGAGACGAGTTTGAGCAAACTCCAGGAGACAGTGAAGGATGGGGAAGCCTGGCATGTTGTAGTTCATGGGGTCACAAGAAGTCAGATATGACTTAGTGACTGAACAACAACAAAGGTGTATATATCTCTGTGTATTAAAAATACTTTAATGAAATTTGTTTCATTACCAGAACAACCAATAGTGGTAACTGAAAGCATTATAAGTGTGCTTATATTCATTAATAATTCAGCTTTAACTAGCTCTAAGAAGTTTCTCACAAAACCAGTAGTTACTTTCCAAAACAAACACTTGTTCATATTTCTGGTCTATTTTCATTCTGCCACAGCTGGATGTAGTTAAGCCAACCAATCTGTATTTATAGGAGCCAATGCTCATTTAAACCCTCGAAGGCGGGTATAAACTTAAACGTTCCCTGAATTCACTACATGTGAACTAAATTAAGTGTATTTGTGAAACTGAGAAGATCATAAGGTACTCTGGGAATTTATGGCATTTTTACAGTTTTACGTCTATCTTACGTATACCAATGCATCTATCACCCCTGGTCATTAAGGTTAAAATATGTATAATTTTAATAGGTTATCTTGAGAAGGACCATCTCCATTCATTATTTAAACCATTTCTCAGGATGCAATGTTAGTACATGAGTTCACATAGGAGGAGACTTTGGAGCCCTGTGTCTGGTCTGGACAGAGTGGTGCTGGCAGGCGCGATGCCGGGTGTGACATCCTTTCCGTGCATGTCTTGTGTGTGTCACGGGTGACTTGCAGCCTCTGAAGGGCCCTAATCTGGGATGGCGTGAGTCCTTCCATCCCCGGTGTGCTCACCAGGCTCGCCTGCTGACAACACCCACCCTGAAAGGTCCAAGCCAGCTGTGACTCGGCCCATAGCTTGTCATCACCTCCAAACAGAGGCCTCCCTATGTGGCTGCCCTGAGCCACTCCATGCTGTCCCTCTGGGGAAATCCTTGCTGGAGCTCAAGCCCCTACCACCCTTGGCTCCTTGTCTTCCGGAGGCAGAGTCCGCTGGCCACACTCCTCCCCAGCTTTTACGACCGTCATTAAGCGACTCTCCAGGTTCCTCTGTGTCACGTGGGGGTGCTCATGGCCCCTTACTCTTCCCTCTATTGTCCCTCAAGCCCGGCTTCAGCTTCTGTCTGAGCCTTGCTGCTCTCATCCTGGCCATTCCTGGGGCTGTTATTAAGGTGTCATTTCACTTCCCAGAGGGGAGGCCCCTCCTCTGGCCAACAGATGACAGACAGCATCGTGAAGAACCTGAGTCAGAGAAAGACAGAGGCTGCCTGGAGGTGCGGGCTCACGGGTGCAATTCACGCCCTTCTCCCCGGGCTCTGAGGCAAGGACTTGGGGCAGTTAAGCCTTCCTCATGTGCAACTGTACACGCGCTGTACCCTGGGCAATGGCTTTCCAGCACAAATCATATGGGAAACAGCTTGTCAGAAGCTGAGCCAGGGGACAAGTGACAGCAGGGCTGGGGGAAAAACCGAGAAACAAGCTGGTGACAGTGGTCGCAGGGGTGACAAGCATAGGAGAAAACGCTGCCTATTTAACGTGAGGGTGTTCCGCTCGCATCCACAGAACCACAAGGAGAGGAGAACAGCAAAGTGTCCAGGACAACTTGGAAGACTCAGTATTTGAACTTGTTCAATTTCACCATATATATTAAATATATATATATATCTATGATATTTTAAAATAATTTCCAGTCAACAATCTGGTTGCTTTTGTTTAACTTTTGGCACTTAGAAGAACAGGTCATTTTTTTCTGAAAAGTGTCATTATGACATACTCTTTCATTATTGAGAGGCTAGTGCTTGAAATGTTGTAGGCAGGTGTCCCTGATATGACCGCGCAAGAGATATCTGCCTGTGTTTGTCTCCTGCCAAGGGTGCTAGCTTGTTTAAAAATATTGGGGTTCCTTGATGAGTGGCTCTGCTGGAGACACTGTTAGACATGGGAGCCCCATTCCTGTGGAATCCTTCAGACTCTTGGCCCTGCTGGTCTCAGAGCAGGAAGGAGGAGGAGTGGCAGGTGGCATCTCCCACTGGGAGGCCTCGTGGGCATCACCCTCTTCTCTGGCCAGAGCCATGATCACAGCAATTCCTAGAGGAAATGTGTCTAATGAAAGCCCACATGTTCTTGAGAAGCAAACGTGCTCTCCTTGAGATAGGGAAGAGGTTTTCTTACATAATTATTCTCAACTTGGAGCTTAAAGTCTTCAAGTTCTTTTACATCAACTAACTCACTTGTTCTGGACACTAAAAAGCTAAACAGGACCCTCGCAGGATGTAAGGGAAACATTGTGATGAGACAGGCTCTGTCCTGACCTGTAGGGAGGCTTATGACCTCGCCTGGCCGGGCTCCATGCAGAGCTGTTACGTTTTCCTGCGGGGCTTGGCTGTGACCCTCCAGCGAGGCGCCTCTGCACCGAGAGGGGACTCTACCAGCAGAGCAAAGATGCTACCACACAATGTATTTCTCCAGGGGTGTTTGTGTCAGGGTGCCAGGTGGGAGAACAGGCTGTGTTCTCCTTGGCTGTGAAAGAATACAAATATTTTTGTGTGAAAGTTGCTCAGTCATGTCCGAATCTTTCCTACCCCATGGACTGTAGCCCACCAGACTCCTCTGTCCATGGGATTCTCCAGGCAAGAATAGTGGAGTGGTTGCCATTCCCTTCTCCAGGGGATCTTCCCAACCCAGGGATCGAACCCGTGTCTCCTGCATTGCAAACAGATTTTTTATCATCTGAGCCACCAGGGAAGCCTGGGGCTTGCCCAGTCAGCAGACTAAGCCTTTGAGGTTTGGGCAGGGAACAAGTATTTTTAATTTCTTTACTGGGGTAATGCTGGTTTATAACATCGTACATGTCTGGGTAAACATCATGTTTCTGTTCCTTTGCATGGAGGTTGTCTTTAACTAGAGAGAACTTTACAGGAATGAGAAGTTTCCTCTCCAGCTCCCCTTGGCCCCCAGGACCCTTCCTAAATTACCCTGTCAAGTTCAACACATAATATAAATGAAGCAACTTTTAATCATTTCAGGAGAGACGCACTAAGACAGATGTAGATATTACACTTCAATCTAAGGAAATAGCCTCAAAATGTCATTAACTTTTGAATTAATAATGAGCCTTGATTGTTTGAGAAAAGGTGACATATTTCCCCATTTAGAGTTTGGGACAAGAAGTTAATTTAAATGCCAAAAGTACATATATTTGAGTAACATGATGTCAAATAAATCTTTTAGCATTAATATAAAAATGGCATTTATAAAAGCTATAATGAATGTAGCCAAAGGCACGTTTTCTTAAACAGTTTTACTCGATTGAGACCCTATAAAGCTTCAGTCTATTGTTCCACTTTCATTAGTGATTTTTTTTAGGCCAATTATAGTAAAGAGTATGTATCGCAAGCTAATACTGACCAAGCATCAACTACAGGACAAGCATTGTTCCCGACGCTCTGTGTGCCTCATCTCATTCTGACAATAGCCCCACGAGGCAGCTCATTTTGTTATCACCCTTTTCCAGGGAGAAAGTTAGGCTTTGGATGAAGTGTGTTTTCTGGGGGGACACATCTGTAAACACTGGCTCTCTGGGAAGGTGCCTACTTCTCCTAGGAGCTCCTTCCCTCTCTGGACCCGTGTCCACCTGCCATAGCCGTCAGCCCTGCCTCTGGTCGCGAGGGAAGACAACTGCCCTGTCTGAGCATCTTCCACGTGTTAGCACGGTCACAGGGTGGCTGAGGTCCCAAGGTCTGCACCCACCTGGCAGGGAGCGGTGCTCCTTGTTCTCACTACCTGCCCCACATCCACAGCAGGCCAGGCAGGAAGGGACAGTCTCGTTGAGCTTCTGTTTTGGGATACGGGGCTGTTATCCTTCATTAGGTCAAGGGGTATTTACAACTGGGGTACCAGCGACACAGAAGAGTGTCTGCTGGTGTCAGAAAGTTCTAGAAGAATGAAAGGAGCCACAGTCTTAGGAATGACCTGGTTTCTCTCCCCTCCACTAGTTGGCCATCTGGGAGCTGGGCTCAGAGCCTGTGCTGTGAATGCTGCTGGCTGGAGAGCTGCCCCCTCTGCCAGGTCCAGGGGGGTCCCAGGGAGCCCTCACTATGGTTCAGACTACCTTTCCTCAGCTGTTCCTCCTCTCCCTGTCCCCCGGACCAACTGAGAGCAGCCGGAGAAGAAGTGTTTGCTCCACACTAATAACAGGAGGCTTTAGCCAGCACACCAACTCTACCCAGGTCCCACATCATGAACTGCTGGAGCCCAGGTACAGCCGCAGGTCCTCCACGTGCCCTTGGAAAGGGTCTTCAAGTCAACTCCAGCTCGGACTGAAGTTCAGGACCCACTGGACACCAGGCCGGCAGTCAGGAGAGTGTTCTAACCCCACTGTTCACAAATGTTTGGATGCTACTGGCCAAGGGGGTTCGGTAGCTATGCTTACACACCCCCATGATGGGGAACTCACTATCTACAAAACATGTCCCCAGTTTTCCCCAAGGAAGTCTATTTTATCTGCAGGTAGCTTGTTGGAGACAGCTTGACTGTCTCCCTAACTTACGCTTGACGATCAGAGTCTAACTCTTCAGACTGATGGGGTTAAATCTAAGCTCATCCTATATGTACAGCTCTTTAATGGGGACAAGCAGGGAGGGAGAGGTGGGATATTATTTTTCCCTTTTAGTATAGTAATCACTGGTGATGTTTAAAAGAAAGTGGGTGAAAAGTGACAAATGAGCAAAAAATTCTACCTTTTAGTAAAGGTTAAAAGCAAGTGTCAGATCTCACAGTTGATCACTGCTAAGGGGACTTCAAGTGGCCCATTAGCATTTTGACTTGAAGTGTGAAGAAAATGTGACTGATGGAGAAATAGCAAAAATTGGTTGAGGCTTTAAACTACCCGAGTAAGCTGGTCAAGTCAAACATTTTAGACAAAGGACCAGCCTCAGTGAAGTCGCTGGTTGTCTGGGAGACTCACAGAGCTGTGTGAGATATTCTGTGTATGTATATTTTATATGTGTGCATGCACACACACATTTAACATACTTTCAGTACACATTTTTATGGTAGATATTCTGAAACACAAGTCAACTATATAAAGAAATATTTTCTGATTTCCTTGTCTATGTGAGTTGAAAAATATATTAGTGCAGAAATTCCTTTTTAAAAGGAAACTAATGGCTGATAATGAGTTTCAAAATATAAAGTAGGGAATAAAGAAGAAATATCCAGATGAAACAGCCTGGTAGACCCAGCACACACTGACAGGGTAAAAGCTGCCCTTTATTTCTCCCTGGCAAAAATAGCAAGAGTCTAAAATTTATTCTTAGTTACGGGTAATGCATACTATGAACCCATTAAGAGTTAAAGCTTTTAGGGAAAAAAAAGATTGCTTCTAATTGCTTTTATCCTGAGACTGAGGTGTTTTTGCGTAAAGATTAGAATTATTATAACTACATCCAAGAAAAGTTTCAGTAAACTGTAAATACATATTCAATTTACTGAATTGGAAAAAACACCTGCAATTCTTGTGGAAGCCACATGTTACCAGCAAGAGCAATCGTGTTATTTAACGCCTGATATAAAACAGCTCATAAAGTAATCTCTGGGTACTCTGATCTGAATCGGCACCAGGAAGGAATGAAACGTCTCCCAAAGGTTAAGAAGCCAGTGGGTTCCACGCAGAACATCAGCAAGAGGTGGGTGTGCTACTGTGTGGACCTGCCGTTTAGGAACTTCCTGGGACATGACGAGACTGCCCCACATCAGCTCTGAAAATCACACAGTGTTCTTTAAACCAGGGTGTTTTTTTTGTTAAAGAAAAGGAGAGGTCTGCATTTATTTCTGGAGTGTAGAAGCTGTAGGTTTTCACCCTGGAAGCATCTACAGTTAGCAGAGCGACCCCAAGCTCCACTGTGCAGGCAGTTTCCTGTGTCACCTTATCTTTGCTCTGAGAACTGCCTGGAGACCCCAGGCCTGAATGCATTCTGCCAGTGGTCAGCTAACCACCAGGTCAGGGGGCTCAGAGTGGGGCCTTGGCTTACCTTGTGAGTTTATTTCCAAAAGCACCAGTGACTTCTATTTCACAGCAGGTAAGGAAGCGCACGAGTGAGGTTGGGGAGGGGGCCTAGGGCCTCTCAGAGACCCTCCTCTTTGTCCTCTAACTTGCTGGGTCTGGAGAAACCTGGCTTGGATCCCAGCCCAGTTCTAAAACCCACCAGGACTCAGGAGCCTGAAAACCTTCAAGGACCAGCTGCCACCAGCTCAGTCATGTGAGAGCAGGGCGTGCTCAGGGGCCCACAAGCCCGGTCACTGCAAAGACAGTGGGGGGCAGGGTTCACCATGCCCCTCACAGGGGCTGAGCAGTGAGGATCAAAGCTCCGAGTCAACCCCCCAGAGCTTGGCACCACATCCAAATGCAGGGGGGCTTCCCTGGGGCTTGGCCCTGGGCCACCCCCCTTGGGGAGCAAGGCCCATGTCACGAGCGCCAGTGCACTGCTTGGGGCAGCACTCCATCACTGTCCCCACTGCCCTTGCCACCCAGCTCTGCTGTCCCCGGGCAGTGTGCTCACAGAGGACATTATTCACCTGCTTGTGTGTTACATGCAAAATAAACTATTTTGAGCCGCCTCCATCTATCACCTGGCCTGGCTGCAGGCTCGGTGGGGAGCAGGGGGTGAGGACGGAGGAGGGAAGGTGCAGGCTTCTCCTTGGAAAGCAAGAGACGCACACGCTGACCAGGACAGATGGCCAGTGGCCCAGGTGCTGTCCCTGGGCTTGGTCCCATCCCACCCGTAGCTCATAGGACTGGAGCCCCTGCCCGGTGGCTCACACTTGCCAGTGGCCAGACATCTTCCAGACCCTCAGACACAGAGACACTTGCACTGATGCTGGAGCCTCTTTCTGGGGTCTAGGCTTTCCCACTTTGTTTCCTTAATGTTTACACCTAGGATGCGAGGCTTCACCCAGAAAGAGGATGCTCAGACAGTGGGCTCTGTCCACATGGGCTTGGCATCTCCAGGCAGCCCCCTCCTTGGCTTCAGTATCCTGGAGGTGCTCTGGGGTCAGTGTAGACCTCGGGGGTGAGTGAGGGTGAGGGTTCTGTGTGGGCCCTGAACAGTGACATCACTCAAGTCCACGTGGTCCACCTCCGTCTGCGCCCATGGCTCAGGCAGGCCCAGCCACTGAGCCTTGGGTCTAGAAGCCCAGGGAAAAGCCGTGGGGAAACGCCAAGTGCCCGAAAATGTGGAGAGAAAGTCCAGCAGGAAAACTGCACCCACATTCTGTCTGGGCCCATGCAGCCTCCGCTGTCACGGCTAACGTTATTTATGGCAGCTCCATGTTCCTTTTGAGGCATAATTAAAAAAGATGAATAACTGGAGAGACCCTCACCAAGATAAATGAGTAGTTTGAGGCCTTTTCATTTGGATGCCTTTTCAGGAACATTAGAAAGAAGGGAAGTGCTTTGGAGCGCTCTGTGGAAACTGCCCAGCAAAGGGCCACGAGGTCGCATGGGCCACTACCTGCTGCCCTCCATCTGTGGTTCCTTCTACCACTGGCCCGTGAGAAAGCAAAAACCAAGATATTTCATTTTATCTTTTTAGGGGGTATCCAGATCTGGAAGTTCTAATTTATGAGCCTGAAATACCATTAAGCTGATGCAGGAAATTCTAAATGAGTATGTACACGCCTCTCTGTGAGGAATAATTTAGGGAAATCCAATGAGACTGGGTTTAAAGACATACAGGCACATTAGCAGAAAGCTTAGGACACTGAAAAAAATATTTTTTTACAGTTTTAAAAAGCTTCTGCTTCTTTTTTTGAAGTACAATATTTCTGTGGCCTTTTGAGCATCTGAAGATTATGGTATGAGGTTTGTACCCTATCTGCTCTGCATGCTCTCCTTTGCTGCCTAAAATAATCCCTCTCCTCAGTCACAGCCCCTTCAAAGCAGGGTTTATCTCTAGCCATTTTGCACAAAACCAGGCACACGGTGACCTTCTTCAACCAGAAGCTCCCCGATGTGTGGCGGACCACACAGCAGGTTCTGTTTCTAGCCTGTTCCTCAGCCACCCCAGGGCTCCGCATACACGGAATCAATTCACACTTTGCCAGAGAGACTCTAGGAACCAACGAACAGTTTCTTTTAAAAGTCCGTTTTCTAGGAAATATTTGTTCCATTGTTTCTCATGCTCCTTCCCTAGTTTTACAAAATCAACACACTGTGCTTACAGTCACTGCATCCCCAGAGCGCTGTTAACCTGGAGAACACGTGTGTGCCTGAGCGTGGTCCACGTGGATCTTGTCTGCAGACTCTGGCCCTCGCGGGAGCATCTGTCCACCCACCAGCCTCCAACACTGCTTGAGTTGCCTTTCTAGTGTACATCACATTCAGAGATGAGTCTAGGGCTGTAACTGCCAGCGAGGTGATAACAGTGAAGCCGGCACTTCAGTGCAAAAGAGAGGCCAACTCCTGAATGCTGTCACATGCCGTGCGTGTCAGAAGCACCCTGTGTGTGCTGGCCATGCTGTCATCACACAGGCTGTGGAGGGCACCGCCACGACCCCCTCTGCAGAGGGACTTGGACCCGAGAGGCCTGGACGGGGTGTGAGGTGTGAGGCCGGTCGTCACCCTGTCTCCTGGCTGGGTCAGGTCTCCATGCTTTGTGTTCCTGCAAGCTTCTCACAAGGGTGCTATTTGGTGTGAGAGCTACCCTGAGAAAGGAGGTGCTCAGGTGAAGCTCAGAGAGAGTCTGACACGGTGCCCAGACACACGCTACCAAGTCACACCTGGATCTCAGACTGACCCGAAGCCACTTGGACTTCAACCTTTCTTGGCTGGTATGCAACACATTTCAGAGAAAGGGGATTCTTATGTCTTGAAATGTCCCCATTATGTATTTAGCTTGTGTTCATATTATAAATTGGTGCCTCTTACGCGATTCATGGGGTCGCAAAGAGTCGGACATGACTGAGCAACTGAATTGACTGAACTGAACAGATTTTTTGAGTCCAATATGACTCTATTTGCTCTGTCCAGCACTGAGTTGCACCATTTTTTTCCACAGAAAATGGCCTTTTCCAGACTCTCCTTGAATCTTTCCTGGCCCCTTTCCATATTTGAATCTTTCCTGACTGATATAACCTACATTTCTCCCTTCGATGTCGCCATAGTGTGTCTGGTGGCTGACATTGCCCATGTGTGCCGTCAACTTTTATTTTAGAGCTGCAACTGCTTCTTCACCCACGTATGGGTGTCTTGCATGTGGAGAGCACAGGAAGAATTCTAAGCTGTTGACTGTGTTGCAAAAAGTAATCCTGCGATGAGGGTCAGCCTGCAGACAGCACAGAGGGTCAGCTGATGAGGGTCACACGCCTGGTGTGGCTGGGCGTGAGGAAGTTAGACGCCCTGGGCCGGTGGCTGGTCACTGGGTCCCAGCTTCAACTCTACCTTCTGGCTCCCCGAGTCACTGATCCGCTGGGGTTCAGCTGTGTCTTCCTGGAAAGCATACATGGATGCAGATGGGACCATTAGGTTCTGCTGAGGTTCCCGCATCTGTGATCTGCACATAGTTATTCCCCGAATCACGTGGGATGACGTCTGAAACTGTGGATGCTGATGCCCTGAGGGGCGGGGGCACCTCACACTCAGGGCTGGCCTGGAGGTGTTTCTCTTCGGTCCTCAGAGTGTCCAGAGCCCACATGGATGGGGTTACTCATGAAACACTGTTCCTTTCTTCAATTAGAGCACAGTCACAGACTCTCTGAACACCTTCACAGCACTGACTGCTGGAGTCCCACATTGTGGGGGTCTATGGGGCCCTCCAGGGTCCCCATCTCTCTCACAGTCTTTGAGGCACTGGGTTAGCTGACAGCTTGACACAGAGGGGGCTGGGCCATGCTTATATTGGGAGGGGTCCGTTCGCCCTCTGTCCAGGCTGCTCGAGGAGGAGGGTGCTCCTTGAGGAGAAGGTGAAACACTGTGGCTATGTGTGGACAAGACGGGGGCTTCTGGGGTTACGATGGAGGAAAAGACACACGAGGAAGGGGAGAGGGGCAGCCTAGTAGGTGAGCCGGGTGAGCAGAGCTGACAAGACCAGCACGTGAAGGTGGAAGCTTGCCCCAGTCCCTTCTTCACGGAGTCAGCACCTCCCAACACAAAGGGGCTGGATGCTGGGCCTCCTGCACTGAGTCCACACTGCCACCGTAACGCGTCCTGCCTGCTCCACCCTTCACTCTCCTAAGTTAAGCTGGCCCCTCCCCTGCCCAACCCCCAGCAAAGATCCTCCTCAGAGTGGACGTCCAGCCCCTGTCTGTCCTCTGCAGAACCACAGACCTGGCGTCCATTCCATGCGGAGGGAAACACCCGACCTGCTTGAAAAGACACACGGCTCAGGGCGCAGTGACCACGGGAGTGTTCCTTCACACGGAGCCTCCCGCAAAGTCCACATTTGCGTGTGGGGGCACCGCTGGCAGGACAGTCCCCGCCCCCCAGCTGAGGTCACTTCAAGGATGTTGGGGGCTGCACCGCCTCCTTTCTGTCAAGGTGACCCACTTGTGCTGCAGGCGTCCGGCTAGGCCTGCTCGGAGTGGGCTGCTTGGCTTTGGGGAGCCTGTGTGGTCCCTACCGCGGGATGACAAATTGCCTCTCTGCTGTGTCACATGCGCCACCCCCTCCCCCTACTCCAGACAGGCCTGACTGAATCCTGGGCTGTTGGTGGGTGTGACAGCTGAGGCTCCAGCAGGTGACCCAAGAGGGGTCTCTCCAGGCTTGCCTGGGTGTGGGTGCTGGGCCTACATCACGAGGCTGTGGAGATGATGAACTGATGGCGGGACTCTCAGCCCAGATGCTCCAGTGATGCCCCAGGTCCTGTGCATGATGAGCTAATGTGCACACTGAGCTAACGGAGTGTGAACACTGAGCCCCGTGCACACTGAGCTAATGGAAATGGCATCTGGGCTCAGTGCAATTGCATTCCAGACGATTTGGCCCTTGTAACAGAAGCAGAAGGTGGTCACTGGGGAGAAGGTCCCCTCCGAACCCTTGGGTGAAAAAGCTCTGCTGGTGGTTCTCAGAGAACCTGGCCAGCAGACCCTCAGTCAGCCGGCTCCCTACTCCGGACTCCTGCCCCTCCTGGTGTTTCTCCTGGACTTGGGGTTCTCTCCACCCACCGTGGACCCATGGGGAAGGCTGAGCCGACCCAGCTCCAGACCCACCAGGGCCTTGCACATCACGCCCCAACTCTGGGGCCACTGGCCCTGTCTGGTGTCTTAGCGCAAAGGCCACTCGGTCCTCTGGGAACTGAAGCCAGAGGACAGGGTCTTGCCCAGGACAGACTGCGTCTTCAGCATGTGGTCCCTTCGCCCTGCAAACCCGCTTTCTCTAGCAACGCTGGGCTGGGCCAGTCCTGCTGAATCATCCTTCCTCCCGCATCTCTGCCTGCAACTCAGCCTTCTTGCTGGTCTTTGACCATTACCTGTGTCGGGTTGTGGTGCTGGCAGATCCGAGAGAGCATGGCCCGGGAGTCAGACTCTGTATGGAGCTCCACCCAGGGCAGGGAGGGGTCAGGAATTGGCTCTATTCCTGAGGGCGGTCAGGACAAGGATGGGTGGGGGGAGGGGACATGGGACACAGTGGACAGTCTCCCTCCAAGGGCATGTCACCGCCCTCTGCTGAGAGGGACCCCTTAGAACGACTGGGGGATGCTTTTCAAACCACCTCTTGGCGTGGCTGCAGGAGCAGATGCCTGCAGAACCCTTCCCTGAGGACAGGGTCGGGGGACAGTGGACGAGCCCCTTGAGGCTGGTTTGTGGGTTCACTGGCTCATCAGGAGCAGGCGCTTCATTGTGAGCGGCTGACACCTCTGACACACACTCGATTGTAACTAATTCCCTGTCCATCAGCCATTTGTGCTCAGGGAACCACAGCAAGGATGTCCGGCATGGTTAACCATCGAAACCGAGGAGCATCAAAATCTCCCATATTTTCAGATATTCTGTCCTCTGAGTCAAAGGTCATCATTCTGACTGATCCTAGAATGGACGTGGAAACCACACTAGAGAAAGTGAAATTACAAGAGTGTGTGAGCTGGAGGTGGTCTCTCTACTCAGCGGCTCCCTCCTGGCACTGCTGATCACGCAGGGTTCACACTGGTGCTAGCCAGCACCTGGCCGGCATGTCCCGTGGGCTGTAGGCAGCATCTTTGGCCCTAAGGAGTCCGGCGGGTGTCATACCACCTCTCAAGGGAGGCAAGAGACCTGGTTTTCCTGTTCACACTACATACGAGTGTATGAATTAGTGGGTTTCAACACTACTTGTGAGGTGTGAATCTCAATGTATCTACCTCCTCCCACAAAATAACGCACAGATTTAATTTTTCAGGTAACTGTAAAGAGCCCATGGAAGAGTAAAGTCTGTAGAAAACATTGAGCAGTTTTATGAACATATCTCTGGGACATTTTACTTGGTGCCTGCCCTTCAGAGGAGAATACACACAGTGATCCAGCCTTTTTAAGGCACATGCTCCCCTTTTTAAGGCACATTGGCACATGGGTGTCAATGACTATCCTGGAAAGTCATTTTAAAATAACTTCCTGTGGGTTAACAGTGTATTCAGGACAATTTATGCTCATCTGAGGGTCCCAGGTGGTCTCAGACCCTGGGATTCACTCTCAGCTCACCTCCTGCTCCTGCTCCATGGACCCAGAGAGAGACAGACAGAGACAGAGGCAGACAGAGAGGGACAGAGAAATGGAGCAAGCTCAGTTGGATGAAACTCTGCTCCCTGAGTTATAAATTCTTGGCTCTGTGAGTGGCCTTCACACCTGATACTGGGACCCTAAGGTCTGGGCTGCGTGTGGGATGAATGTAGAATTTTCTGAAATTAAATGCCTTCAGGCAAATGTGTTCACTTGTGTCAAATTAATTGTCATAATTATAGCTAGTGATTATTAAGCAATGCACTTCTCCTACGGGGCAGAGCTCTCCTGTGGCCCAGGGACACTGTGGTTTCTCCCACGTGAAGCATCAGGTCAGGCAGAAAAAAGCACAGGCAACCTGCTCCAAGAAGATGCTGCCGGAAGGTGGATGCCCTTGTCCCTAAAGGGGTGCTTCCTGCCTGGTGTGTTCAGAGCACATGTGAGGGTGAAGCTGGGGTCTCTCTGGGCAGTTCTGTGCCCGTGTGTGATTTCTCCAGCCCCGGCCACCTGGCAGAGTGTCAGCTAGAGGTTGGCTCCCAAGGGGCCTCCAGGTGGCACATCTCTTCAGATCTAGGCTTTCAAGGAAACATGAAAGCGGGGATGCTCTTAATCAAAGCCCTCCCTACGTCTCTTCTGGTAGCCGGTTCTAATGGATGGTGTGCTTGCTGCCAACAGGTGGTGGGAGCCCTGGGAAGGCAGCAAGCGTAACTGGTGGAATTTGAGTATTTATATTCTTTTGTGCTTCCGTGTTCCTTCCTCTCTCTAAAACACAACAGAAGCAGCACTTTGGCTTCGTCTTACTGAGAATTCTCAAGTCATTCCCGCTCCTTGGCTCCTGGCCTCTCCTGTCTTGTCCAAGACCACTGCGTCCAGGGCAGACAGCTCCCATCCCTAAGGTCTGTTGAGGGCCCGATGGTGGGTGATGTCCCCTCGGCTGGGAGCAGCTACCCGGTGACAGATCTCAGGAGCCTTCCGAGGACAAAGGTACTATTTCCTGGACACTGAATGGAGCACTTGGGACTCCAGAGTCAGAGCTGGAGTCAGGAAAGCTCCCTTTGGTTGGAAGGTACTGATGGAGAGAGAGGAGCTGGGGGACCCCGGGGGCCTGGAGACGCGACCCCTCTCTCTCTCCCCGTCTTCCTTGTCTCTCTGCATCTCCGTCTCTCTCTGTCTCCATCTCCCTGCTCCCCCTCTATCTTTCTGTCTCCACCTCTCTCTCTCTGTCTCCATCTCTGTCTCTCTTTCTCTCTATCTTCCTCTGTCTCCATTTCTCTGTCTCCATCTCCAGTTCCATCTCCCCGCCCCTCCTCCATCTTTCTGACTCCATCTCTGTCTCTCTGTCTCCATCTCTCTCTTTCTGTCTCCATCTCTGTGTCTCTCTCTCTCTGTCTTCCTCTGTCTCCATTTCTCTGTCTCTATCTCCGGCTCCATCTTTCCGACCCTGTCTCTCTCATTTCCCTCTGTCCCCGACAGTCCAGCACAGCTCATGGTGTGACGAGGGTCCTGGCACCAGTGCATCTGGGGGCCCCTGAGGCCCCGCCTCCCTGTGGCTGACACGGGCTCTTCTGTGCTGGGCACCTGGCCTTCAGTACATTGCAGAGCACCCACCATTCCATGTTTAGTGGATTCTTTGTATTATCTTGTGAAATCACACTGAATTCCCATGTTTCTGTCTGAAATGCCATGATGCCAGCCAAGTAGGGAGAAAAGGTTCTTCTGAGATTGATTTTTTTCCAGACACCATGGTTCTGTTCAATTGAATTCACTCGACTTGTGGTTAACATAAACACTATGGAGAGTAGGACATGTCAAATTAGCAGCTTTGCAAATCTCCTGTTAATTGTCAGCCTAATTAAAAAATTGCTAATTATAATGTTTATAACTTCAAATAACTGCTCAGCTATAAAGTATGGCCTGTCAGGTGTAAACAGGGGACTAGAGGGAAAAAATCAATCGCCATCTGTTAATTTATCAGCACAGCACACTGCATTGAAGAATGGATCGCCTATTGCACTGTAAATCTGCATTGCGATAGAAAAGACCAATTCACTCAACACCTGCTTAATAAAGGATAATGGCCATCGTTACTGTTGGCCCCAGGGCATCTCTGCTTATCAAATTCCCATCCTGCCCAGAGCAGAAAGGCAAGTGCCAGCACTCAGGGTGGGTCTGTAGGAGGAAGAGCCTTTGACAGGATGCTGGCCACATTGATCAGAGTGTGTGCCTGCTCAGTCATGTCTGACTCTTTGTAACCTCATGGACTGTAGCCCACCAGGCTCCTCTGTCCATGGGATTCTCCAGGCAAGAATACTGGAGTGGGTTGCCATTCCCTTCTCCAGGGGATCTTCCTGACCCAGGGATCAAACCCATGTTTCCTGCTTGGCAGGGATATTCTTTTCCACTAAACCACCTGGGAAGTCCTCCTCAGAAAGCACAGTCCCCCTGCAATGGGACTAAAGAAAAACATTAAAAATCTGGAGCCACACAAAATTTCAGAAAAGAGCAAAACCTAACACACATAGACATGGCATTCAGATGGTGAAAGCAGGAGATCTCTTGTTTCCTGAAAGAGCCCTGATGCCCATCACTAGCTGTCTCTGGTCCGAACTGCCCTGGTCTTGAGTATCAACACCTGCTGCGTCCTATGGACCCCGTCCCACTCTGTCCTCCACAAACTCATCAGCTGACACCAGACCTGCAATTTCTGGGTCATACTTTCACCCACTTGACCTGGGTGCCAGGGTCTGGAGGCCTTCTGAGGGTGTGGGCCTCCAGCTCTGGCCTTCACCCTAGTCCGCTCCCATCAGTTTGCTCTCACCACCTCCCACTGCCCTCATAGACTCTGGGGCCCATGGCTTCATTCACCCCTTGGACAGGAGGCGGGAGGCGTCTGATCACCTATAACAGCAAGGCAGAGAACGTTTTCCACTGAAGCCGAAAGATGCATGGCTGCAGGGTCATGAGATGTGTTTATCCCCCACCTCTGCCCAGATCCAGGGATAGGGGCTCAGTCATGAAGCTCCAGGAACTGAATTCAAAGACTCAGGGAGCCTGGATGACCGACCATGGAGCTGTGATGTGACAAATGGCTTGTTTAAAGCTGGTAAGCGGTGGTACTTTGACCACAGCTGTAGAAACTAAAACAAGTCAATCTCTTGCTCAAGGAGCTGTCAGATCTGGGTGGCAGCTCCTCACGGCAATTTGAGCCATGTGGTCACCTTCAGCCCTGTGAAAACAACTGCTCCAAGCTGGTCAGAGAAGAAGAAATTCTTCTGGAGATCCTGGCCCAGAAGGAGCCCACCTCATTCTGCTTGCTTTCTGCCCGTAGTAGTCACATGACCATGGGGACTCCCAGGGTTGGTGCTGGGTCCTGGCTGCATGGCCTGTCCAGCAGTGACCCCGCTTGGGTTGAGGCAATGCCTTTCTTGGTGGATGGATGGCTGCCTCTGCTCTCACTTGGCACGGAGGTGTCCTGGCTGTCCACTCGGTGGGTGCTTTGTATGGGTGAATACAGCATCTGAGGGACCTGGGTGATTACCTGAGAACTGCGGGTACAGTCTAATGGAGCAGCTGGTGATGCACGTGGAGTGGTCAGGATCTCTGTCGTGAGGTGCTGGGCAGAGCTGAGTCTAGGTCCATGCAGTGCACACATGAATGGTTGTATGTTCAGTTTAACACTGGAGCAACTCAGTTAATAAAATGCCACAGCGGGCAGTCATGCGTTTTTAAATCAGTGGACTATCTTTAGAGCAGCCGGCTGAGGTATAAGGAGCACTGAGCGGGATGTGTAGACAGCTCCGGGTGCCCTCTCCCTCCACACCCCCCAGTGTTTACATCTGGTCAGTGTGATAGCTCGTGAAGCAACACGGACACACTGTTAACACCTACATTCACATTTGGGTCACACTCGGGAGACGTGCTACAAGTCTCCCGGGATTTGCATGTCTGCTGTGAGAGGACCGTCCAGGGCATGTTCACTGCCCTGAAAACGCTCTGTGCTCTTTGAAGCCCCCCCGCCCCCGGCCCTGCCATGCTTTGCACTGTCTCCCTAGTTCTGCTGGGAGGTCATGTAGGTGGAGCCACTCAGTAGGCTGCTTTTTCAGGTTGGCTTCTTTCACTAGTAACATGCATTTAAGCCTCCTCTGTGTCTTTCATTGACTGATGGCTCATTTCTTTTAATCACTGAAAAACATTCTTCTCTCTGGATACACCACCGTTTGTTTATCCATCACCTACTGAAGGGCGTCTTGGCTGCTCCCAGGTTTTGGCAATGGTGAATAAAGCCGCTGTATATACATTCGTGAGCAGGTCAGTTTCCCACCTGTTTGGGTAAATACCAACAAGTCTGACTGCTGGGCCATGCAGCAAGGGCATGTGAACTTTGTAAGAAACTGCTGAGCCATCTTCCAGGGTGGCTGCGCCTGGATCCCGTCCACCAGCCGTGAATGAGAGTCCCTGCCGCTCATGCCCTTCAAAGACCCAGCATAAGCGCCCACACATGGCTGACCTCAGGGCATCCCTATGAGGGAGCTGCGTTTACTAACGAATTTCTATCAGTGAACGAAAGGGCTGCTATCCCTTCAGCGCCCACTGCATGCCAGGCATTCTGGTTGCCGTCAGCTCTGGTGGCCATCTCTGTGGCCCATGGGGCACGTGCCTTCTGTTCTCCGTCCTTTACTGATAAGAGACTGAATAGGGAGGCCGCGTAGCTTCACAGAGTTCAAGATAGCACCCTGCGGGAGCTGAGGCCCAGGTTCTCCAACACCCTGGAAACTGGGCGCTCCCTGCCCGTGAGTTCTCTCCATTGGAAATGCCTCCCCACCACCGTCCAGGGCAGGGGGCCCGGCCAGGCTGCCGGGGCTTAACTGCTTAGAATGAATGTGGGAAGAGAGACGAAAAATGTGGAAACCCGATCCGAGAGGGAGAGCACCAAAGGGACAGCAGTCAGGGAGCCCTTGTCCACTGGGCCCCTCGGTGGACCCGGGGCAGGAGTCCGGGGTCTTGCCTTGAAAAGCCCGAGAGGAGCCAGGACTTCTGGTCTTACTCTTATTAATAAGAGTGCCCTGTCTCCAGGAGGCTGTGGATGGTGACCTCTGAGAGGAAGACCTTGGGCTGTTGTAATGACTGCTCCAGCGTCTCTAATCTTGGTTATTCCCCAGCTCCCTTGTCGCTGCCCCAGATATGTCCTTAAGAGTTAAAACTCCACTCAACGGGCCACAGGAAAGGTCTCCAGCTGTTTCTAGCTACTTCACAGGGCACATGGAGCGGGGGCGCTGAAGGGTTGAGGCTTGGGTGCAGGGGCTCCCAGGGGGCTGGGGACTGCTTGGGAGCCCCTGCCCTGTTTGCAGGAGTCCCTCACATATGAGCTTCCTGAGGCTGAGTGGGTGGTCAGCCTTCCCTGGAGCGCGGCTGGGTTGATGCTGCCCTGGCCCCCTGGACAGCCCCAGGCCATGTGCCCGTAGTGACAGAGGAAAGCGTCATCAGCACAGAGAAGCCAAACTCCTTGGTGTGGAGGAGATCCCAGGTGGAGGGGAGGAGAGGGCTGGGAGGGTCGGAGCAGGATAGAGGGGCTTCCGTGGGGATGGTCCCCAGAGAGGAGAGGAGGGGAGACTGTTGTGTGGGCTTTCCAAACAGACAGACTGCACACTTGAGCACTGCTGTTCAGGGCTTCTCAGAGCCCAGGGCTTGCCAGGCCCAGACACAGAGTGGGGAGGGTGAGGGGGAGGACAGCCCAGGACAAAGCAGACATGGGCGTGACGTCACAGGCGTCACACTTGTGGAGCACGCGGGAAGACGAGGCTGGGAGGGGCAACCCTGGCAAGCTGTGCCCTGGGTGGGTGCTGGGCTGATGGATGGGTGGGGTCCAGCTGAGACCTCAGAGCAGAACAGCAGCGGCTTAGGTTCCTGGATGTGCAGGGGGCCACACCTCATCCTCTGGAAACTCTCGGGGTCTTCTTGCCTGTCCCCACTTTCTTGGGCAGCAGTCTCATCAACACAGTTTTCTGGTGTTCATTCCAAATCTGCTCCTCATCTTATGGTTTGGCAAAGACACTTGGGCACTGGGAAAGCGTTGACTCCACAGGCAGATGTGGTCTGTCAATAAGCATCACCAACATTTCTGACCCAGATCTCAAGCCCCGGAGATGAGGGGACAGTCAAGCTTTGCTGAGACCCATTTGCTCAAGGCTCACATGGGTATTCTTGGCAAAAGTGTGAGCTTTCACACCTTCATAATTTCTGTACATTCTGAAAAGACCCCTACTGTGATCTACTAAAAACAGAGGGTTTGGGTTTTTTTTTCCAGTCATTATTGTAAAATTACCATTTGTAATAGCAGTTGAATTCAGGAAATGATGTTACATTTATAGTAGGCACGTTTGTGTGGGAAATTATCTACATCAGATCAGATCGGATCAGATCAGTCGCTCAGTCGTGTCCGACTCTTTGCGACCCCATGAATTGCAGCACACCAGGCCTCCCTGTCCATCATCAACTCCTGGAGTTCACTCAGACTCACGTCCATCGAGTCAGTGATGCCATCCAGCCATCTCATCCTCTGTCGTCCCCTTCTCCTCCTGCCCCCAATCCCTCCCAGCATCAGAGTCTTTCCCAATGAGTCAACTCTTTGCATGAGGTGGCCAAAGTACTGGAGTTTCAGCTTTAACATCATTCCTTCCAAAGAAATCCCAGGGCTGATCTCCTTCAGAATGGGCTGGTTGGATCTCCTTGCAATCCAAGGGACTCTCAGGAGTCTCCTCCAACACCACAGTTCAAAAGCATCAATTCTTAAACTAATACAATTATGTAAAGTTTAAAAATAAAATAAAATTAAAAAAAAAAACCAAAAAAACAAAAGCATCAATTCTTCGGCGCTCAGCCTTCTTCACAGTCCAACTCTCACATCCATACATGACCACAGGAAAAATTGTCTACATAGATGGTCCCAAACAGAGTTTAATTTGAAACCAGAGATTTCATGCTCTTGTCTTTGGAAAGTCCAGGGCAATGAGTCAAACATTAAATTAAATGTCATATGATAATTGGTCCAGGTGCTGCGAGCTCAAACCTCAGATCTGGCTTGCTCTCTCTTTTCTTTAGGTAATCAGGCTGGAGCATGTGTTTTATGAGAGTTATAAAACATATGAACATTTCATTTGGCTATTTTTTAAGGACTGTACAGACATTTAAATTTGGTATGTTTAAGCATAGCTCATATATCATAGAGGATAAGGAAAAGCACACACCACAGTACAAGTTGGGGGGGGGGGTCTCTGTGAATATCTCTGCTAATAAAATGTTTTCATTGTGTAGATAATGCTGGAGGTGGTCCAGGGAAAGTAAATCCCGCACTCACAAAGAGTGAGTGCTTAAAAGAAGCAATATAAGCAATTTCCCGACTCCACTGGAACCCAGGGATCCTTGTGTTCACAGCTGAATATTCAAAGGGCTGTTTACCATAATTGGAAGACACTTGACAGTTTAAGTAGCCCACATTTAGCAGGCTTCAAAATAGGTCCTAAATTATTTGTTGCCAGCCCTTCAGATAAACAAGGGGCAGAACCACTCAACTGTCCTGAAAAGCCACCAATTAGAAGCCCTGGGTTATCCTGAGTGACTCCTAATGTGATGACAGAATTCAGAGCCTCCCTTGTAACTGCCTGAACTTCACCGGAGCCATCTTTCCAGTTTCATAACCTTTCGTGAAACAATCCCCAAACCGGAAGCCACACTGTGGACAGGGCTTCCCTGTGGCCCTGGGCAGCATGAGGACTTGTGAGGGATGAGAGTCTCTTGTTCACACTTTGTCCAGCTCTTCGGGGCCCCTTGGGGACCTGGCCTTGCCCTGCCAAGTCCATCCAGTTTTACCAAGAATCCTGCTAGTTTGTAAAGAATTCAGTTTACGAAGAATCCCCCCGGATGTGAGAGCCCCAGCCTGGGTCCTTGATGCCCAGGGGTTTCCACCAGCTCCTGACCCTCCATCCGGTCCCCCTGGGGCGAGGCCCTCTCCCTCCCCATTGGATACTCCTGAAAACAGCCTTTGCTGCCTGTTTAACTGGCCAGGTGTGATTTCCTTTCACACTTGCTATGCTAACTTTGAGAATTCAGTTGCATGGTGAGGACTTGGTTGATCCTGAATGAGGCATTAAGGACATTTGAATTGTCAAAATAAACTTGGTTAGTTTAGTGGAAAGCCACTGAAAATATTTTTGGAGACAGTTTACCTGTATTTTATGTAGACATCGAAAAGACTTGAATTCTTGGTGTCCAAGCTCAGTGCAGAGGAACCAGAGATCAAATTGCCAACGTCTGTTGGATCATAAGAAAAGCAAGAGAATTCCTGAAGAACATCTACTTCTGCTTCATTGACTATGCAAAAGCCTCTGACTGTGTGGATCACAACATACTATGGAAAATTCTTCAAGAGATGGGAATACCAGAACACCTTACTTGCCTCCTGAGAAATCTGTATGCAGGTGAAGAAGCAACAGTTAGAACTGGACATGGTACAAAGGACTGGTTCTAAATTGGGAAAGGAGTATGTCAAGGTTGTATATTGTCACCCTGCTTATATGAAGAGTACATCATGTGAAATGTCAGGCTGGATGAAGCAAAAGCTGGAATCAGGATTGCTGGGAGAACTATCAATAACCTCAGATATGCAGATGACACCACCCTTATGGCAGAAAGTGAAGAGGAACTGAAGAGCCTTTTGATGAAGTGAAAGAGAAGAGTGAAAAAGCTGGCTTAAAACTCAACATTCAGAAAACTAAGATCATGGTATCTAGTTCCATCACTTCATGGAAAATAGAAGGGGAAACAATGGAAACAGTGGCAGACTTTATTTTCCTGCATTCAAAAATCACTGCAGATGGTGACTGCAGCCATGAAATTAAAAGATGTTTGCTTTTTGGAAGGAAAGCTATGACCAACCTAGACAGCATATTAAAAAGCAGAGACATTACTTTGACAACAAAGGTCCATCTAGTCAAAGCTATGGTTTTTTCCAGTAGACTTTCTTTTTCTGGGCTCCAAAATCACTGCAGATGGTGACTGCAGCCATGAAATTAAAAGATGCTTACTCCTTGGAAGGAAAGTTATGACCAACCTAAATAGCATATTCAAAAGCAGAGACATTACTTTGCCAACAAAGTTTCGTCTAGACAAGGCTATGGTTTTTCCTGTGGTCATGTATGGATGTGAGAGTTGGACTGTGAAGAAGGCTGAGCGCCGAAGAATTGATGCTTTTGAACTGTGGTGTTGGAGAAGACTCTTGAGAGTCCCCTGGACTGCAAGGAGATCTAACCAGTCCATTCTGAAGGAGATCAGCCCTGGGATTTCTTTGGAAGGAATGATGCTAAAGCTGAAACTCCAGTACTTTGGCCACCTCATGCGAAGAGTTGACTTATTGGAAAAGACTCTGATGCTGGGAGGGATTGGGGGCAGGAGGAGAAGGGGACGACAGAGGATGAGATGGCTGGTTGGCATCACTGACTCGATGGACGTGAGTCTGAGTGAACTCCAGGAGTTGATGATGGACAGGGAGGCCTGGCGTGCTGCAATTCATGGGTCGCAAAGAGTCAGACATGACTGAGCAACTGATCTGATCTGATCTGATGGATGTGAGAGTTGGATCATAAAGAAGGCTGAAAGACAAAGAATTGATGCTTCTGAACTGTGGTGTTGGAAAAGACAAATGAGTGTCCCTTGGACAGCAGGAAATCAAACCAGTCAATCCTAAAGGAAATCAGTCTTGAATTTTCATTAGAAGGTCTGATGCTGAAGCTGAAACTCCAATACTTTGGCCACCTGATGTGAAGAGCCGACTCATTAGGAAAGATCCTGATGCTGGGAAAGATTGAGGGCAGAGGAGAAGGAGACGACAGAGGACAAGATTGCTGGATGGCATCACTGACTCGATGGACATGAGTTTGAGCAAGCTCCAGGAGGTGATGGTGAAGGACAGGGAAGCCTGGCGTGCTACAGTCCACGGGGTCACAAAGTGTCGGATGTGACTGAGTGACTGAACAACAACAAGCTCAGTGCAATTCAAATTCGCCAGTTAGAAGCAGCAGAGTCTACAAGGCATATTGCATGCATGTGCTAAGTCACTTCAGTCATGTCTGACTCTTTGCGACCCCATGGACTGTAGACCAACGGTCTTCTCTGTCCATGGGATTCTCCAGGCAAGAATACTGGAGTGGGCTGCCATTTCCTCTTCCTGGGGATCTTCCCGACCCAGGGACTGAACGCATTTCTCTTAAGTCTCCTGCATTGGAAGGCAAGTACTTTGCCACTAGCACCACCAGGGAAGCCCAACAAGGCACATTAATAGTAATTGACTATTGACAGTTGAAAAAAGCTACAGAAAGCCTAGGAAAAACCAGGATGAGAACACAAGAGAGCAAACTGCAATCTATGCCACTCAATAAAGGAACAAAGACCATCAACTTCAAGATCCGGTTCCCAGACATCTTTTGAGAGCGGTTTGCATAAGGATGAGACTTGGAGTTCGAGGAAAGGTTGATCCATACCTCTGATGCTGCTTCCTGTCGGCAAAAGGCATCTTAATTGCTGAGAATGTGTCCCCCACGCTGCTGTCTACAGGGTGAAACTGACACAGCGGGACAGCTCTGTTACATTCCAAAGACACTCCCTGAGACTTAGGACTGTTCCAAGGGAACGTCACAGTTTTTATTCTTAAGGGAAATATTTGTGAAACCAATTCATCAAAACAAAAATAAAGCATGAAATGATGACTATTTCTTAACAGTTTCTTTATGTTTTCACAGCAAAGAAGGGAATAGCAAGGTCCCTGACTGCACAGCTTGCTTCTGAGATGCTGATGTGGGGGTGAGATGAGCAGAAAGGGGAGAAGGTGGTGTCCACACCACAGGGAAGGTGACCAGAAGCCCAGAGCTGAGGGCCTGGGCACTGGGGCCTCACTGCTACTCGCCGAGCTGGCTGTGCAAGGCCCTGGGCCCCAAGTCTGCATCCAGGGCTGCGATCGCAGGCAGTGTCCTAACCTTCCTGGGCCTCCTTCCCCCACTTGTTAAGTAAAAATCATCAGATACCTGGGGGTGGGGGGCAAGCCCCCTCCTGCATGGTGGGCACCAAAGGAAGACCTACGAGCCACGGACCACTTCCACAGACTCCTCCTGTCTTCTTGTCATCTTGCCCATTTAGTAAGATGATGCAAATATAACTCAGAGCAATAGCCCAGCAAGACAAGTGACCTAAGATACCATTCTTATTGGAAGCACGGCAAGGCTTTCACAATGAGGACCTATGCACAGGTCCGACTGCAGCCCCTTTGTAAAAGCAGTGTGTCTGCAGGAGAACAAACTGTCGGCAGTGGTGGACGCGTAAGTCATGCCCCATGGATGGAGTCATAGTGCATTCGTGCTACAACATGTATGCACCTTCAGGATGTTACACTGAGTAAAAGAAGCCAGTCAAAAAACAAAACAAAACAAAAACAAACCAAATACTGTAAGACAGATGCCAGTTAGATGATGCTTAGAGTCATCAAGCCCAGAGACAGACAAGACAGTAGGATGATGGGGCTAGGGCCCGGCAGGACATGCCAGGCAGGACACACCAGGTCTTGTTTCCCATGGGTCAGGAACCCAGGTGGTGCAGCTCAGCTCTGCCTCAGGGCTTACCTGGAGACCTGGCGCCGGAGGACCCACTTCCAAACCCGCCCCGTGTCCACTGCTCACCTGCCAGAGTGGGCGTGGTGTAGGAGGCTCAGTCGCTTTGCCACCTAATCTCCAAGTGGCCGCCACAGCTTCTGCCACATTCCGAGCATGAGAAAGGGGTCACTGGGCATATCCAGCCAACACGCAGGTGTGCTGTGAGTGGGGGAGGGGTGTCAGAACACACATCATCTGAGTTTGTTTTGGTGAAACACGTTTAAGGACTCATCCTTCGACTCTCAGTGCGATGTGTGCCTGTTTTTGTCGATTCTTTGCTTTGGGGATCTGATGCAGAGAGAAAGAAAACATTCAAGCAGAGATGACCACCCAATCACTGCAGTACAATCTGCACTTTTGTTCTGAGCACAGTATTTGGTGTGTGGATACAATACACGTTGTCCTGCAGTGTGGACCCTTGGACAGGGTTGTAAGTGCCTGCCCCTTGCTTGCTCTGCCCGTCCTTGCTGAGTGCAGCACCATGTACCACCCCTCCTTCAGCGAGCCCTGCTCGTTGTTGCGTGGGCACCTGACTCCACAAAACCAGCCTGACTGGGAAGCGTGTGGAACCCTGGATGGAAATGCAAGACTGACGCTGGTGGTCGAGCCCAGGTGTGCCTCAGGTACCCATCACCATTATTGTGCTCCGACTGTTTGTCTCCAGCTTTGACCCCATTACCCATCCAGAACAGTTCCAGCGAACTCTTCGCTTAAGTTGCTTGGATGTGATTTCCATTCTTGCCAACAAAGAAGTGAAATTGGTACGGATGCCTCGTCCAAGCTGGCCCCACGCTGGGTGCTGAGAACACTGCTGTGAGAGTCACAGGATCTGAAGGAGCTCCCAGCCCAGTGGGGAGACCACACACAGAAGAGTGATTAGAACACACGATGGCAAAAGTACAAAGCCGTGTCCTACTTAGATGTGTGGCCTTGGAGAGTTGATGGAATATTTAAACCAAGAATCAGTAATTAGATGAAACCCCAAGAGGAAGGGACAAGACTGTCAGGCAAGAGATGGAGGAAAAAAGAATTTTCCAAAAGGCGCAACAGAATGAAAGCTACCAGAGGGATTTTTTTTGTTTGTTTGTTTTTAATTCACTGATGCATCCACTAAGCCTGACCACATACTGGGCTTTTGAAAACTGTTGCTCTGATAAACACACCAGTGCACAGAGGCATCAAGAGCCCGAGGATGATGGAGGTGATGGGGGTAGGGGGGACAGGGCCTCCATGGGGAAGGATGGCCGGTCAGTCACGAGGCCCATGAACCCTCCCATAAGGGTCTGAGTTGGATCAGCTGGCAGGGGAACCCACTGAGGAGTCTGAATCCACCGGGTGACAGGATTAAGTGTGTCCTTCCACAGGTTAAGCTTGTGGACAAGCTCTGGAGGGAAGGTTGCTGAGGCAGGAATTCCACTGGGAAGTGAGGGTGATGGTGTGGAGGGAGTCGTGATAACGAATGGTTCTCATTTCCCACACTGTGAAGCCAGCGTTTTCCGAGCCGCTTCCTTCAAGTCTCCACCAAAAGTGCCTCCAATGGCTGAAGAGCAGGCTCACAGCTCAACCAGCCACCAGGTGATGGGGCTGAGCCTGTGACCTGGGACCCACAGTCCTACCTGATGTGGCATCTGGTGACATAACGAGACCCATGGTCACTGGAATGCCAAGAGGATGGGCTGGAGAGGTAACCTGGGGCTCGAGGGACAGGGCCCAGCAGCAAGTGGGCCGAGAGAATTCGGAGGAAGGGGTTTGTGGAGCCTGTGATGTCTCGTGTAGACAGCTGAGTGGCTGGTGATGACTCCCATGTGGTGATGACCCCCATGGGCTGGCTGGGGGGACCCAGCCCTCCCCACTCCCCTGGGGACTGACCGGCTGGTCACTCTGGGAGCTGGTCAGACACTGCAGCCTTCACCTGTCCAGTTTTGGCTTATCTTTTCTCTCTTTTCACGTCTGTTGAACTTACTGGCTCATTGCCTGAGTGGGAAGATAACAGACGGAGAAGTGAACGCTCTGGGCAACCAGGCCCTAAGTCCAGAGGTGCTCGGTCCAGGAGCACAGGCCTAGAGGTAAAGGGGTGGGTGGAAATCCTATGAACCATTTCATTCAGTGTGAAGATTCACACTTGAAATCTCACAGATTCATTAAAATTAAGAGATAAAATTAGATTGAGTTTTCCACTATTTAATTAAAGTTTCATTTCCCACACTTCTATAGCGTTAGCATGACTTTGACACAACCACCATCTTGATGTAATAATGGTGAGTTCAAAGCTTTCTGGCCCCGGGGTTGCTCTACTGTGAAGGGTGGGCCCATGTCTGAGGCCGATTTTGAGACTGTAGAGGGTGGATGGGGTCTGGAATGTTGCTGGTGGGATGGATGAGGCAAAGTTTGTGGGCAGGGCTGGCTGTATGGACAGGGCTGGTCTGCATCAGTGCTGCAGGGTCCTGGGGGGTCAGCTGCTAGAGGGGAGAGGCAGAGGGTTGGGAGAGGGTGGTGACTCGGGAGAGGGTGAAGTCTCCAGGAAAGATGGGTCAGGAAAGGTCAACAAAGGGAAGGAGGGTTTAGAGACATTTGTAATGAGTAAGATGATTAAACTGAAATCTTCAGGCAGAGAACCATGCTCCCCAAACTGAGGAGGGGGCAGTTTTACATATGTCACACCCTGGGGCCATCTGTGGAACAGAGAAGCTTGGGGCGCCCCAGGGCTTCCCATGGCTCCAGCCCTGACTCCACTCTGTGTTGCTGACTCCGAGACACAAGTGGAGGCATGAGAAAGACCTAAGCTGCAAGGTCCACATTCGGTGACTCTCTTTCTGTTCAACATGTCTTCTCTAGATATCACTGGATCTGAAAGTTATACTTTACGGGAGCATCTTGGTGGTTTAATGCCTGATTTTTAAACATATATTTGCCATTTTATCTTTCTGTTCTTTATCTGAGATTCTGGTTCCCACCAACAGTTAACCAGCCATTAGCTTTTATTAGTGGAGCTAAAATGATAACACCCAATATGAGCAGCGTAAAACATTGACCCACTTTCGTCGGGTGAAAGGACAGAAATTGTGGGACTTACTTACTTACTTTCTCTGTGAAGATGCTGGTGTTTTCTTGGCCTGCTCATGGAGGCAGGCGGCTGTTTATCTCCTGAACAGGCCAGGCCTCAGGTCCCGGGCAGGCTTGTGGCATCTCTGATATCATCTTGATACTTAGAAGCAGGGATATTCTGTGTGTGTCAGGAATGGGGGTGAGAAATGGGCACGGACAGGATGGGGACAGTGAAAGGTGGGACAGTGGCAAAAGGGGTTACTGACCCAACTGCAGAACCAGATCTTCCTCTGCCTTCCTTGCTCGTGGGCTTGTCTTCCTTCTGGAAGCCAAGAGCAGTCCATGGCTGGCATCCACATAATTGGATGATAAAGTTTGCTACAGTCCTTCCTCCTTCTTAAACAGTGAGCCCAGAGGATGTTCCAACAGCACTGTTGTCAATTCCTCTTGGGTCCTTCAAATAGTTTCATTTCAAGGAAAAACAGTCTACAGTTTCAACAAACTGGGAATCCATCTCTAGAGGTCCAACTGTGCAGCCATGTAACTTCTGCTCTGAGACAGAATCTGGTCCCTCCAATCCTGTTCCTCCTGCACTGAGGTCACAGATCTCTTGCCACTAAATAAACATACCGATGTCCTCACCAGAAGGACAGTACTCTCCAGAGCATCCCCACTTCAAAGACGAATACCGTGTCTCCTCTGGAGATGGCAGCATGAAGATGTGTTGACATCTTTTGACACGCTCTTCTCTGCACACACCCAGCCCCAGGGCTTTTCTTAGTTTATGAAATGGACATACAAATTATTTGCATCAAAACAAAGTGTTCCCAAAGACAGCTTTGTCACTGGGTTCCTTTCTTAAAGCTGCCTTCTCCAGGAGTCCTGGATTCCTGCACAATTTCACAGGTCAATGCACTCTACTCTGGCCAGCTGTGGATTTGATGAGTGTGGATGTGCACAAATGCTTTGGTAGCATCACCACAATTGGATGAGAGACATCCAAATCTCCCCAAGTGTTCTTGTGCCCTTCTGTTGTGTGTGTGCATGTATGTGTGTGTGTGTGTATGTGTGCATGCCCATGCTAAGAGCACAGCGTGAGCTCTACCCTCCTAGCAACACCACACTGCTATCATCAGGCACACTGCACTGCAGCTGTCTAGAACTCACCCATCCTTCATATCAAACCTTATTCCTGTTAAAGTTCCCCATTTCCAATTTTCTGGGCTCCTGCCACCATAATCATATCTCCATTTCTAAGAATCCGACTTTTCTAGATACTCAGATAAGTGGAATCACACAACATTTTTTGCTTCAGTGATGGCCTGCCTCACTTAACATAATGTCCTCTAGGTTTCTCCATGGTATTGAAAATGGCAGATTTCCCTTTTTAAAGACTGAATAATATTCTGACTCATTTCAAGATACTGGTCATGTCCACATCTGGGTCACCGTGAGCAGAGCTGCAATGGACAGGAAAGTAAGATATCTCTTCCAGATCCTGATTTTATTTCTTTTGGGTAAATTTCCAGAAGCAGGATTACTAGCATACTAAATGATGAAGAATTGAAAGCTTTTCCTCTAATATCAGGAACAAGACAAGGATACCTACTGTCACCTCTTCTACTAAACACAGTACTGGAAGTCCTAGCCTGGTAAACTGGGCAAGAAGAAGAATGAAAAGGAATCTAAATTAGAGAGGAAGAAGGGAAATGGTATATATTAGCAGATGATATTGATATAATCCCATATTTATAAAACCTCAAACATGCCACAAAAATATTGTTGGAGATAATAAACAAGTTAAGTAAAGTTGTAGGATACAAAATCAACATACAAAAATCAGTTGTATTTCTGTAGACAAACACAGAACCAGCAGGAAAGGAAATTAAGAAAACAGTCCCATTTACTATAACATCAAAATAATAAAATATTCAGAAATAAACTTAACCAAGGTAGTGAAAGACTTGTACCCTGAAAGCAATAAAACACTGATGAAGGAAATCAGAAACAAATGGAAAGACATCCCATGTTCATGGATTGAAAGATTTACCATTGTTAAAAATGTCCAAACACTAAACCATCTATACAGTCAATGCTATCTCCATTAAAGTATCAATTGCACAATCCTAAAATTCATGTGGAACCATAACAGACCCCAAAGAACCACATCAGTTTTGAGAAAAGTGAACAAAGCTGGAGGTATTAGATTTCCAGATTTCAAAATTTATCACAAACAGTAATTAAAGCAATATGGCATAAAGACAGATATACAGACCAACAAGACAGAACAGAGTCCACAAAAAGAAACCTAATGCATATACAGTCAACTAGTCTTTGACAAAGGCACTAAGAAAATACAATAGGTAAAGTACTGTCTGCAACAAACGATGGGAACACTAGAAACCCCCAAGAGCAAAGATGAATCTTTATTTACATCAAAACCACAGGTTACAAAAGTGAAAGCAAACAAGTGGGACTACATCAAACTAAGAAGCTTACATACAGCAAAAGAAACCAGCAACCGAAGAGAAAACATAGCCTACAGGATGGGAGAAAATACGTATGAACTATGTATCTGAGGAAGGGTTAATTTCCAAAATTCTTGGAAAGAACACTTACGACTCAATAGCGAAAAAGAAACAACTGGTTAAAAATAGGCAAATGACTTGAACAGACATTTCTCCAAAGAAGACATACAAATGGCCAACAAGTATATGAAAAGGTGCTCAATATCACTTGTTAACAACAAATGAAAACTGAGATATTACCTCACATATGTTAGAATGGCCACTAAAAAAAAGCCCAAAACCAAGAAAGAGCAAGTGTTGCTGAAGGTGTGGAGAAAAAAGAGCCATGATACACTGTTGGTGGGAATGTGAAATGGAACAGCCACTATGAAAGACAATATGGAATTTCCTCAAAAAACGGAGCTGCTAAAATGTTGCTTGGTGTTTCAAGAAGAAGGCATGAGCTTTGGGAGCTGGTTTGAGTCCTGGGAAAACTTTAGGTTCAGGTTAAGTCCTCTTTTTGCCATATTCCGTATTATTTTAGGACCTGATTTTCCTTTCCTGAAAAACAGAGGTAAGAATGTCTACCTTGCTGAGTCACTGAAAGGATTCAGCGAGAAGGCATCTGTGAAATGCTCTATGCGGGAAGTGAGGATCAAACATCAGTCTTCCTTTCGTCTTACTTTTGAGAGTCACCAGTACAAACAACTGATGAGCCTGTGAGCCACATGGAAGGATGGCCAGCACAGTGAGCTAATATGGGAATGGGTCAGGGGTGTCCCATGAAAATAACAGCAAGGAGCGTGTGGCAGTGGGTGGAGCAGAGAACTGAGGTCAGCGGAGAGGATGCACCAAGGGGAGAATGTTAACCATGAGAACAAGCAGTCCCAGACTCCTCTGATCATCTCCACTCTCAGCCTCCTGACACCACTGATCTCTTAACGGAGCAGTTCCAGCTCCTGTGCTGAACCAGTGTCGTCCACAGCTGCCAGCTGGAGACCTGCTTGCCTTCCTATCTGAATCTCCGCCAAGCGGCTCATCGATCAAACCACATAAGGTGATAGTGTAGACTTTCTACAAATGGCTTCAATGAATTAATATCAGAAGACTGCTTTGACAAGTTGCAAAGTGTTCCTTGCCCAGGCTAAAGAAAGATACTGTTTTCACTTTGGTTGCTGAAAAAAATTCTAACTATGTCTCCTCTGTGTTCTGCCAAACATGTCTTCATAAAATTAGAAAGAATCCATCTGTTTCCTTGCCATGGATACTAAATCTCAGGGTTATTAGCTCTTATTTGGACTTGAGTTCCAATAGGCAAATAGAAAGGTGTGTAAGATTTGTTAGCTGCTGGCTATGACATTGATGCGTCTGTTTGCTTTTTATTTCTTTGTATTTTATTTTATCTTTTCCACACCATCTCTATTTTGGGCAGACTTTGATCTTTGGGAAGTGATATTATGTTTCATTAGATGGAATGGCTCTTCTACCTGGCTGGTGACATGGGCTCCCCAGGGAGGGAAAATTCTGAAAGTGTCTTCAAAGGCAGGAAGAGAGACTGGGGCACATTCTAGGATGTGGCACGCTCCTTGTTGTTTTCTGTCCAAATAGGTGTGATTGCACACCTCCCTCCGACAGGGGAGGGCTCAGGTGTGTACCTGCCCGTCTCCTTCCCTTTACCACAAGCAGATGATTACCATGGCAGCTCAGCTGTGTTATTGAGACATTTCAGCGTGAAATTTGTTTTTTTCTCACTGAACTTTAAGCAGAATTTCAAGTGCCAAGTCTCCGAAGCCGAGTGGGGCTATTAAGGGATAATTACTAATTATGCTAATTTGAGAAGTAGCTGCCTTCTCCTTCCCCGGTCATTCTGTGTGTGTGCCAACCTCCTGTGAGGCCTCCCCTCCCAGGTGTCTCCAGGAGGACAGTACGTCCTGGGCCTCCACACGCTGCTCTGGAGGTTTATCGTCCATCAGAGGGGAAAGAAGACGGCAGGGGTTCTAGGGCAGCCCGTGTCCTCGTCATCCGTGATTTATGCTGGTTATTAATTTGTCCTGTGCCAACAATATTTATTGTCCTTTGTACTCAGGCCAGAAGCGTATACATTTAATTCCTAATACATCTGTATTTCTTCTCATCATCTTGGAACCTTCATAATAAGTTCTGAGCACCTGTGTCCACCACAGTGTTGGGAGGCACTGAATTAGGCACTGGGGACCTCGTGGGTCTTGGATAAGTATCACCCTTTCTCCTCAAAAGTTACTATTTAGAATAAATACAAATGATGAATGTGTGTTTGGTTTGACCACCTGGACACTGTGACTGGCCCCCAGAGGAGAGGCCGGGTCAATAAGAAGGGGATGATACTTGGAAAATGTCACCTTCAGTGATGCAGAAGACTGTTCACCGCCTGACCTGCCCCAGCCCTGAGGAAGCGGGGAGACCTGCCTCGCCTGTGAACTTGGGGGTGATGAGGTCGTCTGCCTCACTGCTGGGCCCAGACCCGGGGAGGACCCGAGCCCACTGACTGCCTCCTGCTCTTCAGTCCCTGCCATCTATTCCGGCGGTCACACCCACTCCTCCCTCCAGCCTCATCTCTTCTGCACAACGAGGATGTCAAGGCCTCAGCTTTGCTCCTGACACCGTTTCTCAACCTGTTCCGACCACGTGGAGCAGGGTTCCCAACGTGCTCCCGACGTGCCCGGGAGGGGGGGCAGTGACAACCTCATCAGGGCCCGCTGTGTCCAGGTGTCCTGTGCATCATCGGTCGTGCTGGACATCAATCCGCTCAAACCTTAGGAGCCTCGAGCCTGTGGTCACCTGAGGCCTGGCCGGTCTGGGGCTCCCGGGGTCCCTGAAATAGGCCGTGGGCATCTCAGCGCAGCCCTGGGCACCGCTCTGACTCTGGCGGCTCCCGTCTTGCAGTTGCGGCTGCCTCTAACCACTCTGCCTCCTGTGATTCCTGTGGGAGAGGCGTTGTCACTGTCAGCGTGACACGCTGGGACGGACTGAGGTCCCACAGCAGGAAGGAGACACAGCTGGCTCCTGGAGATGCGCCCGGAGAGGTGGGAGCGCCTGTCTGCACAGGTTTGTGTGGCTCGGCTCTCGGATGAGGGAGTGCTGTTCCCGGGTGGACGCATAGGGCGCCCTCCCACACTGAGCAGAGGAGAAAGGTGCCAACGAGAGGAAATCTGAAGATGTTTAGAGCTGGTTCACCATTTGCATCATCTGAACTCACTTGTCCTCTCAGTTACTTGCTCCTGTCTTATACGACAGGTTCCAGTCATCAGGGGCTGTGACCATTATAACTACTCGGGCTCCTGAAATTGGGGAATGCGATCCCATCGCCCTGAAGATAACTGAGAAAGTTCTTCCTTTGTGCTTTCTTCAGGTTTACATGCTCAGGGTCCATAGGAACCATGTGCGTCTCAGAGACCTTCTTTGGTGGCCCCCATTCATGTCAGATAAAGAAAGATGAAGAAGCCAAGCACCGAAGAATTGATGCCTTTGAACTGTGGTGTTGGAGAAGACTCTTGAGAGTCCCTTGGACTGCAAGGAGATTAAACCAGTCAATCCTAAAGGAAATCAGTCCTGAATATCCATTAAAAGGACTGATGCTAAAGCTGAAACTCCAATAGTTTGGCCACCTGATGCGAAGAGCTGACTCATTTGAAACGACCCTGATCCTGGGAAAGATTGAAGGCGGGAGGAGAAGGGGACGACAGAGGATGAGATGGTTGGATGGCATCACCGACTCGATGGACATGAGTTTGAGTAAACTCCAGGAATTGGTGATGGACAGGGAGGCCTGGCGTGCTGTAGTCCATGGGAGAGCAAAGAGTCGGACATGACTGAGTGACTGAACTGAACTGATTCATGTCAGACTGACCTTTAGCTCCCAGGAATCCCAACTGCCAAAGATTTCTGTTGCTCAAAACACACCTATTAAAAAGTTTTAAAAATTCCAAATTACATGTGCCTAAGATCCATTAAGAAATGCACAGAACAGCAGAGTTATCAGCAGTATTTAAAGCGCACGTTTCAAACTCATGCCCAGGTTCCTCTGCGGCGGAGGCCAGAGTGACAGTGACTGCTTTCTTACATGTGCCTGACTCTGTGCACAGCTCCTGACACACAATAGGTGCTCAAAACTGTGACTTTAAGCAAAATGGCTGTTTCCCAAGCAGAAATAGAACCATTTGCCATCTTATAAAAATTAACATGTTTGGAAAGAATTCACACAGCTCTTAAACAAGCAAAGATTACATAAGTTTGATGGACTCTGTTACACACAAAGGTAGGAAATCTCCAGGTGTATTACGTGATTCACTCCTTTCCTTCTGTTTTCTGGGCATGTTTGCATGAAGAAGCAGGCACGGAAAGCCCCGATGGAAGCAGGCTGTGTTCTCCCCGCTGCAGAGTCAGGGGCTGCGAAGGTTCTCTGTCACCCCTTCTGGAGGGACCTCACTCAGTCTTGCTATTGCTATTGCTATTGCTAAGTCACTTCAGTCGTGTCCAACTCTGTGTGACCCCATAGATGGCAGCCCACCAGGCTCCCCCGTCCCTGGGATTCTCCAGGCAAGAACACTGGAGTGGGTTGCCATTTCCTTCTCCAATGCATTAAAGTGAAAAGTGAAAATGAAGTCGCTCAGTCGTGTCCAACCCTCAGCGACCCCATGGACTGCAGCCTTCCAGACTCCTCCATCCATGGGATTTTCCAGGCAAGAGTACTGGAGTGGGGTGCCATTGCCTTCTCCGTCAGTCTTGCTGCTGCTCACGAAAACCGCCGTCAGTATGTGCACTGGGCAGAACGGTTTACCTGCTGACAGGCAGGCCCCTAGTTGTGACAACACGTTTCTCCATTTGTACTTTTTTTTTCATTCATGTTTGTGTACAGTGTCAACCAGATGACATCAGACTTTGACAGTGGCCTTTGGGGGAAAATGTGTAGCTGGAGGGAGGCAGGTGGGCCTGAGCACCTGGGAGGGGATGTACCTGGAGAGGTCACAGGTCACATGGTGGTGACAGAAGGTGAGTGGACACTGGCTGATGGTTTCACAGAAGTTATGAGTTGAATAGCACAGAGTCCCCACGAGGCTTCCAGGGTCCTGACCAGCACTGTATCCAATAGGCCCACACTCAGGTGTACACAGATACCACCTGGGCACACCTGGACACACAAGTTCCCTCCTTAACAAACAGTTGCTGAGTGCTGGACAGCCACTGGAAGCACGTTTTGAGAGCAGCTAACACAGCAATACCCTTTCTACCCACACACACATACACACACACCCACAAACACATCCCCCCACACACCATACACCATTCCTCCCACACACATGGAGACACTGAGATTAGGGACAGCTGCTACTGAAAGACAGCTGGGAGTTTGGAGACATTTTTGCAACTGGAGAATTTTACTCAGGGTAGCACACCAGCAGGGAAGTTCAGGGAGGCCGCGTAGATGGCCTGCCACGTGTAACCTGAGCCCAGGTGTGACCTCTGCATCAGGCCTGCTCCAGGCTCAGGGGCCCCTCCGTCGGATGCAGGTTGTACTTTCATCCACCCTCAGCTCTTCCCTGACCCAGCCTGGGGTCTGGAGCCGCTGTCAGCTCTACTGGACAATCGGGGAGGGGTCTGAGGAGACTGGCTCAGGCCACTCTCTGCTCAAGGTCAGTGGCGTGAGGCAGCCTCCCATGCTCGCTGCTGAAGGTACGGGATCCAGGTCATTCTCCTGTCATACACATCAATACAATGTCACCAAGAACATTTACGTTTGTTCACAAAGGGATTTTACAAGTCCAAAAATCTACCTGTGTGTGTTTACGTGGAATGATTTTACAAGTAAAATGTTGAACAGATGGGAAGAGCAATTTCAGTCCATTTGTGCCCGTGGAGTTGCTTATATCCCCTTAATGCTAATGTCCTTTGTTACGTTGGGGAACAGGCTGTTTACTTACAAGGGTCTCTGTCATTTAACTGCTTTGTTTCAAAGTTGACACTTCCAGGATCAGTTGTCATATGCTGATCAGATGTCCTGTTTGACTATTCTCTACCCAAATCTAATTTGTAGGCCACTTTTCATCCATTTACTCAGTGAATTTGAAACAGAACCTATATGTTTACTTGTGGCTTCAAGCTGATTTTGAATTGTACACCAGACAGACTCTGAGCTAGTTTAATCTAGGAAATTGGAACATTAAATATATTCTTTATGCATGGAAGTTTATGAAAAATATCCTGTACACAACACAGACACACATAAGGTAGGTCAGGATGCTCTCCTTTTAAATCCAGATGCACAACAAGTGCATTTATGTATAATGAGAAGGTTTTAGAACATTCAGATTTAGTTCCAGGGTTTCACTGAGTGAAGGACAGGCTTCATTTTCACTGCAAAATATCAATTTGAATATGACTATAAACTCTGTGCTCACTGGATATACCTTTTTGCGTGTGTTGTGTGTGCAGAGATTGTGTATATACAGTTGTGTATATAGGAGTGTGTTTATGGATACTGTACATGCAGAAGTTGTGTATGCGGGTGTGTACATAGATGTTGTGTAAGTAGGTGTTGTGTATATAGGTATTGTGCAGGCAGGGGTTGTGTATGTACCGCACTCAGGCTTTCTATTGTTGTATTTGATTTTTAAAAATAGAATTTAAAATTTCTTCACCTCTAATATTAATTAATTATAGTTGTTGAATATTTTTTACTTTGTGCAACAATTAATATTTACTTTGGAGTGAGTGTATATTATTTAGGTATCTGAACAATGAAGATGTTAAATGTCTGAGTTGGTTGAACGATCTCTAAAGGTTTCTTCAACCATCCAATCAGATAATTGGAGGCTACTTAAGCACAGTTGTATATAAGCATGTGTATACATAAATATGTGTTTACCTACATGCAAATACAATCCCACAAATACACATTCACAGTCACACACTCACACACATTATGATGTTATGAGCTGGCTTCATGCTCAGCACCTCTGCAAAAACCAGAAGCACAGAGTTCCCCCTCCCCCTGCCCCGAGACTTCCATCTTGCTCCATGTGGCAGCACTCACAGGCACTGGGGATGTTCTCCAGATATTTGCTCAGGAATCCCCGAGAGACAATGAGCCCCTATTTCCCAGGGATCTGCGTGTTTGCCTCCACAGCAGGGCGGTGGGTCCTCACCAAGAGCACCTGGATGAATACCAAAGGTTCTGGGTCCAGGTCTGGTTCCTCACTGTCCAGCTCTTGGAAAGAGATGCTTGCCTTGGGGTCCCCCTTCCCTCATCCAGAAACAAAGAGGACCTTTACTTAACCTCTCAGGAAGGAAGGCATAGGACTGATTCTGCAGAGAAAGAGCCTCCGTGGTCGGGCAGGGAGGAAGGGAACCCGCCTCAGAATATCCAAGTTCACACCACCTTTAGCTAGAAATGGGGGTCTTTGCCAGGCGGGAAAGAGGTTGAGTGAAATAAAATCCACATCGGTTACATCATCAGATCAGTTGGGAACACTCATGACAAAATAATCAAGAAAAAGTATTCCAGGCATTATCTCATCAAGCCTAAGGTCAGTTGGATTCTACGAATACTTCTCACCCAATACAGACTTTATGGTTTATATACTAGAGGTATCACGGTGACAAAGATGTAACATGAATTTTCTGGCCCTTATTGAGGTGGAGAAGATGTTTCTTGGAAGAGGACGTTGATGAACCCACGGTGTGTTTAGGTTTGGGAAATGTCTCTGAAGGTAAACAGAACAGAACTTCTGTCTGTTTCTGGCAGAGTTGTGTCCCTACCACAGACACACACAGAGGGAGATCACATGGGGACCCAGGGTGTGGCCTTGGGAACAACCCTGCTGACGTCTGACTCCCATCTCCGGCTTCTAGGACTGAGAGAGAATAAATTTCCACTGTGGTGTTTGTTATACAGCCCTAGCCAACTAATATACTGTCTATATAGATTTTTTTGTACAGTTAACTTAGTCTAATAAGTACCCAAAACCCCCTCTATTCTAAATTTTGTCCTAAAAGTTCATTTATAGGTCACCTAAATATGACAATGTTTTGCTAATCTCTGAGTGAATGTGTGTGTGTATATATATATATATGCACATATATATATGTGAAATATACATGAAATATATATATCTTACAATCTACAGTTCAAATATTGTTCCATTTTATAAGGAAATGGAGTAGCAGAGAGGAATTTCTGGAATCGAACTGTGTAGGTGCTCAATAAATATTAGTGACTAATTTTAGTTCTTATTGTCTAAGGGCCACATGGGCAGTGGGTTAAATGGCCTCAGCATGGCTGGTTTACATGTGATGAACCAAGACAATCTTGTTGAAAACTGAATACCAGAGTCTCAACTAAATGAATCTTTCACGGTTTGCCCGCTCTTGTGTTTTGCTAACCTTTTGAGTGAGGCTGACATTCTGTAAAATAGACACATCCAACCTTATGAACATTTAGTTCTATACTTTCCCTGGGATGTGGGTAAACTCAACATCCCCCCACTCCCAGAACAGGGGGTCCAGTGGTGTCACATATGGAGTGTTGCACACCAAGTAACTTTTTTATTACGAACACTTACAAATGGGAGGTAGCATTCAATCCAGTATATGGTTTCAGTTTTTAACAATGTGCATTTTTCATTGTCTTCCTGCTGTTCAAGTTTGGAGACTTCCCTAAGCATCATTATAGATAAATACCAAGACCCACTGGAGCAGCCAGCATCACTGCAGCCACAAGAGCAGACCAGGCAAGTCGTGCTCTGAAGAGTTTTATCTCCTGACGCTGCACCCTGGTCACCCACTTAATTCACGTGTGTGAGATGGAGACAAAGATGGATGGATGGATGGAGAGACAGATTGCTCCAAGGCCGTCTCAGGTAAGAGAGAAGAAAGACCAGGAAACGTGCCATCTACACAGATACAAGGGACGAGTCCAGTGATTTGTCTTTCCCACAGGGTGTCCTGAGTCCACAGCCCTGAGTGGACCCAGTGGTGGGATGGCCTCCCATGACCACTGGGATGAGCCCTGTGCCCTGCTTTGTATCACCTCCAGGCGGAGAGATGCCAGCCATCCCGCAGGTGAGACGCATGCTTTACTCACGTGCTAGACTTCTGATCTGCATAGACATGCACAAGTTCTGCCCTCAGCCATGAGGACAGCGTGGACCTCTGGGCAACGAGAAGCAGGGTGGAAGCGGAGCCTGGGGCAGTGCCTGGGCCTGTCTCGGAGGAGGCGTTGGGGGCTGGCTGCAGCAGGATAGACTCAGGGACAGATGTGCACTCCCGAGGCGGGTGTGGGGGGACACCCCAGAGCCCAGGCTAAAGGCACAGGGTGGAGAGGGATGGACTCAGGGACAGATGTGCATTCCCGAGGCTGGTTGTGGGGGGGACACCCCCGAGCCCAGGCTAAAGGCACAGAGTGGAGAGGCCGAGAACGCCTCAGGGTCAAGGGTGTGTGGGCGCCAGTGTCGTTAAGATGCACCCTGGGCATTCTCTGGGTCCAAGGGTGGCTCCTCATCCCATCTACACAAGCACCCTCGAGCATGCAGACTGGTGGGGAGGGGTGAGGGGCTGGCTTGGCAAAGGGCAGCAGGGTGCTGCCCGGCTTCCTGAGGGAGTGGACTATCTCTTCAGCATGGACCACACAGCCATGTTGAGATGTGCTTTCTGACTCAGAACATTTCCCAGAACTTCTGGACTGCTTAATCCCTGACGTTTAGCGCAGTGCAGACACATAAAGACGTCCCATGAACGTCTGTTGAGTGAGCACACTCAACATTCCACAGCAATGACTTGAAAATAAGTCAGCAGGTGCTCTTTATAAGTGAATTCGGCAACAGCCATTGGTTGATGCTGTACAGTGAGAGAGCCTGTGTGCTAATTTCTGGGAACACACCGAGTGTACCTGGCTCCCATCCTCCAAGGACCATCTTGCACACAGACCAACACCCACCAATCAAACCTGCAGACAATTAATGAAACAAGAAGGGGAGAAGCCATGTCCTTCCCGAGAGGTCATCACACCAGGTGACTTATGAAATCACCACTAACCCCTCACTCAGTTCCTCTTGTGGTTTGTAAGCTGTAGCAGCTCATGCCATCTGCACCCAGTCTCCTTAGAAAAGCTTCCCTCTTACTATATTCTGATTATTGCTTTAAGCAACTTTATTTCAAAAATGAAATCAACGTTCTCAGTGGATTTTAACTGAGCAGCTAATATGTTTTGACTTTTGCAGAGGGGATAAAAATGCTCAGACCTACAGAAGTTTGCATTTTAGTCATTTAATTTTTATATATGTAGTTTCACCTGAAATGATAAAAGAAATTCAATTTTGTAAAATATATGATAAAAATGGGCATTAAAATTCCCATAGGACCTAAAACTGTGTTGGGTCACAGAGTCTGTTTTCATTTCCTATGACTGTACATTTGTGTATCTATTCCCCAAATTCAGTATAAACTCAGAGAAAAGGAGGACTCTGTCAACTTTTTTTTCCTTGTACCTTTGTAGTTCCTAAGTCTTTGCCCAGCCCAGAGCAGGTGCCCGAGGTGACACAGCTGCAGGTGAAGAAAGCCACTCACACAGGTCGAATCTAGCCCTTGTCTGAGTACACACGCAACGTCTAAGGCAAACTGCAAAGACAGCAGAGCTGGGTCTCATATCCCACACTTGCAATCAAGAGCCCGCTCTGTTGTGGAAGATACAGAAAATAAAGTGCAGGAACGTGAGCTCTGACCAGAGTGCAGGCAGAAAGAGACCTGGAAGTTACTCTCTGGTTTCTCCCTCCGCTCTTTTCCTGTCAACAGCCCCACATACCGCCATGGTTTCTGTTTCTCATATTTTATGACATAAGAGGATAGATTAATTTTTATTTGATGCAATAACAAAAAGATTTATTTTACTTCTTTATGAAATTTAAAAATAAAAGATGTTTTCCTCAATGCTAAACATCATGAGCATAAACAAAGTTTATTTTTTCACTATCTTTCAAGGAGTTTATGCTCTCAAGACTTTTTTCTACACTTGATTTTTTAAGTGTTCATCTAAAAATGAGTATGTGTTAGACTTCTGCTATTCCAGACAGCTGTTGGACAATCTTTTAATATTTCAATATTCATTATTTCAATAAATATTTACATATATCTTAAATCTTGAATCTGTCATCTGTATATATTGTTTGCATATATTAGTAGCCTACAGAAAGTATAATTTTTAATAACTTGAACTCTATTCATTATCTACATACAAAAGCCCCAAATAAATTTAACTCCCCTAAAAGGTGATAACAATAAAATATGAACTGCACATTTTTTAGATCTAAAACAAGTAACCTTCTTATCCTAACTGCTTAGGGAGAGAAGATCCCCCCAATTTCCACTAGCCCCGAGCAGATCCCTGCCTCCAGTTCTGGGAGGGGCTGGCTCAGGGACACACATGCTGCCCCCAAAGCCACCGTCAGGGGGACAGCATTTGTTCTCTGTTCAGTATTCTTCAAGGATACTTCATTCCCTGTCCTACTGTGTCAGAGCTTTTAAAAAGCTACTATTTATCCTCGGGATATATCAATGATTTTGATTTCAAATTCACTTCTTCCTCAGAAAGGAAATTAGTAGCACGGACTCATCTGAATTAAAAAAAAAAAAAAAATTCTCCTTGAACTGTATGTTTTGAATGAAAAAGTCACTTTCTGTTAGAATTCTGTTAGAATTCAGAAGTTCCTTTACAAAGTTTCATCCACGGTATGAATATTTAGAGTTGAAACACAAACAGAGCATCTTTACGTCTGTGGTTAAAGCGGGTCTTCCGTGTTTTTACTCAGCTAAGGCAAAGAGTCGGACACGACTGAGAGACTGATCTGATCTGATCTGAAGGGACAGGAGAAGGTATGATGCTTAATATTGTTTTGTGCAACACCCAGATTAAAACAAAAATCTTTTAAAGTTGTACACAACAGGCGGTGCCTGAGCTTGTGCACCTTCCGTGGTCTGACGGGGACAGTGTTTCCTGTGAGGACATGGGCTCCACAGCCGCCAGCCAAATGCAGAAGGAGCATCTGCTCTGGACAGGGACGAGCGGACACAGCCAGGCTTGCGGGGAGGAGGCCAGGGTCTGCTTTGCTGACGTGTCCGTCATGTTCATTATACTGGCCTTTTCCAAGAGCAATTAAACTTTTAGGAAATATTGCATTAATTTTAAAGAGAGGCCATCTGTGTACTTCCGATGGACTTAGGCTGATAAAGTCATTTTAAAATCAATTATTGGTGTTCTAGGAGCATGCTGCGAGCTATTTTATCACGATTCCCAAGTCCTGCTTCTGAGAAACGGAGCCACCCCACTTTCTATTTGATTTTAACACAGAGAGGATTTGACCTGGGCTCCAGTTTCCGAGAACTGGGTCCCCTCTGTCCCACTTTTGTGCCATATTTGAGAAATCACGTAAGACATTGCACAGTGATGAGGCAGGTCTTCTATCAGCGGAAGGAAACAAGAATTAGAGATTGCATCTCAAATAAATGGAGCAGTAAAGATTAATTAAACCTGTGAAAGTCTGCAAAGCAATCCTGGCTGAGGCATTTAAAGGAACACTTTCTATTGTGTGCGACCCCCTGGAAGCCCTGAGCTAGCATTTGGGTGGCAGAGTCATGTCTGTAGAGCAGATTCCAGAAAGGAGGATTTGCTAATGCATTCTGAGCAATGTTCGCTGTGTTTATCATCCGAATGGTGACACGGCCTCAGAAAGAAGCCTCGACCTCTTTTGTGGGAGACCTCAGTGGGCGCCTGTATAAAGTGCTTGGTGGAAGGGACGGAACCAGATTATAGCTGAAGGGAGCAGGTCATCACAGTGGAGGGGGCTAGCTGTCCTCGTCCACTTTCCGCCTACACCCCAGCTTTCCCCCTCAGTCAGGGGAGCTGTGGAGGGCAGCGGGCGTGGACAGGAGCTGGAACATCCCAGCCTGAGCCCCTCGTAGGGGTCTCTTCAGGCTGGGGCTGTTCTGTCTGCCTTCTCTGCACTGAGGCAGCCCCATGGAGCCTCCTCTAGGCCCATGATTTTAAGTGAACTCAGCTTTAAAAAAAAGCTTTTAAAATTGCATCTCTTAGGGATTCAAAAAAAATGATCCTAAAATCCTAAAGTCACCTGAACGTTTGTAGGTCTCTTCCGTTTTTAATGCTACTCTTTATCATTATAAATGTCCCATTTATTGGACACTATTTCTTAATCAAGCATAAAATGCTTCTTTAGTATGAATATAAAATTTATATTCCACGCTTGCTGTTTTTTGAGATTTAAATTTTTTTAACATTAACTTGATAATTTTCATAATTTAAACAAGATGATAGTGAAACTTGTGTGTGTCTATTTTATGACACAAAAGGGACACTGTCTAGCCACTTTCTTACCAGAAACCAGATACTGGTTGCAGTCATTCTCCATCCATGAAATAATAAAATGAAATTATTTTCATACTTAAATTATTTCATACTTAATACCTGCAACTACAATAAAAGATGACTAAATATCCACAGTGTTTGGAGAGAACTTAGGCACTCAGATTAACTCTTTATTTTCAAATATTTATCACTTATTCTTCAGAAAAAAAAATCGGCTGTCTTTGCAAGCAGCCAAGTTTATTTTGGGGAAAATTACTGAGAGCTTAAAAAGCAAACATTTCCACTTCTGGGTTGCTGTTTCTTGGATGGGATTCCTGGGAAAATGAATTCACTTACAAGCGTGTGGATGGACAGTCACGGTGCTCAGAGCCGCCTTTGCTGTGACTGTTGAAACAAGGTCAGGAAACCAGGCAACAGCCCCTGTCCCCCACTCCTTCTAAATAAAATAAACAAGGAAGTAAAATTTTAATCACCCAAGAGAGGTGTTTGGAACCGAGGTACAAACATACGCAAGTATGAGAGGCTAGGTTTTAAATTTCTCAGCATGTCCTCCTCTTTCTGTTGATCCCACAGGCAGAGACCAAATTCACGAGTGGATCAGGAATTAAGCAAGATGTTTCCCCTCTTTTTGAAAGTAATGTTCTTTTCTTTGACAATGATATGTTCTTAAGGGAATTATAATGCATTATTAGTGAGGAATAAACAATTCTCTTTGCATAATCCTGTATGTCACAGCATATATTTCTGCATTTCAGTGCAGGAGAACAATTTAACTGAACAGACAGGGGTTAATTTGGCTTCAGTGTTCACAGCGACTCGACAGCCTGAGCGGGTCTTGGCTGCTCAGGCAGCGTGTGGCTGTGTGGCTGTGTGGCTCTTCTTGTGATGTGTACGCTCGGGGAAAGGCCAATACTCAGTAGTTTGAATATTTTGCGAAGGACCTTGTGCTTTCCATATTTCACTTGGGCACTCACCTTTCTTTCCTTTTTTTCCAGTTTAGAAATGGCTAAAATAAGTACCTTTAAAATCTCACCTATTATGTGAAAATTTATCCTTTTAGAAATCTTGTTTGTAGTAATTAAGAGCTCCATTTACCGATGCAGCATTCAGAGATAATATTTTTAAATGATGAAGATCCACGGTATTATTTTTGGTTTTATGAGTTGTTCAAAACTATCCACAGTACAAAAACAGTGACTTTCATTTTCTAGCATTTTAGAAAAAGAAGCAGGCAGACATAAAAAATGCTCAGGTGTTTCAGCTGTCTTCACTGTATGTATACACATACATGTGTATATGTATACACATGCACACACACAACCACAAACATCTATGGTTTTTAAATTGAACACTGAATGCTTTCAGGGCAGAAGTTGTCTCTCCACGCCTCAAGAAAAGAAAGCTGCAGTTTCCTTATTCTGCATATCCTTATGTGACGCCCCTCTGGGGCAGCACTTCTCCAACAACCCAATCACCACTGTTTAGCGATGGATACATGAGCCTCATATTTTTATTCTAAATTCAAGTTCACTCATCATATCTAATGCCCTTGAAGCAATCTCAAATTACTGCTATTACACGGGTCACTAGAAACCAGACGTACTAATACAAATTTTAAAAAGAGAAAGGAAGAAAAAGCCCTTACACAATTAGAGGGCGAACAGTTCCGTCAGTTTAATTTCATCACTAAATCCAGCCCTTCATCCAGAGCTGCGGGCCAGCGAGGCTAGTGTGTGCAGGGATGCTTGGCTGCGACGCAGGAGGCCGGCAGTCCCACCAGGTAGGATGAGCCCACCGGTTTCTGCCACCTTCATCTGTGGCCCATGTTTCTATTTCATCAGCTTTTCATGGAATGCCATTTCACAACAAGCCTGCGTCTCCGCCCATATGCTCTCCTTATCCTGCTCCTTTGGCCAACTTTCCCCCGCATTTCCCCAAGTTCATGACCGGCTGCTCCTGCCTCCTCCTGATTCATCAGCTTACTTACTTCTGCGGAGCTACCCCTCAATTTTCTAGAACTCTGTGTAAGGGATTTCCTTGGAATAATACATGAAATTCAAGCATTAACTTAGCTTGCTGTCAAACGCCTCAGAAAAGACAGGTGGTGTGTTGGTGCCGCATTCAGCTGGATCTACTTACCAAGGATTGTTTCTACAGCATTTCAAATAGTTCCCCAAAGTTCCCCCTCTCTGTGTTAGTGACTGATGCACTTCACTTAAAACCCCGTCTTCCTATTTACCTCCTGGAACCAACTGAATTTGTATTGGTTCTCAATCCATTTCCTAATATATTTGTATTTAAATATCAATCTTTTTTTTTTTTTAATTTCCAGAGACTTCAATTGTTTTATACATTGTATGTATTCATGGGTCAAATGTTAAAAATATTTTATTTACAAAATGCATTTCATGACAATACAGTTTCTTTTTGGGAAACTACTCTCACCAAAGAAAGCTCACCAAGAGATCAAAAGAGAATACGTATACTATTTTAATAATTAAAAATACACCTATGCAATTCCTCAGGTATATTTCCTTGGAGGTGTCCATGGTTCAGGGAGCTGATACATGTAAGTGACTTATTTTATATGCTATCTGTTCTGATGGTGCTGCCTTTTGCACTTCCTGCTTGAGCTGATACTAATTTAAGAAACCTTCCACCTTTGCCTTTACTACTCAGGGTTAAAATATGCACCTTTTACAACCTTTTACAATATCCACACCTTCAGTTCTTTTGTAACATGTGCAGGCATGACTTTAAGACCAGCATGGACAGGCTGCGTGCAGACCTGCACACAGTCTCACCCGGGACTGGAAGGCCCAGCACGGCCTCCAGGATTCTCCACGAGGAACTGGCTAAGAGGGTGCTCCATGTGGGAGGCAGCAGGCAAGTCTCCCAAACTACACGTGCAGCCAGGATTTCCTGGAAGTCTCTGCACGAGACAAAAGCAGAAGCTGATGGGGCTCATGTGTGACAGGGAAAGGAACCGTCCTTAACTACAGTGTGGGAGCACATGTTACCGAGCAGGTGACCGTCCTGAACCATAGTGTGCAAGTGAGATGGTAACACTGTCCTTCGCTCAGCTTTCCAAAAAACTGCCTTTCTGTTTTGCATAAAAAGTCAAAATTTGACATTTCTTGTTTGGACAGAAAATGTAAAAGATCCATAAACAATTTATAAGATAAAGTCCCAACTAAAAAATAACACAGAGAGAAAAATGCAAAAAGGGATGGTACTGGGTCCTAATGAAATAACAGGAGGATTGGGGGTGGGGAGGCTTGCTTAGTGTCTTTTTAAAAGTTTACCTGAGAGACAAATGCAGGTCATGCCTAGTTAATACCCGAAGTCATATTTTGAGACTAAGTTTTTTTTTTTTTTTTTACTTTTAATGATATAGACTGCTTTCTGTGTGGTATCATGACTAAAAAATATCTCCTACAGGAAAAAAAAATTTCATTTCCAAGGCTCTGAATCCTATGTAATAATAAATGGGAGTATTGTGTCAATTCCACACTTATACTATAGCTACAGAGCTTTTATTTCAGATCCTATAGATTATTCTGACAATGAAAAGCATAGAGGGGGGTTCAGGATGGGGAACATGTGTACACCTGTGGCGGATTCATGTTGATGTATGGCAAAACCAATACAATATTGTAAAGTAATTAGCCTCCAATTAAAATAAATAAATTTAAATTAAAAAAAGAATAAAGGGCAATTTAACAGTCAAAAAAAAAAAAAAAAGAAATCTCAGGAAAGCCACGTTTAGAGAATTTGTATAGAAGCCAGCAGCATTTTGGTTAGCAGCTCCGGGAAACTAAAAGTTATGATGCAAACAAAATGATTCTTGTTTGTGAGAATAGGTGGAAATCTGCTTATCACTGGAAAAAAAATGTACATTTACTTTAATTTATTCATTTACACAGAAAAAGAACTCTTTCTGTGTACTCATAATCACTGGCTTTACTTAGTATTCCATAGAGCCTTATCAAAATTCCTTAACAGCCACCCATACACACATGGGCTTTAAATTGTGATAGATACAGAGTTTTATTATTAGATAAGCTTAAAAGTTGGGGCTATTCTATTCTATTTCTGCTGTTAAAACTCATGAATATTAGAACATAATTTAAATTCACCACTGTCCTGATAGAAGAGGGGAAAAAAAGCATCTGTAATAATTAGGAATTATATACAGACTGATCTATTCCTAGGAAAATGCAAATAAAGAGCTCTGTAATTGTTTTCTTTTCATTGACCACACACACCTATGCTGCTAACTTTTCCCTAAGAAGTGAACACTTAGAGGTTTGATTTGACTCATCCACCATGATAAGCTGTTGGCAGATGACATAAGAAACTTCACCCCACAGATAAATTTGCAAGTAACTGGAATTAGTACACACATCCTGAATACCTTTTCCTACTTCATTTTTGGCTATAAAAATTAAGAGACTTGGTATATTCAAAATAAAGTGTATAAATATTTCACATAAAATTTTATTTTGAATTGTCATAGTTTATAGCCAATGAAGTCCTCCTTCAGATTTCTTGCTTTCCTTTCTGAAAATGAATCCCTTCTAAGCTAACATGACTGCCTTTAAATTAAAGGTACAAAAAATGAATTTGGAGAAATACATGAGTGTTCATCAGCTTCTATTTTCTTTCTATAGGTTTTGCTTTGTTGTAAAATATTGTTCGATACTTTTCCATTTTAATATTTAAATATACTAAATAAAAATACGGGAACACATGAACACTTGAAGCATAAAAGGCAATGTTTCTTTTTCATTACTTTAAAAATTTATACTCATTATTAAATTCTGTGATTTTTTTTTCAATATCATTGTTACTTTCTGTTGGCATTATTTTTGGAAGACATTGACCAGATCTGTTTCGGAGTGAAATTTTCAGGGAACAAAGTGAGTAGCCAGCATTCTTTGCAGCAGCTCAAGAGTTAAACAAGAATTACAGAATCACCCCCCACACCAAGGCTCTGAAGCCCTCCTAGAAGCTGTCACCTACTCCCTGCCACCCTGACATGTAATCATAATGAATGGCTGTGTGCTCTTGGCATTTATTCCTTCAAACCTTCTGGTTAATTTCTACTACAGGAAGAAGTCGGGAAGGGTTCAGGACCCTTCGGAAGTAGTTAGGAGGAGATGGAGCAGAAACTTGTCTTAGGCCTCGGCAAGGATGAAGATTCTTGGGGAAGGAGGTACATGTTCAACCACAACTAACTCCGCATCTTCCAGCAGAGAAATCGGAAAACCTGACACACGATGGTTGTGTCTTTCCCCCTGTTCTTTAGGGCTCTTTGGTCACTTAAAAAACCCCAACACATTTCAAATAATAACTGAACTTTCTCTTGCAGGCTCATGATAAGGGGCGACTGACATAAGTTACTTTCTGGCAAAGAGGCGGCCGCACCGAGGGCTCCGGCCACCCTCCAGGGACAGACACCGGCGGGAAGGCGCGCAGGGCCGTCCTCCTGGCTGAGCAGCGGCCGGCTGCGCCCTGCCCCCGAGGGGACCCTGGGCTGCCCACCCGACGACTAACTTCTGGGGCTTGTTTGTCTCCCAGAACCTGGGGAGCCAGGCTCAAACCTGACACCAGACACTTCCTCTCCCCTCCTGGTTCGCAGCTTTTCTCATCTCTAACGAGCTGCGATGCTTGTTTCTCTTTTCATGCATTAATTTCTGCTTATTTCCCCCGGACGAACCCCGTTCTCGCTGCAGGTCCCCGTGTTTACAAAACAGCCGGCACCGCTCAGAATAGAAACTGTCACCCAGCGTGGGGAGGCGGTTGCCAGGGTTTTGCCCACTCCCGCCTCCAAGAAAATTGGGATGGAGAAGCTGGCGCGAGGTCCGTCCCTCGTTCTTAAGGACGCTTAGGGCTTAGGGGAGCATTTCCTTCGGCACCGGCGTCTGTGCGCGACGGTCAGCAGCCGTGCCGGAGGCCGCGGAGGGCACCGCGTTCCGCGGGGGCCCCCGCTTGGTTGGCCACCCCCTCGGACTTGCGGAAGCCTGGGCGTTCACGGAGGGACCTGAACTCTGGAGCGGGGCGCTCGGCGGGCCCCGGCCACATCGCCCCAGCATCCCGAGGGAGGCCGCTAGAAGCGGGCAGGGCGCGCAGAGGCGACGCGCGTCGCGGGGAGTGCGCGAGAGGCGGCGCGGAAACCGGTCCTTACCTTTCCGCTTGGCCCGCCTCCTCCTCCTCCGCTTGGACTTGCATTTGAGTTGACCGCTCAGCCCTCCGGACGCTCTGCTGGTCCCCAGGACCGATGCCATGGCAGCGGCCGGCGAGTGGACCCGGGCAGGAGTCTTCTCCAACACTCTCAGCTTTCCGGCTCCAGCCGCGGCCGCCGGGGACGCTCCTGCGGATCGGGGGCCGGCTCACTTTTCGGGGCTGCGCTCTCGCACTCCTGGCGTCTCCTCTGGAGGCTGTCACCGTCTCCTTTGGCGGCTCTCTGTCACCTGCGTCCAGGCGGGCAGAGCTGGCGGTCTGAGCCCGCACCAAGCGCACAGGCCGGGACAGCGGAGCGCCCGCCGCCCCAGCCGCCCCGAATCTGGGCTCCGCGCGCAGGCTCTACTTTGGCACCTCTGCTAGTTGTTGGGCACCAGCCACTTTGAAGCCGATCACGCAGGGAGCCTGTCTATTTGCTGCTGCGAAGTCTAATTAGATCCAATCACGGCCGTCCGCCGGCTCTGACATCAGCGCTGCCAGCCCGTGCGCTCCTGTCAGCAAACTCAGCTCCGGTTTGGACGGCGGAGCTGCCCGGGGCGCTGGAAAGGGAAGGGGCCAGCCTGGGAGGGAGGGGGCGCGGGCCGAGCCGGCCTCCCTGCGAGAAGCCCGAGGGGGCAGCGGACTGAGGAGTCCGCCCAGCCCTGCTCCCGCCCGGCCGCACGGACAGGGCACTCGGCTCCCGCACTCTCAGACGCAGGGACCCCGCCTCTCACCAGTTTCTAACTAGTTAATCCATCGCACACCCGGGTGTCAAGGGGGAAATCTCTCTCTAAGAAATACCGAGCCCTCGCTTCCTCGGCCAGGGGCTAAGATTTGCAGTTCCCCGGGAGACAGCCTCTTAGGGGGATTCATTTTTCAGAACCCTCATGTTTGGTTTTCTCCTTCACATCCCTTGGCTGTTCCGTCTGCAAGGAAGAAATGCTGCATAAAGACGCGGGGGTTCGGTCGGAGCCTGATTTTTAAGGCAGGGATGTCAGTAGGTTGCTCTATTTAGGGAACAATGAAATGAAAGGCAGAGAGGGCTTTTATCTGATAGTTTTATCACCGAATGTAACATTCGGATGAAAGAAAGTAATATTCACCAGGAGGAAGATTGCAAATTGAACCAGGTTTGAACAATATTTCTCAGGGTTATCTTGTTTTTTTTTTCAAGACCATACTTATGGAACGTTAAAAATCTAACATAAGATTTAAGAAGGAAAATAATCCAGCCATCTTCATTGCATTTTGCATTTAAATCACATAGGCTGTTAATTATAACAGTAATGGTTTGGAAAAAAAATCCACTCTAAAAGTCATTAGCGTTAACAGGATGATGCAGAAATGGCACACAAATATTTCTATTTCCTACCTTACATACACCCTTTTCAAGCTCCTCATGGACTTAGAAATTTCCAGATAATTTTCTTTATATGAGAAAAAAGTACTCCCTCTAGGGAACATTGGAAGCAATTGGGAAGTTTGGATGTGCTGTTATGCGGGGGGCTAGGGGTCTTGGCTCAGCTCTCACTGACTGGGGAGAGGAGGGCGTCTGCATCCAAGGCTAGCCCTGCTGCTCTGCCTCTGCTGAGTGGTGTAGACTAGCCTCAGTCTGCTCATCTGTGTAGTGGGGATCACCACCTTTACTCCTGTTTGAGAATCAGTACAACAGCAACTGGCGACACTGATCACTTTGTGATTATCTGGTAAATCAGTGGGTAAAACTTTTTGAGAGAATGTGCACACATTCTTCCAGTTAGCCTCAGAAAAGGAGGGGCTTGTGTATTTCCCGCTTAGGCGTTTAAGTGTCTGGCTCATTTCAGGCTGATAAACACAGTCACACCAGGGTCCCTCTATGTGCCGTGTTCAACCATTTCCTGCTACTGACCTCACAAGCCCACTTTTTCTGCTCTTTCTCATGAATCCTGTTGAAGTGCACCACCTGCCCACGTACTCTTTATAGCATGAGAGATATTTGAGAGCGTCAACTGTGTCTGGAAATGCAGCTGTAGGACTCCCCCTGTGGAAACTCGGAGTCAGTACCAACCCATACTTTCCCCGTGTGCTGCTGCTACTGCTAAGTCACTTCAGTCGTGTCCGACTCTGTGCGACCCCATAGACAGCAGCCCACCAGGCTCCCCCGTCCCTGGGATTCTCCAGGCAAGAACAGTGGAGTGGGTTGCCATTTCCTTCTCCAATGCATGAAAGTGAAAAGTGAAAGTGAAGTCGCTCAGTCATGTCCGACTCTTAGCAACCCCATGGACTGCAGCCTTCCAGGCTCCTCCTTCCATGGGATTTTCTAGGCAAGAGTACTGGACTGGGGTGCCATTGCCTTCTCCGTTCCCTGTGTAGCCTTTTGCAAAACACTAGTCCCCGAGTCCAGAAGCCAAGGGGAGATGCCTTGGGGAGAAATTCGAGCAAATGCGCCTCCCAGCCTGGTTGCATTTACCAAGCCCCCCCTCACCTCCCGTCATCACAGATTCTTTCTGTGAAGCATGGGTGCCCTGGCCCCCTGGTTGGAGAGTGGGTGTGGTCACCAGGGACTACAGCTTCCAACCCAAGAGGGGGGCGGTCAAGGCCACACACTTAAAACCTGGGTTTCAGCACTTAGTTTAGATCCTGATTCAAAAGCTGATCAAGATCAAAATCTTGGCCGATCTTTACCTTTCTGAAAGTTTTGGGGTATAATTTACACAGATATTATTCTGCATAGACGGGGGCTAGTCTCTGTTTTTGTTTACTTGCATAAGGTCATGCCTCGTTGGGAAGGCAGGACAAGCTCAGGCCTGGCAGCTCAGTGAATCTGTGTCTCTGGGGATGGAGGAGGCTTCTGAACCAGAGCTCGCCATCATATGCTCTGACACAGGATGCCTTAGACGAAGCTCCCTGCCTCCTGTCTGTTTCTAGTCACTTCAGCACAGCTTAGCTCTGGTGTTGCTGCACAGACGTGAAAACACAGAGGCTGGAAACACAGATGCTGGAAGAGCTGCAGGCACCCACGGTCCATCAGGAGGCTCCGCTGGCCCATCTTCAGCCCGTATGAGCCAGAACCAGGAGCTAGGAGTGGGGGTCCTGGCAAGTGGGGGGCTGCCTGGAAAGTCAGGTGCGGCTCCTGCATAGCCGTCAAGTGGAAGCTGGACAAGGACAGGGGCCTGGGCAGGCCTGGAGGGGAGCAGGTCTTCACACTGAGGCAGGGCGGGGCCCCCGGGGTGTTCCCTGCACCCCAGGATCTCCAGCGCAGGTCTCCTCAGGACTGTAGGTACGCAGTGCTTCTGGGTGGTGGTCTGGTCTGCTCCTCCTGAGGCCCTCAGAGCCGTGAGGGACCTGGGCCAGGTCTGTGGTTCGAGCATTCCTGGAGCTGGCCTAGACCGGATGTGCCACTTGTCCCAGGCACGTTACTGAGTTCACATCGACTCTGGTGTGATTCTCACAGATCCTTCTTTTACTCTCGAGGAAGCTGAGGCTCAGAGTACTTGGGAAACATGCTGAAGTCATTGTGGTTAGAAGGGGGCTCCCAGGAGGATGGTTCCAATGTGGTTTTTACCATATTTCTCTGCTCACTTTCATTCTTGAGTTGGAGATTTGGTAGTTTTTGTGAACTTCTGCAAGCCTTCTTGAGGGATCTTGTCGTCCTCGTGTCCCCCGAGGTCAGGGACCTTGTTGTCCTCGCGTCCTCTGAGGTCAGGGAGGCTCAGGGTGCAGTGGAGGCAGAGCTGGCTGGCTAAAATGTTCCAGAAGAACAGGTCTGTTTCTGCAGGTGAAGAGCCTGAGAGTGGCACATTCACACCAGTAAGTCCTCCTGCGCCTCCACCCCCTGTGCACCCCTTTAGGCTCCTGGATTCAGCACCTGTGGTTGAGACCAACACATGGGTTCTCTCCTTACTTGATCACAACATCTGCACTTCCAGTTAAAAGTACAGTTAACTTGTTTCTCACAGGTTTCCCCAAGCAAGTAACTCCCACAGAAATGAACAGGACTTTTGTAGAATCCAAAGTTTAGTTCAGCTCCCCTCGCCTCCCCTGACAAGTTCCACCAGGCAGAAAAAAGGAGCACAGAGTGTTCCCTGGACATATTTATGCCTGCTGACTCATGACCTCATCACAGACTGCACTAAATTATTACTTTTCACAAACAGAGAAATAGCACAAGAGGGCTTTTTCACTCTTTAATTTTCAGCCATTGTTCTTCAAATTAAATAACTCACATCAAGGAAACTGGGCCTGAGACCTGGAAGTGGAGGAGACGTGGGGATGACCTGTGCTGTGACCCGCACCCCACTCCTCGTTCTCGTCCAAGGGGTGGGAGCGGGGTGGCCAGCAGGGGAGAGCATGAGGGGTTCAGCCTGGAGGAGGGCTCTGAGTGCGAGGTTGCCCTGGGCACGATGCTGCACCTGCAGCCAGCTCTCCCTCTGTCCCTGCTCTCTCTCCCAGGCACGCCTGCAGTTTGGGAGAACACCAAATGCATCCTTACTGATTTCAAAGCAGATCTGCAAAAGATCTGCTTTTTCCAAGTTCCATGTTCTGGGATTGCTGATTATTTCTATGTGAGCTCTGGGGACAAATAATTTTGGCTGAGTTTTCTTTCTTGGTCGATATCACAAGTTTTAATTTACCAAAGTCTGTCTTCCAGCTGAAACTTACTTGAGTTCTGTATTGATGTTTAAAGGAACATTACTCAGAAAATGCTGGTAAAGAGAAGGAAAGACCCTGAATTTGCTACCAACAGGCCAGATTCATGTTCTACTTCTCTGTGTGCTGTGCCCACTCCTGGGAAAGGCAATGAACCCTCCCAAGCCTCGCTTGTAAAATGAGGAGAAAGACACCGCAGAGCTGCTGGGAACACTGAATTAGGAACAAGCAAGCTGAGTGCTTTGTAAAGGGATCCTGTTGCCTTACTGTCGTCACTCAACACACAGTGCCCTGATTTTAACCATAGACTTCCCAAGATGAGGACAATTGTCAAGTCAAAGTGGTCTCCATGATGAAAGCACCCCTCTGGACTTCCCTGGTGGCTCAGTGGTGGAGAATCTGCCTGCCAGTACAAGAGACACGGGTTCAATTCCTGGTCCGCAGAGATCCCACATGCTGTGGAGCAACTAATAGCCCTACAACTATGAGCCTGTGCTCTGGAGCCCGGGGTTGAAACTACTGAGCCTACGAACCACAAACCACGTGCTCTGTGACAAGAGAAACCACTGCAAGGAGAAGCCTGAGCACTGCAATGAACACCCAGACAAAAATAAATACATAAAAATGAAAAGAGGAGCCCTGAGAAGATGGTCTGCTACTGCATGGGTCCCACGGGCACTCCAGGCCCCGTCTAAGATGATCTTGGCTCATCGAACCTGCCTCCGGGCTAATTGTAGCACTGATTCCATTCCTTCCTAGCGTGCAGGCTGCCAGCCGTGGGACAACGTCCACATCAGTGTTTTATGGTCTCTGTGACCTTTGGAATAAAGTATGGTATCCTACCACTAAGTGTTTGTGCAGGATAAGAGAAACGATGACCTGAAATAATCCTCTTCGACATTAGATAGGTTCAATAACTGACATTTACACTTAAAATGCCCTTAGTTGCTAGTTTCAGAAATGTGAAACCTTAGTATTTTAATGAATCATAAAGAATTACTACTATTTAAAGCTTCCTTAATGCACACCCTATCCTAGATTTTCCTTTGTCTTAAACTGATACAGTTCAAAGAGTTAATTTTTTAATGTTCCAAATCTTGTCTTGGAACCAGTGATTTTCAAAACGAGCACTGTCATATCCCCAGAGAGCTGTGTGATGGCATGAAGAAAGGAAGAAAGTGAAGCACAGATGGAATTAATGGTTTGGGGTGTTAATCAATGTAATGAATTGAAAGGAAGGGATGGGAACTTGTCAGGAATACATTTCTGGTATTTGGACTCGGGTGGGCTGATGCTGTGTCTTCATTTCAATTCTCTGTGCCTGCATGCTCAGTCACTCAGTCATGTCCAACTCTTTGCGACCCCATGGACTGTAACCCACCAGGCTCCTCTGTCCATGAATGCTGGGTGAGTTGCCATTTCCTTCTCCAGGGGATCTTCCCAACCCAGGGACTGAACTTGTGTCTCCTGTATTGCCAGATTCTTGACCACTAAGTCACCTGGGAAGCCTGTTTAAATTCTCTACCCAAGGTTTAAAGTCTAAACACTGTATTTCCGCCTTTGGTTTCCTGGATCATCCCTCACCTGGGATCGAGGCTGTTGTGTATATTGTGAAACCTCAATTTGCTCTTTCCCTTGCCTCTGCCCAGAAATAGAGCAGAGAAAGAAAGGGACACCGAGTTAACCCCCAGGGTTTTTTGATCACTTATGGAAGTAATTTTTAAAAACTTGCCTTCTAATTCCCTGCTTTGGTCAAGGCAGGAGAGAAAGAGTTGAGAAAACACTAGAAGGAAGACCCATGGGCTCCTTACCGAGTTCAGCATAGGGGAGATGGATGGCTCTGGGTGGCTGTTTCCCGGGACAGTGGCACCTCTGCCTCGGCTCCAGGGACGGTCATCAGGGCCCTCAGCCAAGGTCCCTCCTCCCGACTGCCTGCCTGAGCCTACATATGAGTAATGTCAGCAGGGGAGGGGGTCACGGTGAGCAAAAAGCACTCACTCTGATCCCATCACGAAGCAGAGGTGGTCCCCATGAAAGGGACTTAGGCATACCAGCAGGAGCTTAATCTGGTGGAGGAGATCTGAGCATACAGCACATGACAAAGCCGATGCCCTCCAACAGCCAGCTCTGCTGTCACCTGTCAATGCAAGATGTGTGTTTGCAGGTCACATGGCTACATTCCACAAATCACAGTGCTATTCTTTTATTAATCAAAACCTTGGACCCAATAGAACAGCCCTTGCTCTTAGGACTCTCATGTGCTGGAAAATCACTCCTCTGCACCCATTTCCACAGAGAACAGCAGCCCCCACCCCTCAGAAATGAGAAGCATGAAGAACAGAAGATGGTGAGGACTTGGCTGCGAGTGCGCCTGCAGAGACCGTCGGCCGAGAGCATGGACGACTGACACCTTCCCGGGTCCCTTTTGGTTGAGGGTGAAAGAGAAAGCTTATCAAAACCATCTTCCCAGAAAGCTGTTCTTTGCAGCCTAGCTCTGGAAGACTGGGATCTTCATGCTGGCCTCAGCTGCCCAGCTGTCCCGGATGTCTTGGGGCTGCCCATCCAGGAGTTATTCCCATGCTTTCTCCTTCATGTTCCCAGTGCCCAGCCAAGTTAGCAAAAAGCAATCTTGCCTCTGTACCCCACCCTCAGGGACGTTCCTGGGGGCGCAGTCTGTACTGTGATCACCATCCCCTGGAGCCTGCCACTCTGGACAAAGGAAGCACTGTGGAGAAAATGAGAGGAACCAAGGTTTGTGAAAGTTGTTGGGACGGTGGAAAGTTGTGTGCAAGTGCAGATGTGCTGTTACTGACACGAGCCAGTACTGTCTCACAAAACTCCTCCTCACTGGTCCATGGACCCCCAGGATTGGACGGTGGTGGGCATGGTGTCCAGAGCACCATCAGCAGAGCTGGCCTAACTCCCCTCCTTCTGGGCCATGAGCTTCACTCTCATCCTTGCAGGAGGCAAAGCCCACCAGCACCTACCTCTGCAGCTGTTCTGAGGTTGAGCTAACCCACCCTGTGAGCACGCTGCAGCCCAGGACCTGGTATACTTGGGGATGGTGGTGGGAGTTGAGGGCACTCCTGGCCATGTGCTGGTGTCAGTGCTGGAGAGCCATCTTCACACCAGGTGTGCAACCCTGGGAAGTGGGGCCGCATTCTTCCTTCCACCTTCCAGACTGTACCCTTCAGTGCACAGCACAGCAGGTGAGCTGAGAACTGGGGCAAGGAGCAGCTTTGGGGGAGCACACTTACTTCATTACTTCCTCATGTCTGCTTCTCTTATAGAGTCCTTCTCTCTACCACAACACATCCCTAAAAGATATTCTGCAGAAGGAATGGGAGAAGGAAAGTGAGAAGGATTGCAGCCTGTGAGGAAGATGGGGACAGGAAGGAGACAGTGTAGGTGCATCCCAGGAGAAATACATGAGTATGGCGGGCAAAGTCAAGCCAGCTCCCCTAAGATGGCACACCTGAAGCGTTCAGCAGGTAGAGGCCAGAACTTGGGCAGGGGCTGGTTTTCCAAGCCAAGCAGACCAAAGTTCATATCTTATTTGAGTCAGTCTGGCCATGGGAATCTGGGCAAATCACATGAAGTCTATGAGCCTCAGTTTCCTCAACTGAAAAACAGGGCCATGAATTCTGCTTTTCTGGCTTTGTGGTGAGTAGTTTAAACAGTGTTGCATGTGATCACTGTGACTACTTTCGGGATCTTTGTAGGTTACACAGAAGCAGGGCACTGTTACAGCCATGTTTCTTTTCTTGTAATGCTGATGATTCATGGCAAACAGGGCATTCAACATTGCCTGCTTCCTAGCTTTGGTGAAATTCTGTCATTCTGAGTGGTGTCCAGTCCTAAGGGTACCTTGGTGTTTGCTTCCCAAGAGTGACACGGGGCTGTTTTGGGTCCCCGTGGTTTCTGTCCGACACTTGTGATGGTTCTTACCAGCCTGCCGCCAGCCCATCAGACAGAGACGGGATTTTCTCAGGACCTTGGAGAGCGATCTCTGTAAATTGCAGTTTGAGTGCAATCAATAGATGTGACAAACAGCTGATGCTGGCCCTGGGGACATAATGAAGGTGTGACTGTGTAAACGCACAGATAACAATGTGGGGAGATTACAGGGCAGGGCGCACTGAATAAGTGGGGTGCAAAATGAGCTGCCGCGCTGGGGTCAGGCTTCCTGCGGCGCGTCTGTGCCCCTGTCCCTGGTAATTGTTAGTGGCAGCGGAGCCCACAGAGCCACACGGGAGGGACTCAGCCCCATTTGTTCTGCATCTCAATGCAGTGCAGGCTGCTGATCCATCCTGTCAGTGACCACCTCCCAGTGGACAAGACACCAGCAAAAATATCAAGCCTCCTTGGCTGGAGTCAAGAGGCCCATCATTAAAGCAATAATGAATTCCAGGCTCTCCTGTAAAGGACTGAATCGGAAAATCACTTTGGGCTATTATTAAAGTGTTTGCAATTTCTTCCATATCCAGGAAACAGTTTGTGATAAAGGAAGGGAAATATGCTAATATGGTATTTCTTTTAAAAAGGAAAATTTGAGAGATGCAATTTGAAAAAATTAATCTTACATCTATAACCTATACGTACAATGGCATTTCAATAATTTTAGTACTGAATTTTAATAATTTTGAAATGTGAGCTTTTGACTTCTATGATTTGTGAATATATTTCTATTTCCCTAAAACTATTTTAGAAATTATAGTAAAATATTACTAGATGTGCCATAATTGCACTTTTTCAAGGGACTAACAATTTCATGACTGAAATGATCATTTATGTCTCTGAAAACTGTTGTATTGATAAATATGTTGCTTTTTAGATTCTTTAAATCTTTAAATACAATGGAAAAATAAAACTATTTTATAATTGAGTCATGATAGTAATATGTGTATTAAATATTGAAAACACCAAAATAAATGGGTGTGGCTACTGAATGGGAGGAAATATTGGCAAATGATATCTTTAAGAGATATAAACAGCTCATACAAGTCAGTATAAAAAAGCAAACAGCTCAATTTAAAAGTGGGCAGAAGACCTGAATAGCCATTTTTACAAAGAAGACATACAGATGGCCAAGACACATGAAAAGATGCTCCACACCCCTAATAATTAGAGAAACACAAATCAAAACCATGATGAGGCACCACCTCACACCAGGCAGAATGCCCATCATCCAAAATAAGGACTAGAAGATGCTGGCGAGGACTCAGAGAAAGGCAACCTATATTCACTGCTGTGGGGATGCAAACTGATGCAGCCAGGATGGGAAACCGTGGGGAGGCTCCTCAAAAGACTAAAAATAGAACTACCACATGAGCCAGCAATCCCACTCCTGGGTATATGCCTGAAGGAAATGAAAACACTAATTTGAAAAGACACACAGACGCCAGTGTTCACAGCAGCATTATTTACATTAGCCAAGAGATAGAAGCAACCCCAGTGCCCATCAACACATGGATGGATAAAGACGATGTGGTACATATAGGCAGTGGAGTACTGCTCAGGCGTAAAAAAGAATGAAATATTGCCATTTGCCACAACATGGATGGACTTGGAGGGTATTATGCTTAGTGAAATAAGTCAGAAGACAAATATTCTATGTTATCACTTATATGTGGAATCTAACAAACAAACAAATATATGTAACAAAACAGAAGATGTGCAGATATAGAGGACACACTAGTGGGGAGGGGAAAGAGGGAGGGGAAAGATAGGGATGGGGGCTAAGAGGTACAAACTACTATCTATAAAACAGATAAGCAACCAGGATATGTTCTATAGCACAAGGAATAGAGCTGTCATGCTGCAATAGCTTTAAGTGGAGTATAACTATAAAAATATTGAATCACTATGTTATACACCTGAAGATAATATAATACTGTAAATCAGCTTGCTTTAAAAATGTTTTTAAATAAATGGGAGAGGTCCATACACTCAAGTCAGTCACATTCTCATGATATGTAAATGCAACAGCAACTGAAGATCAAACACAAGCTTCTCACTTTAGAAAGTGGGCTCCCTTAGCTCCCGAAGAGGGGTAACCACCACTGCAGGCATCTCAGCACGTGCCACTCACGAGGGTGTAATCCCACTCATTCTCTTCCTATTTCAACAACCACGATGTTCAATTCGCACATTCAGCTGTGTGTCTCTTGTGGTTAACAGCCTTGTGCACAGTGGTCATGACTGTCATGATATTTATGTTTCCTGTTGAGAAACATCTATCTTTCCCTCCAACCACTCTGCAAGGATATGATCTCCACAAGGTCCTGAGTGGGGAAGGTGGGGGGCTGCCATTGCAGGTCAGCACCAGCCCCTGTGCTGGCCCATTTACTCTGAAGGCATTTTCTGATTCATCCACAAGAACAAATACAGGTAAAGTGTCCCCGGGGATGGGAGATGATGCCGGGGAAAGGGGAACAGGCTCATGGCCTGGCGTCAACACCATTCACCTTGGGCACAATTTTAAAGGCAAGTCAGAGCTAAATTTTTAAGTAAATTTTGCTCCTCCCTCTCTTCTCCAAATAACTTGATCTTCCTCATTGTAACATTCCGTGGATTTTATAGAAAGTTGGAACCAAAGGAGACCTTAAATGACTGGCCTGAGCAAGGCATTTCAAAGTTCTTTTAGCCCAGGGTGCTGCTATTCAGGCAGGAGTGTGGTAGCCAGTGCGTGGGGTCCCTGAGAAGAGACTGTCTGTGGAGGGTACACCCCCACTCTCCAAGAGCCCTCAGAGGCACAACCACTCCCCGCGTCTGTGAGGAGCCGTGTGAACATCATTTCTCGGCTCCACCCCCTTCATCTCCCAATTAGGGAACCAGAGGCCTTAACGTCAACTAAATGAGCCCAGGGATCTCCTAGGGAGGCCATCCGAGAGAATGTACCCAACCATCTTGTTTCTAAAATCTTCATCTGTTTTTCAATCATGATTAAATTGAAACTTCCTTTATGAAGCTTCACTTCATGCCCTTGAGACCTGGGTGCCTCATTCCAGCAGCTACGTGGCTGAATTTGTTAATCACATGGGACCTCAGCCCCTCTGCCCATGAGAGACAGGAAGGTGACAGGTGACCTTTGTTTTAAAATCCCTTTATCTTCAGAAGTGAGGTTTCAGTTTGAATTTTTGATCATCAAGCAAAAGAATATTGATTTTCTATTTGGATGATAAGATTTCCAGTTTCCTGCAGGACATGTGAAGAAAGTCATCACTTTCATCTTTATTACAAGAAGAAAGCTGAACCTACCAAAAATCAGCAACTCTTCTCAGATGCATCAGAGCAGTGAGGTCACAGGGAAAACTGGAGGGACAGACAAGCAGACACAGAACACCATAATTCACAGGAGCAGAAACACACACATGAGGAGAGCCTCCTTGGGAGATCAGACCCATAGCTGACGAGCTGCTGGAGGCCCAGTGTGGATGAGTCTGAGACTTAAGAACTCCAGGGGCACCCAGTCACAGGGAGTTTGAGAGTTTTACCTCCTGGAGCCCTACTAGGTTCTGATAGTGGGTGTTGGAGAGAAGTCCCCAAAGGCTTCCAGCAGGAGGAGGGGAAAGGACCCATTGTGAAACAGGACAGAGCACTCTGTGCCTCTTAACAAGACCTGCCTCAGGGGAAGCCACTTAACCTGGACCTGCGCTCTTGGTATTATCAGAGCCTAAATGACCAGTGGGACAGGAAAACTGAACTCCAGTCCATGCCAGCCATCCCGTTCCACCTAAAAGGAGGCAGAAAACCAAACTGAGAAGCTCACTGAGGGTCACAGCCCAGGGCACAGGCTCCCTAACAGACTGAGCCCTGACCCTTCGTCCTCAGACTCAGAACACGTCTGCCTCCCCTGCTCCATCACCACCATGTTAACAGGGCTCCCATGTGATAATGGGGCACATGCTTGAAAGAGACCTCATCTAAGAAGAGGAGGAAACCCAAAGAAGAGGAGACAAAACCAGGGCACCCGGAGGAACCTTAGCCTCTGACACCTGGAATTATAGCAAACAGTGAACATGGCCTAACTCCTAGCTGCATAGACATAAATCCTCACACTAAAAGTCTATTTGTTTCATTTTCTTCTACTTGGTACCTCATGTGCAGCATTAAACAACAAAGTAATACTAGGTGTGCACAAAAGACAACAAAACAGAACCCCCTCCCCCCCGCCCCAACCATGGGTTGAAGAGATAGACCAAGCACCAGAACGAGACTCAGATTTGGCAGATGGGATTGTAAGGTGGAGAATTTAAAATAACTGTGATTAACATTCTAAAGGCTGTAATGAAGAACATGGACGACATTCAGGGACAGATGAGTCATGTCAGTAGAGAGATGGAAACTCTAAGGAAGGACCAGAAGGAAAGGCTAGGAAAGCTGTAACTGCAATGAGAATCACCTCTGATGAGCCTTCAGTAGATTGGGTGTGGCTGAGGAAAGAATCAGTGAGCTTGAGAAATGTTAAGAGAAACTTGCAAAACTAAAATACAGAGAGAGAGAAAAAAAAGGAAGAATTACACAATAGAATATCCAAGAACTACTGGACAATTAAAAAAGGTATAATAAGAATACTGGAAGGAGGAAATAAATAGAAGAAATAGTTGTAACAATATTGCCAAAAATTTCCACAGTTAATGCAAACACTACACCACAGATCCAGGAATCTCAGAGAATACCAATTAGGATAAATATAAAAATATCTACAATCAGGCTCATATTTAAACTGCAGAAAATCAAAGACAAAGTTTCAAAAGAAGCTGAGAAAAAAAACCTTATATACAGAGGCACAAAGGCATGAATTATATTAGACTTCTCTTCAGAAACCATGTGAACAAGAGAATGAAGTGATAAAATGTAGAAAGAAAAAAAAAACCCACCAACCCAGAATGTGTAGAAGCTGGGAATGATTATATAGGAACTCTCAGTAAATTTTTTCTGTAAATATAAAACTGCTCTAAAATATAAATCAATTAATTACAATCATATAAAAAAGCTAAAAAACTCCCCCTCTCACTCCAGATGATTTGATAAATGTATATTCAAGTACCATGACCATTCCTGTTTTGGAGATACTGAAAAGAAGGCAAAATATGTGAGTAAATCACATGGGATTAAAAATTAGGACATCTTTTTTTGTTTGTTTGTTTTTTTCCTGTCTTTTTTAAATTTTATTTTTATTTTATTTTATTTTTTAACTTTACAATATTGTATTGGTTTTGACATATATCAACATGAATCCGCCACAGGTATACACGTGTTCCCCATCCTGAACCCTCCTCCCTCCTCCCTCCCTGTACCATCCCTCTGGGTCGTCCCAGTGCACCAGCCCCAAGCATCCAGTATCGTGCATCGAACCTGGACTGGCGACTCGTTTCATATATGATATTATACATGTTTCAATGCCATTCTCCCAAATCATCCCACCCTCTCCCTCTCCCACAGAGTCCAAAAGACTGTTTTATAAATATAAATTTATTTATTTTAATTGGAGGCTAATTACTTTACAATATTGTATTGGTTTTGCCATACATCAACATGAATCCACCACTGGTGTACACGTGTTCCCTACTTTACAACACATGCCAATGTTATATGATAAGGGACATACTTCTCTAAGCTCCCTTTAGAAAGAGAGTATTTCTTACGATGAGGCCAATTATTTCATGATATTGGATACTGAGTCCTCTTGAAAATGAAAATAGTTCTAATGAGGCATATGTTTAAAAATATTAGATGACACTAATTATCTTGTCTCCTGGTGGGTGACACTAGCCACCCAGGAATAGCATCTTCTATAGAACCCTAAACTAGTGAAGTTTAATAGGTGTTCTAACCGCAAGAGCCTTCATTCAGTTGGACACAATAATTTTCAGTTCTTAACAACTGGAAAACACAGAAAATGGCAAAAAAAGAAAAAAAATTGTACTAGAAATTTATAAAAATTCAAAACATCTTTTAGAAAAGTTCCTGAGGTCACTACGTTGTGAGATCCACTTTTACACAATGACTCTTAACCTTGGTTACTTACTTCAGTGTTAAATAAAAAGCAGATCTCAAAGTCTCCATGCAAGACGGGAATCGGATTTCTAAAGGTAGAGTCAAGTGTTAGCATCTTTAGGTCTCCACAGGTGAGTGAATGTCCAGTCAAGTTTGAGGACCCCACCCTGCACCATGCACAGTCACCATGATAGTCAGTCTCGTTCACTGATATGCATTTAGTATATCATAAGGAACAGACACTCTCTTAATCACTGGATGGGCATCCCACACTGCAGGCAGATTCTTTGTCATCTGAGCCACCAGGGAAGCCCGATCACTGCATACTCTGTATAAACTTGACCTCACTGGTCTTTACAGTTAAGGCATATTCCGTAATGAAGGCAAGTGGTAATGTTTATAGAATGTATATCAAGTGGAAGGTGAGCTCTGAAAGCGTCAGGCACTCAAAGAAGAAAATCCTTTAGCGCACACTGCTCTTTACCACTAGACATGAAGTATTTGTGTGAGGGGAGCAGCTTACATTATTGATAGTATGAAAGAGGAAAACACTGTGTCTTTAATTGTCTACTATGGGAGATTCTGAGGACAGATGGGGTCATTGGGTCACCCCGGGACACACGGTTAAGAGAAATGCGTTGGCCTGAGCAGGTCAGTGAACCCCCATCCACTCAGTTGTGCTTTGAAATGCATCAGAGCCTTTTTTTTAATGGGAAGTTTCAGGATGTGACAGCCACAATCCCTCTCGACATGACATCCCAGAGGACCAGGAAAAGAGGTGGCTTTCTAAAAATGGCAGCGAGGAAAGATAGTAAATCCACATCTCTATAAAACCCAGATGCTTCCAACCAATACTATTATATTTTGATCCTAACTATACCTGGATGTGGCTACTAAGCACATTAGTCTAAATGCTTTCCCCAAACCTCATAATAGTAATTTTCACACCTTGCACCATGTGATAAGATATAGTTTATTTCTAAAGCTCAATGAACACCCAAGCATTCAATTCCCCAGTTATTTGTTTCACATTTATGTTATATTTTTACTTTTACTTACTCTTTCAAGTTTTTTTTTTTTTTTTTTTGGTAAAAATCAGAATAAAAGGTATGAAAGAGAATTTTCATACATTAATTTGGATCTTTGACCTTAAGGAAATAGGGTCAGTATAATCTTCTCTGGGCTTCCTGAATATTTACCTGAGGTACATAAGCTTTTTATTTTCCTTTCTATTTTTGTTGTTTTTCTTGGCCTGTGATATCTCATTGCACAAGGATTTTGTGTCTGTCAGCCATCAAAGCTGTGATAAACAGTGATCCCATCAAAGCCGCACTTCATGTGTGTTAAAGTGAAGAGGCTCAAACACACTTTCCAGTTTTACCCCCATGGACAGTTAGGTACAGATGATGACTAAGGCTTTTTTGGGATTCTTACATCATCAGTGTCTCAAGAAATGAACCGCAAGTTGAGATAGCAGAAATCAAGGTCTTTTACAAAAGACCAGTACTTTTTTGGTATGTTAAGTGGTTCTGTTGGTCAGCAAGGGGGTGTGTGGGTCTAGTCACCTCAGCTACAAACAGAGTTTCAGTGTAAAGATGTTTTTTTTTCCCTGTGTCACGAACGCCTGGCCCACACGGACACTCTGTAACATTTCATCAGAGGAGATGGAGAAGAGACAGTCCCTCATGGACTGCAGGTGGAGGCCATGCGGCCAGCTGACCTCTGCCCAGGGCACTCTGCTGGCGAGGGGCAGGGATGATCACGGCTCCCCTGTGCCTCCTGAGCATGGGGCGTGACCATGGCCTGTTTGCTGCAAGAGTGCCGTCACTCCAGCCCTGCTTGCCTCTGCAGGGCCAGACGTGGTCGTCCTGTCACTGGGAGGCCTGGGACGTGAGGAGCAGGCTTCCACCAGCACAGACCCAGTCGGCAGCTGTGACGACCCTCAGAGGACCTGCTGTCTCTGTGTTCATGGGAGAGGAAGCTGCCTTTTATCTCCGAGACACAGGCTTGGTTGGAGCCCCGAGCAGGCGACCAGGGAGCCAGGGCTCCTCCCGCCGCCTCTCTGCTAGCACAGCAGAGTTGGGGGTTAATCACCCTGCTCCTCCAGAGGCTGGCCTGGGCTTAAGGATGCTGCAGCCCTCGGGTTTGAGGCAGATGCCAGCGTTTCAGGGAAGAAGGGCACAACACGATAAAACAAACACAGCCGAAAACAATAGGGAGAAACAAAGGAAGACACAGGAAGCAGACAGGGCCCGTTTGCAGTCCCCTGTCTTGTGTGTGTGTGATGGGCTAGCTGCCCCCCCGCACTTGGCAACAGTGAGTATGCACGGCTGAGGCTTGCTTTCTCTTCTGTGCCTGTGGAGTGACATCCGCAGAGCTCCCCACAACACACTCACCTCTCAGGGTGCCTCCATTTTCAACCCTAAATGTTCATCACCATCTGAGTCTTTGTCCCAAATGCTATCTGTTTTCTGTTTCTGGTTCTGAGAAGGAGAAGGAATGAGTTTTCAAAGAGCCATGTTTCCAGGTTACTCATCATAAAATCTGTCCACTTGTTCTCTCCAACTCACTCACACAGACACACGTGCACACACATGTGCACTCAGACACACGTGCACATATGTGCATGCAAGCACATGCACACACAGACACATGTGCACATACATGCATGCAAGCACATGCGCACACACGCACACACACATGCCTACGTATGCAGACAGACACACCAGCAACCCGAGCCCTCAGGACACTGGGACCCAGAGCTGAGTGTCCCCGAGCAGCCACCTGGGGGCACTGCGGAGCAGGCCAGATCCCGCCTCAAGAGAGGGGCCTCCTCCTGACTCTGTGCCCATACAGCATCCAGGTCATCCTGCTCTGCCTTAGAATTCTCTTATGAGTAATAGGGTTTTGTTTTTTTTTTTAATTAAGCGAGAATATTTGAGGGAAATCTATTCCCAAGGATTTAATAAAGGGGAACAAGATCCTTAGATAAATCACCCCGTGAAGATGCCTCCTCTACAGAGGCTGCTGTAGACAGCAGTTTTGGTGGCTAAGTGCCCAGATGTTGAGATCTCAGAAAAGAGTGCCAAAGAATGAGACCTTAGAATTAAAAAAAGAACTAGTTTTATTGCTAAGGGAATCATTAAAAAAAAAGTCCACACAAATGAATAATGCAATACCATAGTGGTTAGAGGATAAATTTGAAGAGCATAATAATAACTGTTGTGCCTGGTTTAGTAAAAGGAAATTGAAAATTGACATGCTGAATCTAAACCTAAAGTGTGAGAAAAGACTGTGTCTTGTTTTGTTCTCTGGTTTAATCCACTGAGTCAGAAGGAATGGGTGCAACTCACCACATTGGCAGGCATGTCCAATCCTGGGCAACAACACTCCTGAAGGACACGTGACACACACACGTCCAGTCTTACTTCAAATAAGAGAGAGATGGCTCACTTGGACCAGAAAGGTGGAGCAGGTTTCTGAGAGCTTCCCATTACCAGGAGTGAGTTATCAGTCGTGCACATCCGCTTTAGTGATGGCAAGGAGAACCCGGCCAAGGACCCCAAGCACCTGCTGCAGGCAAGGCCACGGGACAGCCCTTGAGGGGTGTGTGTCTCATGATGGTGGGACCTGCTTACCCAGCAGCTGGGTGGGTGGAAGAAGCTAACTAGTAACTCACAGCAACCATACAGTAAGTTCTGGGAGTGTTGGTATTAACAAGAGGAGATTATGGCTTAAGAACAGACATGACAGGAGTGGTCTGAGAACTCCTCATTTAGCAGGTGAGTTCTCAGCCCAGTAAACATTACTGAGCACATAAGAACCCTGCTGCGGAAAACCAGCTTTCCCCGGCATTGCAGATTTATGGGTTTGAAGACCAGAGAGACATTTCAGGCAGTCTGTCTCTCCCTCTCTTTTTTTTCCCCAGGGATTCTGAGGAAATCATTCTGGCTTACCCAGAATTTTACAAACAGCAGGAGATCTGGCTAGATGAACTGAGAGGAGCACTGAAAGGCTGTTGACAGGAGGATAAAGATTCCGAATTTCATTTTGCACAGAAGTCATGGGAAACATTTCAGTGGGAGCATGGTTGGTTGTCTGAGCACAGTCATGACTACCTGCATCAACACTCTCCCTGTGAAGCTCCTTCTACCTTCAGGAATCCTTTCTTCCCCGCCTCCCATTTTCCTGGCTCTAATGTGTCTATGTGGGAGCGTCCCAGGACTGATGAGGTGTTGAAGAGCATTTGACCCAAGCCAATAAGACATTATTTGTCATCCTTTGTAGGTTATGCTGCAGTAACAAACAGTCCCAAGTCTAAAGGGTTCACAGCAATAATAAGGGTCCACGCTCAATGTGTCTTCTCCAGCAGGTCTTCCTCCTTCCCAGATCGAGGACAGGGCTGTGCTCACGGTAGAGGGGAAAGAACCATGCCCCAGTGGCTCTCAGGGCCTGGTCTAGATGTGGCGTCCAGGAGTCCAGTCTCCTCCTGCTCCAGAGCATGTAATCAGCCAAGCCTGTGGTCACTGAGGTAGAAGCAGGACCCTTTACAGGAAGGGACAGCAGGATGGACATCGATCTACCTAGACAGAAGGACTGGTCCGTGAATCAGAGCCCATCCCCAGATTTTCCTCTGTCTCCTTCCCCTTCCTGTGGTGCAGGTAGCGGGGGGATTGTAGGGAGGGAAGAGCCTCTTTCTGTTGTGACTCTGGGAAGACGTGGGGTCAGAGCCCATCGGCCAGTGTCTTGTCTGGATGGTGCATGGGGTCTGAGAACCTTGACCTTGACTGCCTTCCCAGAGGGACACGGTGCCCTCCCATTTTCTATAAGCCACCGCTGCCCTCATTCTCCGGTTTCTGGCTGGATGCCCCTTTCCCTGCTTCATTCAAGGAATCTATGGACATGATCCTGAATGGGGGCCTCTGGGTTTGCTGCTCAGCCCAATGGAAATCTGAAAATTCAGGGGACAGTTAGCAGGAATCTGTAACTTAATGATGGGAAGTGCTGGAATCCATGTTCCTTGAAGTGCTAAGTATAGTCTGAAACCTAAGCTTTGAAGAGAAAGTTGTGGTGTGTTGGTGGTGAGAACACAAGGCCAGTCAAGATAACCTGGTCTCCTTCTTGCAGCAGTTTCTTGTCTGCATTGGTGACCAGTCATATCCATAAAAAACAAAAATTCTATGTATGCCAAAATGTTTTAAAGTTTGCAGATGTCAAAGGTTGTTCTGCTATAGCCATACATTTTAATTAGTTCTGATTTGATTTAGTGTGGAGAGTCCAATAATAAAGAAAGGAAGTTTTCATATGTTTAGAAGTTGTAGGGTTTGCTTAGCAATGTGCAGTCAACAGAGTGACATGTTGGAGCATTTTGCTGTTAGACACTGACCAACAAATTAGACGATGAAATATGTACAAGTTGCATAGTGAGGCCTGTGCATTGGACCTCTAGTCAGATAATCTATAAGTGAGTATTGTATCTTATACACATTTTTTAAGTGTTATGAAAAGTTAAAAGAAACACTTCAAGAAACAGTGGTGTTTCAGTTTGCGTGCTTTCTTAACTCAGGTGAAGGATGTAACATAATTACTGGACTCCTCAGATGAGTTATTTCAGAACCCCAAAATGCACCCCTGGATTCTTACCATGTCTGTGAATGAGCGTAAGCTGTCTAACAAGCTGCCTGGTTCTCTTTGCCCCTTGCTGTGCCCTCCCGGGAACTATCATTATCTTCCAATGATAATACACTACTATGAGCATTTCTTTATTGAGCTGAGTACTAAAATTTTTTTATGGAATGTGTATCTTCACCCTCATTACTCTCAGCTTCCCTGTGTGTGAACCTGTCCACTGGGTAGAGTACAGCTTGTGTCCCTAAAGCAGCACCAGGGTGGCTTCTGTGCAGTTGGCTCGCTGACCTGTGCAGAGTGAATGTCTGAGTCGCCTAGCCCGGACCTCCCCAGTGGAGGAGCCGGGGGCCAGTGCTCTGCCTTCTTGTTTCAGGTGGCAAGCGTAGGTCCCTTCTGCATGTTTGTGCTTTTTGTTGGCGACTTTGCTGTTAAAGTGGCTCCAGCCTAGTCCTCTGTGCCTAAGCTCAAGAAGGATGTGATCCGGGAAAAATACCCATGTGCTAAGCAGTGTTCAGACGTGAATGACAGCGCTGTGGGCAGTAGGGTCAATGTCAATGGATCCATATTACACTGAACAAGCTATCTTTGAACAGAAACACATAGACTCAAAGTTAGGTATTGATTGGTTGAGTAAAATGTGACCAGAAGCTTGTAGGAACCTAACCCTGTATTTCCTCTATAAGAGTGGTTCAATATTCACTAATTCAGGGTTCGTGACAAAATTGTAGAATATAACCACCATGAGTAATGAGAATGTGCTTAGTCGGTCCGACTCTCTGGGACCCCATGGACTTAGCCCACCAGGCTCCTGTGTCCATGGGATCCTCCAGGCAAGAATACTGGAGTGGGTTGCCATTTTCCTCCTTCAGGGGATCTTTCTGACCCAGGGATTGAACCCACATCTCCTGCATCTCTTGCATCAGCAGGCGGATGAATAAGGTGAAGAGGTGCCCATTTCAATGTCTTCTGAGTGCTGGACACTATCCTCTGAGGACAGGGCAGACGCAGCCCTTCCTGCTTGTTTTCGGTGAAGACAGCAGCATCTGTTCAGTGAGGCAGCCCCGGGGGGACCTCACCCGGAGGGCTGGGGAGCAACCCCAAAGAGGCCAGAGCAACAGTGACTTTCCTAAGGTTCTGTTAATAGAACACACAACTGCTGGGGCAGGGGTGGGGATCACCACCTCCTTTCAGGGAGCAGGGACTAAGGAAGAGAAGCAGCTTGGAGAAGATCCCACATTCACCAGGGCAGTGCTGGCTGCCTGCAGTTGGGATGCAAAACCCCCTGATACCCTCCATCCCCCTGTCCTCCACCCCATCCTTCCTCCATCCCTTCTCCCTTTTCCACCCCTCCTCCCCACTCCACACCTTGTACCTCCTCCACCCAACTTTCAGCACAGCAGCTTTTCTGAGCACCGTTTTCTTATTTCACAGGGCAGAGAAAACACCTTCTCTTTCCCCGAGCCTGCCCTGAAGTCTTAATTCCTCTCTTCCAAGAAAACCAGGATTGACGCTCATCTAAAACAGACCTACAAAGACAGCCTCATGCCTGCCAGGGTTAAATGCCCAGGAAACCTCATTAATTAATTGCATTCTGTATCATTAACCTTGAGGTCAGAACAGGTCAACTCTGGTAAAAGCTGATGTCCACAAGATTGAAATGGGTAAGAGTGGTCTAGAGTACTACAGAGAAGTTACATTACAGCAACATTACCCACCCCCGCTCCAAAATAACCTGGGACTTTAAAAATGTCCAGAGATCTGATTTCTTTAGAAACACCTTCATATCTGCATAAGTTCATATATGCATATGTATGTACACACATAGATTTATATATACTTGTAAAAAGCTGCTTTCAGAAGTTCATTCAGTTTACTGCTATGGCAAGATTCTTTAGTTGCTGTTATTGATGTTGCTGTTTGTTCTTTTACTGGTTTGTGTTTAGTTAGAGAATAGTATAAGTTACAAACGTTTGTACAAGTCCAGTAAGTCAATGCACTGTGACTAGAGAGCCCTATGTGCGCTCTGGAGCCTGTGTGCCACAGCTAGAGAGCCTGTGTGCACAACTAGAGAGTCAGGGTGTACAACTAGAGAGTCTGTGTGCCACAACTAGAGAGCCCGTGTGCCACAACTAGAAAGCCCATGTGCTACAACTAGAGAGTCTGTGTGCACAACTAGAGAGCCCGTGTGCACAACTAGAGAGTCTGTGTGCACAACTAGAGAGTCTGTGTGCCACAACTAGGCAGCCTGTGTGTACAACTAGAGAGTCTGTGTGCACAACTAGAGAGCCAGTGTGCCACAACTAGAAAGTCTTTGTGCACAACTAGAGAGCCCGTGTGTCACAACTAGAGAGCCCATGTGCCACAACTATGGAGTCTTTGTGTACAACTAGAGACCCGTGTGTGACTAGAGAGCCCGTGTGTACAACTAGAGTTTGTGTATACAACTAGAGAATCTGTGTGCACAACTAGAGAGTCCATGTGTGTACAACTAGAGAGCCCATGTGCCACAACTATGGAGTCTTTGTGCACAACTAGAGAGCCTGTGTGCCACAACTATGGAGTCTTTGTGTACAACTAGAGACCCGTGTGTGACTAGAGAGCCCGTGTGTACAACTAGAGTTTGTGTATACAACTAGAGAGTCTGTGTGCACAACTAGAGAGTCCATGTGTGTACAACTAGAGAGCCCATGTGCCACAACTATGGAGTCTTTGTGCACAACTAGAGAGCCTGTGTGCCACAACTAGAGAGCCCATGTGTACAACTAGAGAGTCTGTGTGTACAACCAGAGAGCCCATGTGCCACAACTAGAAGGTCTTTGTGTACAACTAGAGAGCCTGTGTGCCCAATAAAAGATTCTATATGATGCAATGAAGATACTGTGTGTGGCAATTAAGACTTGATGCAGCCAAATAAATAGATAAATATTTTCCTAAAAAAATACTGGTCCCTGTAAGGCCAATGACCACTATGAATATATGAATTTAAAAGTATTATCAATTTCTTATAGTGTTAAAAATGCAGTTTTAAGACAGTTGTTACCAGTTAAATCTTTGTGTGTGCCTGTGTGTGTGTGTGAGAGAATTTTAATAGAAGGCAATAACATTATTTAATCTTCTTTTATATTAAGTGAGTTTCCAAAATATATTCAAAATTCTCACCTCTCCACTTTCTTTATGGCATATTTGGTTTTATGCTAAACTGCATTCCGAAGATTCTATTAATGAAGATGGTTTAATGCCCGTGCATTATTATAATGGACTCCTTTGTTCTACAGCTTCTCCCTGTGTCACAGACTAAGTCATTAATCAATGGGTGCTGAAAAATAATTGTCTAGTTCTAACAATCGTCTATTGTTGAAACATTTGGAATTTTAAGATAAAGATGTACAGGCTGTTCTGAAAAATGGTTTAAGATTACCCTTCATGGAATTGTGGACATATTGTTGGAAATGCCGAGCAGCTGACCTGGTTTTAATGCATTTTTGAGTCCCGTTGTTCAATTGCCTATTCAAATTGTGCTGGGAAAGTTGACTTCATTAATGTCAGGAAATAATGATTTTTTTTATTGAGCTCACACAATTATTAAATGCAGAAATATCATAGGATTCCTTAGCATTTTAAAATAGAAGTGCAGCATGTTAATAATCATGATGGCAATTTTTCATCTATTTAGCATCATTTTTTGTACTCCCATCCTAGATACCTGCTATAAATAAGAATCCTGTATCTCTAGGTGATGACTATTCAACAGGAAATATATGACTACACCATGCTGTTTCAGTAGCTCAAAATTAGATACCTTTCTCATTGAAAATGCTGTAATTTGAAATGTCAATAAATACATTGCATGCCATCTCATACTATAACAGATTACCACTTAAATCTGTCAAGATTGAAGTCCAACTCAAACTTGAAATAAATGTGAATTCTAAATTGAGGGAAAATGTGTGCCTGACTTTTTAATGTAATTCACTTCTATGTAAATATATGTATCATTGCATATTTATTTGGTTGTATGTCTAACTCTTCCCAGACAGGGCACTCTCAGAGCCAGTCTTTGCTCATATTTATTTTTGGTAGATCTCTAACCTATTATAGACCTAAGTTAATAATTATTCATTGGCGTTTCTTTGATGAGCGCCTGAAACAAACATTACTTCTTAAATGGAGGAGAAATGACTGTATTTCTCTCAGTTCGTCCACTCCATCGTGACCCATAGTAACTAACCTCTCTTCTCTTGTCTTCTCTTGTCCCTAACAGTACACTAAAATGAGAAGCATCTCCTCTCTCTGGTATGTTTTCAATGAATCTTCGTTGTTCAAATGGGAGCAGACGGTTGGAATCGGCTGGTTCCTTTCATCCCTTTAAAGTTTAGGAGTGTGGGACCTATCTGGGCACCTGATTATCTGCGAGGTAAGACTTATCCACTGTGTAGCTCTTGGGCAAATCAGCATGCATGCAGTCCATTTAAGAGATATGTTATCCTGGACACACAGGGAAGGGGACAGGGTGAATGCCCCACCTTGGTCCCACAGACAGAGGCCCAGAGCCATCAGGAAGGGCCAACTCTATCTGATTCTAGAGCCCCAGGTTTCTCCATCAGAAGAGTCCTGTCCTTTTTTCAGTCAGACTGTCACTGACTGTTATATATTATATTAAATACATATTTATATCCATGCACACATTATATGTATTTATACAAATACATAATATACATAATATGATGTTCTTTCTTTGTGTAAATGGTTACATTAGATCTATTCTTATATACTTATGTCCTCAAATTAGACTGTATTTTACTGGGTTGGACTTCCTTCTATGTATGTATTCCGTGTATTGAGTGATTTCCTGTAAGTTTTACTATCTACAAATTTGCTACCTAGTAATCCATCTCCATTCAGCAAGAATGTGGGAAAAAAATCAATAATTCTAATAAAATGATATGGATGGATTTAGATGAAATAGGATTTTGAGGTTATTTTACTTGTTGTCCACATGGTGACACCTGACCGTCTTCTCTAAGCCTATGAGTCTTTCTTTTAGCTTTGCCCCGTTGTTTGCATTGTTACAGGACTGCCTCATATCCTAGGCAAGGGCTGGGGCCAGGCTGTGTCCACCCCCTGCTCTGTCTCCGGGCACACCCATGGCTGTGAGGAGTCACCTCACTCGTTAAGAGCAGGCAGTCTGAGAGCTGGACGGGACACTGAAAAGAATGCATCCCAAGCCTTTGCTTTTAGATAGGGACCCTCAGCCCCTAGGAGCTGTTACTTCAGGCTCCTAGGGGATAGATCTTGGGGCAGGATCTGAAGGAGGGCCACGGCTCCTCTGAACTCTGCAGTGTCCCCTGTGTCCTACTTGTGTCCCCCAGAGCGGCAGTCTTCTCACACCCACACCCTGGAGGGGTCATTCTCCTTTGGAGCCAAGCTCACAGCTCCGGGAGAGGTGCCCATGTGAGGGAGACAGGGAAGCATCCACCTGGCCACCCACGTCAGCAAGGCTTGACGGCAGGCCTCTGCTGCAGTTAAAACACCTCATAACTAGAAAGTATCGAGTAACAGTTGTGCGCTGACTCGACTGCCCAAAGTAGAAGCGCCAGAAATCGACCCGCGTCATGGGAAAGAGCGGAAAGTTACTTCAGAGCCATTTTGTAGCAAATGTAAGAGCTTGCTGAAAGCTGGCACACGACGGTACCCATTGCATTTCTCCTGGATAAAACCGTACTGTCTCCAGACCTTGGTGTTTCCAAGTATCGAGTACAAGTCAAGTGGGAGCCAGTTGTTGATCACTATAAACAGGGGCTGTCCCAGCAAATGGATTTTAATACTCTCCTGCTTAATGACTGAGAAGAAACTGGAGAGCATGTACTGTGCTTTTTATTTAAAATTATGTCTTTATTCCAGTATGTTAATATAAAAATCATATTGACCCATGCAATGTATCTATTAACATGAAAGATCTCAGAAAGTAGGTCGTGATGTCTGTCCAACCACTGTGACCCAAATGCTACAGAACTTAGAAGAGCTGTCTCTGACAGCTGATAGGCACTCATAAACACACACGTTCGGCCCATAAACCACGGCATATTGGACCCCTGCATTTAGGAGAGACTGTACTAATTACAGGGACACTTGGCTTACGGTCAGAGAGGAAATGACCCTGTTTGCTCCCTTGTCAGGATGCGTGTCCCAGACTCTTCAGTTCTGGGATGTCGTGGGAGGGCCCTGCTGTCACAGACTGGGTTACTAAGGAGAAGAGGATGGGATTCGTGTCCCGGAAGGAGGGTTTTTCCCCTCTTACTTTACTGGGCAGGATCATTCATTAAATGAAAAATCCCCTTGGACTTATGTGATCCTTTAAAATAGAAACATAAAAACTTATAGTAGTAATAATGATACAAGTCTAATAATTTTTAGTCTATTTACTGCTGTTTAAGAATTTTATGTATTTTGTACTTCTTCCCTAGATGCATGCCATAAATAAAGGGATTGAAAATGATTATTGTCCAGCTGGGAATATGTGGACATATAACTCAGTTTTAGTGTCTAATATGGGACAGAGACCGCGTTAAGATCGGTTTATTTTTATGTCCCCTCTACTTGACTGGCATATCTAAAGCGACGGAAAAATCCATATCTTGTGAGATAAATGGCTTTGCTGAGAGACAGTCTGCTTTTCACAGAGAGTGTTTTTGCCTCTGACAGTGAAGATTTCAGTGGATACCTCGCCCATCTTACAACTGGACAAAGCTGAAGAAAATGTCTCTTTACTTACCCCAGAAGTTGTTTGGTTTCATGGGACTTTCACTCTTGACCCAGTCCCTGAAATCCACGATTCTTCCCCAGTTTGGGGGCCTCTTTGTTCTACACTCACCTCACCAAGGTTTCCTTATGTTCCTTTCCACGTTTTTTATACCACAATCTGTCTCCCTCCCCTTCCTCAGATATCAAGCAGGTGGTAACTCTGGACCAAGGCCAATAAAAGGCTCACGTTCAGAGAAAACTACAAAGAATCAATCTCTGTGTCCAGATTTGGAGAGCCTTCTCTGGGGCCGATACCTGAGCATGAAACCTGGCACTTCAGTGGAAGTAACCTTGACAAAGAGTGGACAGCGAGGTTCTGAGTGCTTGTGAGGCCAGTGAAGGGGCCTCCAGGGACGTGCCGGGGTCACTCTGAGGAAGTGACACCAGTAACCTAGAGTCTATCCAGAGAAGAACCAGCATGATGCTCAATCAGCAGCTGCTACTGTCGGCCCGGCTGCGCTCGGTCCACTGATTGTGGTTGCAGGAACTTGTCCGATTCATCCTGAGGAAGCCCAAAGGACGGTTCTGAGAAGTGCCTTCAGTCCAGGGGCTGCAGCATTTGCTCCATGTGGCTCAGGAGACTGGACGAAGAGGAAGGTTTAAACATCCAAAAGGAGCCACTTTTGTATAAATGCAAGACTCTCCTAACTGTGGGGACCAGCTATCCGGGTGGGCATTTCTTGGCAGGAGGTGAAGAAGGCAAGCAGATGTCTGGTGGGGCAGGAGCACCAGCACGGCTCCTCAGTCTTCGCCTGGGACTCTCTGGAAGCCTGGGGTTGGTTACCTATGCCGTTCTCCTCGCCAGAGGGGAGTCTCTGGTGGCGAGGGGCAGGCGGGGGGCCTGAGAATCACTGACCAGAGTCAGCATGTCTCACTTTCCTGAATTCTGGGATTTCCTCAAGTCCTGCCTCCCCAGTCCTTTTGAAGCTTGCTTAAATCCAACTTTCCTTGAAATGCCAGAGACAGTTTTTGGTTTTCTCACAGAATGCTGACCCATGTGCTGCTGAAAAAGGATGATTCTTTGTCCATTTCTTGGGTTCACTTTGTGAGAATATATCTTCTGGGTTCAGTGCAGGAGCGCGGGGGCATGGGTTTGAGCAGCTCTGGGAAACAGGTGCCTTTGTGAGGAGCCCCTGTCCTCCACCCAGCCCAGGCCAAGCCAGGTGTCCTCCCTCAGGTGTGTCTCCTCATGAAGCCGGACTCTCAGTGTCCCTTCAGAGGCCTGCAGCCCCAGCTGAATGACCAGGTAGGGAAGGAGGACAGTGTTGGAGTCAGAGCTCAGACCACCCTCTCCCCCAGGCTGCTGGCAGCCCCTGAGGACACAGTTATGGCCTCCAGTTTTGTCCTTTGCTGTGAAATGTGCAAATTTTGCTATACAATCTCTCTGCGGCTCCTCCCAGGTATAAAGCTCCCTTAACACGCACCTGGCCACCCAGCATCTACTGAGCCCATCGCTCTACTGAACAACGTGGACAGAGAGCCAGACCTAACCCCGGCCAGTGCACAGAAATGAGCACAAATTTGACCCGATTTGTTTAGACTTAGTCTCAAGGCTCTTTGGAGAGAACTGAGCTTGTCACACACCTTTTCTTCATATTTTCTGGGTCCAGAGATACCAGGAGAGGAGGGTTGTGGATGTTTAGTTAACCCTATCTGAGAGAGGACACTTAAAAAGTCCTGACCTTGTTTCCTGCTGCTACTGCTAAGTTGCTTCAGTCGTGTCCGACTCTGTGCGACCCCATAGATGGCAGCCCACCAGGCTCCCCCATCCCTGGGATTCTCTAGGCAAGAACACTGGAGTGGGTTGCCATTTCCTTCTCCAATGCATGAATGTGAAAAGTGAAAGGGAAGTTGCTCAGTTGTGTCCAACTCTTTGCGACCCCGTGGACTGCAGCCCTCCAGGCTCCCCCGTCCATGGGATTTTTCCAGGCAAGAATACTGGAGAAGGTTGCCATTTCCTTCTCCAGGGGATCTTCCTGACCCAGGGATCAAATCTAGGTCTCCTGCATTGCAGGCAGATTCTTTACTGTCTGAGCCACTGGGGAAGCCCCCTTCAGGAAACTTTCTTGATTTGCTCAGAGGAAATAATTTCTGCCACAGGTATGGCTATATTCAGGTGTGATGCTTTACCATGTGAATTGCCTGACCCATGTAACTCCTTCCTTTCCCTGGCAACTGGCTAAAAATTCAACAGGGTAGTAATATGCTCCAGGGATTTTAATTCTTAGCTTCTTAAAAAAAGTGGTGTGTAAAAGGTTGAATCTGTGAATTTTGGACATTAAGCAGAAACATGAAATATATTTATTTTAGAATAACCATATTTAGCCAATACATGTTAGTTTGTAAATAATACAGTAGCCACCCATGAATAAACCTCTAAAACAGCGATTTTTCTATACTTTGTAAATGAGGGCGAGGGTAGGATGACTTGGATGTACTTTCTACAGTCAAAATCAAGTGAAAAAAAGGAACAGAAAGACTCATAATGACCCCAGAGTGATTTTCATTTTGAATTAAATTCAAAAGCTTTTTCTTAAAAGATCCAAAGTAAAAAAGGAGGTGTTTTATACTTTAAAAGAGATGACAGCAAAATCAATCATATTTGTGGAGTTCTTTTTTCTTTCCCCTAAATTATGGCTGACAAGATAAAAATTTAAAATATGGTCAAATATCAGATAATTTGAATAGCACTGTGTCTACTATATTTAGACATAATTATAATTTTTCAGTATTTTATTAACAACAGAGTCATAGTATGATAGCATGACATATTAGCATATTTATAATTTTAGCCTCTGTGACCGGCCAGTAACTTGCAGGCTCCCTCATTTGAACAATCTTTTGTTTAAATGTAACCACCTTCCACTGCTAACAACACCATTGACCCCAATGTCAGGCAACATTATCTACTCAGTAATTTGCACCAATAGCCTCATTGTATTTCATTTAGCAGGACGCTTATCAGGGAAAAACAGGAAGAGCGAAATCCACAGTTCTTTGTAAAATAAATGCAAGTAATAATAATAAAAAGATGGGATATTAGGAAGCAGACTGGGAGAGCCTGTGGACAGGTGACCAAGAGACCCAGTACTGAGCTGCTTGATGGTGGTGATAAAACCAGGAATGTCACTGGCTGTCCCCCCATGAGTGGCTTTGGGTGGGGAATGTAGGGGTCACAAATGAGTACTGTTCACAACCGAGTCCTTGTCAACAGCAAATCCCACTTTTGGCCTTTGGGTTTGAAATAAAACAAATACAGATGCTCAAAGCTCTTATCAAGGATGGAGCTGGGAAGTGGGAGCTGGTTCCAAGGTCTCTGAAACGATGGACTGGGCCTTCCTTCACTTGGTGAGCCTCTGCCTAATGCCTTGCTGTGTCTGGCAGCTACCTGATGGCGAGCCTGACTACAGCCTCTCCGGCAACTGGCCAGTGTAGGCCAGTAAGTGCCAGTTCCTCTGCTTTGCACTCCTGTCTCCAGCCCACGCACAGCAGAGAAAGTCGTCTGCTCCCTGAGAGGTGCGGTGGAGGGCCATTCCAGCAGGCGGACCTGCACCCTTCTCTGTGTCGCAAGAGCCCTGCCTGTCTTGTTCTCTTGCCAGCCCAGCCCTGGGTGGGCAGGCTTTGCTTGTTTCTCCAGGTGGGCATGATTGACTGACTTGTTTGGGCCCGGATGGCCCTACGTGGAGCATGGCAAGCAGTGGGTCAAGTTAGTTGTAGATGATTGTATTCAGATGCCTATGGATATTTCCAAATACTGCCAATCATAACTTCCTGTGTATTAGTCCATTCAAAAGACAGTGGACGCCAGCCACAAAAATATAAACAGATGTGAGAGAAAATAGAGAGTGAGAAACAAATGTTATTTGAAATCAACTACCAATGACCCGAGTTGATCCTGACCCCAATGGCCTTTTTTTCCAGCAATCTACTGTTAACTACACTTCAAATGAGAACTTGTTAAAGAAGAGAGCAAACACTTAAAAGTTGCTAAGGAGCTCCACAAGGCAAAATAATAGAAAATGGTCATTTGGGTGGGTCCAGGGCACCGGGAGCTGAGATGGCTCTGAGGCAGCAAACAAGTAGGAGCCTGGTGGCCAAGGGTTGAAATCAGCTGGAGAGAAGCTCCCAGCATCATTGCTTTCCCAAGACCTCTGAGCTCTTCACCTGGGAAGCCACCTCCGGGCCCACTTCTAGAACCTCATTAAAGTTTGCAGTGTCCCACGTGCTTGGTACCCAACATCACTTGGTATCCTGACATCACTTGGTACCCCAACATCACTTGGTGCCCTGACATCACACAGTTGGTACCCTGACATCACTTGGTACCCTGACACACTTGGTACCCCAACATCACGTGCTTGGTATCCCAACATCACTTGGTACCCTGACACACTTGGTACCCTAACATCACATGCTTGGCACTCCAACATCACACACTTGGTACCGTAACATCACTTGGTACCCCGACACAGTTGGTCCCCCAACATCATGCGCTTGGTACCCTGATGTCACTTGGTACCCCAACATCACTTGGTACTCCAACATCATGTGCTTGGTACCTGACATCACTTTATACCCTGACATTGCTGCCGAGAAGACAAGGAGGTTGGGTGTCAGGGGGGCCGAGGAGTCCCACAGGGAAGGGAGCTGGGGGATTTCAGGACTGGGGGTGGGGGCAGAGCTTCCCATTCACTTTGGGAGGAAGGCTTTACTCATTTCACGTAGAACTCAAAGACAGGGTGATCTCAACAGACGTTCAGCTAAATTTTAAAATAAAAAGTATAATAAAAAGGAGACTAGGTTGTATATGGTGACCTTTTAAACTGCTGGGCTGTGTGTGTGGATATTTAAGGCCACCATGCTTTCCGATGACTGGCTGTTATTTCTCCGATGCGTGCCAACCACTGAACTTGTGACTGACAGAACTTCCTTTGAGAGTTCCATATTAATCAGCACACAAGTATACACAATGAAATAGTGCAACGAACCCTTCCCCCACCCAAGACACTGTTACAGAAAAGGGAAAGACTATGACTATAAACACGTTGCTGCTTCCTCTGCTAAGTCGCTTCAGTTGAGTCCGACTCTGTGTGACCCCATAGACGGCAGCCCACCAGGCTCCCCTGTCCCTGGGATTCTCCAGGCAAGAACACTGGAGTAGGAGGTATACGTAAAGGTGCACAAAGGTTTTTTTTTAACTTATCATCTTTGATACCTCTGATCATTTGTGACAACGTCATATTTACTAGACAAGAATTGACACTTTTCAGTTTTTTTTGGAGGGAGACACTTTACTTTGGATTTTTTTTTTTTTTTTGCCATTAGCGATGACCAAAAGAGGGTTGGAAATATAAGCTTTCAGTGTTACTCCTAACTTTTTGGTCAGAAATTAAATGGTTGCATGGAATTGTGGTTATCTACAAATTGTAGGGTAGTAATTGTAGAAAATGTCAGCGGAACTAATGCCTGACTCTGTGTGGTAAGTACACAGCTAAGACCCCACAGGAAGTAACAGGGTGAACGAACATGAACTGAGACCTAGTTCTACCAGTTAAGAAGTCAGAGGCTGTAGGATGGTTATTTGGTTTTTGAACTTTCCTTATGAGAAGGGAGAATGATAATCCCCTGTCAAGAGTTTTCTGAATCAAGCACTGAGGAGAGCCTAGTTCATGCTGGGCGCACAGGGATGGTCACAAGTGGTAGAGAGACTATTATCATGGTAATTGTTGCTATTATTATCATTGCTCTGGGTAAGGGGGCAACTGGCTTACTTTGGCTTACTTACTGGTCCAACATTAGTTACTTCAAACACTTCTTTAATATCCCCCAGGTAGAAAATCAAGCTAACTTCACTGAGAAAAGTATTCAGGCTGCAGAGGTGGGGGTTATTTATTTCAAGTGCTCAGACAGTGATGGTGACTGTGTTTTAATTGGAAAGAGAAGTAACTGCAGAATCACAGACTTTTTCTGCTGGGAAGGACTCTGAATCATTCCTGAGCCCTTTCACCCACCCTCCCAGCCCTGCTGCAGCCGCCATGCATGAGGATACCCAGGCCAAGGAAAAGCACGTTTTTCAAAGTCAGACAGCTAATAACAGCCCGCAGAAGAGCCAGAGCAGGAACCCGGTCTCCCTCCCAGGCTTCCTCCTTTCAAAGCTCAGATGTGGGCTTGTTAGTGATACAGCAAGTATTACAGCAGCCTTTTCTGGTGAATCAAGAAAAAATATGATATAACAAAAGTTAATTACACACAACCAGCCAAGTAAAAAAAATCTCACATTGTAATCCACTGTAGAATCTTTGTGGTTTCCATGGTAATGGGAGGTTGAGAGTTTTCAAATAGAGCAATCTTGCACAAGAAATGTATTTGGTGATTTTCCCGACATCTCATAAGTGGTTAATCAGGCTGGATCCATCCTGATGTAACTGGGAGCTGAATGTCAGAGGAAAAAGTAGGCTCCATTTCAGTCCAATCTCGAGGGCACCACCTCCGCCCTCCCTCTGAGCCCAGGCGGCGTGATCCTGAGACAAAGAGGGGTGTCCTCCCCTGGTGGGCAGGATCCAGCAGAAGGGGTCCTGCTCAAACACCCTTTCACCCCTGCAAGAGTCCCGACAGTGCAACAAAGGCAGGTCTGGGGCTGAGTCCAGTGGCTCCCAGTAAAACCACTGACTGAATCACAAGCAAAGAACAAAACCAGAAACAAACAACTGGCAGAACCACTATGATAGCAAAAGGGCATCCATGGTTTTCTGTTATGAGGCTGACAATTACTTTATTGCGCTGACATGAGACTTCTGTTCACTGTTGAATCTCTGTACTTCCCTCCTCTCCATCCATCTTTCTTCCTTTCCTATTCCTTCCTTCCCCCTCCCTTCCTTCCTCCATTCCTTCCTTCCTAAATAGTTTATTTCCTTCCATTATGTCTTGTAAGTGTCATTTACTTAACTGCAGGAGACCCGGGTTGGATCCCTGGGTCGGGAAGATCCCCTGGAGGAAGGAATAGTAACCCACTCCAGTATTCTTGCCTGGAAAATTCCACAGACAGAGCAGCCTGGTGGGCTAGGGTCCATAGGGTTGCAAAGAGTCAGACAGGACTGAGAAACCAACACTTTCACTTCCATAAAAGTTATTAGTTTTGTGTGTTGATTTTACAACATGTATTCTTGCCTGGAGAATCCCATGGACGGAGGAGTCTGGTGGGCTACAGTCCACGGGGTCTCAAAGAGTTGGACACGACTTCACTTTCACTTATAAATTATCTTTTGCTAGTGCATTTCTATCAATTCCTCTGGTTTTATCTCATATATAATTATATCATCTGCAAGTAAGAGTGACTTTAGCTTTCTCTCATAAATGTGTGTGATTGTACTGTTTCATATTTCCACATGATGCTAAAGAAAAGGGGATATACAATATATTTGTATTTGAACTTAAAAATATATAACAATGAGAAATTATCTGAGATTAACAATGGCAAAACTATAATCAAAATAAAATTATTATCAAAATAAAATTATTTAAAGAAAGTTTCTTACATATATATGGATTCTACAGGTATTGTTAAGTGCTGTCATTTTCTATCATACTGAGTGTTTTTAACTTGAAAAAATGATATGTTTTGGTTTTGAAAAATGCATTTTCGGAATCTTTAGAAATGACCATATGATTTCTCCTTAACTGTATTAATATGAGATCTATAACACATTAAGTTAAAAAAGTTAATTCTTAAAAGTAAAAAGTTATAAGCTAAAAGTTACAGATTTCCTACTATTTAAGCACTCCTGCATTCCTGAAACTTTGTTTTGAATTTCCTGTCTTACTCAAATGTGTGTGTTCAATTCTCCCCACTTCTAGCCATGGTTTAACTTAGCAGTTTAAAAAGCTCTAGAAAGGCTTTCTGGCTATAAATGTTGATATCCATTCCAATTTTCAATATCTTTCATAATGATTGGAGATTGTTGATTTTGTTATTTTTCTTTGGGACACTGAAGTTCTGTCTGTAACCTAAGTCATTCCAAGTTTTTTTTTTTCATTTTTTTAATATAAATTTATTAATTTTAATTGGAGGCTAATTACTTGACAATATTGTATTGGTTTTGCCATACATCAACATGAATCCACCATGGGTGTACACATGTTCCCCATTCTGAACCCCCCTCCCACTTCCTTTCCCATACCATCCCTCTGGGTCATTCCAGTGCACCAGCCCCAAGCACCCTGTATCATGCATTGAACCTGGACTGGCAATTTGTTTCATATATGATATTATCCAAATGCACTGAAATGCTCTTCAGATACAATGCAGAACCACCTACGTGGGTTTAGAGTATGATTTACAGCAATACAATCTGCCTTACTGATTTGTGGTTTCTGTCTTCTCTATTCTTTTTGTAGCCCTTGCCATGTTTTATGTTGAGACAAATATGTGAGAGTCTCTTATTATTATGTTTCTAACTCTAGTGTCCGAATTATAAACAATGCTGCTGCTTTATCTGGGTGTAGTTCGTAATGACTGCTAGCTCTATACCAGTGGTTGTATCCCTCAGCATCATGAAGTGCTGCTGCTGCTGCTAAGTCACTTCAGTCGTGTCTGACTCTGTGCGACCCCAGAGATGGCAGCCCACCAGGCTCCCCCTGTCCCTGGGATTCTCCAGGCAAGAACACTGGAGTGGGTCATGAAGTGCTAACCCTCTGTTACTAAATGCTCCATCTGAGTTTCTCTTCCTTCTTGCCAGCTTTTGTCTCATATCAAGGTGTGACACCTGCTTTGTTTTCATTTGCATTCACCTGGCATAACTATATTCATATTTTACCTTTAATTTCTCTGGGATAATCTTGTTTTCCTTTGTAAGCATTGTATTATATTACCAACACCAGAAATGAAAGAGAAAATTTTACTACAGGTTTAATAAACCTGTTAAGGGGAAAAGAGATGACATTCTGAACAAGTTAATGTCAACAGATAAGGCAACTTAGATAAAAGGGATGCATTCATAGAAGAGTAAAATTAACCAAAACTGAGTGCAGATGAAACAGCAAATATAAATAGCCCTATGTCAATTAAGCTAATTATCAAAAAATCCTCCCACAAAGAAAGCTTCAGGCCCAGGTGGGTTCATCGTAAATTCTCTTAGAGAGCAATAACACCATCTTACATGCTTCAAACAGAGCAGAAGGGAGCACGTCCCAATAAGACAGAAAAGGAAAATTTAAGAAGCATATTTCTCATGAACACTGACCTAAAAACCAAAATTACTCCTGGGCATAGATGCAAATAACATTAATGATTTATTACCAATCTAAATCCAGCAACAGATAGAAAGATAACATATCATAACCTAATGGAGTTAACCCAGGAATACATTTAACTTTTTGAAATAAAATAATATGTTTTACTGTAATAGAGAATGAAGAGGGAAAGACATGCAATCATTTCAATAGATGCAAAATTTGACAAAATTTAACACCCACTAATGTTGAAAATAAGAATCTCAGGAATTTACTTAACCTGGTAAAGGTTATCTATGAGCTAATCTCACATGTTATGTGAAATATGAGTTATCTCCCTAAGATCAGGAACGGAGAAGGCAATGGCACCCCACTCCAGTACTCTTGCCTGGAAAATCCCATGGACAGAGGAGCCTGAAAGGCTGCAATCCATGGGGTCGCTGAGGGTCGGACATGATTGAGCGACTTAGCTTTCACTTTTCACTTTCATGCATTGGAGAAGGAAATGGCAACCCACTCCAGTGTTCTTGCCTGGAGAATCCCAGGGATGGGGGAGCCTGGTGGGCTGCTGTCTATGGGGTTGCACAGAGTTGGACACGACTGAAGTGACTTAGCAGCAGCAGCAGCAGCAGCAAGATCAGGAACAAGGAAGATATTCACTCTTACCACTTTTATTAGTCATTATACCAGTGGCCCTAGATGATATTACAATAAATAATGAAAAATACACAAAGGGCATGAGTATTTGAATGGAAGAATTAACTCTATTTTCAGAGAATTTTTTTTAAGCAGAGAGAAAATCTTAAATAATCCACAACAAACCTGGTAAACAAATCATTGAATTCAGAGGATTTCAGGATACCAGGTCAGTATAAAGAAGCCAACTGTATTTTTACATATGAGCAACAAAAATTGATAAATGAAACTAAAAAGAACATTTAATTTACAATGCTTTCTAAAAAGACAAAATACTTGGGAATACATTTAGCAAAAGATGTGCAAGATCTTTATACTGAAAAATCATAAGATATTAATGAGAGAAATTGAAGACCTAAATAAATGGTGGACTTACCATGTTCATGAGTTAGAAGAGTAGATTTTAAGATGTCAGTTCTCCACAAACTGATCTATAGGTTGATTAATGCCTTTCATATCAAAATCTCAGAAGCCTGCTTTGAAGAATGGATAAATTGATTGCAAAATCTATATGAAAGTGCAAAGGACAGAGACTATTCAAACACAGTCATGAACAATAACAAGAAACACGGGGTACTTCTTCTACCTGATGTTAGGACCCACCAGAGGTTACTGTGATCAAGATAGTGTAGATTGAGAACACATACTGGCAAATGGGTAAAGTCGCAGAGCAGAGAACCCACAAACAAGCGTGTACTTCAACAGACAACTGATTTTCAACAAACACACCAAACCGTGCAACAGGCAAAGTGAAATCTCCTCAATAAATGGAGTTGGAACTATGCTATTTTCATTCACCCCAAAGTAGACTTTACCTCCTGGACATCATATTATACATAGAAATCAATTTTGAATGCATTATGGATGTAAACACGGAAGTATAAATCTTCAGAAAATCTTCACAAGAGGGGTGAATTCGCTAGACAGATCTCCCAAACAATAACCGTAGAAGAGTTAAATAATAAGCTGCTGCTGCTGCTGCTAAGTCGCTTCAGTCGTGTCCGACTGTGTGAGACCCCATAGATGGCAGCCCACCAGGCTCCCCCGTCCCTGGGATTCTCCAGGCAAGAATACTGGAGTGGGTTGCCATTTCCTTCTCCAAAATAATAAGCTAGCTATCATCAAAAATTTTTAATCTCTTCCAAAAGACATCATTAAGGAAAGGGAAAGGAGGGTCAGTAGTGGGAATGAGTGTTCACAGAATAGATATTTGAAAGGACAGCGGCATCCAGCACAGACAAGTCTCCTATAACTCAGTAACAAATCTTCAAGCAGCCCGTAAACACAGGTAAAGTGTGACATGAGGCCCTTTCCACAGGAAGACGAGCAGGTGAAACCCAGGAGAATGTGCGGCCGCTGCAGTGGAGAAGCCTGAAATACTGAGTTTTGGTGGGGATGAGAAGCACCCAGAACTTGTATATTTTTGGATGGAGTGTAAAAATGTTAAAGGTACTTTGAAATAACACATAGCAGTTTCTTATAAAAATAAATATGCAGCCACTCTAGCATGCCCATTCTTCTCCCGGGGTATTTATGGAGAAGTGAGAATGCAAGTTCATGAAGAGACTTGTACAAGGATGTTCATGAGGCTCTCTTTGTAATAAACAAAACCTGGAGACAGCTCAGGTGGCTTAATACAAGGATACGTGAACAAACTGTGATATAGCCCTACATATGTTGGATAATTAGCAACTAAAAAAAAACCTGATACATGAATAGCATTGATGAATGCCACAAATAAATAAGCTGAGTGAATTATGCATTAATAAAAAAGATTATATATTGTAGGCAATACTTTCCATGTTGAAATAAAAAATCTGAATGTTTACTTTGATGGTGGTCCTGGAGGTGGGGCCTGGTGGACACGGGAGGAATGCTTCAGAAATGGGAATTACCAAACCGAGGCTATAAAATAACTAAATGTGAAGTATTTAAAGAGATAAATATCACCACAGAAAAGTGAGCAAGCATCCAGAGACAATTAAGGAGGTCTGAAAACACATGGAACAAATAGAAATGAAAATTACAAAGGCTGAATTTAAAAAGTCAATGAGCGAATTAAGAATAAGATCTGTTTCACATGAAGGGAGAATTCATGAATTACAAGATAAGTCTGAGAAATTACTCAGGATGTGTGACAGGGAGGAAATTGGAGAGAAATTAAGCGATATGAAGGCTTTAGTGAGAGTATTTAACATGAAATACAGACAGTTGCCAGGGGAAGCAGTGAGCCCAAGGGGACACAAGTGCCACCAGAACTGCAGAGGGACACTGATCATACATGCAGAGAGCACAAGTACCACTTGGGAGAAGAAACAAAAGGAAACAGACATCCCAGTATGTTATAATGACACTCCGGGAAAGAGAAAAAATAAGGATCTTAAATACAGACAGAAAGGCACACTGTCTGCTAAGGAACTTCTCAACTGCAAAGGTGGAAATCAGAAGACAGGGAAAGTGCCTTCAGAGTGCGGAGAGAAAATATAGTAACTTAGGTCTGTGTATCCAGAAAAGCATCTTCCAAGAAGAGTAAATGCAGATATCTTCTGATAAACAGATACTGAGAGGGCTTTTCTCCAGCAGATCTACTCTAAAGCTGCAAACAGGCTCCAGAAACGAGAAAATCACAACCAGAATGAAGGTCTGCTGTAGGAAAATATACTTATTTTCAATAAATCTAAGCTAGCTACATCCAGGGAAATGACTTAAATTTTTATCTCAAGGTTTTAGGAAAAAATTAATAAATACCATTTTTATAATAAGAAATAAATAACAAAAGTACAACCTGAGATTCTGGTTAGGTGCTCAAATACTTGTGCTCTATTGAGTTTTCTAAAAATACACTGTCATGGCTTTGACTTTACTGTAGAAAAAAAATAAAGTCTTCTGCATTTCTACTATTCATGAAGATGCTGAATATCACAGAAGAATTATAAAGTCTGGACAGAAATTTAAAATGTGTGTACTCAGTACCTACATGCAATACAAAATGAAAAGTTGAGGTGTTTGGGGGACTTAATTTTTAAATTATTGATTCAAGGGTTATGTACGGGAATTTCTTAATAATTTAGCAAATTCATTCTAGTATTTTGTTGTTGCTGTTCAGTTGCCGAGTTGTGTCCGACTTTTTGTGACCTCATGGACTGCAGCAGGCCAGGCTTCCCTGTCCTTTACTATCTCCTGGAGTTTATTCAAACTCATGTCCATTGAGTCAGTGATGCCATCCAACCTTCTCATCCTCTGTCGCCCCCTTCTCCTCCTGCCCTCAATCTTTCCCAGCATCAGGGTCTTTTCAAATGAGTCAGCTCTTCATGTCAGGTGGCCAAAGTATAGGAGCTTCAGCTTCAGCATCTGTCCTTCCAATGAATATTCAGGGTGGATTTCCTTTAGAATTGGCTGGTTTGATCTCCTTGCTGTCCAAGGGACTCTCAAGAGTCTTCTCCATCACCACAGTTCTCATATATCTGTCATCTAACATTAATCATTTAAAAACATTGAGTGGACAGTTTTGAGATTCTCAACCAGTAGCATGAATATCAAGCACACATGATCTTCAAAGAGACTGTAACTAACAGAGGAACTTCTAAAAATGTACACAGTATGATCTAGACTTTCATAAAATGACACACAGATCGTGCTGAAACTTAAGATATATGAAGTCCATAGTCTAGGAAAGGAATATTCATGAGGAAGATTAGGGCACATCAGGGGAACTTTACCAGGCTATCCCAGAGCATCCATCCTTAGGATGTCACAACCCCCCGGCTGCATTTGTTTTTGTTGTTTTATTCACCAAGAATAGTGGAGGGGGTTGCTGTTTCCTCCTCCAGGGAATCTTCCCCACCCAAGGATCGAACCCCAGTCTCCTGCAATGGCAGGAGGGTTCTTTACCACTGAGCCCCTGGGGAGCTGCACGTTTCAGCTGTTCTAATACACATCTTCATAAATGATGCCATTGCAAACATATCTGCACACAGATCCCAGCATGAGTCTCTGATTAGGAAGATGATGCTGATTCCTATTGCAGAAATAATGAGTAAAAGGATCTGAACTCTGAAAGAGCTCAGATGGACAATCCGAAAGCAATATACAGTGTACTAACACCTATATTCCCATAAGTGGTGCATGACAAGTCTCTTTTCACTGTGTTTTTGACAAAATTAGCATTCTAATTTAGATACATTTTGTTCCTTTTGATATGTAAAATATGGAATCTGGTATATTTTTGCATTTTGCTGCTTACTGGTGATGTTGCACACATTTTATATATTTATTGAGATTTTTCTCTTTAGATATTTGCATTTATTCTTACTTTCTGTTCATATTTTATTATTTATTTGTAAGAATCTTTATATGTTAAAGCTCTAAACCCTGCAATTCTTGAAGCAAATAATTTTCTGAGTTTGTTGAGTTTGTGTGTGTGTGTGTGTGTGTGAGTATGAGAAAGAGAGAGAGATAGAGGGGTTTAATATTGTTTTCCTTCTTTTGATTTGTTTCCTAAGAGAATCACACATTGGCCAAGGTTTAACTGGGCTTCCCTGGTGACCCAGACAGTAAAGAATCTGCCTGCAATGTGGGAGACCTGGGTTTGATCCCTAGCTCAGGAAGATCCCCTGGAGGAGGGTATGGCAACCCACTCCACTATTCTTGCCTGGAGAATCCCCATGGAAAGAGGAGCCTGCTGGGCTACAGTCCATGGGGTTGCACAGAGTCGGACACAACTGGGCAACTAAGCACACCCCTACTCAGTGTTTGGCCCAATTTTAAATGTACTTATTCAGAGCGGAGAATTTTATTATGTTTACACAGTGTTTAAGTTTGTTCTTTAGTTGTTGATTATTTAATTAAGGGCCATAAATAGTTACATTAAAAATTGTTTTATAGTGGTTTACCTGTATCTAATAATTTTTTCAAAGATTCAGTGTGAGTATTTCTCATCATGTTACAAAAAGGCAAAGATTGAATCAATCTTTTCCTCTTTTTTTTTGGATGTGTAGAATGATTTACTGACAAAACCAGTTTATAAATTGCATCCACTGAAGATGTATTTAGGAAGGGAACATTATGCATGAAAGTCTGTTTATTTTACCAGAACTTTGCGAATGTGTGAAGATAAAATCTCATGTTACCACTAGTTTGTTCTGTGTCTTCTTCCTAAGGAACCTATGTTCTCTCTGAGAAATTCAGGCAGCACTGTGGTGAAAGTGAAAGTGTCAGGTGCTCAGTCGTGTCTGACTCTTTGTGACCCCATGGACTGTAGCCTGCCAAGCTCCTCTGTCCATGGGATTCTCCAGGCAAGAATTCTGGAGTGGGTAGCCATTCCCTTCTCCAGGGAATCTTCCTGACCCAGAGAACGAACCCAGGTCTCATGAATTGTACGCATATTCTTTACTGTTTGAGCCACCAGGGCAGAGAAGCTATGCCCTGAGAAATTCAGGCAGCACCATGGACAGGGCACAAAGTGACCAGGAAGTGATGTGAGGGATCAACACAGCCTGTGGTCAAAAAAATCCAGGGACTTTGAAAATTAGAAGGTGTTCAGAATCACAACTGAGACGTCTTTAACTTCTTGAGTAATTATTATGTCAAAAAGGGCAAAGCAAAAATAAAAGGCACAAACCTTTTTGAGATTTCAGAGAAGTGTTGCTTTGAAGCTAATTTAAGGTCCATGAGGAGAGGCTTAGAAGACCTATATAAACCTTCTGAGGTAGGTCAGGAAGAGAAATACTATCTGATATGCCTTATATGTAGAATCTAAAATATGACACAAATGAACTTACTTATGAATCGCTTTGCTGTACACCTGAAACAAACAAAGGAGAAAGAATCTGGGCTATGGTGGGTCTGCTGCACCATAGAGAGCAGGGAGTCTTCAAAATTTCCCAGGTCACACGAGCAGGAGTTTATGTTTTGGAAAAAGGCAGAGAACTACTGTTCTTCAGGGAGAAATAAATGCACAGATGTCCTTCTGAATATGAAGTGTAGAATGGGGAGAACTTGAAAATGTAGCTGCCATTTGGAAATTATGGAAGAAATTCACTCACCGCACTTTCCCTCTTAAGTCTTAGAGTTAGTCCTCAGCAGGTAAAATAAAAATTAATGTATTTTGTGAAAACCTGCAGAAAGTCTACAGTGATTCTTTCATATAATAAGCTTTAGCCACCTGTTTCAAGTTTTCATTTGCTTAATATTTAATCTGTGCTTAAAAATTAATTTATATCACAAAAAGTGACAAAGCTTCTCACTAATTCATGACTCAGTTTAACAAGATAACAGTTGAATAGATGAACTTCTGGCCTTTTTTCATAGTGGTTAGACTTCAGCAGACACATTTTTTCAGTCTAATAATAATGAAAATTAAAATGACCCTCAGTGTTACTTTTTACCAGTATCTACAGTTCTGTGATTTCACTGTATTCATAGAATGAATATTAGAAAAATCTTATGTTAAACTTTATGGATAATTCAATAGATGTGTTAACCATAGAAACATTTCAGATTAACAAGAATACAAAAGAAACTGTTGTCTTCCCATGTTTACGATGCCATGTTCCTGATAACTGCCCCTACCTCAGCTCTCAGCTCAGCAGGAGAGGGTGAACCCTACTGCAGTAGGGGATCCTGTGCCCTGAATGTGGGGCAAGACCACAGCCTCTGCGTGGAGAACACACGCCATGTGGAGAGAGCTGGCCCTGTAGGCACCCAGCCACCAGCAATGCTCAACGTCCAGCCCTCCGGCAGCAGGGACGGTGCATGACTCTGGGTGAGGCACCATTCCCAGGTGAGGGGAGTCACACAAGGGGCAGCAGGACAACTACCGCTGCTCAAGAGGGGGCAGTCATTGGCCTTACCATGGCTGTGCCCCCTGCAGACATGGGTGCCTTCCCTGCTGGGGATATCCTACGCTGTGGCAACAGCTGAGGCCAAAATGGCCTGACTAGCAGAGCCAGTAATTCATACAATTTTACCTCCAACCTAAAGACCTGCTTTAGTGAGCAGCATGTGCATAAGGGACCAAGGACCCAGAAGGTGCCGCTCTCTGCTGGGACAGCCCTTCTCATGGCTGCAGTGGACAGCGGCAGGACCACCTGCTGGCTATTGAGCTTGACAAACTTGTTTCTTCAATTTTTTTTTTTTTTCAGTTTTTAGAACCTAGGAATTCTAGGGGAAAACACACAAATGATAAATTTGAAAGGTCATATGGAAGCACATTTGGGGACGAGTGTCACAGAAGGACAGCCCTGCTGCTGCTGCTGCTAAGTCGCTTCAGTCGTGTCTGACTCTGTGCGACCCCATAGACAGCAGCCCATTAGGCTCCTCTGTCCCTGGGATTCTCCAGGCAAGAATACTGGAGTGGGTTGCCATTTCCTTCTCCAATGCATGAAAGTAAATAGTGAAAGTGAAGTCGCTCAGTCATGTCTGACTCTTAGCGACCCCATGGACTGCAGCCTACCAGGCTCCGTCCATGGATTTTCCAGGCAAGAGTACTGGAGTGGGGTGCCATTGCCTTCTCCGGGACGGCCCTGAATGGGATGCTATAATGCAACAAGGGAAGCACCTCCCTTTGCTGGTGCTCAGCAAGATTTGCACACTACTTACAAGGGTGTGATATTCTTCCAATTTACTTAAAATACAATTTAACACATCTCCTGTGTTAAAATAGTGTGCTGAAAATGGGAAGGTAAGCATATTTTTAGACTCACATTAGTTGAGAATTTTTTATATTGGAAAATAAACTCTGTGCACTGAAGGGATTAAGAATTGAGTGATATTTTAGCCCCCAAATATTAACTACTCTTGCATTCCAGAAATCAATATGATTTTGTGATTAAATATTATTTATATATGCATATACACACATATAATATTAAATTAACATAGAATATAAAGTGTATTATACATATATATGCATTACTTTTTCAACTTTTAGCTTTTTCTAATGAGTGATTATTGACTTTTAATATTCCTTTATTTTTTAGTCTTCAGTAGGAACTAGTTTCAAGATTAGGTTAGCCTCATAAAAGAAATGCACTGGAGATGTTCTTTCTGCTTTTCCTGGGAAGATTTTCTATAAGACCCAAATGTCAATTTACTCAATATTTGGTAGAACGTTTCATGTAAATCTCACCACTTCTACCAGTATGCACTGGTGGAAGGGACAACTCGAAGTTTTATACTAATTAAGACAAAGAAATAAAATTTCAGTAAACCCACACATGAATAATTCACTGGATAAAGTTATTTCTCTGCCCTCATTCTTGCTAATGGGGCATGCAATTTAATGCTCCTTGTGCTATGATGGTCTATCCACTGAGGATCATGTCTTAACCTTGCTGGGTAAGTTACTTTAAAGATTCTTCATCAAAATGTACTCATTAGCCAGGAATTGCTTAGATATAATTCCTGTCACTTTTTTTTTACAACTTTATTTGAGTATAATTGACATGCATTTATCTACATATTTTAAAACACAGAATTTTGATGAGTTTTGACAAATGTATATAACCAACAAACTATTACTGAAATCAAGATAATGCACAAATACACCACTCTTCAAAATTTCCTGTCTCCCCAACCCTGTATCCCCAGGTAACAATTTCTATTATTTCTTCCAATTTGCTTACTCATAATTTTGTTAAATATTTTCTTTTCTTTGTGTCAGGACAGACTCAACTGTTCATAACACAGATTTTATTTTGAGAATCAGTGACCCTGGGGAGGGCTTGTTCTGCAAGGTGCTGGGTCTTCCTGTTTCCCACATTTCTGTTTCACTCTTTTACAGTGCAATCTAAAAATGGGTGAACACGCACTGCCTAGCTGACTGTTTGTTCCAAACTGCAGAGCGTGGTGATGCCATGCAGCATCTGTTCTCTCTGACAAGGCTCTCAGAGGTTGACTTACTAGACGTTGACGGTCTGGTTGGCAGATGTTAGCATAAAACTCAAAAAGTATAATAATTGGAGAATTAGCTGATGGCTTTTTCAGTATGTCAGAAAAAGGCAATATGATGTTTCTAATATAAGTTGATTTGTCTTCTGAGAAGTAAAAAAAGAGTAAGATAGCCTGATGTTTTTCTTTGAAGATTTTTCAAATAGAAGTTTCACATATTCCATTCAGTTCAGTTCAGTTCAGTTCAGTCGCTCAGTTGTGTCCGACTCTTTGCGACCCCATGAATTGCAGCACGCCAGGCCTTCCTGTCCATCACCAACTCCCGGAGTTCACTTAAACTCATGTCCATCGAATCGGTGATGCTATCCAGCCATCTCATCCTCTGTCACCCCCTTCTCCTCCTGCCCCCAATCCCTCCCAGCATCAGAGTCTTTTCCAATGAGTCAATTCTTTGCATGAGGTAGCCAAAGTACTGGAGTTTCAGTTTTAGCAACATTCCTTCCAAAGAACACCCAGGACTGATCTCTAGAATGGACTGGTTGGATCTCCTTGTAGTCCAAGGGACTCTCAAGAGTCTTCTCCAACACCACAGTTCAAAAGCATCATTCTTCGGCGCTCAGCTTTCTTCACAGTTCAACTCTCACATCCATACATGACTGTGAATATAAACTCAGGGTGCAAAGTGGCTTCCTCAGCCCTCTGACTGCTGAGTCATTAAAAAGTCCAACTTTGATTATAATTAGATTGACTTTTTCCATCAAAATATCCTCATGTTCACATTTTATTAATACTTAGATATAATTAGGAAGTGAAGTAGCTCAGTTGTGTCCGACTCTTTGCGACCCCGTGGACTGTAGCCTACCAGGCTGCTCCCTCCATGGGATTCTTCAGGCAAGAATACTGGAGTGGATTGCCATTTCCTTTTCCAGTGGATCTTCCCGACCCAGAGATCGAACCTGGGTCTCCCACATTGCAAACAGACACTTTAACCTCTGAGCCACAAGGGAAGCCCTGATATAATTAGGATCAATTATATCCTAATATATATTCTGGGTTGATCAGTCCTGGATCTTGGTAACTAGCTATTCCACTGTGTTGATTTTTTCAGAGACCTTCGCAGGCCTGGTTTTTTCAAATATTCCGAACATTCTTTTGGAAGTGACTTAGTTGGTTATAAAACACCAAAACCAGCGTTATTTATCCCAAGGCATGTCTCATAGTCCCAAGTCATTCTCTACTATTTGTGCTCATTTTTTAAATGAAAATATGTTGTAGTACTAAGCACTCTGGTGAAGTAGCAGTAGAACCCAGGCTGGTGTGCAGAACATCCTCCTTAGAAAGTTATAGGAATATGGAGTCAGACCTGAAGAAGGACATGGGGGCAGAGAGGATGAAAGAGGGAGAGACTGTGCAGGAACAAAGGGTGGGAGAGAAGCAATGCAGGGGGACTGCATACAGGCAAGGAGGAGACAAGCAGTGAGACCCTCTTACTGGGTTAAACTGAGTAGGAGCAGGACATCTTTTAATGAAGTTCTTTTATGAAAATTAATCCTTTCATTCAGAAAGAATGGAAGAAATAGTCTGGAAACCATTCCTAATCTTGGCTTTTTCTAATTATGCAGTGACATAGAATCCTACAGCATCAAACTGAACATACAAAGAGTTTATATCTACTTTAAATACAATGAAAAGACTTAGATTAGTATAGCATTTGGAGTCAGAAGTGGGATGCTTACTATTTATGAGTAAGCATTTGTATCCCACTCCTTTACAGATAAGCAAATATCATGATATCACATATGCTACATATTTAAAATAAACTGCAAATGAAAAAAAAACAAACAAACCAGAAACAGATTCACAGACATAGAGAACAAACTCATGGTTATCAAAGGGGCAAGTGTGGGAAGGATAAATTAGGAGTTTGGGATTAGTAGATACACACTGCTGCTGCTGCTGCTAAGTCGCTTCAGTCGTGTCTGACTCTGTGCGACCCCATAGACGGCAGCCCACGAGGCTCCCCCGTCCCTGGGATTCTCCAGACAAGAACACTGGAGTGGGTTGCCATTTCCTTCTCCAATGCATGAAAGTGAAAAGTGAAAGTGAAGTCGCTCAGTCATGTCTGACTCTTAGCGACCCCATGGATTACAGCCCACCAGGCCCTCCGTCCATGGGATTTTCCAGGCAAGAGTACTGGAGTGGGGTGCCATTGCCTTCTCCAGATACACACTACTATATATAAAATAGATAAGGGACTATATTCAGCATCTTGGAATAAACTACAGTGGAAAAGAATCTGAAAAAGTATATATATATATATATACTTTTATATGTATATATACATGGGCTTCCCAGGTGGTGCTAGTGGTAAAGAACCCTCCTGCCAATGCAGCAGACATAAGAGACTTGGCTTTAATCCCTGGGTCGGGAAGATCCCCTGAAGGAGGGCATGGCAACCCACTCCAGTATTGTGGCCTGGAGAATCCCATGCACAGAGGAGCCTGGTGGGCTAGAGTCCATGGGGTCACAAAGAGTCAGGTAGGACTGAAGCAGCTTAGCAAATGTACATATACATATATATGCATATGGGGCTTCCCAGCTGGCAGTGGTAAAGAACCTACCTGCCAATACAGGAGACGTAAGAGATGCACGTTCAATTTCTGGGTCAGGAAGATCCCCTGGAGGAGGGCATGGCAACCCACTCTATATTCCTGCCTGGAGAATCCCATGGACAGAGGTGCCTGGCAGGCTATGGTCCATGGGGTCACAAAGAATTAGACATGACTGAAGTGACTTAGCATGCATGCACACATATATATGCATATCTATATGAATCACTTTGGTGTACCCCAGAAACTAACAAAACACTAACAAAACTAACAAAATTAACTATACTTCAATAAAAATGAATATATATCACTTTTCCAGTGAATATATCCACTGGAAACTATAAGGGTTTCCAGTGAAGATATGTGACTTGAATTCCATTTTGCTGATGATGAATATAATTATTTTAGTGTGTCTTGCTATGAAGTGAAATTTTCTGCTTTGAGAGAGAAAAACTGGCAATCTATATAACATAATCACATATAGAAATGTAAGAAGAAATTATTTTAGTGATTGTTCATGCTTGGTTCCATTCTTGCTTACAGTGCACACACACACACATTTATTGAATTCAAAGTTTGATAATCAGTAGTCCTTTGTTTCCCAATCAGATTTACCAACAAATTTCTTCTTTTCTCTCCCCTTTCCTTTTGCCCATAGCTTCTTACCCTTGACAGAGCTCAACCTCTTCTACATGTTACATATCTCTTTGTAATCTATTTATCAATATTCTGACCCCCTTTTTATTTTTCTTTGTAATGGGCTAGTTCTATTTTTCTCAACATTTCTGTGTCATGTGAAAATATGTTTATCTTGAATGAGTGTATGACTGAAAGATGTTTTTTACATTAATCTGATGTTATTTTACTAGGAAAATAGAACCCACTTACCTTTGTTAAAATGGAAATTATTTATATTAATCTAGCCACAACTGAAGTGACTTAGCAGCAGCAGCAGCAGCCACAATATATTATATTTTTCTTTATTATACATTTTTGTTGCTTTCTTATACCACCTTGATAACTGCTACTGATTAATAGAATGCTATTTTTTCTCATATCATATCTTAAAAGTCCTAATCCTTTAAATTTTTATAAATACATTTAAACTTTTGTCTTTACCAACATGTATAGAATAGAAACATTTCTATGGCTCCCACTGATATAAATATGCCATTATTTTTCTCCAGAATCATGGAACAGGGGTCACTGGAAAGACTGGCCTTTAAAAAGAAGAACAGAGATAAGGAAGGTTTTAATTGTGGGGCTTGGAAGATGATGGGGAAAAACACTACTCTGATGGATAATTTATCAAGGCAAGATTAAACAGCCCTGTCTTAATTCTGCTGCATTCACTCCACTGATGCAGAGGCCAGACAAGTCATTGACCTCTGTAGGGAGGGCTACAATCCTTGCCATAAGTGCATCACCAATGAAAACAGCTGATTCCACATCACTCTTCTACTAGAAATCAGAGCAAAATTCCCTGCAAGCTCACTGCCCTTTATCATGGCCATTTCATGACTTCCTGGACTGGCTGATGTATGAACCTTGCATTGTTTCTTTCTCAGAGCGTTTTGGCCCTCACATGTGCACAGACCACACACATGTACACACATGCACATACTCTACCTTTTCAGTGCTTACTATTGATCTTTCTGACTCACTATTGATCTCTCTGAGCTTCTATAATGCGATATGCTTCAAGCTACTCATAATCTCACAGTCCACTGTGAAGCTTATGCCAACTGTAGGACTGCAACAATATTATGTAATTTTGTGTGACACCAAAGCTTATGTCCCATTATTTGTCCCAAGGCATCAAGCACAGGGCTCTGTATAGAACAGGTCCTTAATTAGTGTTTGGTAATCAACTGATCATGACTAATATGATCTACTGATCATGACTCCCTTTCTGGGAAGTGTGAGTATAACCACACTTGGGCGAAAGGGCAGAGCACATCCTCTGGATGGTTTTCCTATGCCAGGTATGGGTTTTACATTTTTTCTCAGCATCTTACATAATGAAGATGCCTTCTAAAAATACAAGTTTCAGATATTTTTTTTCCACTTGGGTTGGAGCTGAATTGCTTTGCACATTCTTTGGAGAAAAGATTGAAATCCTGTTAGTTAGCATTATGAGTCAGCTGTCTATATTTATGACATAGATTTTATAGAGTGCATATATTTATTAGGAAATGGTACCTGGGGGAATAAGAGAATGAAGACGAATGTCTCAGATTGCCTCCATGTAATACCTGAGCAACTCACACATTCTACCAAATCAGTACAAAATCATGCAAGCATGCAAGTTAATTGTTTGGAATTTTGAGTGCAGAAAATCTGAAAGAATGAGTTTTTCATTTCTCTTTATTTTGCTCAGTGTAGATACCACTGAAATACTAAGAATGACATCACACCTTTAAACCAAATACATAAAACTGTTTGTGACTCTGACATTTTCCATCTCTCACACTATTTGTGGAGTGGTTCTACATTAGGCATCAGAATTCATTTTAGGGGGAAAATCATATTTTGGAAAAATATTTTCTATCCCCAGGAAAGACCCTGGGCATTGCAGTGCCCCAAAATGGCAGGAAAAAGGAATCCTCTTGGCATGACAAGCCAGCTTGAATGTACTTAGTGCTCTGCAGAAAGAAGGAAGAAGAGGGCAGGAGAGAAGGGCAGCTGGACCATGAAGGAAGCCAGCAAAACTACATGTGATGGGCTTTGCCTGAGGGCAGGCAAGCAGAGAAAGTGGAGTTGCCAGTATGAACTTGGTTCCTTGTAGGAACTGTGACCACTCTTGGATCCCCATGGCTGCCTGCACTTTCCTCCAAATGCTTTCTTCAGGTCAGCTCTAAGGACCACACGACGCAGGTCTGGAAATGCTGGGGGATCTTGGAGAGCATGAAGTAAGGACTTGGGGTAGGGGGCCTTTGAGTTTCCCCTGGCTGAGAAATGGGGGAGCCAGGCAACCCCTATGGCAGAGGACAACCTAAATTCAAGTTGCATTTACATGGCAACTGAATGCTAACTATATTATTCTATTTAAATATGTGAGAGGTTTTCATATCAATGTTTAATTCAGTAAGTGCTTCCTATTGGAAATGCACCATGGTAAGCTTTATGGAGATGTCAATGAGCTTGGAAGAGATACAATGCACCCATGGACAGAAACTAGAAAAGGAAGAATGCGATTGAGTTAAAATACAAGACAGTGCTGTGAAAATATGAAAGAGTGATCACTTTTGGATAGAAATAGGGGAAATTTTCTTTGCAGTAGTGGAGGCTGAAAGAAGAGAATAGGTTTGGTTTGTAGGGGGAAGGGATATAAATAAGCCAGGGAGTTGTGCAATGACTACACCAAAGAAATGTGACCTACAACAGTCATAACCAGCTGTCAGTGACATACCATCATTTAAGGTCCTGGAAACTGAGTACCCAGGACCTGAGGCCCTGCTTCCTCCTGTGCCCACATCAACTTCTTTCCTGAACGCAGTTCACATTCTTCCTCAATTCCTATGATCCAGGGGCTTCCCTGGTGGTCCAGTGGTTAAGAATCTGCCTTGCAATGCAGTGGACACTGGTTGGATCCCTGCCCAGGAAAATCCCACATGCCGTGGAGCAACTAAGCCCGTGCACCACAACTACTGAGCCCATGTGCCTAGAGCCCGTACTCTACAACAGGAGAAGCCACCACAGTGAGAAGCCCGTACAGCACAACTAGAGAGGAGCACCCCCTCACCACAACTAGAGAAGAGCCCACAAGCAGCAATGAACACCCAGCTCACCCAAAAAGGAAATACATAAAAATAAAATAAATTAAAATATATTCATATAATCCTGCAACTTTGGCCTACAGAACTGTGAGTCAAAGGTTAGCAAAATCTTGGATCTCAGTCCTCCCCAGGGCTCTCCCAGGTGGGCTGAAACCGGGTCTGCTCAAGGCCACAGCTTCTCTGAGGGCTGGACCCTCCTTCCACCCCTCCCAGTGCCAGGTGAGGGTCCACCCTTCTCTCTCCGGTGTCCATCTGTTTCCACCTCCATTTCCCCATAGCCTCTGAATGTCCTGAATAGGTCTGAGCCCCTCATTCATGCAGCATCTCTCCTGTGGTTCCCTCCATCCTCCCTGCCTCCACATTTCAGCCCCTGGATCCTTGACACATCCACCTGGAACAAGCCTCAGCTGGGCCTGGCTTCCTTTCCCCTTCTAGGAAGGCCCTCTGCACTGTCCTGTCTGTGAGTTGGACCCTTCCTTATACATCTATCTCCCTCTCTCTCACCTGTCAGCACTCTGCATGTACACACTGGCTCCTGATCGGCCTCTTCTCACAGCAGTGCTCCCTGAGGGGGGAGTTCAGTTCAGTGGCTCAGTCATATCCAACACTTTGTGACCTCATGGACTGCAGCACGACAGGCTTCCCTGTCTGTCACCAACTCCCGGAGCTTACTCAAACTCATGTCCATTGAGTCGGTGATGCTATTCAACCATCTCATCCTCTGTCATTCCGTTTTCCTCCTGCCTTCAATCTTTCCTTTCCAAAACAAACAAACAAACAAACAAACAAAAAAACACCCCTAAATCAGGGTCTTTCCAATGGGTCAGTTCTTTGCATCAGGTGGCCAAAGTATTGGAGTTTCAACTTCAGCATCCACCCTTCCAATGAATATTCAGGACTGATTTCCTTTAGGATGGACTGAATGGATCTACTTGCAGTCCAAGGGACTCTCAAGAGTCTTCTCCAACACCACAGTTCAAAAGCATCAATTCTTCGGCGCTCAGCTTGCTTTAACATCCAACTCTCAAAATCCATACATGACTACTGGAGAAACCATAGCTTTGACAAGACAGACCCGTGTTGGCAAAGTCATGTCTCTGCTTTCTAATACGCTGTCTAGTTTGTGTGGTGAGAGAGGGGCGAGTCCCTTGCTCTGTGTCCTGCTCTGGCTTCAGCACCTGGGACAGCTCCCAGCACCAGACTCTCTTCCTCAGTGTCTGTCTCATGAACCACGGAGTCTTCTGAGCAAGCTCTTTGGAAACAGTGATGGATAGCAGCTCTTTCCCCAGTTTGCTGAGGGTAGAGGGACAGCCTCACTCCTGGTCAGCCTGGGCGTTTCTGAGTCTGAACTGACCTATCTGCCTTCCAGAATCCATCCCCAAGTCCCAAAATGTTTTGCTATTGATAGAATCAACCAAACAGTTAACATTTTCATTGATATTTAAGCAAAAGATGCTCTACACATCCAAATGATTTTTTATCCATGATACAACTACTCTTTCTGTGTTTGAAGCTTGTAAATGAAAGTATACATTTATAAATCCTCTCATTATTCTAAACAATACACTGAAGGGTTAGGGCTATACTGGAAATAAAGACACAAAAGAAAAACAGTATGGTTATCATCTGTACTTGCAAATGAGTTTTCTTTGGGCATAATTGGTAAAGTATCATTTTCTGCCTGTATAATGCTTCCCCAGCTGTTTTCAGGAACTCACCTCTGGTTGCATTACATGTTTTTCTCAATCCTCAGGGCTCCCTTTCCCTGCTGAGGGGGTGCCTTGATGACCTCATGGAGTCTATTCCCTGTGAGCACAGGTGGGACCTGTGGTCACATGGCCTATAGCAAAGAGCATGATACCACAGCCCCTGCCAGTGACAGCCAGCAAAACTCAGGGTCTCCATCTCCACGGCTGCAAGGAGCTGACTTCTGCCAACAACCCCAAGGACCAGGGAGAAAAGCTCAAGTAGCAGGTGAGACTGCAGAGTATCTGATGTCTCTGTTGCAGTTCCCTGAGACCCAATCATGGGAACTTTGAGACAATAAATACATGTTACTTTTGGCTGCCAAGAAATTAGAAATTGTTACTCAGTGTTGGAAAATAATGTTTGTCCTGATGTATTTTGAAAGGTCTGTTACTGCTTCTCCTTACTCGTTTTTGTAAGAAATCTCATGGATGAAGATCTTCATTTATTGTATAAACCTTATTTCTCTTTCTTCAGCACTAGAATAAAGAAAAGGTAAAAGGAGGACCAGAGAAGGCAATGGCAACCCACTCTAGTACTCTTGCCTGGAAAATCCCATGGGTGGAGGAACCTGGTAGGCTATAGTCCATGGGGTCACTAAGAGTCAGACACGACTGAGTGACTTCACTTTCACTTTTCACTTTCATGCATTGGAGAAGGAAATGGCAACCCACTCCAGTGTTCTTGCCTGGAGAATCCCAGGGACAGGGGAGCCTGGTGGGCTGTCGTCTATGGGGTCGCACAGAGTTGGACACAACTGAAGCAACTTAGCAGCAGCAGCAGCACAAATGGAGGACCAAAGCTTGACATTTGTAAAAATTCATTGGAAGGAACATGTATATTTCTTGTCTGTCATTTATAGGAGCTCTTAAAGTTGCTACCTAGAAATATAGAAATGGCAACTCACTCCAGTATTCTTGCCTGGGGAATCCCGTGGACAGAGGAGCCTGGTGGGCTGCTGTCCATGGGGTCACACAGAGTTGGACATGACTGAAGCAACTTAGCATGTATGCATGCATTGGAGAAGGAAATGGCAACCCACTTCAATATTCTTGCCTGGAGAATCCCAGGGTCAGAGGAGCCTGGTGGGCTGCTGTCTATGGGGTTGCACAGAGTCAACACGACTGAAGAGATTAAACAGCAGCAGCAGCAGAAATATAGAGATTATTTTTCCATACCAAGAAAATATTTGTGATATTTGTCAAAATAACTAAAAAGTTGGAGCAATTCTGATTGACATCTGAGAATAAAATCTTGCCTTCCTCTTGGCATTCCAAAAGACATTTTCAAATCTTGTGACTGAAAAAATTAGTCTGCACAGAGTCAGAAAAATATGCATAAAATTTACCCCCCAAATAGTAATCCTGATTTATTTTTATTTCCTATTTTCTGACTCAGAGCCACAGCTAAAACCTTTGAACACCGTGGGAAGGCTGCACTTTTGTTCTAAATGGATACCAGTGCCATCAGTAGCTGTGCTTTATGCTTCATAGCTGTGGTCAGGGTTCTCCTCTCTGCTCCCGTGGATGCGTCATCTCTTATGGTCAGTAAGTAGTGCAGGTCTACAGAGGCAGAAAGGGAAGCAGAACTTCCCACATTATGCTCCACGCACATCTGTAAACCTCTAAGGACCAAGAAGATAGGGCCCCATCGATTCCCTCTGGAGGCTGGGGTCTGGGTCACCTACCAGGAAGCTGCTCCTAGCTATACCTCGCAGGGAATTTGTCCTGGTAGAATCCCTCTGAGCCCACAGAGCCCCCTCAAATGCATTCTCCTTCTCCAATGCATGCATGCTAAGTCGCTTCAGTCGTATCCAACTCTGTGCGACCCTATGGACAGCAGCCCACCACTGACCCCTGTGTCAGTGAGCTCAGGCTCCTTTAGCAAAACATCCCAGGAGCGGGAGCTCAGACTGGGAGTCGCTGTTCCCAGTCCTGGAGGTGGGGCATCTGTAGCGGAAGTGTCTGCAGGGCAGGTTCCTCCTGAGGCCAGTCTCCTGGGTGTGCAGATCCCGTCTTCTCCCCATGTCCCCACGTGGTCATCCCTCTGTGCAGGTCTGTGTCCTCTGCTCCTTTTATAAGGATACCAGTTCTATGGGATCAGGGCCCACTCCAGGGACCCCATTTTACCTTCCTCACCTCTCTAAAAACCCATCTCCGAACACAGTCACATTCTGTCCTCAGCCCCCAACACTGACAGCTTCTGCTTCTAAAGGAATGACATTGTTCTGCCATGTAAGCTTTAACTTCCAGGTCTTTGGGACTTCAGACCCATCCTACTCCTCCTTAAATCAGCCCAAAGCCCACACAGGCCCATGGAACTGCCCATGATGGAAATGAAGAAGCGGGGCAATCATGTTTTTTTCACCATTTCCCCTCTGTTTCTCTAGGCACCAACTCCAGACCGTATGGATTTATAATAAAACACACTTTCAGCTTTGGGAAGCTGGTGGGGTCCAAGTTGTTTCACTATGATTCTCACTATACATTTGGTTGGCTGGCACACAGATGCAAAGATAGTTATCTTTTAGTGCAATTAGATACATAAAGATCAGGCTTTTCTTTAAAAAACCATAATATTTCTTATGTTAGTACAACTGGTGATAAACACTGATAAAAATAATCTAAGATTTTTTTTTTGCAACAAACTTGAACAGAAAGGAATAACCAAATGTACTACTCAATCTAACTCCTATTTCAGACAATGAAATAGCTTGCCTTTTTAATATAAAACCAAAGCCAAGGTGGTTAAGGAGAATCAACTTATGGAGGAAGATATTACTTACAGAGAGAATCTATATCTTAGAAAAATGTATCTGTTAGCAGTGACATATGGGTTTCTCTTTAAAAGCATAAGCTTTTTCAGATCCCATTAGGCATGCATTTTTCTAAATAGTTACCCTCAAACTTCATAAACAAGCCAAACAACATATGGAATGATTACAATTTGCATAAAATATGATGTGGGAAATGCCCCATAAATTCTTCCTAAGTTTGTTGCACACTTTCTTTTTGGAAGCAACAAATCCAAAGGAAGAAAAAAGGCTTCACTTCATGATTAAAATCTTCTTCCACTGACATTTCTCCTGATAACTAAGACCCACTGTTGCTCCCATGAAGCATTCTGTACCACTCTGTCAGAGCTGAGTGAACCTTTCCGGTCACAAACAATATTTTGTTTCTATGATGTTCTTCTTAAGCGTCCTATCCCCAACTTGCATCTGCTGTGACCAGTAAAGTTAGGGTGCCAGACAAACGCAGGAAGCTTCCAGAGCAGACTCCAGGATGAGCGCCTGCAGGCGAGCCAGGATTCCACCATGGGCCCTGTGACAATAGTACACCGCCTCACTCTGGACACCTCACCTCAGGACAGTGAAAGGAAGCTGTCTGCGACTGTGTGTGACCTCTGCTCAGTCAGTTCAGTTCAGTTCAGTTGCTCAGTCATGTCTGACTCTATGATCCCATGGACTGCAGCATGCCAGGCCTCCCTGTCCATCACCAACTCCCGGAGTTTACTCAAACTCATGTCTGTTGAGTCAGTGATGCCATGTCTCATCCTCTGTTGTCCCCTTCTCCTCCCGCCTTCAATCTTTCCCAGCATCAGGGTCTTTTCAAACGAGTCAGTTCTTTGCATCAGGTGGCCAGAGTACTGGAGTTTCAGCTTCAACATCAGTCTTTCCAATGAATATTTAGGACTGATTTCCTTTAGGATGGACTGGTTGGATCTCCTTGCTGTCCAAGGGACTCTCAAGAGTCTTCTCCAGCACCACAGTTCAAAAGCATCAATTTTTTGATGCTTAGCTTTCTTTATAGTCCAACTCTCACATCCATACATGACTACTGGAAAAACCATAGCTTTGACTAGATGGACCTTTGTTGGCAAAGTAATGTCTCTGCTTTTTAATAAGCTATCTAGGTTGGTCATAACTTTTCTTCCAAGGAGCAAGTGTCTTTTAATTTCATGGCTGCAGTCACCATTTGCAGTGATTTAGGGCACAGCTCCTCCTTCTTTAACTTGATTTTGTCCACTCACACGAAAATCTACAAATGCCAGTGTTTTTGCATCTCTTTGTATCTTGCGCATCCCTAGGGAGACTGGAGGGTGTGGGGGTCAGGTGGGATAGGAGTGGTGACAGTTTATGCGTGTCTGATGTCCATCAGGCTGTGTCCATTCACTCCATCTGTCCCTCCTCCACCAAATGCTCCTTGAGGGCCACCAGGTGTTGGGCTCCTTGCCCTGTGACTGCACATGGGTGAGTGACACCAGAACCAGGCCTCCCTGAGCAGAGGGAGGGCATTGGTCTCCACTTCTGTTTCTGCTAAGACTCTCCAGGGTTCTGATTTCAGAGAGGTGCTGTGTAAAGCTAATGAACTAGAAAGCACTTTGAAACATTCATAGCACTTACAAATATAAGGCGTTCTTATTTCATCTAATTTATCGAGTTGATTTGACTTTAGGGCCTGGGAGAACCTGTGAGAGTGACCCCTCTTCCAGGCAGAAGTGAAGGACCCCCGAGAGACATGGTCCCTCACCTCCTTCATTGTTTTTTTTTTTTTTTAGTTACAGAAATATTTATTTAAAGTAACACTTTATAAAAAAAACAACACAGAAATGATTTAGATTAAAAGCTCCAAGGTGTATTGTTTCATACCTGTTATTGCTATCTATACCTTCACTCCATTATTAAGCCACTTCAGGTAACTTTCAGTTCATAAATTTACAGTGAGGTTACAGAGCCCAGACAGGATGGGACAGAATGTGTTCCAAGTTAGGAAGGGACCACGTGACTCTTCAGTGATGTCTCCCATGGAGCATGTATGCTTCACTGTTTCTTCCTGCACATCTTTTGGCTTCTCTGGTTGTGGCTGGTTTAGAGTCTCCTGATGCTAATGATGTGCTGCTTTTTGATCCTAGGAGGCTGATCCAAGCTTTCAGGCCTCCTCTCCTGTAGGCCCTAATTATGAACTGTGAGGTTCAGGAGAGCTGGACAATCTGAAGGCTGGGAACAAATGCTTGCTTAAGGGAGGAATTGCCATTCCAACATCAACTATCTTTAATCCTACTGCAGAAACTGTTTTCATTCTGGGGATGGTGAGTCCTAGAAGATCATGGCCAAGAATCAGATGTCCTAGGTAGCTTCCTCTGAGAGTCTATCTCCAAGAGAGAGCCATGTGGCCACCTGCTTTTATCATATTTCTAATAGCTGCTCCATTTCCTCAAGGGCTGTTGTGAAATCATTTACTTGACTGCTACATAAGGTCTGTTGTTCAAGGAACTGGGCTCTCTCTTCTTCTTTCATCTTCAACTTTACCTTTAAGGCCTGTAACTCCTCCATCTGCTTTTTGGCTGTTTCGTTAAAAAGCTTCAGTTCATCTTGCAAAGTTTGTAACAGCAGCATGGAGTCCACGTGATCTGCGGTGGAGTCTTGCTGTGACGCCAGGGTCTCACTGCCTGGGTTGAGGCCTTTGCTTTCTAAAAATGCCAAGGCTTGGGGCTGGTGCACTGGGACGACCCAGAGGGATGGAATGGGGAGGGAGGAGGGAGGAGGGTTCAGGATGGGGAACACATGTATACCTGTGGCAGATTCATTTTGATATTTGGCAAAACTAATACAGTTATGTAAAGTTTAAAAATAAAATAAAATTAAAAAAAAAAAATTGCCAAACAGTTGTCCTGAAACTTCTCCAGCAGCTCTACTTTTTGAGTCAGGTCCTTCAGCTCTCCCTGAGTTTCAATCAATTTCTGGTGCAACTGCTTGTTGACAGCCTCTAAGAGCTTGTTCTTATCCTTGAGCTCTTCTTCCGATTTCTGTTAACTCAATGGTTTGTAGCTCTTCCTGAGGTTCCTCCTGGAGGTGTCTGTAGCCTTCACCTGCCCATTCTCTCGTCTCGGTTTGATGATTTTTGTAACATCATTCTCTGAAGCTCCTGAATGAGGTCTGGAAACATCAACTTCTTTGGACTTAACAGGTAACTGGCTCTTAAAAGTGGCTCGAGTTTGTGCATCTGCGGGCAGACCACTGCTCAGCACACAGGAGGGCTGCAGGGTGTACACTGTCTTAACCATGCTGGTCATCGTAACAAGGCGGCATGGCTGGGGCCCAGGTGCCTGCTGCTCCTGCCCGCATGCCTTGTCGCTCTGGTTCAAAAGATGCTCGGCAATAACTGCCGTACCACCGACCGCGTCTGCCGCCTGGGTTTTCCTCCTTCATTGTTAAAATGTGGGTGTGTTCAGCTCCGATTGTTTGAGGCTGAGATGGCCCAGGAGCCCCACTGCCTTCTGGGTCGTCTGGCAGCTGAATCTACGCTTTAGTGTCCACCTGTTTGGGGGAACTGCCTTTGCTGGGGAGGGCTGAAAGTGGGAAGGCATATTTGCTGCAATAGTGTGATGGTGTGACCCTGTTTCCATGGATGCCCACTTGTGCAGACCAGGACACATCAACCAAGGATGGCCTCTTCGTGTCAGGGGTCAGATTTTTTACAGATTAATATTTTCTTTCTTATTGTTATTTGTTTCTTATTTTCTTTTTATTTTATTTACTTTTTACAACAAGCATATGTTATTTAGATAGAAAAAAAACCCCATAAAAATGAAGCCATGTTCTCTGTGAAATATGAATGAGTATAACAAGATTCAACTATAATTTTCTGGAGCAAGAACTACATTTTTTTTGTCATTGTGCTCCATAAAATGTCTAGCTGAGGATTTTCACATATGTCTCTAGCAAATATTTCTGAACAACCAATTCTGAGGTCTAAAGACATTAGATATTCTCTATAAGAAATTTCATTCCCATGAAATATTAGTAAAATAGCTGAATACCAATTAAAGGTATTAATATCAGTTTCATTGAAAATGCAAGTCAAGTTTAATAAAGAAGATTCAGCACTAAAATTTTTCTTGGGATAGGATATGATGAGCCATCACTAGTTGCAAAATTCCAATTTTTTATTAAAATATATCCTTTTATATTTTACAATTTTAAAAATCTTACCACTGTTTCCATATCAAATTAAAAAAAAATAACTTTTCCAAATGTGTTGAAGGGGCCCTTGTGGCTTCAGTGTGGCATGAGGAGAGCTCGGTGGCGGAGGCTGCTGGCTTTTTCTGGAGGATGCAGTCACTTGCGCTCCTCCACGTGTTTATTTAAATCCAGTCATGGCAGGAATTGCCTAGCAACACAGCGCGGAGACAGTATTCAGGAAGAGTGGCAGAATCTGTGACAACAGTGAAGAGAAAACCCTGCATAAATGAGTGTCATAACTGCTGACTTTTTTTAAAGGGAAAAAATATGAGATTAACTTTCAAGTTATGTTTGTTGTAAAAGCTCAGAGGCCCAAACCAGCGGGCAGCGCACGTGTCACATTCCAGGCCTGAGTGATGGACTGTCACCGTCACATTTAGTGTCCCGGGTCTCTGTGGATGACGACTCACAGCGTTCCTCCTCAAACTAGCAACGACTTCAGGGAGTGTGTCCTAACCTTCTTGGGGGCTCGGGTTGGGGTGTGTGTGTGCATGCACGGAGGCGTTTGTGCACATGTACACACAATATGAACATTTACATACATATGTCCACACTACACACACACACACCTACTAGGCACACACGCAAAGATATGGAATGTATTTGCTGTAAGAATTGGCTCAGCGCTCATGGACATGGGAGTCCCAGGGTCTGCAGTCTGCAGGCTGGAGCACAGGAGAGCCTACACTGTGATTTCAGTCTGAGTCTGAGTCAAAGGCTGGAAGAAGCCCAACAACCAGCGCAACGACGGGCAGGAGAGAGCGCCTGCTCACTCAGTCCTTCTGCTCTGTGCAGGCCTTCCTTTAGTACCTGTGGGAGGCCCACCCACGCAGAGCAGGGCCGTCTGCAGTGCCCAGTTTACTGACCAACTGTTCACCCCGTCCACAAGCACCTCACAGACACACCTAGAACAAAGCTTGACCAAATGTCTGGGCACCCCGCGGCCCAGTCAAATTCACAAAGAAAATGAACCATCATTTCATATCTCCATTTATAGATACTGGTACAGGGATAGATACAGACATGGATTCATGTGGACAGAGAGAAAGGGAGAGAGAGAGGCCTGTGCAAAGACCCTAGCATTCCAGAGGCGACTCTGCTACTGACCAGCTCTGAAGAAGGTGGAGATTCATTAACCTTTCAGGGTTATATATCCTCAACTACATACAAAATACCTTTTTAGACTCATTCATAGGAACTCAAATAGAAAAAACAATTTTAACCACTATATATCCACAATACAGCAGCTGAAAAATGTCTAAAATACGAGGCAATCTTGAGGAAACACACAAAAGACAGTCACTTTTCTCTAGTTCTGAATGATTTAAAACCTGTTTTTATGTTTTTCCCTTAACACTAGGATAATCAATGTTTCTGTGAGTAGAATGGTGCTCTTGGTTTCAGTACAAAGAAATTCAAGAGCAGGCCAAGTGATTTGTCTACCTTGTCATTTCAGAAAGAGTTGATGTGAGACCATTCATTAGAACATATTTTCATCTCAGCATTCCATTTTTTGCTAATATATTCAATCCAATGTAGCTATGTACATGCATTCAGATTTACAGGTCGAAATTTTCTTACCATATACAACAGGAAGAAATCTTGGAAATAGTATCAACTATATATTATATGTATACACATTATGTAATACATATAAATAATGTGGCATAGAAGTATCAAGAATTACTTGAGTTAATAAAGCAAATGTAATGAAGCTAACATTTTAGAAACAGCTTTTCTTCTTTATTTCAAGTGTAAGTAAATTCAGATTAAAGGAGAAAGAAAATACTACTTTGGATTTTAAGACATTAAATCTGCCTAAAATGGGTATGGCCTATGTTCATCCACAGGGCTGTGTGTGTGTGAACTTGTAGATATATGTCGGGAATGATTCTTCTAGTGAGGAACCAATTTGTCCTTTACAAATGGATCACCACAGGTTCTGTTAATGTGTTCATTAGGCCTCCATATGGAGCATGCTGTGTTGAGAGACAAATAGAAACAATTTGGAATGAATCTATTATGTAAATTAGAGCATGTGGATGAAAGGAGAACCCAAGATTGTGTGCCTTTATCTCCTATAACTAATAAAATCACACAGCTCCTTTGTGCGATGGGCAGCCCCAATCTAATGATAAAGAAATGCAGGGAAAGGCTCAATCCCCAACAAGGATGAACATTTTAGGGCTTTGTGTGTTGGAACTGCCCAAGAAAGGAGCATATTAAATTGAGCCATGTGAAATTAATGTGTTTACAAGTCAAAATGATCAATTATTGGTGGTTTTGTAGCTATTCAATAAAATCAGTCTTGATAGATTTAAGAGCGTAGGAGAAAGAATGCAGATGCTCCCTCAGACTGGAAGTGGGGTTTTAGGCTTTGTAACAGCGTTACTTAAAAACAGATAACTTTTGAGGTCAGGTGGGTAACAGAGATTTTAAGCAATAATCTGAGCATTAATCAAGCCAAGTGTAAAAAAGGGCACAAGAGAGAAGATATGACACGAAATATGGCACCACCAAATAAGAAGTGGTTGGGAGTCATGCTAGTCCATCACATGACTGATGACCAACCACTCACACAATCTTCACTGTATTTCTAAATTTCCTGTCTACCCTTTCTCCATCACTTTATCTTTTATTTGCATTCCAGTTGTCAACTCCGCTAATCTACAATTCTCAAGTTTGATTTGTACTAACCACACAGTTTCTAACTCCTATTACTCTTAATGGCTTATATCTACTTCTTCTGTGGTCATACCTCAGGCAAGTCCTACCCATCTTTGATGCACACAGCTCAAATCTCTCTTCCCCTAAAATCTTTTGTCCTTCAAATACCATATTTCTGGAGGGAGGAACCAAGATGGCGGAGGAGTAGGACGGGGAGAACACTTTCTCCCCCACAAATTCATCAAAAGAGCATTTAAACGTCGAGTAAATTCCACAAAACAACTTCTGAATGCCGGCAGAGGACATCAGGCACCCAGAAAAGCAGCCCAACTCTTCGAAAGGAGGGCGGGAACCAGACACTGAAGAGACCAGCAAACAGAAGAAGCTGTAACAGAGGGAAACGCCTTGGAAGCTACAGGCCATAGATTAAAACCCTGTGTTTACTACGGATTACATAGGAAGGGGCCTATAGATCTTGAGAAATATAAGTCGGACTAAGGAACTGCCAAAAATGAACTGAACCCAAAATACTCACAACAAAACCAGAGAAAGACCTAGATATATTTTTACTATTTTTACGATCAATCTTTCTTTCTTTTTTTTTTTTAATTAAAAAAGAAAAAAATTTTTTAAGTCCTCTATTGTCCTTTAATTTTCACTTTTATAACTATTACTTTGCAAAAAAAAAAAAAAAAAAAGACCCTATTTTTTTTTTTTTTCTTCTTCAGCAAACTTCATATATATATTTTATAATTTTTTGACCGTGGTTTTTTTTTTTTTTTTCTTTTTTCTTTTTCTTCTTTTCTTTAACATTGTATTTTTGAAATTCCAAACTGTACTCTAGATTTATAATTTTAGCCTTTTGATATATGCTATCAATTTGGTACCTATAGTTTTTTTCATAATTTCTGTGACTTTTTTTTTCCTCTGTTTCTTTCTCTTCTTCTTTTATATAACATCATATATCTGCAATTCCAAACTCTACTCAAGATTTTTAATTTATGCTTTTTGGTATTTGATATCAATTTTGTACCTGTATTTTCTTTATAATTTTTGTGACATTGTTTTTGTTGGTTTGTTTGTTTTCTCTCTTTATTTTTCTTCTTCTTCTTCTTTTTTTTTTTTTTTTAACGTTGTATTTTTGAAATTCCAAACTCTACTCTAGATTTTAATTTTTGCTTTTTGGTATTAGTTATCAGTTTTGTACCTGTAGTTTCTTTATTACTTTCACGACCTTGTTTGTTTTTCTTTGTTCGTTTTTTCTCTCTTTCTTTTCCTTCTTATTTTCATTAACATTGCATTTTTGAAATTCCAAACTCTACTTTAGATTTCTAATTTTTGTTTTTATGTATTTGTTACCAATTTTGTACCTTTAAGAACCCAATCTTCAGGACCCATTTTTCACTAGTGTACGAGATTACTGGCTTGACTGCTCTCTCTCCCTTTGGACTCTCCATTTTCTCCACCAGGTCACCTGTATCTCCTCCCTAACCCCTCTCTACTCTACCCAACTCTGTGAATTTCTGTGTGTTCCAGACGGTGGAGAACACTTAAGGAACTGATTACTGGCTGGATCTGTCTCCCTCCTTTTCATTTCCCCCTTTTATCCTTCTGGCCACCTCTGTCTCCTGCCTCCTTCTTCTCTTCCCTGTATAACTCCGTGAACATCTCTGAGTGGTCCAGTTGTGGAGTGCACATAAGGAAGTGACTACTGGATAGCCCACTCTCTCCACTATTGATTCCACCTCATCTCATTTGGGTCACCTCTAACTCCCTCCTCCCACTTCTCTTCTCCATGTAACGCTGTGAACCTCTCTGAGTGACCCTCACAGTAGAGAAACTTTTCATCTTTAACGTAGATGTTTTATCAGTGGTGCTGTATAGAAGGAGAAGTTTTGAAACTACTGTAAAATTAAGACCGATAACTGGAAGTAGGAGGCTTAAGTCCAAACCCTGACTCCAGGGAACTCCTGACTCCAAGGAACATTAATTGACAGGAGCTCATCAAACGCCTCCATACCGACACTGAAACCAAGCACCACACAAGGGCCAACAAGTTCCAGGGAAAGACATACCAAGCAAATTCTCCAGCAACAAAGGAACACAGCCCTGAGCTTCAAGATACAGGCTGCCCAAAGTCACCCCAAAACCATAGACATCTCATAACTCATTACTGGACATTTCATTACACTCCAGAGAGAAGAAATACAGTTCCATCCACCAGAACATCGACACAAGCTTCCCTAACCAGGAAACCTTGACAAGCCACCTGTACAAACCCACACACGGCGAGGAAACGCCACAATAAAGAGAACTCCACAAACTGCCAGAATACAGAAAGGACACCCCAAACTCAGCAATTTAAACAAGATGAAGAGACAGAGGAATAGCCAGCAGATAAAGGAACAGGATAAATGCCCACCAAACCAAACAAAAGAGGAAGAGATAGGGAATCTACCTGATAAAGAATTCCGAATAATGATAGTGAAATTGATCCAAAATCTTGAAATGAAAATGGAATCACAGATAAATAGCCTGGAGGCAAGGATTGAGAAGATGCAAGAAAGGTTTAACAAGGACTTAGAAGAAATAAAAAAGAGTCAATATATAATGAATAATGCAATAAGTGAAATTAAAAACACTCTGGAGGCAACAAATAGTAGAATAACAGAGGCAGAAGATAGGATTAGTGAATTAGAAGATAGAATGGTAGAAATAAATGAATCAGAGAGGATAAAAGAAAAACGAATTAAAAGAAATGAGGACAATCTCAGAGACCTCCAGGACAATATTAAACGCTACAACATTCAAATCATAGGGATCCCAGAAGAAGAAGACAAAAAGAAAGACCATGAGAAAATACTTGAGGAGATAATAGTTGAAAACTTCCCTAAAATGGGGAAGGAAATAATCACCCAAGTCCAAGAAACCCAGAGAGTCCCAAACAGGATAAACCCAAGGCGAAACACCCCAAGACACATAGTAATCAAATTAACAAAGATCAAACACAAAGAACAAATATTAAAAGCAGCAAGGGAAAAACAACAAATAACACACAAGGGAATTCCCATAAGGATAACAGCTGATCTTTCAATAGAAACTCTTCAAGCCAGGAGGGAATGGCAAGACATACTTAAAATGATGAAAGAAAATAACCTACAGCCCAGATTATTGTACCCAGCAAGGATCTCATTCAAGTATGAAGGAGAAATCAAAAGCTTTTCAGACAAGCAAAAGCTGAGAGAATTCTGTACCACCAAACCAGCTCTCCAACAAATACTAAAGGATATTCTCTAGACAGGAAACACAAAAATTGTGTATAAATTCGAACCCAAAACAATAAAGTAAATGGCAACGGGGTCATACTTATCAGTAATTACCTTAAACGTAAATGGGTTGAATGCCCCAACCAAAAGACAAAGACTGGCTGAATGGATACAAAAACAAGACCCCTGCATATGTTGTCTACAAGAGACCCACCTCAAAACAGGGGACACATACAGACTGAAAGTGAAGGGCTGGAAAAAGATTTTCCATGCAAATAGGGACCAAAAGAAAGCAGGAGTAGCAATACTCATATCAGATAAAATAGACTTTAAAACAAAGACTGTGAAAAGAGACAAAGATGGTCACTACATAATGATCAAAGGATCAATCCAAGAAGAAGATATAACAATTATAAATATATATGCACCCAACACGGGAGCACCGCAGTATGTAAGACAAATGCTAACAAGTATGAAAGAAGAAATTAACAATAACACAATAATAGTGGGAGACTTTAATACCCCACTCACACCTATGGATAGATCAACTAAACAGAAAATTAACAAGGAAACACAAACTTTAAATGATACAATAGACCAGTTAGACCTAATTGATATCTATAGGACATTTCATCCCAAAACAATGAATTTCACCTTCTTCTCAAGTGCACATGGAACCTTCTCCAGGATAGATCACATCCTGGGCCATAAAGCTAGCCTTGGTAAATTCAAAAAAATAGAAATCATCCCAAGCATCTTTTCTGACCACAATGCAGTAAGATTAGATCTCAATTACAGGAGAAAAACTATTAAAAAATCCAACATATGGAGGCTGAACAACACACTGCTGAATAACCAACAAATCACAGAAGAAATCAAAAAAGAAATCAAAATTTGCATAGAAATGAATGAAAATGAAAACACAACAACCCAAAACCTGTGGGACACGGTAAAAGCAGTCCTAAGGGGAAAGTTCATAGCAATACAGGCACACCTCAAGAAACAAGAAAAAAGTCAAATAAATAACCTAACTCTACACCTAAAGCAACTAGAAAAGGAAGAAATGAAGAACCCCAGGGTTAGTAGAAGGAAAGAAATCTTAAAAATTAGAGCAGAAATAAATGCAAAAGAAACAAAAGAGACCATAGCAAAAATCAACAAAACCAAAAGCTGGTTCTTTGAAAGGATAAATAAAATTGACAAACCATTAGCCAGACTCATCAAGAAACAAAGGGAGAAAAATCAAATCAATAAAATTAGAAATGAAAATGGAGAGATCACAACAGACAACACAGAAATACAAAGGATCATAAGAGACTACTATCAACAATTATATGCCAATAAAATGGACAATGAGGAGGAAATGGACAAATTCTTAGAAAAGTACAACTTTCCAAAACTCGATCAGGAAGAAATAGAAAATCTTAACAGACCCATCACAAGCACGGAAATTGAAACTGTAATCAAAAATCTTCCAGCAAACAAAAGCCCAGGTCCAGACGGCTTCACACCTGAATTCTACCAAAAATTTAGAGAAGAGCTAACACCTATCCTGCTCAAACTCTTCCAGAAAATTGCAGAGGATGGTAAACTTCCAAACTCATTCTATGAGGCCACCATCACCCTAATACCAAAACCTGACAAAGATCCCACAAAAAAAGAAAACTACAGGCCAATATCACTGATGAACATAGATGCAAAAATCCTTAACAAAATTCTAGCAATCAGAATCCAACAACACATTAAAAAGATCATACACCATGACCAAGTGGGCTTTATCCCAGGGATGCAAGGATTCTTCAATATCCGCAAATCAATCAATGTAATACACCACATCAACAAATTGAAAAATAAAAACCATATGATTATCTCAATAGATGCAGAGAAAGCCTTTGACAAAATTCAACATCCATTTATGATCAAAACTCTCCAGAAAGCAGGAATAGAAGGAACATACCTCAACATAATCAAAGCTATATATGACAAACCCACAGCAAACATTATCCTCAATGGTGAAAAATTGAAAGCATTTCCTCTAAAGTCAGGAACAAGACAAGGGTGCCCACTTTCACCATTACTATTCAACATAGTTTTGGAAGTTTTGGCCACAGCAATCAGAGCAGAAAAAGAAATAAAAGGAATCCAAATTGGAAAAGAAGAAGTAAAGCTCTCACTGTTTGCAGATGACATGATCCTCTACATAGAAAACCCTAAAGACTCCACCAGAAAATTACTAGAACTAATCAATGACTATAGTAAAGTGGCAGGATATAAAATCAACACACAGAAATCCCTTGCATTCCTATACACTAATAATGAGAAAACAGAAAGAGAAATTAAGGAAACAATTCCATTCACCATTGCAACGGAAAGAATAAAATACTTAGGAATATATCTACCTAAAGAATCTAAAGACCTATATATAGAAAACTATAAAACACTGGTGAAAGAAATCAAAGAGGACACTAACAGATGGAGAAATATACCATGTTCATGGATTGGAAGAATCAATATAGCGAAAATGAGTATACTACCCAAAGCAATCTATAAATTCAATGCAATCCCTATCAAGCTACCAACAGCATTCTTCACAGAGCTAGAACAAATAATTTCACAATTTGTATGGAAAAACAAAAAACCTCGAATAGCCAAAGCGATCTTGAGAAAGAAGAATGGAACTGGAGGAATCAACCTACCTGACTTCAGGCTCTACTACAAAGCCACAGTTATCAAGACAGTATGGTACTGGCACAAAGACAGAAATATAGATCAATGGAACAAAATAGAAAGCCCAGAGATAAATCCACGCACATATGGACACCTTATCTTCGACAAAGGAGGCAAGAATATACAATGGATTAAAGACAATCTCTTTAACAAGTGGTGCTGGGAACTCTGGTCAACCACTTGTAAAAGAATGAAACTAGAACACTTTCTAACACCATACACAAAAATAAACTCAAAATGGATTAAAGATCTAAACGTAAGACCAGAAACTATAAAACTCCTAGAGGAGAACATAGGCAAAACACTCTCTGACATACATCACAGCAGGATCCTCTATGACCCACCTCCCAGAATATTGGAAATAAAAGCAAAAATAAACAAATGGGACCTAATTAACCTTAAAAGCTTCTGCACATCAAAGGAAACTATTAGCAAGGTGAAAAGACAGCCTTCAGAATGGGAGAAGATAATAGCAAATGAAGCAACTGACAAACAACTAATCTCGAGAATATACAAGCAACTCCTACAGCTCAACTCCAGAAAAATAAATGACCCAATCAAAAAATGGGCCAAAGAACTAAATAGACATTTCTCCAAAGAAGACATACACATGGCTAACAAACACATGAAAAGATGCTCAACATCACTCATTATCAGAGAAATGCAAATCAAAACCACTATGAGGTACCATTTCACACCAGTCAGAATGGCTGCGATCCAAAAGTCTACAAGTAATAAATGCTGGAGAGGGTGTGGAGAAAAGGGAACCCTCTTACACTGTTGGTGGGAATGCAAACTAGTACAGCCACTATGGAGAACAGTGTGGAGATTCCTTAAAAAACTGGAAATAGACATGCCTTATGATCCAGCAATCCCACTGCTGGGCATACACACTGAGGAAACCAGAAGGGAAAGAGACACGAGTACCCCAATGTTCATCGCAGCACTGTTTATAATAGCCAGGACCTGGAAGCAACCTAGATGTCCATCAGCAGATGAATGGATAAGAAAGCTGTGGTACATATACACAATGGAGTATTATTCAGCCATTAAAAAGAATACATTTGAATCAGTTCTAATGAGGTGGATGAAACTGGAGCCTATTATACAGAGTGAAGTAAGCCAGAAAGAAAAACACCAATACAGTATACTAACGCATATATATGGAATTTAGAAAGATGGTAACAATAACCCTGTGTACGAGACAGCAAAAGAGACACTGATGTATAGAACAGTCTTATGGACTCTGTGGGAGAGGGAGAGGGTGGGAAGATTTGGGAGAATGGCATTGAAACATGTAAAATATCATGTATGAAATGAGATGCCAGTCCAGGTTCGATGCACGATACTGGATGCTTGGGGCTGGTGCACTGGGACAACCCAGAGGGATGGAATGGGGAGGGAGGAGGGAGGAGGGTTCAGGATGGGGAACACATGTATACCTGTGGCGGATTCATTTTGATATTTGGCAAATCTAATACAGTTATGTAAAGTTTAAAAATAAAATAAAATTAAAACAAAACAAAACAAAACAAAACAAAAAAAAAAAACAACAAAAAAAAACAAATACCATATTTCTCAGTTTATCAGACACTTCTGAACAATATTTTCTCTACTCACAGTTTCTAACACAAACATTACCCTTCATTGTACAATTCAGTTCAGTTCAGTGGCTCAGTCATGTCCAACTCTTTGCTCCCCCATGGACTGCAGCACACCAGGCCTTCCTGTCCATCACCAACTCCCTGAGTTTGCTCAAACTCATGTCCATTGAGTCGGTGATGCCATCCAACCATCTCATCCTCTGTCGTCCCCTTCTCCTCCCACCTTCAATCTTTCCCAGCATCAGGGTCTTTTCCAATGAGTCAGTTTTTCGCATCAGGTGGCCAAAGTATTGGAGTTTCAGCTTCAACATCAGTCATTCCAATGAATATTCAGGATTGATTTCCTTTAGGACTGACTGGTTTGATCTCCTTGAAATCCAAGGGACTCTCAAGAGTCTTCTCCAACACTACAGTTCAAAACCATCAAATCTTTGGCACTCAGCTTTCTTTATAGTCCAACTCTCACATCATACATGACTACTGGAAAAACCATAGACTTGACTAGACAGACCTTTGTTGGCAAGGTAATGTCTCTGCTTTTTAAAATGCTGTCTAGGTTGGTCATAGCTTTTCTTCCAAGGAGCAAGCATCTTTTAATTTCATGGCTGCAGTCACCATCTGCAGTGATTTTGGAGCCCAAGAAAATAAAGTCTGACACTGTTTCCACTGTTTCCCCATCTATTTGCCATGAAGTGATGGGACCAGATGCCATTATCTTAGTTTTCTGAATGTTGAGTTTTAAGCCAGCTTTTCCACTCTCCTCTTTCACTTTCATCAAGAGGCTCTTTAGTTCTTCTTTGATTTCTGCCATAAGGGTGGTGTCATCTGCATATCTGAGGTGATTGGCATTTCTCCCAGCAATCTTGATTCCAACTTGTGCTTCATCTAGTCCAGCATTTCTCATGATGTACTCTGCATATAAGTTAAATAAGCAGGGTGACAATATACAGCCTTGATGTACTCCTTTCCTGATTTGGAACCAGTCTATTGTTCCATGTCCAATTCTAACTGTTGCTTCCTGAACTGCATACAGATTCCTTAAGAGGCAGGTCAGGTGGTCTGGTATCCCCATGTCTTTAAGAATTTCCCACAGTTTGTGGTGATCCACACAGTCAAAGGCTTTGGCATAGTCAATAAAGCAGAAGTAGATGATTTTCTGGAACTCTCTTGCTTTTTTGATGATCCAATGGATGTTGGCAATTTGATCTCTGGTTCCTCTGCCTTTTCTAAAACCAGCTTGAACATCTGGAAGTTCATGGTTCACGTACTGTTGAAGTCTGGCTTGAAGAATTTTGAGTATGACTTTACTAAGTGTGTGAGATGAGTGCAATTGTGTGGTAGTTTGAACATTCTTTGACATTGCCTTTCTTTGGGATTGGAATGAAAACTGACCTTTTCCAGTCCTGTGGCTACTGTGCTTATTGTACATCAGTTTCTCAAATATTTACTTTTCCAGGTAGTTATGAGTTCTTTGCAGTTGGATCCAGTCTTTGCCATTATTATCCTCCAGAGACACATAGAGCTTAATAATGAAATACTAACAGCTTACTGATGACCAACTCTACACAGCAGACGCCTTCAGAAAACACCTGACAACATAAGGATATGCATTATCCTCAAGGACAGACCATAGGAGGACATAAAACCAACTTCAATAAATTTAAAATGCTGAAACATAAAACGGTATGTTATCTGATCATAAAGGCTTGAAGTCAGAAATTAATAACAGGAAGAAATTTGGGAAACTCATACATATGTGACTCTTACAGAGTTCAGTTCAGTCCAGTCACTCAGTTGTGTCTGACTCTTTGCAACCCCATGAATTGCAGCACACCAGGCCTCCCTGTCCATCACCAACAACACATTCTTAAATAACCAATGGATAAAACAGCAAATCACAAGAGAAGTTTCTGAATACTTTAATGGTTTAAAAAAAACTATGAAATTAATGAAATGAGGGCACAACATGTTAAAAATTATGGGATACAACCAAAGCAGTATGTAAACAGAAATTTATACATAAATGCTTACATTAAAAAAGAAAGATCTTAAACTGATAACCTAACCTTTCACTTTAAGACACAGGGTAATGGAGAGCAAAATAACCCCAAGGTGAAACAAAGAAAGAGCATGATGAAAATTAGGGTGGGAATTAATGAAACAGAATAGAAAAACAATAGGGAACCAGCAAAGTAAAAGGCAGTTATGGGAAAGAAACAATGAAGTGGACAGATTTTTAGCTAGACTGAAGAAGAAAAAAAGTTCACTATTAAAGTTGGAAATAAAACAGGAAATCTTCTTGACCATCTTCCAGGAATAACACATATCATAAGGGACTGCTTATGAACAACTGCAGGCCAACACAGTAGCTAACTCAAACCATGTGACATGTTTTTAGAAAGAAGTAAACTACTGAAACTGACTCAAGAGGAAATAGAAAATCTGAATAGACAAAACAAATTGAATTAGTAATCAAAAACTACCTTAAAAAGAGAAACCCAGACCCAGTTGGCTTCACTGATAAATTCAACCAAATATGTAATAGAGAACACCAATTTTTTCAAACTCTTCCAAAAAAGAGACGAGGAGGAAAACTTCACAACTGCTGCTGTGAGGCGGGTATTACTGTCATCACACAATGTTATCTCCCGTGGGGACAGTCTCCAAAGGTAGAGTCAGGCTAAGGATTCTGAGATGAGGCCGTCCTGGTTATTCAGACGCCCTCACAGGAAGCTTCCTGAAGACTTCTGGGCCACGTGACTCAGGGCCTGTAAATACCCCGGAGATGAGAAGCTCTTTTGTGCCACCAGCGATCTGGACAATGGTTGCTGCCACCCCATGGCTGTGGGGTCACACAGCACTCCTTCCATCCCCCCCACACACCAGTCCAACCAGCTGAGAGCTCTGAGCGTCTCTGGGCAGGAGCAGACTGCATCTGCCCTTGATTTGAACTTGAGGTGGTCCTTTAAGGACATAAGAGAGGAGCGTCAAGTGGTGGGCTTGAGGTAAAGCAAGGAGATTGGAATGTCTACACAGAGAAGTGTGCAAGGCCACCCCAGTGCTGAGAAATGAAAAGTGAATCATCACAAATAAAAATGGGTTTTGGTTTGAGATCCAAGAGTGTAAAACCCTGAGTGCCTGGAACACGAGGTGGGAAGAGTGCATAGAGGTACAGGGGACAGTTGGCAGCACTGTGGGGACAATGTGAATGGTGGGGGGCAGTCCTGGCTGCTGTCAGGGTCCAGGTGATCTGGAAATATTCAGTCCCTAACGATTCAGACACTCTTGAAAATGTCCAAATGAAATTGGTAATCTCTGGTCTTTTTTTTTTGCATCTCAGTAAGATGGTTTATTTCTGGCCCAGAACCCTGCCCCCGTAGATGTTCTCACCCTGGAGGAGATAAGATAAATGGGACCTCATGCCTCTTCTCCCTGTTGCATCTCTGAGCTTTGCTTGAGTGCAGGTCCCAAAGGGCAACTCTGAAGAGACAGTCTGACAGGTGGACCTGCTGTTCAAAGTTTGGCTCAGTCCCTCTCACTCTTCATAACTTCCAGTCCTAAGAGTGTGCTATTTTTGTCTTGCATACACGCAGAAGTTACCCCTTAAACTACTGCAGATACAATTGTTATACAGCTCCTCTCTGCCTCATTCGCTTTCTCTTTCAGTTTCTCTTTTCCAATCCTATTATCCCCTCAAGCATTGCACATAATTTTTCTCTGCTTGTTAGCGTACTGCCTTGTTAACTCTGATTCTCTATTTCATGCTGGGTATTTGTTCCCAGTGACGAGGTGGAGCTCACCTACCGTCAGCTGAGTGCCTCTTTCAGCAATGAATCTCTCAGTTGATTCTCATCAGCCCCATACTCCATGTTATTTCATCTTCACTTTTGTCTAATGCTTTGTATCAATTTCTCTATTCTGGCTGAAATTGTTACTTTCTCACATCATCAGCTAAACATGAGGCATCGAATATTTCTCTCTCTTTCATAAACAACCTTGAGTTTCACCTTCAGCTGAGATTCAGGGAATTATTAATATCTATATACCTGGAGAATCCCAGGGACGGGGCAGCCTTGTGGGCTGCTGTCTATGGGGTCGCATAGAGTCAGACATGACTGAAGCGACTTAGCAGCAGTAGCAGCAGCAGCATATACTTCTAACAAGGGCATTTACGTAACTCTGCAGTGTCTACTCAGGTGCTCTGATGGAGTTGTGAAATTTACATCAGTGAGTCAGACATTTCTGCTCCCAGGCTGTCCACCTGGGAGGTTAGGACAATCATTTGTATATGGAATACAAATACCTTTATTACCCAGTGGGATGTCATAAAAATTGTATGGGGTGGCGCTGCTACTGAGGGACTGCAGATTAAAGTCAGGATCACAGTATGCTATGATCGTATTATGGGGGCATTTGAGCTGGGACTTGAACAGAAACCAAGGGGTCCACAGGCTGGGAGTGCAGGCTAGCAAAGACTCCAATCAGAGAAGTCAGAGAGGGAAACATTTTCATGGAAACATAACCGTGTTGACAAGCATCACATTTATAAATACTTACCATTTAAACATGGAGGGATACAGCTTGCACGCACCATCAGAGGAATTTTGAGAGAGCCTCCTCCTTTGTTTTTTGATAGTGATTGGATTTCATTTTATTCAAGTCACCTTCTGAACTTCTGGAGCCCTTCAGTTGCGGTGTTTTCCATTCCTGACTATTCATCAGTGCCGTATGCAGGTCTTGGCTGCTGGAAGTCTTGACTGCTGATGCCTAGAGGACTTTTCCCTGTGAATATGGAAGAAGAAATATGGATTTGAACTTCTGATGGACAGCAGATGTTCCTTCCTCCTACATGTCGAGGGGAAGTGATTTCTCAGCGCTCCCTTCCTCGTTCAGTGCTACTCTTCCACATCTCCTTTAAATAAAATGTCCTTTTGTTCTTTCCTGAGCTGTCTATTTTACTAGGATATGAAAGTTTCCCTAGAGACTCACAATTGGTTTGATCTTTGTCTTTTCTAGGTCATTCTAGAGGTGCCAGCTGTCTAGAGGCGGTGGTGAGGGAGGGGATAAGGTTACCCTGGGGAAGATATTGTTTCACTTTGGCTGACGACTTGTAAAACCAGACAGACACTCTGTGAACATGGTAGGCTCCAAAATATAGTTAATTCAGAGCAAACAATGTAAACATGCTTTTACATTGACTCATATTCACATACTTCAGGTTAGGTCTTCAGAGTCCCCCAAAAGTCATAAATGCTAATACTTATCTAGTGCTTAATATGTGCTAGAGTTCTGCTGTGCTTTAAGTATCATCTCCATATAATTTTCACAAGAGCTCTGTGATATAACTACAACTAGTATGTCTAATTTTTTATGAAGAAGCTGAAGAACAGAGTAGTTGGGTAGCTTGCCTGTGATCACACAGCTAGTAAGTGGTAAACCCTGGAATAGAAACCAAGATATCCGGTGCTGTATTCACGCCCCCAGCCATGGGGTCACACTGATAGTAATTCATAAGCTAGTCCTGATCAGCCCAGTCATTAACACCTTCAGCTCAGCAGGTGCATGTGTGTATGCACCTAATGGCTGGCTATTGGTTTTTCACGTAATACACTATAAAGGATCTTAAAAAATTTTGTCCTTAAATTCATAACTGATTTTAGGTTAGGAAAGAAAATCTCTTTAGAACAAATGCAGATTAAAGCAAAAGAAATGTACATCTCCTGTGAGGGCACTGCTTGTCTCGAAGGCCGAGTTTCTCCTGGTCTTGGTTGTTATGAGGAAACACGAGTGGCTCTAGGGAGGACCTGCTTGTTCTAAACAACAATTTGGGGAGAGATTATCCAAAAATATCTTTCTGTGAAAATGATCCTGAACTATGTCACGTATATTTGACTGTGCTTATACTAATCGGCATATTTGATTGTATAATCCCTGGAGAATTAACATTTTCATGAAGAACTTTAAAATGAATAAATTGTGCCATCTCAAATGGAATTCTGATGGCTTGATTTCTACTGGGACTCTCATAAGAAAACAAGCAGACATTTCTAAGGAAATAAATGTACTATTAATTCAATAGAGAAAAGAAAGTTATGTCTTTGGTTTGCTATAAAACAGTAAAACTATTTTTCTCATATTTGCATAAGCAACACTATAATTAGTAAAGTAAGTAGAAACCAAAGACAGGAAGCAAAGTCATGTTACAATTCTGTTTTTACAAGCAAAAGTTTGTATTATTTTTCTAAACAAAGGGGTGTTGAGCTAACCTGAAAATAAGTGTGAATAATATGCAACATTAACTTTGTACCTTTCTCTTAAGAATCTGAAATGAAGAACAGAAATGTGTCCAAAGATAGTATGCATTTATATCAACAATTTTCTGGGAGAAAGTGATGCTTAGAACACTTGTGAGGAATGCTGTAATCCTTTCGCCATGAGCACTCTGTGCCCCACTAGAACGTGTTCTGCTCTGTCAGAGTGGTTAATATGGGCTGCATAGGAGGGCACAGGCTAATCACTGCCTGCAAATGTTTACACGAGAAAAGACGCGCTCAAAGATGTGTAGCTACATTACTCTAGATGAAGCCATTACCGTTCCCTCAAAGTTATCTCATGGTCTTTGAAATATGTGCTGTTTTTCATTTCTGACCCCCGTATTAGGATATCAAGAAGGTCACAGGGAACTAAATTACTTAATGATCCTTCATTAGTTGGTAAGCTGGCTGATTTTCTGCCTATGCTGTTTGTCACTTGTCAGATACAGCATTTTCACTGACTATTTCTTATTCCTAATAACTCATCAGAGGTTCTTGTGACATCTACCCAACTCAACACTTGTTTTATAATGTTCCCTGCCTCTGTTTTATGCCATCCCGTTCAAGATTTTCATGCCCTTAAGCCTGGGCTACTTTAATAACATGAAGGCCATCAGTGGACAGTGCTGGAGGAGAAAGGAAACCCTGACGGGCAGCAACCACTTAGGGAGATGGGCAGGGATACTGGAGAGCTGATGTCCCAGCACCCAGAACCACACGACAGGGAGGAGACACACAGGCAGCCGCACTAACAGACAGCCCAACAGCTGGAAGCTGCGTCCTGGCCTGGAGCTTCTGGGAAGCACCTTCATCTCTGCAGAAGATGGGTTCACCTCTGAACCCTGAGGGTCAACAAAACACAGGCTCTGGGAGGAACATACTCATCAGGGCCATAGCCACAGGGTTGGTCCAGGCTCAAGGCCAGTGAATCCTTTTGTGTTTCAGGTCGGCTCAAGGACCACTGCACACAGGTTCCTGCTAACTTCTCCCTGAGGCTCTCTGCCTGGATCATCACAGTCCATTTTTATACTTTGCTGCATTTACAAGAAGTTGTGATTCTATTATTTTCATTTTCTCCCCACGGCCTGCACCCTCCACGAGGGGTGATTAGTTCTGTCATGCCCACTGCTGTATCTTCAGCCTCAAGCACAGCACTCAGTAAACATCTGTCAAATTGTGCCCAGAAAAATAAAACAGGAAAGGTTACTGAACCTTGAACAAATCCCTTGTGACTCTCCTGATGTGCCCCCAAATCCCAAGTGACTGGAGTTGAAAGATGATGTATTCAAAGTTCTAACTCCCCTGGAAACCAAGGTCTTTTAGAGCTTAAAAAATACAGCACTCAAGGAAAATCAGAAGATGAAATCAGTAGGTTATTTGACAGCCTTCTGTCCTAGAGAAAGTAACTATTAATATACCCTATTGGAGAATCAAATCTTCACCTCTGAATGTGAGTTAGAAGGAAGAACCATGAGCCAGCTTATCCAACTCATGCAATACAACTTTTTCTTAAAAAGTTGGGTTCAAAATGTCTGAAAGTGGGGCTTATACATACTATTTGGAAGAAACTGAAGCACGCACACACACACACGTTCCACACAGAAATTACCAAAGTGTTTATCAAGTGCCTATCATAGGACAGGCATTGTAAAAATCCTTGTCCTTTGGGGAGCTCGGATTTGGCATGGGAGGAAACAAACAAGATGAGTAAAACGTAGAGCATATGAAGGTGTGAAAAATGCCATGGAGAATGATAAAATTGAAAAAAAATTTCAATTTGAAATAGTGTCACTGGGGGGAGTCTTCACTGGGAAAGCTAGGTTTTAGGGGAGTCCTTCAAGTGGTGAGGAAGGGAGTGAGGCAAATACCTGGTGAAAGTGGTTTCCCAGTAGTGGGAGCACAAGTGCAAAGTCCTGAGACAGAGGGCGTCTGGTGAGCTGGAGGGAGACGGAGGAATCATGAGGAGGCAAGCGGACATGATGGGAGGCGAGTCTCATCTTCAGGGCTCCATGGGCCACTCGTACAGGCCCTTAACTGCCTGTCTGGAACTGAGGGGTCCAGGTGTGCTGCAGAACTCAGACTCCCACAGACGTGTACGAAGTTCATTTTGTGAAGGAGGTGCTCTAGTTAGAGGACTGGTTTAGCAATAGATCAGGAAGACCCTGCTCCATGTCTTCTGTTATTCCACCATCCTCCGAGGGGTCTATGTCGACATCTGCCAGTTCCTCACACCACAGAACTGCAGTGAGGAGATGGCCCATCCTCACCAGTCTCAGGTCACATGTCAGTATACCTGGCTCGGAGTATTGGAGTTTTGAGGGGCCCAGAGCTATGGAAATGGGTCAGGACCCATCCTGCAGCTGTGACTCAGAGTGACACATGGTACAATGAGTGTCTGAGCAGAAGGGACCAGAGCCAAGTGTGACCACATCTGGCAGCCGTGACGAGGCGACGGATGAAGCAGTCCTGGGCAGCTTTGTTTCACACCCCAGTTCCATGGAGTACACTGAATGTCCCATTTCTCTGTGTAACTCTCTGTGTTCTCTCTCACAGGGACCCAGTTCCGTGGAGTACACTGAATGTCCCATTTCTCTGTGTAACTCTGTGTTCTCTCTCACAGGGAGACTGCATTATGGATAATTTACTCAGTGACCACTCTTTACATTTTTAAAGTTTGCACATTTAATTAGCTATTTTCCCTAAAATCTTTCTTGTGTCGTGTTCCCTCACAGTAGACCTATAAACTCTGTGCGTGAAGTATTTTATGTTTTGACTTTCTAGTTCCTCTGGTGTTTCTTGAAAATTCCTTTTATTGTTTATATTGCACACGGCATGTTGATATTACATGCAGACTGTTAAATAAATATCTATTTTGAGTACAGATAAAAGTTGTTGCCACAGCTATCTTGTTGCAATAGCTGATCTAAAAGTGATGTCCAAAGCTATCAGAATGATATCTGTACTTGACAAACTTCTAAACACTGATTTCATTTTAACATGTTCTTTCTACTGAGAGACAGAATTCTGCTTCCTGTCTTTGGTGTCCTCGGTAGAAATTAAATGGCTAGAGTCATGTTTTGTTTTCATTTTCCTTATTGCAGAGTTGATAATTTCAGCATTTTTTCTAGATTGCCAACATGGGGGACCAGATCCCATTTCTTGCCCAGGAAAAAAAATGCCCCAACAAGTTGCTTCAAGGGCCAAGCAAGGTACCCAGAGTGTGGTAAGAAGGCCCTCTGTCTACCTCGCTCTGCTGTTCTGGGCTGCAGCCTGCCTGCAGGGCTCTCTGACAGGGCCGGTCATGTGTTTACTTATGATGAGAAGTGATACTGATGGAACTGATGCCTCTTTTTATTACTTATTAACAAAAACAAATATACCCATTTCTGTGTGAATTCACTCTTTTAGATGGAAAGGAGGCTGGCTAGAAGGAGAATAGAGAGGCCCTCCTTTCTCCAGCCCTGGATGGAGGCTGTACAGGTGTGCCCCTGCTGTGTGGCCTGGGTGGGTCGTCTGTCTGCCCTCAACAGGACGGTTCTGTACCAGCTGAAGGCCATCGTGAGGATGCTGGGCGACCGCCCACCACAGGTCCTGACCGCATGCTCCACGTCATGGCAGGTGCCACTGACATCCCAGGATGCCCAGGTGCTTCCCTCATATCTCTCCTATGAGGATCTTACGTCCAAGGGAAAAGGCTCAGATCCTGCTGGTGTTCTGAGCCCAAGTATTCAGTGTCTGCTACACTTAAAGTGCTTCAAAGGGATCAATACTCAACAATATAGCTGAGATTACTGTGTCCTCTTAAAATGCCAGTATCTCACTTCAGTCTGGGACCATCATTGAGGAATAACTTTGGAATTGATCCTAGATCTGCTCGGCTCAGTCTGGTCTTGTCCAACAACTTGTTCTGAGAATACCCTTGGAGCCCCTTCACAACCAGCACTCCAAGAGGTCAAGATGATTTTGTTTTAATTTTTTCCCCACTTTTCATTGTGAAAACCACCCCCCCCGCCCCCTCCCCACCCTCCGCCAATAATCAGTATTTCAACCATGCTGATAGTATATTAAGTAGATCCATGACACAGCAGAATTGACTATCTTGAAAATATAAATATTCAAACAATAACAGAACAGAGGGCACAGAGTCAAGTTTCAAATTCATTTAGGTATTTCTCAATCATTTACCTAAAATAGTATGATATTCAGATATTTTAAAATAATGTATAAAGATATTTTTAATGCCATATAGGCTTGTTTTTGTAATAAATTTTCACTTTTAAGAATGAGAACCAGGACTTCCAAGGTCATCCAGTGGCCAAGACTTTGTGTTCCCAATGCAGGGGGCCCAGGCTCGATCCCTGGTTGGGGAACTAGATCCCACATGCCAAAACTAAAGATCCCAACTGCTGCAACTAAGATCTGACTCAGCCAGATAAATTTAAACAAGTTAAAAAATTTTTTCAAAAAGAATAAAGACCAATAACTAAACACTGTTCCTTCTGGACGTCCAGCCTTGTTGTGAAGTCTGAGACGCACATCCCTCTCTTCTGCTGGAATGCACACCAGGTTAGAAAGCAGGAGTCTCTCCTTAGAGCTCTGTGTCATTAAACAAACTCACCAGCTTTTCTTAATCTCTACTTTCCCATGTATAAAATAAAAAGTAAATGATATTACCCACAGTGCCTCTTTCAGCTGGAAGATTTTATATATTTTTCCATCTATCTCTTTAAGGCCCTCTGTGCTGTTGTGACTAACATCCCAGCAATTAAAACACAAACTGCTGAGACTTTTTCAACAGTGTTAACCTCTGATATTGTGTTGAGGTGCCTGTGATAGCTTTGAGGGAGGAAAAAATGTAAAGACACAATTTGTACCTTCTAGGGATTGTTTTTGAGAAATAACAAAAATAAATGAAAGTCAAATGACAGCAAGTTGACGGTATAGTACTGAATGTCACGGGAGCAGTGAAGAGAAGTGGGGTTCTGGGTGAAGGCCCAGGTGGGACAGCACTGTGCCCGGACGACCAGGAAGCTTCTGGAGGCGGGGGCACCCCAACTGAGCGTACCCTGTGCACCTGGAAGCCGGATGGCCATCTACAAGTGTTAGTTGTGTGGCACAGAAACAGACCTATGGTGATGGGCTAAGAGCACAGGAGCAACTCTGAGGCTTTGTAATGCAGAGAGTTTAGCAGGAAACCGGTTAAACAGGTGATGGGACAGGATGTGGAGGTAAGTGGGGCGTCCTCGCAAGGCAGAGGGAGGCTCCCACATCCGGGCTGGAAGCAGCCCCCAGAGGCCACAGGCCAAAGTCCCTGCAGAGGCTGAGCCCGTCTACCTCTGTCCACGCCTTCCTCTCCTGAGAGTCTGCTGTTGGGGGGCCGGCAGGGGAGGAGCCTTTGATGGACATGAAGGGAAATGGGGCAGGGTGGGCTCACAGAGGGGCTGGGCTCTATGCAACACCCAAGGGGGACATCGTGCTTCAGTTGCTTCACACAAACTGCAAGCGTTTATCTTGCCCCACAGTCTGTGACATACATTTTAAAATTCAGAAAATGAACTCATAGAGAGATTAAGTAATTCTAACAGGGTTGCAAAACTGCTAACAAGAAGAACATAATTCGAGTTTTCTCTGATTCTGAGGCTTGGCTTTCCTACTGCAGGCATGAGAGATGCCAAAGGAGCAGGCTCTGGTATGATGCAGCAGTCACTGCCAAACTGTGCTCCTGGATTGCAACATCTGGTGCAGCATGGAACATTCTAGAACACAGGGGGCACTGTGGAAAAACTTTGGGCTGAAATATAAACCCCATTGACTGTTCGAGTATCTCCTAAAACCACCATGGATGTTTCGGCTACGCTTCTTTCAGGAGCCAGATTGCTGCTGTGTGAGGGAGAGCTTCAGAGGGCATGGGAGGGTGTATTTAAAAGTTCAGATGGAATATTCCAGATGAAAAAAATTATGGGGCAATCAGGTTGTATCATGTGGTTGCTATGCAATGATCTCATAGCAACTTCTATACATTGTTTGGAATTATCACCAAGTTTGCAATGAAAAAGATCAATCTCGGTTACTTTTTATAGAGCAGTCCTGCTTGGTGAGGTACCTGCTGTTTCTAAAGCAAGACTTAGCTGACCTCTGACCCATACTGTCAACCCATGTGGGTCGACTCCTCCCACACCTCTCTTATTCCTGCTCTTCTGAGGATCCTGTCCACAGTGTATGTTGAAAGACATGCTTGTTACAGCACTTTTCTAGTGATTCTGTTGCACAGGCATATCAAGTACAAGAAGCATTTTAAGTGTGTACGATGTGTGTTTGCCCCAGTGTTTCACACAAACTGCAAGAGTTTATCTTGTCCCACATTCTATGACATACATTTTAAAATTCAGAAAACAAAAGCATAGAGAGATTAAGTAGCTCTAATAGGGTTGACAGATCTCATGACATCAGTCCCCAGGCTGGGTTCAGGGACCCAGGTCCTAACTGGAGGGGAGATTAGAGAAGGGCCATTTCACTCAGCTCCCTGAGGGGCTGTGAATGCTTATGACCCACAGTTTGTCTTTAAAGCCCTCATTAGCGAGCACTAGACAAGAGCACTTGGTGGATATGAGCAGAAAAAACTAAGAATAAAAGCAAGGTAACGGGACACTCAGAAATAAGCACACAGCTGCTCCCCAGCCCTGCTTCCCTCCCCAGGAACCTTGCACAAACATACCTTTACTTACACACCCTTCAAGATTTTTGTAGAGGTGTGAGCTTTGCAGTTAGATCCCATCTAGTAGATGCCAAGAATGCTTTTTGTACATTTCTCCACAACTGCTTTTTAGAATCAGTAATTACCATTTCAAAGACTGGGGTTAGATATTAGCCAGATGGAGGTGATTTGTTTATATCATGTATAGTATTACATTTATGGACTTATTTTTAGCTTCTTTAAAATGCTCTCATTAAAAATAAGATCATGACATGAATTGACTCATCACAAGCACAGCACACGCCTCTCACTGGGAGTCTGTTTACTCCTGTCGTCCTCTTCATACGGGGGGCAAGCTATGACAGGCTTATTAGCTGAAGAGGCAGGGAAGTGTATTTATTAGTTAACAGAATGTTATCTGGTTATTAAGGAGCTCCCAAGTTCAAATGAGGGCCATAGATCTTTCAAAAGTTTTAAAATGTCTAACTGGAACCCACAGTTGAAATGATTTTTTCCCTACTATTTTAAAAGAGAAATGAAATGATAGAAAAACAGCTTCATTTCACTTGGGTGTCCAAGATTAGGAAATGTCAAGGGGTGCATCCTATTCAGTTAGTGAAGAACTCCATACTTCAACATGGGCCACTATAAGGTGACTATCTGGGGGCAGCCAAGGTCATGTATGATTGCCAGTCATCGAACACATTTTAAATTCTTTCTACGGGGGTCAGAAAATTTAGAAATACTTTCATCAGGGACACACACATTTTTCCTAGAGCCTGGAGAACTCCAGATTCTAATCTCAGCTGTGCAACCAATGGTCAACATGAACCCAGGAGATGCCCCTTAAATATCTGTGCATGGTATCAGCAACTGCAAAATGAAGAGTGAACAGCAGAGTTTCTTTTTTTTAACTCCTGCAGTCTCTCCTTTGGGGAAACACATCCTGCCTTTGCTTTGGCACAGAGTTTAAGAAGGAGTGACCAGTGCCTGGGCACCCATCCATCACCACCCCTGAGCTAGTGTGAGGGTGGGCACTGGACCTAGGGCTCATCTAGGTTGATTTCTTTTAAGCTGGAGCTGTGAAAGATCTTTTTTTTTTTTTTAAATGCTTATGAGATCTCAAGAATAGGAGCCCAGAATTTTAAGGGCCAACTCCGCATCTCATATGAAGGTTCAGCTCAGAGGAAGAAGCTTGCCACCAAAAGAAGCAGAAATCATAGGCCTAGTCCCAGATTCCAGACCTCCTGAGGGAAAGCCCATCTTGACTTTCCCACATTTCGTCTTGGAAGACCCATTACAGGCCAGACAAAGTCAAGCTGGGTCTCTGGCATTGCAGCTCAAAAGTTTGTAAGGGTGCCAACCAGAATGGGATTTGAAATTTCTTCCACTTCTATGATTTCATGAGTAAATGACAGTTAAGAAAACATTTCTAGATAAACCACAGTTAATCAGAAAATTATATTAGCCAAAATATTCAGTTTCACAAACATTTTAAGGATCTAGGACAGAATAGTTCCCATCATACACGAGGACCTGTATAAAGAGCTGTTAACTGGCAGAGTGATTCTAAATAAGTCAGATGTATTTATTGGTGGGAAAGCACGTATAAGGATACTTGGTTGTCAGTCACAGTGACTGACTCCTGCAGGTGTGGGGTGGACACAGTGGTCATTTGGAAGAGTGTGGCCTGCATGATATTCACTGAGCATAAAATGATAAATACTAAACCCTCTACATCCATGAGATGTTCAACACTTTATGTACAGGCAGCTTTCATGAAGACTAAATGTCTACCCAAATGGAGCCTCAGGTTCAGCTGAGGGGGAGAAGTCCTGCTGAAGAGAACAATTCTGGTCTTCCACAGTGGGACAGAAATAAAACAAAGTTGGGGAGAGATGGCAGGAAGGATTGGATCACCATCTAGCAGAAAAATCATCTTCTAGAGTAATAACAGAAATGTAAGGCACTGTATAAAGCAAATCTCTATAGAGACCCTGGTAAGTTTGTACTTAATATAAACTTTCAGAAAATTTATAAACCAGGGTTGAGAGTAAGATCCTGGAAACCAAGGGAGTGACAGCCTAACGTAGATCCAATAGGACGACACAGTGTGGAACAGCAGAACACTAGGACATCCCGCAGATGGAAAGGAGAAATACACAAAGAACCCTAAGAATTTCCACCGGTCCCTTAGTGAAGGGGAAATGAAACTAGAGTCCTATTTTACATCATTTATTCTTTGTTCCATGAAATGCACATGAGCTGGCTGGAGAACAAAGAGCATTTCACACTCAAGCATAATACTTCCATCTCATGGCTAAGGCATAACCATTCTCCAATGATTCATGTTATGTATTGATTGGTCTGTGTGTGGAGAGAGTCTTGAAACTAGAATCCAGTTAATTTGACAGAGATTTCTGAGCTGCCTAAAGCCTGAGAGTTCCGGTCAATATTCTGATTCCAACAGGGAACAAAATCAAGAAGACTCTGACGTTAACGCTGCTGCATTTAAAAATAAGACATAAGTCTTATTTTTCATAGAAAATATCATGATCGTCATCACTGCCCCAGAGCTGAGCCCCAGCAGCTGCCTTGAGTCTCTCTGTGAGAACACAAACTCCAGCCCCTGGCTTCCGGCTTCTTGAGCTGGTCCTACTTACTCAGACTCTCCAACTTTGACACTTTGATTTGTAAGGTAAGAAGTGTGCTGCAGTGGTGTCAGAGTTATTGAAAGGAATAAACCACTTAATGAAAAATACAGCTGAGAATGCGGTGCTGGGTGCTCAGTGAGTCCTCAGTAAGCCAGCTTCTAGCCTTGTCTCCGTTGCCACCGTCACCCACACTGCCACCACCACCGAGAAGCACAGCTTCTGTGTTTTCAGTGTGAAGTGACAGACACTCAGAGAACCCCCCCAGAGTGGTCATCTGTGTGGCAGGGTGTGAGGGGGTGCATGCTTTGAGAATGCAGATGGGAGACATTCCTAGGAGTGAGGGGCCTGGAAAACTCAATTGAACTTATATATGTGTGTATATAATAAACAGGTAACAAATACATTATAATACAGTATGTATACATATATATATTTCCTTGTTCAGTTGATCTGAAATGCATTCTTCAAATTTAGGGAATAATAGTCTAACATTTTGCTTTTCAGAATACCTGGAGTTAAATGCTTATGACAATGGTGATGATAGATGGTAACAGCAACAATAATAGCTAATATTTACTGAAGTCTTTGATATGATTCAGTACATCTCTATGTCTTCATCATCATTATGATCTCTCTCTTTGTACTGTCACGTAACATCTGTCTATCTACCTACCTACATTTAAATATTCAAACTATGCATGTAGCTTCTATGAATGCCCTGGATATTATATATATTTGAGGCACCGTGAGAAAGTGAATTCTCTGGGTGCACAGAGCACTAGTGGTGGGAGTCTTATTTGAATCCAGTCAATCTAACCGTAGAGCCTGGATGTTTCATGTGAATGGAAAATGAAACAAAGCAAAATCTTGAAGTTGGTGAATTCTTTACTGGGATTATAAAGCACATGTACTGTATACATATCAGTAACTGATAGTTATGAATGGTTGTTGTTGTTGAGTCACTAAGTCATGTCCGACTCTTTGCGACCCCATGGACTGAAACACGCCAGGCTTCCCTGTCCTTCACTATCTCCCAGAGCTTGCTCAAACTCATGTTCATTGAGTTGGTGATGCCATCCAACCATCTCATCTTTTGTCGCCCCTTCTTCTCCTGCCCTCAGTCTTTTCCAGCATCAGGTCTTTTCCAATGTGTTGGCTCTTCGCATCAGGTGGCCAAAGTATTGGAGCTTCAGCTTCAGTGTCAGTCCTTCCAGTGAACATTCAGGGTTATATTCTATACTAAATCATGATTGGTTGAACTACTAAACCAAGTGAAGAAATATATTTGGTTATCAGGCTCCTGGAGGCACCATGACCTTCAACAATGCAGCTGTCAGCGACTGGGCACAGAAAGTGCAGTCCCAGCATCTCCAGAGGACAGAGTTGAGCTGGGAAGGAACTGGGAATCTGCTGGTAAAGTGGGAAAGAGTAAACTCACTGATGGAACCAGAGATGGAGAGGGGATGGCAGGAGGTGATCGTTCAAAATACAAATCTGAATTTCACGTCAGAAATCTACAATAGGGTTTCTTTCTCTCTCTGTGTGTGTTTTTGTGTGTGTTTGTGTGTGTATATACATATATATATATACATACATACATATATATTTCTGAGATTATTTAAATCTTTCTTTCACAGATATAATTTGAATAAACACATTGACCACATCATATTAAAATAATCTAATTGTCACAGCTTTCACTTCTCCTAACAGCTTTGAAAACACACAAATTTCACAATTTATACAAAGCTTCTTGACAAGACTTTAACAGACTTTTTATAAGCGAATGAACTAAATATGCTGGAGCTTTCTAAATTGCACTTCAGAAGCAGTATGAAAATCTATAAACAAAAAAACTGTATCACATTTCATACTCTGACTAACAATTTGTGGGGGTCTGAATAGTTCAATCCACAGAAAAATTCACAAAGCTCTGTAGGATTTTTTTTAAAAAGTGTCTTAACCCTATAGTGAATGACCTTTGTGATTCATTTTAGGGGTCATTTCTTTTCCGGTGAATGCTTTGTGGATTATAAGTATAAAAAATGAGCAGAAAATTTTGTATTATTCATTTTGAAGGCTCTTTTTATTAAGAGAAGAAATGAAATTCAATGAAAATCATTTTGTTGATAATTACAGTGAAATATGAAGTGCTCTGAATATATTCTATTGCAGGCAATATAGAAGAAATGGCTCTATCTGGTTGATGCTGATTTAATGGATTGGGTCCATGAAGCTTGGTCTTGGCTCATTTCTACATGCAGTCATCAGAGTGATAGTTGGTGAGCTTCCTTTCAAAGAGGGATTTGGTTCAAAAGATCAGGAGAATCACGGACAACCTTATTTTAATTCCCAGAGGCTTAACGCTTTTGAGTTGCTATTGGACACAGTCAGTCAGCAGCAGTGGCTGACCTGTGATGAAGTCTAGGCGAGCCACCTTGGTGGCCATGGGAGCAGAGGAATCAGGACTGTGTCAGCCTGAGGCCAGGGCTATAGCCACAGGCCATGGTTTTCAGAGAAGAAGCAAGTAGGATAGAGTCACAGGTAGTTGCATTCAAATAGTCCTCATGTAAATTAGTTCCAAATGTCAGTCCGTCATTTTTTCTAACCTGCCTACCACAATCCTGCTCTTTCTGTTCTTCTTTTTTAAAGAGACTAATGATGATGCTAAACTAGGTATAAGTAAATGAAAGCAGTAGGGGATAAGCAAAGATGTTTTAAAACACTTTGGGATGTAGTTCCCAGACACAAACTGAAGCTAAAATTAGAAACTGCCTCAGAGGGCACCCACGGGCTGCAGCTTCCTGCGTCTGACCCAGCTGCTGACCACTGCTGGAACCTCAGGGTGCGGCTCTCACTACGAGGGGTTGAAGTGGAGACAAGGACTTTAAAGTACATGGTTGGATGCCAGGTGCTGTGCTTCAGAATTCAACTAGTAGCTTTAATTAGGAATAATGGAATTGAGACTCTCTTGATAAGGTAAGTTAAAACCAAGAATATACACTTTTAAAGCCAGCATAATTGTCAGAAGATTTACAGAGATATAGACCATATACAAGCCAATCTGTGAAACATTTTAAATCTAATTATTTAAAGGTGAGATATAAAATTCAGAATAATAATCTAAAGGGCCCAAAGAACTTTTTTTTTTTAAATGCATTTTATTGCTTTTATTAGATTCTCTTTATGATTTTTCAGTTGGGACACACTTTAGCAGTTAAAAAGCCTAACTTTTACACTACTATATGAGAAACTATATACACCAGAAGCCAATCCTAGAAACCTAGGTAACAGTAGTGCCCGGACTTAACATCCAGTGACCCCGAGTATAACCCTAGCTGTTGTTGGTTATGCAGCTGAGATAAGTGGGTTTCAATCTCATTTCCTAGATCATCAACCAGTCATTTATTAGATGTGAATCCTGCAAGTGACTTGCATTTTCTCATCTCTCGAGTGGGGATAATCATACTACCTATACTGCAGAGCTGTGCTGCAAGTTATATGAGCAGAGACCACACAAGCCAGGCACACCTGTGAGCACTCACACAGCCACTGTTATGAGAAACAATGGCAGTGAGAAATCTCAGTGATGTAAGTGAAACACTAACATACAGAGTATGAGTGTGTGCTTCCACACGGAAGTCAGCTAAGCCTCACTTATGTCTAGACTACTGCTGCTGCTGCTGCTAAGTTGCTTCAGTTGTGTCCAACTCTGTGCGACCCCATGGATGGCAGCCCATCAGGCTCCCCCGTCCCTGGGATTCTCCAGGCAAGAACACTGGAGTGCGTTGCCATTTCCTTCTCGAGTGCATGAAAGTGAAATGTGAAAGTGAAGTCGCTCAGTTGTGTCCGACTCTTCATGACCCCATGGACTGCAGCCTACCAGGCTCCTCCGTCCATGGGATTTTTCAGGCAAGAGTACTGGAGTGGGGTGCCATTGCCTTCTCTGGATGGACTACTAGAAGATGTCAAATCATTCTGTGGAGGTGGGCTGTTGCTGAATTCCACTACATAGGAAATGCTTTCATCAGAGGGAAACATGGAGTTCACGAAATCCTAAAGGCAAGGTTATGGGACTCCAAGGTCAAAGATTTTTAAGGAAATTTATAAATCAAGAAAAACAGTAAGATAGAACCTCCTTGTTAGCTTGCAGGAACAAATTTCCTTATATATTCTCATAAGGGCAGTTTGGGTTTTGTGGCAATGCCTCAAAGAAGTTGAACTTTATTGGATTTGTTTCATCTGGTTGGGAGTCTCTGTCACCTCAACCCTGTCTGATGTACTTTAATGAAGATAAAAATGTTAGAACTATCTGGGATGAAAAAGCTATGTTGGATTTACAACAGGGAAAAGCAACCCTTTCAGCTTACAATGCCTGACACAATTTAAAATACACCAATGTTGGAGCACTTCAGTATGGTTTGGAAAGCCTCAAAAGAAAACCAAGATCATCACTCCTGTCTGTGTACAAATGACATTAAAATTTATCAGACAGATGCTTTCTGTATTAACTTACTATTAGGACATGAAGAAACTCCCAAGAATGTGTATTTACTAATAACCTTGTACATTCAATATCTGGTCAAGATTTTAGAGGTTTAAGAGTTGGGAGGTGACCACCATAAAATTCTCTTTGCTCAGAAGAAATCAGTACTTAAAAACAACATCCTTTTTCTTATTTATACATGAAGCCACTTTTATGCAGTGCAAAATGTCAGTACCAGAGAAAGAGCTCAGAAAAATTAGGGAGACATAGTCAAAATTTCTCAGTATGAATCTAGTCAAATTTTGATAGTTTTATCTACCACAGCCTTAAAATTCTTGCCCATCCTTTAAACTCCCTTGTGAAATTGAGAAAAAAAATGGAAATAAAATAGCATCAACTTTGTACAACAACTCGAACTGTGTGTTATTGTCATTACTGTAAACACGTTTCACTGGATTGCTGCTGAACTCCTCTGGCCTATTTCTATGTAACTAATCATTGAGGCAGGCGTTGGGAGTTGATCAAGGTAGGAAGTGATTAAGATCCGTTCTCTTCTTGCATTTTAACTGTAAAACAGGATTTCATGCATTTCAAATCCTATTAGTTTATTTGCTGTAAGTGACCTTCCCGGTAACCTTGTTCAAGAGTACAGGATGCTGGGCTGTGTTTATCATTAGCAGAGAGCTATGCCAAATGCGACTTTTAAACCTATTTTCTGATTCAAATTTAGTAGATCCAATGAAAAAAAAAATACCTTAGGCTTTGCAGCTGCATCCATTTGTACATGCAAATTCGGTAATTGCTTATATAAATTGAGTAAACTGTACATGAAAACAAGCTTTTAAATGTTCAATTAATCAGTCTGCACAAATCTCCCAGTATTCTTGCTACCAGCAAACTCTTCCACAGATCCTTCCTAGAAGCTGAAAGATCTACTATTCCACTGTAAATGCCAGGAAGCTTTCTTACTTCCTGTTCCTTGGCTCCAGTTCGTGCATCCAACACTGCTTCCTACACTCGGTGTCAGGCACAGAGATCCTCTGGTGAAGAAGAGGGATGACATCTCCATGGACCTCAGTTTGGTATTTAGTGCTGAGTAGACACAGGGGATTTAAACTGAAGTTACTTATCCTCTGGTTTTGTTTCTTCAATCCTCTTTCTTCCACGTGTCCCTCAGCAGAATTATCATTCTACAAAAATCATGTAGAATTGGGATCCAGTTTTCAAGGGTTCAGGTCTGTGCAAAGCAATTTTTTTTGACAGTTCCCTTGTGTGTAAAGTGAGGGGTTCCACCAGCTCTCGCCACATGGCTCTCACTTGGGCTGCTCCGGGAGCCCACACGCCGTCTTGTTCTGTTATCCTCTTCATCACGTGCAGGGTGGCGTCCAGACCACAAGGGCTTAGGCTCGGGTACACCCATCCATCTCTTGGGCAATGGATGCCTTAGTAAAGCTGATAAGGGAGAATCTGTGTTCCTAACACTCTCCAGGTGATGCTGGTGTTCTCTGTACCTGGGGTTGCTCTGAGTGGCCAGGGTTTGGCTTATGCTGTGCTCTACATTTGCCCATCTGGGTTTCTACTTACAGTTCGTTTTTTTGGGGTAAAAAACAGTATATTTTGAAAGAGGAAGGCATTTGTATTGAAGGCAAACTCAGGCATGGGCAGTAGCCTATAGCCTGGTGCGCATGCATGAGAAAGGCCTTTCTGCAAACTTCCCAGCGTTTCTTAGTTGTGCTAGTCACACAGATGCAGGGAGGCTTGGAGGGTGAGCATTAGCCCAGGCCTTCATTATAGGAAATGACAGGGGTGCTGGGTGCTGCTTATGGTGACGGATGTCTTCTGAGAAGTTTTGTACATCATTACAGCAGAATCCTCTTCATTGCCTCTGTCTGACGTAGGAAAATGAAGTCCTAAAGCTGTTAAGTAATTTCCCCAATTTCATACAACTACTAAATGGGAAAGCTGCAATTCTGAGGCAGTCCTGTGCAACTCCAGAGCCTGCGCTATGCAGAATTCTCCCCATTGTCACTCAGCACTGTCTCCTTCCTTATCTTGATACAATTACTGGTTTGGAGGTAGAAGGTACATTTTGCAGAGCAATGAAAGAACACTGATTTTTATCAGCTTAATATTATTTAAAAAAGTCAACATTTGGCGTAATTCACGTTTCTTGAAATGATGACCTATTCAAGGATGGGGATTTTTACATTTCTCAGATTTAATGAAGATATAGTTCAATGGATACAGTATTCTATAAAGGTTCCTATTAATATGTATGTGTAACAGAAAAACGGTGTCTCTTCAGGTGCTCAGAATGTGCATTTGGTTATGTACTTCTCAAAAATCCTTTCTAAAGTAAAAAAATTATCCAGTCATAGCATTCGGGACAAAAATTTCTGAGAATTATTTTTGTTATCTACTTCCTTTGGGAGTTGAAAAAACTATTTTCTTAAAAGTAAAAAATGTAGGAGTGAGGAAATAAAATGGAATTCTCGACATTTTCTTCCTCCTCATCATGTAACCTTTCTGAAGCACATGAGAGCTTTGTCTCTGGAGTTCTTCTGAAAACACAAAGGGGTGGAATCATGTTTATCACCTGCTCTGATGTAATAGTGTACAATGACCCCAATAATAAACGCTGATTTTTCTAGAAGCATTGTTTAGGAAGAGACTGATTCTTTTCCTCTACCTTTCCCAGACAACAGAGAAAGATACTTCTTTAGTTCCCAGCATCACACATTAATAAGGACATGGACAAAGTAGGGTTTTTATAGCAGTGGCCGGAATGGTGAATGTTTTGAGTGTTGAAAGAACATGGACAACTGAGCTTGTTGTGGAAGGGGACATGGAGAATTGGTGGAGGTGCAGCAGGGTTTCAAGCATATGAAGGGCTGACCTCTGGAAGAGGAGGGCAATTCATTCCATCTGACCTCTGCCGTCAACCAAAACTACCACGTGATGGTCAGAGCTGGCAGATCCTGGCTCCCTGTGAAGATGCTGCTCCTCAGAAGTGTCTGAGGGTGAAACGCTGCCATGGGCTGTTGTGAATTTGAGGAATTGCACAGACTTAGAGGGTGCTGTGGGGAGTTTAAACATCGGACACTGGACAAGGGCCTCCACCAAGCCCCTTGCCAATACGCAGGCTGGGGCACTGTGGTTTGAAGCTATTTACCTACAGGTAGGCACTGGTAATGGAGAAGGCAATGGCACCCCACTCCAGTACTCTTGCTTGGAAAATCCCATGGACAGAGGAGCCTGGTAGGCTGCAGTCCATGGGGTCACTAAGAATTGGACACGACTGAGCGACTTCACTTTCACTTTTCACTTTCATGCATTGGAGAAGGAAATGGCAACCCGCTCCAGTGTTCTTGCCTGGAGAATCCTAGGGATGGTGGAGCCTGATGGGCTGCCATCTATGGGGTCGCACAGAGTCAGACATGACTGAAGCGACTTAGCAGCAGCAGCAGCAGGCACTGGTAAGAGTCTAACTGCTTTAGGCATGTAAGAAAGATCTGGGCAAATCCATGATCAGGCTTCTATGTTAAAAATTTCCTTCTCATGTACCCCTCCTACATGTTTCTTCTGCATTCAAGCTTCCTTCTGTCCCCTTGGCAAGTTCCTCTCTTTTGATGGCAAGCTCTGTTCTGGAGCTCAAGTTATTCCACTGACCTCCACTCCAGACCAACAAACCCACCTCTTCGTAAGTCCAGTGGACCAGGCAAAGCAGGCCCCAGGAGTGACTGGAAGAAGACTTGCCAGCATGTCAGGGTACATCCATCTTCTCCAGCAGTGTTAAACGTGTGGGTGTCATAGGAGCTTGGGTCACAGCGACTTGGGTCACAAGCCTGCTGGGGTCTTTCTTCAGGACCACACCACTCTTGCCTCTCAGCAGTGGTCCTGTCTGCACTGAGTGCAGTCCTGGATGTGAGCATGTGAGAACAGTAACAGAGTCGAGAGGAGTGTCGATGTGTTTAAAAGGAAAGTGAACCACATCTCAAATCCCACCGCCTGCGATGACCCATCCCACCGTCTAGACCCAGAATTTTGTTACTGTTCCCACGTGCTCATGCTCAGGGCTGCGGTCAGTGCAGACAGAGGACCACTGTTGCGAGGCAAGAGTAGTATGGTCCTGAAGAAAGAAAATAAATCTCATCTCAAATCCAGCTTCTGAGAGAAATAAAGGCAGTTTTGTAACTTTTACAGGTAGTATAAATGTAAGTACATTCGCTAACATTCAAACAGACTAAATAACAGCCATTAATAAGCTGTCTGAATCCCAAATGCTTTTTCAGAATTCAGATTTGATGCTATAGTGATTATTTTCTGAATTGCTTCAGGTCTATCATTGCAAATTTGATTTTTAACTGATTAAATGGTCTCTTAGTTATCAATTTCTTGAATAATTATAGTGCAGAAACAATTTTTCAATTACATATTTGTGATACATGACCTGCTTGGGTGAAATGCAGGAAGATTTGTTAAGAAGGATCAAGTAGAAGAACATTTCATCTTAATGTGTACCTTGATATAATTTTCAAGGTATTCAAAGTTGTCAGTTTTATATTCAAATCAGAAACTACTTTAAAATTGCATTAGATGTATGTGTTTTTATTTATATATTTTATTATGTATTTGAAAACTGTACTAAAATTATGAAGCATTATTTTAAATACTTAAACATGTATATCTAAGGTATAAACATTAAATGTGTAGGCTGTATAACAAGTCTATTATTATGTAAAGAGAGATGTTATATAAAAAACAGATAATTTTTAAGAAGAATTAATGTGATTAATGTTCATGGAACTAATCATAAAGATTCAAGATAAATCTGATAGAACTGAAAAGGAAAATAGGCAAATTCAAAATCATTTCCAGAGGGTTGAACACCTTGTTCTCAGTAACTGATAGAATAAATAGACACACAAAACATGAGAGCATGGAAGCCCTGGACAGTACCAACCTGCTGACTTCACCTGGTCAACATTCTGTAGGATATGCCACCCAAAGCGGAGGAACCATGTGATCGTGAGGGGCACATGACACATTTGAGGACAGAGTGTCTGTCCTCTTGGCCATGAAACAGATATCAAAACATGTAAAGGCACTGAAATTATACTAAGTACGTTCTCTGAGCACAACAGAATTAAACTAAAAATGGCAGAAACACAGAGGTATCTTGGCAATATCCCAAAACTTGGAAATTAAACAATATTCTTTTATATAATCCAAGAGCCAATGAAGAAATCTCAGGGAAGTTACAGGATATCTTAACTGAATACAAATGAAGCAGAATTTATGAAACTGGGTGAGATGCACCTAAAGTTGTGCCTGGAGGGGGCTTTAATTCATGAAATGCTTACATTAGAAAATGAAGCATAGTCTCAAATTAGTGGTGTAAGTTTCCAAATTTTGATATTAGAAAAAAGAAAAGCTAATTCCATACCCCCAAAATTATAAAGAACAAAAATCAGTGAAAAGAAAACAGAAACTTAGAGAAAATCAGTTAAACCAAAACTGACCTTTTGAGAAGATTAAGAAGATTATTAAAAGTCTAGCTAGAGTGATCAAGAAAAAAAAATGCACAAATTTCCAATATTATCAGTAAAAGTGTGAGCTCACCATAGACCTTATTAGCACTTAAAAGATAAAAGAATATTAAAAAATTGTAAGGCAATATATTTGATAGATTAAATAGAAATTATGCAGTCTCACCCAAGAAGAGATGACCAGAGTAACCATGATTCCACTAAAGAAATAAAATTCCAACTCCAGATGTCTTTTTTGGTAAAATCTACCAAACAATTTTGGAATAAATAATAGCAATTCAACACAAAGTCTTCCTGAAAATAAAATAACATTTTTCGACTTGCACAATGAGACTAAAACTACTCTGAAAGCAAAGTTCGGCTCAGTTCAGTTGCTCAGCTGTGTCCGACTCTTTGCAACCCCATGGACTGTAGCACGCCAGGCTTCCCTGTCCATCACCAACTCCTGGAGCTTGCTAAAACTCAGGTCCATCAAGTTGGTGATGCCATCCAACCCTCTCATCCTCTGTCGTCCCCTTCTCCTCCCACTTTCAATCTTGTGCAGCATCAGGGTCTTTTCAAATGAGTCAGTTCTTCAAATCAAGTGGCCAAAGTATTGGAGTTTCAGCTTCAGCATCAGTGCTTCCAATGAATATTCAGGATTTATTTCCTTTAGGATGGACTGGTTGGATTTCCTTGCAGTCCAGGGGACTCTCAAGAGTCTTCTCCAACACCACAGTTCAAAAGCATCAATTCTTTGGCGCTCAGCTCTCTTTATGGTCCAATCTCACATCCATACATGACTATTGGAAAAACGATAGCTTTGACTATACAGACCATTCTGGGCAAAGTAATGTCTCTGCTTTTCAATATGCTGTTTAGGTTCGGAATAGCTTTTCTTCCAAGAAGCAAGCATCTTTTACTTTCATGGCTTCAGTCACCATCTGCAGTGATTTTGGAGCCCAAGAAAATAAAGCCTGTCACTGTTTCCATTGTTTCCCCATCAATTTGCCATGAAGTGATGGGACCAGATGCCATGATCTTAGTTTTTTGAATGTTGTGTTTAAGGTCAGCTTTTCCACTCTCCTCTTTCACTTTCATCAAGGGGTTCTTTACTTCCTCTTCACTTCCTGCCATAACGTTGGTGTCATCTGCATATCTGAGGTTACTGGTATTTCTCCCGGCAATCTTGATTCCAGCTTATGCTTCATCCAGTCCAGCATTTCGCATGATGTACTCTGCATACAAGTTAAATAAGCAAGGTGATGATATACAGCCTTGATGTACTCCTTTCCTGATTTGGAGCCAGTCTATTGTTCCATGTCCGGTTCTATCTGTTGCTTCTTGACCTGCATACAGATTTCTCAGAAGAGAGGTAAGGTGGTCTGGTATTTCCATCTCTTTAAGAATTTTCCACAGTTGTGATGATCCGCACAGTCAAAGGATTTAGCATAGTCAGTGAAGTAGAAGTAGATGTTTTTCTGGAGTTCTCTTGCTTTTTCTGTGATGCAGTGGATATTGGCAATTTGATCTCTGGTTCCTCTGCCTTTTCTAAATCCAACTTGAACATCTGGAAGTTCTTGGTTCACGTACTAAAGCCTAGCTTAATTTTTTTTAAATGGTTTTGCTTTTTTACTCTGAAAGCAAAACCATAAAAAATTTACAAGAAAAAATATTACAAAACAGTATTCCTTGTAAACAAACAGAGCAATCACCAAATTTTTAAAAAACCAAATCCCACTTTTCATGTATGCATCTAACAAACAGATAAAAAAGAAATTGAAATCTCTCACTACAATGTGTACATGGATTGCAAAGTGAAGAAGGTGCATGTGGTAGGAATGAGTGAGGTGGGTCAGTGGCAGCGAGCCTGCCCAGAATCACTGCCATGTCCAATTTGATGACTGAAAGAATGAAGGTACAAAACATGGCTCTGTGCTTCTGTAATTCCATAAACATCAGTCATTTTCATATGCACTTGAGTGAAGACCCTAAATATTTTAGCACTTTTTTTTTTTCAGTTTTGAATCTTATTCTTTAATCTGAAAGTTTTTTAATCTGCTAAGGATTTTATGCAGGAGTAACAGGATCAGGCATCTTTATATCCATCTTTACATTCCCTTTTTTAAAAAAACATTTAACATTAATGGTAACATTTTGTTTTTTAAGATAAAAGTCCCCTTTTATCCCCCCTCCCCCGCCAAAAGGGATAACAACTTTTTTTTTAAAATTATGAAAGTATGGTAACACATTTAGTGCTGTCACATTTTAGCAAAAGAAGCCCAGAATATTATCTCAGCTTAACCAGTGTTTTTATTCTATAGGCCCCCCCACCTCTGAACAGTTAACCGAATAAAAAGACACTGAACCTGGATTCAGGCCTGCAAGAGGCTCCAGGGTTACAGTCTTATGGTAAAAGCAGGAAAACCTACCTTGAAACCTCTTCCTCACAAGAGGCTCCAGGGTTGTAGTCTCACAGTAACAGCAGGAAAACTTACCTCGAGGCCTCTTCCTTTTCCAAATGTAGACAGAGAATGCTTTCTTTGGCTTTTACTGGCTCTGTTTCCAGGGACAAAGGAACAGATGGACTGAACTCTTTCTGCCCAGTGGGGTTTTAAGCACTTTTGATAATAAAAAGAGGGACTTTTCCCATATATTTCAGTATTGGTGAATGATTTTCACCCTTTTCCTAGTTTTATTCAGAGTCCTTTTGCATAAAATACTTTTCATGAGCCAGTATCTTTTATCAGAGCTTGTTTTCTTTTTCTATGGAATCCCTGAGTTCTTGGAATATTTATTAATACTTCTCACCTTCATCTTCAATGATGTAACGTGCCCAGTCCTGATAACCTCCACTCATCCTCACAGTCTAAGGAATCTCACCCACGAGAGAACCCTGTACAGTCTGTTGCACTTAATATGTCCTATGGAAATTTAATATTCTCACAACTGCTTTTACCCTCCCCACAAAACTCAACTATTTTGGAATAACCTCATATCTCCCTAAATAAAACCCAACTTCTCCAATAGGCCAAAGCAGGAGCAGGGGCCCAGGTGGCTGGGAGACCAGTGCTGAGCACACACACGCGACGCCTGGGGCTGCCTCCTGGTCCAGGATACACTTCCTCACACTGGGGCACAGTCAGAGGACTGCGGTGTCTCCCCTTACTTTAGATCAACACACACACATTCCACACTGACAAAGCATCTATCTACTCACACGTCTGCAGGACAATGAAGTTGAACATCCCGAGGCCCCTTACCGGTGTAAGGCCAATGGAGCTTGGGTCTTGGGAGCCGTCTCCTCAAGGTGGACTTCAGTCCTTCCAAAGTGAGGCACATCAGGTGTCTGGCTTCTTCAACCTTCCGGTAAGCTGCCGACTTCCTGTGGGCTTAACCTTACTGCCCAGGAACACATCAAGGAAACCCATCCAGGTGTGACACTGCCTTTAAACCTAGAAGAAGCAGGTTTGATTTTCAGCTCTTCACTTAATTGATGATGCTCAGCCTGCTCCTCTATAACACAGAGTATAACAATAATCACCATACCAGGCTACTGGGAAGATCTGAGAAACCATCTCTCAAGTTCCTAGCACAGTGGCTTATGCATAGAAGATGCTTAATAAACAGCAGCTACTGCTATTTTTGTCAACTTTATGTGGATCTTTTAAAATATTTATGTGATATTTATCATATCTTAAATATAACAGTAAGAAAAAGGCAGTGTGGTTTTTTAAATGGGTGAAATAGACTAGACAATCTATTATTATTTTTGCTTGCAGTGGGGCAGAAGGACCCATGCAGTCTTTATTCAGGTACCAAAGATCTTTGTCACTTCAGTAACCTGACTCTTGTTCACAAGGCATAGAGTCTTAAGTGGAGACTCATCTGTGTCCACACATACCTGTTTGCCTCATCTAGGGTCCTCTTGTCCACTGGGAGAGACTAGAAAGGGACTGGGCAGCAAAAAGCAGATGGGCAACTGCTTGGCCTCACACTCAGACCTGGATTTCAAACCTTTATCAGCTGCCAACTGTCTTCCCCTATAAAGGACATTGTGTTATAGCCTCATGACAGACTGGAGACCAAGAGTCTCTCATGGAAGGTGTGAGTTTAGACAACACTGTGTTGAAAGAACAGAGCTTGACTCCTGTCTCAGCCCACCCAGGATGCTCCAGTAGGACACCACAGGCAGGCAGCTGACATCCAGGAGGGACCCTTCACTGTTCCGGAGGCTGGGTGTCTGGGATCAAGGCACCTGTGGATTCTATGTAACGAACATTCATGACCAAGGAACTTGTTGGGGAAATTAGGGTAACTACAAATTGTTGTTCAGTCGCTCAGTCGTGTCTGACTCTTTGCGACCCCAAGAATCGCAGCACGCCAGGCCTCCCTGTCCATCACCAACTCCTGGAGTTCACCCAAACTCACATCCATCGGGTTGGTGATGCCATCCAGCCATCTCATCCTCTGTCGTCCCCTTCTCCTCCTGCCCCCAATCCCTCCCAGCATCAGAGTCTTTTTCAATGAGTCAACTCTTCGCATGAGGTGGCCAAAGTACTGGAGTTTCAGCTTTAGCATCATTCCTTCCAAAGAACATCCAGGACTGATCTCCTTTAGAATGGACTGGTTGGATCTCCTTGAAGTCCAAGGGACTCTCAAGAGTCTTCTCCAACACCACAGTTCAAAAGCATCAATTCTTTGGCACTCAGCTTTTTTCACAGTCCAACTCTCACATCCATACATGACCACTGGAAAAACCATAGCCTTGACTAGGCGGACCTTTGTTGGTAAAGTAATGTCTCTGCTTTTCAATATGCTATCTAGGTTGGTTATAACTTTTCTTCCAAGGAGTAAGTGTCTTTTAATTTTATGGCTAGGGTAACTACAAATTGTTGTTCAGTCGCTCAGTAGTGTTCAACTCTTTGCGACCCCATGAACTGCAACATGCCAGGGTTCTCTCTCCTTCACTATCTCCCAGAGTTTGCTCAAACTCATGTCCTTTGAGTTGGTGATGCCATCCAACCATCTCTGTCACCCCCTTTTCCTGCCTTCCGTCTTTCCCAGCATTAGTATCTTTCCCAAAAAGTTGGCTCTTCACATCACGTGGGCAAAGTACTGGAGTTTCAGCATCAGTCCTTCCAATGAATATTCAGGGTTGATTTCCTTCAGGATTGACTGATTTGATCTCCTCACAGTCCAAGGGACTCTCAAGAGTCTTCTCCAATACCACAGTTCAAAAGCATCAGTTCTTTGGCACTCAGCCTTCTTTATGGCCCAACTCTCACATCTGTACATGATTACTGGAAAAACCATAGCTTTGACTAGATGGACCTTTGTTGGCAAACTGATGTCTCTACTTTTCAATATGCTACCTAGGTTTGCCATGGCTTTTCTTCCAAGGAGCAGGGGTCTTTTAATTTTAAAAACAGATGATACTTGAATTGGATCATGAACCATCGGCAGGAATTTGACAAGCAGAAAATGCTGATCTCTGAGAGAGGTGCATGTGCCAGAACGAAGAGTGTCAGCCTTTGGGAGGCACAGACCTAACAAGACACAGTGGGGAGCTGGTCAGTTCCCCTCCTCAGGACCCAAGGAGAGGGGCCAAAGGGGAAGGGGCCCATGAGCCGCGTGGGGCAGAGTGACCCTCCAGGAACAGACGAAAAAGCAGATCCAAGCTGAAGGTCGACAAGCCTTTCTGTGTGACCTGGTTCTGAGACACCAGCTTGGCTCTCACAGGAGATCAGCTGCATGTGGGATTTCCTCTGAGAGTCTCCTAATTGCTTTGCGGGTCTAAACATCCCCCATGGTGCTGTCGGGATCGCTGTGGACAGCCAACTCCATTCTGCTAAACAAAACCAGCAATTTGGAAAAATTACAGCCCTGGATGCTCTCTCTTGGCACCACAAGGACACCCTCCCTGCTAATGGCTAAAAAAGAGAAAAAATTGGCTGGCGCAGCAGAGCAGGAAGGCCTCCTTGTCAATGCGGAATATGGTGCTCTACTGGAAAGAAAGTGAGACAGAGCACCATGAACTTGCACGAGCTAACCAGATGGTGGCATCTTACAAGGCGGTGGCTCTTTCTTTTTGAACAAAATTGGGACCTTCCGTTCTGCAGTGCCAATGAACCGCATGTAAATGCTGATGAGCAGTGTGTCTGGTATGGCCACGCCCTCTGAAGAGCTGGACCTCACCAGACTGGGGGCTCCTCCTCCCAGGGACTCTCAGAAACACAGGCCTGCGAGTACCCGAATTGTCGGATCTGAAGCTGGATGCTGAGCGTTACTCGGATTTTTATCTCCCTGCCGGAAACTGGCCTGAGAGTTCAGTTTCTGAAAATTTCAGTTTCACATCTTGACTCAAAAGTTCTTCCATTTGATCCTTTCTTAACATTCTAAACATATATCATAGCTCATGCTTCTTTTCCCTCACACATACCCACTCCCATGAGTCTTGGTCACATATGTGGATACAGACAAGTGCTCAGGCTTCCCACCCGAGGCAGGAGCGAGCAGAAGAATAATCTGACAGACACTGCGTTTCTTTCATAACAAGTGTAATAATGCTAACAGCAGAGTAAGCGGCATTCTCTTGTCCTCTGATTCCCTAAGGGGCATGGCTGTGAGCAGGTCTCAGTATTATCTCAACTTTTCAAACCAGTGCACAGGCGGGCATCTGATGGCTGGGAGTTCACTAAGAGCAAGTCACGACTCACCAGATGGAGTTACGGCCCCTGTGGCAGGTCAAGACTGCCCCATGGCCGCAGGGAAGACCTGGTGTTTCCTCTATGCTATTGTCTTTCACATAGTCTGAGTCAGGAGTCATGTTTCACATCTTTTAACTTTCACATGATTTTCCTCCCAAATTGTTCAAGCAGGACCTGTCTGGTCTCACATTCAGACACAGATGACCCGTCTTATTCTGGACCGTCCCATGTTTCTATTGATCCTCTTTTCAAATGACTGACTCACAAACAAAACAGCATGTTTATTACAGGTTAGGACTTTGCTGTATTTTGTGTACTGTCTTCCTGATTTCATGGACTTTCAGTGCTCCAGATGGGTCTCTGTGACAAGGCTCGGCACTCCTAGGGGGCAACACATTGTACACTCTCCCCACGGGAGAGACCATGCCCCACATGGGCAAAGCCAGACTACTCCTGGGCCCCTCTCAGTGCATCTGCTCCTCTACTGGTTTGTTCCAAAGGGGTGTGGAGCTTCTCTATTGGACCCTGGACTTCACAAAAGCCCTCTAGTCCACAGGCGATTATCTAAATTGAGGGTCAGAAGGTAAAAACTCATAATTTGCAATGATAATGATGTCAGTCCTAACTGTGCATCTTGATCTGAGGCTTTGGAACAATCCCAGCTATGAACTTTGGTAGCGGAATGATGTCAGTACACTGTGGGTGAAATGTCCAAAGAAATGGGAAATCAGCATGAAAGTATGGTAAACCATAGACGTTTTAGGACAAAGGACTTTGGGCTTATGCTCCCTGACAATCTTCACGTAACCACAAACCTCTCTCCCTCCCAGCCTGCTCTTCAGTCATTCCTATTACAATCTTCCGTTGATTCCAATGAGGTGTCTGTTCTATTAGAGACTCCTTTAACCAGCTCATCACTACTCTCCCCTCCTCATGTTCCTCTTATGGAAACACCCACATTTAGTGCTTTTGGACTGCTGTTTTCATTTCCTTTGAGATCATTTCTGGAAGTCCAGATGGGTGGAGAGATTCACTCATATTTCATACTCAAATGTCTTCACTACACCTTAAACTGTCATCTATCAAGGACGTCAGTTAAACCCTTGCTCAGTTAGTAGCCTCTGAAGTTGTCCTGGTAACCACGTGGTTTTCCTCTTCTCTGCTTTTATCACGAGGATGGCCATGAGTTTTCATGATACCTGTGTGGGGAGGAGCTGCTCTAATAAACTGTTCTATAGACAATCTGCAGAGGGTTCATGGGACGGTGGCTTCCCCTCCGAGAGTGCTTCAACTCAGCCATGCCTCAGGTCGGTCACATTACGACCTCCTCTTCACAGAAGCACTGCTTGTGCTAACATTTTTCTGTTGCTGCTCTCATGCCCCAAATGAACATATATTGGCTCTTGATTACTATGCATCAGGCCTGAGGGCGATGCAGAATATCATCCTACCCATCTTACAGATGAGAAAACTAAAGCTGTGAGGTTTAAGTGATTGCCAAGTGCATCTAACTCTTAAGTCTGAGGGCGCACACAATGGGAGCCAAGTCTGATTCCAGAACACAGAATGGCTCTGTTGCTCTGCATTCCTGATGGAAGTATCTCCTGGCTTCTTGGCAAAAGCTAGATATCTGAACAAAGTGGGGCAAACAAATCAAATGACACTGCATGGATCCTGAACGGCTGGCTCACGGGAAATGAGTGTGTCTGGACACAAGCAACACTCACTGCTGGGCCAGACACATGGCCAGCCTCACAAAGAACCTGATCTCCAGTGTCATGTTTACTAATAAAACTGGAAGCTACAGTGTCTTTAGGGGAAAATGTATGCAACTGCAGCTAACAAGTAAGGATTTATCTGATTCATAAAATTGGCACCTGCAGTCTCAGCTCCCTTGGCCAGTCTTACATAAATGTTCTCAAAACAACAAAACTCACAGAGCACCACAACACTCTAGTGAGTTAAACCCTCACTTCTGTGGCCCTCCTGGTCCTCCGCAGATTACTGCCTGGTCCCTGAGGGCACAGACACAAGCAGAGAACCAAACAGGAGGTCATGGTCCCTCCTTGTGTGTCCTGGCTGGGGTCTCTAGAGGCTCTGCAGATTTCATGAGCCAGGAAGTCACCAGAGGAGGACCCTGAGCCAGTCTCTCCTGGCCTCTCCTGCTTAGGGGTGGATTGAAGATCTGAAGTGATGCTCTCTCAAGCTCATGCCAGACTCTACACACATGGAAGTTTTGTCTCTTCCTCAGATTAAATTTCAGCTCAAGAATGTCATGGTAGGAACTGAATATATCCACTATTGGTCCATTCTGTGTGCCAGTTCCACTGTTATCACATTAAAATTCTGACACGATCTGCATTCTCAAAAGGTTCTTTTCTGAAAGTCACCATGTGCACTTAACCTGACCAGGCAACATCTCTGTTCCATGGGTCTGGCCCACTCCCACTCTCGTCCTAGCCCATCCCATCAGAACAGCCTCGTATTATAACCCTCTGCTCCCAGTCTGTTTATAGGGTTGTATGTGCTGAATCCCAATGAATAAATACAAGTACTGTTAAGGTAACTGTTTCTCTTAACAGTGTCTAACATTTATGTTTATCCACATTCCTCCCTATGACTGAATCTTTCTTTCCTCATAAAATGCCTGCTGCAGAGAGCTTCTGGGAGTAAACTAGCATGACAGGGAAGTAAACTTTTCAGAAACATTCTTCCTAGGAAAGCTTTTTATATGTGACAGATGAAGCTATTTCAACTGCATGTAAATATGGAAACGTAAAATTGTTTTGGAAAATCAATAGATTTGTTTAAAATTGTAAGATATTTGCTAACTAAACAAAAAAAGGTGAAAGAGATGTGAAAGAGATGCAAACAACTGAATATTCACAACTCAGAAATGACAACTGTTAATATATTTCCCTCAAAGTTTTCTTAACAAAATATATGGATGAAATTAGATTCTTCAGTGTAGTCACAGGATACCCTCAAAAATAAAGGGAATTCCCTATACTCCAGGTGGAAGCTATGGATATCCTTTGTCTCTGTCTCATTTCTACCTGTCATCTATCTACCTGCCTATCATCTCTATCTATTTATCATCTATGGAGATAATCTCTTTACCTGTATTATATTATGATATAATCTATATAATCTCTGTATATTAATGGACCTTAGCATCTATTTATTGATTGTATTGACATGACTTGGATAGATAATAAAACTAATTTGGTCACTGAGATCTTCCACATCAAAACACATCAGATGTTTAAAATTTCCACCACCACCCAGCAAAATGTATAATTAAATCATGTGCAGGAGGCATGTAATGAAATAGTTATCAAGGGATGTACTTGGCTTGCTCAACTCGGTGGTTAAACCTCTTATGAAGAAGAGTATTAAAAATGCCTAAAATCCCAGGTCCCTGTATGCCATTGGTAAAAACTGACTAACGGTACCAGTCGCTTCCACACGTGGCTCTTTTCAGACCATGTTCTAAGGCGCCACAGGACTGTTCTCAGCGAGCCCCACCTGAGGGCTGCGCCTTTCACGTCAGATTCTGAGACAGGTGCTCAGAGTGCAGTCCTCCCTCTGGGGTCCTCAGGGCACACGTGTCCTTGTTTCAGAAACTTCGCTGAGGAGAGGTATGATGCCCCTTCCATCTCTCCATTCTGTGCCTTCACAGGCTTAGGCAGTTGAGAGCAGTTTGGCAAATGTTTGTTGACTGATGAAGAGGGGATGATGCATAAATGGAGTTAACATGGGGCAAAAGACTTGTGATGCCAGAGTCATTATATTAGACTTCTGAATTGGAAAGGTCTCAGAAACTACACTTCCAGATCAACTACGGGCGAGAAAGTCTCCACAGAATTTTATTCTGAAAGAGAGAGGCCTTTGGGCTCCTTTGCTGCTCATCCCTTTCTTACCTCAAACGCTATGACTTTTGTCCAGGTAGCCTTCCAGCACCCATTGCAGACCTCTGCTTCCGGAAGAGGTTTACTCCTCTCAAGGAGCTGTGTCTCCTTCAACTCCTCCATTTCAAAGAATGCTTTTGACTTTCACTAACCTTTCTGAGGAGCTAGTAAGATCCTGGAGTGTCAGTATGGATCTTGCTTTCCTCTTCAGCTCAAGTTCCATTTCTGTAATATCAAATTAAGAGCAAAGTGAGCATAATATTCTACAGTATCACACTCACACACATCTTTCTGGCATGTCTGATGGTCACTTTTGCGTGTTTTCAAACACTGGCTCTTGTGTTTCAGAATGCTAGGTATTCTTGGGTTTACAATATATTCATTGTTTATATTTCAAATGTTTCTACTATTTCATGTTTTGTATTGCTGAACAAAAATGCGTTTTTTTATTTGCTCCTGGTTTTGACCATACTTTCATACCATTGCTTCCTAAGTGCCCCATACAGCAGTTGCAGGAGAAACACAGAAAGTCATCACACAATAAAACAAACAAAAAAAAAATTAGGAAGACTTTCTCATTCGTTCTGTAGGTGATGCAGTTGGCATAGGAATCTTCTGATTTACATTGTGATATAAAAATCTACTAGCTCCTTTTGTGTTATAGTTTAAAAATTACATTAGGAGACCAATCCTAAACATAGCAAGGATACTATATAAAATGTCATTTTTTCCATGTGACTAGTCATTTTCTTCTGACCTGATACCTTTAATCCTTACATATCGTGTCCCCATCATTTTAAATGTTGAATCCTTCACAGGATTATTTTATGGGTTATCAGATTATCTGATTAGCTTACCCTGTAAACTGGTTAATGCTGTTACCAGATCAGATCATGGCATCATGATTCAGTTACATTCAAACCAGAATCTACTAAATGTGCATTATCCAGATCTAATTTTATTTCTGACTTCCCTGGGTAGCTCAAACGGTAAAGAATCTGCCTTCAATGCGCGAGATCTGGGTTTGATCCCTAGATTTGGGAAGATCCCCTGGAAAAAGGAATGGCAACCCACTCCAGTATTCTTGCCTGGAGAATCCTGTGGGCAGAGAAACCTGATGGGCTATAGTCCATGGAGTCATAAAGAGTCAAACATGACTGAGTGACTAACAATTTCATTTCTGAATTTGGATTTCTTAAAATTAAGACTCAAAGACTAATTCACCTCAGATGTATAATCATAACAATAAATCTCAACAGTTTCTGAAGCTAAATCTGTGGAATTGTGCCTTATCCCAAATAATTAAATTCACATTTAGCTTTATTCACTGTTCACTGCCTAAGGAAGAAACATTTGCTAACACAACTTTAGTGAAAACAACAAGTATTTATGTTACATGGAAATTTCACTTCATCCCAATCACTAAGCACTGCAAAGAAGCTTTGCAAATTGAATAAGCAGGAGATTATTGGTAACTGGACATGATTGATTGATCATTTCTTGGTACTAAATGGTAAAGACAATAGGCCTTTAATATGGTTCAGTCTGAGGGAAGGTAACTCAGCAGAAAGGAGCATTAATTGTGTGTCTTGATGCCCATGTCTTCCCTCTCTCTGGACCAGGTGGATGGGTGAGGAGAAAGCCTGCACAAGCTCTGAAAGCTTCTGGGAACAGGTGACACCTGCTTCCATGTGTTGCTCATAGGCCAAAGCCATGTGTCAGGGCACTCTTGAGCTTAATGGGGCGGGGACTTTACATAACCCTCTCACAGGTAAGGGAGGACTATTCCACACACAGTCTCAAGGGCAATGAGGGTTTGGGCCCAAGGTGATTTTCTGGTTGTACAAATTGGGATTGGTTTTGGCTGTAAGTTTCTGGAGTCTCATTTTCTTCCCTTGACCTCCGGGGATGATCGTGCCCATCTCGAAGGACGGCTGGGACTCACTGTGACAGCAGAATGTTCTTGGATGGGGTTTGGAGGCCATCACCCACCAGCCCTGCTCGAGTGGCAGCACTGTGTTAAATAGTGTGAGCTTGAAGATTTTTACGTGGACTCCCCCATTCAATGCCAACATCAACAGGAGTTGTCACGGCCTCCATTTCACACATAAAGAGAGTCAAGCTTGAAGCTGCATAACTTGACCATGGTCATATCAGAATCAGTGGTGAAGCTGGGGCCAGGTCCCAGTCCTCTACCGCAGGAGGAGGCCCAGTCGCACGGCAGCAGGAATGCAGCTGTCACCAGGACTCCGGAGGCGTCCATGCTCATCCTGCCTGAGAGGAAGCTGTCTACTTTCTCCCCCTGGAGTTCAGTGGACCGCAGCTAATGGGACTCATCCTGCCAAACACAATGACCTTTCCCGACAGTCAGACCTTGCTTTGGTCTGTGTTGATGAACGAGAACTCACTTTGAGGAGTCAAAAGGAGCCAAGGGTTGGAAGATGAGGACAATGTTATAATAAGATACAGGAGTTACTGAAGTACGAATAGTGAACACAGGCAGGAGCGAGGGTTTATATGATGAATCACAGACATTTACAGTCCCTTCATAAACCAGGCACTGAAGATGGCTTGTTTCCATCATTTTGTGTGGTTCTCAGAGTGTGTCTGCAACTTGCCCAAGCCTGTCCAGCAATCTAGCTGGCCTTAAACCCAAACTGTCTACTGTAAACCTGACATTCTTTCAGTTTCATCCAGATAACCAGAGTAATGGTAATAAATAATATAGAACTCCCTAAAACACAATCATACACACTTCCTTGAGGGTAAACACAATGTGGGAATGAGCTTCTACTTTGTTTTGTTTTGTACTTTTTCTGCTTTGCATACCCTCAGATCGCCTTCTGCTCAAGCGACCCAGGCTGCTTGTTGAAGAGTGCTTCATGCTCTGGACCGTTTCTGTATCCACGAAGTGGCACAAATTGTTTCTCTTTTTACTAGGACTCTGCTATATGGTAGATAAATTTGTTTAATAGTCCACACCAAAGGATTTGGTCATCTTCTGAACCATCTCTTCTTTCCAAATGTCTGGTTTGGAATTCCTCAACATCGGACACTAGGAATGTGACTTTCTCTCTCTCCATCTGCCTGTCTCTATATATGCTAACATCAATTTAACATTAAATATTTTAATAATATTTGCATATTTATATATGTATGTAAATTACATGCCTATAACTTCAGACAAACTGTTAAACTCCTTTCACCTTCTTTATTCAGTATCTACATCAGGTGAATAGAGATTTTTGCACAGATAAATGTTCCCATTTTAGTTTAATGGTTGCTCCTAATAGTGAGATGAACTTGATCAGATATATAAAGATATCAAGCCTGGACATGGAGAGAAATTGTGTTTCTGCTGTGTGAAATCCCACAGGATGTGGAAGAGTGGCCAAGGGCTATTATGTAATAACCTTCTCTATTTCTGAAAGTTTTCTATTAAAGAACAAATGGTTAGAATTGACTTCACCAAAAGATAATTTATTGTAATCAATACAGTTCTTCATTTGATTAGAAATATTCCAAGTGTAATAAATGCATATAAATCCACACCACATAATGTGCATAAATACCACACCATATACTAACAATGTGGTGATGTTTGCATTCATCTCAAGGTCATACCAGTTAAACAATTTGCATTTTATTTTTCTCTCATACACTAAAAATCTTTCTTTACATTTGGTTAGCTCAAACTTCTTCTAGATCTTTACCAAATATAAAAGTAAGACCCAAAACCTTTAAGAAACATTTCCACAAAGTTCCTTTTCATAATTTTTGAATGTATTAAATTATTAGGAACAATTAATATATGTTATCAAGAAATGTTTGTGGCATCTGACATTTAAGACATATTCTAAATTAGAAAATAAGCATAGACACAGATGTTTACCTTTCATATCAATCAAAAGTCAGTTTTGGTAAATGAACATGAACTCTTTTCAAAGAAATTTATCTGAATGTAAACCAAGGTGCACCTGACCCCCAAACACTGCTTCTGTCACCTTCATTTCTGTCATTCACCAACAGTCCTCCAGAATCCATCCCCATACACATCCTGCTGTTGACTTCTGCTGTCAGCCTGTTCCACCAGGGAACACATCACAACTTGTACCTCCAGGAATTTAACTAAAGGTACAGCTGAATCTTTGGCAGAGTGAGGTTCCTAGTGGTGCGTTCATTTTCAATCAGATGGCATTTTTCTTAACATTTATCCTGCCTCACTCTGCATCATCTCTATTCTCTCCAAATATTCCCACAAGCACTCAATTCTCCCAAGATCTCTCTAGAGGCCTTGTGGTAGGATACAGACAAAGCCCTTTATAGAATCAAATGAGACATGTAAGCTATTCAGATCCCTGGGCTCTGCCACAAACCTGCTGAATCCTCATTTCAGGGAGTGGCCAGAGTTTTTCTGCTGTGGCCGAAGTGCAGTCTCTTCATATGCCATACAGATGGCATCATGGAAGGATGTGTCAGTAGAATGATCCCAGTGATATCACTAATTCCTGCAACCTAATTATACACTGTTTTACATGGCCGAAGGGTCCCTGCAGATGTGGTTCAGGTCAAAGACCTTAAAACATGGACATTACCCTGGATTATTTTCAGTGTGCCCATCTAATCACATGAGCCTCTAAGAGGAGAGAATTTTCTCTGGTTGGAGACAAGAGAGGCTGGCAGAAGTGAAGTCTGAGAAGCAAACCTGACCTTCATGGCTGGATGGAGAAACATGGAAACCTGAGAAGACATTTGGGGGCTTCCAGGAGCAAAGACCAGCCCTGGCTGAGAGCCAGCGAGGAAATCAGGAACCTCAGTCCTACAACCACAAGGAACCGAATCCTGCCAAAACTGGATGAACTTGGAAGCTGATATTCCCCAAAGCCTCTAGCGAGAAATGCTGAGAAATCACTCCCAGAATGCGGCTCATGTCCAGAGGAGGTGTCAGAAATGTCTTCCTAGCAGCTCATGCCAGGAGGAGTTATCAGAAATGTCTTCCAATCGGGAATCAAGTTCTGCATCTGTGTGCCTCACCATGGTAGCTTTTCCTTCTAAATATCACAGAGAGCTTCCCCATCTGTAGTCTGTAGGACAGTCTGATCTGGACACCAGGTCTTGCTGGGTTTGGCCAAAGTTGGATTTGTTGACCCTCAGCAATTCTCCCCCTGGCTTCTCTTTGCACCGTCACTGGCTGATATCATGGGGGCTGCAGATGCCATTTCTAGCAGTGTGGCACAAGGTGCCAGGTATACTGAGGCACACACAGAGCCATCAGCAAGAACTCCTGCTTCTGCCCTTAGACATGGGATTTCAACATCACACCAGCTGGATCCCACTCATGCTGTCTCCACACTGGATGCTGATATGGAAGGTGCTGTCTTTCTTCTGAGGATGGCGGTGGCTGCCTGCACTGGCCTGCCTCCTCCACCTCCTCCTTGCTTGCCTTCTGCTTCACATCGCCATGGATATCTCAGGATTTTCCCAACCAGGCCCAATTAGGTTTTGATGTTTTAAGGGAAAACACAGTATTTTGGACTAGGACATTTGGGGATATTTTGTATTAAAGAGCAGACACATTGACCAGACCATTTGTGCATGTGTATTCCTGGGCGTGGAGCCAGGACTCTGCAGTTATGACAAGTGTCTCCAGGTGATTTGGAGCAGCTGGTATAAATGCTGAGAACCACACTCTAGGTATTTCCCTGTGCCTTCTGAGCCCTTGTCATCATTGTCTCCTCCAGTGTACTGGAAGCTCCATGTTAATCTGAGGGACCTAATTCATACTCAGGTACAAATGGCTGGTGACTTGTTGAAACCTGTTACTCTTTTAACCTCAGAAGTGAATAGACTGGCATTTTTAGCAGTAAAGAAGGTGACAAAGCCTTTGTGGCTCCTGACAACCACTGTGCACAGCCTTCTCCAGGACTCAGCCCATGACCTTTGAACTGTCAGCCATGCCTGCAGCTCTCCAGGCTGGGAGGACACATGGCTGAGAAGCTTGTCACTGAGAGAGGCTAAACAGGATACAGTTACATACACAGTAGCTTGCCTGTGGGGACCAAGTCCCTAAAATTGGACTTCTCTTTTTTTTATTGACAAACAATAAAATGTACAGTTAAAAATCAATTGGAGGTTTGACCTGCATGTAAATGAAACAGACCCATGTCCCTTCCCTTGGGAACCGTTCCCTCGGGTTAGGGTGGAAATTGCTTTGCCATACATTGTGGACAATCTCCCATGAGGAAATCTCATCCAATTCTCCAGAGGGACAATGGGTGTTACTGGTTTGTACTTTGCTGTAGGGCTGATCTCAGTTTGTTGTTCCCCTTCAGCCTTGATACTGTTCCTGTTCATGATTTATAGCTTGGAAGCCAAATGCACTTCTGAGTCTGCACTTGATAAAACCCAGTGGATAATGATGGAGACAAAGTGCTAAAGGCAGCTGTATTTCCCACCTCTGTTGACGTGGTGAGGACCTGGAAAGCTGTCCCTGAAACTGGTGTCTGTCACCTGGCTCACAGTCAGTCAGTCTGCATTCAAGGGTTTGGAAGGGAAGGGGGAAGTGGGGAAAGAATAAACAGACAGACAGCCTCAGGGACAGAGACAGAGAAACTCGAAGAGAGAATGTTCACCTCAAAGTTTCAAATGCTGCAACTACTGGCCCCGGATCCCATCCCATGTTCACTGGCAAACTGTGATGTGTGTTATTGAGTCATTCTGACAAAAGAGAGTCCTACATACATTTAAAAGCACAGGAACTGGGGCGTTTGGTTTTGATCTCCCTCCCAGAAAGACACTAAGCTGTGACATGCTTAGCAGGTACCTGGCTGTGTTGGGTATGGATGGAGACAGTGCTGCCCAGTCCAGCAGGGACATGGCCAAAATCAGCCAACACCGTAGACGCTATATTTCAGCCTGGATGGGCAAAGTGCTGTCAGTTCAGTTTAGTTGCTCTGTCGTGGTGACTCTTTGCGACCCCATGGACTATAGGTGTCTGGATAAAGGAGAGGATCTCTGCCCCCTTGGAGTTCAGATCCAGGTAAGAAAACAGAACTACGTGATGGAACACTCAGGAAAGGGCCATGTAATAAGACAAGTATGGAGGTAGTCACAGGGTTAGGATTAGGGCTAGAGTGAGATGAGTGGGGGCTGCCATAGTCAGAGTTCTGGGGGTGTCTGTGATGAACCCCATATATTTCTTGAGAGAAAGGACTGGGTTCACAGGAGCTAATGCACCATCTGTGTGCCTTGGGAGATGGCAGAGCTGGATACCAGGGGCCTGGGAAACAGCAGTTCTCCGCAAGGATGTTTCCAGGTGGTCACCCTGTGAGGTGCACTTGTCAGAGGACAGCTTTAGGAACAGCACTGCACTTCAGTCTCAGACATACCAACAAATGGTGACCACAAAAGAAGACACCCTGAGTGTGGAGGATTTTACTTCAAACTGTTGTAGGTAAGAGAAAAATTTTTTTCTCCAAAATACATTTCCTTAAAAAATATAGGCAGCAGATGAGTAGATTTTAGGGGGGACTTCAATGGTTTTTATTTGTATTTATAGATGAGTAATCTGAAACTGAAGAGGAACTAAAAAGCCTCTTGATGAAAGTGAAATAGGAGAGAGAAAAAGTTGGTTTAAAGCTCAACATTCAGAAAACTAAGATCATGGCATCTGGTCCCATCACTTCATGGGAAATAGATGGGGAAACAGTGGAAACAGTGTCAGATTTTATTTTTTGGGCTTCAAAATCACTGCAAATGATGATTGTAGCCATGAAATTAAAAGATTCTTACTCCTTGGAAGGAAAGTTATGACCAACCTAGATAGCATATTAAAAAGCAGAGATACTACTTTGCCAACAAAGGTCCATCTAGTCAAGGCTATGGTTTTTCCAGTGGTCATGTATGGATGTGAGAGTTGGACTGTGAAGAAAGCTGAGTGCCGAAGAATCGATGCTTTTGAACTGTGGTGTTGGAGAAGACTCTTGAGAGTCCCTTGGACTGCAAGGAGGTCCAACCTGTCCATCCTCAAGACCACCAGTCCTGGGTGTTCATTGGAAGGACTGATGCTGAGGCTGAAATTCCAATACCTTGGCCACCTCATGTGAAGAGTTGATTCATTGGAAAAGACTCTGATTCTGGGAGGGATTGGGGGCAGGAGGAGAAGGGGACGACAGAGGATGAGGTGGCTGGATGGCATCACTGACTCGATGGACGTGAGTCTGGGTGAACTCCGGGAGTTGGTGATGGACAGGGAGGCCTGGCGTGCTGCCATTCATGGGGCCTCAAAGAGTCGGACACGACTGAGCGACTGAACTGAACTGAATCTGTCTTTTAGTTGAGCTGTAAAATTAAGCCTGTATTTAGTATTCTTAGGAAAACAATTAAACATTAGCATGTTTGAAAAGGACACAGTTGACTGTGAGTAAAACAAATAAACCAAAACACGTTACTCAGAACAAAGTCACCCCGCAGAAGGTAATGTTCTTCCCCTCTTCTTCAGTGTGGGGGTCCAATGGCCACTGGCTCTAATAGGACAGTGATTTTCCCACCTGGAAGAAGTGGCATTTTAGTGATTGATAAAGTGCATTATTTTAAGTGCATAATAAGCTGTGGCCATTCCAGCTGAGTGGAGCTATCTAAGTAGAAGGTCGTCATCACAGCCATTAGGAAGGAAACAGTTTCTAATGATGATCCCCTTTAACTCTGGCTAAAACTGCACTCCAGCCCATTACAGAGGTGACCTGGCCCCGCTGCAGCCTCAAGAGCCCATTCGGTGTGTCGGGGAGGCTACTGTGTGGGTATGAATGTGATGCGCTCCTTTCTTGAGTGGCTGTTTCCTGTTGCTGCGTCCAAGGGATGTGGGTGGAGGAGGTGGCCTGATGGATGGCGTGATCTGTCAGGTGCTTTAGTGGCCATGTCCAACCAACTGATATCTCCTAAGGGACACATCTGGTGAACTTGTCCCCAGGAAACAATGATGAGCTGGTTTTTTTTTTTTTCCTGGCCTCAGTATGGGGGTCCAATATCTCAAGGCCAGATTTATGACTAAATAATGCAAGACGAAGAAGACTGACCACAGGTCAGGTGTGAGGGGTGTCCACGAAGTTTTCACAATCCAGGTGACCCTCCTGGCCTGCCTCCTACGAAGCCCTCTGCATCAGGATGTTTTTACCATGTTAAGAAACAAGCATCATAGCCAGTCCCTGGGGTCCTGGGTGGGAGATGGGAGAAGAGGCTCTATTCTCAGGGAGGGAGAAAATAAGGGTGAGTAAGAGTGAGTCTTCCACTCTTCCCTTTGGTTTGAATAAAACTTCAGAACTTGAACTTCATGGTAAGGATGAGCACACAACTAAATATTCACTGAATCCAACACAAAGATGATCCAAACTGAGATGAGTTTCAGGGGTATGCTGTCAGAGACCCAGACCACCCGCTCAGACGCTGCAGGAGGCAGGAGGCTCTCTATGAGGCAGTGGATGGGGAGGGGCTGTGGGTGTCAGGGGGACATCTCTTTGCAGAGACCCCAGGAGCTCCAGGAAGCCAATGCCAGCTCTACCTAACACACACCTGCAATCAGACTCTCCTGAAGAGTCAGAGTTCCAGTACAGTGAAGGGATCCTTGGATGGGGTGCTTAGCAAAAATGATCAATGAAAATTTACTTGAAGGGGTTTTACACTTTATTTTCTGTCACAGTTAATGTAATCACATGACATTCTCCTGTCTTATGTCACCATATTAGTGCGTTTTTAGTGTTATAAGTGTAAAAAATAAACATAAAGCTTCACTGTATTTTTATGGTTTTAGCTGTTCAGTTTTAAAGTGTTACATAGTTAAAAGCTATACTATGCTGCCACCAGATCAGCCACAAAATTATCTTACTGCAACTGCAAATAGGAGAATGGTATGACAGGGAAGCCCGGCCTGCTGCTGTCCATGGGGGGCAGAGTCGGACACGACTGAGTGAGTGACCGAATGACAACGAAGTGGCAAGTAACTTCCTTGAGGACACGGCCCTTCCCACTGTCAACAAGGATGGATTTTCAGAGCACTTAATGTCAGCAGTGACCAGATGTGTACTCAGCGTCAAACATCATTTTTGCCCATCAAGCCTGAGTTGGAGCGAGAGCTGTTGTGAAAACAGGAAAAAACATAAAGAAGATGAATCCTTGAAATACGGACACAGGGAATACAGCCCACAGTGGATTCAAATCAATAGCTGTCCTAAGGGACTCATTTTCCACTGGGGTTTGCCTGATATATGCCCCTGAGCTTTTTGTGTCCCAAAGACAACTATTATTTTTGAGCTAACATGTACTATTTATTATTATAATTTTCAAAGCCATTAGAAATAAACCATTTTAATATCAATATTTTCACCTGATTCATAATATCTCTAAACAATATATCAAGATGTGTACTTCTCAAGAAATATTAAATATACTAACTCTGTTACCAGGCAACAAATTCTTAACTACTTCATTGAAACAGAGGTTAGCATATCAACTTTCATTATCTTACAAAAGTTGACTCTGGGGAAAAACACATGCCTCCTACAAATTCCTGGTATTTGGTAAAGACAGGAATCTATGTTTTAATTTTCAACTGAGGTATAAATGTTGCTGTGAGTTTTATGGCATTTCAAAGTACTCCACTATTTGGACACACCATTCTTAGATAATGCACCCATGCCCTAGGCCATGGTTATCTTCCACAGATAGCATAGTTGAGATTTCCTCTGGCTTATAGTAGGAGAAACAAGTTGCTTAGATTTCCTGTTCTTCCAGTACACGTGGACCATGTCAACTGTTCAAGATTTCTACCCACCTGTGCTCTGTGAGTAGAAGACGAGAAACAGGAAGGAAGAACAGAGAAAAGCTGAGTGTTAAGAAAGATGCAGAAAGATAGGATGTGGTGACTATTCAAAGGTGTTTCTTTAAGGAAGTAAAAAAACATACCTGCACAGGTGAACGAGAAGTGCCAATTTTCAGTTGCAAAATGAACTAGACATGGGTATGAAATGTACAGTGTGGGGAATAATCAATAACCATATTATAACTAGACTTACGGTGATAACTTTAAAATGTACAGAAATATTGAATCTTTATTTTGTGTAATAGGAGGTAACATAGCGTTGTAGATCAATTATGCTTCAAAGACAAACTCAGAAAAAGAGATCAGATTTGTGGTTACCAGAATCAAGGGGTCAGGGAAGAAAAAATTGGATTAAGGCAATCTAAAGGAACAAACTTCCAATTATAAGATAAATACATAATAGAAATGTAATATACAACAACAATAAAATCAATGCTGGTATGTTATTACATTGAGGCTTCCCTGGGGACTCAAACAGTAAAGGATCTGGCTGCAATGTGGGAGACCCGTGTTCAATCCCTGGGTCGGGAAGATCACTTGGAGAAAGGAATGGCAACCCACCACGGTATTCTTACCTGGGAAATCCCATGGACAGAGGAGCCTAGCAAGGCTGCAGAACATGTGCTTGCACAGAGTCAGACACGACTGAGTGACTAACACTTTCAGTTTTCATGTTATTACATTGAGTAAATCCTCAGAATTCTCATCACAAATAAAATGTTTTAAAAATTTCTTTAATTTTGCATATATTTACCTTATAATTGGATGTTCGCTAAATTTATTGTAACAATCACTTCATGCTCCATATGTAAATCAAATCACTATGCTGTACACCTTAAGCATATACAGGGCTGTATGTCAATTATATCTCAATAAATCTGGGAAAAAAAGAAAAACCCCGTAACTACAGAGCAGTGTGCTGACATAAGAGGCAGATGCATCTAGTAACCTGCTTTTCCAGATGGACGCACCCAGTGACATGTCTTTTCATGGTGTGTCCTCTGAATGCTCTCACTCTGTGGCTATTACTATCATTTTGGAAACATGGCAATATATACTGCCAATCGCTCTAGCTGGAGATGTCCCCCAGATGTGTGATTTTAAAGGCTTGTGGCTTTCTGTGACTGGTGTAGGCATGGGTTCTCAGCTGTCAGTGTCTGGCAGGGCACTCACAGTGGCAGGTGTGTCTGACACTCTTCACATGACCGTGAGGGCTACACTGTGGGAGACAGATGTGCTGTTTACACTTTTGCTTTTGTTGCTCTTTTTGTAACCACAATTCAGAAACATCACACTTGCTGGGAGGAAACAGGTCTGTCTTTTGAAGGATCCCTCTACTTGAAAGGTGTACAAGGGAGATTCTGATGTCCAGCTGTGATGCAGTAGCTGGCACAGGGCTAACTGCTTCCACTCTCGACAGCCACAACGCTGGACAAGACACACGAGGCACTGTTGTCAGGCTCTGGTAAAGGCGGTTAAGGCGCCATCCATCCGAGGGCATTTGCTTTAGAAATGGGAAGCTCGTGGGGTGAGTGCCACAACCACACTGGTTCTTCATTTGTGGGCAATTTCCTACCACAGGATAAAACTAAGGCATCCCAGCAGAGTGCTGTGATACCACTGAGCTGAGAGCTCAGAGTTGGGGGTGGAGCAGGGGTGGGGGCTTGAATCTCCAGGGTTTGCCATGGAGAACAGGAGCTCACAGAGCAGGGCTCTTATGCTCAGGGTGAGGGGCAGCAAATCACGTCAGGCAAAAAGAGTGCTCTGAGGTTAAGAACTGAGATTCTAAAGGTCACATTGGGTAGGGTCTGTTGGAGTTTTCCTAGTCAAAGTGGGAGAAAATGCAACTCCTCATAAAAGATCTAAATGTGGATAAGAAACACAAGAAATGCTATGAATAACATACCCATCATGGGCTGCACTACAACCACCCCTGGCCACTGGTAGGCAGCACCTTGTGGGGAGAGGACCAGACAAAGCCTACGTGTAACTGAATAAAATCACAGCACAGGAGAGTTCTCGAAGCTTTGCTAAAGTAGTATAGAGAAAAAATTATAGGAACGAGTGCTCATGTCAGACAAGAAGAAAGCTTTGATGTCAATGAGAAAAGTGCATACCTTAATAAACTAGACCAAGAAGAGCAAAATAAATGTGAGATAAGTATGCTGAAGGAAATTAAAGCACAAATCAACTCAATTAAAATAAGGAAAATAGTCACAGTATAATAAGAGAATACAATATCTTGTTCTTTAAGATGATCAGTGAAGTGAATAAATCTGAATCTATACTGATCAATACACTAAGAAAGGAAGAGCAAACGAATTACTAACATTGGGAATGAGATGGGGGCCATAGGATCCCATGGCCAGTAAAAGAATGACAAGGGGAAAAATAATTCTGTATTAATAGATGAAAATTCCTTGGAAGATACAAATCACCAAAGCTCACTTAAGAAAAGTACGACTAACCCTTTAACTATTAAAAAAATTAAACAGTTTCAGTGGTGAATTCTATTAAGCATACAAGAAAGAATAATTACAATTCTATACCAACCTTTCAGTTTATGTCTGCATTTACCCAGCATTAAACTAGAAAAAGATATTATAAAAAAATCAAACACAAAATCAATATCCTTCATACCTACAGACTCAGTCATTTTTAATAGATTATTCTTAGAACGTGTTTGGGTTTGTAGCAAAATTGAGGGGAGGGTATATGATTTCCCATATACCCTTTGCCCACACACTGATTATTTGGTAGGTACTTTGCATCTAAATCAAAGTGTCAGTATTCGTTTGTATTTGTAGAAACTGACAAGCTGATTCTAAAATTTATATGGAAATTTAAAGCACCCAGAATAATTAAGCTTAAATAAAAATAATAGAATGGGAGAATATTTACAATAAAGCTAGGAAATTAAACCAATAGAATAAATATGGAGTCCAAAAACTCATGCTAATTTGGTCATCTGATTTACAACAAAGGCTCCAAAGCAATTCAATAGCTAATGGTAAGTCCATACAAATTTTTGTCACTTTTTTCATTTTTTTTTGCTAAAAAAGAGGCTACTGATATAGAAAAAAAATTAACTTTGACCCCTACCACATAGAGAACAAGTAATGTGGATTGAAATGTAAACCATGACTATAAACCATCTTGAAGAAAGCACTAGAAATTTTAGTTTGGCAGATTTTTTAAATAAACAAGGCAAACAATAAAAGTGTTGGACATGGACAAGGAGAAAAGTTTTGCTTCATCATAGTTAAACATCGCTGTTCATCAACAAACACTAAGAAATGGAATCTCAATCCATGGATATTTGCAATATACATGTCTATCAAAGGTCTTTTAATTGTAATATATTATATAAAGAAATACTACAAATCAGAAACAAAGAAAACCAATGTATAAAAACTGGAAAAGAGACTTGAATAGGTACATCGCAAATATAGATATAAAAATAAGGAACAAACAGAAAGTTTTCAGGATCATTAATCATCAGAAAATTGCAACTTAAAACCATGAGCTACCACTACACATACACTGAAGAGGTAAAGTTAAAAAGACTGAAATTTTTTTCATGTTTTCAGGGGTCTTCTAAAGCATCAGTGTACATATCTGTAATGTTTGGAGAAACATGGGAAACACTTGTCTGTCCTGATATATGACACTGTCATAATATGGTAATGCCATCTGCCCCATACTCTTTCCCTGAAATTTTATGTTTTATTTAGTTCCTGTACTTGAGTGCTTAACAAGTACTCTCCTCTAGCTGTATTTAGAGATTACAGATAGACATGCAATCCACACCAAGATTCCATTGCAATCTGCACGTCTCGTGCCCTCCACAAGCAGCTGCCAGAGAGAAGAGCTGCCGCGCTCAGATTTATGCTCCCTCCTCTGCAAGAGACTACATGGGCACCGCTGCACCCGCCTTAGACTAACTGTACAATTAGCACTGTGATAGAAAGTCCCTGAGTGAACACACGCTCCCTCGTGACATGATTAACTCCAGGGACTCTAGACAACAGGAGCCAGTCACAAAGTGCAAACTAATTAACTTTGGAGGACAGGAATGAGGACAAGGGAGGTCAAGCAGTTGGCATGCTGGCCACAGAGCCCAGAGCAGCAGAAATGAAAGTTCAGCTGAAGCAGTAGGAATAGAAACTGCTTCAAATTTAATTTTGTGATTTTTCTCTCTGGTTCTTTTGTCATTTTTTCTGGACTTTATATATATATGTATATGGAGTGGTAAGAGTACAGGAGTACGGGATATTGCTGGGAGAAATATCAATCACCTCAGATATGCAGGTGACACCACCCTTATGGCAGAAAGTGAAGAGGAACTAAAAAGCCTCTTGATGAAAATGAAAGAGGAGAGTGAAAAAGTTGGCTTAAAGCTCAACATTCAGAAAACGAAGATTATGGTATCTGGTCCCATTACTTCATAGGAAATAGATGGGGAAACAGTGTCAGACTTTATTTTTTTGGGCTCCAAAATCACTGCAGATGGAGACTGTAGCCATGAAATTAAAGACGCTTACTCCTTGGAAGAAAAGTTATGACCAACCTAGATAGCATATTGAAAAGCAGAGACATTACTTTGCCAACAAAGGTCCGTCTAGTCAAGGCTATGATTTTTCCAGTGGTCATGTATGGAGTGAGATTTGGATTGTGAAGAAGACTGAGTGCCGAAGAATTGATGCTTTTGAACTGTGGTGTTGGAGAAGACTCCTGAGAGTCCCTTGGACTACAAGGAGATCCAACCAGTCCATTCTGAAGGAGATCAGCCCTGGGATTTCTTTGGAAGGAATGATGCCGAAGCTGAAACTCCAGTACTTTGGCCACCTCATGCAAAGAGTTGACTCATTGGAAAAGGCTCTGATGCTGAGAGGGATTGGGGGCAGGAGGAGAAGGGGACGACAGAGGATGAGATGGCTGGATGGCATCACCGACTCGATGGACGTGAGTCTGAGTGAACTGCGGGAGTTGGTGATGGACAGGGAGGCCTGGCGTGCTGCCATTCATGGGGTCGCAAAGAGTCGGACACGACTGAGTGACTGAACTGAACTGAACTGAGGAGTACAGGAAAGAAAGAAAATGTTATAATTATGCAAACACAAAAAGTACAGTAAGTGAGAACAACAATATTTTGAAACTTATAGTAGAGCATACTGTTCAGTGGGCAGACAATTGAACACTTTGAGGGAGCCTGCAAAAGGGGAAAGTTCACGTTCTCACTGAATATTTTTTTTTTCCTTTTTCTTCCAGTTATTGAAAGCACAGAGTATATGGGCCCAAGAGTAAAGAAACTGATTTTCTGGCAGTTTCCATCTACCCCCTGAATATACAAAATATGGGAAGTTTAAAAATATATACAAACAACAAAAATGAAATAAAAGTAGCAGATAAAAATAATGATGCCATACCTATAGTTTATGGAACTAAGAAAAGAAAAAGAGTTTTCTGGAATCACAAAATGAAACATCAACATTCTCCCATTTAATCCTACCACACGCAATCTAAAAAAAAAAGTCTTCTCAACATTCTTGTGACTTTTTACTGATGTAAATTATTGCTAAATGGCAAAATCACAATAGAGTACAGTCCCTCACTGGATGTGTTCTAGAAATTTAAAAATGTATGCTGGCATTTCAGTAGAAATCTGTATAATGGTCCATGTTGTTGTTGTTTAGTTGCTGAATCGTGTCCAACTCTTTTGCATCCCCGTGGACTATAGCCTGCTAGACTCCTCTACCTGTGAAATTTTCCAGCAAGAATACTGGAGTGGGTTGCCATACTCTCCTCCAGGGGATCTTCGAGACCCAGGGATTGAAATTGCGTCTCTTGTGTCTCCTGCATTGGCAGGTGGATTCTTTTACTGAGCTACCTGGGAAGCCCACAGTAGTCCATATTAACAATAAATGTTAATGATTTTTACAGACTATTAGAAAATGCAGTAGGACACATGGAATATAATGTTTCATCCCTGTGTGTGTGTAACTGTAGAGAAAATGAGGAAGATAAATGATTGCCCCTCCCCATTATGTAGTCCAGGACACACTGAGCCAAGGAAATGGGACAGCAGTTTGTGGAAAAGGCTCCCAGTAATCCAGTATCTTTGAACCATGCTGTAAAATATATGTGACAAAGCATACCAGTTAAAGCTCCCTGGACAACTGACATCCAAAGTAAACCTACTCTGAGCACTTAATAATCTTGTGAAATAGCTGGAGGCAACAGTTAGAAACCTCACAGCACACACGTGCAATGTAATCTTGCAGATTCACAACAAACATTATCATGTTATACAATATTGGAAACTAAGGGGTGAAAAAAAACCAACTCTCCTACCTTGTTAAACCCACAGGTTCCTGCTTTTTTTTTAATCCACAGGATCCCATCTCAAATGTCATTTTTAAATGGAAAAATTTTTTAAGGTGCGCTGATTCATGGCATCTATATTTATAGATATATCTTCTCAAGTGGTGCGATTACTGGCAACAAGTAATTTTCTCTTTCAAATATTTGTGCATATGGGCTAAGCAGCACTAAGTGAATGGGAACCTGTAGAAGTGTCCAGTGAATTCAGAAAGGACACTTTGTTTAGATTCCTCACAGGGACTCTCCTCCACTCTAACTTTCCCATCTTAAAGAGTAGCTTAAATGGTCAGTAGAGCACCCCCACCCGTGACAGAGCAGGTACAAAGGTGGTTACTGGTGTGTGAGGACTTCTGTCCACTCTGGAGGGCAGAGAAGATGAACAGATGGGTGCCATCCTGGGCAGGGCTCTATCTGTGATTTTTAGATTTATCTGTAATCTTCAGAATGTTGTCAGTGCATTAGAGGACTTCCAGTGAGTCCCGGCTTAAGTGTCAAACATTCTTTACTAACCTTGGCCTGGAAATAAAAGCAGAGCTTTGCTGGATTAAGTTGTTAACGATTCACTGATCCGAAGAGATTATTTTGACAGTCAAACCAAATTTCCTGTTTGGGAACTAGTAAATGACACTGAACTACTTTTCTGATGTAGCAGGAAAAAATCCTGAATCCTACTTCCACAAGCTCTAAAGTGTTTTCAAGTGTTAGTATTTTGTTGTGCCTATACTTTGATTTCTCTTTGCTTTGGTTTTCTCTATTCTTAACAGTTCCATTTACATAGCTCAATACGCCCACTGAACCCATAAAAAACAGCTCATTGTATCTCTAATTTCAGTTGATACATTATGCATATATCCTAATATCTTGAGCCTGCCATCCTTTTATATCTACAATAAAATGTGGAGGCAAAGCTTGATTTTGTACTGTGTCAGTCTGTACTTATTTTCCATGCCGGTGCTGAGCACCATCCAAAGCAGCTTGCTCCTGGCATCATCAGTGCAGCCTGCAAGAAGACAGTCCTGGGGGCAGATCACTAGAGGTGCTTTAATCCTTCAGACAAGTTTTCAATACTGTTTACACCAGGGACTTTTCTTGTACAAATCCTCTTTACACAGACAAGAATAACACGGCAAGGAACTATTTGTCTCAGATCTCTGCAAAGAAGGAGAGCAAACGGGAACCCGTAGGGGGTTTTCCATCTTTTAAACATACCAGGAGGAGATTAATCAAAGATCTCTCTGCTGCCTGATGTACAATCAGTTACTTAGCTGTAGTGCCACTGATCAAGTTATGGTGGAATCACAGGATCACAGCACCCACTGTGGTGCATGGCTGGAGCAGAAACCTAGCAGGTATGTGCTCACAAAGAAACAGCTGGACGGTTAGCTCACTATTCCCTAAACAGCCTCAAACACAGTGCCTTAAGATCTTTGTCCTTAGTCCATAGCTGGCCTTCTTTCTGTGGATATTCTCTGTCTTATCGTTATGGATTTGCCCATGATTTAAGCAATGTTTCTGTTGGACACCATTCACACCCACAGTACTTTCATGGATGTGAGCTCAGTGCCCATATGTCACAAGTGAAGATAAGGGGTATGTGTTGAGCTGGACGGTATGAAATGTTGAATGTGATGGCATTTTACTGAATGCACTACTGGCAACACCTTGCGTTACTGGCATCTATAGCGCGCGGGCAATAGGGTGAAAATCCCATGCCCCTTAAAATAAATCTAGAACATCTGTACTATGTTTGACAACCTCTTGGAAGTCAATTCAGTCACCTGAGTTTCCCAAGCATCTCTTCAATTAGAAAACACTTTTTGGGGATAGAAGTATTTTCTGTCCTGGAAGCAAACACATGACTGTGGATGACCTAAGAATCCCTGGCTCCCAAGCCTCACCATGTATTCCTGTCAGTCAAATAATCAAGGACTATTCTCTAAGTTCAGCACTCCTTAGTCTCTCTCACAAAACTCATCTTCCACACACCTCAGTGGATAAGCCAAGGCCATTCTCACCAGATCCTCTACTCCATAGTTTAAGATTCAAATTGAATACACAAGATAGCTTGTTTTCAACAGATTTCCGAGTGGGGCCAATAGACTTTCATCCACAAGCATAACATCCCATAAACCTTTCAACAGCAGCTCGAAGGCAGAGAAATAAGCCTGCAGTACAATCCACACAAAAAAGTGAAGACAGAAAGGTACAGCATTAAAGACTGAAAACACACACACAGAGACAAGAACTAATTGGAAAATGATGAGCAGTTGTTCACTCAAATCTGTGCATCTGCGATTTCCTCTAAATGGCTCTTTTCCTAGGCAACAATTTGCGCATAATGAATTCATTTTTAGCATCACATAACTTTATTTTGGGGGTGTGCACACTCTGAGAAACTACCTAAGGCAGTGAGATGATGAAGAAAAAAATTTTTTACTCTGAAGGTGTCAATTTGAATGTAATTACAGCACATATGCATGAAGCAGCAAACAAATCAAGATAGAACTTAAAACCCTCCCAAGCTTTTGATAGAAAAATTACATAATGAGGAATAATACTCTGATTGGACTATTGTCTTTCTTTTAGAATATGGGAGAAACTGAAGGCAGTGTTTGTATGGCAACTGACTTACATTATGAATAAAATAAAAGGAGTTTTTGAGCAAAGTCTCTCTTCCCTCCGTCAGACGGTGCAGGAAGCATATTGACCAATGAATATGGTTTCAATTAAAAAAAAAAAAGGGAGAGAGACATCAAAACCCAAAAACCACAATACCCATAAAACACTGGGTCTTGCTGCATCTGTCTTATGACATGAATAGCTTGATAGATGACTGGAAATCAAACGATCCCTAAAATGCTCTTTATAAGTCCCCTCTTCATCTACCTGATAAGAATAGGGATGTCCAGGTGTTAAGGGACTGACCTTAATTAAGACACAGATTGTTAAAGGAAAAGTCAGAGATTAGAGCCCTGGGCTACAGTCTCTGCACAGCATCTCATTGTTATTAACTTGGGTGTTTGTTTACTTTTCTGATATTTATTCTGTAGAGCAGGTAATACACAAATGTATACGAAGAATGTGAAGTTCATTTGTCCCCATCTATCCAATGTTCTTCCTCAGAAGTAACAAGCTTTACTTATTTCACATTTATTTTTGTTTGCAAGCATACATACTCATAGACACACATTCATCTATTCCTACTGTTTTACTTAAAAATACATATACAGCTGCCTCTTTCCCTTAAATGCTCCCTACCGGGTTCTCAATTTTATTGATGTACATAATTTATTTAACAAGTCTTCCATTAATGGGTATTTATGTCTCATCCAATTTGTGTTTGTATAAACCACGCTGCAACAATCTGTGCACGCCTCATTTCCCACAGGTGAAAGAATATGAGCAAATAACTGCTAAGGAGAAAAATTCCGCTAGATCAAAGTAATTTCCATACTTATGTTTGTGTATATGTGAACACACACTGGGTATTGTAAAAATTACCTTTCACTGAATTCTGCTGACTTATCCTTTGTGAACAGTAAATGAGACACTCTGTTTTCCTATTTTCTGGTGGGAAGTATATCTACCTATCTATTCATCTATCATCTTTACCACTTAACTAGGTGAAAAATTGTCAATTGTTTTTAAATTTTTATTTCTTTTATTAAAAAGGAGTTTGAGCATCTTTTCCTACGTTTAAGAAACAATGTTTCCTTTTCTGATAAATGTGTGTTTAACACACTTGGTATATATATGTACATATGTACACACAGTTATATACATTATATGCACAATATATGCTATATATCATAGGTATATATAACTACTATATATACTATATATTATAGGTATTATATATATTATAGGTATTATTATAGGTGTTATTATAGGTATATATATTATAGATATACTAGAAGTATTATAATGTTATAGGTATTATTTAAATTACATACTTAAAACGCACAGTACACACACAATGATTGATCCTGGAATCACAGTGGCTATTATATATATTATAGGTATTGTACATAACTATTATATATGCACTATATATACTATAAGCATTATAATGTTATAGGTATTGCATATACTATAAATATTATATAAACTACATATTTAACATGCATAGTACACACACAACCACCTATCCTGGAATCACAGGGTCCCCGAAACCCAAGCAAACCTGAGGGCCCCGGGTGCCCACGGCGCGGCCTGCAGGGCAGCAGAGCCACCCCAGGCCACGGTCACCATTGGTGGACCGGCTCCCTTCCCACCCGAGCTGCCCGGTCACCCGCACACACACCTGGTAGAGACCGGGAAGCTGCTGGGGCCCCAGAGGGTCGCCTCTGCCTCCGCAGAGCTCACCCCTCGGCCCTCCGATGGGCACGGTCCTGTGGGAACTCAGGGCATGGTCTGGGGCCGGACACCGTCACCTGACTAAAGCCCTTGTCTAACACCCCACGTTGTAAAGGGGGCTCAGCCGTAAACTGGGGTCCTGATGTAAACCCAGGGCTCAGAGGTAAGCCCCATGTCATAAACCTCGTGTCCCGACGAAAGCCGAGCCCCAGAGGCTGCGCTCTGCGGCACCAGAGGCGAACGCCCAGCGCCTGCCATGCCTCAGGCCTGACGCCCGCCCTCAGGCGACTGCGCCTGACAGAACGCCCTGACCAGACGCCGGCCCGCAGGTGCCTCGGTGACAGGAGGCCGCGCGAGGTGAGCGTGCTCGTCTTCCGCAGTGGGGTGACAGTGAGGACCTCCTCTGCTGGCGGAGGGCGCTGGCCGAGATGGCCGCCCCAGCTCTGGGCACTGCAGCCTGCGAGTCGTTGCCGTGCCGGGGCTGCTCCTGGGCCGGGTCACTGGCTGCCTCCCTGTGACCATTCCTAGTGTTTCTGGGTTTTGGCTCTGAAGACTGTGGCTGTGATGTAGCTTTCCTCCTGTTTTCTGAGCTTTGAAACATACCTAGGAGGACATGCCTTAATCTGAGTTTATGTTAGATTTTCTGATGGTTCTTTAGTGACTTTGTTTATTTACCATAAACTTTGAAGATAATGGTGACCTCTTTCAAAAGGTCCCATGCAGGCACTGCTGCACTCAGTGCCACGCCCCTGTAGCAGGCCACTGCCGACCCACGCCTCTGCTGGAGACTCCTGGACACTCCTGGGCAACTGTGGGTCAGTCTCTTGTGATGCCACTGCTCCTTTCTTTTGGGTCCTGGTGCGCACAAGGTTTTGCTTGTGCCCTCTAAGAGTCTGTTTCCCCAGTCCTGTGTAAGTTCTGGCGGCTCTGTGGTGGGGTTAATGGTGACCTCCTCCAAGAGAGCTTATGCCATACCCAGGTCTGTTGCACCCAGAGCCCCTGAAGCAGGCCACTGCTGACCCGTACCTCCGCAGGAGACACTCTAAGGTAGGTCTGGCTCAGTCTCTATGCAGTCTCTGGGTCCTGGTGCCCACAATGTTTTGTTTGAACCCTTCGAACGTCTCTGGCCGGTATGGGGTTTGATTCTATATGCAATTTCAGCCTCCTACCATCTTGCCGGGGCTTCTCGTTTGCCCTTGTGCATGGGGTATCTCCTCACAGCTGCTCCAGTGGGAGCCGGAGTTGGTGATGGACAGGGAGGCCTGGCGTGCTGCAGTCCATGGGGTGGCGAAGAGTTGGACATGACTGAGTGACTGAACTGAGCTGAACCATAAACTTTGTTTCTCAACTCAGAAGCTTTTTGACCTAAGATGTGAATTACCCTAATTCATTCCTTATTTCCTCCCAAGATTCTTGCAAAATTTCAATATATTTAGGTGATTGATCTGTTTTAAGATAATTTTTATATATGGTGGAGGTGGGGGGCCCACTGTCATTCTTTTAAAGTGGATGTCTAGTTATCTGAGCACCATTTATTAAAGAGATTATTTGTCTGAGTTGATGGGTATTGCCTTGCTTGCCAAAAATAAATTGGCAGTGGGTCTATGGGTTTATTTTTAAATTCTAAAATCTATTTCTTTGGCAATGTCTATTCTTATGGCAATACCATACCAATTTTTTATTACTGTAGCTAGTCTTTGATTGATTTCCAGAGTCCTGAAAGTGTTGACTATGAGAATTATTGCCATTTTTTTTGTTGGTTTTATGGAGATGCAAATTTTCAGAGCTTGTTATAAGCCCATCTTGGATGAACATAGTGTTATTTTTTGCCTGTATATGCAAAATTGTTAGATATCCATTGTGTATTTCAAATTTATCATTATAAAGGTATTCACTGCTCTCTTTCATTTTGTTTTTCTGTCTTGAAATAAAAGCTTGATATTCAAGTTGTAACTCTAACCTTTTTTTGTGTGTTTGTTTTGGTTGCAACTGATATCTTTAACATTGTTTTATTTTAATTTTGAACTTGGAAATTAAATGCAATTGGAGGCATTCCGTTCTATTTGTAAAAAAGTTTATTTTGCTGTGTAATATACATAGAAGTGCAAATATCCTAGAAGTGTGCCTTTCAAAGATCTTTCACAGTCTTAACACACTGGTGTAAATAGCATCCAGCTCAAGGAAAAGAACATTATCCAAGCCTCAAAATTCTGCCCACATTTCCCTTCAGTTGTTTGCATACCTTAAAGGTAAACTTTATCTTGACTTCTAATAGTATAGGTTAGTTTTGCCTGTTTTTTCCTTTTATGTACTGGATCAGTTCAGTTCAGTTCAGTTGCTCAGTTGTATCTCTTTGCCACCCCATGGACTGCAGCACACCAGGCCTCCCTGTCCATCACCAACTCCTGGAGTTTACTCAAACTCGTGTCCATCGAGTCAATGATGCCATTCAGCCATCTCACCCTCTGTTGTCTGCTCTTGCCACCTTCAATCTTTCCCAGTATCAGGGTCTTTTCAAATGAGTCAGTTCTTCACATCAGGTGGCCAAAGTATTGGGGATTCAGCTTCAGCATCAGTCCTTCCAATGAATATTCAGGACTGATTGCCTTTAGGATGGACTGGTTGGATCTCCTTGCAGTCCAAGGGACTCTCAAGAGTCTTCTCCAACACCACAGTTCAAAAACATCAATTCTTCCACACTCAGCTTTCTTTGTAGTCCAACTCTCACATCCATATATGACTACTGGAAAAACCATAGCTTTGACTCTACGGACCTTTGTTGGCAAAGTAATGTCTCTGCTTTTTAATATGCTGTCTGGGTTGGTCATAGCTTTTCTTCCAAGGAGCAAGGTCTTTCAATTTCATGGCTGCAGTCACCATCTGCAGTGATTTTGGAGCCCCCAAACACAAAATCTCTCACCGTTTCCACTGTTTCCTCATCTATTTGCCATGAAGTGATGGGACCAGATGCATGATATTAGTTTTCTGAATGTTGAGTTTAAGGCCAGCTTTTTCACTCTCCTCTTTCACTTTCATCAAGAGGCTCTTTAGTTCTTCACTTTCTGCCATAAGGGTGGAAGGGTGGTGTCATCTGCATATCTGAGGTGATTGATATTTCTCCCAGCAATCTTGATTCCAGCTTGTGCTTCATCCAGTCCAGCATTTTGCATGATGTACTCTGCATATAAGATAAATAAGGAGGGTGACAATATACAGCCTTGACATACTCCTTTCCTGATTTGGAACCCATCTGTTGTTCCATGTCCAGTTCTAACTGTTGCTTCTTAACCTGCCTACAGATTTCTCAGGAGGCAGGTCAGATTGTCTGCTATTCCCATCTCTTTCAGAATTTTCCACAGTTTGTGGTGATCCACACAGTCAAAGGCTTTGGCATAGTCAATAAAGCAGAATTAGATGTTTTCCTGGATGTACTGGATATAAATTATATAATTTATAATAATAATAATAATTTATAATATATATATAAATTATATAATTATAATTATATAATCACTCCTTAACAAATCACTTATTTTGTTAAACTTTATGTTTGGGTGTTTATTTCACTACTATATATTGTTTTAGGACATTCATTCCTGTTATGAATATTATTTTGTTAAGTAAATATACCATGATTATCCAGTCTTCTGCTGAAGAGCCCTTGAGTAGTTACATTTTATGGATGTGAGGAATAGTGCTGCTAGGAACATGCTGGCCTATCTCATGGTACATATATATTTGGGTACATGTTTATTAAGTGTAATCTAAAAGTGAGATTGCTGTACACAGGGATGGGTATGTTCAGTTTTAGTAGGCATGGACAAAGCATTTTCCAGTAATGTTCCCAGTTCATTCACATGCTCTGTAGTACTTCACATTTTAATCTTTTTGTAAATTTTGGCCACTCTAGTGAGTGTTATGTTTTATTGTATTTTTTATTTTCATTCCTCTGACTGTTAATCAAATTGAGTGCATTTCATACGCTTATTTGTCATTTGCATACATTTTTTCAATTGCCTTTACAAGTCTTTTTTCCAGTATACCACTAAATTTCCTGTTTCCTATAATGATTTGTAAGAATTCTTTATATATTGTGGATATAAGAGTCTTTTGTTGGTTATATATATATTACAAATGTCTTCTCATACTTTGGATTTTTATTCTGCTTTAATAAACAGAAGAGTTTCCCTGATAGCTCAGCTGGTAAAGAATCCTCCTGCAACACAGGAGACCCCACTTTGATTCCTAGGTCAGGAAGATCCCCTAGAGAAGGGAAAGGCTACCCACTCCAGTATTATGGCCTAGAGAATTCCATGGACTATATTAGTCTATGGGGTTGCAAAGAATCAAACATGACTGAGTGACTTGCACTTAATAAACAGAAGTTCTTAACTTTGAAATAGTCAGCTTATCATTTTTGTTTGTTAGTATTATTTTTCTGTCTTAGGAGCTATTTGCCAAAACCACAATCACTAATGTACTGTTCTCCACTTTTGTTAAAGCATGATTTTTTTCCCCACCCAAATCTGCAATTCCTTGATTTTTGTTTATAAGGTAAGATAAGAATTGAATTTTGTTTATAGTTTGAGAAAAAGATTTAACTCTTTTTTTGTCTCTAGGGATATCTCATTGTGGTGGAAAATTCTGATATGCCCTCTGAGATTCCAGCCTTTTGTGCCTAGAATAGTCTCCTCCCCTAGAATAGGTGATTGATTAGGCTATGTTACAGAACAAAGGTAAAGTGATTTTTCAGATGTCTTAAAGCTAACTTTTTAATTAGAAGGGAGACTATTTTAACTGGCTCTGATCTAATCAGATGAGCTCTTCAGAGGGCCTTTGCCCTTTCTGAAGGAAGAGCTCCAAAGTATGAGAGAAATTTTCCTGTTGACTTTGAAGGAGTGTACTTCTGTTTTGGAGAGGGGCCCACATGTGAGAGGATAGCAGTCTCTATCAAATGAGGGCTTGAGCCCAACGACCAAAAGGAAGTGAATTCCAACAACAACCATGACCCAGAGCCTTAAATGAGTCTCCAGCCCTGACTACAGTTCCTGTGCATCCTCCTATGTGAGGCCCTGAACAAAGGCCCCAGCTCACCTGTATCAGTACCCACAGAAAAGATGAGTCATAAATTTGGATTGTTTTAAGCCAGTACATGTGTGGTAATTTTTCTTGTTTTATGGTGCCATAGAAGACTAATGCACTAGTTGACACAAAACTACTTATTGAAAAATGCAGTATTTCCCCCATTGCATTGTAGGGCCACATTGGCCATTAACCACATATAGCTGTGTCTGTTTCAGGATTAGCTACTGAATTTCATTGGCAATTTAGTTAATGCTTGTGTTGATGCCACATTATCTTTTTATAATAAACCTTGTTATCTTGTCATGTTAAGTCTTTCAGATTTGTTTATCTGCTTTCAGATATCCTTGGAAGTTCTTGGTCCTTTGTGTTTCGGAATGGATTCTAGAATAAGAGGAGATTTCTGAAAAATAAATGCAGGAATTTTAATTAGGCTTTCATTAAATCTATAAAAACAATTCTGTACTTTACTCAAGTTCCTTTTTTATGTAGTAAAAATTGATTCACACCATGAGTAAGAGTGCAGTAAATATATTTATTCCCTTTGTATGCTTCTCTTAATTTACTACCTATTTTTAGTATATGAAACTTTTTTTACTCTTTAACTTTATGCTTGTATTTATCATCTTTATTATTCACACCATGCATCTCTTTTCTGTAAAAGATGAAATTGTATGTTTATACTATCTTCCATTTTCTTATGTCTTTCTTCACAACTTTTGTTTCATAGCTGCATTATTATGACCTTTGACACACACATTCTGTTCTTTACCCGTAAATAACATATTTGTTTTAGTTTACACTAAAGTAAAGTAAATTCCATGACATTGCAAACTTTTAATAGTAATTTTTTAAATCATTTTTTGATTAGTTGAATTTTGTCCTTTTTTTAAAGGAAGGATTTATAGGTTATTGGATTTAATTTTTTTTCATTTTATGACTTTTTATTTAAAGTGACAGTTTGGCTGTTTATAAAATTTTTGGTTTACACTTTCACTCCATACTTTGTATTAGAGCTCTCTGTCTCTTGGAATTGTATTTTGCCATGGAGAAATTTGAGATCAGACCGATTTTTACTTCTTTTGGTCACCACCTTCAGGTTACTTTTCTCTGTTGTCTTTGCTGAGCTTTGCAGCTATACTCAGATATTGTGGACGGTGATGGCAGTTGTGTTTAAATTTTATTAAATGAAGATTTTGCATTTCTGATTTTCTTTGTTACTTTGCACTAATACTTGAGTCAAGAAATTGAAATTACTACTGCACTCCATCACTTGTAAGCCAAAATGTGTCTCGGCTACACTGTTTCCCTGGTTTGATCTCATGGGTTATAAATGTCTCTTTATAGATATTTATCACATTTCTTCTAGTAGGTTTATAATGTTACATTTGAATCAGCACAATAGATAGTATCTCATCGTGGTTAAGTCAGAGAATGCTATTTTCACTACTTACAAAGCATCTTGTTTGGATGTGACAATTTCCCTTGGTTCATATTAAACGAACAGCAGCAGCTAACAAGTACTAAGTAGACACTATCACTGCAGATGGTGATGCAGCCATGAAATTAAAAGACACTTACTCCTTGAAAGGAAAGTTATGACCAACCTAGATAGCATATTCAAAAGCAGAGACATTACTTTGCCAACAAAAGTCCGTCTAGTCAAGGCTATGGTTTTTCCAGTGGTCATGTATGGATGTGAGAGTTGGACTGTGAAGAAAGCTGAGTGCCGAAGAATCGATGCTTTTGAACTGTGGTGTTGGAGAAGACTCTTGAGAGTCCCTTGGACTGCAAGGAGATCCAACCAGTCCATTCTGAAGGAGATCAGCCCTGGGATTTCTTTGGAAGGAATGATGCTAAAGCTGAAACTCCAGTACTTTGGCCACGTCATGCGAAGAGTTGACTCATTGGAAAAGACTCTGATGCTGGGAGGGATTGGGAGCAGGAGGAAAAGGGGATGACAGAGGATGATATGGCTGGATGGCATCACCGACTCGATGGACGTGGGTTTGGGTGAACTCTGGGAGTTGGTGATGGACAGGGAGGCCTGGCGTGCTGCAATTCATGGGGTCACAAAGAGTAGGACATGACTGAGAAACTGAACTGAACTGAACTGATGTATGGAACAGTGTACTAACCACTTCACATGGATCATCATATCTAATTCACACAATAGCACTATGCTTCTGTAACTCTTAAGGTCTAGTGAAGTAAAGTAACTTGAGAGAAGTTACTCAGCTAGCAAGTAATGGATCAGTGATGGAACCCTATGTTTCCTGACTTAGAGTTTTCACAGCCTTGACACAGGTGCAGCTTAGCTGACACACAATTTCTTCTTCATGTCAAAATTCAGTATTGTTTTCTGAGACACTCCAAATCACATGGAGTGCTCGTGTATCATTGAAGGCTTGTATGATCTTTTTAGAGGGGTCCGATACTTGCTGTACAGTTTCACGGCTGAGAAATATTTCCCTTTATTTCTCATCTGTTCCAACTCCCTCTTTAGTAGAAATGGAGGTAACAGTGAAAACTGGAAGAGTCTGAAAAATTGGAATCTGAAGATTCAGAGGTCTTATTTAAAGTGGTATGGAGCTTCAGATAATAGCTCTATGATTGGGGGAAGTTGTTCAACACATCTGAAAATTATTTTCTTCATAAATGGGGGGAATCCTATGTTTTTTTAATTTTTTTTTGCTCCAGTCTATCTAGGTGTCTTGTCACTTTCAACCCCCTCTACACACATCACTAAAAGTGACATTATCAAGGCTAATCTTTCTTGGAGAACTGTGTAATTTACCTCAAATGTTTCTTTCAAGTGGTTAAGAAAACAGACTTTATACTATGATAGACTTGGATTCTATTTTCTTTTCTGGCATTGTAGCTCAGGGTGATTAATACATTTTTCATAGAGTTATTGTGATGATTATATAAAATAATCTCTGTGAAAGAGGATTACTATTATTATTTCTATTACTTCTTGGTTATATAAAGGGATGATACAATTATATGATAAAGTGGTGTCAGGTCATGTGATAATTCTTACAAATGGTGAATTTCCTTTTACATGTGGAATTACCAAATCATAATAGTAGTCTCCATTCCTTGGGCATGTGATAAAAACTTTAGGATGCAGAGGAAGGGGTTGTTATAGTTTAGTTGCTAAGTTGTGTCTGACTCTTTTGTGACCTCATGGACTGTAACCCACCAGGTTTCTCTGACCCTGGGATTTCCCAGGCAAGATTACTAGAGTGGGTTGCCATTTTCTCCTCCAGGGGATCGTCCCAACTCAAGGATCAAACCCATGTCTCCTGCACTGCAGGCAGATTCTTTACCACTGAGCCACCAGGGAGCCTGCAGAGGAAGGAGACTAATATGGAAATCCAATATTTGAATGTTGTTATCAATGACAACCAAAAAATTCTTAGCTTCATCATTTGTCTAATTGACTTAATTTTGACTGAAATATACCCCAACTACTATTGACCAATAAAGTCAATAGTAGAAGGAATGATGAAAATTCATTCCAGGTAAAAAACAAAAAACACACACAAAAACAACAACAAAAAGTTATTTAATCAAGGTTGACTAATGATACCAGAAACTATTCTAGTAAAAGTTCCTATGTACAAAGTGTTAAAGGTTTCAAAATGAATGTTTTCTCCCTACACCTCACCTGAGAATTGAGTCTCATGAGAATCGTTTTTTCAGATGTAATCAATAGTTTGTTGAACATTGTGCCCTAAACTCCTTTGAGAACTCTACACATGGACATCACCAGATGGTCAACACTGAAATCAGATTGATTATAGTCTTTGCAGCCAAAGATGGAGAAGCTGTATACAGTCAGCAAAAATAAGACTGGGAGCTGACTGTGGCTCAGATCATGAACTCCTTATTGCCAAATTCAGACTTAAATTGAAGAAAGGAGGGAAAATCACTAGACCATTCAGGTATGACCTAAATCAAATCCCTTACAACTATACAGTGGAAGTGAGAAATAGATTCAAGGGATTAGATCTGATAGACAAAGTGCCTAAAGAACTATGGATGGAGGTTCGTGACATTGTACAGGAGACAGGGATCAAGACCATCCCCAAGAAAAAGAAATGCAAAAAAGCAAAATGGTTGTCTGAGGAGGCCTTACAAACAGCTATGAAAAGAAGAGAAGCAAAAGGCAAAGGAGAAAAAGAAAGATATACCCATTTGAATGCAGAGTTCCAAAGAATAGCAAGGAGAGATAAAAAAGCCTTCCTCGGTGATCAGTGCAAAGAAATAGAGGAAAATGAATGGGAAAGACTACAGATCTCTTCAATAAAATTAGAGATACCAAAGGAATATTTCATGCAAAGATTGGCCCAATAAAGGACAGAAATGGTATAGACCTAACAGAAGTAGAAGATATTAAGAAGAGGTGGCAAGAACACACAGAAGAACTATACAAAAAAGATCTTCATGACCCAGATAATCACGATGGTGTGATCACTGACCTAGAGCCAGACATCCTGGAATGTGAAGTCAAGTGGGCCTTAGGGAGCATCACTATGAACAAAGCTAATGACGGTGATGGAATTCCAGTTCAACTATTTCAAATCCTGAAAGATGATGCTGTGAAAGTGCTGCACTCAATATGCCAGCAAATTTGGAAAGCTCAGCAGTGGCCACAGAACTGGAAAAGGTCAGTTTTCATTCCAATCCCGAAGAAAGGCAATGCCAAAGAATGCTCAAACTACCGCACAATTGCACTCATCTCACACGCTAGTAAAGTAATGCTCAAAATTCTCCAAGCCAGGCTTCAGCAATATGTGAACCATGAACTTCCAGATGTTCAAGCTGGTTTTAGAAAAGGCAGAGGAACCAGAGATCAAATTGCCAACATCCACTGGATCATTGAAAAAGCAAGAGAGTTCTAGAAAAACATCTACTTCTGCTTTATTGACTATGCCAAAGCCTTTGACTGTGTGGATCACCACAAACTGTGGAAAATTCTGAAAGAGATGGGAATACCAGACCACCTGACCTGCCTCTTGAGAAATCTGTAGGCAAGTCAAGAAGCAACAGTTAGAACTGGACATGGAACAACAGACTGGTTCCAAATTAGGAAAGGAGTACATCAAGGCTGTATATCGTCACCCTGCTTATTTAACTTATATGCAGAGTACATCATGAGAAACGCTGGACTGGAAGAAGCACAAGCTGGAATCAAGATTGCTGGGAGAAATATCAATCACCTCAGATATGTAGATGACACCACCCTTATGGCAGAAAGTGAAGAGGAACTAAAGAGTCTGTTGATGAAAGTGAAAGAGGAGAGTGAAAAAGCTGGCTTAAATTCAGCATTCAAAAATGAAGATCATGGCATCTAGTCCCATCACTTCATGGCAAATAGATGGTCTAACAGTGAAATCAGTGAGAGACTTTGTTTTTTGGGGCTCCAAAATCACTGCAGATGGTGACTGCAGCCATGAAACTAAAAGATGCTTGCTCCTCGGAAGAAAAGCTATGACCAACCTAGACAGCATTTTAAAAAGCAGAGACATTACTTTGCCAACAAAGGTCTGTAGAGTCAAAGCAATGGTTTTTCCAGTAGTTATGTATGGATGTGAGAGTTGAACTACAAAGAAAGCTGAGTGTGGAAGAATTGATGCTTTTGAACTGTGGTGTTGGAGAAGACTCTTGTGAGTCTCTTGGACTGCAAGGAGATCCAACTAGTCCATCCTAAAGGAGATCAGTCCTGGGTGTTCATTGGAAGGACTGATGCTGAAGCTGAATCCCCAATACTTTGGCCACCTGATGTGAAGAACTGACTCGTTTGAAAAGAACCTGATCCTGGGAAAGATTGAAGGCCGGAGGAGAAGGGGACGACCTAAGGTGAGATGGCTGGGTGGCATCACCCACTCAATGGACATGAGTTTGAGTAAACTCCAGGAGTTGGTGATGGACAGAGAGGCCTGTGTGCTGCAGTCCATGGGGTGGCAAAGAGTCAGATACAAGTGAGTGACTGAACTGAACTGAACTGAAACTCCTTTGAAATTACATTCATCTCATGGAGCAGTGCAGTTGTCTGCATAAAAATATTTATATGTATAGTGGAATTGGTGCATGATTTCCTTTATTTTCAAATACAGTTATTTGAAGTGCGTTCTTCCAAAATGGCAGTGTTTAAAATAATGTATGCTCCCACTGGTGACAACATGTTCTATCTCCATGAGTAGTCATTTGTAGGATTGTATATACAACCCCGCAGACTCACGATGCTGGTTTTGAATTGAGAACTGGAAATGGAAAGAAGTTTTTTGGTATGATTCTACCTGAGGGACACTCCAAGAGTCCAATACCATCCAATCATTCTTGGCAGAATAAACAAGAGACTGAGACTAGCCCTACACAACTTTTGGCGGTTTCCAGTTTCAATGTGCTCAGGAAAATACAGCCATGAAATTTCATTCCTATAGCATGTTGTCTTATCAGCAGAAACAGTTCTCCAGTGCTTCCTGCTCAGAATCTTATTTACACATGATCAAAATGACTCCTTATTATGATCAACCTGAACACATCTTTCATCTCAACTATTCAGTAGATGTTCAAAGGAAAAAGACTTCCAAACAAACAAACAAACCAAAATAGCTAAAAATTAATGGTGAACAAGAAAAGTTATAAAAAGGGCTAGAGGATTAAAGGTAGGAGCAGTTTAATATAATGGAAAATTTTGTGTTCATGAACCCTCTGGATTACTCTGAAATGTTTTACCATGAAAGAGAACATTACTTAAATAATATTAGCCAAAGACTTAAATGTGTAAAGGAGAGATTTAGGCTCCATTTATACATAAGGTGGCAGGATGGTTTGACTGGCTTCATGTTAATTCTCGCCAGTATTCTTCGGCCACAAACGGTACACTTGAGAGTTATGAAACCTTGATAGTGGAACTCCTATGGATTCTATGAAATGCCATTAATCTGTAAAGTGTCCTAAGATCCTCCTGTGAGGCACACCTAGGTGGTGACTATCATAGCAGTCGTTATATGTATATATAAAATCTCCTGTGGTTCTTTGTCTGGAGAATCCTGACTAGTACAGTTGGGAAGAGTTGGAAGATAAATTGACAAAAATATCATATTTTTCAGGAAACCATGAAAGCTCAGTTGATGTGTGTGAGCGTGGTTTTTTAAAGTGAATCATAGATTTGTGTTTTTCTCCCTCTGCATTCTCTCCTAGCCTATTGCCTAAGCTTAGAATATGATTTTGAAACTGTTAAAAATTTTTTTTCTAAGTATTCTGGCAAAAGGAGGCAGGAACAAAAGAATTGAATATGTATGAAAAGAAATGTTAATCATAGTCCATTAAGTCTAGTATAAAACTGGAAACATTTTTACAATCATTTGAAGACCCAGGGAAATGATAAAAGGCAGACTATCAGTTGAGAATTGTTTACTCATGAGAAACTGCTGCTGTGCTAGGGAAAGATGCTCAACTTGACTGTTCTGTCTGGGAGTGCTTGTGCTTCCACCCAGCCTTGGACAGAATTAAAGATAGCTTCTTTGTGGTTGGCAGTGAAAACCAAGCAGCTTTGCCAGCAAGAGGTAACGGACTCTATTTGGGTGAGAAGCAAAACCCCAAAGTATTTATTTGTCTGAGGTGGAGGACTTGACACAAGGTGAGAGAGATTCCCCACAGCTTTACCAGCTGGTGTTGACAGCCTCAGTTCAGGCATGCAGCAAATGCCCACAGCTTTCCTGGATGGATTCTAAGGTCTGGAGTGGGAGCTCACAGCAGATTCTCCAGAAACTGGGAGGTGTTGGCAGTGAGAGAACCTTTGAGTGAGTCCTTCAGTTGACACATAGCTCAGGAATCTAGGAGAAAAAAGGAATGGAAAAGCCAAGACATCACATCATATACGAGGAGCTGTACTCATGGGTCAGACATTTTAGTTTAAAGTCAAGGCATATTCCTAAAGTAAGGAAGCAACAGCCCTCAGAAAAATAAAACAGAATACCACTTTATCTGATACATTATTTATATTGTTGGGTTCTCAACCCAGATTCTTAGATATGCAAAGAAACAGAAATGTGTGATTATAGTTAAGAAAATATCAGCCACTTGAAATTAAAACCAAGTGGACACAGATGTTGGGTTTAGCAGACAAAAACTTCAAAGCAGATGCTATAAAAGTGCCCAAGTAACTGAATGAAAATATGTTCACAGTATTCAAGCAATGTGTGCTGACAGGTAATCAACAATTCAGTTCAGTTCAGTTGCTCAGTCACGTCCGACTCTTTGCGACCCCGTGAATGGCAGCACGCCAGGCCTCCCTGTCCATCACCAACTCCCAGAGTTTACTCAAACTCATGTCCATCGAGTCGGTGATGCCATCCAGCCATCTCATCCTCTGTCATCCCCTTCTCCTCCTGCCCCCAATCCCTCCCATCATCAGAGTCTTTTCCAATGAGTCAACTCTTCGCATGACGTGGCCAAAGGATTGGAGTTTCAGCTTTAGCATCAGTCCTTCCAGTGAACACCCAGGACCAATCTCCTTCAGAATGCAAGTCTCCTTGCAGTCCAAGGGACTCTCAAGAGTCTTCTCCAACACCACAGTTCAAAAGCATCAATTCTTGGGCGCTCTGCCTTCTTCACAGTCCAACTCTCACATCCATACATGACCACAGGAAAAACCATAGCCTTGACTAGATGGACCTTTGTTGGCAAAGTAATGTCTCTGCTTTTGAATATGCTATCTAGGTTGGTCATGACTTTCCTTCCAAGGAGTAAGCGTCTTTTAATTTCAGGGCTGCAGTCACCATCTGTAGTGATTTTGGAGCCCAGAAAAATAAAGTCTGACACTGTTTCCCCATCTATTTCCCATGAAGTGGTGGGACCGGATGCCATGATCTTCGTTTTCTGAATGTTGAGCTTTAAGCCAACCTTTTCACTCTCCACTTTCACTTTCATCAAGAGGCTTTTTAGTTCCTCTTCACTTTCTGCCCTAAGGGTGGTGTCATCTGCATATCTGAGGTGACTGATATTTCTCCTGGCAATCTTGAGTCCAGCTTGTGCTTCTTCCAGCCCAGCGTTTCTCATGATGTACTCTGCATAGAAGTTAAATAAGCAGGGTGACAATATACAGCCTTGACATACTCCTTTTCCTATTTGGAACCAGTCTGTTGTTCCATGTCCAGTTCTAACTGTTGATTCTTGACCTGCATATAGCTTTCTGAGGAGGCAGGTCAGGTGGCCTGGTATTCTCATCTCTTGAAGAATTTTTCACAGTTTATTGTGATCCACACAGTCAAAGGCTTTGGCATAGTCAATAAAGCAGAAATAGATGTTTTTCTAGAATTCTCTTGCTTTCTCGATGATCCAACGGATGTTGGCAATTTGATATCTGGTTCCTCTGCCTTTTCTAAAACCAGCTTGAACATCAGGAAGTTCACGTATCATGTATTGCTGAAGCCTGGCTTGGAGAATTTTGAGCATTACTTTACTAGCGTGTGAGATGAGTTCAATTGTGTGGTAGTTTGAGCATTCTTTGGCATTGCCTTTCTTTGGGATTGAAATGAAAACTGACCTTTTCCAGTCCTGTGGCCACTGCTGAGTTTTCCAAATTTGCTGGTGTATTGAGTGCAGTACTTTCACAGCAATTAAGAAAAATAAAAGAGAAATGGAGTCTATAAAAAAGAAAATGTTAATTGGGAGCTAAAAATTATAGTGACTTAAATGGAAAATCAATTAATTGATGTCAACAATAGATTTGAATTAACAGAAGAGCCAGTGAATTTGAGGATATGTAAACAGAAACTGTATAACTCAAGTAATAATGTGAAAGATATTGAAATATTGATGGGGAATATCAAGCATTTAAAAATATGTATAAAATAAAAACTAGAGAAGAGGAAAAGGGAGCAGAAAAAATATTTGAAGGAATAATGACCAAACCAAATTTTTCTAAATTTGATTTAAAATATTACTTTATATCTTGAAGAAACTCAATGAACCACACTTGGGAACCACACTTAGATTCATCATGGTCAAGTGGCTGAAAGACAAAGTTAAAGACAAAATTTTAAGACCAGCAGGAGACAAAGGGCACTTTGTATTTTGGGTAGATCAAGAAGATCAGCATTGATTTTTCATCATCAAAACGGAGGCCAGCAGGCAGCAGAGGTACTTATTCAAAACCCTGAAAATATTCAGCCAAGATATTTGTATTTTGTGAAACTACCATCAAACATGAAGAGAAAATTAGGACATTTCAACATAAATTAAAACTAAAAGAATCCATTTCTAGCCATCTTGTATTATAGGAAAAAAAATAAAAAGGAATAAATCAGGACTAGTGGAATGGTCACAGTAGACATTAGTGACTGGTGGTATTTAAAACACAGATGGAAATGAGTAAAGATTTGAGCCATAGAAATATCCAGAGTGGAGGATAGAGTGGAGGAGGAGGAGGAGGAGGAGGAGGAGGAGGAGGAGGAGGAGGGAGTGGGCTCAATATTTGAAACTCAGTCTACATTACCAGAGTATGTAATAGTAACAGAGTAAAGAAAAAAACCACATATGATCATCTCAATGCAGAAAAGCGATTTGACAAAGTCCAACATATTTTCATGGCAAAAACACTCAACAAACTAGAAATGGAAGAAAAAATTATATATATATGCATATTTTCTAAGGTTAATCTATTTAATCTATAATCCATAATCATTGAAATTTTCCCATATATATATTTGGCATCATCCTTTATCTTATGGGATTTTAGTTCCCAGTCCAGGGATAGAACCCATGCCTCCTGCAATGGAAGCTCAGACTCTTAACCACTGGACCACTGGGGAAGTCCCTGTTGTTATTATCTTTGTTACATTGTTGAGATTAATAATGATGTACCCTATCATTTCTTATATTGATTGTTTCTGTTTTGTCTTTTGTCTTGATCAGTGTTCCCATGAGTTTATCAGTTTTATTAATTTTTTTCAAAGAGCTATTCTAGATTTCACTGACCTATTTAGAGCATGTTTGTAGGATATTTCATGTTTCTATCCTTATCTTTTATATTCTTTTAATTTTTTTCCTGAAAATTAATTACAGAAACACTTATCTCAAGTTTAAAAAGAACAATAAATTTAATATTAAAAGCTTCATATTAAAATGTTGGGAAAGCAGTTTTATAGTTATAATACTTTCTAGTATTCTTCATATTTATTCTTTACCCTATGGGTAATTTAGAAGTAGTCTCCTTAATTTCTGAATTTATGGTAATGTTGTAGAAGTACTGTGTGATTTACAGAGCTGTCAGGAAAATATATTCTGTAGGATTTTAAACCTTTGAAGTGTATTGAAGATTGTCTGACATTATTGGAAGCAAAAATTGCTAGTAATACCTTTGCAGATGATTTATTCATTAAAGAATATAAGCAGTAAATAAATATGAATAAACATATTTTAAAAATATCTCTGGTATTTAAATGTTTATGGATAGTATAGAAATAGGAAATAAATAAACTATATGCATTAAATAATAGCTGAAAATTATGAGTGGTAAAGTAAAATATTGTTTATAATTTGGCTAAATGTTTTGAGTATGTAGGATAAATGCACAGTATTTTATAAATGGTTGAAATATAATTTTTTTCCATTATTAAAGTATACATATTCAATCAAGGCTGAACTCTTAGGAAATTGTTGTGTAGGCACGGGCCTGATCTTTTAGATAGATTCACTATGTTATGCTTTTAAAAAGTGTGGAGAATAGCTCATAGAGTTAGTAGAACACACTCATTTGTTGTGATTTGATTTTATATGTTAAAGTAAACATTGATCCCTTCTTTTCTGATAAATAGCCTAGAGAAATGTGGTAGGCAGCAGGTTATTCTTGACCCATTCTAAGAATCAAGAGGGCAGGAATGAGAATGTGATAGTGAGAGGCAATCTGGAAGATAGTGATCATGAAATCTTACATTTCAGGATTCTAAGGAAAGAGAAGGAAGGTAGCTGGAAGGAAACCGACAGTAAGAGGTGACGTTTTGTATTTACTCAGCCCTCATTATGTTACAGGTGGCCTGGCTGAAAATAAGTCATGAAACAGTGGGGGGGCTGTTTTCCCTATTTCTATATATTATGAAAAATGCTTGATTCTTTCTTACTCCTAGTTTATTTTATACTTTATAAGCAGTCTGATACAAAAGCCAAATTATTGGAAGAGAAGATTAGTTGAACAATACAAAAGAAGTAAACCAATGCAAAAACAGAATAGTCATTCAGTCTAATTTAGTTTATTGAGTTTAAAATGGTATGCAGGTAGGAAGTGGAATACTAATCATTTAAGACTGTCACGGCAGTATCTAGACACAGTCTTTTTATTAAGGGTACTTGCTTTGTTCTTAGTAATAATCACACACCTTTGCTGGGCCTGGATGACAGGAAATATAGTAACTCTTAAGAGGACTGTGGGAAGATGCTGAATGTGGTAGAAAGTGCAGTGGGCATGAGAATAACTCTCAGATAATGGAGGTAGAAGAGAATGACATGGGTTTTTTGTTTGTTTGGGTTCATTTTTTGACATTTTATATAAGGATTTTACACATAATGAACATGTTTATGCACGAACATGAATATTTGGGGAAAAAAAGGAAAATGAGATTCTATTCAGTTAGCTCAGACATATTCCATACATCGTGTCTTCTTAGGGTTCCTTGGACTCTTCTTATTCCATGAATATATATTCACTATTTTGTCATAACTCCCAAAACAGATGCCATTTTACCATGCATTTGTCAGAAAACTTCACTGAAATACAGGGAAAAAATGATTGCATTGCACAGAACATGGTGATCCTCACTTTAATTCTCTTGAAACATCTCTGATGGTCTCTGAAGTTACTCTTCAGTTGCCAAAGGCCTTACTTCTTTTCCTTTATTTCACATGGCACTTAAATTACTCAGTGTTGTCAAGGGTAAGTTAGCTCTGGCCATTTAGGAAGAAAAATCCAGTAATTAGCAGAATCTATAAACATTCCCATGTTAGAAAGCTTCATAAGACTCTGTATTTTGCTGTGTCATGGTCTTGGGAATCCTCATCCAAAATTCTAAGGATATTACCAGATATTTACTCATGAGAACTTCTAGAGAGTGGGGAGTGAGTTCTGTTTGCAATAAAAAGATTTTTCCATAGCCTTGGGTCATTTATAACTTTTGCTGATTTCACTTTGTTTTTTGACTTACCCAAGCTTGAACTGCAGGATAAAATCAATTTTTTCCATAGAGGAGCAAACAATCACAATCAGGAACAGAATATAAATCAGTTTCTGTTAGAAAGAATGGGTCAGGGTAATATGCCTCTAGTCATTCTTTCCCTGACTTTAGCTTTTTTGTGTTTTTAAGGTCTGAAAATCATCACATTTCAAATTCATCATAGTAAAGCAAAAAACAAACAAACAAAAAAATCAACCAAAACACAACTTATCATCTACAAGATTGGCACAAACAGCATTTAAGTAACTAGATGCATGTCCAAATTAACAATAATTTTAATTTTTTTTATTGACAGATCTTTTGTTGATTAACTTTAGAAAAGATAGCATTGGTTTAGCTAAAGTCAACGGGGTAGAAAAGTGATATGATAATGATAAAATACTCCTATCTATTTATTAATTTCTGACTCAAATATCACCTCCTTTAGAAAGTGTTATTATTTTCATCAAAATTTGTTTCCCTCCATCAAAACCATACTTTCGATAGTATGATATTTAGCATATACTTTGACAGTAATACTCAATTTGATACTAATACCAATACTTGGGCTACCTGATGCGAGGAGCTGACTCACTGTAAAGACCCTGATGCCAGGAAAGATTGAAGGCAAAAAGAGAAGCGGGCAGCAGAGGATGAGATGGTTAGATAGCATCACTGACTTAGTGGATACAAATTTGAGCAAACTCCAGAAGATAGTGGAGGACAGAAGAACCTGGCATGCTGCAGTCCTTGGGGTTGCAAAGAGTCTGGCATGACTTAGTGACTGAACAACAACAACAACAAATACTCAATGTATACTCTAATTCTGTGTTGCTTGGAATTTTTCTGACTGCTGAACATGTCTTTTTTTTTTCCCCTAAAACTTGAGAGCAGGTAATCAACTCATTTAGTCTCTTTACATCCTAATACAGCCTACTATCGGAGAAGGTAATGGCACCCCACTCCAGTACTCTTGCCTGGAAAATCCCATGGACGGAGGAGCCTGGTAGGCTGCAGTCCATCAGGTTGCTAAGAGTCGGACACGACTGAGCGGCTTCACTTTCACTTTTCACTTGCATGCATTGGAGAAGGAAATGGCAACCCACTCCAGTGTTCTTGCCTGGAGAATCCCAGGGACCGGGGAGCCTGGTGGGCTGCCGTCTATGGGGTCACACAGAGTCAGACACGACTGAAGTGATTTAGCAGCAGCAGCAGCAGAGCCTACTATGTAAGTTGATCATTTTGTGTGTTTGAAATCAATATACATGCCTCATCTCATGTCCCTGGAATTATCCAGCCTTTCCACTCTCTCACACAGTACTTTAGGATGGTATATATGCATTTTTTTGTATGAATTTATCTCAATCAGTATTGTAAAGTTTCTGATGTAGCTCTCTTTCTGTGAACATATATTCTCATTAAGATAAGAATTGGAGATACATGAACATATTACATACATCATGGTAAGAGATTTCCTAGATGTGATCAGAAACTGGGAGGAAATTAATAAACTGGATAAAAAGTAGGCTCTAAAACTCTCTCCCTAAAACTTCCTTTCCTTCAGTATTTCATTTCAATATTTGTCCTTTCCCTATTTAGAGATCCCAGACACTATCACACGTCCCAGTATAATTTTGTTTCATGTTTCTGAATTTCTGGAAAAAATAAAGTTGATTTCTGTATATGAAAGGGCACTGTTCAGGAAAATCAGGCTATAAAAAACTCAAAACGCTGACTGATACTGTATGCTTCACGTATATACCTTTATTTTATTTAAATTCTTGACCTGTCAATTTTTATGAAAACCTATAAGAACAGCAGAGCAGTCAAGAGTTAAATTATATGGAAATTCACTTAAGATGATTTCCTAGTTTTAAGCTCTTGCACCTCTTTCCGGATGGGCATGAGAAAGAGGGTGTGGAAATTAGCTTTAGGACAGCATGGGATTGAGAAAGATCAGCTTAGTGGGCAAAGCTCTGAAAAGCAGACGCCTGTCTGCTGGAACGTGCATGCTAAGGGATGTGGCTTTTCCTAATCCTTTATCCTGGGTGTGCAATAATGCAATATCCACCAGGAAATTAAAGCTTTAAAATGACAGTTATGAATTATATTGATAGATAGTAAAGAAGGTGATAAAAATTGCATTTCTGAAAATTATTTTGCAATGTCTCTTGATCAGGTTCTACGAAAGATGATTTCTGAATTGTAATTACAGTTGGGTGAATGCTCTGGTTCTGTGGTTTGGGACTGTTAGGAAACACAAGCAAAGCATTTAGCAAATTAAAGATACTTGCATTGGGAGCTACTGATACCAAGGAGAACTTAAAGGTTCAACATTTTAGGATTTGATGAATATATTCAGATTCTTAGACCACATCATCAAGGAAATACATTGTGGATGTGGTAGTCAAAATTAAATTGCATAAAGTTGCCATGTTTAGAGAGATAACAAAATAATTTAATCAGGCAGTATAAATGCAGTATAAATAAAATGAAAATAAGGTGGTGTGTGAAGGCCAGCATACAACTTACACCTTCCTCAATATTAGGGACCATGAAATTTTAATGATTGGTCTTCACACTGATGACTCATTTGTACAGTGAATACCTTTATCATAATTCATATACTTAGAATCTTTTTAATAAGGTGAGTAAAATGTGACCTTCCCAAATTATAAAAAATATGATGTTGATAGACATCCTGAAAAATCAGCTTTATTAAATGCCACTGATTCCTAATTGACTTTTTACAAACAATAACGTATTAGCTCTTCCTAATCCAGCTGCTTGACACTGTTGTTTAATAAAATTATACATGTAGTTAGTAATTTTTGAAATTGTGCTTGGGTTGTCAAAGTCCATTTTGCCTGTTTCTCCTGCCAATCCCACAGGATATATGGATTGAATTAACCCTCAGCTTGATCATTATATCGTTGCTGCATGGCCAAAATAATACTGGATAGAATGTAGTCTTCCAGCTGATATGTCAGAGACAGCATAGTGATAAGAGAAGCATTCATTTAGCCCTTTAAGGTACTGAAAAAAATCTATATAGCCTGAATAACCAAGTTGATTATTTGTGCTGAGAGAGTAATTTAATAAAAATTTCTCTTGTCTATTATACTTTATATACATGTGAAATATATATGAATGAATATAATTTATGCATGCATACAGAAAAAATATCTTATACATGCAATGGTGGTAAGAGTTCAGAATTCAATACAATTGGTCAGTTAGTGAATATTTTATTGTTTCATCTTTGGTCTCAGAGCACCAATAAAAATAGGATGAATTTATAGTCATAGTTCTGAACTTCGAATTATAAATTGCAGCAAGGTTATGTAATTGACTGGTTATATGTCTTCTGGTGTCTTTAGGGTTTTAAATTCTTTCTCCAACACATCCATGCAAAGAACTCCTTCCTCCTTAGGAGATTTATGCCTGCTGATAAAGAAACTACACTGAGTACATTTGCCTACATTATGCATAGGCTTCTTAAATTTCTGCTGCTTTCTCTCATGCCAAGTACCCGGGCTCTGCTTTTATTTTTGAAATGTCACCATTCATTGGGTTCAGGTAGACATACGTTCCTAAGATTCATCATATTTTCTCAATGAATACATTGGGACAAATAAAAGTGTACCTTCTTTGCGCTGTGCTTATTGTGTAATAAATTTTGTTCTTTCAGTTGTATTAAAGGTAACTGGAGGACAGAGGCTGCATTTCTTACCTCTTTTTATTTCTTGTATTTGCTACAGTGACTTGTGCCCCCATGGGAGTTAATAAAACTTCTCTTCAGAATACCTGTAAGTGGTCCAACAGTGAAAAAAATCTTCATCTCCACATTTTTGAGAGTCTTAATTGACTGTTTGAAAATGTTGGGGTTTTTTGCATGTTCATCATTTAGATCTGTGCCTATAAGTCAACCACATGACATGGACTTTTAAGAAGAATCCTGTGTTTTTTTGGATGACCTTCTGGGGAGAGGCCAAAGTTTCTCAGTCATTACAAAGCAGACTCTATAAATCGTCTTGATTTCTGTTACTTTGGCAGAATTTAAGAGTGCAAGGAGGGGACCAGTTCTATGACCTCCACAAAGAGTGGGTCTGTGGCCCAGATGGGGTTCTCTTCAAAGAGTAGACAACGTTAGCTTCTATCTCTCTTACCTTTGTGCCAAAGCATTTTTACCTGTTGATTCAAGATTGAATGATTTTAAAGACAAAGGCTTTGTGAGATCTCCTAGGGTTTATTAAGTTCCGAACATTACACATTTTCCCTAATGCTTAAAACAATTCATCTTAAAGTTGCTGGGCATCACACCATATCTCATTTTAATTTTCACACAACCTCTGTATAAATCCGTATTTAGTTTTGATACACTGGATTGTTTGTGCTTGAAGAAAAATGTTCTTGTTAGATAAGGTAGAACACCTGTAAATGGGCTGGAGCAGAGTGGAACCTCAAAATATTTAAAGTGTGTTCTGCACAGCAGAGCATCTGTTTGAAGAGATGTCTGTGTCACTCTGGGTAGAAACCATAGTCTTCCAACTGATCCATCAGACAGCAGAGTGATAAGAGAATTTACTTAGTGTTTTAAAACTCTGAAAAAAACCTATATAGACTGAATAACCAAGTTGATTATTTGTTCTGAGGCAATAATTTAAGAAATTTAATAAAATGAATCTATAGATACTTATGGGTTACTCTCTCTGCAGAGGGAGAATGCTGGAGGTGCCTGACTTCTACGACCCACCTTGGGCTCATGGGTACGCTGTACAGTAGCAACTGCCATTATTTAGGTCATGTTCCTTCAGGAAAAATGAAGTACAAAAGGTTCACCAGAAACATCTTATGTGAGATTCCAAATAACAAACGGATTAGTGGGACATGTGGGAGTCTGTCTTTTGGAGGCATCTTATAATATATTTCCCTCACAGCTCAGTTGGTAAGGAATTCGCCTGCAATGCAGGAGATCCTGGTTTGATTTCTGGGTCCAGAAGATTCGCTGGAGAAGGGAAAGGCTACCCATTCCAGTATTCTTGGGCTTCCCTTGTGGCTCAGCTGGTAAAGAATCCGCCTACCATGAGGGAGACCTGGGTTCCACCCCTGGGTTGGGAAGATCCCTTGGATAAGGGAAGAACCCACTCCAGTATTCTGGCCTGGAGAATTCCATGGACTGTATAGTCAATGGGGTCACAAAGAGTCGGACATGACTGAGCAACTTTCACTTTCACTTATAATATTTTCACAAGTAATTCTAGGCACTTATAATATTTTCACAAGTAATTCTAGGGCACTGTCACTAAGATGTATTGTGAGAAACCAAACCTAAATGGCATTAGATTGCATGTAATTTTTTTCCTTATAGTTTTTTCTTAATTTAATCTCTTTCTATTTTGTAAGTATAGGTAGATGATAGTAACATATCATATATAGCATAATATACAATATAACACAACATACATAAAAGTAATGTATAATATACTATATATAAATATATGTAATGTATTCTATCAATCATGTGTCTATTGAGAGGCCATTCTGTAATTAATTTCATACTATGTAGCAATATTTTCTACTATGTGGTTGAAAGTAATATCAGAGTCACATGGAGTTGTAAGAAATAATACATAAGGACACCTTGTATCCTTTACCCAGTTGCTCAAATGACAACATCTCCTGTAACTATGGTATATATCACAATGAGGAAAATAAATTTTATATAACCCATACACCTTATTTGGAGAAGGAAATGGCAACCCACTCCAGTATCCTTGCCTGGAAAATCCCGTGGACAGAGGCGCCTGGTGGGATGCCGTCTAGGGGGTCGCACAGATTTGGACAGGACTGAAGTGACTTAGCAGCAGCATCAGCAGTATACACCCTATACGTTTTACCACTGTTGCTCACATGTGTGTTCAGTTTGTGTAATTTGATCATATGTGTGAATCTGCATGAGCACCACAAGACACGGAGATACAAGAATGGTTTCATCACAGGTTCCCTGTACCACTTTTTCACAGACATGGCCACCTGCCTCCCACCTGTTTCCTCCCTAAATCCTGGCAACCACTAATGTGTTTCCCATGCTAAAACTTTGTCACTGCCAGATGTTATATAGATAGATCTATTCAGAATGTAACATTTTGAGATTGGCTTTTTGCATGCGACTTAACTTCCTTGAAAAGAAAAGAAAAAGTTTTCGCTCCGTTGTGTCCGACTCTTTGCAACCCTGAGGGCTGTAGCCTACCAGGCTTCTCCGTCCATGGGATTCTCCAGGCAAGAATACTGGAATGGGTTGTCATTTCCTTCTCCAGGGGATCTTCCTGACCCAGGGATTGAACCCAGGTCTCCCACATTTCAGGGAGACACTTTACCCTCTGAGCCACCAGGGAAGCTCAACTTCCTTGAGATCCACCCAAATTGTCATTTGTGTCAGGAGCCCTCTTGTTACTGTTGAGTAGTATTCCATCTTATGGCTGCAGAACAGTTGTTCAGTAAAAACTGTAAGCAGTTTGGTTAACCATTCAATTGTAGAAGGACATCTGGTTTGCTTCCGCTTTGAGGCGTTTACAGATAAAGCTGCTGTGAACGTTTGTGTGATGTGCAGATTTTTGTGTGAAAATAAATTTTTATTTTTCTTGTATAAATGTCCTGCAGTGCAATTTCTGAAGTGTACAGTAAGCTCATACTTAGTAAGACATTGTCACATCCTTTTCTGGAGGGGCTGTGTCATTTTACATTCTCACAAGCAATGTAAGGAAGATGCAGTTTATACACAGCCACATTAGCACATCTTGTTATTATTTTTTAGAGAAATTTTAAGATTGTAGAAAAGTTGAACTAGAAGTATCAACTGTGTCATATACTGTCCACCTTTCCCTAAACACTGTTTTCCCTGTTATTAATATATTAGTGTGGCACTATTGTTACAATTAAGTAATCAACATTGCTATATTCTTGTTAAGAAAAGTCCAGACTTCACAGTAGGGTTCACTTTTTATGTTGTATATTTTTTGAATTTTTTCAAATGCAGAATGACATGTACCCACCATTATAATGTCACAGAATTAGTTTCATCACTCCAAAAGTCTCGGTGCTCCACCTATTCATCTCTGTCCCTACTCCCACCCCTAGCAACCATTGGTCTTTTTACTGTCTCCGTATTTTCTGGATCTCAGTATTGTATTATTTACATTTTCTTAATGACATATGATATAGAGTACCTTTTCATATGCTTATTGATCATCTGTATGTCTTCTTTGGTGAGATGTCTGTTCAGATATTTTTTTCCACTTTATAATGGGTTTGTCTTATTGTTGAATTTTACAAGTGCTTTGAGTATGTATCTAAAAAGCCATCATCATATTCAGGTTCATATAGGTTATTTCCTGTCTTCTAGAAATTTTATGGTTTGTGCTTTATAGTGAGGCTACAATCCATTGTCATTCTTTTTGTGAAAGGTGTGAAGTCAGTGTCTGAATTAATCTTCTTTTCTGTATGTGGATAAGGGAAAGGCTACCCACTCCAGTATTCTGGACTGGAGGATTCCATGGACTGCACAAACCATGGGGTTGCAGAGTCGGACATGACTCAGTGGCTTTCACTTTCATACATTTTTTCCAGTGCCAGTATCCATTTTTCATTGAATTGCCTTTATTGTTCTGTCAAAGATCAAACTAACTAGAGATTTGTGTTAGTCTGTTTCTTGGATTTTTGTTCTGTTCTATTGATCTATTTGTCTTTTCTTTTGCTAGTACCATACTGTCTTGATTATACTGTCTTTATAGGAGAATTTGAAATTGGGTGATATCGGTCTTCTAATGTTGTTCTTGAATGTTGTGTTGGATATTCTGGATCTTTTGCTTCTAAATAGAAATTTTAGAACCAGTTTGTTGATATACATAAAGTAACTTACTGGAATTTTTATTGGGATTGTATTGAATCTATATATTAATTAGAGTAAGATGAACATCTTAACAATATTGAATCTTCCTAACCAGGAACATAAATATCTCTCCATTTGTTGAGACCTTCTTTATTTCATCAGTGCTTTGTAGTTTTCCTCATATAAATCTTATACATATTTTGTTAGATTTGTATCTCACTATTTCATATTTCTGGTGCTGATTTAAATCTTCAAATTACATTTGCACATTGCTGGCATCAGTTCAGTTCAGTTCAGTCGCTTAGTTGTGTCCGACTCTTTGCGACCTCATGAATTGCAGCACGCCAGGCCTCCCTGTCCATCACCAACTCCCAGAGTTCACTCAGACTCATGCCCATCGAGTCGGTCATGCCATCCAGCCATCTCATCCTCTGTCGTCCCCTTCTCCTCCTGCCTCCGATCCCTCCCAGCATCAGAGTCTTTTCCAATGAGTCAACTCTTCGCATGAGGTGGCCAAAGTACTGGAGTTTCAGCTTTAGCATCATTCCCTCCAAAGAAATCCCAGGGCTGATCTCCTTCAGAATGGACAAGTTGGATCTCCTTGCAGTCCAAGGGACTCTCAAGAGTCTTCTCCAACACCACAGTTCAAAAGCATCAATTCTTCAGTGCTCAGCTTTCTTCACAGTCCAACTCTCACATCCATACATGACCACTGGGCTTCTGTGTATTAACCTTGTATCCTTCAATTTTCTTCTTTAGCCTGTTGATGTGATAAACTATATTTATTGGTTTTGAGTGTTAAACTAGCCTTGTATATTTGGAATAAATGCAACTTGAAAGTGAAAGTGAAGTAGCTCAGTTGTGTCAGACTCTTTGCGACCCCACGGACTGTAGCCTACCAGGCTCCTCCATCCATGGGATTTTCCAGGCAAGAATTCTAGAGTGGGTTGCCATTTCCTTCTCCAGGAGATCTTCCCTACCCAGGGATTGAACCTGGGTCTCCCTCATTGTAGGCAGATGCTTTACTGTCTGAGCCACCAGGGAAGTCCAAATCCAACTTGGTTATATATAATTTTTTGTATACATTGTGGTATTCTATATGGCAATACTTGAGTGTTTCTGCATATATGTTCACTAGAGATATTTGATTCTAGTTTTCCCTCCTTGTAACTTCTTTGCCTGCTTTTGATATTAGGGTAATGCTGGCCTCATTTAATTAGTTAGGAAGTCTTCTCTCTCCTATCTTCTCAAAGAGATTGAGCAAAATTGGTAAAATTCCTTATTAAGTGTTTCATAGAATTCCTCTGTGAAGCCATCTGGGCCTGGAAATTTATTAATTTTTTATTCAACTTCTCTAATAGATGTAGATTTACTCATATTATCAATTTCTCCTTGAGTGAGTTTTTGTAGATTATATTTTTCAAGGAATCAGTAACTTTCATATAAATTAAAGATTTTTCAGTCATAAATAGGTATTGGATTTTGTCAAATGTTTTGTTCTGGATCAATGATATGGTCATATGATTGATCTCCTTTAACTCATAAGTATGATGGATTACTTTGATGAATTTTTAACATTGAACCAGCCTTACACATCTAAAATAAAACCCACTTGAACATAATAAATAATTCCTTTTATGCATTGCTGATTTCATTTGCTAATATTTCGTTGAGGATTTTTGCATCAAAGTTCATGAGAGATACTAGTCTGTATTTCTTACACCATCTTCCTTATTTTCCTTTATTATTGTCTTTGTCTGGTTTTGGTATTACAGTAATATAGTTTCATAAGGGAAGTAGGCTTCCTGCTCAATTTTCTGAAGAAACTGTAAGTTTGGTTTTTATTTTAAATGTTTGGTAGAATTTTACAGTGAAGTCATCTGGTCATGGAGTGAATTTTTTGTTTTGTATTTGTTTTTCAGGGGTTAAAATTACAAATTCAGTTTCTTTAATAGTTATAGTAGTAGTCTAGTCCAGTTACCTCATTCACTTTTGTTGAGATTTTGTAGCCTGTTTCTCTATGAATTGATCCTTTTTTTTTTAAGTTGTCATATTTATGATCATAAATTTGTCTTGCAGTGTTCCCTTATAATTTTTACTTTGCTGAAGGCGCTGTTGTGGTATTCTCAGTTTCATTCTATAGTTAATTATGTATCTTATTTCATTTTATCTCTGCTAATCTTGATGGAGAGTTATCAACATTGATTTTTTTAATAAACAAAACTTTTTATTTTGAGGATTTTTTCTCAGTTGTTTCCTTACTTTAATTTTAGCTGATTTTTGCTCTTTGTGAATTTTTCTTTTCTGCTTTTATTTTGGGAATTTTGCTAATTTTTCCCTAGTTTACTGAGTTAGATTATTGATTTAAGACCTCTGATATTTTTATTGCAAACACTTGTTGCTATAATTTCCCTCTCAAAACTGTTTTAGATGCCTTATACATGTTTTTACTTTGAGCTTTTGTTTATTTCTAAGTATTTAAAATCTTTTGGGCACTCTTTTTTAACTTTTGGATTATACAGAAGTTCTTTGTTTAATATTAAAGTAATTGCAGAATTTCCTATTTTCTTTCTCTTATTAATTCTAATTTGACTTCATTGATGTCACAAAACATGCCCTGTATAGTTTAATGTTTTAAAATTTTTAGGTTTTGTGAATTAAAATTTAATCTGTCTTATACAGATGGCTAACATACACATGAAAAGATGCTCAACATCATTCATTATCAGAGAAATGCAAATCAAGACCACAATGAGGTACCATCTCACACCAGTCAGAATGGCTGCTATCAAAAAGTCTACAAACAATAAATGCCAGAGAGGGTGTGGAGAAAAGGGAACCTCTTACATTGTTGATGGGAATGCAAACTAGTACAGCCACTATGGAGAACAGTGTAGAGATTCCCTTAAAAATCTAGAAATAGAATTGCCATATGACCCAGCAATCCTACTGTTGGGCTTACACACCGAGGAAACCAGAATTGAAAGAGACACTTGTACGCCAATGTTTACAATAGCTAGAACATGTTTACACTGTTTACAATAGCTAAGCAACCTAGATGTCCATTGGCAGATGAATGGATAAGAAAGTTGTGGTACATATATACAATAGAATATTACTCAGCTATTAAAAAGAACACATTTGAGTCAGTTCTAATGAGGTGGATGAAACTGGAGCCTATTATATACAAAGTCAAGTAAGTCAGAAAGAAAAACACCAATACAGTATATTAACACATATATATAGAATTTAGAAAGATGGTAACGATGACCCTATATGCGAGACAGCAAAAGAGACACAGATATAAAGAACAGACTTTTGGACTCTGTGAGAGAAGGTGAGGATGGGATGATGTGAGAGAATAGCATTGAAACTTGTATATTACCATGTGCAAAATAGATGACCAGTGCAAGTTTGATGCATGAAACAGGGCACTCAAAGCTGGTGCACTGGGACGACCCTGAGGGATGGGATAGGGAAGGAGGTGGGAGGGGGGTTCAGGATGGGGGACACACGTACACCTATGGCTGATTCATGTCAATGTATGGCAAAAACCACCACAATAATGTAAAGTAATTAGCCTCCAATTATAATAAATAAATTAAAAAATTTAATCTGTCTTGGTGTTTGCTACAGGGGTGCTTGAACAAGCTCTGATGGAATGGAGTGTTGAGTAATGTCAGTTAGATCCTAACTATGAATAGATACTAGTTATGGTTGCTTTTCTAGGGCATTGGACTCATAGATTTCCTTGTACTGACATTCTGGAAATAGAACCCCTGATAATGAGATTTTGAAGCAATGTTTCCTTTGTCTTCTAGTTACTACTGGCATTCTGCTAAAATTTTCCTGATATTTTTTCTTGATTTGTAAGTGAGTTGGTTAGATGGTTTGTTTCATTTTGAAATCTGAAGATTCCACCATTTTATATTTTATTATTTCTGTCATTATAGTGGAGTTCCCATTAATTTTCTATAAAAATTTGAAGCCATCCTTACAGTTTCCATGATGTTGTAAAAACTCATATAAACTAGTCAGATTTATAAGAAATTTAAAGAAGATTTTAAGGAAACAAATAGAAGTATAAATGAGTAAGGACCATGTTAGTTATTTTCTATTTAAATACTAGTTGCTGTTAGTCTGTGATGATTAGTGAGCATCAGTGTCAGTGAGTAGAAAACCAGTGGAAAGCCCAACCACTCACTAACTTCCACCAGAGGTTAGGCTGGAGAATTTTCCTGGAAAACCAGTCAGCATTACTTTCTTTGCACAGGGAGTGGGAATTGTTCCGATTTAAAAAGAAACGCTCTTTGGTCCTCGCTAAAAATTGAAATGGTTATTGTTTTTTCCTCTCCTGTTGAAATGGAGTAACAGTTGGCTCTCCAAGAGTCTACTACTCATTTTAAGTACCCAATAAAAGTCCTGTAGATACACTTGAAATGCCAGCCAGAGGAGAGGAAATTAGAAACCTAGAAAATATTTGAACACAGGTTTGAGGTTATTTGAACTAATAACATTTATGACTAATGAGACTGAAGATAGGATTAGACTTTCTTTGTGAGCAAGCACAGCATCTCCTGGCAACCACTGGTTTTATTTCAGAAAAGGGTAACTTTACTTTATCACACATAGTTTCTCTGACTATGGGACTCAGTTGTTGGAATATTGAAGTATTGTGGCTTATTGTAATCAAATCTGCATGCAGGTTTCTCTGTGAAATAATTGTAATCTTCCACTGTACTGAAGGAAATGCTTTGAAATAAAGAAAACTCATGTTAACCATGGGGCAATTTCACTCAGTTCAAAAAGATTCTTTTTATAGATAGCAATCTAACATGTAACATTTTGAAAGAATTTAAGTCTGGGGGATGTTGTGACATCAACCACTATTTCTTATCCTAGTACATAGCATAATATCTGAGTATTAGTACTCATAGGTAAAGACACTTCAGTACTATGAAATATGTATATATGTGTCTGTGGGTGTACTCGGTCACTTCAGTCATGTTTAACTCTTTGTGACCCTGTGGACTGTAGCCTGACAGACTCCTTTGTCCATGGGATTCTCTAGGCAAAAATACTGAAGTCGGTTGCCGGCCCCGGGATTGAACCCACGTGTCCTGAGTCTCCTACGTTGTAGGCGGATTCTTTACCCATTGAGCCGCCTGGGAAGCCCCCCACCCTCCACCACACACACACACACGCACAATACACATACCCATCCTCTTTCTGAACATCTTTCCAATAAATACAACTTTTACAAATAGGGGAAGGAATGGCCATAAAGGTAGATTGCTTGATCTTGTTCTCCTTTCCTTAGACAGCTAGCCATACATTCTACAGTCATAAATATTTATAGATGTAAAACTGAAGATTGGTTGTAAGAAAATGAAGTAAAATGAATTACTTCATAATTTTTTGTTAAAGTGTAACAAACTTTGCTACAAAAAATAAATTAACAGAAAAAGAAAATCAATGTTCAAATTAAAGAGGATAAAAATTGAAACATCTAGTTAGTATTTATAGATGAATTAAGTGTATCATTATCTCTTAATAATTACAAAATTTGCTTCTTTTTAGAAAGTACAGTAGCGTGTAGAAGATTGTTCTCTCATGAATTCAGCTTTTTCACTCATGAATGCCATGTGCCACAGGCACCTTTTCAGGTGTTCCTTCAGTGTACGTTGCCATCAGTTCAGTTCAGTTGCTCAGTCATGTCCAACTTTTTGCAACCCCATGGACTGCAGCACGCCTGGCCTCACTGTCCATCACCAACTCCCAAAGTTTACTCAAACTCATGTCCATTGAATTGGTGATGCCATCCAACCATCTCATCCTCTGTCGTCCCCTTCTCTTCCCGCCTTCAATCTTTCCAGGTTCACGGGCTTTTCAAATGAGTCAATCCTTCACATCGGGTGGCCAAAGTATTGGAGTTTCAGCTTCAGCCTCAGTCCTTCCAATGAATATTCAGGACTGATTTCCTTTAGAATTGACTGGTTTGGTCCCCTTGCAGTCCAAGGGACTCTCAAGAGTCTTCTCCAACACCACAGTTCAAAAGCGTCAATTCTTCGGAGCTCAGCTTTCTTTATAGCCCAGCCCTCACATCCATACATGACTACTGGAAAAACCGTAGCCTTGACTATACAGACCTTTGTTGGCAAAGTAATGTCTCTGCTTTTTAATATGCTGTCTAGGTTGATCATAGCTTTTCTTCCAAGGAGTAAGCATCTTTTAATTTCATGGCTGCAGTCACCATCTGCAGTGATTTTGGAGCCCCCCCAAAATAAAGTCTGACGTTATTTTCACTGTTTCCCGATCTATTTGCCATGAAGTCTTGGAGCCGGATGCATGATCTTAGTTTTCTGAATGTTGAGCTTTAAGCCAACTTTTTCACTCTCCTCTTTCACTTTCATCAAGAGGCTCTTTAGTTCTTCACTTTCTGCCATAAGGGTGGTGTCATCTGCATATCTGAAGTTATTGATATTTCTCCCGGTAATCTTGATTCCAGCTTGTGCATCACCAAGCCCAGCGTTTCTCATGATGTACTCTGCATAGAAGTTAAATAAGCAGAGTGACAATATACAGGCTTGACATACTCTTTTCCCTATTTGGAGCAAGTCTGTTGTTCCATGTCCAGTTCTAACTGTTGCTTCCTGACCTGCATACAGATTTCTCAGGAGGCAGGTCAGGAGGTCTGGTATTCCCATCTCTTTAAGAATTTTCCACAGTTTGTGGTGATCCACATTGCCATCAGATAGTCTTAAACTGCTTTCAAAATGATGATCGTTTTTCTTAAATTTGAAGTTTTCAAGGTTGAACAATATTTCTATACTGTTCCAAATACAATGGGAACTATTTAAATATGGCTTTGTTCTTGGGGATCCTAAGAAAGCAGATCATAGATAATATATTAAGCAAATGCTAACTAGGGTTATTAAGTAATAATGAGATATTAATAAAATGAATATTCTTAAGATCACTAAAGTCAAATTTATGATCCTGCTATGGAATTTTGAATAATGTTAGTCTACATGTATTAAAAAAAAAAATTTCTACAATTAAAACATCAATCTGTTTAAAACTATGTAACCCACATAGAATGCCAGGATCCATTTGTGGATTTTTTAAAGTAGAATTGCATTCCCACCACCCCCATATCCCAGAAAGTTTGGTTGATACCATGAATTTTCTGGAGGCCCTGTGGGCCTTTTCTGAATAATTAAAAACTATAAATTTCTAAAAGTGCTAAAATATTATTAATAACTAATTTTTCCTAATTATCCCCATAGGTATGACAGGTGGGTTACTCATTTTATTTGAATCAATTTCCATTTCTAGTTCTCCACCTCCATCTGTAGGTCTGGATCTTGGTTGGATCTACATTTAGACCTACCAGTGGTACAGAACATGGAATTTACAGAACATGGGGATTTGATTTTTATCACTCCTGGGAGCTGGTTAAACAAGTCTGTGTGGCGGTTGCTCCCGTGTCTGGGGTGCACTCTCCTGGGGCCTGAAGGAGACCTGACAGGAGACAGGAGCAACAGACTCCCTTCCTGCGGGTGAGCAGAGAGTGACCGTGGTGCCTTGTGTCCCTGCACCAGCCTTCTCAACATAAAACAGGTCTGAGCGCTGCTTTACCACCTTTTCCCAGACCTGCCCCCAGATATCTCATGTGGCCAAGCGGTCGTACCGTGAGGAATGGATTTCAGCAAATACATTTCCAATTTAGATACCTTGGCTCAGTACTAATCGACCACCAAGGAAAGCTAAGAAATTTTTGTGACCTGGGAACTAAGTAAATAAAATGATTTAAGGAAGATAAAATGGCCAGTTATTTTTCTAAGTTGAAGATAGAGTGGTTATCATTCAACTTAGCAGTGTAGAGGCCATAAGGAAATGGAACAACAGCAAATGCAATGGAATTCAGGGGAGGGGACAGAAGATTACAGAGTGAAGTGGATTTGAAAGAGAAAGGGGGGAGAGAAATGTGAGCTAGAAGGAGAAACACAATGTGCAGAAGTTTTACGACAAAAAAAAAGAGTAATAAATGGAGTAATAGTTAGCCAGTGTAAAGGAAACAAAGAAGGGAATAAACTAGAAAAATAAATTTAAAATAAAAAAAACTTGATACTTTAGGAGAACTTCTGGGTGATAGCCTCTAACAGGTGAGAGGGGACGTAAGCCTGACCACACATGGCAGGCTAGGCTGCCTACAGAAACATGGTCGGCTCTTCTGGGTGAGTGGCGAGGCCTCCAGACTTTGGGAGAGTGAGTGGACTGGCCCAGGGTTCTAGCACAAGGGTTGGCGACTTTGGGGACCCACTAGAGTTCATGACTGTAGTCCACAAAATAAGTTGTGCATTCCCCTATTTTTAATTACAGAGAAAAGGAGTGAGACTTTGCAGCAAATCTGCATTGCTTCAAAAACTCTTCTACTAGATTAGAAAGAGCAAAATGCCATGCTTGGTAGACAGAAGCCTAGTCCCCTGGAAGTTATTTACATTAAGCTCAATGTAGCAGTAGTTCAAAGTTAATAATATGCCCACAATAAAACTCATAACCTAAATTTGAAAGCCTTTCCAAAACACTGAGTAAGGTGGAACTATAGTGCAGCTCTAATTATAAACTATGTAGGGAGATTAACGTCCCTCATCAAATAATTTCTTAGAGTGTGTGCAAATCGGAGCCTCGGTCCACCGACTGTCCTGCGCATGGCCTCTTTATTGCTGCTCTGAGGCTCGCGCAGTTGGGGGCTTCCGTGTTCATTAAGCTGCCTGCACGGGGGAGTGCTTGAGCACATAATGAGTGCAGACTGGGATGAGTCAGTTATTGGCACCAGCTACCGCCACTGCCATATGCAGCTCATTTTATTTTATTTTATTTTTTATTTCTCCAGCCCACCCACTAAATTTTATTCCTTTTGCCAAGTTATTCCCCTATGCTTGGTTTAGAAACAAGACACAATATTACCCTTCTGTCTTCACACTTAAGACAGTATAACATTGATTTCTGATTTCTCTTTGATTTCATATTTTTAGAAGCAAATGGTGTGTGTAAAAATGGGGAAAGGCCTGAGAGAATGAGAGGATAGGATTATTCAGATGAGTATATTCAAGTTCCATGGTATTTGAGGACACCAGGGTATGTTCAGAGATCCTGCTTTTGCTGCTGGCTCTCTCCTGCTAGCTTCAGCGTCTTCACTATAAAGTAGGGGTCACTTTATTGGGGCAGTGGACAGGGAAAGGGCAAAAGGAGCACAGAGCAAGCCTGCTTTGAGGCCGGGGGGCGGGGGGGCCTGTGAGTGAATGTCAGGTGAGTTAAGACATTGGCTCATTTTACTTTGAGTAGTGTTCTCCAGTAAGTCGTGGTACAGAGAACCCAGATACTTTCCCTGGAAAGTTTAATCCACTCAAAAATTTCCCATGGAATCTAGAGAATGTTGGGTTTATAGGGGACTGATTTCAGAATCACATCACCACCGCCTTGTGAAGCCAAATCAATGCTACTGTCAGTGTTTGAACCACAAGTTTACTCATAATTCTGGAGAACTGAAAGCAATACTACAGCCTTCTAACTGATGCCTCCTATATTGATAGATTTCTTACTTGTCAGTGTGTGACAAAAATTCTAATATTTTATTCAAAACTATAAAAATTAGGATAAGCCTGAATGTATGAATTTGAATCTTAATTAGTTTCATACTCCCCCCATTTTTTTTTTTCTTGCTAAATAATAAGCTTCCTGTCTCCTTTTATTTTAAAGAATATTGAACGTACAATGCATCAAAACAGACGTTGGCTCTTTGACCTCCTTGAGGGAGCGATTGGGAAATATACCTTCAAACAATTTGCCAAAAATATTAGTGGCAGCACCTTCTGACTACTTGATAAAAGCCATCATAGCAGTGACTAACACTTGGGTATAAAATATCCTTTTCTTCCAAAGGCCAGAAGCCCTTTGTAGAACTAACGCGTAATAAGAGAGCTGATAGCACACATAAATTAAATAATGCCTCTCCGCAAGAAGAACTGGGAAATCTGAAGTGTATGAAGAGGGCACTTCTGAAAAGAGTAGAATGTTAACTAGCATTTGAAGAAGGGACAAAGGAACCAGAAGTAATTAGTAAAAAGACTAACCCAGCTTTTTGCTTTTGTTTCTCTTGCTTGCTCCCCGCCCCCACCCCCCTCTCCCCGCCACCCTGCTAACCTCACTCTACGCTCCTCCCCTAATTCTGAAATAACTGCCTCTATGCAGAGAGAACAGGGACAATGCAGAGACAAAATGAAGGTTGTAAGTGAAATGGCAGTCCTTACTATCAGGACTGTAGCACTTTGAAGAGGAAGGGCAAGCTGTTTTCTTCCTGTCCTGTCATAGTTTCTTGGCATTGGGGATCCATAACTTTATTGCTTACAAATGGGTAACAATTGCTTCTTTTCGGTCAGCAGTAGACATTTTCTTTGTACTATTAATGACCAAGTAAGGGAAGGTTCACTGTTCAGATCCCCTTAGAGGATGTATCCTTCGACTGCCAGAGATCAGAGACCCACGTCTAATGAAGCATGATTTCCCCAGCAAAAGACACCTCTGCAGGTCACTAATGTCATCATTAATGGAAAATTAGCATTTAAAAGTTATAGTCCTTAAACGTAGGAGATCCAGTCCAACTCAGGTCTTGAGTTCTGTGTTTGCCTTCAGAATTCCCTTGGCTGCAAAGAATACACACAACCAAAACAAAGCCCAGTTAAGTATGTTCCTTATCAGTTTAGCTTTACCTTGTACTTGTGGCAAAATAGGATGGGGGAACATGTTAATTTTATTTAATCAAATGTAATAAGCAACTCACACAGGCATGGTTATAATGATTCCAACATCATCTGCTGAAGCTCACAGCTTAGGTTGCTGTGGGGTTGCATTGATTTTCAGAGTTCTCACTGTACAGGGGACCCTCTGAGTTAAGAAGGGATCACAGAAACAACATGACGTTAGGTGAGCTCTCAGACTTATGTGAGATTAGCAGAGTCCAGGTTAAGAAGAAGTTAATCTCCAAACACTGAGCTAATTATACAACTAAAAGGACATTAGTAATTAATTTCTCTTGTGACTAATGATTATGGCTTTTGCTTAACTAATTCAAGCTGATCTTTAGAGTTCAGTGAATCTATTATTTTTAAATATAAAAGGGTTTCTTATTAAATATTTATTTACTTGCTTTGTATAGCAGTGAATCCCAGTGAAGTGTTAATAGTATTCAGCCCACTCAGTTCAGTTCAGTTCAGTTGCTCAGTCCGACTTTTTGCAACCCCATCGACTATAACATGCCAGGCTGCCCTGTCCATCACCAACTCCTAGAGCTTCCTCAAACTCATGTCCATTGAGTTGGTGATTCCATCCAACCATCTCATCCTGTGTCGTCCCCCTCCTGCCTTCAATCTTTTCCAGCATCAGGGTCTTTTCCAATGAGTCAGTTCCTTGCATCAGGTGACCAAAGTATTGGAGTTTGAGCTTCAGCATCAGTCCTTCTAATGAATATTCAGGACTGATTTCCTTTAGGATGGACTGGTTGGATCTCCTTGCAGTCCAAGGGACTCACAAGAGTCTTCTCCAAAACCACAGTTCAAAAGCATCAATTCTTCCACATTCAGCTTTCTTTATAGTCCAACTCTCACATCCATACATGACTATTGGAAAAACCATACCTTTGACTAGATGGACCTTTGTTGGCAAAGTGATGTCTCTGCTTTTTAATATGCTGTCTAGGTTGGTCATAACTTTTCTTCCAAGGAGCAAGTATCTTTTAATTTCATGGCTGCAGTCACCATCTGCAGTGATTTTGGAGCCCCCAAAATAAAGTCTGTCACTGTTTCCATTGTTTTCCCATCTATTTGCCATGAAGTGATGGGACCAGATACCGTGATCTTAGTTTTCTGAATGTTGAGCTTTAAGCCAACTTTTTCACTCTCCTCTTTCACTTTCATCAAGAGGCTCTTTAGTTCTTCACTTTCTGCCATAAGGGTGGTGTCATCTGAATATCTGAGGTATTGATATTTCTCCTGGCAATCTTGATTCCAGCTTGTGCTTCACCCAGTCTGGCATTTCTCATGATGTACTCTGCATGTAAGTTAAATAAGCAAGGTGACAATATACAGCCTTGATATACTCCTTTTCCTATTTGGAACCAGTCTGTTGTTTCATGTCCAATTCTAACTGTTGTTTCTTGACCTGCATACAGATTTCTCAGGAGGCAGGTAAGGTGATCTGGTGTTCCCATCTCTTGAAGAGTTTTCCACAATTTGTTGTGATCTACACAGTCAAAGGCTTTGGTGTAATCAATAAAGCAAAAGTAGATTTTTTAAAAAAATTCTCTTGCTTTTTCTATGATCCAACAGATATGGGCAATTTGATCTCTGTTTCCTCTGCCTTTTCTAAATCCAACTTGAACATCTGTGAGTTCTAGGTTCACATACTGTTGAAATCTGGCTTGGGGAATTTTGAGCATTACTTTGCTAGCATATGAGATGAGTGCAATTGTGTGGTAGTCTAAACATTCTTTGGCATTGGCCTTCTTTGGAATTGGAATGAAAACTGACTTTTTCTAGTCCTATGGCCACTGCTGAGTTTTCCAAATTTGCTGGCATATTGACTGGAGCATTTTAATGACATCATCTTTTAGGATCCAAATCCTAAAGCTCAACTGGAATTCCATCACCTCCACTAGCTTTGTGCATAGTGGTGCTTCCTAAGGCCCACCTGATGGTATTTTGATATGTGCAGTTAATGTGTCCTTCATAGCACCCAGAATAACAAATGATGCAATCCCTGCCTCAGGGAAGTATGTACGACTGGTATCATTGAACTCTCCCAAATTTAATAAATAAAGAGATTAGTATTATAGGCAGAAACTGTGGCGTTGGCAAAGACTCTTGAGAGTCCCTTTGACTGCAAGTAGATCCAACTAGTCCATCCTAAAGGAGATCAGTCCTGGGTGTTCATTGGAAGGACTGATGTTGAAGCTGAAACTCTAATACTTTGGCCACCTGATGCGAAGAGCCGACTCATTTGAAAAGATCCTGATGCTGGGAAAGTTTGAAGGTGGGAGGAGAAGGGGATGAGAGAGGATGAGATGGTTGGATGGTATCACCAACTCAATGGACATGAGTTTGGGTAAACTCCGGGAGTTGGTGAAGGACAGGGAGGCCTGGTGTGCTGTGGTTCATGGGGTCACAGAGTCGGACACGACTGAGTGACTGAACTGAACTGATTATAGGCAGAAAAGTAGAAAGAAACACTCACGAAAATAGACATGCTCCAGTTCCAGTCAGTTTTCTAGAACTTATATCCGTTCTTTCAAGGTCTCATTTTGTGCTTGCTTCAAGATGACACCAAGGATTAGCTGAGGAATATTGGGGATGTAAGCGGGATGTCCTGTCAGCCAGTGAGTTGGTTGTGCCTGCCATCCACAGAGAAAGCCTCAAGTCCACCACTTCAGATTCTATGGTCAGTCTTGAGACTGGACATGGAATTTCCTGCCACTTCATTATTGTCTTAATGCCAAGATCTCTCTCTCTCTCTCTTTTGACCATGTCACATGGCTTGCAGGATGTTCTCTGACCAGGGGCTGAACCCAGGCCACCACAGTGAAAGCACCGAATCCTAGCCACTAGACAACCAAGGAGCACCCATGCCAAGCTTTCTCTTTATCTCTCTCTTCACTATGGCAGTCTAGAAATTACTTTTTAAGTGAGGAGAAAAACAGTCTCTTCCTCTTTTTATACTCACTAAAAGAGAAGCCTAGAGCTGGGTTTCCAAATTCCAAAATGTTAAAAAAGAAATAAATGAGTAAAATGAGTTCACATTTGCATATCACCCTACCCTCACTTGGACAGAGCAAGGTGGTGGACTCACCTCTATTCTCAGTTTAGTACATGGCTGTACACGGCATCACCCAGTCCTACTGTAAACTATAGGGCATGGATAGCATCACAGTCTGGCTAGACTTCTCTTTGCTCAGGACCATTACTGTGTGTGGCACTTGAAGACATGCTGTACTTGAGAGGAGTCCAGCCCTGACCATCCGTCTCAATTCTACTTGTATTTTCTAATCCCTATTCAGGTTAGCATATATAGTTAGGTATGTGGCCAGGGGCTCAGATGATGTCTTGGTCCACATCCAGACCCCCAGTCAGATGCAGAAAAGAGCGAACCCCAAAACTGTAATGCATCAGCAATGTCTGTTATGTATTATGTGTTCATCAGACATTACATATCAAGTTTCTCACTGTTATACATGTGAAGCCCATGTCTTTTGCAATGCTGTTGAAAGATGATACATTTTTTTGTCACCATTATCCAGGACTTTGATTCAACATAATAAAAAAGAGACTTAGTACAGAGCAGTGGTAACTTAATTGTCATGGGAAGATGGGAAGTTAACACGTGAAGTTTCTTCTGTACAAGAAAAAAAATCAAAGCATGTCATGACAAAGTTTGAATAGAGGTTTCAAAGTCATTCATATAGAGTGAAGGGGAAGGTGGTGGTGTACGGATTGCATTATCCACAGCTCAGGGCTCTCTTGTGGGGTTCTAAGAACAAGCTGAACCCCTGTTCTGGCTGCAAGTGGATGAGACTCCATGAGCTCATTTTTGAACAGCCCCGTGGCAATGTTCATTAGCGAGTGCCCAGTAGACAATATTGAGGAACATTTTGTTGTCGATATGTTCAGTAGACCATGTCAGGTAGCAATATCAGATAATTGATTACTTTATATTGTGTGGTTACTTCACATAATTAGAGAATGTTAGGTAGTGTTGGTCAGCTCTGGTGGTAGGAACTATGGAGTGCTGTTACTGTTTTCCTTTTCTCTTTATAAGTGGTCATTACATCACATTGGTTTGAGAATCTTCTCCTAGTGTCAAGTTCTGTCTCACACCTCCAACTTGCTGACCCAAATCACAGCTCTCAGTGTCTGCAGCGTCAGCTCTGCTCACATCACGTCTCCAGGGAGGAGATGAGTCGAGAGTGTTTTTATTACATCCCAGTTAACAGATATATAAAGCAGAGTAATCAAAACACTTCCCGAGAGGGATGGAAGGATGTTGGCTTGTGAAATGCTTCTTCAGGATGCAGTGTTCAAGCCACAGATGAAACAGTAGATTAGTTTCACTACTGTCTGTATTCAAGGATTCTGGTAACAAAAGCAAAGAGAGCTTCAGTCTCCTTCTTCCATGATTATTTTTAAGCATAGGGATATATACCAATATATCATTGCCTTCAGGTACACTTTAAGAGAGATTTGTTAATGCAGTTTTACTTCATAACTTTATTGAAACTATATAAAATATCCATTCATTTTTTGGTTTGTGTTTGAGAGCTTCTAGATTTGGTTTGTGTTTGAGAGCTTCTAGGTCATATGCATCTCCATTATATGAATACATTTATTACTAAAATTTCAATTATCCATATTTCTAGCTAAATTGCCTTCATTTTGCCAAATTACTCTGTTGACTGTATACAGTAGCTGTTTGTTGTTTATATCTGCACATGTATGTGTTATGCAGTACTTGTTACTCATTCTTATGAGATCTCTTGGTTCTTTGTCCTCTTACCATTTCTGGATTATTACCTCTTTGCTTTAAGGTGATAACTCACTTTTTTTTTGGTGAGAAGCAGTTGAGTTCTGAAGATACTGTTTTTCGCACTTACAGCAATTCCACGTCTACTTGTAGCTCTATTTGTAAAGTTTAATTAATTCTTTAATCCTGCTGCAGCTTTTGTTTCACTAGCTAATATCTTGAACCATTTTTAAATGGGTATAAATGTATTATGCTTGTTGACATGCTTAAGTGCCTCTTCTAAGCTGTTCCTACAAGCTACTGACAAATTGAAGACATTGTTAAACTACAAAAAGTAAATAATAATACTTTTCCTGAAGAATCCGAATGTGGTTTAATACAGCTATAATATGTTCAAAAATATGGTGTTAAGTGAGTGTACGGACAATGATATTCAAAATTTACAGAGAAAATATTTATTCTATCAAGTGGAAAGATTTTTTTTTTCAAAATTCATTAAAGATTGTTTTTCCTTAGTTACTCTATGTTTTTCTTTTGTATTAGGTCAGAGTTCTACCACTTCCCCACAATACTTGGTGATAATCACAATGGTATCTAAGGTCTAGGCGGGTCCTGTGAGCAGTGAGTCCACACATGGAGAGGCAGAAACCCCAGTCATGTCCATAGGTTAGTGCAGGATCCAACCAGAGTGGCCATGAGTGTCTGTATCCTCTGTGAGAAGATCACTACAGCCAACTTTCTTCTAAATGCTGGATCATTTTCAGCTTCAGTGTTTTTAGTTATGAAGCCTATGCTGTTTTGTTTTCAGTGGTTCCCCACTCCAGTCCAGAAGCACACCCCCCCCCCCCGCCCCCCGACTCCCATTCTGCTTACAGCCTGTTATCTTGGTCCTGGTCAGTTCTCCATGGACCTGTGTTTATCTCCTCACTGGTGTTGTCCATCGCCATCGTTATCCATTCATGCTTCTCTTCTTATCCTTTTTCTAGGCAATATATTATTCAGCACATTCATTTCTGACTGAAAATTTATAACTTTCCTGTCACTATTTATTCCCTCTTTCTTAGATCATTAATACATTGGCTGCACATTTACCACTGTTTAAAAGTAGTAAAACTGGATAAATTTAACCTCTCCCCCCTTTTTTTTCCTGCTTTTTAAAATTTTCCTATTGACTGGTTGAGAATTCATTCATTTACTTACTCACTCACTTGTCCGTTAGTAAGTGCCTGTTGATCACCTTTTCCACACCAGCCACTGTGCCAAGGAAGTGGACTCAGCATCCACACAATATCTTTTCTTGGTCTGATAGCTCATTTATGATTAATGCTGAATAATATTCATTGTCTGGATGTACCACAGCTTATTTATCCATTTACCTACTGAAGGACATCTTGGTTGCTTCCAGGTTTGGGTAACTATGATTAAAGCTGCTGTAAACATCCATGTGTAGGTGTTTGTGTGGAGATAAGTTTTCAGCTCCTTTGGGTAATTGCCAGGGAGCATGGTGGCTGTATCATATAGTGAGACTATATTTAGTTTTGTAAGAAACTACCACATTGTCTTCTCACCAGCGTTTGGTGTTGTTGTGCCCTGGGTTTTGGCTATACTAATAAGCATGTAGTGGTATTTCATTTTAATTTGCATTTTCCTAATGACATATGATATGGAGCATCTTTTCCTACATTTATTTTATCATATGAATATCTTTTCTGACGAGGGTTCTGTTAAAGATTTGGCCCACATTGGCTTATTTTTAAACTGTGGTTTTGATAATTAAGCTTCATGTAAGAATTTTGATCAATACAGGAGTTAAGAATGAAAGCCTTTGAAGGAGGCACAGGACTCCCAGCCATTCCCTGGACCTCAGAGGTATGGTTACTGTGCGAAGTGGCCTGATGGCCAGTGAACACAGCCCATTCTCCCCACTGGAAAAGCAGCCAGAAGCCATGGAGAATTAGAGACCAAAGGGAGTTGGTTTGTGGCTGTCCCTGTTCCCATGCACTCCCCCTCCCCGAATGGGTAACTCTGAACTAAGTGGCCTAGACTGACTTCTGTTGTTCTTCAGCTGAACCGGGCCCCACTTTCCCCTGGGGGTGACTCCTTGAGGATGTCCCTTATATTGGTTGCTTCTACTTCCTCCTGTCACTTCCCTGGTTTGCCAGGGCTCCCTCCGAAATCAAATACATGCCCTCAAATTTTTGTCTGAGGGTTCATTTCCATGGGAACCTGAATGAAGAGAGCCTTCATACCAAAATAATAAAAGCATAATTCTGTTTACTTATTGTTGTATATCAACACAAGCAGTTAGATTTCTTTTGAGTGCTTAGTTTGCTCTATGATTCGCTCATAAATCAATACCATAGGAACCTTAATCATGTTTGCTGTTCACTCCAAACTCCTTTCATTATGGCTTCATCTTTCCAAGACAGGTTTTATTAGTAGATGCATTACTGACTGGATAGGAATTATGACCTCATATCCCAGGGCATACAATCAGAGAAACATGGGGAATCCACCTGGTCATAGAGGAGCTCCATCAGAATAGCCATCATATTGGGTGTGATTAGACAAGGAAGAGAGGATGGGGGAGACACATGGAAAGAGCAGACTCCATCTCAAGATTCAAAAGGGTAGATAGATTCTCTTTGTCAATAAAAAGGAAAGAATTCTGTTAATAGTAGAAATAGATTTGAAACAAGAGTAACAAACAAGAAATGTGGATAAGGTTGAGTTTGATACATGATTTCTACTCATAAGGAAGGGAATTCAGATGGAATTATGTGAAATTATTTATGCCATGATCTCTGGTCCTATCTATGGCTACATTTTTCTACGGGGTTGAAGGTAGCAGAGGGTTCTAAATGTCAGGAAGAAGTTGGATTTTGGAAAGCTCTGAGGAAATCTCATGGCAGGGGTATAGCTCAGTATGTCAGAGTTGGAACAGAGTTAGCATTGTCCCACCACCAGCAAACACTCTCCATCCAAGCTTGGGCAGACAGATGAATATGAGGCATGGGCTTTATCAAATGAATCATGGTTCCTAGAATGCAATGGCTGCTCAGAAGTCAGTAGAGTGACCAAGAGGAAAAAAAGAAGCAGGGTAGAAACAAATGGAGATCTTTAGTTCCAATGTTAAGATGTACTTGGCCAGTGAAGAATATGTTGGAAATATTTCTCCCCTCCTACCTCACAAAGCAGTCCAGGTTTTCATGGCCATATTCAGTTTTGGAGGCAAAGGAGGTCTGTAAGTGTTTGAAGAATGGGTCACCCTATTTGTAGACTCTGAATACGTGGTGTTGGTTACTCAGCAGCTGATTGATCTAGCAATTTTTCTGAAGGTAGGATCAGCTAAATATACAACTTGACATTGATAGAAAAATAGAGGAAGGAAAAAAGAGTAACAGTTTCCCTCTTCATTTTTTAACCTTTCATATTGTCCCAATATGAGATAATTATAGGAGAGTTGAATTAAGTTATTTATAGACATATTCATGAATTTCTTAACTTGCTCTTTGGACTACAAGTGTGCTGCCCAGTTGAATCGTCCTTTAAAACCATTCAACAACAAGTGTCTCAAGGTTATGCCCTATCCTGTTTTTCCTCTTTTTGTAGCAACTTTGGTCTCTGACATATAGTTAATTAAACGTGCCCACAGTATCTGACTTGGTTGCACAATTCCTTTGAGAATGTCATTTTTGAAGGTGGCAAGAAGAATGGTTAACCTTGATGAGTTGTTTAGCCCCTGCAGTGAGCTATTCAAGAATGAAAAGAATTAGAATGTGTGTGCAGTGTTTAAAAAGCACCTCTCCCCCTACTTTGGATATGGAACGCTTGTGATCTATATGATGCTTCAAAAACTGGATAGCAAAAACACCAAAGGATTACAAAATCTGTCCCATGCCAACCAGGGATCTCTAGACATATTAATTAAATTTATCTTTATGAGGAAGTTCTGCACAATATTTTGTTATTATGACTGCTTGAATAGTTTCCCTTAACTTCATGTCAAATTTTTGAATTTTCAGTTTGCAAATTTTTCAAAATCATTATTTTCAATTGGCAGTTTTTATTATGATTTTTAGAAGTTAGGCAATGCTCACTATTTTATCATTATTTCCATTATTTGAATCAAACTAAGAAACATTTACTAAACATGATAGATTGGAAGGATGTCAGATTGAGTTATGGATAGAAGTTGATAGGGTCTGTGGCACAGCAGTGAGAATGTTAATTTAGTGATGTGGATTGAGAGAAAGTCCTAATGTTAGAATGAGGGATGTGTCAAGGAATTTTTGTGACAGAGGCTAGGTCTGGGTAAGCCAAACCCACTTTTTGTAGGTTTCTCGTATGCTGCTAAGTCGCTTTAGTTGTGTCTGACTCTGTGCGACCCCATAGATGGCAGCCCACCAGGCTCCCCTGTCCCTGGGATTCTCCAGGCAAGAACACTGGGGTAGGTTGCCATTTCCTTCTCCAATGAATGAAAATGAAAAGTGAAAGGGAAGTCGCTCAGTCGTGTTCGACTCTTTGCGACTCCATGGACTGCAGCCTATCAGGCTCCACTGTCCATGGGATTTTCCAGGCAAGAGTACTGGAGTGGGGTGCCATTGCCTTTTCCGTTCTCATATGCTAGCCCTGTTAATGTCTGTGATTTTGCTGATGGAGGTCTTTAAGTCTAGAATCTCATTGTCTTTCTTTGTTCTCAGTGTACAAGCTCTTTATCTTGACTCTCCTCTTGGAGGATGAGCTATCCCACAGACATTGTCTGTAGCCTTATTGCATCATTTGATTTATTACATTTTAGTTACGCTTTTGTAACTTCTACCAGCATTGAGTTTGAGTCCTGGAAGGAGGGCTAACATGGGAAGGAGGGTTAGCATGTCCTTCTAACACTGAACAAGGGGCTGGCTTTGAGAAAGTGCAGAGTAAATGAGGGAATGGCTAGTAATGATTTTTCTTAAACTATAGGGTTAAAAAGATGGTGTGTTATCTGTCAGCTCATAGAAGGGAGTAGGGGAGAAGAGGGTGGTGAGTCTACTGTTACTTAGAGCTGAGACACTTGAAATACGCTGTGTCTTGAGTGAAAGATAAAGCTGGAAAAATTGTTTTGCCAACAGAAGGCACCTGTGAAGAAATATGTAGTCACTTCTGGTTCTGGGTCAAAATTAATAGTAATGCCATGTCCTCTCAGTCTATTTCCTGTTATTGTAGAGCCTATATTTATCTTTGAAAACCAGACCTTCTGTATGAAAATACTGAGAGCCTTTCTTCCTATTACATTAAGCTTTGATAGAGAAAAAGAGAATTTAAGAGATTTTTTGATTCTTCTAGGCTCAGGTATAACAATGACAAGAATGATCAGTTCAGTATCATAAGTTAACAAATGGAACAGAACAGAACAGAAAGAACAGTCAAAAGCAGGTTAGAAGAACCACGGAAGTTAAGCTTTACCTCCCCACCTAGACTGTGCCCCCTAATTGTACAGGAGTGGAGGTGTGAGGAGACTCTGGGTCAGTGGCACCATCTGTGCACGTCAGAGAGCAGAGGCTCTGTGAAAGCATAGGAGTTACCAAGGGCAGATGATCTCTAAATCATCTGACGACATGGAAATACATTCAAAGACATGACCTAGCAATCCCACTGCTGGGCATACACACCGAGGAAACCAGAATTGAAAGAGACACGTGTACCCCACTGTTCATCACAGCACTGTTTATAATAGCCAGGACATGGAAGCAACCTAGATGTCCATCAGCAGAAGAATGGATAAGAAAGCTGTGGTACATATACACAATGGAATACTACTCAGCCATTAAAAAGAATACATTTGAATCAGTTCTAATGAGGTGGATGAAACTGGAGCCTATTATACAGAGTGAAGTAAGCCAGAAAGAAAAACACCAATACAGTATACTAACGCATATATATGAAATTTAGAAAGATGGTAACAATAACCCTGTAAACGAGACAGCAAAAGAGACATAGATGTATAGAACAGTCTTTTGGACTCTGTGGGAGAGGGCGAGGGTGGGATGATTTGGGAGAATGGCATTGAAACATGTAAAATATCATATGTGAAACAAATCGCCAGTCCAGGTTCGATGCATGATACAGGGTGCTTGGGGCTGGTGCACTGGGATGACCCAGAGGGATGGGATGGGGAGGGAGGTGGGAGGGGGGTTCAGGATGGGGAACACATGTACACCCGTGGTGGATTCATGTCAATGGACAAAACCAATACAATATTGCAAAGAAAAAAAATAAACAAAGAAATAAAACTGAAACAACAACAACAACAACAAAACAAACAAAACAAAGACATGAACAGGAAAACAAGGAAGTATAGAAACGATGAAATTGTTAAGGAAAGTGTATTTTGAAAGAAAAGAAGTTCGTACAGGAAAGGTATGTTTGAAAGAAAAGTTACAAAAACTCTTCTGCTACAGAGGGAATTGAGGAAAAATACACACCAGTTGTCTGAACAACTATAGGTTCTAAAGCATTTGTTGCATTTTTAGATGAAGATGTGTCTTACTGTCTTCAGTCTGCGAGTGACCAGGGAGTCTGCTGGGTTGAGAAAGAGGGACTGGGTGCATGGTCATTCAGTGTCACCTCTGGCTGCACCAGTGTGAGAACATAAACCAGAGCATCCTTCATTCTGATGGTTACCCTGCCTGACCTTGTACTTTTATTTTGAAAACTTTCCTATTATCCCAAGTAGTTTTCTGCCACTAATCTGTCACTTCTCTGGGATTAAACACATCCCAAGGAGATCGTTCAGAAGCTTGTGTTTTAACTCCATAAGCTTAGAAAAAGCTCATTGTGTTCTGATCTCTAAATGATTGTTCTCAGCTTCATCTTTGGGGCATGCAGAATGTGTTTTTTTATGTGGCTAATGCACACAATCCTCCTGAAATGAAATGGTGGCGGGAATCCACTAAAATATGTTTTGGTCTTAATATTGTGCATGAGCTCCACTGGCTTTAAATATTTAGCCAGTCATATAGCTATATTTTGCAATATTAATTTTTATGAGTTCCTAATTAAATATCTTATTAAAGGCAATATCATAAGAGAAGAAGCCCACATCTACAATTTCAGAAGAAATGGATATTCTTTTTTTTTTTTCCTGCTGTGCTGACCAGGGATTGAACCTGTGGGCCCTACAGTGAAAGCATAGAGTCTTAACTTCTAGACCACCAGGGAAGCCCCCAAGAGATGGATATTCTTGGGGGAGATGAAAGGGTACAGTTATAACCATGTGCAGCAAAGTTGAGGATATGATTTCAAAGAGTGCTTTTTTGTGGAATGAATTTTATCAATGCTGTAGGTATGGAAAACCCTGCATTTTACTTCTGTACTGTTCACTATGAGACCTGGGGGCCTCAAAGTCCTTCAAGTTGTTTACTAAAGATAATAAGCATATTCCAAAATAGTATCAAATTTATTGGGCAACAAAATACAAAAAGTTGTGTACTCTAAACAATGCAAATTTTCTTTCACTCATGGGAATGTTTAGCTTACTGCAAAATTTTCATTAAGCCACTATAGATTGAACTTTGTGTTATGGCCTAATCAAAACCTAGGTAAGGTGCAGATGAACTGGAAAGACTATATAAGAGTGTTGTTGAAAATCAAATACTGTGTTCCAGTTTTCAGTGATGTTCTGAAGGAGGAAATAACTTCCTTATTGGACACTGAAGGATGTACAAATTTAGATCAATCTTAGGGTTCCATGTTGAACAGAACAGCAGCTTATCTCAAAGCAAGTGAAGTTGTTGTTTAGTGAATAGTTACTCTACCATGAGGAAAAGAGTACACCATTTCTCTCATAACTTGGAATTTCCAGAAAATTTAGTGTGACATCTCTGGATGGCTCAGTATCAGAGACCACCTAGCCCCTCTCCCCTTTTACAGACAAAGAATTGTGTCTATAATGATTAATATCAATACTAAGACATTCTTAGTATCAATATTAATATCAATATTGTATTGATACATACATATATATACACAATATATTGTATTGTACATATATTGATGTATTGTACATATATTGTACATGTATTGATATATACATATATCAATACAATGTATATATACATATATACATATATCAATACAATATACAATTGATATATACATATATCAATACAATATATACATATTGATATATACTGATATAATATCAGTATTAATATCAATACTAAGACATTCTTATAGAGCATTTACTATTTTATTACATTTTCTGATATTATTTTAATTCTTTCAGTCCTTAAAACAACCCTGTGAAGCAGGTATTGTTATTACTTTCATTGTGTAAATGAGGAAAAGAAAACACCAAAAGGTTAGCCATTTTCCAAGTTTATAAGTCTGTTATAAGCCTGGAGGGCCCCTGGGCCAGATACAAACACAGACAGTGGAGTCCTAGGCTGGAACTCATACCTCTGCAATATGCTGCCTCTGTGCACATCACAACCTGTGCCCAGAGATGTAGAATGACTTGCCCAAGGTCAAATAGCTGTTTTAAAGCTCAATGAAGAAAGGTGATTGCTCTCTCTGCTTCAGACTTGTTTCTGTTGTGTCTAAGCTCAGAGAGATAATTCCCACCCCGAAGTTAGAAAGCCCATTGAGTAACAAGTAATTGAACATTTCTCAACCCAATTTCCAGTGTTTATTTGCATATTTATTGGACTTGTTGTCCATAATTTTCTTCTTATATTATTTCTTTTGACAGTTCTATTTTCTCACGTGACATTGGCTTATCCCCAAGGATATGGGAGCCGTGTGGAAAGGAATTCTATCTTACCTTCTCACTTGCGTCCCCTGAACCTGCCCCTTCTCACTTTGCATCTCTTTTTGTTGGCTTTCAAGATGGAGCTTTGGCAGTTTTCCCTGTGTCCTGTGGGTCAAATTATTATTTTGAAAAGATTTCAAAGTATTTTTTAAGAAAAGACAGCATTTTATAAGTCCCATATCTATTCAAAAATCCACTTCCACTTTAATCACTCCCTATAAAAATTTTAATGACCATACATCAGCCGAGCTACAGGAGAGTTATTAAAACAGTGCCATGAATAATCCCCAAAGTCCTTTCTACTTCCTGAGAGCTAGTGATGGCAACAGATAATAATAATTTAACATATCTGCCAGCATTAGCTGGCTCAGTAAGAAGCCTCCCCATTTGGCATGCAATCACTTCTTCAATCACACTTGGGAGAACACCACACAGAGCTGGCTCAGTGTCACCCCATCTCATTATACTTGGAAAATGGCAGAGGGTCACATTTATGAGGAAGATAACAGGTGAGCAGTTCTCATTGTGTTGTCAATCCTGCTGAATAAATATCCATTGGAGTTGAAGTGGTGGTTAAGTCAAATAAAACCTGATAGATGCCATTCTACTTCTATTGGAGTGTTTTAATTTCTGCAACTAAAAATAGTAGATTTATCAGTGACATGATTATTCTTCCAATTTTTACATAAAAATCTAAGTAATCCAAGCTGTAGATTTGCTTCAGATTGATTTCTTTTCCACACCTTCTGGCATGTAAAAGGATTATATAGCTCACACTTCCTTGGTTAAGAGTTCTGCCTTTAGTTTGAAAACCTATAACTTTTATCCCTTGAGAATTCAGATTATTTTCAACCAATGATGTAAAATGGGATACTGGATTTAATGTAATTGCAGTGGAAAAAAGGGAAAATTGAGATACAGTAACACAGAGAGAAAGCAGCATTAATGATGCACCAGATTTATGGGTTGCATTGGCTGGGACCCTCAAATGATGTATCCTGTTAAAAAGTTTGGACATAACTTCCTTAATGTTTTTCTTGGAAGAAATTTTTGCTTCCCAAGTCCCAGTACAAAGAGTGAACCCTGGGCTGAGGAGTCCTGGAGCCGATTCTTTTCTCCTGCTCTGCTTCTGGTTAGAATTCCTTTGGGCAGAGAGCTTGCAGCAGATTCTCTGGGAGCTCAGCTGGGTCCTCCAGGCCCTGCTTTGCTGGCTGAGACACTGTCTACCTCTGTGTGCTCCAGCTGCCCCTGGAACTGTTCTATCTGCAGAACCCGAGGCAGCTTCTGTCCCCAGGGCAGGCGCTGGGTAGGACCATGTGGAGGCAACTTGTGAGACATAGGTTATATCCAAGTGTTCTGCAAGATTAGACAAAAGCCTTCTTTGGGGACTTTGTCTCAGATTGCTCGTGAGCCTGAGTTCTGCCCTTTTCTGCCCTTCTTCTCCACTCTCTTCCTGGTTTCTCCTGGATCTCTGCTCTAGAGAATCTGGCCATAGCATAGATTAATTCCTTAGTGTTGTATTTCCCTCTTTCAGGCCATGACTAAAGCAATGCTTCCTTTGTTGTTCAGTCTCTAAGTCATGTCCGACTCTTTGCCACTCCATAGACTGCAGCACACCAGGCTTCCTTGTCCTTAACTATCTCCCAGAGTTTGCTCAAACTCATGTCCTTTGAGTCAGTAATGCCATCCAACCATCTTATCCTGTCACCCCCTTCTCTTGCTTCAATCTTTCCCAGCATCAAGGTCTTTTCCAATGAGTTGGCTCTTTAGAATTACCTAATTCCTGAAAGTAATGATGGCTGTCTAAAATGTGGTCCTCTGGAAAGGTCAGACAACAGAGGCTAGTCTCCAAATTGAAGAAGGATTCCCAGAAACTGACACTGTTGGGCTACAAATGATCTTAGAAATCATCTGTCCCAACTCTCCCAGTTTGTGAGCATGGTGGACAGTAACTTACCCAAGACACAGCACAGTCTTGAGACTTCAGCCTCAGTCTTCTGAATCTACACTTTTTCTCTCTCTAGTCCACATTGCTCCATGAACAGGCAGTAGATCACGTTCTCATAGCCAGAGCTCACAATCACAAGGGTAGTTTCAGATGAGAATCTTCTGTTCTGACATTTGTATTTCCTTGCAGGGCTGAGTGGAGAAACACCGAGTGTTTCAGCTTTGCTGGACAGACTTGGGCACTAGGGGACCCAGTTTTGTTTTTTGTGTTCATTTGTGTGGCGGTGGTGCAGGCAGAGTTGGCACAGTAGTTTTCTTCCACCAGACAAGTTTTGAAGACTTTCTCATCCCTACTTGCCCCTTGCTCCTCATGCAATAACCTTAGTAGTTAAGCCTCATTTTAGAAAGACTCGTGTTGATAAAACCATGATTCAATAGCTAAGTGGTAATTTCTTCCAATGCAACTGATGGACTGAAATCTTGACTCAAATGATTTTCCCATTTGGCATTCACTCTGCACACGGTCCCCAGGACAGCACAGATTCAGCTATTGCAGAAACAATATACTTTCCTCGTCACACTTAAACCATGTCTCATTTATTGCCAACTGATTGATGAAATAACCCTAATGATGCTCCATCACTTTTATATTTCTGCCAATTTCCTGAAATGCAGTTGAAATTGGTGTGAGCCTGTCTACTGGAAGTGGTAGCTGTTTATTAGACATAGACAATGCCTATGGAAAGCCACATAAATTGGTCTACTGACGCACAGATTTTACTCTTACAGTTAAAGGCATCTTGATGATACAAGGGCATAAAAGTTGAAAGAGAATAGTGAAATCAGGTTTCTAACTCTCATAGTGACATTTGATTCTGTATAATCTACATCTGACCAAGGTTACCTAATTGTTTAGAGGCAGATTAAGGACATGCCTCCCAGAAGATGATCTTATAGGCATCATATTTTATCTCAAGGTGTTTATAGTCCTCTGAGGAAGATATTTCAAGAATGCTATCTGGTGATCAACTGAGCTTAGTTTATAGTATACTTTTTTCAATGTATTGTAGATAATATGTACTACGAAAGGTTACTTAAGTCAAGAATTCTTTTATTCTTCATTTGTACAAGTTATACTTGAAACTTGGATAAAAATGTATTTGCTTCCATATATAAAAGCAAAGATTGAAAAAAGACATAACCAGACAAGGGAATATTATTCAGCACTAAAAAGAAATGAGCCATCAAGCTATGAAAAGACATGAAGGAAACTTAAATGCATATTACTAAGTAAAAGAAGCCAGTCTGAAAAGGCTACATCATGTTATGATTTCAACTTTATGACATTCCAGAAAAGGCAAAAATTATGGAGACTATAAAAACATCAGGGGGTAGGAGTAGGGAGGGATAAATAGCTAGAGCACAGGGGAGTTTCAGAGTCCTGAAACTACTCTGTATGATCATATAATGATGGATACATACCACTGTACACTTGTACAAACCCATGGGTGGACTCTGGGAGCTGGTGATGGACAGGGAGGCCTGGCGTGCTGCGGTTCATGGGGTCGCAAAGAGTTGGACACGACTGAGTGACTGAACTGAACTGAACTGATAGAATGTACAGCACCAAGAGTGAGCCCTAAGTAAACCATAGACTCCAATGATAATGGTGAGTCTATGTAGGTTCATCAGTTGTAACAAATGTAACAGAAAAGATCAGTGACACATAGCATATACAGCTTTTGTCTGGGGCTCTTGTAGTTGTAGTCAGACAGTCACTGGGGCAGGAGGACCCTTAGGAATTAATTTAAATCAAATATGCAATCATTTGTGAGATTATTTTCAGTAAGATAAGCTACTGAGTATTATGCTACTCTATTTTAGCTAATCATAAGCCTAGCTCCAGATAAAACAAGGCAAAAATACCCCTCAAAACCTAGCATTGGTGATTTAAACTGTACCATGTTACAAAGCATGGAAAATCAGTATGAATTCTTTATGTTTTGAAATACACAATTACAAGGTTAGTTAAATACAGAACAAATAGTGTGCAGAAATGGTTAGCTGAAAACATAAAGGTGGATCCACATGATAGAAGGTCAACACACTTTTATATAATTATGAACCTTTATCATTGTGCTTTCCTTTTGATTTTGCTTCCTTAGGTTATCCACAAACAATGCTAATTTTGTTTTTTAATGGAAAAGGGTCATGGTGAAGAATATGATTTTTTTTTTCTACCTTGCCTATTTGTCGCAAATTCTACGTATCAGCTAAGAATTTTTCCAAATTTCCTGGAAGCGTAATTCAGCCCTTGCAACAGAACCCTAGGTAATACTATGCTCTATAGGATACCATAGCAAGGTAGAAATGATGTTTGGTGTTTTTAATGACTATTAGAAAATGACTACACATAACTTGGAAAAATTAAAATGTTCAAAGAGAAAATTCCAAATAATTGGTATAGCAAAACTCAGATGTGCTGTCAATGTTCATGTACTTCAGTTGTAATACATTGGGTGATTCAGTTTTACAAGTATATTTTAATTGTGATTTGAAATGAGTATTTCTGAAATCACAACTTTTTTTTTTTACACACAGAGAAGTGTTCCCTTTTTATTTTGGACCATAATTCACTCAGCTGTTCCCCTTGATTGGGATTCATAGGTGATTGCTTTAAATAAAATTGGCGAGAGGGCAGTATTTGGGTGGTACCCAGTGTATGGTGTATTTGTGTCCATCATTGTCATTTTGTTGGTTCTGTTGCCTCAACCCTACTTTTGTCTGTGGATGTAGGAAGGGAATCCACAGCGGAACAACCAAAGTGAGAAGGATTGTGTTAATCTTTTGAGTTTCAGAGTTGACTTTTGAAATTCTCCGGAGAGGTAATAGATGGGAAAGAAAAGGACTTTATTGTTAAAATTTCAAAATCATGAGTTTTAATTCTGTGTTAAAGCTTTGTCATAAACAAAGTGCACCAAATGTCTAATAATACTAACCGTCAAATTTTCCACCCAGGAATTGAATGCAGTAATTAGGAGTTGGTTAGAGACATTTCAGAGAGAAAAGTAGTACATCAGGGGAAAAGTGAGGTGGGGTGATCATTCCAAACTATGTTAGCCACATATTAATTTTGGCATTTCTGAATTAATTATGGTTAAGTACACAAGCATAGGAGGAATGGCAGATACAATGCCTGTTTCATTCAGTATATAAAAAAAAAAATCACGCTTTGCCCCTGTGAGATTGTAGCTTATAGGATGCATACACATTTAAAACTCATTGCACATATCTGTAATTACAGTGTTACAATACAGTCTTAGAAGTAGAACTTAAGGTTCAAAGTGTCTATCAGAGAGGATGGATGTTTAAACATGAACCAGAGCCTGGGCAACAGTGCAATTGAGATGTTTTGGGAGTAAGATATATGGTGTGTTTAAAACACGTATAAGTGCCTCAAAAGTCACCACACTTTTTTTTTTTTTTTGTGGTTGTTTGTTGTTGCAGCTGTGTTATCCCATTTCTGGAGAGAAAAGAAGTAGAAGCACAGTGATTCTTCAGAAGATTGAGTAGGTGGTGAGAGTCTGGAATAGGGTGGGCGTGGGGACAAAGAAGCGATTTCTGTGGACTCCGGAAAATAAGAAAGATGCCTGGGGAGATAGGCAGGTCTGAGAGGTGATGCTGTTCCTAAGACAGCTGAGTGAAATACACTCAGACACAGAAGTATTTTCACCTATTTTAAGCTTATTTTTGTACACATGGAAGATCCTATTTTTCCCTGTCTGTGTGACTGGATGTGTGTATACATACATGTATACATCATGTTAATTCTGCTTTATACACAGAGTCCTTTTAATAGAGTTTATATTCTTATTGCTTGTTGTTTTTTTGTTCATCAGAGACTAGATTTCTCATATTGATTTTTACATCTGTCCTCAAATAGGCAGTCATTAAATTTATAAATGGCTGAATAATTGATTAGCTAATGCAATGAATATATTATTTATTTGCACTTTTTCCTGGATATGCTTAGGTATACAAAGAAAACACCAATTATTAATATATTAAAATAAAGTACAAGTTTTCAAAATTAGATAGAATCATGAAGTGCTTTTTTGTTGTTTTGTTTGCTTTCTCAAAAAATATTCCCTTTTACAATCTACATTACATTTTGATAGCCAAAAGAAGTTGTATTTCACTTATTATATTGTTAATCTAGTTAATATCAATCATTATGTGTATTAGCATTTTATGTTTTTTGTGGTCCAAGTGACCATGTCATTTGATTACTTGTTGATTAGTAAATTATATTTTAGAAGAAAAAGAATCGAGTGACTTGATAATGATGCAGTTCAGATGCCATTATTTTGGATATTTCTAAATCCAATTTATACTAAGTCCAATCCATATTTATACTAAAACCAAACCAGGTTTAATAGGCTCACTTCCTCAAGCTTCTTCTCACATAAGGGAACTTATGAGTTCAGTAATCAGTTTATTGATTTATTAAGCCATGATTTGGGGAGGTATCAGGTTCAACTCAGAGAAGGCAATGGCACCCCACTCCAGTACTCTTGCCTGGAAAATCCCATGGATGGAGGGGCCTGGAAGGCTGCAGTCCATGGGGTCGCAAAGAGTTGGACACAACTGAGCAACTTCATTTTCACTTTCATGCATTGGAGAAGGAAATGGCAACCCATTCCAGTGCCTGGAGAATCCCAGGGACGGGGGTGCCTGGTGGGCTTCTGTCTATGGGGTCACACAGAGTCAGACACTACTGAAGTGATTTAGCAGCAGCAGCAGGTTCAACTTCTCAGTAATGCTTCAGTGCTCCCTGGTGCCCTCAGCCTTCTTGTAATATGAACGCAGAGTCAAAGAGAAGTAAGACTCAGTGGAATTTGTCTCTAGAAAGCAATTCAGAATCCTACCACTCACCCAACAGGGAGAAAAATATCTGAACTATGTGGAATGCATTTTGATAGGCCCCTCCTCTTTCCTTCCCTCTCATTGTGCTTCTAAATATTCATTTTCTCTTTAAACATTTTATCTTTTTGCTGTATGCCCTGTGATGCTTATTGTAGATTGTGGTTTAAAAATATCGGCAACAGTTTTTTCTGGCAGATATATAACAGGTGGAGCTGTTCTTATAATCGGAAAATAAATTGGACTAAGCCTATCAGGTCACATTTGTTTTAGTCTGAGCCCCAGTGGATGAGATTAAGAGAAGCAGATTTGTTTATCACAAGCAGAGGACAATTGCTATCACTGCTCCTTTTAACTGGATTGGTTATTGTGTTCTTATAAGTCAGGAGGACACATTAATCCATAAATACTCCTCTCCCCACAGCCCTATTTTAAGCCTGGAGAGTCTGTGTAATTGTGAATTTTTTTCCATTTCAAATGACAAGGTCATTAACAGAAATGGGTATAATCCTTCAGTGAAGGAAGGCGATTGACATAGTAGATGCAGGAGGCTCTCCTGTGGGCTGATGTCCATCTTCCTAGCAAATTCGTGAACTCCTTCTCAGGTCAGATGTTTGGAGTACTGATCAGCTGACACATCTGTGATGAGTTGCTTATAATATTGAAGTTTTTAATATTGAAGCAAACCCATGTAATTCTTTGTGTATTTTCATCTAATTTCCATGTATGGAATTAAAACAGTAATGCTGGACTGAAATATTTTGCTGTGAGGAGCCAATGCACCCAGAATTCCCTTTTTCCTGAAGTCATGGTTGAATTTTGTTTGGAGCTGAAGGTTGAGTAGTGCTATTATGAGTGTGTTTACACCTGTTTGTGTAACTGGAGTCTATGAAATCGAGTGTTCATCTGTTTGGGGTCAGGTACACAGAAGAATAAACAGGGTGACAATATATAGCCTTGACATACTCCTTTTCCTATTTGGAACCAGTCTGTTGTTCCATGTCCAGTTCTAACTGCTGCTTCCTAACCTGCATATAGGTTTCTCAGGAGGCAGGTCAGGTGAAAGAGATGGGAATACCAGACCACCTGACCTGCCTCTTGAGAAACCTATATGCAGGTCAGGAAGCAACAGTTAGAACTGGACATGGAACAACAGACTGGTTCCAAATAGGAAACGGAGTACGTCAAGGCTGTATATTGTCACCCTGCTTATTTACCTTCTATGCAGAGTACATCATGAGAAACGCTGGGCTGGAAGAAGCACAAACTGGAATCAAGATTGCCGGGAGAAATATCAATCACCTCAGATATGCAGATGACACCACCCTTATGGCAGAAAGTGAAGAGGAACTCAAAAGCCTCTTGATGAAAGTGAAAGAGGAGAGTGAAAAAGTTGGCTTAAAGCTCAACATTCAGAAAACGAAGATCATGGCATCTGGTCCCATCACTTCATGGCAAATAGATGGGGCAACAGTGGAAACAGTGTCAGACTTTATTTTTTGGGGTTCCAAAATCACTGCAAATGGTGAATGCAGCCATGAAATTAAAAGACACTTACTCCTTGGAAGAAAAGTTATGACCAACCTAGATAGCATATTCAAAAGCAGAGACATTACTTTGCCAACAAAGGTCCGTCTACTCAAGGCTATGGTTTTTTCAGTGGTCATGTATGGATGTGAGAGTTGGACTGTGAAGAAAGCTAAGCACTGAAGAATTGATGCTTTTGAACTGTGGTGTTGGAGAAGACTCTTGAGAGTCCCATGGACTACAAGGAGATCCAACCAGTCCATTCTGAAGGAGATCAGCCCTGGGATTTCTTTGGAAGGAATGATGCTAAAGCTGAAACTCCAGTACTTTGGCCACTTCATGCGAAAAGTTCACTCATTGGAAAAGACTCTGATGCTGGGAGGGATTGGAGGCAGGAGGAGAAGGGGACGACAGAGGATGAGATGGCTGGATGGCATCACCAACTTGATGGACGTGGATTTGAGTGAACTCTGGGAGTTGGTGATGGACAGGGAGGCCTGGCGTGCTGCGATTCATGGGGTCTCAAAGAGTCGGACACGACTGAGCGACTGAACTGAACTGACACAGAAGAAAGTGTTTCTCGGATTAGCTGACAGTGTTCTGAGTGGCGTCGGGACAGGAAACTGCCTTTTAAGGAGAATCCCCTGTGCAGACTGCCTGCCCTGGGAAGTTGGCCTCTCCATGGTGGGAATTCCGTGTTTGTGCTGCCTCAGTTCAAAACTGGGGGAGGGAGACCCTCAGTGCTCTGAAGCATCCTCTCTGCCCAGTAGTTTTACACTCACATCTAAATTAATCTTTGAGGTCATTTGCCTCTCTGTGGAAAACTCAGTGCAATTATTTATGATTCCATATACTTCAAACATGTTTCAAACCCTCGTGGTCCTCATTAAGAGCATAAATTATCATCATCATAATTATTATTTTATTATTAACCAATTACTAGTAAATACTATAAAATTAAATTTATTTTATAAAGAAGGGAGGTTTCATAAATTATACTTTATTAAAGTAAAATGTCTATCTTTTTAGGAGATACCTTACCAAATGTCCAATTTATGCATTCTCTTCTTAGAGTAAATACTTATTTTCAATATTTTTTAACCTAAAATTGTAATTAATTTTGGGAATCGCTATCTAGCAAATAGGTACAGAATGAAGTTGGAAATTTGTAGGTTGGGAATACCAAGTCAGTTGATATTTTTGTATCCTATTTGAGAAAAGCATTCTATTTTTATTATTAGTCAATGATTCCTACCAGTACGCTATTCTCAACTGAAGTTAACTGTGTTTGGAGAAAGTGAAAATGACAAGTGAAAGTGTTAGTTGCTCAGTTGTGTCTGACTCTTTGCGACCCCGTGGACTGTAGCCTGCAGACTCCTCCATCCAGGGACATTCTCCAGGCAAGCACACTGCAGAGGGTTGCCATTCCCTTATCCAGGGGATCGTCCTGACCCAGAGATCGAACCTGGGTCTCCCACATTGCAGGGAGATTCTTTACTGTCTGAGCCACTAGAAGCAGGGGTCAAAATCCAATTTGGAATTGTTATCAATCAGCCAGTGGTAAGTACTTTTGCTGAGGCTGATGGTGCTTCCAGTGTGTTTACTGATAATTTTTAATGTAGTGAAAAAATCAAGGACTCTTACCAATGTTCTCATGATTTTATAAATAATAATATACTCATAGAAATGCTTACTTATAATAAAAAAAATCTATGAAATTTCTTTTGTATTGGCCATCTCATGTTTTCTGTAGAGACCCGTGGAAACAACCATGGGAATTCCAATCACTTCAGTTGTATTCAAGTCTCTGCTTTGTCCCTCACCAAAGAAACTGGAGAAACTGACCAAAATGTCTGAGTATTACTTTTTAAAGTAATACCTCATGAAAGTGTTACGGAAGTCAGACAAGACATATCTAAGTGATGATTCAGTCAGTGAAATTGCTGTTGTTCTCAGTAATCTCACAGTAGAGCGTGGGGGCAGGAGAGGCTCCAGAGACCCTGAGGGTCCATTCATGTTGAAGCCATGTTCTCCATAGTTATGTAGAAACACTGCAGTATGGAGCAGCTATTCAGCAAGCTCAGGCTAGGAAAAATTATAAAATGATCATTTGTATTTTCTTAGTGCCATTGAAAACATAGTCTGTTTCACATATGTTGCTGCGTACTCTTCACAGAACTCTTCCTAAGATTATAGAAGCTGATTTCTCATGTTTTCCTCCTATATTTTACACTAGGAGGATCTGGGGGCTGAGTGTGCTGCAGTGCATATGTGAATTAAATATAATTGGAAGTTAAGCACAACCCTCATGAAACACTGCAGGTCAGAGTAGAAAGCAGTTGGGGTGATCACCTTTTACATAGAACTACCATATGATTCATCTTCCCAGGTGCTGCAGTGGTAAAGAATCTGCCTGCCCATGCAGGAGATACAGGAGATGTGGGTTTCATCCCTGGGTGGGGGAAATCCCCTGGAGGCAGAAATGGAAACCCACTCTAGTATTCTTGCTTGGGAAAGTTCATGGACAGAGGAGGCTGGTGGGCTGCAGCCCATGGGATCAAGAAGAGTTGGACATGACTATGTGACTGAACATGCACCATATAATCTAGCAATCCCACTACTGGGTATGTGTCCAGAGGAGATAAAAATCAGTATTTTGAAAAGATATCTGCACTTCCATATTCATTGCAGTATTATTCACAATAGCCAAGACATGGAAATAACCTGTGTCCGTTGATTAATGAACAGATAAAGAAACACACATACACATACACACACTGTGTACTGTTTTTTATTTTGTTCAGTCTTTTTTTTTTAAACTTCTTATTTTGTGTTGGGGTATAACACCCTCTTCCATCAACACAAGAGAAGACTCTATACATGGACATCACCATATGGTCAACACTTAAATCAGATTGATCATATTCTTTGCAGCCAAAGATGGAGAAGCTCTATACAGTCAGCAAAAACAAGATCAGGACTGTGGCTCAGATCATGAACTCCTTATTGTCAAATTCAGACTTAAATTGAAGAAAGTAGGGAAAACCACTAGACCATTCAGGTATGACCTAAATCAAATCCCTTATAATTCTACAGTGGAAGTGAGAAATAGATTTAAGGGCCTAGATCTGATAGATAGAGTGCCTGATGAACTATGGAATGAGGTTCGTGACATTGTACAGGAGACAGGGATCAAGACCATTCCCATGGAAAAGAAATGCAAAAAAGCAAAATGGCTGTCTGGGGAGGCCTTACAAATAGCTGTGAAAAGAAGAGAAGCGAAAAGCAAAGAAGAAAAGGAAAGATATAAGCATCTGAATGCAGAGTTCCAAAGAATAGCAAGAAGAGATAAGAAAGCCTTCTTCAGTGATCAATGCAAAGCAATAGAGGAAAACAACAGAATGGGAAAGACTAGAGATCTCTTCAGGAAAATTAGAGATACCAAGGGAATATTTCAAGCAAAGATGGGCTCGATAAAGGACAGAGATGGTATGGACCTAACAGAAGCAGAAGATATTAAGAAGAGATGGCAAGAATACACAGAAGAACTGTACAAAAAAGATCTTCACGACCCAGATAATCATGATGGTGTGATCACTGACCTAGAGCCAGACATCCTGGAATGTGAAGTCAAGTGGGCCTTAGAAAGCATCACTACGAACAAAGCTAGTGGAGGTGATGGCATTCCAGTTGAGCTATTTCAAATCCTGAAAGATGATGTTGTGAAAGTGCTGCACTCAATATGCCAGCAAATTTGGAAAACTCAGCAGTGGCCTCAGGACTGGAAAGTGTCAGTTTTCATTCCAATCCCAAAGAAAGGCAATGCCAGAGAATGCTCAAACTACCGCACAATTGCACTCATCTCACACGCTAGTAAAGTAATGCTCAAAATTCTCCAAGCCAGGCTTCGGCAATATGTGAACCGTGAACTTCCTGATGTTCAAGCTGGTTTTAGAAAAGGCAGAGGAACCAGAGATCAAATTGCCAACATCTGCTGGATCATCAAAAAAGCAAGAGAATTCCAGAAAAACATGTATTTCTGCTTTATTGACTATGCCAAAACCTTTGATTGTGTGGATCACAATAAACTGTGGAAAATTCTGAAAGAGATGGGAATACCAGACCACCTGACCTGCCTCTTGAGAAACCTGTATGCAGGTCAGGAAGCAACAGTTAGAACTGGACATGGAACAACAGACTGGTTCCAAATAGGAAAAGGAGTACGTCAAGGCTGTATATTGTCACCCTGCTTATTTACCGTCTATGCAGAGTACATCATGAGAAATGCTGGGCTGGAAGAAGCACAAGCTGGAATCAAGATTGCCGGGAGAAATATCAATCACCTCAGATATGCAGATGACACCACCCTTATGGCAGAAAGTGAAGAGGAACTAAAAAGCCTCTTGATGAAAGTGAAAGGGGAGAGTGAAAAAGTTGCCTTAAAGCTCAACATTCAGAAAACGAAGATCATGGCATCTGGTCCCATCACTTCATGGGAAATAGATGGGGAAACAGTGGAAACAGTGTCAGACTTTAATTTTTGGGGCTCCAGAATCACTGCAGATGGTGAATGCAGCCATGAAATTAAAAGACGCTTACTCCTTGGAAAGAAAGTCATGACCAACCTAGATAGCATATTCAAAAGCAGAGACATTACTTTGCCAACAAAGGTTCGTCTAGTCAAGGCTATGGTTTTTCCTGTGGTCATGTATGGATGTGAGAGTTGGACTGTGAAGAAAGCTGAGCGCCGAAGAATTGATGCTTTTGAACTGTGGTGTGGGACAAGACTCTTGAGAGTCCCTTGGACTGCAAGGAGATCCAACCAGTCCATTCTGAAGGAGATCAGCCCTGGGATTTTTTTGGAAGGAATGATGCTAAAGCTGAAACTCCAGTACTTTGTCCACCTCATGAGAAGGGTTGACTCATTGGGAAAGACTCTGATGCTGGGAGGGATTGGGGGCAGGAGGAGAAGGGGACGACGGAGAATGAGATAGCTGGATGGCATCACTGACTCGATGGACGTGAGTCTGTGTGGACTCTGGGAGTTGGTGATGGATAGGGAGGCCTGGTGTGCTGCAATTCATGGGGTCGCAAAGAGTCGGACACGACTGAGCGGCTGAACTGAACTGACTGATAGCTGATTAACAATGTTATTATAGTTTCAGACAGCATATTAAAAAGCAGAGACATTACTTTGCCAACAAAGGTCTCTCTAGTCAAGGCTATGGTTTTTCCAGTAGTCATGTATGGATGTGAGAGTTGGACTATAACAAAATCTGAGCCCCAGAGAATTGATGCTTTTGAACTGTGGTGTTGGAGAAGACTCTTGAGAGTCCCTTGGACTGCAAGGAGATCCAACCAGTCCATCCTAAAGGAAATCAACCCTGAATATTCATTGGAAGGACTGATGCTGAAGCTGAAGTGCCAATCCTTTGGCTTCTTGATGCAAAGAGTTGATTCATTTGAAAGGACCCTGATGCTGGGGAAGATTGAATGCAGGAGGAGAAGGGGATGACAGAGGACGAGATTGTTGGATGGTATCACTGACTCAATGGACAAGAGTTTGCGTAAACTCTGGGAGTTGGTGATGGACAGGGAGGACTGGCATGCTGCAGTCCATGGGGTCACAAGGAGTTGGACATGACTGAGCGACTGAACTGAACTGAACTGATAGTTTCACGTGAACAGTGAAGGAACTCAGCCATAATACACATTTATCCATTCTTCCCCAAACCCTCCTCCTATCCAGGCTGCCACATGACACTGAGCAGAGTTCCCTGTGCTGTAAAATAGGTCCTTATTGGTTGTCCATTTAAAATATAGCAATGTGTACATGTCCATCCCAAATTTCCTAACTATCCCTTCCTCCCACCCTTCCCCCTGGCAACCATAAATTTGTTCTCTAAGTTTACACAGTGTACTGTTATTCAACCATTAAAAAAGGAAGAATTTTGCCATTTGCAACAGTACAGATGAAACTTGAGGTCGTTAAGCTAAGTATTGGGTTGGCCAACACTTAGTTCGGGTTTTTCCATAACATGATACAGCAAAATCCAAACGAACTTTTTTTTGCCAACTCAATAAAAGTCAGACAAATAATGTATAAGCTCACTTGTATGTGAAATCTAAAATACCATACTCATAAAAACAAAGAGTAGAATTGTAGTTTCCAGGGGCTGGGAGGTGAGCAGAAAGGGTAAGAACTTCCGGTTATAAGACTGGTTAAGTTCTTGAAATGTCTGACTTGACTGTGGTGATCATTTCATGATGAAAACATATTAGAGAGTGTCATGCACCTTTAAAAATGCACATTATGGGCCCTCCCTGGAAGTGCAGTGGTTGAGACTTCACCTTCCAATGCAGGGGGTTCAGGTTCAGTCTCTGGTCAGGAAGCTAAGATCCCACAAGCCTCATGGCCAGAAAACCAGAACAAGGCCAGAAAACAACAGAAACAATATTGTAACATATTCAATAAAGACTTTAGAAATGGTCCACATCAAAAGAAAAAAAAAACTTTAACAAAAAAAGCACAATGTGCAACTAAATATATACAATTTTTATGTCAGTAAACCAGGGGGTAGATATGAAGTGTAACACACTTGGGCTGCCGCACCATGAGGCGCCCAAACCATATGTTGATGCTTCTACCAGCAGTGCCTGCCCAGGAGCCAGGCACTGTGAGATGCCATCTCCAGGGGGTGATAGCCCCTAGTCATGAACCTGCCAGCCACTCGGGTCTCCCAGCTGCAGCTCTGGGGAGCATGGCCCTGAGAGAAGTCCATTCTTCCTTCCTGCCACCAGTGGGACTTCTCAGCAGAGCAATGTGTTGCTGCTTTATTAGGTTTGGGGTGATGTGTAACAAAGAGAGTAACTCGGGCACATCCACAGAGCGTGGACCACAGAAGAGTTGACTTCTTGGCTGCAGCTCTGGAAGGTGGAAACTCTGACTCTTTGATGACTTGGAGGAGCACGTCTTCAAGAATTCCTGCCAAGCTGCCATGAAGTGTGATGATAAAAAGATCTTCAGATATTCCAGACCCCCAAAAGCTAACTTTCATATGTAATTTCTCAGGATATTTCAGTAAACAAGGGAGTAACTAAAGAGAGAGAAATATGAGATCCACGAAGTAGGAGATTGAACGTAGGCGAGCAGAGCATTTTCTGTCTGTGAAAGAGGGTCCCCAGGTGAGGCTGTGCAGCAAATCTTAATAGCAGCCAGGATGCTGTTGTGGTAGATTCCTCCAGCAGAAAAAAGGTTACTTCAGGCATTTAATTGTATAAGGTTTCTTATGGAGATTGCTTATGGAGTGTCAGAGCTAAATTAGTGATAGATACGTTATAAAAAATTAAGCAGTAAGCTTACCATACCAGGACCCATCCGCTGGAAAAAATAATCTTTAACTCCAGGGAAGAAAATGAGTTGTTAAGGAATAAAATGCAGTTATAATATTGTACATTGGTTACCACATTCATGGTTCCTGTTATATTTGTAAGAATGTGCTATGCTGTACTTAGTAGCTTAGTTGTGTCTGACTCTTTGTGACCCCATGGACTGTAGCCCACCAGGCTCCTCTGTCTGTGGGGATTCTCCAGGCAAGAATACTAAAGAGGGTTACCATGCCCTCCTCCAGGGGATCTTCCCAACCCAGGGATCGAATCCAGGTCTTCTGTATTGCAGGCAGATTTTTTTGCCATCTGAGCCACCAGGGAAGCCCCATTTGTAAGAATACTGACAAGTAAAACCTACTAAACCCATGGTGGTATCATTTTAATGATACATTTTCAGTGTCTTCAGAACCAGAGAGTCATGAATTTTATTTTTTTCAATGGGGAAAGTAACAATTTTCTAAATAGTGAGGCTGAGAGACCATGTTTACCTGGCTTGCCAAGGAAGTTATTTTGCAAAATATGCTCAGCCCAGCCAGTGAAAGAACACTAATGCCAATTGAACTCACTGCTCTGTGCAATCTGTTAAATTTTGTGTGTGTGGGTATGTGTGAATAGGAAAAAGCTGTTACTGCCAATATCCCCGTGAAAACATTGAAATACCAAATAACTTGTTCTTTTAAATCTGAGGGCTGAGTGGTTTGGGAATAGTGTGTTGCTACAATTAGTGCTCTCCAAGGACCAGCAGCACTTTTCCCTGCTTAGTCGTCCATCTCAGCGTATAGCCATCTCTTTACTGTGCTCACACTAGTAATATTCTCAGTCTGTCCAGGCGCCACAGTGGCTCTGTCTTCAAACTGTATGGACCCAAGGCTTCTTCCTGCCACAAGTAGGCACTCTGAGCCATACCAACATTTTGCCTCCTGGGTTTCTATGACAGCGTTGGACACCTCTTCCTATTCTATTGCCTTCACCTATTTTAGATTAACAAGGGTGAATAACAAAGATGTTGTCTTTAGGTATGTTGGGAGAATGCAGAGGAAGGGTGCACTTCATGTCATTTTTTTCTGATTTTTAATATCTATAGTCTTATATATATATAGTCAACTTCCCAGTCCTACTGTGCTCCTTGTTCGTGTTCTGCTCACTTTGCTACTCATTGTCTTTCTACATTTCCATGCTCCAGGAAGAGGTCAAAACCAGATTGTTTTGGGGAAATTCCCGGCAGTCCCACAGTTAAGACTCAGTGCTTTCATGGCCATGGCTTAGGTTCATTCCCTGGTCAGGGAACTAAGATTCCTACAAGCTATGCAGCATGGCCAAACCCTCCCCTGAAAAAAATCTAGATGGTTTTAAGCATGCCTAAAACGAAGCTGTTTGCTTAAGGCCCAGTTTCCAGGGAGCAGGAATCAAAGTGTTCACTGAAACCAAAACTCCCAAATTTCAGAGTAGCACCACCACCACATAGTAAAATCATACTTCCCAATTCCAGCACACCTTCGAGGATTGGGACATGAGACAGATACACATGTTCTCTTCCCCTTGTGGACAGTTTGAGCAGGAACATCAGCAAGTATGCTAATATGAGTACTGCAACAAGTAGAATAAATTATAAAACTGGAGAAGTGAGAAATAGATACATTGAAATTCTACAGACACAAAAACAATGCTTCTGAGAAATCTGATAATTTCTGGTCACTTTCTTCTTTGGGGGAGTAGTTGATTCTTGGTATGAGTTAATGAGGAATCTTAGGCTATACAGAACTGTACAAAAAAGGTCTTCACGACCCAGATAATCACGATGGTGTGATCACTCACCCAGAGCTAGACATCCTGGAATGTGAAGTCAAGTGGGCCTTAGAAAGCATCACTACGAACAAAGCTAGTGGAGGTGATGGAATTCCAGTTGAGCTATTTCAAATCCTGAAAGATGATGCTGTGAAAGTGCTGCACTCAATGTGCTAGCAAATTTGGAAAACTCAGCAGTGGCCTCAGGACTTGAAAAGGTCAGTTTTCATTCCAATCCCAAAGAAAGGCAATGCCAAAGAATGCTCAAACTACCGCACAATTGCACTCATCTCACACGCTAGTAAAGTAATGCTCAAAATTCTCCAAGCCAGGCTTCGGCAATACGTGAACCATGAACTTCCAGATGTTCAAGCTGGTTTTAGAAAAGGCAGAGGAACCAGAGATCAAATTGCCAACATCTGTTGGATCATCAAAAAAGCAAGAAAGCTCCAGGAAAACATCTATTTCTGCTTTATTGACTATGCCAAAACCTTTGACTGTGTGGATCACAATAAACTGTGGAAAATTCTGAAAGAGATGGGAATACCAGACCACCTGACCTGCCTCTTGAGAAACCTATATGCAGGTCAGGAAGCAACAGTTAGAACTGGACATGGAACAACAGACTGGTTCCAAATAGGAAAAGGAGTACGTCAAGGCTGTTACTGTCACTCTGCTTATTTACCTTCTATGCAGAGTACATCATGAGAAACGCTGGGCTGGAAGAAGCACAAGCTGGAATCAAGATTGCCGGGAGAAATATCAATCACCTCAGATATGCAGATGACACCACCCTTATGGCAGAAAGTGAAGAGGAACTAAAAAGCCTCTTGATGAAAATGAAAGTGGAGAGTGAAAAAGTTGGTTTAAAGCTCAGCATTCAGAAAATGAAGATCATGGCATCTGGTCCCATCACTTCATGGCAAATAGATGGGGAAACAGTGAAAACAGTGTCAGACTTTATTTTTTGGGACTCCAGAATCAATGCAGATGGTGATTGCAGCCATGAAATTAAAAGACGCTTACTCCTTGGAAAGAAAGTTGTGACCAACCTAGATAGCATATTCAAAAGCAGAGACATTACTTTGCCAACAAAGGTTCGTCTAGTCAAGGCTATGGTTTTACCAGTGGTCATGTATGGATGTGAGAGTTGGACTGTGAAGAAAGCTGAGCGCCGAAGAATTGATGCTTTTGAACTGTGGTATTGGAGAAGACTGTTGAGAGTCCCTTGGACTGCAAGGAAATCCAACCTGTCCATTCTAAAGGAGATCAGTCCTGGGTGTTCATTGGAAGGAATGATGCTGAAGCTGAAACTCCAGTACTTTGGCCACCTCATGTGAAGAGTTGACTCATTGGAAAAGACCCTGATGTTGGGAGGGATTGAGGGCGGGAGGAGAAGGGGGCAACAGAGGATGAGATGGCTGGATGGCATCACTGACTCGATGGACATGAGTTTGAGTAAACTTCGGGAGTTGGTGATGAACAGGGAGGCCTGGCATGCTGCGATTCATGGGTTTGCAAACAGTCAGATACGACTGAGTGACTGAAGTGTACTGAACTGAACTGAGTCTATACAGAGAACTCAGTTGGGTGGAGGGAATGCAGGTTACCCTATACAGGATAGATTAAAAAGAAAAATCACACATAGAAAGGGAATAGAAAAAGTGCTGAAGAGCAAAGAGAAAGAGAAACTCGTAAAAGGAATCAAGATATAATAAATAATACATGCACACTAGATTCACAAGAAAACTAGTAAGAATAAATCTGACTAAGCAGTTTTCAAATCTGTGTATTGATATCTTTCATCTGTGTTGGGTCATTCTTAAGCATTATCTCTTTAAATATTTCTTCTGTCCCATTTGATTTATTTTTTTCCTGGTAAGCTAATCATATATATTAAACCATTTTTTAAAATTATGTCCTGTACTTTTATCCATTTTTCCTTCTTACAGTCTATTTTTTTTTCTATTCTGACCTTTAGTTTGTATATTTTTGATTTTTCTGTTTTCCAGTTATGAATCTTGTCTTATGCCATTCTAATCTGTTACTCACCATATTAAATGATTCTAATTTCAGATAGTATTTTTCAATTCTAGAATTTCAGTAACAAATTTTGTATTTATAATTATTTGTAATTTTTTTTCTTTTAAACTGTAGAGTTGAGAGTGATTAAGCTTCACCATTATGGTATTAAAAATCGGTTTTACCTTTACCAGTGAGTCACATTATTCTTATGTTACATCACCAGAGATAACATATATACGGAAGACATCAAATTTTATTTCAGAATGTTTAGTGAAATGCTATGGTGCACAGAATTTAGAAAATATGTGTATACAGCCTGAGAACAGGCCGGGTTTGTGGAGGGAAGGTAGCATTTGGTTAAGGGGGCAGAGACAGAGGGAATCAAAGTGCAAAATCATATCATGGAAACAGTGGTTGAAGGCCCAGGATGGGCACTCCCTGAAGGGTGATGGTGAGCTCACATAGTGGAAGGCATGGCTCTCTACTCCACATGTGGAGACTGATTCAGAAGATGCAGGCTGGAAACCCCACAATCTTTATATTCAAGTAGCACCTCAAAAGCCTCTGAAAGATAGTTTGGGGAATGGTTGTGCTCAAGGCATGAATCTTAAGGAGTATTCACATTTAGGAAACAATCAAAGGAAATGAACCCAGAACAAACAAGCTGTATTCATTGAGGCTGAGAAATGTTTAAGTATTTGCCATCATTATCATCCTTACTCTATCATTTGGGGAAGCTGAGTTTTAAAGTTAGCCAAGCTTTTCAGGTTGCAGTAAATGGACAAGGGGCAGAGCTTGACCTCAGATTCCAGTTGATTGGCTGCAAATGCGTGTCTAACCTCTGTGCTTTGACATCTGTAGAAAGTGCAGGGGACGCAGTGGGATGGGAGAACAGGGCAGGAGTCACTAGCAGAGAGTAAGCACTATAACTACTCTCATGCAAGAAAACCAAGGACAGACTCTCTAGAGAGGGGGGTGAAGCATTGCAAAATTAAAAGTTTCGTAGAAATAGTTTCATCCCCTGGAGACTGTAGGAATTGATCAGCATTGCTTTCTAGTATTGTTGTTAACAAAAGCAGGAACTTTTCCTGGCAAAAAAAGAGAAAGACAGGATCCAAAGCTAAATGAGGATACAATTTTAAAGAATTAAACTCCTTTATTTAATATTGCAGAAAGGAATAAGAGGATAGAGGTAAGTTTGTTATCCTTCAGTGAAATGCTACAAATTAGTGTCCTCGTTTCTGCTTATAAGCTAATATCTGAAAATCTAAGGGAGGGTTGCAGGAGGATTATGTCGTCTTCTAAGGAGGTCTGTTCCATAACTATATGTCTAAAATAACTTATTTTAAAAAATTTTAATGCTAAGAAATGACTATTTAATTGCTTGCATGGTTCTTTGGTCCATAGATAGCAAATTTGAGCCAAAAACATGGCTCTGTGTTTGTAGCTGGCCAGCGCTAAAATTGGAAAAGAAAAATCCATTATGTGATTCTCATTGCTTGTTAGCAGGAAATCGTAAGGGGGAGATATTGATATTTCAGTCTGGAAAAAGAAATTGTGAGCAAGAATCTGGCAAGTCACTGATGCTTAATACATATTTCAGTCCTCGATTAGCTACACTTGGGGACTGAACACACCAAACTTGCTCCACATCCAGCATTTAAAAGGGCAAAGGCAACCACTTTGAGGACACAGTGGATGGAGAAGAGGCTAGCCTGGGCTCATTGTCTCTGTTCCCCTCACCCTGATCCTGGGACTGGATGTTTTCCTTCCTGGGCCTTCTCCCCTGGGATCCCTGCTAAATCAGCTCAGGAGGGGGTCCCAGGCGTCTGGATTGTGAGTGGGTCAGCTGCGGACTCCTCTCTTCCTGGATGGAGGCTGTTACTTAATTTGGTCGTCTCCTTCAAACCTGCCACGTTGGCAGATGCCCTGCTCTGATTGGCGTGTTTCTTCTCGGGTGTGCTCAGGAGCAGAGAGTGTATCATTGTGGACTCCACTCTTTTCCTTACTTAGGGAAGCAAGTCCTGCCAAGAATTATAGAATCATCTTCAATCACCTTCACCTTAAAAATATACAAAATATTTTAAAGTGTGCTTATCTAGACCTAATTATTTTAGATTGTCATAAGATTTGAGCATAAAAATAGTCTAAAGGAAAGTTCAATAGTAATTAAATTTTTGACAAATGTACTCAAAGATGTCTATTTTAAAAAATTTAACTTTGGGAATATAAGGCAGAAATTTAAAAATAGGAAGTCATATAGATATCTAAATGTGATCACCATGAATAGCACTAGGAGAGTCTATTCAAAAATAACACTAGGGAATTTTTATCTTATCAGTGCATTTTAAGCTTTTTTTCAGTAGCTCTCTCTAGTTGCTCTTCTCCAGACAAAACTACCATTAACAGATTATCACATGGAGGAGGTGTAAAGAAATCCATTTTTCACTTTAGTGTGGTATGATTCAGTACTTTTGTAATTTGAATTTTCATATTTAAAATCAAGTAGAAAACTGAGGATATACATTTTCTAGAAATTATGTCAATAAGTAATTTTCTCTATTACTTAAACAAGGCAGAAGAAAATGTAGAGGAAAAATGTGTACATTATGTGTTTCTGTACATGGTGTAATGAGGTCGTGATAACAAAAGACAGCCACGTGTTGTGGCAGTCAACCAGACCAGCTCCGAGGCTACCGACACTCCGAATGAAATCCTCAAAGCAGTTTTTATATTAATGCTGTTTCTAAATGTGCCCAGCTGTAAATGGGTGAGTCTTCAGTAAGAAAGCACAGTAACATGAAGAAAAATAGGACTCTCGGTTCATATGCTGGGATAATTCTTGGGAACAAGTCTATAATAAAAAGAGTCAGTCACATTATCACTCACACAAAAAGTCATGACTGTGATGTGGATTGTCATCATTTATCAAGAAGAGTTTCTGGGTCTGGAGCAGGGAAAGAGCAGAATTTATAACTTAAAGAATTGCTTAGTCTTGGGACATGATGAGCCATAGCTTTATAAAAAGTGGGGAAACAGCTAAACTCTAGAAACAAATGAAACACATCATTATTCCATTTCAGCATTGCTTGTTTAGCACTCATTATCTTTAATGGTTCCCATGAACATCTGAACAAAGGGATATTTTAAAGATATCTTAAATGATCACTTCTTCATCTGCCTGCTGCATAAGATGCATGACCTTCGAATCTAAACAGAAGTTTTTATCCTCATTAAGCTGTAAGGAGCAGTGAATAAGTAGTAGTGTAATGGTTACTATTGTTTCTGGTACAGTGGAATGAAGCATCTCATCTAGTCACAAACCTTGCAGAGTATATTTTAAGAACTATCAACGATAAAGAAAAACAATATTTAGGGTTTTATTTTTTCAAGAAATTTACCTTCCTGTGTTTCCCTCCTTAATGGATTCTTTTGTTACAGAGATGACATTTTATTCCAGAGAAATGCCCTCACAGTCTTATGCAGCATATTATTTCTTGAGGTGCAGAGATAGACAGCAGGCAATTGGCTGGCTGGATCTTCATCTTGTGGGTGTATATCACGTACCGCAGTTGGCTTCCCCACTGGCTCAGAGGTAAAGAATCTGTCTGCAATGCAGGAGACGCAAGTTCAACCCCTGGGTCAGGAAGATCCCCTGGAGAAAGGAATGGCTACCCACTCCAGTATTCTTGGCTGGAAAATCCCATTGACAGAGGAGTTTGGTGAGCTATAGTCCATGGGGTCTCAAAGAGTCAGATACAATTTATCGACTAAACCACAGACCACACCACACCACCATGTACTACAAGATGCTTAGACCCCTAGTTTCTAGCTATAAATAGCATTAACTTTATTCAGTAATTACAACCGAAACAAAGCAGAGTGAACCCAAGCACACGCTCACACATTTCCAACCATTGTTCGATTGAGAGACCATTAGATTTCTCAGTGAGGAAAGGATCCTTTTGCTTATATGCCCTCAAACAAGCAGCAACAAAGAAACTTCTGTAAATTGTCTCTCTTTTCTCACACTGAGAGTACTCTTTATGGCCTGCACGTTCCTACCAGTGCTCCCAATCACATGTAACTGGTCCAGGTTCATGCTGGCCACTGGGTGTAGTTCCTACAGATGTAGTTTCAGTGTCAGCCATCACTCCCATATTTCAGTAGTGTGCCTCCATCTCTTCTTTCCTTGAATGTCTTGTGTATCTAATCATTACTTTATACTGTAACCTTCCATATAAATGCAGTTTCCTCCCTCTCTCCCTCCCTTCCTTTTGTCCTTCTTTCCTTTACTCCTGTAATTCCTTCCCCAAAGTGGTAGGCAATGTGTAATGATGACGCTTGCCTTTTATACTATCCTACAAGAGCCTGTTTGAATCCAATGAGATGTAACTGGCCCTTCCTCCTTACTGCCTACCTTCTGTTCTCTTTGCTGACTGTGCTCCCCTCTTCCTTCTGTGCTATGTACATTCTTACAAGGTCAGACCCCATCACCCCAGTTTACCCACTGAATGACCTTGAACAGTTTATTCAGTCTTTGTCTGTGTCACCTCCTGTCTCTAAAGTGGAACAATAATAACACCCAGTACCATCCATAGGTGGTTTGTGAGAAGGAAAGAAGGTCATACTTGTGAGTCATCTGGAAGCATGCCTTCCCTGAGTGATCACTAAGACCTGCTGGGTATTTTAAATGCTTTGATGTATCATTTATCTTTGAATTCCCCTTGGTGCTGAACCAGCACTTTCCAGAGAATAGCCTTTTAGTCAGCTTGTTGGATGAGTGGGTTTCTTGTTCTCTTCATGTCTGGGTCCAGAGTCCCTGTGGTTGACAGACTGCACCCTCACCCTGCTTGTGAGGACAGAGGTCAGTACTTGGCACAGTCTTTCCTGCCTGCTCTGGCTCTCTCACTTGTGTCCTGCCCACTGTGGCCTTGTGGCTCGAATGCCCCACACAGTCTAGCTCTGTCACATGCTGCCTTACAGTCACCTCTGAGCTATGAGTTATAATCCTCTCCTTAAATACACTGCTGACTCCCTGAGGAGACCATACTGTAAGTTGTTAAAACAGTCACAAAACTTATCTCAACTTTGAGTACAGAGTTAAGTCTTAGGAGAAGTTTTGAAGATTCTTCTACTCATTCAGTATGGACTGAGTGTGTTCTAAAGGGGACACAATTTTGAAGTAGTGACTTAGCGAACTGGATGCTCCATCAGTTCAGTTCAGTCGCTCAGTTGTGTCCGACTCTTTGCGACCCCATGAATCGCAGCACGCCAGGCCTCCCTGTCCATCACCAACTCCCGCAGTTCACTCAGACTCACGTCCATTGAAGCAGTGATGCCATCCAGCCATCTCATCCTCTGTTGCCCCCTTCTCCTCCTGCCCCCAATCCCTCCCAGCATCTGTCTTTTCCAATGAGTCAACTCTTCTCATGAGGTGGCCAAAGTACTGGAGTTTCAGCTTTAGCATCATTCCTTCCAAAGAAATCTCAGGGCTGATCTCCTTCAGAATGGACTGGTTGCATCTCCTTGCAGTCCAAGGGACTCTCAAGAGTCTTGTCCAACACGACAGTTCAAAAGCATCAATTCTTGGGCGCTCAGCTTTCTTCACAGTCCAACTCTCACATCCATACATGACCACAGGAAAAACCATAGCCTTGAATAGACGGACCTTTGTTGGCAAAGTAATGTCTCTGCTTTTCAATATGCTATCTAGGCTGGTCATAACTTTCCTTCCAAGGAGTAAGTGTCTTTTAATTTTATGTCTGCAATCACCATCTGCAGTAATTTTGGAACCCAGAAAAATAAAGTCTGACACTGTTTCCCCATCTATTTCACATGAAGTGCTGGGATCGGATGCCATGATCTTCGTTTTCTGAATGTTGAGCTTTAAGCCAACTTTTTCACTCTCCTCTTTCACTTTCATCAAGAAGCTTTTTAGTTTCTCTTCACTTTCTGCCATAAGGGTGGTGTCATCTGCATATCTGAGGTTATTGATATTTCTCCTGGCAATCTTGATTCCAGCTCCATAGGGATGCTTAAACACAAATCTCACTGAAGAAAGGTTTCACTGCAATGAACACAGAGGATATATGCTCAAAAGGTGCTGCAGCAGCTATAAGACTTGGGGGGAAGAGGAAGCTTCTCAGTTCTTTGCAGAAGGTGTGGCTGGATGAGGGTCCAGCTTCTGTCCTGGCGGAGGCCTGTCGGATTGTGGATGTCGAGGGCTCTCACATCCCACTCTGCATGGTTGCAGCCTTGTAGGTGGTCTGGAAACACCCTGTGCAGCCTTTCTCTTTAGTGCCACCTTGAAGAATGGCACCTATCATGTAATGAGGACAGATGAAGGAGTTACCTGCAAGCTTTCATTCTTTTCAGGCATTCGGATACCATGATTGTCAGAGGTCAGGAGGGAGAGGGCAGCCACTCTGGATGAGCCTATCCCGACTCTCCCAAGTGCCAGAGAGTGAAGGGTGCTCTGGAGGTAATGTGCATGTACAGTAGTGCAGAGCAAGCCTCGTGAGCACTGGCACTTGTTTTTTTTTTAGTTTTCTCTACAGAAAGCTGGAATACTGGAAATAAAGGAGGCAGGTGATGATCCCAGTCTTGAGAAATGATAATAAGCCTACCGGGTTCAGTGATAGTTTATATGTATACTTTCTTGATGCACTTCCAGTGCAATTTTTAAAAATACATAAATGCATTTTCATCCTCAGTGCCTGGTACTTATATCGTGGACACATGGGGTAGAAGGCACCATAAGCCATATTAGAAAAAATATGTAGTAAATGAAGTGCACTTTAGAATGCCATATCTTATTTTTAGTGCTAATTACAAAACATTTCATTATGACAGGTTGAAATGCATTTCATTAAATTGCATGGAAAAGTTTGAGTAGAGAAGGTTTGGTTAGTTGATCTATAAAATTCAGTATTGTCTTTAAGCATTAATTGAGTGATATAGTCAAGAAAGATATCATTGTTAAAGTTTAACACATAATTAGTTGAATTTTATCTATGTAATTTCAACTGGATTATGTGCTTTCATATATAAATGTATTTTTCACTTAACATAAATATTTGAATCACTGTTTCTTAAAAAAAAAGAAACACTTTAAAAGTGTAGCCTTTTTTTCCAGATAGTATTTGTATACATAAATTTTACCTTTAAACATAACTCTAAAGATTAATGTATGTTTAGTTTTGAGGATTCTAAAGCAAAGTAGCTGAAATTACTTTATGATTTTATTTAAGAGTGTGGAAATTATTTGGAATGTACTGGATCTATACAATTTTATTATAAACATCACCTCCTGTTATTTAGGAGTACTATTTATCATTGTTAACTGCAACCTAACAGAAACAATTTGCAGTGATCATCTGAGTTTAAATAATTATAATAATACAGTTTTAATAAAGTCAAATTCAGCAAAGAGGATAAACTATATTATTATTACACGTTCCACTGACCACACAGAGTTGCCCATGTGGGAAGCAGCTGGAAGGAAAACCAGCACTTGCTCTTGTATTTTACTGACATTCATGGGGAAACGAATGTAAAATGAAATTGCGAACATTTGATATGTTGAAGGAAAAGAGGGAGCCTATGTATTGATAGTGACTCCTCTTCATCCTGCTGCTAAGTCACTTCAGTCGTGTCCGACTCTGTGCGACCCCATAGACAGCTGACTACCAGACTCCGCTGTCCCTGGGATTCTCCAGGCAAGAACACTGGAGTGGGTTGCCATTTCCTTCTCCAATGCATGAAAGTGAAAAAGTGAAAGTGAAGCCACTCAGTCATGTCCTTCTCCTCGCGACCCCATGGGCTCCAGCCTACTAGGCTCCTCCGAACATGGGATTTTCCAGGCAAGAGTACTGGGGTGGGGTGCCATTGCCTCTTCATCCAGTTGCATTCAAATGCTCTTGAAATTCATTATGCCTGTTTTCAGTCTCTGAATTACAATTTAGCTGCTCTGGGGACTTGGTAATTGGTACCAAATAATATTACTTTTAGAACAGCTTTCATCTTTATACACACCTTGCCATGTTTGTGTTCATTTGCAGAAACTTTCAATCAACTCTGGGTCTTAGGTTCAAATTTCAAATCTCCCTTTTCCCCTTCCCACTCAATCTTCAGTGTGATGTCTTCCCTCCAGATCCCAGTGGGCATTCTGCAGCAGTGCTGTTTCTCCTTGACCTAACTGATTTTCCCTGATTGCTGTCCCAGTGGTGAAGTTCTGCCCATTTGCCTTCTGCATAGTCTGTAGTGTCGGTAAAGACTGTGTTTTGTCCCTTGTCACTGTATCGGCACTTTCCATTTGGAGTCAGACTTCCAATGACTTCCCTAAATGAGCATAAACATGGATTTTTCTGCCTCTCTCTGTGCGGCATCATTAAGTGTTCTCAGTGGAAGCTGCTGATCAATATTTTACTCATTTACCATTTCACATCTTTTGTGAAATTTAGCAGTTAACAACAGCTCCGACATGGGTCAGCTAATCCTGAAAGACAGGAGAGTATTTTTGTTAACTGATCTAGTTAGATTGAAATTGGTGTCTGTTTTTCAAACTCTGAAACATTTTAACATTCCACAAGACATGGAGTGACTGTCTCCTCATTAGCCAGCATCTCTCACTGTCGACCCAGAGAACACTGGACAGTAGGTTGTCCTGTAGTTAAGACTGGGTTAATCGGAATTAATGGTAAACACATTTCCAGGGCTTATCAGTGGGGCTTATCAGAAACTGTAGTGCATCAGCAAATGGTTACTATATCCTGTTTGCTTATTTTCTACAATGCACATATTTTGCACACAATATTCCCCCCTCGCAAGTTGAAAATGGAAAAAAATTAAATCCTTTAAAAGTCAACATTTCAGCAAATTTTCAGCAAATCTAGACCAAGTTAGTATTTTGTTCTATTATCAAGATTTTAAATTTGCATTCTACATCTTGCGTTAGGGCCTAGAAAACAAAAATCTTTGTAAAAACCCATCCCTACTTATGCCATTCTATGACCCTGATTAAAAACCTGAGATCAGTGTCATATTTCAAGCAGGTAAATGTGATGAACTAGAGGCACTGGCCCTCTGCTGATACTCTGACATCTTTGTGTTTATCTTAAACTTATGAAGCAGAAGTCTTATGACACAGCATTGTCTCTGAAATGTTCGGTAGAGTTACATAAATACAGAGGACCTGTGGCTTTTTGTCTGTAGCCACAAGCAGTTTAGAAATATCTAGGTGTCTTCCCTTGATGTCATAATCTTTGTGCTTCTCTTCTTAGAGATCTATGAAAACAAATCCTTGTCGACCAATTTATGGCAGATCAAGGTAGTGCTATTTGGGTCCTTGGTCTCCCTCACGTTCTGCCTCTTCACTTGTCACCTTCAGTTATTTTATCTATGCACACCACACACTTGCCACTCACACGTGTGCACACACATGAACATATGCACATTCGTGCACACATGCTCACATCAGTAACATGAGTTGTAAATAATTTACCCAAGATTGTCATTCATTTTTAACTTTGTTCAAAGTGGTTTCTTTCCTACATGGAAAGTTTGGATTTTTATATAGCTGGACAGTCAATATTCTTTCTTGCCTTTCAGTATTTTTCTAGTCTTAAAAAGTCTTTTTTCATGTTTAGATTATTAAAATCTCAAGTATCTCTCCATGTTGTATCGGTGGCTTTGATCTGCAGGAATCCTTTCTCCCATCTGCAGTTGATTTGATATCAGGTATTGCTCTCTGTAGCAGAAAGGGCATTGCATGTACGTTTCCCTGAATTTGTTCTGTGTCTTGTCACAGAGTAAACATCCCTTAGTGTTGCCTCTGGAGCTGAATCCTTGCTGGGTTAGAGTTATCCCAGCAAGATGTGGGCAGAAAGGATGTGCCACAATTCCAGGGGCAGCCCCCATGTTTTCTGTGCAGCCCTGACTTCCCAGTCTGCCGGCTGGGTTTCTCCTTCCATGGCCATCTTGGAAGCCAGGCAGTGAAAACAGCAGAGCTTCTGATAGGCTGGCTCCCCGAGTGACCGAGCACCCTGTATGTGCCCATTTTGTTGGGTAAGCCCTGAGGTTCTAGGTTTATGGTAGTTACCTCATCTTGATACATTTCAATTTATATGTATTTTTAATATTCCAACCTAAAAGTTTCAGTGTTACTTAAGCAATAATCTACTTTTCCATCCTGATTTTAACTGAGAAGATAGAACTATAAAGTGTTGATAAACATATTTTCAGGTGTCATTTTTAAAGTAATTCTGCTGCTTAGCATATGGGAATGTGTGTACGTGAGTCTGGTAATCCTGGTCAATTGGATCCCCTCCTGGTTCAGGTAATTACAGATATATTTACTGGCCTGGATGTCACATAGAGGAAGTATGGCTGTCATATTTTTATATGAGCCAGCACCACGTCTTCCTGGGGTTTAATTATGGCCTAAAAACAAAGTGTCAGTGAGCTCTTTCTGGCCCATGTAAATGCAGAGAGTAATTTTAATAGGACACTTTTATTTTTCAGCTTAAGTTTTAAAGTCTGGCCTTCAGTAGTGGCTGACGTCTGCTGTCTGCTTTGCCCTGCCCCTTCTCCCCTGCCTCCCCCTCCCACCCCCCCACCACATTGCTGACTGCCAGGTTGAAGTCTGGTGATTTCAAACCTTGTGTACTACCAGGGCCTGGTAAAGTGTGTCCCAGGAGTGGGGGCTGTAGCATGGGTGCCAGAGGTCAGGGCTCCACCTCCTCACTTCTCAGACATGAAGAGCAGATCAGATCTCCTGCTGGTGTAGCTCTTTAAGCCACAGGTGCGGCCCCACTCACCAGGATGCCCCACTGCCCAAGAGGAGTGCTCTTTCCAGCACCTTCCTGGCATCGATATCGGCTGAAGACACTGTTGCTCCCTAAACCTGTTTAATAGATATGAGATTCACAGGAAAGGGTCTGAGTTTAATCTTGCCTCAGCTTTGATCCCGCAGGACAGCAGTGTCCCATAGAGCCTTTTGTGATGATGGCTGTGTTCTCTACTACTACCCACCCCAGTAGTCACTAGCCAGCCACATGTGGCCTTTGAAATGTAGCGACAGTGAAGCTAAATTTTACTTATTTTGACTTCATTTTTGTTTAACAAATTCAAATTTAAGTAGCCACTTATATGGCTACTGTAATGAGCAGTATAGCCCAAATGATACCTCCATCCCCATATAAAGGATGGATGTCAGTACGGGGTGAACCTGCAGCCAAATTCAGCCCACAGCCCCAGTGGTCAAGGACCTGTTTGGGGGACTTGCCCTTGCTGGTAATAGTGTGGAGGCCTTCCAGCTTCCCAGACCATCTCCATCCTTACTCATGTATCAGGCTCCACTGGTAAATGTGTGTCACTTAAAACATTGGAGCTTTGCTACTATACTGTTGCTGCAAAACTCCCCACATATTTTAATCAGATGCAGGATTGCGTGTTTTGTTTTCCCTATTCTTGATCAAAAGCACCCAATACTGAACTTGAACAAAATGCTATGAAAATTTCTAAGAAGGATCATTATTTGATAAAAAACAGGAGGCGACCATCCTGTTTCCCAGCGTTTGAAGAAACAAACAAAAACAAAACAGAAGATAAATAGCAAAACAACAGAATCAGGGAAATCCAAATGAACTTTTGACAGCTCAGTTCCGATCTGAGAGGCCTAACGTCACAAGAGCTCAGAGCAACCTCTTTCACAGGATGGAAGCTGAATGTTTGCATCAGTGTGGCTGAGGGTGGGGAGAGTTTAGAGCTGCCTTGACACTCACAGTTTTCATATACACTAGAATTAATCAGGCAGTTTTAGAGATGATGAGGGAACATAATTCTCAGTTAAGTGATATCAGTCTTAACATAATTATTTCCAACAGTATGCCCTTCATTTTATGAGAGCTATCTTTATTTCCTCCTTATACGGCAGTTTCTCATCCATGGTTATTTCAGCAGGAACTTTTTCAAAGATATAAAAAATGCTAATAGGACTGAACTGTGTTTCAAATAATATCTTTCTTTTCTTTCCTATAAAATAAGCCATACATGATTGCTCATTCAACATTATGCCCACTCTCATCACCAATCTCCCTGGATTTAGAGGCATTGTCACAAATCAGTTTCCTGAGAAGCAGATCTGGGACAGGGCTTTGTGTGCAGTTTATGGGGAGTGAAGGCATCTTTGGAGAAGTGGAGAAAGCAGAGTTGGGCGGAGGGAGAAATGGAAGGAGACACAGAGTTGAGAGAGGCCCAGATGTTCCTCCTGGGAGCTTGCTGACTAGAGCATGGGGCTTAACTTTATTCCTCTCTAAGATGAATAGCCATGATGTTCTGGGAGGGTGATGCTTTTTGGGCAGGCTGACTCTCTTCAGCAGAGGAGGAACTAGAGAGAGTCTTGTCTGCAGCTATTTTCACATTATTTCTAGAAGCTGGGAAATGAATGCTGTGGCTGGAGGGGAAATCTACAGGTAGACCAGATACCCCACTTCAGGTGGGTGAATTTAGAGAACTAAGTTAGATCTTAACAGGCCATTGACACTGAGTACTGAGGGGCAGGATGGTTGTTGATTAAAGGCAGAACTTGAAAATGACAAATCCTTAGTTCTGGAGTCAACACTGAAGCTGGTGTGCTCTGATTAGCAACTCTGTTTGAAAAATAAAATGTGGTAAAATGATGCTTGTTCATATGAAGATTAAGGAAACAAAAAGTTATTATAGAATTGAAACAGTTAAAAAAAATACTGAAATACACACCATCAGTGTGTTTCCTGATCATGGTTTTATTTTTTTTAATATATTTTTATTTTATTTTTTAACTTTACAATATAGTATTGGTTTTGCCATATATCAAAATGAGTCCGCCACAGGTATACATGTGTTCCCCATCCTGAAAATATTGGTGTTTTGATCCAAAGAGACAGGAGCAATTATTTTGACTTCAGAAACTATGGTGATGTAACTTGTATCCAATTAGGAATGTCCCTGTAAAAGATAGTTATCATACCTGGATGTAAATTTCTAAAGAACAAATACATTGTCTTCCTTGAGACAGCATCAGACTCTTGCAGGATATTTGTAACTCAAAAGTAGTAATTTGGTGTGGATGTAGATTTATCATTTCATGTTATATCATATCATAGATGATTTTGGTGTTTCACTCACTTCCCATTATATAGTTTGGTTAGTTGTCACCTGATGTGATTCTTACTATTTAAATACTTTCCCTGGTATGAATGTATAAAAGTTAAAATGATGCCCAATTTGTAAAAAAAGAAAATAGAGCATCAATTCTGTTGACCTAGACTATTGTTGAAAAGAAAAGATACATAGGAATGCATTTAGAAAAGGCCTGTGGAAGATGTCTATGCAAAAAAGGAATGAATAATTTTATTTGAGAATTGAAATCCTTGTATTGCTTCATGAGCTTTCATCTCTTGTGCTGTGATGGCAGTTTCAAGGCAAGGATAATAAGTAGTCTCTCATTCAGCCTTGATTTACATTTTTACCTATATATGTTAGATTACAGCTTTGGGTTTGAGTGAGTAATGGCCAACAGCATGGACTCTGTTAGAAAGATCACTAGGGTTGTCCCTATTCCAATCTGGCTGGGGTCCTTCAGAAGGGAGATGGGGACTCACACACACACAGAGGGACGACCTCATGAGGGCACAGGGAGAAGATGGTGTTTACATCTGAGGAGAGAGGCCTCGGAGGAAAGAAGCCCTGCTGAGTCCTTGGTCTCTGACTTCCAGCCTCTCGGCTGAAGGACTGTGTCCGCTGTTCAGCTCCCAGTCTGTGGTGCTTTGCAGCTCTGGCAAACTAATTCAGATTGTGTTGCTTCCAAAAGCACATGGCAAGTCCTAATCCCCAGTATCTCAGAATGTGACCTTATTGGAAATAGGGTCTTCACAGAGATATTTGGAGACAGAAGCTGACATGCACAGAGGGAAGGTCATGTGAAGACACGGAGGCACAGAGACTGTGTGAGCACACAGCGGGGACCAGAGTGCTGCAGCCATGAGCTGGGATGCCAGGAGACCCCAGAAGCTGGAAGGAGCAAGGAAGGATGCTCCCCAAACCATCAGAAGTTCTGTCTCCTCTCTAATTGGCTTCCCCATGCCTTCTCTTCAGGCTTCCCTTGACATTGCCTGGGAACACCTCTCCCCTCAGCTACACCCCCTGTGATGAGGGACATGCAAACAGGTCATAAAAGGAGACCACCCCTGACTGACTATAAGTGGGTCCAAGGAGCAAAGATCTTTAGTAGAACTCAAGCTGTTTTTCTCTCTTTGTGGATCATCCTTTATTTTTTATTTAGTTTTGAGGAATAGGGTATATTTTATTCTTGTGCCACATTCCCTGTTTCTATGAGAATCTGCATCGTCTTGGTTTCCCGTAACTGACTGTGTGTTGGTGCTGGTCTGGCAGGAATGAATTCCCATGCAGTTTTAAACCTGCCTGAATGTTTATGTAGACACTCAAAACATATGTGTTTTATTTCAGTTAGATGTGCTTACACAATTAGTGATAAGTTATTGACCATTGAATACTAAGTTAATAAATGAGGGCTCTATATTGAAGCAGTCTGTACATTTAAAATATACCCTCAATTATCAGCTCCAGGTTCTGCTATTGTCTTTCTTATAGTTACAGCAAGTGGCCTTAATGGTTACCTCTTTCCACTGTTATGCTTGTAGTTATATAAGTGGAGGTTAGTGAAAAATAAGTTGGGATATCATTATATTTGCATATAACTATACTTTTTTGCCAGTGTCCTTTCTCTTGGTGTATGAGTTTTCCTCCTGGATTGTAACCCCTGCCTTTTTCCCCTAACAAATGTGTTTACTTGTGTTGACACACAGAAAAAAAACTTTTAAAAAGTCAAAGTGCTCACCTGGACCTTGGAGTACTGTCCATTCTTCTGATACTAACCGGTACCTTCCAGGTCAGATTTACTCAGACACCTGACTCTGGACACCTGAGTGACATTTTTCATCCTCTTGCAGCTTTTTCCTAATAAAATTAAGACCAGCACAGACACAATGGTGGGGAGAAATTTTATTTATTGTTATCACAACTTCCTATACCTCATTCCATTACCAATTGACTCAGATCAGTCCATCACTAATGAGTCACGTGAGACATCTTGTGAAACAATCTGGGTATATTAATGACTTAATAAATAAACTTAAAAGCAACTAAAGTGTCCCTCTTTTCAATCATGTCTTCATTTTTCTAATGGAAGCTTTATTTGCAGATTTATAATTGCAGTGAGTTGGCTTTAATTAATAGAATAAATTTTAATGTAATTAATAAGCTGGATTCTTACTGGCACTCTCAGGTGATTATGTACTTTGAGTTGTAAAGATGCAATTTGCATGTTATTAAAATAATCAGAAGGACTTCAGCATTAGAACTAAGGTAACATTTAATTTTAGCTCACTGAAATAATTTTTGAGTCAGAGCAAGGTGAATGCAGCTGGTCACATGGTTTATTGAGAAGTTATGGCCGTGCAACCCATGAGTTTTTGACTTGGACTCTGAGGGGAGCCAGTAGACACTCTGGGCAGGGTTATCTTTCTCTTTGGGTGTTCACAAAGCTCTGAATTAAACTTTTCTTTGAAATTCGCCCTCTTCCCCAAGTTGTCCTCCAGAGTTCTCATGTTTTTAAAAATCATGATACAGACTTGTACTGGTGGAAGACAGACATGAGCAGCTGTGCTCGTACACATTCTCAGAGGTGACCTTGAAAAGCAAGTGAGAAGCACTGAGAGGAGCTGTCAGGGTATCTCTGGCCCCAGTGTCATGTGTTTGGGGAAATTTCTCTGCAGTAAGAGTGCCTGCTCCAAGGCAGCCAAGCGTTGTCTGGACAGGTGGTCCACAGTTGAGACAGGTAAAAGTTACAAGATTGTGTATAGAGAGGCTCGTCTCCTCTTGTGCTATTACACATGGCAAGGGTTTGTGATTATTTTCACACGGGGCTCTCCTCTAGGGTATAGAGTTCTCTGAGGAAAGAAAATCATTTGTTCATCTTTATATCCTCAGTCCCTATGACGAGTCTGACATTCTTCTCAAAGGATGGATCAATGAATGAAAAAAATTGAACTCAAGCCCGTTTCGGTGCCAGGTTTATTTATGGATTCAGCAAGTGCTCATGGATTATTGAAGCTGATTGTACATTCACTATAGAGATGAAATTAGACTCAGGGAAAAATAAAAACCTCAAAAAGCTAAGCTTTCGGCTGTTAAAAATTGAGTTATTTCCTATGTTTGATGCACTTCTATAATGTTCTCAACTGGTAAGTGTTGGCCACACTCTGGGGTGTGGTGATCACAGACAGTGGAAACCGGGTCTAGGGATTTCTGATGATAGGTTTGTTTTCCTTTCCAGTTTAGTCTAATGAGTCATCACTGGAAATTCACCCAAGATAGTGGGGCTTCCTGGTGGCTCAGAAGGTAAAGAATTCATCTGCAATGTGGGAGACCTGGGTTCAATCCCTGGGTTGGGGAGATTCCTCTAGAGGAGGGCATGGCAACGCACTCCAGTATTCTTGCCCGGACAATCCCCACGGACAGAGGAGCCTGGTGGACTATAGTCCACGTGGTCTCAAAGAGTTGGACGCAACTGAGTGACTGAGCACAAGCACAAGTGTGAGGACGTTAGCGTGCGGCTGTTACAGAAAGGAAGGACGTATTTACCAGAAAGAAGGCCACCACCACCACCACCACACCACAACAAAGTTATAGCCCAGCTGATTCTTTTTTTTTTTTTTTTTTTTTTTTTTTTTTTAATTTTATTTTATTTTTAAACTTTACATAACTGTATTAGATTTGCCAAACATCAAAATGAATCTGCCACAGGTATACATGTGTTCCCCATCCTGAACCCTCCTCCCTCCTCCCTCCCCATTCCATCCCTCTGGGTCGTCCCAGTGCACCAGCCCCAAGCATCCAGTATCGTGCATCGAACCTGGACTGGCAACTCATTTCACACATGATATTTACATGTTTCAATGCCATTCTCCCAAATCTTCCCACCCTCTCCCTCTCCCACAGAGTCCATAAGACTGTTCTATACATCAGTGTCTCTTTTGCTGTCTCGTACACAGGGTTATTGTTACCATCTTTCTAAATTCCATATATATGCGTTAGTATACTGTATTGGTGTTTTTCTTTCTGGCTTACTTCACTCTGTATAATAGGCTCCAGTTTCATCCACCTCATTAGAACTGATTCAAATGTATTCTTTTTAATGGCTGAATAATACTCCATTGTGTATATGTACCACAGCTTTCTTATCCATTCATCTGCTGATGGACATCTAGGTTGCTTCCATGTCCTGGCTATTATAAACAGTGCTGCGATGAACATTGGGGTACTCGTGTCTCTTTCCCTTCTGGTTTTCTCAGTGTGTATGCCCAGCAGTGGGATTGCTGGATCATAAGGCATGTCTATTTCAAGTTTTTTAAGGAATCTCCACACTGTTCTCCATAGTGGCTGCACTAGTTTGCATTCCCACCAACAGTGTAAGAGGGTTCCCTTTTCTCCACACCCTCTCCAGCATTTATTACTTGTAGACTTTTGGATCGCAGCCATTCTGACTGGTGTGAAATGGTACCTCATAGTGGTTTTGATTTGCATTTCTCTGATAATGAGTGATGTTGAGCATCTTTTCATGTGTTTGTTAGCCATCTTTATGTCTTCTTTGGAGAAATGTCTATTTAGTTCTTTGGCCCATTTTTTGATTGGGTCATTTATTTTTCTGGAGTTGAGCTGTAGGAGTTGCTTGTATATTCTCGAGATTAGTTGTTTGTCAGTTGCTTCATTTGCTATTATCTTCTCCCATTCTGAAGGCTGTCTTTTCACCTTGCTAATAGTTTCCTTTGATGTGCAGAAGCTTTTAAGGTTAATTAGGTCCCATTTGTTTATTTTTGCTTTTATTTCCAATATTCTGGGAGGTGGGTCATAGAGGATCCTGCTGTGATGTATGTCAGAGAGTGTTTTGCCTATGTTCTCCTCTAGGAGTTTTATAGTTTCTGGTCTTACGTTTAGATCTTTAATCCATTTTGAGTTTATTTTTGTGTATGGTGTTAGAAAGTGGTCTAGTTTCATTCTTTTACAAGTGGTTGACCAGAGTTCCCAGCACCACTTGTTAAAGAGATTGTCTTTAATCCATTGTATATTCTTGCCTCCTTTGTCGAAGATAAGGTGTCCATATGTGCGTGGATTTATCTCTGGGCTTTCTATTTTGTTCCATTGATCTATATTTCTGTCTTTGTGCCAGTACCATACTGTCTTGATAACTGTGGCTTTGTAGTAGAGCCTGAAGTCAGGTAGGTTGATTCCTCCAGTTCCATTCTTCTTTCTCAAGATCGCTTTGGCTATTCGAGGTTTTTTGTTTTTCCATACAAATTGTGAAATTATTTGTTCTAGCTCTGTGAAGAATGCTGTTGGTAGCTTGATAGGGATTGCATTGAATCTATAGATTGCTTTGGGTAGTATACTCATTTTCACTACATTGATTCTTCCAATCCATGAACATGGTATATTTCTCCATCTGTTAGTGTTCTCTTTGATTTCTTTCACCAGTGTTTTATAGTTTTCTATATATAGGTCTTTAGATTCTTTAGGTAGATATATTCCTAAGTATTTTATTCTTTCCGTTGCAATGGTGAATGGAATTGTTTCCTTAATTTCTCTTTCTGTTTTCTCATTATTAGTGTATAGGAATGCAAGGGATTTCTGTGTGTTGATTTTATATCCTGCAACTTTACTATAGTCATTGATTAGTTCTAGTAATTTTCTGGTGGAGTCTTTAGGGTTTTCTATGTAGAGGATCATGTCATCTGCAAACAGTGAGAGCTTTACTTCTTCTTTTCCAATTTGGATTCCTTTTATTTCTTTTTCTGCTCTGATTGCTGTGGCCAAAACTTCCAAAACTATGTTGAATAGTAATGGTGAAAGTGGGCACCCTTGTCTTGTTCCTGACTTTAGAGGAAATGCTTTCAATTTTTCACCATTGAGGATAATGTTTGCTGTGGGTTTGTCATATATAGCTTTGATTATGTTGAGGTAGGTTCCTTCTATTCCTGCTTTCTGGAGAGTTTTGATCATAAATGGATGTTGAATTTTGTCAAAGGCTTTCTCTGCATCTATTGAGATAATCATATGGTTTTTATTTTTCAATTTGTTAATGTGGTGTATTACATTGATTGATTTGCGGATATTGAAGAATCCTTGCATCCCTGGGATAAAGCCCACTTGGTCATGGTGTATGATCTTTTTAATGTGTTGTTGGATTCTGATTGCTAGAATTTTGTTAAGGATTTTTGCATCTATGTTCATCAGTGATATTGGCCTGTAGTTTTCTTTTTTTGTGGGATCTTTGTCAGGTTTTGGTATTAGGGTGATGGTGGCCTCATAGAATGAGTTTGGAAGTTTACCATCCTCTGCAATTTTCTGGAAGAGTTTGAGCAGGATAGGTGTTAGCTCTTCTCTAAATTTTTGGTAGAATTCAGCTGTGAAGCCGTCTGGACCTGGGCTTTTGTTTGCTGGAAGATTTTTGATTACAGTTTCAATTTCCGTGCTTGTGATGGGTCTGTTAAGATTTTCTATTTCTTCCTGATCGAGTTTTGGAAAGTTGTACTTTTCTAAGAATTTGTCCATTTCTTCCACGTTGTCCATTTTATTGGCATATAATTGTTGATAGTAGTCTCTTATGATCCTTTGTATTTCTGTGTTGTCTGTTGTGATCTCTCCATTTTCATTTCTAATTTTATTGATTTGATTTTTCTCCCTTTGTTTCTTGATGAGTCTGGCTAATGGTTTGTCAATTTTATTTATCCTTTCAAAGAACCAGCTTTTGGTTTTGTTGATTTTTGCTATGGTCTCTTTTGTTTCTTTTGCATTTATTTCTGCTCTAATTTTTAAGATTTCTTTCCTTCTACTAACCCTGGGGTTCTTCATTTCCTCCTTTTCTAGTTGCTTTAGGTGTAGAGTTAGGTTATTTATTTGACTTTTTTCTTGTTTCTTGAGGTGTGCCTGTATTGCTATGAACTTTCCCCTTAGGACTGCTTTTACCGTGTCCCACAGGTTTTGGGTTGTTGTGTTTTCATTTTCATTCGTTTCTATGCAAATTTTGATTTCCTTTTTGATTTCTTCTGTGATTTGTTGGTTATTCAGCAGCGTGTTGTTCAGCCTCCATATGTTGGATTTTTTAATAGTTTTTCTCCTGTAATTGAGATCTAATCTTACTGCATTGTGGTCAGAAAAGATGCTTGGAATGATTTCTATTTTTTTGAATTTACCAAGGCTAGCTTTATGGCCCAGGATGTGATCTATCCTGGAGAAGGTTCCATGTGCGCTTGAGAAGAAGGTGAAATTCATTGTTTTGGGATGAAATGTCCTATAGATATCAATTAGGTCTAACTGGTCTATTGTATCGTTTAAAGTTTGTGTTTCCTTGTTAATTTTCTGTTTAGTTGATCTATCCATAGGTGTGAGTGGGGTATTAAAGTCTCCCACTATTATTGTGTTATTGTTAATTTCTTCTTTCATACTTGTTAGCATTTGTCTTACATACTGCGGTGCTCCCATGTTGGGTGCATATATATTTATAATTGTTATATCTTCTTCTTGGATTGATCCTTTGATCATTATGTAGTGACCATCTTTGTCTCTTTTCACAGTCTTTGTTTTAAAGTCTATTTTATCTGATATGAGTATTGCTACTCCTGCTTTCTTTTGGTCCCTATTCGCATGGAAAATCTTTTTCCAGCCCTTCACTTTCAGTCTGTATGTGTCCCCTGTTTTGAGGTGGGTCTCTTGTAGACAACATATGCAGGGGTCTTGTTTTTGTATCCATTCAGCCAGTCTTTGTCTTTTGGTTGGGGCATTCAACCCATTTACGTTTAAGGTAATTACTGATAAGTATGACCCCGTTGCCATTTACTTTATTGTTTTGGGTTCGAATTTATACACAATTTTTGTGTTTCCTGTCTAGAGAATATCCTTTAGTATTTGTTGGAGAGCTGGTTTGGTGGTGCAAAATTCTCTCAGCTTTTGCTTGTCTGAAAAGCTTTTGATTTCTCCTTCATACTTGAATGAGATCCTTGCTGGGTACAATAATCTGGGCTGTAGGTTATTTTCTTTCATCATTTTAAGTATGTCTTGCCATTCCCTCCTGGCTTGAAGAGTTTCTATTGAAAGATCAGCTGTTATCCTTATGGGAATTCCCTTGTGTGTTATTTGTTGTTTTTCCCTTGCTGCTTTTAATATTTGTTCTTTGTGTTTGATCTTTGTTAATTTGATTACTATGTGTCTTGGGGTGTTTCGCCTTGGGTTTATCCTATTTGGGACTCTCTGGGTTTCTCGGACTTGGGTGATTATTTCCTTCCCCATTTTAGGGAAGTTTTCAACTATTATCTCCTCAAGTATTTTCTCATGGTCTTTCTTTTTGTCTTCTTCTTCTGGGACCCCTATGATTCGAATGTTGTAGCGTTTAATATTGTCCTGGAGGTCTCTGAGATTGTCCTCATTTCTTTTAATTCGTTTTTCTTTTATCCTCTCTGATTCATTTATTTCTACCATTCTATCTTCTAATTCACTAATCCTATCTTCTGCCTCTGTTATTCTACTATTTGTTGCCTCCAGAGTGTTTTTAATTTCACTTATTGCATTATTCATTATATATTGACTCTTTTTTATTTCTTCTAAGTCCTTGTTAAACCTTTCTTGCATCTTCTCAATCCTTGCCTCCAGGCTATTTATCTGTGATTCCATTTTAATTTCAAGATTTTGGATCAATTTCACTATCATTATTCGGAATTCTTTATCAGGTAGATTCCCTATCTCTTCCTCTTTGGTTTGGTTTGGTGGGCATTTATCCTGTTCCTTTATCTGCTGGCTATTCCTCTGTCTCTTCATCTTGTTTAAATTGCTGAGTTTGGGGTGTCCTTTCTGTATTCTGGCAGTTTGTGGAGTTCTCTTTATTGTGGCGTTTCCTCGCTGTGTGTGGGTTTGTACAGGTGGCTTGTCAAGGTTTCCTGGTTAGGGAAGCTTGTGTCGATGTTCTGGTGGATGGAGCTGTATTTCTTCTCTCTGGAGTGTAATGAAATGTCCAGTAATGAGTTATGAGATGTCTATGGTTTTGGGGTGACTTTGGGCAGCCTGTATCTTGAAGCTCAGGGCTGTGTTCCTTTGTTGCTGGAGAATTTGCTTGTTATGTCTTTCCCTGGAACTTGTTGGCCCTTGTGTGGTGCTTGGTTTCAGTGTCGGTATGGAGGCGTTTGATGAGCTCCTGTCAATTAATGTTCCTTGGAGTCAGGAGTTCCCTGGAGTCAGGGATTGGACTTAAGCCTCCTACTTCCAGTTATCGGTCTTAATTTTACAGTAGTTTCAAAACTTCTCCTTCTATCCAGCACCACTGATAAAACATCTACGTTAAAGATGAAAAGTTTCTCTACTGTGAGGGTCACTCAGAGAGGTTCACAGCGTTACATGGAGAAGAGAAGAGGGAGGAGGGAGTTAGAGGTGACCCAAATGAGATGAGGTGGAATCAATAGTGGAGAGAGTGGGCTAGCCAGTAGTCACTTCCTTATGTGCACTCCACAACTGGACCACTCAGAGATGTTCACGGAGTTATACAGGGAAGAGAAGAAGGAGGCAGGAGACAGAGGTGGCCAGAAGGATAAAAGGGGGAAATGAAAAGGCGGGAGACAGATCCAGCCAGTAATCAGTTCCTTAAGTGTTCTCCACCGTCTGGAACACACAGAAATTCACAGAGTTGGGTAGAGTAGAGAGGGGTTAGGGAGGAGATACAGGTGACCTGGTGGAGAAAATGGAGAGTCCAAAGGGAGAGAGAGCAGTCAAGCCAGTAATCTCGTACACTAGTGAAAAATGGGTCCTGAAGATTGGGTTCTTAAAGGTACAAAATTGGTAACAAATACATAAAAACAAAAATTAGAAATTAGAGTAGAGTTTGGAATTTCAAAAATGCGATGTTAATGAAAAGGAGAAGGAAAAGAAAGAGAGAAAAAACGAACAAAGAAAAACAAACAAGGTCGTGAAAGTAATAAAGAAACTACAGGTACAAAATTGATAACTAATACCAAACAGCAAAAATTAAAAATCCAGAGTAGAGTTTGGAATTTCAAAAATACAACGTTAAAAAAAAAAAAAAAAAAAAAAAAAAAAAAGAAGAAGAAGAAAAATAAAGAGAGAAAACAAACAAACCAACAAAAACAATGTCGCAAAAATTATAAAGAAAATACAGGTACAAAATTGATATCAAATACCAAAAAGCATAAATTAAAAATCTTGAGTAGAGTTTGGAATTGCAGATATACGATGTTATATAAAAGAAGAAGAGAAAGAAACAGAGGAAAAAAAAAAAAGTCACAGGAATTATGAAAAAAACTATAGGTACAAAATTGATAACATATATCAAAAGGCTAAAATTAAAAATCTAGAGTAGAGTTTGGAATTTCAAAAATGCAATGTTAAAGAAAAGAAGAAAAAGAAAAAAGAAAAAAAAAAAAAAAAAAACCACGGTCAAAAAATTATAAAATATATATATGAAGTTTGCTGAAGAAGAAAAAAAAAAAAAAAAAATAGGGTCTTTTTTTTTTTTTTTGCAAAGTAATAGTTATAAAAGTGAAAATTAAAGGACAATAGAGGACTTAAAAAAATTTTTTTTTAATTAAAAAAAAAAAAAAGAAAGAAAGAAAGATTGATCGTAAAAATAGTAAAAATATATCTAGGTCTTTCTCTGGTTTTGTTGTGAGTATTGTGGGTTCAGTTCATTTTTGGCAGTTCCTTAGTCCGACTTATATTTCTCAAGATCTATAGGCCCCTTCCTATGTAATCCGTAGTAACCACAGGGTTTTAATCTATGGCCTGTAGCTTCCAAGGCGTTTCCCTCTGTTAGAGCTTCTTCTGTTTGCTGGTCTCTTCAGTGTCTGGTTCCCACCCTGACACAAAGGGGACGGTGGAGGACCCTATTTTTTTTTTTTTTTTTTTTTTTTTTAATTTAGGCTCACTTGTTCAGCCGCGCTGTGGGGAGGGAGGGAGGGATGCTGCAAACAGATAACACTGGCGTGCGCTCGAAGTGCCTCGGCCACACTGGGTCTGCCCCCGCTCACGGCGCGTGTAACCTCCCTGCCCACACTGCTTGGGCTCTAGGTTGTTCCGCCGGGAACAATCAGAGGCCGGCCCTGGACTGAGCTCCCAGGTCCAAGCCGCTCAGGTTCAGGCACTCGGGTAGTCCTCAGAGGCGCAGACTCGGTTGGGCCTGCGTTTTGTGTTCTTCCCAGGTCGAGCAGCTCAGGCGATGAGGTGCTTGGCGGGCGCCAATGCTGCGACTTATCGCCTCCCCGCCACTCGGTTATCTGGGTGTAAAACCGGCACACCTTCTCAGGCAGATGTTGACCGTCCAGACCCCCAAGAAGTTTTAGTTAGCAAAGAAGCCTGCTTACAGTTTTATAGATAGTGTCTCTCTGGGGCTGCGATTGCCCCCTTCCGGCTCTGGTTGCCTGTCACCGGAGGGGGAGGTCTGCAGCCGGCTATCTCTGTTCAGTCCTTTGTTCTGTGCGCGGGCCTGGCGGTGTCTTAGGTTAGGGCTGGCTTTTCGCGTGGTAGATATCCCACAGTCTGGTTTGCTAGCCCAAATTATTTCGCTCAGATAGCGCTCAGGACATTCGGCCCGATTCTTACTCTAAGGGACACAGCCCGTGCCGCACTTCCCTGCCCAGCCCCCGCTTGCTAATGCCGTGTGCAGGCGTCTGCGCTGCTTCTCCGCTGGGGGAGTTCCCGTAGGGCTCACAATCCGCGATTTTTAATTGTTTATTTTTTTTTTTTCCCCTCCCTTTTATGTTGCCCTCTGTGCTTCCAAAGCTCGGCACAGATTCGGCAGTGAGAGGGTTTCCTGGTGTTTGGAAACTTCTCTCTTTTTAAGACTCCCTTCCCGGGACGGAACTCCGTCCCTCCCTCTTTTGTCTCTTTTTTTGTCTTTTATATTTTTTCCTACCTCCTTTCGAAGAGTTGGGCTGCTTTTCTGGGTGCCTGATGTCCTCTGCCGGCATTCGGAAGTTGTTTTGTGGAATTTACTCGATGTTTAAATGCTCTTTTGATGAATTTGTGGGGGAGAAAGTGTTCTCCCCGTCCTACTCCTCCGCCATCTTGGCTCCCTCCCCAGCTGATTCTTAAAAGCGTGATCTCATTGTTTCAGCTGGGTATGACTGAGAGAGTTGCTCGTCCCTCCTGACCTGGGAAGAATCTGTGCCCAGTGGAAGCAGAGCTCCCTGAACCTCAGGCAGCGAAGGGCTGCTGAGACTGAGAGCAAAGAAAATCTCGAATCCTGAGCAAGGGTTCTGCCACAAAATTGAGTTGTTTTGTATTCAAATGATTTTTCTCTCATTTTAGTAAACTGAGCACAATGGATTAAAGTGGAATTAATTCAGTGATCCTTTCTTGAGCGCCTACTCTGTGCAATGCTCTGCAAACCTTGTAGTAAAACCAATAACCAAACCTGCACTCCTGGACCTTTGCCTGTGAATTTGGGAATAGTTTGATCTGATAGGCAGGGAGGAATGGCAAGGAGCCCGCTCTAAACCATAGATCGTGTAATTAGCGTGAAGCTCTTCTCTGGGCTGAAAAGTAATTGTTGGCAGGTGCACATACCACAGGCAATGCCAACATGCATAATGTTGAAGAATTATTATTCTTATTATCACAACTTCCCTCAGTAATTCTAACTGTCAAGTTTTGCTGAGTGATTATACAAAAATAGATAATGATATAGATGTGTTGAATTGTGCCTCTGGATAATTGCATTGTCATATTAAACCATTAAAATACTGAGTTATTATTTGCAAATCTTTATGGACATAGAAAGATAAGCCTCTCACAGAACCTGGACCAAGGCAGGCTGTCATCCACACACGTTGGGTCACTCTGTGCTGCTGAGGGTGTGTTCATAGGAGGCATGCACACACTTCAGAATGCCGACCAAGCAGGGCACACACACCTCTGAAACTTCACAGTCAAGAACAGTCTACATATAGAAAACATCCAGACATAGAACATAAGGAGAACTGAAGATCATGTTTATATTAAAAAGTCTTCTTTCTGTGCAAATTGCATTTTACAGACTCCAAAGAGATTGAACTTCATTGAATCTGAACAGGTTCATCTAAAAAAAAATAACTTCATTCCTTTGTTCACAATATTTATTAGAAGTGTTCTGCTGTGCATGATGTAATGTTATTTTGTGAACCGTTAAGACAGACTAGTGTATTTTTTTTCTTGCTTGTAATTTTTTTCTGGAACCTCTCCAACTCAGTGTGTGTGTGTCTGTGTGACCTAGGACCCTGTGGCATAAATACTTAGATGTGAACTTGCCTACAAACATTTCTGCACAGCCAGAGGCCTTCAGAAGTGGAGGAAGTCTCCCCTCAGCGGTCTCCATGTCTTGAGTTGTCCTCTGTGCTTAGTGGATGAGATTCCACCTGGAGAACAGGGCTGGAGCCAGAAATCTTAGAAGGCGTTTGTCCTTGTGAAAGGAGCCATGAGGTTACAACTTAGGTGCTGAACTGCAGGAATCAGGACTCACTCATCCTCACACCCGATGTGTCCCTTAACATCGACTCCCCATCTGCCCTCTCCCAGCCTCTGGCCACAGTCATTCCATCCTCTGCCTCTAAGAGTTTGCCTACTCTTAGATAGCTCATATAAGTGAAATCAGGCACTGTTTGGCCTTCAGTAACTGCTTATTCCACTGAGCATAGTGCCCTCCATTGTAGTGTCTTCATGTCCTCACGAGTGGTAGAATCCTTTCTTTCTTTTGAGGCTGAATAGTCCATTGGACTCTTTTACTGTCTGAATCACCAGGGATGCCCCCTGAAAGTGGTGGGGGAGGGATAAGTTGGGGGTTTGAGGTTAGTAGATACAGAGTACTATAGAGATAAACAAGGTCCTACTGTATAGCACAGTGAACTGCATTCAATGTCTTATAATAAGCTATACAAATATACTATCTGATACGTGTGTGTATATATATATGTATATATATATGTATATATATATATATATATGTCAGATTCTTTTCAGTATGGTTTATGTGTATTAACATAACTGTCACTTTGTTGTATACCAGAAACTGACACAACACTGTAAAACAACGCTACTTCAGTAGAGAAGTAGTTCAGTGTGTGTGTACAACCCATTTTCTCCATCAGTTCAGCTTCAGCCACCACTATGAAGATGGGTTGCTTCTGCATCTCAGCTATTGTGAATTGTGCTGCAGTGAACACAGCGGTGCAGATACCTCTTTGAGATCCTGGTTCCAATTCTTTAGCTACATGTCTGCCTGGAAAGGGGATTGCTGGATGATGATAGCTTACTTTTAATATTTTGTGGAATCTCCATACTGTTTACCATAGAAGCGGCAGCATTTTACAGTCTGCTCAACAGTACACAAGGGTTCCAGTTACTTCACTTGCTGTCTCTGGTTTCCGTCTGTGCTCTACTGTTAAACTGGTGTCTCTGTGTGGGGACAAGGCTGAGGCCTCCTCCTCCAGTGTCCTGTGGATGCTGGTCTCGCCTCCACCTGCCTCCTCTGTGGTGGGTCTGGAGTTTTGCAGCCTGAATGCAGTCAGAGGCCAAGTGACTGGGAGCCGCCTTCTGGGCATTTCCTTATTCATCTGACCTGAGATATGTTTTACGGCTATAGTTATGTTTTTTGAATTAGTTGGATTATATAAAAATATATCTGTCTACCAGCCTAAATATTATTATTTGTTCTTGAAACAAAAGCAAGTAAACCATATGTCTAAATGCTTCAGAAGTTGTTTCTTTTTAAATTGGCCCATCTTGAATAACATATGTGTGTATAATCTTTATTAAGCGAGAACTAGGAAGTAACACTTTTTATGATGCCTTCACATATTGGTGTTTTTCAAATAGGAAAGATTTATGTTGTCATAATATATTTATTTGGATTGGGAGATTATTACTCCTTGAAAAACACATGATTAGCACTCTGCTTACTTTAGAAGCCAAATGTGTTTCAAATGCATATATGAGTGGTAGAAAATAAATTATTATTTGAGTGGCTGGTACAAAAATTCATTAACACTATAAAAAATAATTGGGCTTAAGAAAATTCCTAAGCATGCTTTTGATGTCAGAACCTCTAATGAGGAATGTGTGTCCAGTTGCTAAATCATATTTGACTGTTTGTGACATCCATGGACTGAGGCTTCCCTGTCCTTCACTATTTCCTGGAGTTTGCTCAGATTCATGTCTGTTGAGACAGTGATGCTATTTAACCATCTCATCCTTTGCCAACTGCTTCTCCTCCTGCCCTCAGTCTTTCCCAGCATCAGGGTCTTTTCCAGTGAGTCAGCCCTTCACCTCAGGTGGCCAAAGTATTGGAGCTTCAGCTTCAGCATCAGTTCTTCCAATGAATATTCAGGGTTGATTTCCTTAAGGATTGACTGGTTGATCTCCTTGCAGTCCAAGAAGATTCTCAAGAGCCTTCTCCAGCATCACAGTTTGAAAGTATCAGTTCTTGCACACTCAGCCTCCTTCATGGTCCTACTCTCATATCTGTACATGACTACTGGAAAAACCGTACCTTTGACTATATGGAGCTTTGTCAGTGAAGTCATGTCTTTGCTTTTTAATATGGCTTCTAGGCTTGTCATAGCTTTTCTTTCAGGGAGAAAGCATCTTTTAATTTCATGGCTATAGTCACTGTTCACAGTGATTTTGGAGCCCAGGAAAATAAAATCTGTCACTGCTTCCACTTTTCCCCCTTATATTTGCCATTAAGTGATGGGACAGGATGCCATGATCTTAGTTTTTTGAATGTTTAATTCTAAGCCAGCTTTTTCACTCTTTTACACCCTCATCAATATGCTCTTAAGTTCCTCTTCACTTTCTGCAATTAGAGTGGTATCATCTGCATATCTGAGGTTGTTGACATTTCTCCCAGCAATCTTGATTCCAGCTTGTGATTCATCCAGCCTGGCATTTCTCATGATGTACTCTGCATATATAGTTAAATAATCAGGGTGACAATATACAGCCTTGTTCTACTCCTTTCCTAATTTTGAACCAGTCAGTTGTAAGTATTCAAAAATGTTTTGCCAATCTAGTTCAATGAGCTCAATGAAATTTGTTGAACAATTAAACAATATTTTATAGAAATAAATACACTATAAAATTAGATATTTTAAAATATTAAAATGTGATGGTTTAAGCAAAAAGTTTAGAGAAGATCTTTAAGGGTGATAGACCTTAAAATATTCCATGAACACAAAGATATCACACCAAGAACTGAAAAATATGTGCATTATTTTGCTTGGATAAGAGAACATGTGAGTGCCAGGACAGCTGTCTCATATGGACTGTGTATGAAACAGCAGTAGATTTTATTTCACATGTTTCCATGGAGGGAGGGTAATTTAAAGTCAGCATGTACAGGCTCATGCTTTTTATTTATTTATTTATTTTAATTAATTAATTAATTTTTTATTATTTTTTTATTTTTTTACTTTACAATATTTTATTGGTTTTGCCATATACCAACATGCATCCGCCACGGGTGTATACATGTTCCCCATCCTGAACCCCCCTCCCAGCTCCGGAGAGTAAAGGCGGGGATGATTTGGGAGGCTCATGCTTTTTAATACACATGGTTTTGAGATGAGCTGTGACCCCTCGGCTAACTTAGCAGGACTGAAAGCTGTTTATGGCTAGGATTTAAACACTGAGTTAGTCATTAATCTTAAGGTCCCTTTCAATCATGAGAGAATCCATCTTGATCAGTCCGTGCTATAAACACACCCAGAGGGGAGTCATCCTATGGCTGACGGTTCCAGGGTGGGTCACCAGGCAGCATTTATGCCCACCTGCTCATTCTGAGGCTAGTTTAGTGGCAAACACTCTGAGCTGACAAGATGCCTTTGGATATTTATAAATACATCATCTGTCCATTTGTAGGATCTCATTCACAGATCTTTGGACAAGTAGAAGCCATTATTCACCAAATTCCCCTTTTTGAGAGCTCATATTTTCAAACCTAAAAATGAAATGAAATTTAATACTTCAGTATTATTTTCTTTATCCTTATTTTTAATTACATCTAAGTGGGACAAAAAAATCAGCCTTTAGGATCATACATGTAAGTTATATTTATTTCATATGGCAATGAAATCATCAATCAAATCTCTGAGCACTTCTTTCCATTCCAAAAGCAAGAAAAAGTCTTAATTGAGTTCTATTGTGCCTCTGGTGTGAAACAAAGAATTAAAATTCTAAGGCTTTGGGATAAAACTACAAACAGTGTCAAAACACAACAAAACATTGTCAAAGCAAACCTATGGAGACAGTATTAAGATGTCAAAATTAAAATGATGTCATTGTAAATTACAGTAGCACTTTTTAAAAATGAAGCATGAAGGCCTCTATTTATATGAGTGTACACTGCCACTCATTTCAAATTAATTGTTCTTGCCAGATATGTAGGAGGGATGATAAATGTTCCTAAGTTCAGAGAATATACATTCCAAAAATAGTTAAGGCATTGCTAAAAGTGAGCTATGAAATTTCTGTCAATTTTGAGTTACTTGAAATCCATTTTATTCTTCAGCATTATGTATTCCTATTTTTTTCTGAGTCTGGATTCATGTGTTATGTACACAGGAAACTAAAAATTATTAATATGCCTGCCTTTATATCTTAGATCCTTGCACACAGCCTGGCACATTGTAGGGCATAAATAATGGGTTGTATAGTTGGCGAATAAATGAATATACTAGTAAAATGGCATTATTTTATAACTTTGGAGCTAAATAGAATGTGAGAACTTATTATTAAAGGGAAATGTTTAATAATGGGAAATTTAGTAAACCTTGTCCTATTTTTTACCTTATTATTTTGTCATCAAGAACATTTCAACCATCTTCTAACTCATCCTTCTTAATTATTATCTGCTCAGTTCTTAAATGTATCTTCCATAGAGAAAGTATGTATGTCATCAGTTCAGTTCAGTCGCTCAGTCATGTCCGACTCTTTGTGACCCCATGGACTGCAGCATGCCAGGCTTCCCTGTTCATCACCAACTCCCAGAGTTGACTCAAACTCATGTTCACTGAATCGATGATGCCATCCAATCATCTCATCCTCTGTCATCCCCTTCTCCTCATGCCTTCAATCTTTCCCAGCATCAGGGTCTTTTCAAATGAATCAGCTCTTTCCATCAGGTGGCCAAAGTATTGAAGTTTCAGCTTCAACATCAGTCTTTCCAATGAACACCCAGGACCAATCTCCTTTAGGATGGATTGGTTGGATCTCCTTGCAGTTCAAGGACTCTTGAGAGTCTTCTCTAACAACCACAGTTCAAAAGTATCAGTTCTTCCACACTCAGCTTTCTTTATAGTCCAACTCTCACATCCATACATGACTACTGGAAAAACCATAGCCTTGACTAGATGGACCTTTGTTGGCAAAGTAATGTCTCTGCTTTTGAATATGCTGTCTAGGTTGGTCATAACTTTCCTTCCAAGGAGTAAGCATCTTTAAATTTCATGGCTGCAGTCACCATCTGTAGTGATTTTGGAGCCTAAAAAATAGTCTGCCACTGTTTCCACTGTTTCCCCATCTATTTTTCATGAAGTGATGGGACCAGATGCCATCATCTTAGTTTTCTGAATGTTGAGCTTTAAGCCAACTTTTTCACTCTCCTCTTTCACTTTCATCAAGAGGCTCTTTAGTTCTTCACTTCTGCCAGAGGGTGGTGTCATCTGCATATCTGAGGTTATTGATATTTCTCCTGGCAATCTTGATTCCAGTTTGTGCTTCTTCCAGCCCAGCATTTCTCATGATGTACTCTGCATATAAGTTAAATAAGCAGGGTGACAATATACAGCCTTGACGTACTCCTTTTCCTATTTGGAACCAGTCTGTTGTTCCATGTCCAGTTTTAACTATTGCTTCCTGACCTGCATACAGATTTCTCAAGAGGCAGGTCAGGTGGTCTGGTATTCCTATCTCTTGAAGAATTTTCCACAGTTTATTGTGATCCACACAGTCAAAGGCTTTGGCATAGTGAATAAAGCAGAAGTAGATGTTTTTCTGGAACTCTATTGCTTTTTTGATGATCCAGCAGATGTTGGCAATTTGATCTCTGGCTCCTCTGCCTTTTCCAAAACCAGCTTGAACATCTGGAAGTTCATGGTTCACGTATTATATGACATATTGATTATGTATGTCACAATCTCTCAGAAACTTTATATTTGGTGATGTTTGTATCATGCCCTATAACAGAATTTTTTGAATTGATGATGTACAAACACTGATAATCCTAATAATTAGATGAATAATTCTTACTTTGATTGACTATATATTTTAAAGAAAATTATTTTCTGATACTGAAATTTTAAAACTCATAACTCTCAAAACTAAGCTGTAGAAATACCTCATACTCTAAATACACCTGGTCGTTACTTCAGCTGTTATAATAAACATTGAGGTCATACTATTTGTGACCTTCTTCAGCACTGAATACACAAACATATGAATATATAATTATTGTTAATATCGATGTATTATAGCATATTAATATTATAACTACATGATGTATATAATACAGAAAATATATAATATATTTTAACATTCTTTATGGTATATATAGTTATATACATTATATTCCCATGACTTACTTAATAACTGGAAATTTGTACCTTTTGACTTCCTTCCCTCATTGGACATGGAACATGCCCACCCACCCTGGCCTCAGTATTTTCTCATAATCCCTAATTGATAAAGCTGATCAGATGAGCACTGACCACCTGATCTCTTACGAAAAATACAAAACAAAAGGCTGTGGAAACGAGCATCTGCAACAGCAATTTCATTTTAGTCCATTTGCTTAATGTGTTTTTGTTATTAAGACAGCAGATTTTAGACAGATTTAAGTGCAGTATCATTACGTAATGTAGCAAAGCATGCTGTGCAAATGATGGAAAGTACAGTCTTATAAGCTACATTTTATAAACCATAATAACCAAAGCTAGAAAAAAGACAAAAATCAAAGTTACTCATCAAAAGTGCATTTTGGATTCTGAAAAACACAGCTGTTATCAAATGTATTGCTTTTCTAACAGAACAGTGTATTCTGTTACGTGTGTTTTGTTCATTGCTTTAAAAAAAAATAGATCTCCTGAAGCTTTCTATGTTACCTTTCCTTTTTTTATAGAGTTTAATTTTTAGCGAAGTTTTAGGTTCACAGAAAATCTGAGCACAAAGCACAAATGGTACTCACACACCCCTTCTCACACATGATCAGGCACCATGCGCCTGAGCGCGGTTCTGCTGCAGTTGGGGAAACTGCGTTGCTGCATCCTCATTCAGAGTCCGTACTTTATGGAAGAGTCCACTCCTGGTGGTGTACATTCTGTGGGTCTGGACACGTGTATAATGACACACATCATACAGTGTCGATTCATTGCCCTGAAAATCCTGTGCTTCACCTGTTTATCTCTTGGCAACCACTGATCTTTCTACTGCCTCTGTAGTTGTGCCTTTTCCAGATGTCATAGAGGTGGAATGAGACAGTATGCAGCCTTCAGATATGCATTTAAGATTCTTCCATGTCTTATTATGGCTTGATGGCTCTTTTATTTTAGCACTAAATAATATTTCATTGTTTGGATGTACTGCAATTTATTTATAGAATCATGTACAGAGGAGCCTGGTGGGCTACAGTCCATGGGGTCTCAAAAGGGTTGAACATGACTTGGTGACTAAATAATAACAACAGCCGAAGGACATTTTGGTCTCTTCCACATTTGAAAATTATGAATAAAGCTGCTATAAATATAAACATCCATGGAAGTTTTTGTGTGGACATGTCTTAAACTCTTTGGGTAAATATCAAGGAACACATTGCTGGATCATATGGTAAGATTATGTTTAGTTTGTAAGAAACCAACAAACTGTTTTCCAAAGCAGCTGCACCATTTTGTATCACCAGCCAATTGCTGGAATTTTTTTTTTTACTCCACAACCTTGCCAGCATTTGGTGATGTCAGTGCTCCAAATTTTGGCCATCCTAATTCAATTGTTAGTTGTCCCAGCACCATTTGTTAAAAGGACTGTCTTTGTTTCACTGGATTGTCTGCTCTTTTGTGAAAGACTAGTTGACTATATTTGTGTGGGTTTATTTCCTGGCTTTATACTCTGTTCCACTGATCTATTTGTCTATTCTTTTTGCCGGTATCACACTGTCGTGATTACAGCATCATGAAAGTAAGTCTTGAAGTTGGGTAGTGAGTCTTCCAACTGTTATCTTCTGCAATATTGTGTTGGGTATTCTGGGTCTTTTGCCTTGCCATGTAAATTTAGAATCAATGTTAATATCCACAAAGTAACTTTCTAGAATTTCAATTGCATTAAATCAAATTGAGTGAAACTGAATCTTCTTATTCATGAGTTCAGAATATCTCTTGATTTACTTATTTCTTCTTTTTTTTTAATTGGAGCTTTTTAGTTTTCTTGTATAGCTTTTATATGCATTTTGTTAACTATACCTAAATATTTCATTTTTTTGATGCTAATGCAAATGGAACTGTGGTTTTAATGTCTTATTCCAACTGTTCTTTGCTGGTATGTAAGGAAGCAATTGACTTTTGTGCATCAACCTTGTATCCTGAAACACTGCTATAATTCCTCATTGCACTAATTAATTGATTTATAAATGGTGAACCAACCTTGCATTCCTGGGATAAATCTCAGTTGGACATTTTTTCATTCATCTGCTTATATGTGTTAAAGTTGTTTGCATCTGTATTTATAGAGGTATTAATTTATAGTTTTCCTTTATTGTAATGTCTTTGTCTTGCTTGATAGTAGGTAAGTCTAGTAAAGAACCTTCCTGCCAGTGCAGGAGACATAAGAGATGTGGGTTCAATCCCTGGAGTGGGAAGATCCCCTGGAGGAAGGCATGGCAACCCACTCCAGTATTATTGCTTGCAGAATCCTATGGACAATGGAGCCTGGTGGATTACAGTCCATAAAGTTGAAAAAAGTTGGACACCACTGAAGCGACTTAAATAAATATATATATATATATTTACTCTACTTCTATCTTCTGAAACATACTGTAGAGAATTTGTATGATTTCTTCCTTAAGTCTTTGGAAAAAGTCACCAGTGAACTCATCTGGGAGTGGAACTTTCTATTTCAGAATTATATTAAAATAATTCATTTTCTTTTAGTATGTATTGACTTATTCAGACTGTTTTTGTTCTTGTGTGAATTGTAAAAGATCATGTCTTTCAAGAAATTGATTAATTCTGTTGAGGTTGTCAAATTTGTGGGGAAAGAGTTATTTATAATATTCCTTTATGATTACTTTAATATCCACAGGGTGAGAAGTGTTGTATTCTCTTTGATTTCAGAGATTAGTTCTGTTATTTCTCTTTTAATATTAGTCAGGTAGCTAGAGGTTTATCAGTTTTATTATACTTCTCAAAGAGCTAGCTTTTGATTTTATTAATTTTCTCAATTGATTTCCTGTTTTCAGTTTTATTGATTCATGCTCCGATTTTTAAATTTCCTTTTTCTGTTTATTTTGGTTTTAAGTTACTTTTCCATTTCAGTTTCCTAAGGTAAAATTTTAATGATTGATTATAGATTTTCTCTTTACTAATTATGCAGTCAGTGCTATTAATTTTCCTCTAAGCACTGCTTTTGCTGCATCCCACATATTTTCATAGGTTATATCTTAATTTTCATGTAGTTCAAAATATTTCATTTAATTGAAGCTTCTCTTGAGATTTATTCTGTTATCCATGTGCTATTTAGAGGTGTATTGTTTAATCTACAAGCATTAGGACATTTAACTACATTCTGTAGTTAATTTCCTGTTTAATCCATTGATATCTGAAAGCACACACTATCATACAATGTGTTATTATTTTTGACTTGATAAAAGGTATTTTTTGGGCCAAAATGTGATCTACCTTGGTAAAAGTTAAATATGAGCTTGAGAAAAATGTACACTCTGCTGTCATCAGATGAAGTAATCTATAGATATTAATTAATCTAGTTCATTGATTATACTGTTCAGTTTAACTATTTCCTTACTAACCTTCTGACCTCTGAATTTATATTTCCATTACTGATAGTGGGGTGTTAAAAATCTCCAGCTATGATAATGGCTGCATTTATTTAGCTTTGCAATTCTATTAGTTTTTGCCTCTGTGTTTTAATTCTTGATTTTAGGCACATTTTTACATGTTAAAGATTGGTATGTCTTCTTGGATAATTGACTCCTCTATCATGTAATGCCTGTCTTTTTCTTCTTCCTTTTTTTTTTTAACTTTGACATCTGCTCTATTGCAAATTATATACCTCTCTTTTTTTAAATTTATTTTTACTTGAAGGATGATTGCTTTACAATATTGTGTTTCTTTAGATCAGTGTTATCGTGGTGTGTTTTTCTTCATCCAGTTAAGTTTTAATCTATATATATCTATTTAAACTAATTTCTTATAAACAACATTTTTGATACTCTCTGACAGGCTCTGTATTTTAATTAGTGTGTTTAGACCATTGATGTTTAAAATAATTATTTATATAGTTGAGGTAATATCTACCATATTTGTTAGTTTTTGTTTGCTGCCTTTGTTCTTTCTTTCATCATCTTTCACTTATTTTCTGTCTTCTATGACTTCAATTGAGCATTTTATATGATTCCATTTTCTTATTTACAGCAGTTATATTTCTACTTTTATTTTTATTAATGATTGCACTAGAATTTACTTATGCATTTCAACTAATCCAAGTCTGCTTTCAAATAACAATGTGTTTCTTTATGAGTAGAGCAGATACCTTATAATGAAGGAATAGTTCTTGCTAGAAGGGAACATCCCTTCTACCATTGCTGTCCTTTATTTCACTTATCCATATTCTGTAATAATCAAATACATCGCTTATATTGTTTAGAACACAGTAATATGAAAAATTATTTTATTTTGCCTTCATTTAGTCTTTCTCTAACCCTTTTCCTTTCTTAAGGAATATTTTCCAGTTTTGCAATGATGGTGCTGATAACCATGATGGTACTGCTGATGGTGATAAATGATAGTGTTGAGCATGCGTATGTGCATAACTCTTGTGATGTAAGTTAGATTAAGAGTGTTGAACTAAAGACAAGTAAGATATGTGCATCGTAATCTACCCAATAGGAGATACAGGAGGATGATTTGACAATTTTCATTTTCATATCACATTATGGTTTGGCATCTAGAAGACTTGACTGTAGTAGATTAGTGGGAAAATAACTCAGTTTAGGATAAAATTATTTCTCCTGTCCTGTAAACTTACTTATTATTTGTAGGATGTTGTTCTATGTTGTTATATTCAGAAATTAACTTCAAGCAAAATCAAGTGTTTTGTGAAAATCTGAATGATTATACCATGAATCTTAATACTTCCTAAGAAAAAAGTATCCCCCTTTTTAGAGGAGAGTTAGAGGAGGGAGAAAGAAGTGAGTCAGTGAGCTTAGTCACTTATATTTTGTGGGGAAAAGCTACACGGCTTCAGGTGCGTTGGCCTTCTCTGGGTTGTGGCTTGCTTCTTCAGAGGCTGAAGCACCTTTATCATTAACATGCTGCCTGTGCTTCATGCTTGACTTTTACATTATTGCTCTAGCTATTACCATGCATACATTATTTATGTGGTTGGCTATCATGGAAAAAAGGCAAGCAATTTACTTGTCAAAACACATTAGAATGCATGACTTTAAATCAGAGTCGCATGGGTTGGTAAAAAACTGTAATAAATGCACTTTGGCTAATATGTTAGTGTCGTCCAGTTTGAGGTCACTATTGACTGAGAAACCAATAACCATCCCTAGAACTCTTCTAGTCGAATAGCACTTCAGAATTTATACTTTTAATTGCTCAAGAGTAAACTCTGTTATTACAATTTTTCTTTCCATAGTTGAGTTTTAACATTAGAAAAGCAAGTGAGTGCAAATTAAATTCTTAATGACAGAAGTCTTGGAGTTAATTGTATTATTTATTTAGGCTTCAAACAGGATCTGAAATGCTTAAATAATAGAATTATGTCATATAGCTACGTGTTTCCCTTGCTTTTCTTGTCAGTTAACCATTTCCACTGTTGTAGTAATGAGAGCATCAGCATTACCTGATACCCTCATTACTACACAGAAGTCCCCTTTTGTACCATAGCAAATGTTTAAGTAAATACTAGCCACCTTGCTAGTTCTCCAAGTGCTGGTAAGGCCAGCTTCAGACTTCATGGCTTTTGTAAGATGGCTGCCATGCCTAAGAGCAGTTGGAAGAGGTCCCATCAGAGCAGTGGTTCGGAAACTTTATTTTTCTTAAAAATCATTCTGTGACAAGTGAGTTGGATTTTGAAGAGGTCAGTGTTGTTAGAGGATGTTATCTTGTGCAGGGAAATAGTCAAGTCTGTGCTCAGCATAACTTTCTCCTGTCTGTTCATTATCTGATATTGTCCAACATCTTACGATTCTAATAGGAGTCCAGAGAATTGGACTCTATGAAGAAGACAGAGGTTGACTCCACAGGTGTCAAATATCATTTGAAATTAGTATCAGAGAAGAGACACCCTGAGTTCTTTTACTTCCATTTGCTTCCATTCACGTCTTTCCCATAGATCCACAGGCCAGGGATGTTACTTCATCAAAGTCCTTCTTATTAGAAAAGATGGAGTAACGTGAGGTCCAGAGGAGTTAAGTCACCCAACCCAACATCCTCAAGATCTGGGGACCCAGGCGAGACACAAGAACCATGTGTCTAGAGCTCTGATTAAAAACAAAAAACAAAAAAACCCCCTAGTCTTACAAGGCAAAGGGTTAGGAAAATACCTTTAGGACATTGTGACAGGGTAGTGGTTCTTCTGGCATTATTCTTCTAGGTTGTTGTGATCTACCAAGATGGACTTGTAGGGCATGGACTAACCAAGAGGAATGAGGCTTTTGAGGACTGGAGCCAGCTTTTGAGGTTTGAGCCTTTCTGGAGGCTAATCACCTATTAGATTCTTTTTTTTTTTTTTTTTTGTATATTTTATTTTATTTTAATTAATTTTATTTTATTTTTAAACTTTACATAATTGTATTAGTTTTGCCAAATATCAAAATGAATCTGCCACAGGTATACATGTGTTCCCCATCCTGAACCCTCCTCCTTCCTCTCTCCCCATTCCATCTCTCTGGGTCGTCCCAGTGCACCAGCCCCAAGCATCCAGTATCGTGCATCGAACCTGGACTGGCAACTCGTTTCATACATGATATTTTACATGTTTCAATGCCATTCTCCCAAATCTTCCCACCCTCTCCCTCTCTCACAGAGTCCATAAGATTGTTCTATACATCAGTGTCTCTTTTGCTGTCTCGTACACAGGGTTATTGTTACCATCTTTCTAAATTCCATATATATGTGTTAGTATACTGTATTGGTGTTTTTCTTTCTGGCTTACTTCACTCTGTATAATAGGCTCCAGTTTCATCCACCTCATTAGAACTGATTCAAATGTATTCTTTGTAATGGCTGAGTAATACTCCATTGTGTATATGTACCACAGCTTTCTTATCCATTCATCTGCTGATGGACATCTAGGTTGCTTCCATGTCCTGGCTATTATAAACAGTGCTGCGATGAACATTGGAGTACACGTGTCTCTTTCCCTTCTGGTTTCCTCAGTGTGTATGCCCAGCAGTGGGATTGCTGGATCATAAGGCAGTTCTATTTCCAGTTTTTTAAGGAATCTCCACACTGTTCTCCATAGTGGCTGTACTAGTTTGCATTCCCACCAACAGTGTAAGAGGCTTCACTTTTCTCCACACCCTCTCCAGCATTTATTACTTGTAGACTTTTGGATCGCAGCCATTCTGACTGGTGTGAAATGGTACCTCATTAGATTCTTAAGATGTGTTGATGTGAGAAGCCAGAGTGCCTGACGATCAGACCTTCTGGAAACCCATGAAAATTTAACCAAAGAGATGATGGATCTATAAACTGAAAACTAGAAGATGTTGATGAGAGAAATTGAGAATATACAAGAAGTGGAAAGGTATATCATGTTCATGTATTAGAATTAATTTTGTTAAAATGTCCATCTACCCAAAGCACTTTAAAGATTCTATGCAGTCTCTATCAAAATTTTAAATGGCTTTTTTTTTTTTTACAGAAATAGAAAAACAATCCTAAAAACTTTTAAGTAGCCACGTGCTAAGTTCCTTCAGCTGTGTCTGACTCTTTACAACCCTGTGGACTGTAATCTGCCAGGCTCCCCTGTCCATAGAATTCTGCAGGCAAGAATACTAGAGTGGATTGCCGTGCCCTCTCTGGGGGATCTTCCTGACCCAGGGACTGAATCTGCATCTTCTGCATTGGTGTGTGTGTGAGTGTGTGTGTCTGTGTATGTGTTAGTTGCTCAGTTGTGTCCAACTCTTTGCAACCCCATAGACTTTAGCCTGCTAGGCTCCTCTGTCCATGGGATTCTCCAGGCAAAAGTACTGGAATCAACTGCCAGTTCCTTCTCCAGGGCATCTTTCTGAACCAGGGATCAAACTTTGGTCTCCCACATTGCAGGCAGATTCTGTCCCATCTGAGCCACCAGGGAAGCCCTACCTGCATTGTTAGGTGAGTTCTTTACCACTAGCACCAACTGAAAAGCTCTAAATAGCCAAAGCAGTCTTGAGAAAGAAAGACAAACCTGGAGGCATCACATTTCCTGATGCAAAGCTGTATACAAGTTATAGTAATCAAACCAGCATGGTGTTGGCTTAAAAATAGATGTGCAGATCAATGGAACAGAACAGAGAGCTGAGAAATAAACCCATGCATATGTGGTTAATTATTTCATGATGAACCAAAATTATTCAGTGGGGAACAATGTCTTCAATAAATGGTACTGGGAAAACTAGACCCTTATCTTACATCATATAAAAAGTCAACTCAAAATGGATTAAAGACCTGAATGTAAGACTTAAAATTCCTACAAGGAAACCATCAACAAAAATGAAAAAGCAGCCTCCAAATGGAAGAAAATAATCATAAACCATATGTTGGCTGTGGACTTATAATCCAAATACTCAAGGAATTTGAAGAGATATGTGCACCCTCATGTTCATGCAACATTATTCACCTTAGTCAAGGTATGGGAGCAACCAATAAATAAACTGATAGAGAAATTTTGGAATATATGTACAATGGAATAATAGTTGGCTATGAAAAGAAGGAAGTTCTGATTTTTATGACTGCAGGATGGACCTGGAGGGCATTATGCTCACTGAAGTAAGCCAGGCAAAGAAGGATAACTACTGCATGGTATCACATATGTGAAATCTAAAAACAAAAAGCATAATTGAAGAAAACAGAGAGTAGAAAAGTGGCTGCTAGAGGCAAATAGGGAAAGACTTGTAAAAGGATACACAATTTCAATTATAAGTTGATTATGATCTGAGGATCTAGTGAAAAACATGACTAGATCTGCCTATAGTTGATAATGCTGAACTATAGTTGATAATGTAGAACTGAAGTTTGCTAAGAAATAGAAATTAAATTTTCTTTTTTGTTTGTTTTTTTAATTTAAATTTATTTATTTTAATTGGAGGCTAATTACTTTACAATATTGGTTTTGCCATACGTCAACATGAATCTACCATGGGTGTATATGTGTTCCCCTTCCTGAACCCCCCCTCCAACCTCCCTCCCTGTACCATCCCTCTGGGTCATCCAGTGCACCAGCCCCAAGTATCCTGTATCCTGCATCGAACCTGGACTGGTGATTTGTTTCTTATATGATATTATACATGTTTCAGTGACATTTTCCCAAATCATCCCACCCCCTCCCTCTCCCACAGAGTCCAAAAGACTGTTCTATACATCGGTGTCTCTTGCTGTCTCGCATACAGGGTTATCATTACCATCTTTCTAAATTCCGTGTATATGTGTTAGTATACTGTATTGGTGTTTTTCTTTCTGGCTTACTTCACTCTGTATAATAGGCTCCAGTTTCATCCACGTCATTAGAACTGATTCATAATTTTCTTATAAAAAATGTAGATGTATGAAGTGATGGATGTATTCATTAACCCGGTGGAATTCTTCACAATGTGTAGGCATAACAAATCATCGCAGTGTACACTGTACATATCTTACAGTTTTGTTCATTTTACCCAAGTAAAGTTTTAAGAAAGGCACATAGGATATAATAGGAAGAATCCACATAGGTGGCCTCTTGGGTCTATGAAATGAGAGTTCAGCTGTCTTTACATTGTATTCCTTTAGAGAAATTTAAAAATTGAGCAGCTTAAATAATTTTGTAAGTTGTAAGATATTTAGAAAATACTAAAATGGAAAATGGAGAAAATGCCCTTATAAGAGCAAGTAGTTATCTTATAGAGTATATGTTAATACCTAGATTATATAACACTAATTTGATATCTTGGAGAAGACATTAGGATCTGGAATGAGCAGATTCAATATAATAGACTATCCTTTACCACAGTATCTTTGGGGGTGTTCTCTGAGTCATACTAATTATTATTAATGGCAAAGACCAAAGGCAATTGCAGATTCACTAATGCATAAAAATTCCTGTAACACCTATTATTTCATATAAATTCTAAATTGAGTGGATCTTAAGGCATTTATTTTCATTGTATAGTTATGTTACTTTAGACAAATAAGATAGTGCTTTCGGTGAGTCTTAACTCTCGCAATTAAGAATTTTGGCCTTATCTGTCATTCAATGATATTTGAAAGTCAAAATAAGATAAATCATCATAAGCATTTTATTTATAGATTCAAGAGTCCACTGCTGCATAAAGGAAGGGAAATTAAAGCTTGAAATTAATACATATCAATCATAAGACTTGCTTTGGCTTATGTTAATTTGGAGAAAAATCTCAGAAAAATGTTTCCTGCAGATGTATGGTGAGTATTTGCATAATTTATATATGTAAAGTTGTGAATTTAAATCACTTGTTACTTAGGCAAATGCATAGGCTAAATATTTGTGTGTATTTTCAGGATGCATGCAGAATTATTATAATTTTATTACAGAGTGAAAAGAGATATTCACTGAGTGTCTACAGTATGCAAAGTTCTTCAAAGTTTTATAGGTTTATATTCTTATTTAATCTTACTCAAAACCCATCAGCATTCCTCACAATAGCATGTTTCATTGTTACTAGATTCACACTGCTAACATTTTATAGCAGTTAGAGTGGGGTGGATTGTCTTGGAACCTAAGTAGAGCACCCAAGTGCTTGTTCAAGGAGAATTCAGAAATGGGCTGGACCCTGACAGACTTTGGGGAGCCAAGGGCACAGAACTAGGAAAGGTTACCTGGTTCATGTTGTGTGTCCTTTCCTTGTCATGGTGTGGATTCCTGCAAATGGTGAAGACCCATGAAACTGGGGGAAAGGAAAGGATGCTACCTACAGAAAAACTGGAATTAAATGATTTACAAGGAGGTTTCACTGGGAATTAGAAAAGAGGCAGTTTTGACTCAGAAGCTGGAAAAGCAAGACCATTTGACTCACAGAAATGAACTGTATGTGGCTGAGCTGGGGGAGAACCCATAGGATGCTGGACCCTGGGGGTTGGGGAGGAAGGGGAAGACTTGTATGTAACAATCATGCAAGACAAATGATGTCCATTCTGAATACTTGCTTGCAAACTTTTGCTTAACCTCTGTTACATGCAGAAGATAATTCAGATAAACATGTAACATGGCCTTCTTCTTGAAGGCAAAACAAATACAATAATTTGTCTGGAATAATTCGGGAATGATGTAAGACCACCCGATCAATAAAGAATGCATGAGAGTAGTCTGAGTTAGAGCAGTGGACAGGGACAGATATGGAGACGAAGTGGGAGAAGCCACCAGGGTCTTGAATCAGATTCAAAGGAGGTGAAAGATGAAGGCTGCTGTGGTGTGGGCTGGGGTCAGGGCTGACTGAGCAGAGGCCAGTGGTCAGAAAGCAGGGGGACACTATTGAATGGGTGGGCACAGGCTCCGCCTTCAAGGGCATGTGATGGGGTGATGTGGCTGAGAGGTAGGACCAGGCCAGGGCCGAGGCTATGGACTGTAGGGACCTGTGCTCACTTGCAAGATCTGGTCCAGGAGCAGCTTGCACCAGGAACAATAACCCTGGTCTTCCTCCTGTGTCTGGGAGGGGCTGTTACCATCTTAGGTGTTGGCTGATAGGGTTGGTCTTGAGTGTTCCCATCTCCCTCTAAAAATAGCCGTGAAATGATGGACTTGTTAGCTTACTGTAGTGATTGTTTCATAATGTGTATATATGTGTGTGCGTCTGTGTATCAACTCATCAAATATTATGCATTAAAATATATAACTTTTAGTTTTCAGTTACACCTCAATTTAAAAACACGAGGGAAATGTGAGGTGGTTAACTCTTAGTCTGTGCTTTACTTCTGAAATAAAAGCAATTCCAGTGAGACCAACAGTGGAGGTGACACTTGGATTACCCCTTACTGTTAGCATTAAATGCCTGATTTCCCTTGGCTGAGCTGAAAGTGACTTCTATCCCACCTTTGCAAATGAAGGCATACAAAATATCTGATTAAAAAGGGATTCTAGGTGTCTTTGAGGGTCATGGGGTTTGGCTAAGTATTTGACCACACTGTCCAGATCTTACTCTTGGTCTTCACATGACAAGGCTAGTCTTTGGGCTCTTCCACCAGAAATCAAGTTCAAGGTCCATGGTTTAAAGTCTGTGGGATTGTTTCTGACTTTGCATTTCTGTACATACATCCAGTGTGGGGCACATCGTTTTTGAAAATTAGCTTACTCTTTGTTACCTCCTCCTTCAAAAGAAGAGAAAAAAAAGATACCTAAATACCTATACTTTGGTGTGTCCTTATTAGGGACAGTAATAAATACAATGTTTTCCTCAAATTTCCCGTGGTAGAAAGTTACCTTGGCAATATTGGTGGAAAGAACCGCTGCCACATATCTGACCACTAACTTTTCACTTTCAGAAATAATAAGAGATTCTATTTTAAAGCCTCTGCAGACTTAGACAAAAGAAGTGACCTGTCTCAAGATATATATGTTTTAGCTGATAAGTTGTTGGGTGCAAGAGAATGACCTTAAATCATACATAGAGACAAACTGTGTTTTGAATGTGTTGCTTTCCCAGATTAGGTTTATCAAATTGATCAGAATTCCTTTGTCATCAATTCTACTCAATTCCTCTTCACATCATTTGCATCATACGTTTTTAAAAACCAATCTTTGCTAATCTGCCACTTAAAAGTGATGCCTGTGGGAAGTTATATTGTGCATTTCTTTGTTCAGCAATTAGAACTTTGCGGATGGGCTGCAAACACCCCGGACAGTTCCAGGGGGAGAGCCCGCCCTCCTGCCTCAGGTGTCTGCCCTCCCCGCCCCCCAGCCCAGGCCCAGGCTCTGCTCTTCAGGAGAGGCCGGGATAACCTCTCCTGGAACCTGCCCTAGGTCAGATTTCCTACTTCATGCTTAGTGGGCTCTCCCAGGTAGAAATCAGATAAACATTAAGCAACATTTCTTTCTCTTTTATGGTTTGATTTCCCTTTATCTTTTTAGTCTGTCTAGAATTAGATTGTGAATGGTGTGAGTACCTATTTTTTCATAAAGCCCGTATTCTAGCCACGTTTATTAAATAATTCAAGCCCTGCACGGGTTTGTGCTGCTGCAGTTTATGTCTGAAATGAAGTTCATGTTTAAAGTAAGGTCTATATATAAATGGGGCTTCCCTGGTGGCTCATACGGTAAAGAATTGGCCTGCAGTGCAGGAAACCCAGGTTCGATCTTCTTGTTGGGAAGATACCCTGGAGAAGGGAATGGATACCCACTCCAGTATTCTTGCCTGGAGAATGCCATGGACAGAGGAGCCTAGTGGGCTATAGTCATGGGGTCACAAAGAGTTGGACATGACTGACTGACTTTCACTTTTATTGTAACACAAAATTGAAAAGATTTTGTTACTTATTTTTCCACTTCTTTCTCTGCTGTGTTTGCTTTAATAATATAATATTTTAGAATTTAAAATTTTTTTCTTACTTTTATTTTGTTCTTCTATTTGTCAGAATAAGGCTTTCTTTTTCAAATATATATATATATATATAAAATTTGAGAGGAAAGGTCCTCTTTAAAATAGTTTATCTTTCTGAATTTAAACATTGATGATTTAATTTGTGTATTAATTTGTGTATTATTTTATAAATTTCAATTAAGTCACATCATGTAGTATTTTTGCATGGTTCTTGCCGTAGTTTACTGAAGTTATTCCTAGCTAGCACATTCATTTTATTTCTTTTGTAAATGAGTTGTCTGATGTGCTTTATTTTAATTGGTTGTTTCCTTTGTGTGAAAAGCTATTGAATTCTTATGTATTTGTAAAATCCCCAGTGATACTTTGAAGCAACAATACACACAAGACTTAGTTCATGTGGTTGTTGCTAACAGGACCCATTTATGTTGAGTAGCTGACTGAAGAAGGAAAGAAAGAGGAGCGAAATCCTGTAGACCTGACTACCCCTTGAAAGCACCGCGTGGCTCTAACAGAGGTCAGTGCTGACACTCGCTCAGTGGGTTGAGACAATCAGATGAACAGTCATTTGGAAGGAGGAGAGAAAACAAAGCCAGGTTAAATAAATGGAAAGATACATGATGCTCATAGTTTGGAAAGCTCAAATTTGTAAAAATATTCAACTTTATCCACTTATCTATAGATTCAGTAAAATCTCAATCAGAATCCCAATGTGCTTATAAGATGTGTGAGCATATGTGTTTAATTTAGCAAGTTAAAAATCAGTGCCAAGAATAACGACAACATTTTGAAACAGAAAGACCAAGGGCAAGGGGCTATATACTTGACATTCATTTTTAATTCTTCAGTATGACAACCGTAGTATTGATACAGCTAGAGATGTGTACAGAAAGAAAGAGACTCAAATGCATAGATTTTGTACAGCAGAGGGAACTCTACTCAATGCTCAATAATGGCCTAAATGAGAAAAGAATCTTAAAAATAGAGTTGGATATATGTATCTAAATAACTGATTCACTTTGCTGTATACCTGAAACTAACAGTACATTGTAAATCAGCTATACTCCCATAAAAAATTAAAAATGAAAGACATTTGTTAGCTACACTTTCAGTACAATTGCTGAATATATCTACTACATAATACCATTTAATTTTAGAAAATATGTAAATGATATAGTTTGTAATTGTCGCTGAGCTCACTAGCTGAGCTCGGGAGGAAAATTCTTGAGGGAGGTGGATGAGAAGAAAGAGAGAGGGCAGTGTTTACAATTTGTTGCATTGATGATGTTTGCCAATAAAATGAAAAAAATAAATTACCTAAATTCTAGTAAAGGAAAAGAAATGTGCTGATGTGAAGAATGGGAGAATTGTACAGTAAAAAAATCTCTGATAAAAATAAAGGGAAAGGAAAATTCATTAGTCCTACTGGAGCAGGTCTTTCCAGTGTTACACTAGAGTTTACATGTTGTTTCAGTTAAATTCCAAATTGGCTTATTTTCCTGGAACTTGGCAAAATAATTTTGATTTCATTTGTATTTTTCTATGAGAATATTCATTATGGCATTATTTAGTGTTGTATAATTACATACAACTCAAGTGCTCCAAATAGGATTAAATAACTCAATAAATGAATTATTTTGTATGACGTATGATGGAACATTAAATAGCTATTGAAATGAGATTTAGGAAATATATTTACTGGTAATAAAAACTTTTCACACACATAAACACATATTCACACATAAAAATGTTAACAGATTTTATCTCCAGATGTCCTGACTAGAGGTGACTTTTTTCTTTGCTTATCTGTCATTTTTTGCAACAAATGTTCATAACTAGTATATTAAAATGTTGTTGTTCAATTTCTCAGTTGTATCTACCTCTCTGCAGCCCCATGGATTGCACCACGCCAGGCTTCCCTGTCCTTCACTATCTCTTGAAATCTGCTTAAACTCTTGTCCATTGAGTTGGTGGTACCATCCAGCTATCTTGTCCTCTGTTGTGCCCTTCTCCTCCTGCCTTCAGTCTTTCCCAGCATCAGGGTCTTTTCAAATGAGTCAGTCCTTCTCATCAGGTGGCCAAAGTATTGGAGCTTCAGCTTCAGCATCAGTCCTTCTAATGAATATTCAGGGTTGGTTTCCTTTATTCACTGGTTGGATCTCCATGCAGTCCGAGGGACTCTTAACAGTCTTCTCCAACACCACAGTTTAAAAGCATCAGTTACTCAGCACTCAGCTTTCTTTATAGTCCAACTCTCACATCCATACATGACTACCGGAAAAACCATAGTTTTGATTAGATGGACCTTTGTTGGCAAAGTAATGTCTCTGCTTTTTAATATACTGTCTAGGTTTGTCATGGCTTTTCTTCCACTTTTGATGATAGCAGCATATATTAAATAGAAACCTTCCTGGATGTTCAGAGCTCAAATAACAATAACAAGTCTTTTCTTAACCATGAATGATTTTATGAATTCTTCTCTGCAAGATGCTCAAAGTGGCGACTGGCACAGAGTAAGTGCTGTATGCAAGGTGTTGCTGTCAGTATACTTTCTGCTATTACTGTTATCATTGTTACTGCTTTTATTATTTTTTACTATGGTTTGGGACATTTATTATGCAAAGAAAAGTGTTCCTTAACATTTCCAAACAACCAACCTGTTCCTCTTTTTAAAGCTATTTTGGGAAAGTCCCTAGTGTAACCCACTTGCTCTGAGCACATTTCCATCTGTTCTGAGCTTCTCTGTGTGTCCTCAAACCACACTTAACTGCTTTTCCAACTTTGAATAATTCCTATCCAGCAATGAGTTATTTCAAATTTTATTCCATAATTTCTTTGAAATTCCCTATGTTCTGGGGAAGGACCATTAGCTGCCTAAAATCTGTGATATTGTCTTTGTCCCCAGCTTTAGCAGTTGAATTCTTTGTGCTGTTTTTGTCCCTCACTCACAGATATATTGTATATGGATGCCTGTGGATGATCAGCAGAGGGGAGGTTAGAATGCAAAAGCTAGATGGTCGGAGTGGTTAATGGTAGTAGAGTTCGTCACTCAGTCGTGTCTGACTCTTTGCAACTCCATGGACTGTAGCCCACCAGGCTTCTCTGTCCATGGAATTCTCCAGGCAAGAATACTGGTGTGGGTAGCCATTCCCTTCTCCAGGGGATCTTCCTCACCTAGGGATTGAACCCGGGTCTCCTGCATTACAGGTGTGTTCTTTACCATCTGAGCCACCAGGGTCAGAATGGTTAGCTAATCATAAAAGATTATATTCATTTTAATTTACAAAAAGCTATCTACCATGTACCTGTGGGACACTTGGAAGTAGTCAAAACTGGAAATAGTAATTTTTAAATTCTCAGGATCTGTTTGCTTTATATTGAAGTGCGGTTTTATATTCTAATTATTCAGCAAAGTATGCCTTGCTTCCTTGAATGCATATTTTGAGTTTCTGAGTTAAATCTTATGCAACCTGTTGATTTATTTCAATCTTATGCAGAAAGTGCTGCAAACAAAAAGAAATCAACTAATGAGAAATTATAAAAATGGACATAGTTGTAACACGGATAGAATAATGCTGCTTCTCAAATTGGAACACAGCTTTTGCTTAAGTCATCCAAATTTTTATTTCAGATGGGGAAATACTAGTTTATGTTTTATTTGTCACTGTGTTTAATGAAGTAAAAACAGAAAATATTTCAGATAAGCTATTATTTTTGCATTTTTTCCTCCTTTCCAGAACATATGATTATTGAGGGATCACCGAGAAGAGGGTCTGGCATATACCAGTGTGAAATAACGGTCAATAGACTAGAGAACAAGTGAGTGGTTATAATTCATGGGTGATCCATCTTCATAAAGTGCTGGGCTCTAAAAACCAGGGAGAATAAGTAAACGGGACGGTGGAACTTTTCCAGGTGGCAGAATATACTGTTTGGCGGATGCTGGAGGGAATGTGTGTCTGTGTTAAAGAGAAGAGAAGAAATACCTTAAAAGGGGATCAGGATACTGAGAGTGAGGTGGTTGGCAGAATATTTTCAAAAGCATTTTATTGCTTTTCTTCTCACTGTGTACCGCATTTTACAACATTTTTAGATGGTGTGTATTTATGACTTAAGTCACATGAACATGAGTAAAAACAAAATCTGACAAGAGGTGCAAATCTAGCAATGCAATAGCAGGAAAACTCTGCTGGAAATTAAATTCACACAAAAATGAAGTTTTCTTTGTAGGCAGCGATGTCTCCACCCAGCCATCGACCTCAGAGTCTGCTCTGTGTGTGTGTGTGTGTGTGTGTGTGTTGTTGCATTGAATTTATACACAACCAGTGGGGCTCTTGGAAATATTTTATGCTTAATTACATCTTAATTAGAGGGAATATTACTGTTTTTACTTGTGATATCATGAATAAGTAACATTTATGTTTGCTTTATTTCAACTTTCCCTGAGAATGAATTTGAATAAAACCATCACATTTGTGACCTAAAATAATCTCTTGGGCAACAGGCATAATGGCAGAGTTCATCTGTGCCAGGTTGCAGGTTTGAAACGAATTGACGGCTCAAGTGATAAATTCCTGGAATTGGAGGAGGGGTCAGCACACATGAAAACACTCGCATAACCTTCACCACAGCAGCGCGAATGGTGTTCCACGGCCGTGCTCACCTCATAATGTGCAGGAGGGTTTATCAGGCTAAACAGACCATATGGTGAAATGAATCCTTAAATTGAAAAACAGAAAGGCATTTTAAAAGTGTCAAAGAGGAGATAAAGTCATCTACACATTTCTGTAGAGAAGGTGCAAAAATGACAAATCTGAAAAGTAAAAATACTGCTTGATGAAAAAAAATTAAAAATTCAGAACCCTGATGATGGTGAATTTCAAAATTTCAGAAAATGTACATCCAATTTGGCCTTCACAGATTTATTATGTAAGAAAATTATGTCAGCCATTTTTTTGTTTTAGAAAAATATGATTTCTGTCATAACTAAAAGCATAATTCTGTCTGGTTCTGTTCAGTGTTTTGCTCATGTTATGATTTCTTCAAAGTGGAAAGAAAAGAAAACACAGCTTGTTTCATTGACAGGAAGCACAAGTAGGCTAGAAAATTTGGTTGTCACCATTGAACTGTGTTAGTTGCCAAAGCATGTGCCACTCTGGAATGATTTTAGAATAAAAAAGACCGTGTAAAAATTGTTTGAGGATGTCAGTGAAGCTCAGTCTTTTTTTTTTTTTTTTTTTTTTGAAGCTCAGTCTTAAAAGAGATAAGCATTCCAAGTTCCTTGATTTTCTCTTCCTTAATCAGGAACAAACTTAGACTAGGAAAGAGCTGGGTGACATTGTCTGCGGTGTCTACCTACTCTTCAAATAAACAACTTCACCTGACTGTAGAAGGGACAGGTGTTTGTCAGTCTTTTGTTTATTGGGAAATAAAGGACCAGAGAGCCCCAACCGCATGAAAAATAGGCGACTGCGTTGAATATGGCATCTGCTCTCCGCTAATGTAATTTCTTCAGCTTAATTGCTTTCTGACAGCAAGCCCTGGATTTCTCAGAAGCCTTCTGTCCAGTATTTAGCTGCAGAAGATTCTCCCAGGCCTCTTTATTGATGCCACAACCAGAACATTTAAATTACATAACCATGTACATCATGTTTTTGTTCTAAGTATTTCAGATTGTATGGATATGGGTATAGCTATGAATGTACATACATGTGTGTCTGTTCTCAATAAATAAATCATCACAGGCTAATGGTGGAGCTTAGAAATACGTTTGAACATGCATAAGTATTAATTCCTTGTCTGAAATCTTTATTCAATATACAAAATACATGCACACAACTCTGCTATTTCATCCTCATTTTTGGAACTTGAAGGTTTGCCTATAGTACAAGGACTATTTCCCAGTGGAGAATTGAGCAACATGGTGAAATTATAATGAAAATTATGGTCATCTAGAGTCACAACATGTTCTCTTATAATTAATTTTGATGAAGAAATATATGAGGGCTTTATTTCTAATTCTCTCTGTAAAGAGAGTAAAAAATATTAAATTATGGAACAACATTGCTATGGGCACAGAAGAATTTAGATTAAAACCACGTTCCACCTTTAGAAGTGTCTGGGGTTCTTTCAGAATTTAAGTCTTTTCAGACAATAGAATTACCATGCAGTGTTCTCTTACTCCCCTTTTTCTGTCCTGAAATATATTTCTGCATAATCTCAGTGTGTGTACTGGGTCATATGCACCTATTTCAGAATGTTGGAAAACAAAATGCCTGTGTTTCAGATTTTCCATAACTTTAGGAACACATATTCTGCTGGTTGTCTGACACGCTCTTTTTCCATATTTTGATTTTAGTAGGAAATATCTCTTTTCTGTGGTGTAGGGGGAGCGATGCAGCAATTCATTTAGTGTTTTAGTATTCTCAAATATGAGGCAGGTAAAATATCTACCCAAGGAATAGGAATGCTATCAAGAGTGATGGATAGTAGCCCACTTGTAAAACTAGGAAACACACACAAATACATGCATAATTACAAAACTTTGGAAAATTAAAATAATGGAATTTGTTAAAATATCCTAAGCAATTGATGACTTATATACATTTATTTATTTTGGTAATCCATCTGAATTTTCTCTCCCCTTCTCCACCCCATCACCTTTGGTTTCACTCTCTTTAGAAACAGATACTGATTGGGAAAGATCTTGATGCTGGGAAAGATTGAAGGCAAAAGGAGATAGCGGGCAGCAGAGGATGAGATGGTTAGATCGTATCACTGACTCAACGGACTTGAATTTGAGCAAACTCCAGAAGATAGTGGAGGACAGAAGAGCCTGGCCTGCTGCAGTCCATGGGGTCACAAAGAGTTGGATACAACTTAGCAGCTGAACAGCAACAACAAAAGCAACAACAAAAACTAAACAGATAGTCTATTGATTGGAACTTATGATCAGGCAAAGTTATTAAATTGTTATACTATCATTTTAATTTTGCAATCTCTATTGATTTATGACTCTGTAGCATTTAAACATATAGATTAGGAATAAGAATTATGGCAGCAAATACCCTCACTCAAGTCCCTACTCTTTTGTTTACTACCTGTGTATTCTTGGGGCTTCCCTTGTGGCTCATCTGGTAAAGAATACACCTACAATGCAGGAGACCTGGGTTGGGAAGATCCCTTGGAGAAAGGAAAGGCTACCCACCCCAGTATTCTGGCCTGGAGAACTCCATGGATTGTATAGAGTTCAAAAGAGGTTGCATGAACCATGGTTGCAGAGTTGGACACGACTGAATGACTTTCACTTTCATTCTTGCACTATCTTCTTTCCCTCTCTGATCCTCACTCATTATCTTAAAGTGTGTTTGTACCCATTGCACCAGGAATGTTTGCAGACTCCATGGCACAGATCCTGGCACAGGTAAATACCCACCACCTGTTGGCCAGCACCAGTAGTCATGATGAGGCTGATGGCAACTGTATGGTAGAGATGAAAGATTTGACCGACTTTTCTCACTCAGTTGTATTTGGCCCTTAATTTCCTTTACCATCTCACAGTGGAAAGAGGAAACACTTGTCTGAAAAATATTTGAGCCTTTATTTCCTAGTGTTGTAGTCGAGATGTCTTCGACAAATTTACTAATCCACAGACACTTTGTTTTCTGTCTGAAGAGGCCATTCCTAGTCTCTCTGTGTAATGGGGACTATTGGTAGCACATTGTTTAAGGGACTGTATTGAAAACTACATAAACTATTGCAAGTAAAAATGCTTTGTAAACTGTAAGATTCCAAAAATTTTAAATTATTTATTTTGTCTCAAATGTTTAAGTAGATATATAAATTCTTAGACATAATACATTATCATGACCGGAGGAGTTGTTGATATGTAAATATTTCAGTCCCTGTGAATTTGGGGAGGGATGGTGTGATTAATACATCTGCACTTTAAAAAAGGAAAAACAAAATAGCAGTGTGGGTACCAGAGAACATTTAGAGGATGCATAAACTACAAAATAGAAATAACCTGAAGCCATGGGGGGAAGGAACAGCAAAGAAGTTGCTAAGCGATGGGGATAAAAAGAGGTCTAAGATCAGTGATAGATCCTGAGATTAAATTATGATTCATGAATAATCTGAAGATGGCAGTTATCTTCTTCACAGGTTTGCCCTACTGAAATAAAATTGATTTCTGAATATTATGTTTGACCCATAATAAAACCAAATTAAAAAATTCATTCCAGACAAAAATAAATATCAGCGAAAGAATAAAACATAGATATATATATAAGGGTCTTACCTGTAAGTTGAAGGACTGATATTAGAAGATCTCACACAGAATACTCTCAACATTTTAACATTCTTTTCTGTAAATAAAAAACTAAAATTAAGGTAGTGTAATGATGGCTATCTGTTCCATTTACTTTAAAATCTTTTTTCCCCTTTGAGGTGGTCTTGGTAAATTAAGAATAATTTGGTGAAGATGAGTTGTCACTGCCATCATTAGTGAAAAAATTTTAGTCAATTACATTTAATATCAAATTATTTTAAAAGCAGTTTATTAAATGAGAGAGTTAATATTTTTCAACTTGATTGTTTATATTCTATGCTGAGTTCAAGAATGAAAGAGTTTAGTCAGACAACAGGATTCTTGTATTTACACAAAACCGTACACCTGAAAATGGTTAAAATGATAAATTTTATGTTATGTGTATTTAACCACAATGAAACAATGAAAAAACAAGAATGTTTTTGCATTTTGTATTTGTATTTTACTATAAAGTTTGAAGACTTGTATGATTAATAGCAGTTCTTTAATTCCAAATTAAAACTTTCTCAAAAAGGAAAAAGAAAGTATTAAAAGCATGCCTGTAATAGTTTAGACAAAATACTCTAAATCATAGAAAATTACTTGTAAAATATTAATTATAAGAACCAATGAAATATATACTGTAGTATTAGGGTTTCTGGTCCTTCCATCTTATCATTTCAGCCTTAATGTTGAATTCAGAAAACCTAGAAAATGATTCACTTAAAGGAAAAAGGAGACAATGTAAGGACATTACTAGGCTCAGTTTCATCGTGTGACTCGGTGGGTGGCCAGGAACTGAGCATTTTGGGAGAAGCAGCCGAGCTTGTCTGGGATGCCTGGGGAGAGCTGGTCAGTCTTCAAACCTGGCTAAGCCGCAACCACAGACCAGAGGCAGAGCCTGGAGTCAGCCAGAGGACAAAACAAGCCAAGAAAGGAAGCCATTTCCTCTACTCAACGCCTCCACCTGCATCACAAACACTTAGAGCCCTTATTATGTCCAGCTCTGAGCTGCTCTTATGAACTTACAGCAGCTAACTGAATGGGTGAAGGAAAATCTCAGAGGCAAGTTGGTCAAGAAACTGGAAACCCAGGCTGTTGGATAAGTCATCCATGTAAATGATAGAGGAATCACAATTATAGATATGAAACTTGAGATATGGAAACCTAGATACATATTCATCTCATCCCTAGGGAAAATAAAACATACCATGAAAGAGAAGGGAAGAATGAGAAGAGAGAAGTGGGATGTTACTAAAGCATCCAGTTGGGTTGTCCCAGAATATTTACTTCAGTAGCATCTCAAGGGACTACTGATTTAAGGAATCCTGTTTGGAAAATGCTGTACTGGATGTATTACCATTAAATCCTGGGGGAAAAAATAAAAAAAACAAAAATACTTTCTATCTCACTGACTTTACTTTCATTTGAAAATACTGGACAGTGCAAATAGAAGGTAAAATAAAATAAATATTGGGCTCATTGAAGTACAGTTATCATTAATATATAGTCACAAATTGATTTTCTAAATTGTAAACTCAAGATATTTTTGTAATATTTCCCTGTGCTTTTTTCTTTATATTGATGTTATATTTTTTAAAACATAAAGATTAACAACAATGTCGAACTTATGTCAAAATACATTAGATGGTGCTGTGTTATGTCTGACTCTTTGGGAGCCTGTGGACTGCAGCCCGCCAGGCTCCTGTCTAATGTATTCTTCAGGCAAGAATACTGGAGCGGGGTGTCATGCCCTCCTCCAGGAGATCTTCCCAACCCAGGGGTACAACCCAGGTCTCCCGCATTGCAGGTGGATTCTTTACCAGCTGATCTACCAAGGAAGCCCAGATTGGATGGTAATTAAAGGCAATTTAAACTTTTTGAAATATGTTCTATACCAGACTGCAAAGAAAATATAAAATAACTAATCAAAGTAGAAAATAGACTCACTTGTAACTTTGATAATAATTATACTAACTACCTATGCATGCATGCATGTGTGCTCAGTTGTGTCCGACTCTTTGTGACCCCATGGACTGTAGCCTGCCAGGCTCTTATGTCCATGGGATTTCCCAGGCATGAATACTAGAGTGGGCTGCCATTTCCTTTTCCAGGGGACCTTCCTGATCCAGGGATCGAACCCAAATCTCTTATGTCTCCGGCATTGGCAGGTGGGTTCTTTACCACTGTGCTACCTGGGAAGCCCTACATATTAAGAATAAAATGTAATAATAAATCCAAAAACATGTTGAATATATTCTAATAAATTTCTCTCTAAAAATCTTGAAGTAAATGTAAAATAAAGAAAATCTAGAAATCAAAGACCAGAAATAGCCAAAATAATAAAAAAGTATTTGGTGTAAGAACTTAAGAAAATAATAACAGCAACAAGTGAATGGAATTAATTTAAGAGAAAAAGAAATTTGGGGATGAGTTCATTTATAGTATTAAGTGGTTGTTATTGCAATAAAATACACAATTCTCTGGCAATCTATCATGAAATGAAAGAACATAGAACAAGACAAAAATATGCAGTATTTTTTCCAATATTGTCCTACCACCTAAAAATACATAACAGTAAAAATTATAAAAATGCATTTCTGAGAAGAAAATTATTTTAAATTTATTATTATATGATACATGAACTTTCTGTTTATAAAACCAAGTAAATTAAATTTAACTATATTAGATTTAATACTGATATTTTGAATGAATATTTTGCAAAGTAAATATGCAGCAAATTAAAATTTTGTACTTTCCACCCATACCCAATTCAGAATTGTCAGGGTAAAATAGCTTTCTTAGTAGTGAAAAGAACAGTACAAAGAAAACCATACCTAGGCAATTTATATTTCTGTAAAACAATACCAACCAGTCAAGGCAGAGTTGCTTTAACTGAAAATATTTGTTAAGTAGAAATACATTTAAAAAATGAAGTCTAAGTTATAGCATCTTCAAACAAATGAAAGTTTATAGAGTTTGTTAACAGAAAAACTACTCAAAAAGAGATTTAAAAAGTGTATTATTAATAGAGAACCAAAATTTTCCCTGGAGGAGGTAGAGGATATATGAACACATGGGAAAGCTTAAAAAAAATCTTTGAAAAGGAAATATTTGGATTTCCCTTTTGGACGATTGTGCACTTAATAATATTAATATTTTATGGGATATATGCATGTAAAGTAAAATACATGACCAACATAGTTAGAATTTCAGAAGTTGGGTCAATGGAGTTGGAGTTGAATGTCCTGTATTTTTCTGATTGTACTAAAAATGATATTTTTCATTAGACTTTCTTAAGGCAAGAGTGTATATCTTGTCAAGATGTCCACTAAAAAAATATATGAAAAAGACAGGCCAATGAAGAAAAAATAAAATTATAGTAAGTAAGGTAAGGTAAGGTAAGTCACTTCAGTTGTGTCCAACTCTGTGCGACACCATAGATGGCAGACCACCAGGCTCCTCCGTCCCTGGGATTCTCCAGGCAAGAACACTGGAGTGGGTTGCCATTTCCTTCTCCAATGCATGAAAGTGAAAAGTGAAAATGAAATCACTCAGTCGCGTCTGACTCTTAGTGACCTCATGGACTGCAGCCCACCAGGCTCCTCCGCCCATGGGATTTTCCAGGCAAGAGTACTGGAGTGGGGTGCCATTGCCTTCTCTGATTTAAACACTAAAGAGTAGTAATTGTACAAATTCAGAATGAATTCAGGAGAAAAATTATGTGATTCTTAAATGTAGATATCTTTGTTTCTTAGCTTCAACTACTGGAATAAAATATCATGGACTGGGATCTTAAATGATTTATTGACTTTTTTTTCTTTCATGAAAGTGAAAGTGAAGTTGCTCAGTTGTGTCCGACTCTTTGCAACCCCGTGGACTATATAGCCTACCAGGCTTCTCCAACCATGGGATTTTCCAGGCAAGAGTACTAGATTGGGTTCCCATTTCCTTCTCCAGAGGATCTTCCCAACCCAGGGATTGAACCTGGGTCTCCCGCATTGTAGGCAGATGCTTTACTGTCTGAGCCACCAGGGAAGTCATTGGTGCCATTTTTAAGAATGCTTCACTAGTTTTGAAATCCTGAAGATTTTCTCCTATGTTTTCTTCCCCAAATTTTAAAGTTTTATTTTAAATCTATGATCTATTTTAAGTTCTTTTTTTTTTCTTCAAAGTGTAAGGTATAGGGCTCATGCTTATTTTGTGCCTGTTCAGTTCAGTTCAGTTTAGTCACTCAGTTGTGTCTGACTCTTTGCGACCCCATGAATTGCAGCATGCCAGGCTTCCCTGTCCATCACCAACTCCTGGAGTTCACTCAAACTCATGTCCATCAAGGCGGTGATGCCATCCAGCCATCTCATCTTCTGTCGTCCCCTTCTCCTCCTGCCCCCAATCCCTCCCAGCATCAGGGTCTTTTCCAATGAGTCAACTCTTCACATGAGGTGGCCAAGGTATTGGAGTTTCAGCTTTAGCATCAGTTCTTCCAATGAACACCCAGGACTGATCTCCTTCAGGATGGACTGGTTGGATCTCCTTGCAGGCCAAGGGACTCTCAAGAGTCTTCTCCAACACCACAGTTCAAAAGCATCAATTCTTCGGCACTCAGCTTTCTTCACAGTCCAACTCTCACATCCATACATGACCACTAGAAAAACCATAGCTTTGACTAGATGGATCTTTGTTGGCAAAGTAATGTGTCTGCTTTTGAATATGCTATCTAGGTTGGTTATAACTTTCCTTCCAAGGAGTAAGCGTCTTTTAATTTCATGGCTGCAGTTACCACCTGCAGTGATTTTGGAGCCCCCAAAAATAAAGTCTGACACTGTTTCCACTGTTTCCTCATCTATTTCCCATGAAATGACGGGACCAGATGCCATGATCTTCGTTTTCTGAATGTTGAGCTTTAAGCCAACTTTTTCACTCTCCTCTTTCACTTTCATCAAGAGGCTTTTTAGTTCCTCTTCACTTTCTGCCATAAGGGTGGTGTCATCTGCATATCTGAGGTTATTGATATTTCTCCCAGCAATCTTGATTCCAGCCTGTGCTTCTCCCAGCCCAGCGTTTCTCATGATGTGCTCTGCATATAAGTTAAATAAGCAGGGTGACAATATACAGGCTTGACGTACTCCTTTTCCTATTTGGAACCAGTCTGTTGTTCCATTTCCAAGATGTCCAATTTTTAGTATTCGTAAAAAGGTTATTTTCCTACATTGAAATGCTTTTGCACATTTGCCAAAAGTCAATTGGTTAAAAAAATCTGTTAGTCATAACTGTCTATATTTGATTTCTCCATTATATTCTTGTAATCTATGCTGCAACTCTTCTATAATGCAAAAATATGTTGATTACTGTATCTGGGTAGGAAGTCTTAAAAGTGGATGGTGTGAAATCTCCTATTTTATACTTTTGCAAAATTGTTTTGTCTATTCTAGTCCCTTTGTCTTTTCATACAAACTTCAGAATAAGCTTTATCTATGTCTGCAGTAATCGTGGTTGGAATTTGATTGGACTACTTTGAAACTGTGCCTCAATTTGGAGAGGACTGGTGTCTTTACTGTTCTGAGTCTTCTAACTGTGAACGTAGTGGTCCTCTCTGTGATGTTCTTCAGTTTCTTTCATTAGCATTTTGTATTTTCTTCATATTAATCCTTTACATGTTCTGTTAGATTTACACTTAAATATTTCATTCTTTTTGAGTGAATGTAGTAGTGTTGTGTTTTTAAATTTGATTCCCACGTGTTCATTGCTAATACATAGAAACATAATATTCCATATTTCTGGATTTAAAAAAATAATCTTAGATTATTCTTCAGTGAGTCAAACCCATTACCATCTATTGCAGTGTAAGAAATATTGGGTTGTAATTTATAAACTTACCTCATATTTTATATTTTAATATCTTCTTTTTTTGTCTGGCATACTTTTTCTTTGTATTTTTTCTCCAATAATTTTCAAGGAGTTATACTTGGGAATTCAAATACTATAAATATATAGTATTATAATATTAATATATGTTAATATTTATATTACTCTAAGTTCAATATAGGAAATAAAATTGTAGCTATTAAACTCCTATCAAATGTGGATATGCTTTCATACTAACACTTATAGCCAGCCTACTGCCTGCTAATATGTAATGTAATTTTCCTCAAGCCTTTCCTCAGGACTGAAATCTGGCACGCTGCAGTCCATGGGGTTGCAAAGAGTCGAACATGACTGAATGACTGAACTTGAACTGATCTGAATTTTCCTCAATTATTTTAATTATGAAATTGTTCATAGTGGTATTGTATACTTAATTTTAAATTTTTAAACATTTATGTTGTTATAAAGAGCTGGTTTGAAGAGCAAGTGAGTTGATCTTCATTAAATACTTAAAACTAGAGCTTTCCGGGGCAGAAACCCAATAGATGTTGACAACTATTATTAATAAACATATGTGGAATTTGTTTACACGTTTCACTATCAGTAACTTAGTTTCATAATGCCACTAAAAATCAGCCAACCAATTAACAAACAATAAGAAGAACAACAATAATAAGCTCCCTGTTTATCTTTCAGTTTACTGGAATATGACTTCTGATAAGTTTTCCAGAGTAAGTTTATACATAGCATACAAATGAAGCCTGGTCTTGTTTATATTGTTTAATATAGTTTGAATAGTTTTTTCATAGTTAAAAAAATGTATTTATACCATATTTCATACAATAAAAAGTTAATTAAAATTAAGATATTAAAATGTTTATAGTTTTATATCATTTTACATGGTATAATTTTTGTTATTATAATTGATGTAATGAGCTATGAATTTCTTATTTACTTCAGCAGTCACAATTATTTCTCATGATTCTATAGATATTATTCCATGGTATCCTATCATCTAAAAATGTGCACAAAAACTGAGGCTAAACTTCTTTTTTTTTCCTCTAGGGTATTAATAACTATCTAAAATCTTAAAATAACAGAGAAAAATGAGGGTTTCTCTTTTGGTTTTGTAATACAGCTTTAGTTAGAGAGCACAATTCCACAACATGGACTGAATGTATTTGTCTGTCGATTCATTAGGCAATGAGACTTGTATAATGTGAACAGCTATTAGTCAAAATGCAATTGAAATCAGTAATTAATACTGCCATCTGGAACCAGTCCCGATTACCATGAAACAAAAGCTTCTGTACGTGAAACACAGCTGCTACGTTTGAGTGGATTTGTACTTATCCTAACAACTGGCACAGACATTGAAAGAAAATATAGAACATACTGTACTGGTGACCTGGCAGTGAGAAGACTAGAAAAGACATCGAACATGAGCAAAACCTACGTGTACATAAAGACAGGGTTTTTTGGTATTGTAAGGTCATTTAGATCCACTGGAGAAGGGATAGGCTACCCACTCCGGTATTCTTGAGCTTCTCTGGTGGCTCGGATGGTAAAGAATCCACCTGCAATTGGGGAGACCTGGGTTCAATCCCTGGATTGAGAAGATCTCCTGGAGGAGGGCATGGCAACCCTCTCCAGTATTCTTACCTGGAGAATCCCCATGGACAGAGGAGCCTGGCGAGCTACAGTCCATGGGGTCACAAAGAGTCGGACATGACTGAGCAGCTAAACACAAGGTAGTTTAGCTTTAAATTGTTTTTAATTGAAATTCTTGCTTTACAAAATGAATTTGTGTGTCTGAAATTTGATTAAGTTAACCTCAACTTTCCAATTGAAGCAATTGATTTTATAAAGCACTTTTGTTAAAACATCTTTATAAAAGTATAACCTGCATAATTAAAAATAATTTATGATCTGTGTGTATGCATATAGTTACTTCCTAGTTTATTCTGCTTTGAAAAGGGGGCAATTTTCCCATTCAGTGATACTTCAAAGTTCAAGGGGGTCTGTTTTTTAGATGTCTTGTTTTATAGGTTCAGGTTGTTTTTCAGTTCAAGAAAGTTTTCTTTGTTATTTTATTAAAATTTTTTCATTTTGCTTCATCTAGTTTAAAAAGTTATGAATGTCTATATTCCTGTCACTGATTTGAGCATCTTCAATGTGGATTAATCTCTTTTAATCTTTGATGCCATTTCAGTCTTTGCTGCATATTTTCCCTTCATTCTTTTAAGACCATCATATCTCTCTTCACCGCAGCCTGTTCCTGTTACAGCTAACCTGTCCTTTCCAGTTTCATTGAGCCCACTCTCCTTCCTAACAGAGTACAGAGAGGTGCTATCTACATGTTTAATGTAAATATTGAACAACAGTATGATATTTCTCATCATGCTTTTTGTGATAGATTATCTCTTAATACCCTAGCCTTTTCTGGGGAGGCTCCCTTTTTAATATTTCTGTTTTGCTATATTTGAGCAGAAAAGAACTTAAAATTAATGTTTATTTCAAAATGATCATGGATTCTTATTTCCCACATTTTTCTAATGCTATTAAGCTTTTCATCTGAGATTTTAAGCTTTATTCTGATTTATTAATATATAGGCATAATAGCTTAGGCAGCCATAAGCCTTAAATAACAGACATTTATTTCTCACAGTCCTATAGGCTGGATGTACATCAAGGTGTTAACAAGGTCAGGTTCTGGTGAGAGCTTTATTCCCGGTTTGCCTTCTTGCTGTATCCGCACAGGGAGGAGAGAGAGCAAGTGAACTCTCTGGTGTCTTTTTTTCATAAGGTTCATGATCTCATTGTTAGGGACCCACCCTATGACCTCATCCAATCCTGTTCCCAAAGACCTGACCTCCCAGTACCATTACAAAGGATGTTAGGGCTTCAACATAACGACGTTCGTGGTGGGGTAGCAATAACATGCAGCCTATAGGAATAAGTTTATTCATTTAGCACAGGATATGCTTTGGAAAGGAGTGAGAGTTAATTCTATTTCTGTGTAGTTTTCCAGTCTCTGTTGTTAGTAAGGTCAATTTCTTTGTGAGTTCTTCGGGTTATTGCTTGCCTCTTCCTGGCCAAAACCTGTGAGCCATTGATCTGAGCTGGGGTGGGGACAGTGGCTCCTTTAGAACATTTTCCAAGACTTTATATAATTTTTTAAAAATAATTTTTACTAGTTAAGTTTATTTCTATTTAATTACTTTTTGCTGTTGTAAATGGATTGTTTTCCTAATTTCTTTTCAGATAATTTTTATAGGTATGTAGAAAGGCTACTGATTTTTGTAAGTTAATTTTGTTTGGTGAAACCTAACTGAATTTTTAATTAGTTCTAACAGGTGTCTTATTTTTTGTGGAGTCTTTGGGATTTTCTACCTAGAACATCACACTGTGTAAACAGGGACAGTTTTATTTCTTCCTTTCTGATTTGGATGATTTTTATTTCTTCTTCTTGTTTAAGTGCTATGCATAAAGTTCCACATATTATAGTGAATAGAAATGATGAGAGTGTACTTCCTGGTATTTCTCCTGATCTTGGAGGGAAAGCTCTTATTTTTTTCCACTGTTAGCTCTGGGCTTGTCATGTATAGTGTTTATTATGTTGGCATATTTGCTTTCTTCTACCAATTTGTCAAGCGTTTTTATCATGAAAGGATGTTGTATTTCATCAAATGTCTTTTCTCCATCTACTGAGATGTTTTTATCCTCTATTCTGTTTATGTAGTGTGTTGTGTTCATCGATTTGCATATGTTGAGCTATCCTTGCATCACAGGGATAAATTTTAAGTTGATCATTCTTTTAATGTGCTCTTGGATTCAGTTTGCTAGTATTTTGTTGAGGATTTTGCACCTGTTCATCATGGAAACTGGCCTGAAGCTTTCTTTTCTTGTGGTATCTTTCTCTAGCTTTGATATTAGGGTAATGATGGCCTCATGAAAGGATTTTGGAAGTGTTCCCTCCTTTTCAAGTTTTTGTAAGTGTTTGAGAAGTTTTGTTGTTAATTTTTCTTTAAAAGTTCATTAGAATTCATCAGTAAAGTCCTGGGGTTATCTGTGTCTGGAAAATTTTTATTACTGATTCAATTTCTATACTGTCTGTAGATTTGTTCAGACTTTTATTTTCATGATTCAGTCTTGGTAGGTTGTATGTTTCTAGGAATTTATTAATTTCTTTTGGGTTGTCCAATTTGTTGGTATACAATTGTTTATAGTTGTCTCTTACGGATCTTTTCCTTTTCTTTGGCATAAGTTTTAATATCAGTTCTTTCATTTCCAGTTTTATTTGTCTTTTCTCTGTTTTACTTAGTCCACTTAAGGGGTTGAAAATCAGTTTATTAAAAAAAAAAAACAAGTCAGTTTTGTTGATTTTTTTTCTATTGCTTTTCTATTCTCTTTGTCTTTTATTTCTACTCTAATCTTTGTTGTTTCCTTCCTTCTGCTTCTTTGGTGTTAGTTTGGTCTTCCTTTCCTATTGCCTTGAGGTGTGAAGTCAGGTTGTTTGTTGGCTATATTCTTCTTTTTTAATGTAAGCTTTTATCACAAGAAACTTTGAGTATTGCTTTTTTTGCATGTCATCGATTTTGGTATATTATGTTATCATTTTCAATTTCTTAAGGTTTTTATTTTATTCTAATTGTTTCTTTAGTTTATTCTTTGACCTTCTGGCTCTTCAAGAGTTTGCTATTTAATTCCCACACTTGTAAATTTTCCAATTTGTCTTTTTTGGTTTCCATTTTCATTCTATCATGTTTAGAGGAGATGCTTGGGGTGATTTTAATTTCCTTAAATTTGTTAACACCTGTTTCTTGACCTAACATGTGATCTATACTGGAAAAATTCTCTGTGCCTTTGAAAAAAGCTTGTATACTTCTGCTGTTAAGTGGACTGTTCTCTGTATGTCTATTGGGTCCACTGAGTTATAGTGTTGTCTTCTGTTTCTTTATTGATCTTATGTTTTGATGTTCTATCCATTAAGAGACAAGAAAGGATAATATATAATGATAAAAGGATCACTCTACTAGAAAGATATGATAATTCTAAATATATGCATCCAAGATCAGAGCTTCTCAATATATCAAGCAAACACTGACAGAACTAAAAGGAGAAATAGAAAGCAATACAATAATAGTAGGAAACTTCAATACCCCACTTTCCATAATGAATACATTTTCTGAAGCCTTTTATGTCTGAAATTGTGTTTCTTATGGGTGATAATTTGGTTTGATATGGAATTCTATCTTGAAAATTACCCTCCTTCTGAAATTGAGATAATGTTCCTTTGCCTTAAAGAATGACTATTGTCAGTGTTGTCAGTCCCTTTTTTACTCTTTTGAAGGTGAGTTTTTTGTTTTTTGTTTTCTTTCTGAGAAGTTTTTAAGAGCATCACTTTGTCATTGACATTCTGAGTATAGCTTGTGAAAGTCGCTTAGTCGGTCCGACTCTTTGTGACCCCAAGGACTGTAGCTCACCAGGCTCCCCTGTTCATGGAATTCTCCAGGCAAGAATACTGGAGTGGGTTGCCATTCCCTTCTCCAGGGGACCTTTTGGACCCAGGGATTGAACCTGAGTCTTTTGCATTTCAGACAGATTCTTTACCATCTGAGCCACCAAGGACACCCTTACTCTTTTAAAGATGAGTTCTTTTTTCTTTCTGAGTTTTTAAGAGCATCATATTGTCATTGACATTCTAAATATAGCTTATTAACTCATAATGCTTGTTATTGTACTCAACATACTCAGCATACTGAAAACTCATGTTTCTTCAGTATTTAAAAATGCAATTTTTATTTTAAAAAATAGTTTAACCATAGTTTATTCTCTCTTATATTTTCTCCCTTCTCTCTCTGCTTCTCCTGTAAAATGTGTATTGCCATTCTTCAGTTAATTGTTTTCCTTCCTAAGATTTTTCTCACCTGTTTTCTATGTTTAACTTGTGCCAATTCTATGGTTGTTTTTAAGTTTATAATTTGGTATTCTATTGATTTTTTAATTTTAATAATTTTATTTTAGATAACTGTACATTTTGCTTTCTCACTAATTATTAAAATCTCTGCATATTTCCTTTCTTAGAGCAATCATTTTTATTTATTGTATGTTTATCTTCCTCAAGTTTTCCATGAAATATTAAATTAACTTTTTAAGAATTCTCTTGGTTCCTTAGTGACAGGTTTTTCGACTTCAGTATTTTTTGTTGTTTTCATATTTATCTTTGTGATGCTTGTTACCCTGCTGCTGCTGCTGCTAAGTCGCTTCAGTTGTGTCCGACTCTGTGCGACCCCATAGACGGCAGCCCGCCAGGCTCCCCTGTCCCTGGGATTCTCCAGGCAAGAACACTGGAGTGGGTTGCCATTGCCTTCTCCCGCTTATTACCCTAAAATTCTGATAATAGATGTATACTTATAATTTAACTTGAAAAAAATTGTTTGATATATAATAATGACATTTTTTCCCTTTTCTATCTATTCTGGTAAATCAGTTGTTTATAATAAATAGGGAGGCTGTGGGAACACTCTCTGCAGAGAGATTGCCATGTGAATTGCTAAGCTTTTGTTCAAGTTGGCTACATTGGAGGTTGGTAAATTGGTTGAGAACCCTCTCTCATGCCAAAGTAAGGTTTCATCTACCTGGTGTGCCAGCCTTTCTGCTGGGAGCAAAGCCCTCCACAGCAGATTAGCCAGTGCATTTTGAACACATACCTTCTTTGTGTGTGTGCAAGCTGCTTGAATTTGAGGACTGACAGTCATGAGTGTATTAATAAAAGAGAACTTGTACAGCCCTTCTGCAGATAATCCACTTATTAAATAACCATCCCGATTCCATCTCTATCCTCTCTGTACACCAAACAATAAGTTGAGGCCTTCTCTAAGAATATTTCCATTTACTTTGAATTTTCACATATTTGTGCATATTTGAGACATTCCCACTTCTCTGCATTGAATCAGTTGAAGATCTTGGGTAGTATCAACATTTTAATCATATTGATTTTCCCATTCCATGAATAGGAGATATCTTTCCATTTATTGTGTCATCTTAAACTTCTTATATCAGTGTCTTATAATTTTCAGTGTATAGATTCTTTCACTTCCTCACTTACGTTTCTTTTTTATAAAAATAACTAGGAACAAATATTAACCTGCTAATTCTAGCAATAGAAATATAAATATTTGAATTTGTTTTTATATTTTTCAAATTTAACAAAATATTTTCCATATAATTATGAAGATTATTTAAATTTTTCTAGGGATCAAAAATAAATCTTACTTTATGCTTTTTTATATTTGTGTTTTTTGGTTCACATTTGAAACTAAGCTGATGATACATTATGTCAGTTTCCTAATGAATTTTCTCTTCATTGAATTAATGAAGTGATAAAGTAAAACCTAGTGAGACCTTATGTATTTAAGCATGTTTCCATTAACAGACATTGAATGGTTACAGAGAAAGAAGAACCTATCAAGGTTCTAAGGCATATGCATGTTGGCTTAAGTGGTAATGAATTTATTATAGAAGCAAGGTTTGATAATCCGTCCCAATACATGTCCTAATACAGTCCTAAAGAAGCTGTCTTTACAAAGGCATGTGGTCATACAGACCTCTTTTCTGGTTTAGGAGTGTATTTTCTAGGCAGGGAGAGTTGATACCTACATGGACAGAGACCATCATCCTCTTTTGCCCAGGTATCTATCCGTCTGAGTCAAATAAATAGATTGAGAATCAGGTGACTTTAGATTTAGAGCATTTGCATTGTTGAAGCCATACTGTGGAGACTCTAAACTTCCAAGTTCCTGACTTTCTTTCTGGAAATGCCCTGAGATGGAACTGGGGTCCTTCTGTGTGACAGTGTGTGTCACCGGCCTTGTAAATTAAATTCCTGAGCATTATCACCTCCCAGCTCTATCCCGCCCACTTGGAAAGATTGAAACACAAGTTTGATACTGCAAACAAAAAGTTCCATCTTGGGGCAGAGATGTCAGCAGATGTATTTAAATTCACAAGACATAAATATCATATCACATTTTCAAAAGAGCGTTTGGGGGCCTATTCTTCTGTTTCATTTCATAAATTCCCAAAGACAGTGAAAGACAAAGCAGATGAGCTTAATTATTATCTTCTGCTTGAGCATGCTGTGAGAGGAGATTAGGGGGAGGGAGAGGAGGAAGAGATGAAAAATCCATGACACAAATGAGTATTTAGCTTACATTTTGAAACCATGCTGTTTCTGCCAGCTTCAGTTCTTCTCTCTTTGGACACAGAACAGACCCAAACTCTTCATTTTTAGCTCAATTATGTCACTGTCTACATTTAAGGCACATTTTCTCCTAGGTTTCTGATATCTCCAAATGTCCTACACTGTATAATTCTGCATAGAAGGAATTAAATATGATTAGGTTGAAACATACAGAATCCTGCTGTAAGGACTAAAACATACCCTTTACCATTCTTGCCATTGTGCTTTAAGCATGTGAAATTCTAAGCTTTGAACTTAGCAGTCAAATAGGTACTACGATATCATCGAACTGCCAAATTCAAGAAGAAATAAGTCCATACAGACTGCAAAGTGAGTTGCCATATTTAGATAGCTATTTCAATTCTCATAGAAATAGCTTGGTGAAAATACTTTGTTTAGTGCTAAAATCTAAGAATGACTCAAAGTAATGCAAGCCGAAAATTATACATATCCATGCCAACCAACAGCAAATGTTTGAAATCAATGCCCTCTTTCATTCCTCAACAGCTTCCAAGCAGTAACTGGCATTCAGAGAAGGCCCATAAAGAGAAAGGCAGGGGCTTGTGCCCTCTTTCTTGGAGCACTCCCAGTGTGCCCTGCTTCTGTCCTTGAACCTTTCCAGTGAAGTCCTTTAGGGACCTGCAGAGCGGGTGCCTTTTCACTCTGTGTCTTGCTGAAACTTCGGTGTGTCAAAGACCCCAGTGTCTGTATGACTTAGGAGTAAGCCCAGTCTCAAACCTTGATAGTAACCTCAGGAGTTCAAATCTGGGATCTGGAGTCACAGTGAAAAGTGAAAGTGAAAGTTGTTCAGTTGTGTCCGACTCTTTGTGACCCTGTAGACTATGCAGTCCATGGAATTCTCCAGGCCAGAATACTGGAGTGGGTGGTGTTTCCCCTTCTTCAGGGGACCTTCCCAACCCAGGGTTCGAATCCAGGTCTCCTGCATTGCAGATGGCTTCTTTATCAGCTGAGCCACCAGGGAAGCCCAAGAGTACTAGAGTGGGTAGCCTATCCCTTCTCCAGTGGATCTTCCTGACCCAGGAATCAAACAGGGGTCTTCTGCATTGCAGGCAGATTTTCAGATGTTGATTAAGGTGCTGTGATCCAGACTGAAGAAGCAAATACCAGCAGAAAATGTTGTGAGATCTTCACCATCCATGCTCATGTCCTTTTCATGGCTACTCACATGGAGAAGATGAAGCATCCAGAAAATTGTGAAATTTTGCTTTGAAATTAATTGCTACTTATATGCCTTCTTTCAGGCTTCCCAGGTGGTGGTAGTGCTAAAGAACCTGCCTGCAGGAAACATAAGAGACACCGGTACTATCCCTGGGTCAGGAAGATTCCCTGGAGGAGGCCATCCATGGCAACCCACTCCAGTATTCTTGCCTGGAATATCCCATGGACAGAGCAGCCTGACAAGCTTCAGTCCATGGGATAGCACAATCGGGCACATTTGAAGCAACTTAGCACACACATACGCCTTCTTTATCTCCATCTTACACGGCATCCCCTTCAGACGCTTTCATGCAGTGCTCTCTGTCCTGGAGCAGTGCTGAGAAAATACTCCAGTGTCTCAGGTAGGGTCCCCTGGGATGGCAGTGCACCCATGTGGCTCTTACTTTATCCCCCGCCCCTCGAGCTCCTCATGCAGCAAGGCCGCTCTGCATGTGCAGGAAGCTGTGGTCCTCCGTGGAGATGGCATTATCAAGAGGTCTGTGAGGTACAACATGCCTAGTCCTGCCGCCTGCATTCCTGAGTCAGCAACAGCTCTGTAAAAGTTCCCTCTGCCTGCTGGTTCTGCAGGTGGGCCCTTGTTCTCTCAGCCACAGCCCTTGACAGGTGACCAGACTGAGTAGCCAAGGAGTGCCCCCAAGTCCCTCATAAGAGCTTGACATTAGCCCTGTGCCGTGTCTGGGAGAAAATGGGGACCCAGGGGGCTTTCATTTCACTGAAAGAGCAGACTTACAAGCCAGTTTACCATGGGTGCAACTCAGACGAGAGTCATTTCCTCCTGTTTGTTTTCCACAGACTAACCTCTAGCTAACTGTTCTGTTGTCTGCTAACACTGTGCAGACACGTCCATTCTGTTACTTTGCTGTTAATACTGAGCACGTGATGAAAACTCTGGACATTTACATGAATAAGCAGCTGGAAGGAGTGAGACCTAACTACTCCATCTCTTGCTGCTGCCCTCAATCCATGAAGGGGAGCCCTGTCATACATATTTTCCATTTGGTAAAAAAGATCTTCCTATAGAAAGCTATGGGAAAAAAGGAAAACTGTAAAACATGAATAATTGGAAGTGAAAATAATTAAACTTCAAAAGTTCATTCAAGAGAGTGATTAACATAAGGACCCTGATAAAATTTTAAATACTGAATTAGGAGACCATATTGGGAGACTGCTCTATGACATGGAATAAAGTGATTAAGAAAAATGAATATTATGAGAGAAAATGTGAGGGCTGTGGTAGAGGGTAAACTAAGGTGTGTAAATCTCTGCAAGAAGTCCAGATGAGAACAGAGTAATCAGAGACATGGTAATCAAAAATACAATGAAAAAACACTTTTCTGAGGTGAAAGTATACTCAGTTTTCCAAGTTGAAATGTTTCACTGAGTATAGGGGAGATTTGAAAATAAATAAGATAAACATATTCTGGTAAAATGCTTTTAAGGATGAAGAGAGAATCAACAAGCTTCCAAATAGAGAAAATGCATTATGTACAAAGGGAAGAAGATCAAATTAGCATCAGTCTTAGTAATTATTAACTCTGATAACAGTAACACCTCGCAGGAAACCATGAAGGTTGAATTTATATAAATATCCTAGTTCATTCACTGGTTAAAAAAAAAAAAGGCTGTGCAAATTTTGCATTTATTATTGTCATTAACAAACGGTAATTGCCACAGTAGAGAAAATAGTGTTTGTACCAACAGGAGATTGCCGAGTTGTGGTCTGAGCATTTTAGGACGGGTTACAGTATTCTTCACATCTTTCAGGGGAAAAAAAGACATTTCAGATGAACATTAAACAGACACACTTTTAGAACTGCAGATACTTGTGAAATAAGCATCTGAAATCTGTCAAAGTAAAATTGAATCAGGAAAAAGAGCCAAAGGCAATGGCTGACATGACAGAGTAAGAGCGATGAAATGAGTACATTTCTGATGTTAAATTTAGAAAAATTGATAACAGTAATTTTAAGCACAATGAAGTTGTTAGTAATGTGCTATTGCATTTTCATAATAAATATATTATTAAAAGAAGCCATCATCTAGCACTAAAAGTCTGGATAAGTTAATAAAATAAGGACATAGGTATGAGAGAGTAACATCATAACCTCTTACTGAAGGTCTCACGATGGTATATTATATATTTCTTGATTTTGTAATTATAAAGTGAAAAAAGTGAAAGTGTTAGTCAGTTAGTTGTGTCCAACTCTGCTATCCCATGGACTGTAGCCCACTAGGTTCCTCCATCCATGGGATTCTCCAGGCAAGAATACTGGAGCAGGTTGCCCTTTCCTTCTCCAGGGGATCTTCCCAACACAGGGATCAAGTCTTTACCATCTGAGCCGCCAGGGAATACTTTTGTTTAATTATGCTTCACTCATAATGCAGTCCAATAGTGAAATAAAAATAGTAAAAACCATTTATGGAGATATTCAACAACTCAGCCAAAGCAAGAGAAAGAAACTGATGAAGAAATGTTAAAAAGAAAATATAAAACATGCCATGAATAAGTCCTAGTACAAAAAAATTTTACAAAGGGAATTTTTTAAAAATAAAGGTATAGGATTTATAATATGAGTATTCCATGTAAAGATGTAATTATTTTTTAATTTATGTATCAAAGACAATAGTACAAAATATTATTAGTATTTTGTTTTACCTCACTAGGATGTGAAATAAAGTCTATTTTATTCTTATTAATATGCAATTTTTGTTGTTCAGTCTCTAAGTCATGTCCAACTCTTTGTGACCCCATGGACTGCAGCATGCCAGGCTCCTCTTCTATCCTCCACTATCTGCTGGGGTTTGCTCAAACTCATGTCCATTGAGTCAGTGATGCCATTCAATCATTTCATTCTCTGCCTCCCTCTTCTTCTCCTGCCTTCCTTCTTTCCCAGCATCAGGGTCTTTTCCAGTGAGTCACCTCTTTGCATCAGGTGGCCAAAGTATTGGAGCTTCAGCTTCAGCATCAGTTGCAATTTTATGTATGTTTGGCTGTACATGTCTAGGCTGTACAGTTTGGTCAGTTTGTATTCACCTATAAAACCAGCACCCAAATCAAGATAACTCAATCTGGTTTATCTCAGTATGTAAACTATGGTGACTTCACCCGTGAATCACCCTAACAGGATGTGTCCCTCGGCCTTTATCCTTCTTAGATTGGGAGGGATTTTTCCCTAGGGCTGCTGTGACTCGTATCCTAGCCTGGGTACTTTAGATGTCAGAATTTACTGTCTCACCATCCTCAGCCGGAAACTGAGGCCAAGCCATTAGTAGGGCTGCTTTCTCCCGAGGCCCCTCTCCATGGTGTGTAGATGGTCATGTTCTCTCTGTGTCCTCTTGTGGTCTCCCTCTCTGCATGTCCTCTTGTGTCCTCATCTCTGCTAATAAGGACCCAGGTGATGTGGGATTAGGGCCCCACCCCAATGACCTGATCTTAACTCAGCCACCTCTTGAAAAACTTGATCTTCAAACGTAGTCCCATTCCGAGCTCATGGGAGTTAGACTTTCACATCTGACTTTTAATGGGACATAATTAAACCCATAACAGTAGGGTTTCCCAGAATCCCACATTTATCTAGTGGTCATGTTTTACACCAGCCATCAATCTTAGCTCACTACACCTCAGCTCATTCCTGCAAATGACTTGGTGATTACTAATCACTTGTTCCTTCCTCACATGCATTTATTGCTTCTGAAAGCATTCCACTTAACCCAAGGTTGCTGGGTGTTTATGGAGTCACGGAAGATGAGTAGAGAGGGACCTATGCTTGGAATCCTACATACTCGGACCCTGAAGTCAGGTCTTTTTGCAGTGGGGAGAGAGGGAGGAGGTGAGGACCCCACACCCTAAATACTGAGAAATTTCCTGGTGGTTTAATACTTAAATTCTCAAACTCTGTCTCACAAGTTAAAATTGAGCTTTACTATAAGTTGTTCCCAGTCCAGAAGAGCAAACTCACACAGCCTCCTCCTAGATTTGGGAGAAAGTGTGAGTGTTGATTGTTGTGTAGCAATGTGGGGTTTGTGGCTGCGTGTGTGCCATCATCACACTCTAGCTAATTAACTAATACAGAAGCTGGTTCTAAGGAGTAAAGAGTTGACACAACAAACGTCCTTTATGCACGGCCTGGCATTTGGGCTGGAGATGGGAGTATAAGAAAAGCTATGAGCAAGTTGTTGGAAATGATTGAGGAAAAGATGCTGAGCAAAGTGTCACTGGAGGCTGCAGAATGGTGAGCCTGTTATGTGGTTGAGAAATAATTACTGTTCTGCCATTTGCAGTAACTTGGAAGATGGAAAATATCCCTATTGAACTGTTAGAGTTGGCTAACAGGACCTCCAACCAAAGTATTGAAAGAGCTTGATTTCAGGTGACTATTAGAAGGTTTGAAAAGCAAAAGATGAGTGAAATAAAAAGCTGGCCAGTTTTTAATTCAAATTTAGAGGGGATGTATAGAGGTCTGCTCTTGTGGGTTTGGAAAATAAAGCTGTTTCTCATCTTTCATCTCTCTCCAGCCAGCAAAGGGCTCTCAAAATAATATGTAGCCTGGGGCACAGATCAAATCAATGGTGTGGCAGTAAGAACCTTTGTTAGGATCGCTGGAAGATGTGAGGCAGTGCCTAATAGACGCTTTGAACCAAACAAAGGACCTCAAAGGCTGACCCCCAACGGCCTGACAGGTCCAGGAGAACACAGATCAAGACTAAAGAGAGAGTTTGTTTAGGAAAGAATTGTGAGTTTGTCCTTTTTTTCAAATGGATTGAAATTGAATCAGGTACAAAGACGTCTGCAGGGTTTTCATGGGATTTTCACAGGCCACAGACATGGACTGAAAGGCACTGAAATTATCCAGATACAGAAAGAGCTCCGGGCTCCAGCTTTCCTTGGACAGGAAGCAGACTGAGGCATCTGCTCAGCTGCCAACATGAAGCATTTCTGCAGAATGAGTCTTTTAAGGTGATGGGAAGGAAGGACAGATGTCTCCAAAACTGAATTCAAACAGCAAAGGGGCCATTTCCAGGACAAACAGGACCTGACTAAGGCACAGGCATTCCCAGAAAGGGAATCATGTCAGCATTTGCCCTGCACGATTTCAGACTTTCTAAGGAACAGAGACTGCTTTGTGCTTTTTCTTTTCTCCTCCCCCCACCACCCCCTTTCAGGAAGTCTTCAGTCGGGCCTCTGTTCATGGTTGTTATGTCTCCTCACTGTGTGTTTGGGGGGAGGGAGGCAGAATACATCGTCTTTTCAGCTTTCAGGTCTCCAAACCATGGACTGTCTCCAGATGGTGGGCTATGCACCTTTTTTCAACCTTGTTTTCAGTAGCTTCACATGGGTGCCTTGAAATCAGCAATGGCAGCAATATTTCCATCACAGAGATCAACCGATGCTACAAATCAGGGTTGTTTTCCCCAGAAGAATTAGTTGTTAAATATTTATGAGCACACCACTCACTACATCTGGATGAAGAAGAGCCACTTCTGAACCTGATAAAGATTATAAGGTTTTCAACTTCAAGCTTGACACAGTGATTGAATGAGATTTTAGAAGGTCTTAGGAGTGTATTTTACACAAGGGAGAGTGAATAATTGATGCCAGAGCAGGTGATGGTAGATTGATTGAATGGCCTCCTTGGCTCCACTCCCTTCTCAGTATGAGCATTTCATCTACCCCAAGGCAGATGCTGTTTTCTCAGCCCTGAATCGGGTATAGAAGGTAGAATGGTGCACGGGGGCCCTACGGGTCTTGTTCCTTCTGCCAGCCAACTTACAGGTTCCTTTGATTTCACCTGGAAATCTTTTCAGACGGTCCGCTGGAGAGTGAGTGTCCACATGAGCTACAGTTAGATTGTCTCAGTTGGGTCCTCCTAGGTAACTCCTCCTAGTGACCAGTGAGCTGGACAGACATGTACCACTAAGCCCAACCCAGAAGACCAGAACAAGCTGTCCCATATAATCTGAAATATTTGTGGATAATTACATGGACATCCTTTGATTCTTGAGTTAGTCTATACATAACTGGAAAATTGCAAGTGAGTTAGAATTTTTCTATTTTGAAACATTAGACTTGTAGGGACTTAAAAGTTGTCTGGTAAGTTGTTATGTATATATTTCTTCCTAAGGGAAGACTAAACTATTGATCACTATATATTATGTTGGTCATCATTCTACATATTTCAAAAGCAGCAATGAAAATATTCCAGCCTGAAGGATTTTTAGCTTTACCTGAACAAAATGTTTGCAGCAGAACTGAAATATTCTTTAAGATACGTGTCTCACTTTGGTCTTTCTGCAATTACAGATCCAATTCTTCACCCATCTTTATAATCTTTTACTCTAACTGGAAGTGATATTTCCATGCAGACTCAATTCAGTTCAGTTGCTCAGTTGTGTCTGACTCTTTGCGACCCCTGGACTGAAGATTATGTAAATACTATTAGCTTAAATTCTAGATAAACTATTATACTGTATTGAACATTAATTCAGGGTAGAGTCTTTTCAAAAAGTAAAATTAAAAAGAAAGGTTATACCCACCACCAAACACAGTTATTCCAAGCATTCATTCCATGATTTGGGTGTTTTGCTGTCTCATTAACAGTGCGTTTCTCAGAATTAGATCCCCAGGTAGTATATTTTTAATATCAATTACTTTACAGGCTAGGTTTAGAAAAGGCAGAGGAACCAGAGATCAAATTGCCAAAATCTGTTGGATCATAGAAAAAGCAAGGAAAAAAAAAAAAATCTACTTCTGCTTCACTGACTACACTAAAGCCTTTCACTGTGAATCACAACAATCTGAGGAAAATTCTTAAAGAGATGGGAATACAGACCACCTTATCTGCCTTCTGAGAAATCTATATGCAGGTCAAGAAGCAACAGTTAGAACTGGACATGGAGCAACGGACTGGTTCAAAACTGGGAAAGGAGTACATCAAGGTTGTATATTGTCACCATGATTATTTAGCTTATATGCAAAGTACATCATACAAAATGCTGGGCTGGATGACTCATGAACTGGAATCAAGATTGTTGGGAGAAATATCAACAACCTCAGATATGCAGATGATACTGCTCTAATGAAGAAAGCAAAGAAGACCTAGAATCTTTTGATGAGGGTGAAAGAGGAGAGTGAAAAATCTCGCTTAAAACTCAACATTGAAAAAACTAAGATCATGACATCCAGTCCCACCACTTCATGACAAATAGATGGGGAAAAAGTGGAAGCAGTGCCAGATTTTATATTTTTGTGCTCCAGTATCACAGCGGATGGTGACTGCAGTCATGAAATTAAAAAGACTCTTGCTCCTTGGAAGAAAAGTTATAACAAACCTAGACAGCATGTTAAAAAGCAGAGACATTACTTTGCCAACAAAGGTCCACCTAGTCAAAGCTATGGTTTTTCCAGTAGCCATGTACAGATGTGAAATTTGAAGCGTAAAGAAGGCTGAGCACCGAAGAATTTATGCTTTCGAATTGTGATGCCAGAGAAGACTCTTGAGAGTCCCTTGGACAACAAGGAGATCAAACCAATCAATCCTAAAGGAAATCAACCTTGAATATTCACTGGAAGGATTGATGCTGAAGCTGCAATACTTCGGCCACCTGATGCAAAGAGCCAACTCATTGGAAAAGACCCTGATGCTGGGAAAGATTGCAGGAGGAAAAGGGGGTGACAGAGGATGAGATGGCTGGATGCCGTCACTGACTCAATAGCCATGAAATTCAGCAAACTCGGGGAGATAGTGAAGGACAGGGAAGCCTGGTGTGCTGCAGTTCATGGGGGTTGCAGAAGTCGAAAACAACGTAGTGTCTGAACAACAGTAAAAATTGTAAAACTGGTACTAGAATTGGGGATAACTTATTATTTCTTATATATATTATGTCTTTCTTGAGTAACTCACTCAGTCATGTCCGAATATGACTTTGCACTGTAGCCCACCAGGCTCATCTGTCCATGGGATTTTTCAGGCAATGATACTGGAGTGGGTTGCCAATTCCTCCCCCAGAGGATCTTCCCAGGCCAGGTATAGAACCTGCATCTCCTTTGTCTCCTGCATTGCAGGTGGGTTCTTTACCCACTGAGCCATCAGTGAGCCCCTATTATTTCATATATATATAATAGGGATTTCATATATATATATGAAATAATAGGGGATATATATATATATATATAATATATATATTATGCCTTGCTTGAATCTCTAAAAACAGTTCACCTCCTTTTTCCAAAGGTAATAAGATTACCATTCTGATTACAATTAAGTGGCAGTTAAGAGTAGGTAAGTATACAGCATAAAGTGAGTTATTTCAGAACAAATTCTTTTTTCCTCTCTTTGTACCTCTCAATGTGTCATGGAGTCTTCCTTTTTCTTCTCTGCTTATAGTTCATTTTTGTTCTTACTCCTGTTAAATCTGTGTAGGAGAACTGTGGTGATACCAGGTGTAAGAAATACAGTTCTTGAGATGAAGATGGCTGTGTTTAGTGACCTCCACACTTTTCAGCCTGATCATTCTATAGTTTCCAAGATGAGTTATCAGCACTTTCTTTTCTTAACTTCTGTTTCTATGGCAACATTTCCTCCTAGCTCGCCATCTGTATGCCATTTATTATTCTGTTACCTACATTTACTTATTACCTGTTATTTTTTCACATCAGTGCATTACTTCTTTTTCTGTTCCCTCTTACCTCGCTCCTGGCTCCAGGGCTTGAAGAATTTGGCTATCTACACACCAGCAACTCCAGAGTCAATATTTAGAAAGATGGGCACATGCTTCTCCTGGCCTAGATTCTTCTCCACTTTCTTCTCCAACCTCTTCATTAATAAAAACATTCGTTGTAACCTGTAATTTTGTTCAATGTAATTTAGCTTGTTTCTAGCTCAGTTTAAAAGTCCCAGTGTTGACATATAATGGCACAGGATTTCTGGGTACTGTTACTAAGAAACACAACTCAAGTTCATATGGTTCAGTTCTTGACTCTTACAGAAATTATTTTCTGCTGAACACTCTTCTCTTTGCCAGCAGTAGGGTTGTTTTTTTTTTAATTTTTCTCCTCTAACATTTTGAAGAAGAAAGGGGAGGGGAAGCTCTTCGTCTCTGACAATTTTCTAGCTTTTCCAGTGAAGGCATGTGATGCTGTCAGTTTATTTCTAATTAACCTCCCACACTCTGAGTCTGTGTAAATGGTTTAGCATGATTCGTGGTCTTGAACTTTTATGGAGGTTAGATTGTTTTGAACCTCAACCACATATGCTAAATATAGTCAATGCGCTTAGTGCAACCATCACAGATTCGAACAAAACACAAGTTTTATACCATTTTAGCTGGTAAATGGTGCCTTGAGCAAGCGAGAGAATCCAGTTCTGAGGAGACTTGGCAGGACACTGAGTGGTACTGACCAGTGAGAGGCTCAGAGGGACTCGACTCACTGGGCATCTTCAGGGCAGACAGAGGAGGGAACCCGAGGCAGCAGTAGGTGGCCGTTGTCCATTGCAAGAATAATTGCAGTAAGATAGTCCCGGCCACAAGAAATTGTCAAGGGAGGAATTACCTAAAATGAGTGGTGGTGATAAAATCAATCCACCAAGTGAGTTACAGAGTCCAGTAAATAGCACTAGACATTTATAGACAAGTTCAGATCAATTTGCAGAACTTTGATGGTTTCAGTTCAGTTGAGTTCAGTCGCACAGTCATGTCCAACTCTTTGCGACCCCATGAACTCCAGCACACCAGGCCTCCCTGTCTATCACCAACTCCCGGAGTCCACCCAAACCCATGTCCATTGAGTCTGTGATGCCATCCAACCATCTCATCCTCTGTCGTCCCAGCATCAGGGTCTTTTCAAATGAGTCAGCTCTTTGCATCAGGTGGCCAGAGTATTAGAGTTTCAGCTTCAACATCAGTCCTTCCAATTAGCACCCAGGACTGATCTCTTTTAGGATGGACTGGTTGGATCTCTTTGCAGTCCAAGGGACTCTCAAGAGTCTTCTCCAACACCACAGTTCAAAAGCATCAATTCTTCGGCACTCAGCTATCGGGGTCCAGCCCCGGTGGATCCAGGGAAATTCGAAGGAGAGATGGCATTGGTGTATACACTGGCTTTAATTAGATATTAATTAGAGATATAAAGAGTAATAGAATGAGGATAGCTCAGCAGGAAAATTCAGTGGAGAAAAGAGGCTGAGTAGCTTGGTTTACCCGGGAAACCAATAAAACTTGAAGACAAGAAGCTTGCACCACTTACGTAGGCCGCAGGCATCCTTCTGTTCTCCTGAAGGAGAGGAGACACTGAGGTCTCCCCGGTAGGATCTTAAAAGCCCAGGCAAAATTAGTAAGCTTGGCAGCTCCACGCTCCAGATGGAAACTCAGCCAGAGTTTGAGCTAGAGAGACATGGGGAGACTAGTATTTCGAGGAACTGATCTCCATCCTTTATTTTCCAGAATCTGTTTGTATACATTGAGGTGTTATACAAAAGTCATGTGGAGTCAGCAGTCCTGACTTTTATTAAAGTCAGGTGCTTCATATAGATGTATACAGAGGTCTTAGGGTTGTTACATCATCTTCTGGCCAGGGGGCCTGCTGACAATTTATGACCCTCTCCTTGTGACAGCGGTCAGTCAACACTTATTTCTCCAGGGGTGATTATTCTTAAAACAGACGCCACCCAAATAAAGTTACATTCCTATAGGGTGAGGGTGTAGTGGGTTTTAATTAAGGAAAGAATTTACTTAGCCTGAGGTCTAACGTGATTAATATCAAAGGTTAATACTTATTTCTTCTATATATTCATTAATGTGTGCAAGGGCAGGGTATGTGGAGACTTAGCAGCAAACATTGGCTCAACAAATGTAAAACTCTTCGCCAATACAATTTCTAATCAGCCCACTATACTTATACTAATAGTTTTCTAACTTCTCTAAGGAGCCTGTTTTTAGAAGGTTTAAAGCATCTCGTGCCTCTCACGGTTGGGAGGCTGTGAGCAATCACATGTGGCTGGACAAGCCTGTCAGGCAGGCTAGAGAACCTTCAGAGGAGTTTGTAAGTTTGGACACTCCTGTCATGCCCAGGAATTATTATTAACTGGAGCTCTAAGTTAACTCCTTCTCCGAAAGAGGTGGTGGGGGACAGCCCCCTGTAAAGTCAGAAGTGTAGGTGAGAGCACAAAGTAGTAAAGTAGGCAGGCTCTGGTTATGGGGGTAGATGCTCGAGAATTTCCAGGGGGACTCCTGAGGCTCGATCCCGCCTTTGCGTATGTCGAGCCTCCTTCCTCATGACCTTTGCCACGGGCAGAGTGCCTCACGCTGGCCCCCAACACTCAGCTTTCTTTATAGTCCAACTCTCACATCCATATATGACTACTGGAAAAACCATAGCCTTGACTAGATGGTCCTTTGTTGGCAAAGTAATGTCTCTGCTTTTTAATATGCTGTCTAGGTTGGTCATAACTTTCCTTCCAAGGAGCAAGCGTCATTCAATTTCATAGCTGCAATCACCATCTGCAGTGATTTTATGCCTATATTTTTCTTCCTTTTTAAATTTGGGTCTTACCATGACACCTGCCACCCTTGAGGTTGGGGGCTGCCATGTGAGTTGCTTGACCAATGAAAACATGAGCAAATACAAAAGACATCACTTCCAAGGGGTCAGGTTAGAACCAGAAAGCATTTTCCATGTTTTTTTTTTTTTTTTTTTTTGCTTGACAGTGGATAGCAAATATTGAACATACATACACTTGTGTTGTATAAATCCATTGAGATTTGGGGATTTTTGTTACTGTAGCTGACTATGCAAGTATTGACTAACACATTATGTTAGTTCCCTATAGAACAGAGAAGTCCTTTCATTCATGATTGTGTTCCAAACCTAATGTTTTCCTGATTGTTCTGCTCCAAATCAATGCTCTGAATTACGTATGGTAAAAGGAGGCTTGAATTTCCATTTCTCAAATGTACCTTTTCCCGTTTGATTAATTCTAGTCTTTAGAGTAGTTAACACCATCTTGACAATCTTTCTCTGTCTTTGAAAAAAATATTAATCATGCCCTAAAGATGTTTTTCTTCCCCCGTGAAGTGGTAGAATACACAATGTGTTAGACAGGAGAACATGGAGGTCTCACAAAGCGCCTCCATTCTGTGGGCTTTATTTCTGGTGACCATTTTGGTAACATTCACCCATGGGCTGCTGAAGCCTCAAATTGTAAACATTCTTGCTGTGTTCACAGGGTCAGTTCAGGACTGTGTGTTTGACTCCTGTTGAAGACGGGAGTTGTTTTCAGTGTCTCCATTTCCTCCTTATGTTGTTGTCTTATTCTCTTTGTTTGATGGTTTTTATTCTTATGCACTTAGTAATTTTAAAATATTGTTAACAGTAGTCTGAAGGAATTGAAGAGAAAGATGAAATACAAGACATATTCACAATGATTGGGGTGAAATCATTCCATTATTAAAAATTCAATTAGTTTTCATATGTAATTTATACCAAATTCATCAAATATAGTCTTTTACTATGTGTCTGAACCAACTACAATGTTAAAGGCTTGACCACTCTTCTAGATGTATTATCTGTCACATTTCATTCGGCTGAATCCACGTGGCCTGGTTCAGTTTTAGGAGGTGTCATTTATAAAACATATGATTCCCTGCTATTTGGGAAAACTTCATCAGGGGGTTATTAATATAATGCGTTCAATAATAACACCTCCAGATCTGGTACAATTCACAATTCCTGTGTGTGTTAACAGTGATGAAGAATAGGCATGATAGCCGTGCTACATTAGGGGAGATAAAACGCCCCATTGGGCTTTCAAAAGGAGCCCAACAAAATGTGACATTTACTTAACTAGAGCGGCATGAATGGTAATGTACAATTATGTTAAGAGCTGGAGAAGTATTATTAAAATCTTTTAAAACAGCCCGTCTCCCCACCCGTGGCTGCTCGCTTCGTCCTTTTTATGAGTTGCTTCTGTGGAGAGTCATGGCTTTGGCTGCAGCGGCCATGGTGTTATTGTTATTGCAGATCTGGTGACTGCTGTCTGGAACCTGAGGCAGCTGGGTTGCAGTAGGAACATGAGGTTCCCCTGAACACTGTTTAGGTACCGGGCATATCTGTTCATACCCCCAGTGGTGTTATTCTGTGTAGTTCTGAATTTGGTAAACATCTAATCTTTGTTTGTATGTGCTTTTACTGTTGTTCTGGTTTCAGTTTTTGGTTTGCTTTTACTTAAATTTTTGCTTGCTTTTTTATTTACCACACTTATAATTTTATAATACAGATAATAAAAGAGTATCTCTTTATTTTGAATATGGCATGTAATGGAACTGAATATATACTGAATATCTTCTCATGAGGAGTCACCAAAGTCAGCAAAAAAAATATTCAAGTCCCCTTTTTTCTGTATATGGTTAGAAATTATAACCTTTTTTGAGAACTTTTTTAGTGAGTAACTATTGAAAGCAGAAGAAATATTGCATAGATAGTCTGCATATCTATCCAGTATATTATTGCTCTAAAATCTATAAATTAAAATTAATAGTCATTGGTCAAATCAAAGTTTGAAATTAACATGGAGCATTTATTTTTATTTTTGTGTGTTATGGTAAATGATGTCAGTTCTGGACTAAGGTTCTTCTTATATTTCTTTCTTACTTGGTCATTTTAGTCAATAATACCTTGTGTTTACATCCATGGGATTCTAGGATAATTTATTTTTAATGACACTGAATAACAAGTCAATATCATCATACATTTGGCTGGTATTTTACATCGGGAGGAAGAAACTTTTCTGCATTAAATCAATATAATTAGCTTTTGTTCAAAGAGGGAACAATCTTTTTTATTTAAGTTGCAGTTTTACCCAGGAAGTATTACTGGGTTCACATTTTATTAACTTTGACATTTTCTTAAATGAGTATTTCCAATAACCATTGCAAACCTTAATAATGAAGAATATAAAACATCCCAGAATATCAATATCTGAATGCTTATCTAAGCTATTTTTAGACACTTAATTTTGATATGTCTCAAATTAATATCAATAACAAATGGACTCATTACATTGTAATAGAATAATACCTATTACTTATAACTTTTTGAAGAGCTTTAACTTTTTCTTCCTAATATATTATGTGTGGCATATGAGATCTTTGGGGAAAAGGAAGTTTTTTGGTTTTTTGTTTTTTTTTGATGGGGGGAATCAGGAATCATTTTCATTGATCAGAGAGGTAGAGATGCAGAAATCTTTAGGTTGCTTCCAAAGGTTGATTCATTTCCACCCATTTCCAGCATAGGAGTGATATTCTATACCCTTAACAGCTGGTAAAGTGAGGGTAAAATTAAGTTTTGACCTCAAAATAAGTTAGAAGTTTTAAATGCATTTAAGTTTCCTTTTAGTTGTTGTTACATTTACTTATTTATTTGTTTGATTATGCTGGGTCTTTGTTGCTACATTAGCTCTTCTCTAGTTGCAGCAAGGAGATCCAACCAGTCCATTCTGAAGGAGATCAGCCCTGGGATTTCTTTGGAAGGAATGATGCTAAAGCTGAAACTCCAGTACTTTGGCCACCTCATGTGAAGATTTGACTCATTGGAAAAGACTCTGATGCTGGGAGGGATTTGGGGCAGGAGGAGAAGGGGACGACAGAGGATGAGATGGCTGGATGGCATCACTGACTTGATGGATGTGAGTCTGGGTGAACTCCGGGAGTTGGTGATGGACAGGGAGGCCTGGCATGCTGCGATTCATGGGGTCGCAAAGAGTCGGACACGACTGAGCGACTGAACTGAACTGAACTGAGTTGCAGCAAACAGGGGCTACTCTCTCATTGCAGTGCATGGGCATCTCATTGGGGTTGCTTTTCTTGTTGTGGATCCTGGGCTGTAGAGCACAGGCTCAACAGTTGTGGTGCACAGGATTAGTTGCTCTGCGGCATGTGGGATTTTCCTGGACCAGGGATTAAACCCATGTCTCCCGCATTGACAGGTGGATTCTTTACCACTGAGCCACCAGGGATATCCAAGTGTCCTTGTTATTAACAGTTATTATTAACTAACAGCATGCAAAATGCCAGAATGGATGACTCAAACTGGAATCAAGATTGCCAGGATATTTCATATCTCAGATATGCAGATGATACCACTCTAATGGTAGAAAGGGAAGAGGAAATAAAAAGCCTCTTGATGAGGGTAAAAGAGGACAGTGAAAAAGCTGGCTTAAAACTCAACATTAAAAAAACTAAGATCTTGGCAGTCGGTCCCATCACTTCATGGAAAATATGGGGAAAAAGTGGAAACAATGAAGATTTCATTTTCTTGGGCTCCAAAATCACTGTGGATAGTGACTGCAGTCATGAAATGAAAAGATGCTTGCTCCTTGAAAGAAAAGCCATGATAAACTTAGACAGTGTATTGAAAAGCAGAGACATCACTTTGATGATGAAGGTCCATCTAGTCATATATGGATGTGAGAGTTGGATTATAAAGAAGGCTGAGTGCCAAACAATTGATCCTTTGTGGTGCTAGAGAAGATTCTTGGGGGCTCCCTTGGACTGCAAGGAGATCAAACCAGTAAGTCCTAAAGGAGATCAACCCTGAATAATCATTGGAAGGACTGATGCCGAAGTTCATGCTCCAATATTTGGCCACCTGAGGCAAAGAGCTAATGCATTGGGAAAGACCGTGATGCTGGGAAGGACTGAGGGCAAGAGGAGAAGGGTTGGCAGAGGATAAGATGGTTAGATAACACCAATTACTCAGTGGACATGAGTTTGAGCAAACTCAGGGAGATAGTGGAGGACAGGGAAGCCTGTTGTGCTGCAGTTCATGGGGTCACAAAGAGTCAGACACAACTGAGTGACTGAACAGCAACAACAGTGATAACTTTATCATCTTAAAATATGAGGTATTGAGATGACATAGTTTCTGATACTGGGTTTGTTTTCTTTTCCTCAAAAGGAACAGATAACTCTGAGTGAGATATGGAAATTAGCAAGGCTAGAAATTAAATATCTCATAACTCCTTGTTTTCCAAGCTGAATCCTTCATTTACACATAGTTTCTCTCTCTGCCATCTGAGCAGCTCTCCCAGAAGATGGAGGGCTATGAATTATCTTTCATCATTGGGGAGAAGCAGCACAATCTGGGTTGGACCTGTGTTTATTTGTGATCCAGTGGGAATGAGCCCGTCACCAGACAAGGCTCCTCTGCCTTGAGGAGCAAGGTGCTTTTCCATAAAACAGAGTGGATGTTGTTTGGGGTGAGGCTCATTCTACATGGCAGACAACGAGAGTTTGTTCTCAGGCAAGCCTACTACAGTCTAGTAAGTCCATCCAGTGATCTTGTCAGTGCAATGAAATACCATAATCTGGCACCAGATAGCTGGATAACAGTCAATCCTTGTCTCACTACTTCAACCTGACCATGAGTGTGTCTGTCCATATTCGTATCTGTATCCTTGTCTGTATCTACATTATCTGTCTATATCATCTATTTATCTAACTCTCTGTAGAAGGATAGACAATAAATAGATAAATGCATACATCATATATACAGAAATATTAAAATGTTTTATGAGTCCAAACATACACACACTGTCTCTTACTAGCTCCATTCTGAAGAGGACTGTCTTTTCACAATTTCTTTGTGAGTCAACCTCTATAATTCTAATGAATATGTTTACACACACGATAGTCATACATCCTAGCTTCTCACTATTGTCCTGATATTTTTTTTTCTGGTTTAGAATTTGCTCCATTTTATTTTAAAAATTGTTTTAACAATATACAGTTTTAAATTTCATTAAAGTAAGGATAGGTATAGCAGATATCTACTTTGTAGTTCCAGTTTCTGCTGTGAAGAAAGACACTACTCTTAATTCTCTATTAACTCTGAAGAATTACTGGCCGTGCTCTCTTCTCCCCATTCCCAAGATTCTGCAGTGACAGTCTGGGCTGCAGCTGCTCCAGCTGACCATGCCAAGTGTTTGATCCCCACAGAAGCCTGTGGAAGGCTGCCAGCAGGCAGGGGAGGCCAGAAACTGTGGGTTAACTTACCTTAGACTAGGTGAACAGTTGTAGCCCAGCTGACATTCTGAATGCAACAGCATTGCCATTTATTGTGTGGTATAAATCTGCAGTGATTTATCTATTTGGGCAGCAATGAGCTAAAAATGAAAACAGGTGTTTAGTGAAAAATCGAACACTATGTATCTTCTAGAAAACACAGAAGGTAAATATGCACCCTGAAAAAAATGTTGGCTGACAATTATCACCCACAACTGAATACCATGTGGTATACCACTGACATGGTTCCACTGACACCATGAAACCCAAAGGCCATAAATCTGCTGAAGACATGTCAGGACTGACTGCAGAGGTCCTCTGTTCCTTTAAGAACTCTGCGTTTAGAGAAGATGATTTAACACCTGCAGCTGCAGATCTACGGTTAACGTCAGGCATCATCTGTCGGTAAAGCTTCATGATGCTCGAGTTTTTGAGTTCTTTTAGCTGACCGACAGACACCTCATATTGCCCTGTGAGACTCCTGGTATCCCTGGTGAACCTCTCCCGGGCCTTTCTAGGTGATTGGTAACCAGCTCTGTTGAAGATCCTTCAAGTCTATTCCGAGCTGTGCCCCTCCTCTTCCATTTCATCTCACTCATGTCCTGCCACGTGGGCCTGGCAGAAATCTGTTCCCACTTCTGTTCTGTTTGTAGTTATAAAGATGTCTGTGTACTTTCTGTACATTTATTTCCATGGGGTTTCATGAAAGTAAACCCAGTAATAGATTCTTTGGGACGGTAATCTATTTAGTCAATTGTCATGAATCGGAATCCTGTCTATATTTTAAAATTTATCATTTTGCACATACCTGCGTGAAGTATGAAAGATCTTAACCATGGAGCTGGGTGGGTTGGTCCTACCTATAAACTCAGGTGTCCACCCCCAGGTCACAATGCAGGCCATTTCCAGAGCCCCTGGGGGCCCTCACGCCCTTCATGAAGGTTGTACACAGAGGCAGCCACTCCCCTGACTTTGCACAGGGCGGGCGAGGAAGTAGTTTTCTATTAACTCCCATCTGTCGTTTGCTGGGGCTGCTTCTTGGGGCTCTGAGTCTTTGGAACAGTCTTGGCAGGCTGAGGATTCCTTTCAGCCAGAGAAGTCCCTCAGGCGGGGGTGCAGGTGCTGGTGAGAAGATTGGAACCGACAGCTTGCAGGGGAGTCGTGAGGTCTGAAGGCAAATGGGCAGAACGTCGGCAGAGACAGCGGGGGTCCACCCCCTGCATTGCCATGATGCCTGCTTGCCCCACACCATAGCCACTCTGTCTTGTTCCTGGCTCTCCAATGAGGTGAAAGTCACAGTTATTTTTAAAATAGCAGACAGACTAATGGCCAAATACAAGTGGTAATTCCCACCTCCAGTTTAACGGACTTTGTCTTTTACGTCTGTATTCTCCACCACCGTCGGCAGCGTCCCCTCCTCCGGGGCAGGTGCTGATCTGGGTCACCTGCCTTAGGGGGTCCATCAGGCCTTCCATCAGGGTCCATTCCTGCTCAGGGACCAGGCCAGACTGTGGCTGCTGAAACTGTCGGTTGGCAGTGATGTTGGGAGTGGAAGCTGTTACGTGAGTCCCCCGGGACCCCATGAGTATGCACACTGCTTCCTGGCCTGCCACGAGGCCACAAGGCCGGTGCTCATGTCACGGGGCAGTTACCGATGGCTGAAGTAACTCCTTCCTGCTAATGTGGGTGTTTATAGCTTTATCACACTCTGAAGTGTGATCAGCAAGAAAGGAAAGAGTCCTGTCATTCTGAGGACTAAACATAGATGTTTGCAATTTAGTTTGTATGTTTGTAATATTTGAGAATTTTTGAACCTGTGGATTGTATTTTTTCATCTTATTGTAAAAATACATACCTTCTCTATGAATAACAGGTTGTCATTTACAGAGGAAACTTTGCAATTTGGTGCTGACATGAGGGGTAGGGGATGAGGAAAACACACGCATCCACACCCACAGTCACCATGTGTAGACTCGCGGCCAATGTATCCAGTGGCATGTACTTTGTCCTGCCATCAAAATTGCCAAATAATTTTAGTAAATGAGATTCAAGCATAGGTACCCCCTACACACACACACACACACACACACACACACACACACAGGACTCATCAGCAGCCAGACCTTCAGGTTCAGTGGATCGCCCCATGTGTCATCTGGTTTGGGAATCCTTTCCCACTTCAGGAAGGAGAAGACCTCAAACTTCAGAGCTCATGGTCGGAACACAAGGAGCACAGACTGCCCAGTGTCCCTGGGGTTGTGATGAGAGAGGCCCTTCCTTTGTCCACTGTCACTGTCTGCTCTGACTCCCAGGGACTCAGCACAGAATAAAGATATGGTGCATGGTTCTTAATGCACAGTGCATCCTGAAGAACCACACCTGGGCCTTGGACACACACTGCCTATTTCTCTATCATATGATACTCTTTGCACACTTTTGCCTCTATCGTCTGCCACTCAACATCAAATGTGTAAGCTTCATTTGGTTGTCGTGTGTTCCAAGAGTTCATTTTCTCATTGCTATGTTGTGTTTGGTTGCATGACTATGTCACAGATTATTTACCCTTTCTGTTCCTGATGACATTTGTGTTTTTTGGATATTGATTCATTAATATAGCTGCCATGGAAGGCACATATGTACCCTTGGCGGACATGTGTGCTCATCTCTCAGGGCATGAGTGTAGGACGGGAACACTGGGAGACAGGTGCTGCCAGGCGCATTTTTTTCCAGGTGCTTTCCCAGGAGCCGTGTGGCGGTGTCTCACCAGCATGCAGTGCTGCCAGGCCTTTCAGTCCTGGTGGACGTAGGGTGTTCTGTCTTTGCCGTTTTAATTTTCATTATAATGATGATAAATTATGTTCAGGATGTTTCCGATTTTTTTTCTTGGCTATTGGGTAATTATTTTCTTTTAAAAGAGTCTGTATTTTTCCTTACTTGGTGAATTTGTGTGAATTTTCTTTTTCATCTTTTTTAGATTTGTGAAATTTCCTTATATGTTTTGGATATGAGTCATTTGTTAAGTTTTGAAAATATTTTATCCCTGTTTGTGGATCACTATCATACTCTCTTAATGGTGTCTTTTGATAGGTCTGAGGTTTAGAATTAAGAAAGCTGAATTTTTCTTGTATATGGAGTCATTTATGTTTGCTATTTTAAAAAGTTTATCTAATCCAAGGCCAATCATGTATTATCCCCTTTTAGGTGTTTAATTATATGATGTGAAATTGCATTTATATATCAGTTCAGTTCAGGTACTCAGTCATGTCCGACTCTTTGTGACCCCATGGACTGCAGTATACTAGGCTTCCCTGTCCATCACCAACTCCCAGAGCTTGCTCAAACTTGTGTCCATTGAGTTGGTGATGCCATCCAACCATCTCATCCATATATACATTTGTATATATGGACTTTCAATTGGTCTGATTACTCCAGTACTCTGGCCTGGAAAATCCCATGGATGGAGGAGCCTGTAGGCTGCAGTCCATGGGGTCGCAAAGAGTCGGACATGACTGAACAACTTCACTTTCACTTTTCACTTTGATGCATTGGAGAAGGAAATGGCAACCCACTCCAGTGTTCTTGCCTGGAGAATCCCAGGGACGGTGGAGCCTGGTGGGCCGCTGTCCATGGGGTTGCACAGAGTCGGACACGACTGAAGTGACTTAGCAGCAGCAGCAGCCTTTATTGAAAAGGTCATTTTCTCCCACTACACTGCACTGTAAACTTTGGTATACATCAGTTCAGTTCAGTTCAGTCGCTCAGTTGTGTCTGACTCTTTGCTACCCCAGGAATTGCAGCACGCCAGGCCTCCCTGTCCATCACCAACTCCTGGAGTTCACTCAAACGCACGTCTATCGAGTTGGTGATGCCATCCAGCCATCTCATCCTTTGTTGTCCCCTTCTCCTCCTGCCCCCAATCCCTCCCAGCATCAGAGTCTTTTCCAATGAGTCAACTCTTCGCATACTGTAAACTTATGAGTTCATGGATTCCTTGTTCAATTTCATCAGTTACTTTAGCTGTCTTAGAGAAAATAATATAGTGTCTTTTTTATTGTAGTTGTAGAATACATCCTGATAGCCAATAGTTAAGTCCTCCAGTTTTGTTTCTTTCTCTTGACTATCACCTAGATACATTTCAGTTTCTATCACCACAGAGCAGCTGGCATCAGATTTGCCTGCCTCAGTGGACAACTATGAAAGTGAACAAAACATATGAAAAAAATCCGTTTTCAGACTTAGTCTGTGTGTATCACTTACTCAATAATTAATATATCCATGAAAATCCTTGCTTTGTCAGATAGAAGGAAAGTCACCCCAGTCTAAACAAGTACACTCAGTACCCAAATCTTGGTTTCTAATACTATTCCCCAATTTTAAAAAAGTAATTAAGGCTTTGAGAAACAGCTGGTCCTAGAATCCAAGCAAGAAATGTACAGACTGCACCTGGAACATACTGTGACTGAAAGTAAGGAAGTGCTGAACACACACGCACCTGAGACACACAACCCCCACAGACATGCACACCCCCCCACACCTCCACACATGTATGCACTGCCACATGCACACCACATACATGCACACTCCCACATACACAACACACACATGCACACCACACACACACACACACACATACAGCCATGGAGTATGTCAGAATAAGGAGCCAACCCAAAGAGTTCTGGGTGGCCAAAGCTGGAATAGTTAGGCACCAAGATGATTAAAGCAGTACTGGTTTATAACCCAAAGTGTGAAGTAATCCCCATAAATCTAAACTGATATAAATGTTTAAATAAATAATTACATGGAGGATAAGAGGTTCAGTTTCTGATGGAATCGAATCCAAGTAATGTGTGTAGGTACTCTTCTCCTCCCTCCTGCAGTGTGGGCCTCACAGAGTGACTTCCTTCCAAAGAGCAGGTGAAGCAGGGGGCAAGGCAGAGTCCTCTCTGTGGAGACCCTGGACTCCAGCTGCCCACCGGGTGGTCCAGGTCTGCCTTGGCTGGGCCAGATTGCGCTGACGGTGTGCACCCTCGGTACCGTGTGAGGGAAACAGTACTTCACCTCTGTGTTCTTTCTCCCCCCCAACACAAAACAAAATAAACAAACAAAAGCCAATCTAGTCTGAAAAAAAATTAGACAATTTCCAACAAAAGGACCTTCTATAAAATGCCTGGTCAGCACCCCTCAAAACTGGGAAGGTCATTGAAATCACAGAAGGTCAGAGACATGATCACAGCTAATGAGACTCAGGATGGCTCCTAGGGAGAGAAGAATGTTGGAGAAAAGCTCAGGGCGTCTAAATAACAAAATACAGCAATATCGGTTCTGTGCTTGTGGCAAAGGTGCGGCATTAACATCCGACGCCAAAATTGGGGGGAGTGGAGGGTGAGTTTAGGGGAACTTAGCCCATTTCCTCAGTGTTTATGTCAATCTAAAACTGTTCTGCAAATCTATCTAAAAACAAATAAAAATGAACAGAGACTACTCCCTGCTTATGTAAAGAGCTTTAGACTCCTGAACTAGGCATGTACCTTTCATCCTGTGGCACTGGTGACCAGGCGGCTGAGATTGTGATGACTACACTCTGAGTATACTTATACTTTCTTTAAATCAGTGGATGGTTGGGCTTCTCTGGTGGCTCAGCTGGTAAAGAATCTGCCTGCAATGTGGGAGATCTGGGTTCAATCCCTAAATTGGGAAGATCCCCTGGAGAAGGAAAATACCCACTCAACTATTCTTGCCTAGAGAATTTCATGAACTGTGTACTCCATGGGGTCGCAAAGAGTTGGATGTGACTGAGTGACTTTCACTTTTTTCACTTTTTTTTCCCACTGGCATATTGAAGTTGCATTTAAAAATTTACCAAAATATATTTGATAAGATTTTGATTTGCTTTAAATCATTAAATTCTGTGTTTCTAAATAGGAATGTTTATTATAATCCAACTAGTCATCATCTCTGTGTTCACTAACATTAAAAAGAAATCATTTCAAGTTGGGTTAAAAATTTATATTCTAACACTAAACATGTCTTTTTGTTATGCCTCTTACTCTAAGCAGTTACCAAATGAGTCAAATTAGGAATCTATAAAATGAAGCTGTTAACATTGCATTTTTCATATTTTTTTCTGAGGAAATTTGTTTCCTACAGAAAGTGACTTGTTTTTACTTTCATATAATGAAACGCTTCACTTTTCCTCAAGAAGCATGTTGTCAGAACTCCTCAGTAGTAAAACCGTGTTTATGTTTGTGCCTTTGGCAGGTCATGAAGGATGTCAGTTTGAGTGACTTAGAAAGTTGCGTTCCTAAGAATTCAAAGAGAGTGCCTGGAGGTGGCAAGAGAAGAACCGGGTGGCGAGGGAGAGAGGGACACTCAGAGAGAATAAATCACTTCTGGGCGCTTTGTCTGCAAACAACTGCAGGCTTACACTGTTTGGCTTCTTCAGACACGAGCGTCGGGGTAGTGGTAAGTGTGCACAATGTCACATTTACAATCTCTTCTGTGGGAGGGAAGGACCTCGTGCTCTGTTGTTGACGGGAGGGGAGACAAATCTGAGGTCGACTGAGAGGAGTGAGATAGTGCAGCACGGTGACTGCACGCGGTGGGGGCTGGCAGCACAGGCCTGGCTCACTTCGTTGAGTCAGCCTGGAGCCAGGCCCGTGGTATCTCAGAGGTGTACCTGTGTACAGAGTCGACACGCTGCCAGCACCGACCTCTGGGGGTTGTAATTATTGATTTGTGTGAAGAATCATAAGTGTAGAGAGCATACATTTTTGTTCAAGTATAGTTGGCTTACAATATTGTATTGGTTTCAGACACACAACATTGTGATTTGATGTTTTTATACATTTATGCAAGGATCACCATAGTAAGTCTAATCACCATCTGTCAGATATATTCCAGATTATTTGTCATCATTGCTATTTAACTGACTAAAATATCAGATGCTTTGAGAGCTCTCATTTTAATAAACAGTTTTTAGCACTGAGGCAAGGATATAAAACCTTAGAATAAAGTCATTTTTTAGAACAGGTGTTGTACCTAAAACAAATGTTTTCATAACCATTTTTTTCAACCATTGCTATACCATCTTCTGTGAATTTGGCTTATAGTTTTTCTTCATTACCAAATACTCAGAATCCCTGGAATATATTTAGAATTTCTTCTGAATCTTTACAAGGACCAGGCATTTCATTCTCAATTTTTCTCAGTCTCTCCACAACACGGGTTTAGACTCCCATAATATGGTATAACCCAGAACTCTGATTTTTATGAGCAATAAAATAGTTATAGTTCAGCAATTATAAAATAAATAGCTTGTTATAGTGGTCAAGAATTAATCTCGTTTTGCCCCACCTGTTTATGGCCATGATAGATCTCAGGGAACCAACTAGAGCAAAGTTCTCCTTCATTATAAACAGGTTGTGGGGGAGACTGGGAGGGGGAGCTAATTTTTCATGGATATGATGTGCCAGACAGGCTCAAAGAATTTTCATATTTTACCGGTTTTATTTATAAATAAACTCTTTGCAAGTGAGAACAATAAAATATCACAAAACAGTGTATATAGAGTCAATAAATATAAAATTTAAAGTGTTGTAAGCTGTCAATAAAGTCGTGTCTCAGGAAAATAACTTTTAAGAACTTTGCAATACTTCTTTACACCAAAATAGACCTGTGTTAAATCAATTAAATACTTAACTTATTAAATAGAGATCATATTTCAAATATGTTGGTAAATTATGGAATGATATGTAGGGATTTTTGTCTTTTCAGCATATGTTTCCTATGTATGTCCTTATTTTTCTGTGAGTCAAGTTAAGTAAAATCAGGTATCTTTAGTACCTGAACTAAAAAAAAAAAGAAAAAAAACAGACAAAAAAACCAACCAGTCCGAATTCAGATTGGTGTCCAGGAAATAGTTCTTCCTCAGGGCCTGGCTCCTGGACATAAAGTCCTTTTGTACAGAGTTTACTCTTCCTGCAGTATCAGCCTAAGGTAGCTACGAAGGGGAAGGAGTGATCACACTGGTGCTGGGCTCCATGGGGTCCACCCTACGCACCGTGAGGGACTCAGGGTGCGGGAACGGTCAGGGAGACTTGAAAGGCAGTGCTGCGAGAGGAGTGACAGCCGGCCCCCTTCCTGAAGGAGCGAAATGGTAACATCAGCACTGGCCCATCTGCCAAACACCTGGTCCAGAGGGACCAGCAGCCTCCAGAGAAATGACCTCTTGTCAGTGGTGCCTGGACTTCTCAGAGAATCTCACGAGATGCCCTGGGGCCATGCAGCCCCAGGACAAATGGCCACACAAATGTCACAGCAATTACATCCTAACGGAGGGTGGTGCATTGTCAAGAGGACTTTACTAAACGTTTTCTGTTGACCTTATAAAAACATCCCTGGGCCTCTCTGAAAATACACCAAGGATCGGGACCTAGCATTCCAGCCCAGACCCAGAACTGCAGGAGTCACATAGCAGACATGCAGACTTGGAGGCGGGAGTTCAGGTGCCATGAAAAGAAAGATGCTGCCAGACTCTTCATCTCGCTTACCTGTGTACATTATGTTCATGAAAGCGGATGAGAGGATTGACCCTGTAAAGGATTTGACACCTACAGAAGAAGTAGAATTGTGAAATAAGTGCCAAGAATGTATAATTGCAAACCTTTAAGCAGTTTGTAACAACATCTGAGTCATCCGGCAGATGTAGTGTCCAGGGAAGGGAAGGTGTGGAGTGTCCCCACTAGGGTGTCTGTTAAAAGTGGTCCTTTGGTCATTGCGAGTTGGACAAGAGCAGAAGCTGTTAAAAGGAAGACATGGTACCTTCAAAAAGGGCTCAAGAGTTCTTTCAAATCATAGGCGTTGTTGAAAATGCCCCTTTGAAGCAGTAAAGGGCAGTGTTCATGGCCCTGGAGTCAGGGTCTGATTTCAGTTGCAATGTCTATTCTCACACAACACTCTCTGTGAACTTGGGCAGTTAGGTTAAACTCTGTTGCTTTCCATTCTCCATCTGTTAAATGGGAACATTTACGTCATAGAGCCACTGAGAGGAATAACAGAGACAGTAAATGTAAACACTTCAATACTCCCTGGCCCAGAGTAGGTGATAAATAAGCATTAGCTGTCATTATCTTCCAGAACTCTTGCTTGAAATGTGATGAAATTTGAAAAACAATAAAAGATATAGGATTCAGTTGCCAAGGCAATGACATGAAAACATTTCAATACCGTCTTTCTCTGGAAAATAAAATTACTCATGCAAACGAACTGGAATGTTAAAAAGTTTCAGTGTTTGAGGTAAATTAAGGACAAATATTGATATTAAAATCTCAAGAAAAATCCTGACAAAACAAATTGTTGGGTTTTTCCATTACATTCACCGGGTTTGAACTTCTGCTTTTGTGATTAAAAATAAACTCATTTTCTCGCACAATACTTTTCTCCAACACAAGACTTGAGAAAATAGAAGATTCAGGTTCCAGTTAATCTCATAAGCAAATTTTACAAAGTAATTTCTAAATGAAAGCAAGTTGCCTTCAGAGGAGGGAGCGCGCTGTTTTATTCAGGAGGGCATGTGTGAGGGGTATCAGCGCTTTCCAGATGCTCAAGTGTTTTGTTGGATTTAATGTTGTCCAGTAAGTGATACAAGAGAGGACATCTCCCACCCAGATTAAACTGGGGTGGATTCCAAAATGCTGGCTGATGGTCGCGTCAGCAGGCACAGGTGGAGCTCAGGGTCCTGTCCGTCACTCACTGACCTGTGGCTTCAGGCAGTACATCCACGTGTGTGCACTGGGTTCCCACCGCCCTCTGCTACGAAGCCTCTGCGGAGCCCCCAGGGGACACTCCGCCCAGGTGGCCAGTTCTTTAAGCCCCAGGTGTCCCCCCATCACGATCCCCTGCAGGCTCTCCCATTAACAGCCTAAACATCTGAGGAACTTTGCCACTTCAGACCTCTGATCTTACCTGTGATCAACATCTTTACTTAGAGGTCCCTGGTTCCCGACCGGTTTCCTTTGCAGTGTTTGCTGTTTCCAAATGCTCTTCTCAGAAGTTCCACCTCCAAGCAGCCTGACCCTGCTTTCTAATGATTTCTATCACTTGACAAGTTGCCTAGTCACCAATGGCATTGCATGAACTACCAGAGAAACCACACAGAGGCTTTGGATGGTATTTAAGTCCTTATGGTCACATGCAGAGTGTGAGTGATCTCGATGGTAACAGAACTGAAAGTGAGCCTGTGAGTCAGTTTTTCATTGCTTTGGATCCCTGGGTCAGGAAAACCCCCTGGAGAAGGGCATGGAAACCCATTCCAGTATTCTTGCCTGGAGAGTCCCATGGACAGAGGAGCCTGGCAGGCTACAGTCCATGGTTTGCAAAGAGTCAGACATGATTGCAGCGACTTAGCACACACGCACATTGGTTTCTGTATTTTGCTCTAGACGTGTTTGTACTCTGTCTGTGCACACATTAGGTCTGAAACTAAAGGTCTAGATTTCACTTTGCTTGTAAGTAGACAGATAGCCAGCGAGACAGGAGACCCCAGGGTCAGAGAAGACCAGTATATTACTCATGGCCCAAAGGAGGCTTGACCTAGGCAGGAACTCAGGAGCCGTGAGACTTGTCTCCCACCACAATGGATCCCAGGCGTTGCTTCTGTGACAGCTCACCCTGTCATCAGTTGAAAATCAGCCATTTGCACAGACGTTGGTCAGAGGGATTGTTCGGTCTGGCAATCAGTGTCTGCTAACCTGAATGCCGTGGCCAGTGGGGTGTGACACCCCATCTCCATCAATGAGAAAGCTTCCTTTGCTGCAACTGATCACGTGTGCTAATATCAGTGACAATTAAGCGAATCGGTGAATATATTTTCCAGTGCCCCACATTGAAATTAAGTGTAACTGAAACATGCAGAAGCTCTGCTTTACTTCTGTCCATGAATCTGGAGAGCGGCCCTGTGAACACAGGAGACAAGACCGGGCGATGCAGAGAAGCAGGAATTTCCTGACTCAGGAGTTGTGACTGTGACTGTGGCTGCTGCCCACCTGCACTGAGTTGGTTTCAGTGTTTAGAGTTAATGTACCTGACAGTCTATGGAAACTAAAAATCCAGGAGTATCCTTCGAGGAAAAAGGATTGGGAATTCAAGCATAGGATTGTGGCACCACCTCCACCTGTCGGGTCAATATGCCAGAATCAGAGAGATTCTTTCTCAGAATTACATGTGAATCCAGACTACTGATTATTAGACTAAATTCTGTTATATAATAGAAGCACATTTAAAGCTTTCGTCAGTTCGGTTCTCTTTTGTCAAATATAGAATGATATTGCTCATGTCTGAATAAAAAGAAAACTGTGAAAAATTAAAAACAAAACAAAAAAGAAAAACAGGCTGCCCTTGAGAAGGAGAAACTTTGAGGGAAAAGTAGACAATTTTTGAGTATCTTTTTACATCTGCCTGGATCTTGTCCAAAAGCAGAGAACATCGAGTTCTACTGGGCCATTTTTACAGTCCCATGCAAGCACAAAGTAGAAGCATACCTGCCAAGTGTAGAGTGTAAGTGAAAATCTCAGGAAATACTGGCTCATGTCTTTGTCATTATTTCAAATGTAAGCTTTTCTGCATCACGTGATGCCACTGGCCGTCTGACTCGATTTGGTAGAAAGAGGCTCCAGCCAGTCAGTTGTAGACTGTGGCCATGTAGGTTCCCCTTGGTTCGTAACTGTGAGAACAACTCAGAGAAGACCAAGATGCTGGAAAGAGGGGAGAGACGTGTGGACTGAGCTGTCCCAGAGAGCCACCCCGGGCACCCCGTGGTGCCCCCTGACCAGTCCAGCCAGGTGTAGCCGAGAAGCGGGTGCTTGTTCCATCTGGCGCCAAGACTCCATGCTGTTGTTGCCACGAGGCGCAGAGAGCAGTGGGCTTTTAGCTCAGGGGCTCCAGCCTGTGTCTCTCAGCTCCCCTCCTCTGCAGAGCAGCGTCCTGCAGGCCCTCGCCTTCTGCTAAGTGGCGCTGGTGGGGGTGACTGTGGGTGGGGTCCTGGACTCACAGAGCAAAGATGCATGCCGGGCAGGGCAGGTGTGTTTCTTGGGGGCTGAGTGGTGCTCGCCGAGCAGTGATGGGCTTCCATCACCTGCGGTCACTACAGCGAGGGAAACAGTGCAGCGAGGGAGGGGATTTGAGAGTGTGGGGAGGCCATCCCTCACAGTCCCCTCAAAAAACTCTCAGGGCCTAGAAGCCACCCCCTGTGCTGCCCTCAGTGGTGAAACGCCACCTCTTTGGTGAAGTGAGAGGACCGAGCCCTGCTCTGCTCACCAGAAATCTCCTAGACCTGCCTGAGGGTAACCCTTTCTTACCATGGCTCTGCCTGATGTCGTGCTGTGCGTATCTGTGCAGGTTCAGCCCTCTGTAGACCATGATATAGACAAGTGTGTCATGTCAGGGCCTGGTGTAGAGGGTTTCAAATATTGTAAGACAGAAGTAAGGTGATTTCTAAGAGGTGTCTGTTGAGATAAATGAATGGTGCAGGCTGTGGCTTCCTGTGGCTTTCCTGATTTCCTCCCGTGATGTGGAAACAGTAGGTGACATTGCTCTTAGGATCCGACACGGCTGGAGTTGTGTATCCCCTCTGTGGAATTCAAAACTCCCGACTCTAGGTGACTAAACAAAAGCAGCCTGAGTTGACAGAACCTCTTGTCAGCTTTCCCTGACGTGAACCAAGTTCACGTTTCCCCAAAGTGAACAAAGGAAATGTTCTTATGTCCTCTGTGAAAATCTTCTGACTCCTCTGGGCCAGACTGAGCTATAAAGTTTATGAACTATTAACAAATATCTCAGTATCATAGAACTTACCGTATTCTTAGTACTGAGTTCATTTTTTTCCCCCCTGTTTGGTTGTAAGCACTTCGCATGGATAACTTTATACATATGACTTCCCCATCTTGTCTAACTTAGAACTCAATAAGTATTTATTAATTATTCACAAGCTTATATCCTATTTTCCTGTTTTAACTTTGTTTAGCTATTATTATAAATTAATTATTCTTTCAAAATATTTCATGTTCAAGAATAATGTTTCAATAGTCCTAGAAAATTCTTCAGTGAAACAGAACAAGGAAATGACTTTCTGGGGGAAAAAAACTGAGTCCATTTCTTTTGGATTTTACCCCTTTTTAGAAGCAGATTGAGACGCTGAATGCATCTGGCCACATCAGGAAGATACAACGCCTACTCTGTGGTTAAGAAATAGAACAGCTGGTTTTGACAGAATTGTAAGGACAGGCCCTTCCTGAACGTGAGAAAGCTGGGCAGTTACTCTGACAATTGTTAATTTTCTTTTTATGGTCCAGCCAGTTACACTTTCACATAATCCTGCAGGACGCTATTTCTGCCTGGGAAAGCCTGGATTCTGACTTAATTTTTCCAAAGGGCAGACAGATTATCCTCAGACCAGCTAATGGTGGCAGAGCATATTTGACAAGTAGACCCCTGATGGGATCAGAGGCTCAAAGCGTGTTTTCAAGTTAAACTGTAAAAACCTCTCCCAGCTGGAACTTCCCCTCCTGCCCAGAGCAGCCTGGCCAACACCACTGGCTGCAGGCTCACTCTTCACACCAGTGAACGGAGCTGTTTAATTACTGAGGAAGCCAGGCTTCCAGCTTAATGACGAAGACAAAGCACTCGCTTCAGAGCCCTTAGTGGTGATCACCCAGCTTCCAGGAAGAGACAAGCACTTCTGAAAAGACAGTTCACCAATATGATTCCTGCCTTCTGCCATGTGAAACCCCATGTTCGCCTCTCATAGATGGATGGCTAAGCTGAAAAACTTGAAAAAAAAAAATACATGTCTTTACGACAGCATCACCCAGGATATGAAGTAGGATTCCTCCTTCTTTTCAAATCTGTTCAGTTGACTACTGAAAATGTGACTTTAAAAATATTTTAACTTTTATCTCCCTGCAAAGAGAAATGAAATGACCTTCACTGAGAGAGAGTGAAAAAGATAAACTGATTTACCCATCATTACTGGGTATAAATTATTTTCCTTTTTTTTCATCGGAAGGTGAAGAATTGTTTCTACTAGTGAAAATTCCATTTCTTTTTATTTAAATCAGTAAGCAGTTAAGTAGTATATTGCACAATTGTACTCATTCCACACACGAGCAAAGTAATGCTCAAAATTCTCCAAGTCAGGCTTCAGTGGTATGTGAACCGTGAACTTCCAGATGTTCAAGCTAGATTTAGAAAAGGCAGAGGAGAGATCAAATAGCCAACATCCTTTGGATCATCAAAAAAGCAAGCGAGTTCCAGAAAAACATCTATTTCTGCTTTATTGACTATGCCAAAGCCTTTGACTGTGTGGATCACAACGAAGTTTGGAAAATTTTTAAAGAGATGGGAATACCAGACCACCTTATCTGCCTCTTGAGAAATCTGCATGCAGGTCAAGAAGCAACAGTTAGAATCGGACATGGAACAACAGACTGATTCCAAATTGGGAAAGGAGTACATCAAGGCTGTATGTTGTCACCCTGCTTATTTAACTTATATGCAGAGTACATAATGTAAAAGGCCAGGCTGGATGAAGCACAAGCTGAAATCAAGATTGCTGGGAGAAATATCAATAACCTCAGATATGCAGATAACACCACCCTTATGGCAGAAAGTGAATAGGAACTAAAAAGCCTCTTGATGAAAGTGAAAGAGGAGAGTGAAAAAGTTGGCTTAAAGCTCAACATTCAGAAAATGAAGATCATGGCATCTAGTCCCATCACTTCATGGGAAATAGATGGGGAAACAGTGGAAACAGTGTTAGACTTTATTTTTTGGGGGCTCAAAAATCACCACAGATGGTGACTGCAGCCATGAAATTAAAAGACGCTTGCTCCTTAGAAGAAAAGCTATGACCAACTTAGACAGCATATTAAAAAGCAGAGATGTTACTTTGCCAACAAAGGTCTGTCTAGTCAAGGCTATGGTTTTTCCAGTAGTCATGTATGGATGTGAGAGTGGGACCATAAAGAAAGTTGGCCCACTTTCTTAGGGTTGATTTCCTATAGGATTAACTGGTTTGAGTGACCACACCATTGTGGTTATCCAGGTCATTATGACCTTTTTTGTACAGCTCTTCTGTGTATTCTTGCCACCTGTTCTTAATCTCTTCTGCTTCTATTAGGTCCTTACCATCTCTGTTCTTTATCGTGCCCATCCTTGCATGAAAAGTTCCCTTGAATATACACTGCAGAAAAAAAAAAGCTAAAACTTTGAAAATTATTATTAGAAGTCTTTTCTTGGATAGTTCTGAGAAAAGGGGGAAAAAAGGCTGAAAAACACTGATCTTATACAAAAAAAAAATCCATTTCACAAATAAATAAGCTTTGATGCCCCAAAAAGATCAAATTTACTTGTCCACAACCACTGTGGTGAGGGACGGGCTGTGATAGAAGGGAGAGTTCCTGCTGTGTGCCAGTGCTGTCTGTCCTGACCCAGGTGCCAAGCCCACGGTTATGGTCGAGTGAGAAGTGGAGAGAGCCTTGGAGGTAAGTGCAGGCTATCCTCGGGCATGCACAACCTCAAAGAGGACAGGAGCACTTGGAGACATTTCCATTGGATAGAAAATTTTGCAGTTGCAACCTATGTTCTGAAAAAACAGATTTCTCTCCCAGTGAACATTCACTGGCCTCGAAATTCAATAACATATTAGGAAAAGGAGGTGTGTTTTATTTGAATATTTCAAACAGTGGTAAAATCCCAGGAGATCTTTTATCTCCTGCAGTATATCTTACTCAGCCTTTAAGTAATTCAGGAAAAAATGCACAACTGTGTTAGCAAAAACTAAGTGGCAGCATTGGTGCCCCACCCCTGAATGTCAGCTGTCAGGTCCCGATTCAGCCTTGATTCAAATTTTAACACATCCATCTTAATAACTGCTAGAGTGAGCAGGAAAAAAAAAACCAAGGAATACATAGTAGGTTTCAGCAACTCAGTCGATGCACTTTATCTATTTGATGTGAATGGACGCTGCATTCACACTGTAGATGAAGTCTTTTTCCATGGGCACATGAAGCATTTACCAGAATAGACCACATGCTGGGCCATAAAATAAGCCTGAGCGTATCTCTAAGGGTTGGAATCCTGTGCAGTGTGATCAGTGACCCTGGCATGATCCAGGAATCACTAAGGGCAGGATAAACAAAAGGGCCTAAGCATCTGGATATCAGACAAGACTGTGAAACAATCTGTGGATTAGATGGTACCTGCAATGATAATTTGAAAATACTTTGAACTGAATGATAGTGAAAAACAATATTTGAGTCAGAATTACCCAACAGGAGAAGCTGGGCTGCAGGGAAGAATCAGCAGTGGCCCCGGCCACTGGGCCCTGAGGCACTTCATCACCCAGGCCCTGGGGAAGGGGTGACTTTGGGTCTTGATCCCCTGATAGGAGGATTCCCTCTCTGGGAATCAGGGCTTCTAAACCTTCAGAGCCAGAGGTGTCTTTACAGGAAGCATGTATGTATCAGTCGCTCAGTCATGTCTGACTCTTTGCGACCCTGTAGACTGTAGCCCACCAGGCTCCCCTGTCCATGGGATTCTCCAGGCAAGAATACTGGAGTGGATTGCCATGCCCTCCTCCAGGGGATCTTTCCAACCCAGGGATGGAACCTGTGTCTCCTGCTTCTCCTGCATTGGTAGGCAGATTCTTTAACACCGTGCCACCTGGGAGATTCCCCAAGTGAAACTCTAGGAGTTACAGTATGTGGGTCCACTCTAACCCTCCTGTCTTGGATGGAAGTTTTAGATGTATTTGATAGGGACAGACAAGAACACATTGAGGAGACTGACCACTGAATGTCCCCTGTGATCTGACACTAAGCCAGAGGGGAACATCGCGTGGGCGTGGCCAGGCAGCAGCAGGGGAGGACAGAGACTGACAGCATAGACTCAGGCTCCTTGGCTGAGTGAGGCTGACCGCTGCTGCCCTGCTGCTTCCTGAAGTGTTTCTCATTTACCATTCTAGCGGGGGTGGGTGTGGGAAGGCAGATTCAGAGATGTCTCTGTGGCCTGACTGCCTATGATAGCGCTTACTCACAGGAAAATTAACACGGGGGTTGTGCCAACTGCTTTTGAATGCCAAAGAATTGACGATTTTGAATTGTGGTGTTGGAGAAGACTCTTGAGAGGCTCTTCGACTGCAAGGAGATCAAACTAGTCATCTTAAAGGAAATCAGTCCTGAATATTCTTTGAAAGGACTGACGCTAAAGCTGAAACTCCAACACTTTGGCCACCTGATGCAAAGAACCGACTCATTGGAAAAGACCCTGATGCTGGGAAATATTGAAGGCAGGAGGAGAAGGGGATGACAGAGGATAAGATGGTTCGATGGGCATCACCTACTCAATGGACATGAGTTTGAGAAAGCTCTGGGAGATGGTGATGGACAGGGAGGCCTGGTGTGCTGCAGTCCATGGGGTCATAAAGAGTTGGATATGACTGAGCCATTGAACTGAACTGGACTGAAATGGTGATTACATGGCCATCATTGACCCTAACCCTGTGATAACACCCAATAAGGCGGCCTTGGCCTGGAGACTCCCATAAACCTCTTCCCCTTCCACGTCATCATTGAGGGACCCCCATGCCTTGCTGGGATGGAATATAGAGAGTGCTGGTCTGAATGGAGGCTCCCAAGTGTGCCTGCGGCTGTGGAGACCTGGTGGATGTGACCAGGCTCAGGGACTGGAGGTGGGAGATGATCTGGCCTTGTTCAGATGGGCTTTCAGGTAAACATGGGGTCCTCCTAGCCAGAGGCAGAGGAAAAGGCCATGTGATGAGGTGGAGGTGCTGGGCTCAGAAGTTGCCCAAAGGGCCAGGAGCAGAGGATGCAGAATGCCACCTGCAGGCTGGGGAGTAGACGAGGTGCCCCCTGGACCATCAGGAGGAACCACTGACCTGGATCCAGTGTTTCAGCCCAGGGAAACTGAACTCTGGTTTCCGACCTCTGATCTGTGCGGTAATAGACATGCCCCAGGTTAGTGGGAACGTGGGTTTGTGGGAACCCGGGGCTGCGGCGCTGGAAGAGCACACAGCATGCTGTCAGTGTAGTCTGGCCTCCAAGCCTGCCAGTCCCCTGTGATCTCATTCTGGCTTTCTGCTTCTCCTCTGTGGGCCGTGGGCCCCGCTGCTGGAAGAGCCACGTGGACAGCATGGTGGCTTCTTTGGCTCCGTCCTGTTAGATGCTCTTGCCCCGAGAAGCTCCCTCCCCTGGTGCTGGGGACCGCACCTGGACTCCAGCACAGGAATCCGGCCCTACCTGACTCTGTGTGGCTGCAGGTGTGCCCTGGCTGGTTCTGAGCTCGCCCAGGGCCTCCAGGTCAGCTTTGCCCCAGGTTAACTATGGTCACAGTCCCGGGGGCAGACCTTCCTGGTTGGGGAAAGGCTTCTGTCTTCTCCTAAAGCAAAGACAGAACCAAGGACCCCAGGGGATGATTGGATTCTGGGACAGAAGGAACCTGAGCCCTGAAGGACAGCAAATAGCAGCAGGACCTGACCCATCACGAGGCACGTTGGGGGCTGAGAGGGCAGAGCAAAACCTGTGTGGTGTTAAGCCTGAGATCCGTGACTGTTTGCTGGCATTTCGTTTTGCTTGTCAGGTACACTAATAAAATCTCTATCTCGAGGTACACCCTCAATTGAAGTTTGTTGATTGCATTTATAAATAAAGGAACATGAGAGTATGTGAGCCACTATTTATGTAAAGAAATCCTTAATTGCATATTTGGTCTTCTTTAGAAAATAATCTGAAAGACTTATATTCTCCCTCTGCTCACCTACGTTCCTTATCATATATTCTAGAAATTGTAGTTCTTTTCAGCACACATAAATGAGCATTTCCAGATGAAACAGAAAGCATGGCCAGCCAGCAGTGTGCTTTCAGGACAATGTTTGCCAAGCACTCAGCTTAAAAGCAGTATGTAATTACAGTGTTTTTATTATCTCTCTAAAAATATTGTTCATCATGGAGAATCCTGCAATTCCCAATTTATGAAATTAAAGAACCTGAAGGCTGGTTCCAATGTGATAAGAAAAATCCATGTTCTTCAACATTTATCTTTGTGTATAATTACCTGCAAGGCTGTAGCATGATCACTTTATCATATTTCTTCTCAATGTTCTGCTAAACCTGTGTGTGCGTGTGTGTGTGTGTGTGCATGCACTCACACAGATATATACTCTTATTATGATGCTCTAGAATATAAGACCTTATTAAACTACCATTATTTGAGAACTTTGTTATAAAAATGTATGCACAATGCCAGTGAGTCCTAATTCTCTGCTACAGCTTCTTCTGCACAAGGATTTCAAGTGATTTCTCACTGATGCACAAAATTCAGTGTTTGTCATAGTAGACTGCTATTCGGACTTTGGTTGGAATTTGTAATTCTGAAATATGTAATACACAGAATTTATAATTCTATAATTTATAATGCTGTAATGTCCTTGAAATTGCAACTGACTTAGATCTTTAACTATTTCCAAAGACAGTAGTAAAGCTCTGTTGTCATTTCAAGATTTAAGCAATTTTATGTCCAACTGAAATGTTTAGTTACTTCTACTTTCTCAGAAAACTGCATTATTAATTAAGCAAAGCATTTAGTTCCTTTTCAGGTAGTGACATTTTAAGGCACATTTAAATATAAATCTGAACAGAAAGATATAGTAAAAAAGCAAAGACTAAAATGTAGCCCTTTATGAAATCTACAAATATACCCTTTTCCTCAGGAATAGGCTTCTCATAGCCCTTTAATTGTTACCATGTGCTTCGAACAATGGGGTTTTCCCGTTTGTAGTGATAAAATCTGTGAAGTCCTATGAATCAAAATACAAATTTCCAAAATATCCTATAGGAGTATCTTTAAAAATCAGTGTCATTGCTTATCACTTTGTGACAACTAATTCTTATTGCTCTCAGACTAATTTTCATAAATTTGTTAATATGTATTATTATTAGGCTGTATGAGTGAGAGAAAAAAGAATCTCCCTTTCGGGTGATGTTTGGGTTCATTCCTGTTCTCCTAGGTCTTGCAGCCTGGACTTCTGTTTTGGGGGGAGTGGGGGGGCGTCCAGTCTCCTTCTTTACTGCTGCTCGAACATCTACTGCTTCTTAGCTGCTGCTTTTTCATAATCCTCCCCAAACTGGGGCACCCTTTTGATTTAATATATCTAAGAAGTTCCAACAGAATGATAAAATGAATACAGTGTTTAGTTACATAAAAATAGAATTGGACAGAGTCACAAAAATGTCTGTTTTTTTATTTTCGGATGATGTTAAAAACCATAGTTTGACTGATCAAAGCTCCAGTATTTGCCACCATTCTAAAGTATGTTCCACCTTAGATGCACAAGGCACAGAGCTCCAGGAACGCTGCAGGATCTCTGGCATCTCTTGACGGTTGTGTTCTTTGCCAAATGGGCTTCAGGTGTTATTGAGGGAATTAGACATATGAGTGTGGCAGGAAAGTGACTGGACTGTCAAACAGTCAGTATCGACCAGCTAACTTCTAAGTGAGGTGAGACTCCTCACAGGGACCCCAGAACACAGCACGTGGTGCATCTGGTCCCGTCTGCTGCCGTTCTCTTGTGTACCTTCTCCTCCAGTTGGATGGAGTTAAGTTCTGTTACAAAACACAGATGGATTCCTCATCACTTCCTCTGGCCTGAAGCATTGTCATTGCTGCTCCTCCATTCTGTGGTCTGCGGGAAATTTCGCAGTCCCTGAAGCAACTTTGATCAAGCTTCCCTGGGTCCCTGAACCCTGCATGGTCCACGGAACCTCAGACAGCCACAGTCTGTACTCAGATGTGGCAGTGTTGTACATATTATCATGGAGCGAGTGCTTGCTTTACTTCTTCCTGTTGTTGGTGTGAGATATCTTTCCTGGGTCCTCTCTTATCCAAAAATTTCCATTGGTGATAGCATTAAGAACACTAATAATATTCTTTCAGAAAGTTTTCATAGAGTGGTGTATCCACATAAATGCAAAGGTGAAATTTTACATGGAAGAGCGAATAGAAACAAACAAAAAGCAGTTAGTTCCTGAATAGAAAGGTGTATCATTTCAGGTATATCAAGTCTCCCCAAATGAATTATATTTATTTAGAGTCCTGAATATTCATTGGAAGGACTGATGCTGAAGCTGAAACTCCAATATTTTGGCCACCTGCTGCAAATAACTGACTCATTTGAAAAGACCCTGATGCTGGGAAAGATTGAAGGCGGGAGGAGAAGGGAATGACCGTGGATGAGATGGCTGGATGGCCTCACCGATTCAATGCACTTGAGTTTGAGTAAACTCTGGCAGTTGGTGTTGGACAGGGAAGCCTGGTGTGCTGCAGTCCATGAGGTAGCAAAGAGTCGGACATGACTGAGCAGCTGAACTGAACTGAACTGAGGGTCACTGAAGACTTCACATGATCGCAGTGATTGTGCTGGAAGTGGACACGTTGGAAGAGCCTGGTGATCCTCTGCACAAAGGCTCCAAGGCACCTCCTTGACAGTCTAAGAACGGGTCCTCATCAGCAAACACATAGATGCAGAAGAAGATGAGAACGCACTCAGAGCCCAGTGCTGGCAGAAAGATTGCTTTAAGCTGAAAACATTTGAGATTCAACATATGCAGGAAAAAAGCCTCCTTGGAGTGTCCCTTATTTGACTAAAAGCAGCCACTTCTGGGGAATTAGCCTGTCTCTGGGAATGCAATGGCCCTGAAGAAGGTGAAGAGCACTCACACCGGTATAAAAACGTGGTCATGTGTCTCCCAGCTGTTCTTAAAACCCACTCATCTTTTATAAAGAGACTAATTTTTCCCATAGAAACCATTTCTCCTCCCTTCCTTTCCCCTAATGAGTTAGGTATATAAGTTTTTAACTTTGACCATTTAGAAAGCCAGCTACTTATTTTGTTGGTTTCTGTATGCATATGACACAAATATTTTTCCTCCTGTTAACTGTATTTTGTCAACTTAATTTACAGAACCTAGTTACTGCACCTAAGGGAGTGGAGGAGACATTTTCCCTCCCTGACAGCATCATTACATACTGGGATGTGGAGAAGTATACATTTCAGTAACTACCTGCTTTCTAAGAAACAGCTGTGATGAGTAACGTTTGGATTCTTTTGTAAGTGAGACATAATTTGTATATGGTGACATCCACCCTTCCTGGTGCACAGTTCATGAACTTCGGTCAGCGTGTTTTTCCTGACGAGCCTTCATTCCCTGGCATGGATGTGCTCAGGAGCTGAACTCGCCAGGCAGATGTGAGCATCTTGCAGACTCTGAAACAATATCTTTAAACCCTATTGAATTAAAGAAGACTTTCTAGAAATCACCTGTTCTTCATAAGAAAGCTGAATGAATTATTTCTGCCCTGGTCTGTAAGCTTCCCCCTTCCCCCACCAACACATCTAAATGATGTCAGCGTCCCCCCACTCCCCCCACCCCCAATGAACTGAAACGCCAGCACTGCCCGATGTCCTGGGACACATGGTGGGCTAACCTTGAGAACCACACATGGGTAAGGTTCAGATGTGCCCATGGGATATAGATGTAGGAGCAAAATGTTGTAACCAAAGTCGGTGGAGCTCAGTCTGACTGATGGCGTGTGTATTTGGAGCATTTACGGAAAGGGAACAATCACAGTAGATCAGGAAATGCAGGGTGCTGAAATGTCCCACATGCTCACTCAGGCAGCTTTCATGTTTACTGGGGCCGGGACACAGTACTGACCTTTACTTACTATGAATTCTTGCAGGAAAAATGACAACCACCCCCTCCCAGTGGCAAGGAATCCTCCTCCACCAGTGGGAATGTGCCAGTGGAGACTTTATTTTGGAGTAACTGGGAACTAAGACTCTGGTTCCCAAGGGAGCCAGGTTCCAGTTTGACTCTGAGACCCCTATCCTGGGAAATACTTCCCCTCCCTGACAGCCTCAGGATCCTGGCCCCATTTCCTCTATAAAACCTGCAGAAGATACAAGGCACTTTTTAGCAACTATTCAAACCATATGATAAATGCTCTGTGTCACAGTGGCACTCTTCTAATTTCCTGATTAATCAGACATTTAAGACAAACTTTCAAACATGATTTGAGAGGTTAGCCCATGAGTGTGTCTCCTGCACTTCCCCTTTCATTGTGTAACAGTCACGATTTAAAAACCTGGAGCACATAATGGCACCCAGCTTATAGGTGTAATGAATAATCACGTGTCGTCCGTCTGAGGCTCAAATGCCAAATTGCAGATTCCAGTGACTTTATCATGAAGCCACATTTTTCTCTCATGATAAGCTTTCTTCTCTTGTGATAAGCCACTTATCTGCCTTAGAAGAACCTATTTGTACGTATAGTTCTACATTTAAAATTGATGGTCCTCCTCAAGGGTATGTGTGTTTGTGATTATGATGTTTTTACATTAAGATGAGTTTTCCTGTAAGAAATTAGTCTAGAATAGAAACGTGAAAAAATAAGACAATTTATGTACTATCTATTCCAAGTCTGTTTACTGAATATGTTATAAGGATAATAGTGGAACAATAGCATTATTGTGTCATTTCATTCTTGTCAGACATTCTGTGCCCCATGTGGAGACTTTATTTTTATCAGAAAACTAAAACCTCTCTAAAAGCTATCTTCTTTCAATATTCTCTCAATAATAGATAATAAAATTATTTCTCATTATCTTTTCTTTTGTTTGTTAAAAGTGGCCATTATCTAAACCAAAAAGGAGGAAAAATAATGTTTACCCTGAAACCAAAATTGCATTTTTCTTAGGTGACTAGAATCTGTTGAGAGAATATAAGAAGGTAGATTCTTCTATAGAGTGGAGGATTTTGGAAGAAGTTCTGCTGTGCTTTTTTTGGTTTTCTGTGAAGCAACTTCATTCTCTGGACAATGAATGCTGTCATAACAATGGTATTCTCCCTCTAAATGTGTCCACTTTGTGACATGGAGACTGAGTAGAAATAATGGAATGTTTATCGAGATCAGTGATTCCCACACTTAAGCATGCATCTTGCATTGTAGTCATTGGGAGTGGGGGCTTGTTACAGCTGCAGGTCTGGGGCACCTGCGTTTCAAACAGCCCAGGTCTAGGGGTCCAGGTCTACCCTTTGAGAACAGCTGGTGGGCCAAACTTGCTTCTGACCACGTGTCACATGTGGACGAGGAATCAGCTCTCCCTCCCCCTCCTCTGCTAGGTGGGTCCACCAATGCAGGTGGGTGAGTGTCCGACTCACAGGTTTTAAACTGCGGTGGTGGGATGGTTCCAAAACACACCACAAGAATTTTGGATCTGGAGGATCTAGTGGACAGTGGTTCTTGGGAGTACTGTCTTAAGAATTTGAAAGAATGTATTGATAACTAAGGCAGAATCGCTCTTGTTTGGGAGACTGAAAATTGTTCTAATGAAAAGCGGTGTTGCTTGGAAGTTCTTTTTAAAATAGAAGCAAGACAGTCAAAGGTTCCACTGGGCTCAGTGCCTGCTGCAGGCAGCACAGAAGGGAGGTGGCAACATCTGTTAAATGCGGTCCTTGACTGAAGGGTCTAATGTTCTTTTCTTTTTCTGCATCAAAGTATGTTTTTTGTGCTTTGAGGGCTCAGGAAAATAATATTAAAATCTAGTTGACATTAACATGCTATGAAAACCTAGCACACACATTCCTTAAGTGAACTATAAAGCAGTTCATACTTTGGAAACATTTATTTTAATATAAACAAGTTACTGATAGAAAACAGTTGGAGTAGAAAATGTCATTCTGGACTCGGTAGATGACTGAATTGATAGCATGGGATTTGGAGAGGCAGGAAAATTGATAAATGGTTCATGCACAGACACGATTAAATCATGAAGAACACAAAATTTAGAAAAATAATGAGTCATCTTCCCTGGGACTTTTGTGTCTACATCTATGAAAGGGATAGAGTAAAACTTTCCTCCCAGTCTCAGCGAACTCTGACCTCTGGGAAGGATTGGGCTGTTTGCAGTGATGGAGTAGACGGTGCTCACAGGGCAGTTCCTCAACCTGGACCATAGAGCTTCCGAGTTGTGCGGAGGATGTGGAAGTCACGGTGAATTAGCTCTGTTCATCTTTCTGGATAAAATCACTCATCCTCTCATGTTTTTGTTTTCATTTTATTGAGGTATGATTCACAAATAAAAATTATATGTGGAGACTTCCTTATGTGTTGACCTGACTGCCAGCAGCTCCAAGAGTCGCCAAGAGATGATCTTGCTCCCAATAGAAGGCTCTGGCCCTGAGTCCTGCTCCCACATGCAGGTCACAGTCCCACTCAGCCCAGGAGATGCTGAACCCTGTGGACTGAACACTAGCATGTTTCATGGGTCCCTCCTCCCTGCCATCACTCATCTTTCTGCCCATGATTTTCTCCTTGACATTGACCATGGCAGAATACTATACCTAGAACTCCTCATTCTATTCTCTCACATCCTTGCTTTACGTGGCCTCAGAATTAAGTTTCCAAGGTTAAGCTCTTCTCTCTCCCCTAAAGCTCTGCTCCCGCTCTCATGTACTGAACGCCTCTCACCAGATGGCACGAGACCTAATCTCAGTCGCCCTTGAGGGCAGGTGCCCTGGGCTTCCCCCTTGCACACTCACGTGCTTTTTCAAGTGCTCCTCCCTTCCATCTGGGAATGACTTTCTCATCTCTTCTTTGTCCTCCCACTCTTCAATGTTCTTTGGGAATTAAAAGCCTTCTCATTATTCAGTTGCATTGGAACAGTGACTTACAGAGAAAGCATGAGTAAATATGAAAAATAATCCCACACACTAAGAGTTTTATAAAACTAATCATTTACTCTGCTCTGCCCTTTTGAAATGCTCCTTCCTCCTGACCTTCCTTTGTTATAAATAGTATTTAAATGTGATGATACTTATCATACATTAAATGTATCAGCATTATTGCTTTATCATGGGCATTATCATTGAGTCTGGTTTTCTGTCTTGAGGGCCAGAGGTCAGTTGTTATTAAACAATTAAGAACAATTTGTGGATTTAATGAAGAGGTGATCCCACATTGAAAGACTACATAATTCTGCTTGTTGTCTTGAAGACCGTAGGCTGTGGCAGGCAAGGAGTGAGAGCCACTCAGCCGTCTGGAGGGACAATGACTGTGTTATGGGACTCAACACATCTGGAAGTATAAAGAGATTTCTTTTCACCCTTCTTCTTGGAAAAGTAAATTCCACAGCAAACTGCAGATTCGAGCTTATTATCTCCAAATACCATTTGAAAATAAGTGATCAGCACTGTGGAGTCATTAAATATACACAATTGGAAGATTGAGCTTATAATCTATGAGAAAGACTTGGACTATATCGCCTCATTATTTTATTTTATAGCCAAAGACATAACTTGCATTATGTTTCAGTGAACAAGGGGCATCAAACCCTGACAAAATTACCTCATTTCTTTTTTATGCTTTCTCAATATAGGCAAATGCATTACAAACTCTAATTTATTCTGACCCAGAAATTGCTCTGTGGCATATTTCTGCAGGCCCTCGTGTGCACGAAACAGGAAGTCATTCATCGTAGGATTATTTTTTCCAAATCATTGTTTATATTCCCCAAAGTTAAAATAAAGTCGAATTAGTTTGCTCCTAGTCAACTTTCATTGTCTATTTCCCAGAAAATGACTCTGTTACCAAGGACCAGGGACCTTTTGTCATGTCTAAGAATAAGAACAACTAATAGATGTACTCACAGTCATACCAGCAACAGTGAAAGTGGTTGTGCCCGAGTCAGATGACTGGATCCTGTGTATCTGAGTGTGCTGAAATGTAGCGTGCCACATCCGAGGATGAGCGGGAAGAAGGCCACAGAGGCAGGGCTCCCAGGGGGCCTTTTGCTGTCTTCATCCTGGCCTCTGTTCACAAGACTCTTAGTTCCCTAGGAGGACCTGACGCCATTAAACCTCCTTAACATGGAAAAGCCCAGACGTTTTCACTCCTGTACTCTTTGTTGTTCATTGAGAATTTGATGTAGAGTGAGGAACCAGCCACAGAGAGGACATGCCATAGGATTTTGCTCTGATGAAATTCAAAGCAGAGGAGGCTAACCCGCTGAGATGCAAACCAGGATAGTGTCACCAGTAGTTGGGGGTGTTCTGTGACAGGAGGGGAGTAGGGTGTTCTCTGACTGGGGGGAGTGGGGTGTTCTGTGACTGGGGGGAGTGGGGTGTTC